>NC_142885.1:50067500-51267500 GCF_051225735.1 Oryctolagus cuniculus | reverse complement strand
TCTTCCCCAGTACCTCCAGAAGGGATATAGCCAAGTCAACACTTTGGTTTTAGCCCATTTTTTTTTTAAAAAAGATTTATTTATTTATTTGCAAGTCAGAGTTGGGGTGAGAGGAAGATATATTTTTGATCCGCTGGTTCACTGCTCAAATGGCTGCAATAGCTGGAGCTGGTCCAGGCTGAAACCAGGAGATTGGAACTTCCATCTGGATCCCACATGGATGGCAGGGGCTAAAGCATGTGGACCGTCCTCTGTTGCTTTGCCAGGTGCATTAGCAGAGGGCTGGACCGGAAGTGGAGCATCTGGGACTTGAACTGGTGCTCATTGGATGCTGGCATCACAGGCTGCATACTGCCTAACCTGCTGAGCTACAGTGCCGACCCTGATTTTAGCCCGTGGAGACCCACTGCAGACCCTGGCCAAGCAGAACTGTAAGGTCATGCTTGTATGGTTTTAAGCCACTGAGCTTTTGCTCACTTGTTAAAACCGTGGTGATAAACTCATGTACTCTACTGTGGTATCTCCTGCAGTCACCATCTTATTTCTAAGTTTTTTTTTTTTTTCTCTTTCTGGTATAGCATCCACTGTTCGTGGATGGTAATGGCAGTAGCGGTTTAAGCAGTGTAGACGTTATTTCTCTCCTGTGTAATGAAAGTTGACATCAAAGCATGTAGCCGGCAGTGCCCCATGGCTGCCAGCTACACAGAGGGCAAACATGATAAAAACCAAGTTCAGGTGCACAGTGTAAACTTGCATACTGTAGCTGGTCTACACTCGGGGTAGGAGTTGGGTGGCTGCTGTGCTCCCGGAGATTGTTCAGGCCCTGGTGCTTCCCAGCTCTTTGCCTCACCAGTCCCCAAGCAGCTTCATAGAAAGGCAGAATCTCAGGTTCTATCCCAAGCGTTTTGAAGCAGAATTAGCATTTTTAGGAAGAAGCAGAGAGAACCCTTTTTTGCACAGTGTCTGAGAGCATTGCATTAGTGCAGATTTTTCTAATGTATGTATTTGACTGTATTTGTTATTTGGAAAGGAGAAAGAGAGAGAGAGAGAGAGAGAGAGAGAGAGAGAGAGAGAGAGAGAACCTGAATGCCCACAACAGCCAGTGCTGGTTCAAACCAAAGCCAGGAGTTGAAAACTCAGTCTGGATCTCCCATGTGGGTTGGTGGCAGAGACCCACATACTTGAGCCGTCAACTGCTGCCTCCCAGGGTGCGCATGAGCTGCAAGCTGCAAACCCAGGCACTCTGATGTGGAATGTGTGTCCCAAGTGGCCTCTTAACCACCATGCCAAACACCACCTGGGGGTTTCAGCCTCTGCACTGTTGACATTTGGGTGCAAGACCAGAAAAAGACTGGGCGAGGCGCTGTCCTTGGTACTGCAGGAAATTTGCCAATCTCTGTGACCTCTGCTCCCTAGATCCTCCTTCCTGCCCTACCTTCAGTTATTATAAACAGAAATGGCTCCAGGCATTGTCAGATGTCCCCTGGGGCGTGGGTGTGTATGTGTGTGTGGCCAAACTGCCTTTGGTAAGAGCTCTCTCGCCTGGGAGGGGTTTTGTCTTCTGCTGGGACTCCACCCCAGAGGGAAGGGAAAGAAGGCAGATGTCCAAGAAGCAATTTCCTCTCCCCGAAGTGAGGCGGAAGCTCAACCCCTACGTTCCAGTCACTTCCTGTTGGTGAGAATTCAGTCACATCCAGGTGAGAGGAGTGACTGTGTGCACGAAGTGGGAGGAGAATGAGCCCGGGTAGCTCAGCTGTCTCCTCCACGGTAATGAACTCAAGGGTGAGGCATCGGAGATCTTTTTCTATTTCTTCTATCAAGAAGTGAATCCAGCTGGAAAAATGAAATAAATTGATTATGCCTAATATTTTCTACAGTGGGACCCCGGAATAGGAGGAGTCTTCTAAAAATGCGTGCTATGAGAAGGCTGTACGTGGGTTCCAAAATGTTTTTGCACCCAAATAAACTCATTTTTAGTTCCACTTTTTCATGGCATTTATGAAGTCCCTTCCTATTTTAGGACATCACAGGACATTTCAGAAGAACACGTAAAATGTGTCTCATTCTCTGAGAGTGTATTTTGGTATCAAGAGTTCGGTCTTTTAAACTTCAGCCATGAGTATTATTTTTATTTATTTATTTATTTTTGCTATAAATACATACCCACCTGTATTGATTTTTGTTGCAACAGGGGAGGGATCTTTGCCTTTTCCATGCCAACAACTTTGTGTTGTTTATGTAAAAACTCAGGAACTGCACAAGTCCACCTGTATTGGGGTTTACAGAAAAAAAAATAACTTTCAGAAGTATTTTAAAGGCTATGTAGCTACCATAGAGGTGTTTAATACAGTGAGTAATCTGTGTGCATGTATGTGCCCATATTTAAAAATATATATGTGCATGTGCACATCTGACTACCACAAATGTGTTTAATACCTTAGAGATATATGCATACATGAATGCCAATTCGTACATATGTGTATACTTATTCTACACATGCATGTGTAGCCACACTATGCATACATCTACATGTGCATGTGTGCCTCTACACATGTGCAGGTGCATGGGTGTATACAGCTACATGTGTTTCGTGCACTCTTCTGCTACTGGATGTGGCCTTGACACTTAATTCCCATAAAAAGGTGGGAGTGGAAGTCAAAGGTTTAGCTTCTGCCTCCTTTGCTTCGAAACTTGCCTCCTGAACTTCTGCCCATCTCTCCCCTCCTGCTGGGTGGAGGACAGTGGAGTGAAATCCTGGCTCTGATCGTGTGCAGGGCCAAACCCCTCGAAGACAAGAGGGGGTTTTGCCTTCCTCCCCACCAGGGACATTGGATGGTGTCTGGAACCTTTTTGGTCAGTGAAAATCGAAGGGAGGGTTGGTACTGGCGCGCACTGAGCAGAGGCCAGGGAAGTCCATAGATACCCTGCAGTCCACAGGACGGCTCCTCCCACCCGGAGTTTGCTGCCCCACCAAATATGCGCATATGTAAACAGGGACACAAACACAGCATAGACGTACAGATAGACGGGTGTCCCTTTATCTCCACATCTCCATCTCTGTACACAGCACTGCCTCCTGTGGTCCCACCTGCATCCCTGGCTGGGGCTACTGAGTAGATGTCTACACCTGCCCTCTCTAGTCTGCTCCTCACACAGCAACGAGAGTGAGAACACTGCTTCCCTACTTCCTATTTTCTAATACGTCAACTTAGAATAACATTCTAGATCCTGCCCACAACCCACAAGGCTCTACGGCGTCTGACTCCTCCCACGTTCTTCAGCTGTTCATTGCCCTTTTTCTCTGATCCTCTGCTGAGCTGTGCTAGCCTCCTTGCTGCACACGAGGTGCCAAACGTGGCCCTGCCACAGGGCCTTTGCACTAGCTGCTCCCTGCGTCTGTAACGTGTTTTCTCTGTAGGCAGTTCATAGCTTGCGTCCTGCCTTCATTCAGGTCTCTGTTGAAACGTCTTGGGCTCATGTACCCTCTTCTTGCACCGCTTGGACTTACCCTGGACCTTGCCGGTGGCAAGAGCTCCATGACTCACTGGAAAATGCTGGCGAATACAGTGTCACCATTGATATTTGTGTATGTCCCACAGTCACTACACTCCCACCCAGGTTTCTGGTGTCTTCATTTCTAGTTTCTCATTCCTTCGTGCTGGAGAGAAGATCTGATATTGACCTGGTACCCCACAATGTCCTTTGTGTTGCTGTGATCAAAACTGAAGAGATGTTTGCGAAACTCCTGTCTTCCCTGGTGTTTAAGTACACTGCCACCAGGTGGTGGTTCCGTGTTGTAGGTTAAGTCCCTTGGGCAAGCGTGGCTCCTTGCCCCTTCCAACCTGGATTAACTGTATGTTTGTTGTCTTGATATCATAAAACACCAGGTTGTATAAAAGATTCACTCACTAAACAACAACCAGCTATCAAAGCAGATGTTTGGCACCACATTTAAAACAACCTGAAAGACAGTTGGATTATTATTTTTCTCTACCCGGCTTTAAGCCGATTTCTTTGCATTCAGATGTCGAAGGCATTTTAGCAGGTGGACTTTTTCTTTTCTCTTCTTAGCACTGTCACGACTATCTGAATGTGGATAAAAATAATTATATCATGTTTCCTTAAGTATATGGCAAATCATTTAATAATAGCAGATAGGTGTTATGTGGGTATACTTTTAGAATCTCAAATCTCAAAATTGCACGGTGATTTCAACCAATAGCCAGCGTGACCTCTCCCAGAACCACTACTTTCCTTCACGGTGCGTTTGAGCTATGCTTATTGGTTCTCATTCACTTATGTATTGTTGCATTGAAAGTCCCTTTCTATCTGGGACTTGGGGCTCCTAGATTTTCCTGGGACTGCACCCCTTTCCAGTCTCTGTAGCTCTCGTGCCAGAAGATACGCATTGCCTCAGATCACAACATGAAATAGCATCGTTAAAGGGAATAGCTTCCAATGGTTTCAAACTTAATTTCAGGAGTGGGTGTTTGGTCTAGTGGTTAAGACACCTATTAAGATGCTGTCATTTGAGTTGAGTGCTTGGGTTAGACTCCAGCGATTATAGACCCAGGGAGGCAGGGGTGATGGTTCTAGTTGAGACTTGGATTGAATTCCTGACATCTGACTTTGACCTGGCCCAGATGTGGCTGTTGCAGGCATCTGGGGAGTGAACTGGCAGTTGGGAGCCCTGTCGTTCTGTTTCTCTCTCTGCAACTCAAAGGAGAAAAAGCCTTTAGCTTTAGTTGTAGAACCCTCTTAGCTAAGATTCCTTATGTTAGAACACACAGAAAGGCCGTGGGGAATCTCAGTCCCCCATAAACCAAATAGGGCTGCAGTGGTTCAGTGTTTCCTACATTGAGTTGGGAGGATCTTGCTCCTAAGCGTGGCTTGATCAGGGCCTGGACGGAGTCACCGAATCTCTGCTTCTGGCTTCTGCTGCTGCTGACGTGGAGGGCTGCGATCTCAGAACTTCTCTCCTGGTGGTTATGAAGTGGGTGCTGGCCTGATTCGTATTCCCCAAGTGCAGGTGGATGAGTTTGCCCTTTTTGTCCAAAAGTCTTTGCCGAGGAGTGGCCGTAGCATCTTGGTCCTTGGGGGTTGCACACATGTCCCTCAGCCCGTCCCTGGGCTGCGTGCGGACTTGAGGCTGCAGGCACTGCCTCTCTGGAGCGGAGTGAGGAGCTGGTTTTCCTGGAGCACACGGGATGAGATGCAGGGCATTTTCCCAGCGCCAAACTGGGATATGATTATCAAAGAAAGGAAACGGAGGCTGATGCCAAAACAACAGATGTCTATTTCAAGACTCCTCCGCTGAAATGCAATCTTTCCCCGAAGTACAACCGAATAAAACAGGCGCACTGAGAATTCAGAAGCTGTGTGCAGACGGAGGCCCCGGGTCCTGTGTCTTTCCACCAAGGTGGACACAAACAGAGTAGCTCAAAAATCTCCTGTGTCGCTCACCACTGGAAGGTTCTGCATCTGTTCTTTAACCCAACAAGGAAGAAAGAAAGGAAAGGAAGGAAGAAGAGAAAGAGAGGGGGAGAGAAAGCAAGAATGATTTTCCAGTGTCGGTACTCAAGAGATGGTAAATCCTGAAAAATATATGTAAAGGAACCTCGGAAAGCACTAATTATTTATTTAGCATACTTTTTCCTTTGCTTCATTTGCTTAGCAACCCCTCTTAGCTGCCGGGGACAATGTAAAAGGATTGTGTATCTTACAAGAGAGTTCTTCAAATAGCGAGTGAAAGCTTTTCATCACATTAAGTCTTCCTGGCCAGATTCACTTCAAGTAGATAGGGAGAAATCAATGATTTGGCATTTGATCAACAGCCCAGAGTTTCTAGAACAGGCTCAATTCTGAGCCATTTCGCTCTTTCATTTAAAGCAAGGCATATAATATAGAACTATGGGGGCTGGCGCTGTGGCGTAGCGGGTAAAGCCGCCACCTGCAGTGCTGGCATCCCATATGGGCTGGTTTGAGTCCCGGCTGCTCCACTTCCGATCCAGCTCTCTGCTGTAGCCCGGGAAAGCAGTGGAGGATGGCCCAAGTCCTTGGGCCCCTGCACCTGCGTGGGAGACCTGGAAGAAGCTCCTGGCTCCTGGCTTAGGATCAGCGAAGCTCTGGCTGTTGCAGCCAATTGGGGAGTGAACCAGCAGATGGAAGACCCCCCCCCCACACACACACACTCACTCTACCTCTCTCTGTAACTCTTTCAAATAAATAAAATAAATCTTAAAAAATAAAAAAGAACTAGGGTGTTTTTTTTTTAAATGTTTTTGTGAGATTTTTAAAATGAAAGTAAATCCCCATTTTTGGGGAAAAAGAAATTCCTCGTCAAAGCTAAAGTCCTGACGTTTCCTTGAAAGCTGTGTCCCTGGTATATTACTGGGGGCTCCTCATTGTCTCAGTGATGTTTCCCTTCTCACTGGGTGTGCGAGAGAGGAAATCGGGGAGACCTCTCTGGAAATTCTTAGCAGTGATTCTTGTGAACCTGTGGACTCCAGCGTCATTTTCTTCAGGTGCAGGCTGATTTCCTGTGTGACTCTTGACCTTCTAGATGGTTCTGAGGTGTTAACCTTGCTTTTCCCCTCTGCCCCCTGACCACCATCTCTTGGCCTCTGGTTGCTTCCCCTTGCCCTGGCTATGGAGTTGGAGTCTGGCTCTTTGCTCATTTCTGCGAAAATGGAGGAATTAGGAGTAGTAACAAAAATACTTCTTTGTTTTTTTTTTTTTTAAAGATTTTTATTTATTTATTTGAAAGTCAGAGTTACAGAAGGAGGTAGAGACACAGAGAGAGGTCTTCTATCTGCTGGTTCACTTCCCAACTGGCCGCAAATGCTGGAGCTGTGCTGATCTGAAGCCAGGAGCCAGGAGCTTTCTCCAGGTCTCCCACGCAGGTGCAGGGGCCCAAGGACTTGGACCATCTTCTACTGCTTTCCCAGGCTATAGCAGAGAGCTGGATTGGAAGTGGAGCAGCCGGGTCTCGAACCTGCACTCATATGGGATGCCAACACTTCAGGCCAGGGTGTTAACCCATTGAGCCACAGCGCTGGCCCCACAAAAATACTTCTTAATGCTTACAGAGTCTCTATTAGGCCCCAGTACCAGAGGCTTTCAAAAACCTCGTGGAAACCTCACGCTATGTTTTAATCCCAGTTTCCCATGGACTTCTTGCTATCCCCTTGGGTTCGAACACTGGTTTGCAGAAAGAAATATCTCTTCCAAATTTCTTGTGACTTGAGATTCTGAAGACTGCCCTCAACAATTCTCATTTCAGCACAAGGCAATATTTTAAAACAAATAGATTCTTTGTGGTTTTACTTTTATAGATTTTCTACCCCCCTTGCGCTTTTGCATATTACGCATTCTTTTTTTTTAAAGATTTATTTATTTATTTGAAAGTTAGAGTTACCCAAAGAAAGGACAGGCAGAGAGAGAGAGAGAGAGAGAGAGAGAGAGAGAGAGGTCTTCCATCCATTGGTTCACTCCCCAGTTGGCTGCAACGGCCGGAGCTATGCTGATCTGAAGCCAGGAACCAGGAGCTTCTTCTGGGTCTCCCACATGGGTGCAGGGGCCCAAGGACTTGGGCCATCTTCTGCTGCTTCCCCAGGCCACAGCAGAGAGCTGGATCGGAAGAGGAGCAGCCGGGACTCGAACCAGTGCCCATATGGAATGCTGGCGCTTCAGGCCAGGGCGTTAACCCACTGTGCCACAGGGCCGGCCCCATATTCACACATTCTTAATAACAAAAGCTCACTTCCACTGAGTGCTTGTTGGAGGCAGTGAACACCCAGAGTGTCCCTCCCTTATGTTCATCCTCAGGGCCATCAGCCCTTGCTGAGTTGGAGTACTGTGATTCAGGGAAAGAGGAGGGCACCCCAGGTGAAGGGTGATACCCAGAGATACACAGGGCATTGATGATGTCACCAGGGTTGAACCTCGGCAGGTAGTGGTGTCATGTTGGCCACGATGTGTTGTTCTATCCACCCTATATCACCTGAAGGTAGGGGCATTTTCAGAGTCCACACACGAGATTTGCTGGGCGGCCCTTCCCACGTGGTGCATATCTTAGGAGACATCTCCCTTTGCTGTTTCCAGGCTGCATCCTCCAATGCTGCGAGAGACTGTAGATAACGTCCACCTGCTGTAGCCCTGTTGAAAGGTCTCTGCACTTGGGAGGACTTCAGAGAGAGAGGTATTGATTTTCTGAGCCCTGCTGTGGGCTGCCTGTTTCAGAGACCCAGGCACTGGGCTGCCCCTTCGCTCCATGGGGGCAGCGGAGGTATGAGGACTGCCCCAGGCTGCACAGTCTTTGAATAGAAAGGGAGAAAAAAAATTTTCCTTCAGCGCAGGTTCTTTGAAGGCAGTGCAAGGGCTGGAAAGCAGCTCCTGTCTGCCAGCTGGCGCGGGGATGCTTCCGGCCCTGCTGCCTCTGGTGTGTGCTGGCTGGTGGCAGGGACATCCAGGGTTTCCACTCAGCCATACGGTGACGTCATGGTCTCATTCTTAGAACATGAGGAAGGATTTTTTTTTCCCTGGAGAAGTGTTTGTGTGAGTGCTAATAGCACTCCCCTGTTTGGAAGCCCTGAGATAAGAACCTTCCCTGGGGTTCATAGAACTACCGAAGCCTCCCCTTTTGCTTTTGTGTCATCCAAGCCTTACAGGGGGTCTTCCGGAAGTCCATGGAAAATGCACACTGTGTCGACACCGTGCCTGGATCTCAAAATTGTTTGCAAATAAACTTATCTTCTCGTCTCCTTCTCCACGAACTTTTCGAGGTGATCCCTTCTCCGCTCGGTACTTGACGATGTCTTGTCAACCGCACCTCTGAGATTTCTCCTGTCCCCATCAGGGCAGATCCTGGCCATTTCTCTGCCTCCATTCCTGCTCTTACCTGGTGGTGGGGGGTACTTTCTCCTTTTCTTTTGAAAGGAAAATCACTGTGCCGTTGATCGATGACCTGTTTTACCTCACCAGAAACTTTTATATGCATCACCTCCCCAAGGAGCAATTCCTGTAACAGCCCCATGGAAGGAGACTAAAGTAGAAAAATATTAAATAACTTGCCCAAGGTCAGTGTCATCCTAAAGCCAGCCAGTCTGGGAGCCCCAGAGACCTCCTTTGGAATTCTCTGGTAAGCTTCATCTCCTGGTCTTCCCAACTAGCCCAGCACTTGGTAGAACACTGGAACACAGTATGATTTTACTTACATTATCATTATTTAAATGCACATATTTAGTGAAGAAAATACTGAAAGTATGAAAAAAAAACCCTCACCATCCAAAGATAACTATTACTAAAAATTTAGTGTGTATTCCTCCATACATTTTAAATAAAGCGTGTATAAATTATTTCTTTGAAAAATGTGTTATTTGCTATTTTCAGCTGAAAGTATATCATGAACAGCTTCCACTGTCAAAAATAGACTTCTACAGCCTGGTTTTCACACTTTTAATGATTATAAAAAAGAATAATGAGATATTGGTAAATTATATCTCAATAAAGCTGGAAGCATAACAAAGACAAAAGAATTTCCTTTTGGGAAAAAAAATTCCAAAATTCCAAAATTTATTAGAATAATTAATTAATTAATTATATGTACTTGAAAGACAGATGGAGACAGGTTTCCCACTACTGGTTCACTCCCTAAATGCCCATGAGGGCTGGGCCAGGGCAGGCTGAGGCCAAAACTCTACCTGGGTGTCTCCCATGGGTGGCAGATACTCCGCCACCTGAGTCGTCACCGCCGCCTCCCAAAGCTGTGCATTAGCAGGAAGCCGGAATGGGAGTGCAGCTGGACCTGGAACCCCAGCGCCTTCGGCACTGGATGCAGGAGTCCCAAGTGATGTCCGAACGGCTGCCACAAGCACCTGACCCCAGACCGCCAGAGTTCAGAGCCTGACCACTTGCAAACTACAGAACCAAGTTTCAGGTTAAGAATGCAGCGAAATAAGAGAGGAGAGAGAGAGAAATACCTTCCATCTGTGGATTCACTCCCCAAATTGCTGCAACGGCCATGGCTGGTTCAGGCCAAAGCTGGAAACCCAGAACTCCATCCGCATCTCCCACATGGGTGCAGGGACCCAAGCACTTGGACCATCTTCTGCTGCTTTCCCAGGTGCATTAGCAGGGAGCTGGATCAGAAGTAGAGCAGAGGCCAGCACTGTGGCATAGCAGGTAAAGCCGCTGCCTGCAGTGCCGGCATCCCTTATGGACATCAGTTCGAGTCCCAGCTGCTTCACTTCTGATCCAGCTCTTTGCTATGGGAAAGCAGTGGAAGGAAGGTGGCCCAAGTTCTTGGGCCACTGCACCCGCGTGGGAGGCCTGGAAGAAGCTCCAGGCTCTTGGCTCCAGCTATTGGGGCCATTTGGAGAGTGAACCAGCAGATGGAGGACCTCTCTTTCTTTTTATCTCTCTCTGCCTCTGTCTCTCTGTAGCTCTGCCTCTGTCTCTCTGTAGCTCTGCCTTTCAAATAAATAAATCAATCTTAAAAAAAGAAAAGAAATGGAGCAGCCGCCAGAACTAGAACTGGCACTCCTGAGGGATGCTGGCATGTCAGGTGGTAGCTTCACCATCTGTGCCACAACACCAGCCCCAAGAAATGAAGACTTTGGTTGAAAGCAATATAGAAGTCGTAATGGGGAAGTTGGTGCATTTTCACATGGAAAAACCAAATTTTTTGCATGCGAAAGCATCACTGAGTGTGTGAGTTTGCTAGGGCATCATCACAGAACACGACAGACTGGGGGTTTAAACAGCAGACGGTATCTTGTCAATATTCAGGAGGCCGGAAGCCCAATGGGAAGGTGTTGGCAAGGCTGATTTCCTTGAGTCCGCTCTCCTTGGCTTGTGGCAGACCACGTTCTCCTTTGTCTCCACGTGGTTGCTTTTCTGTGCCTATCTGTGCCCTAACCTCTTCTCCATCTTTTGCTTGGTAGCAGACCCAGAAGGCTTCTTTATTAATTGCCAGCATGAAACCCAAACCCTTGAGAGCAAGGGATCTTTGAAATAAAAGGGTGTGTGGAGCTGTTTCTGATGCTAGCCAGAAAAGGGACCAGGTCCTGGGACGAGTTTCTGAAATTACCAGCAGCAGGGCCAGGGAGCAGGTGGAAAAATGTGCTCTGGACCTAGAGCTGAGGGTATTTGTCCAAAGTCGGGGCAAGGGGAGCATTGCCTCTATTGGCCGTGGGTAGGTGGGGCAGGATAATTTTTTTTTTTTGACAGGCAGAGTGGACAGTGAGAGAGAGAGACAGGAAGAAAGGTCTTCCTTTGCTGTTGGTTCACCCTCCAATGGCCACCGCGGCCAGCGCGCTGTGGCCCGCGCACCGCACTGATCCGAAGCCAGGAGCCAGGTACTTATCCTGGTCTCCCATGGGGTGCAGGGCCCAAGCACTTGGGCCATCCTCCACTGCACTTCCCTGGCCACAGCAGAGAGCTGGCCTGGAAGAGGGGCAACCAGGACAGAATCCGGCGCCCCGACCGGGACTAGAACCCGGTGTGGCGGCGCCGCAAGGTGGAGGATTAGCCTAGTGAGCTGCGGCGCCGGCCTAGGGCAGGATAATTTGAAGTCGGGAAAGCCCTGGGATTGGAGGACAGCCCCTTGGAGAAGGGACTGGTTGGGGTTAGCAGTGCAGAATGTTTATACATGAACAGGGTGCTGGTAATCAACCGTGATCGGATTTAAGCTGAGGTTTCAATACAAGTTCAGAATTGTGAAATGGTTGTTTTGATGGTTTTGTCCACAGCTGTTCATTGATTAACTTCCCTTATTTCATGCCTCCTCTCCCCCACTCCATTTTCCTGCCCTTGTAATTAAATTTAAAACACCTTAGATTTTTTTTTTCTTTTATCCAGAATAAGAAGTATAGTTGTTAACTAGACTGGCTATTGCTGACCTGTGTGCCCCAGGTCCTAGGGGAGCCAGGAGTCTGGGCAGGTGAGCAGGTGCCTCTGCTGATTCTGCTGGCCGTCTGGGGTCTGAGCTCCCCATCCTATACCAGGGTTTATCTGCCTGTGTATGAGGTTCTCCTGCCAGCACACCGCGTTTGTCTCTATTATTCAGCGTCTTAATTGCCCCTTTATTACCAATCCTTTCTGGCTGACATATTCTTCTGGTCATGTTCATGTGTGAGATTAAGTTTTGCCCTGTGTGTGAGCTGGAATATTATATCTCATCCTCTCTTAAAAGGACACTGGAGGGGGCCTGGCGCTGTGGTGTAGTGGGTAAAGCCAACGCTTTCAGTGTGACATCCCATATGGGCACCGGTTTGAGTTCTGACTGCCCCACTTCCGATCCAGCTCTCTGCTGTGGCCTGGAAAAGCAGTAGAAGATGGCCCAAGTGCTTAGGTCCCTCCACTGGTGTGGGAGACCCAGAAGACACTCCTGACTCCTGGCTTTGGATTAGCCTAGTTCCAACCATTTCGGCCAACTGCAGAGTGAACTAGCTGGTGGAAGATCTCTCCCTCTCTCTCTCTCTCTCTCTCTCTCTGTCTCTGCCTCTCAAATAAGTAAATAAATCTTTTTTTTTTTTTAAAAGGACACTGAAAGGACTGTGTTCAGGTGCTGTGGAGTAGCAGGTTAAGCCGCCACATGCAGTGCCAGGATCCCATATGGGTGCCAGTTTGAGTCCTGGCTCCTCCACTTCTCGATCCAGCTCTCTGCTTTGGCCTAGGAAAGCAGTAGAAGATGGCCCAAGTGCTTGGGCCCCTGCACAGGCATGGGAGACCTGGAAGAAGCTCTGGCTCCTGGCTTCAGATCAGTGCAGTCCTGGCCATTGTGGCCAACTGGGGAGTGAATCAGCAGATGATAGACCTCTCTCCCTCTCTCTGTCTCTCTCTGTCTCTCTTTCTCTCTGTCTCTGCCTCTCAAACAAAGAAATAAATTTAAAAAGAAAGACGCTGGTGGGGTTGGATTAAGGCCTGCCCTGTGACCTCATTTGGTGGGCCTCGGAGAAGGAAGATGTTGATCAAAGAGTGCAAAGTTCCAGTTAGACTGGAAGGTTAGTGATGGCTTGCACTGCATCGTCATGACGCAGACATAATACTCAGCAATCAGGGAGAGGAAACTGTGAAAAACAGGGTATTTATTTAGGGAGAGCAGAGCATTGCCATGAAATAGTGCGCCAGGGGTGTGTTCAAGGAGGTTGAGGCAAGGGGAGATTTCTAAAGGAGACTGACAGATATTCGGAGACCGAAACCTTTGGTGGCGGTGATGAACAGCCGGGGTGACTGATGTTAGCCTGAGGTTGAGCGCGCAGTTGCTGGGCAGGCGTCCGTGGAGAAGCACGTCTCGGATCAGGCAGCGATGGCCTCTGTGTGGGCTGTGCTTGGGGCAGAGCCTTGGGGATAGCCACTGCCAGGCAGTCATGCTTGAGAACTCCTCCTGCACACCCTCCCAGCCTCGCCGATGTTAGGGTTGACAACGGGCGGCTCCGTGCTGAGGCTGACAACCTGCACATTCCTTTCCCGTATGTTTCCGCATCACTAATAGATTTTTAACATCCTCACCACCCAAAACTGATAAATTGGTGAAGTGCTGGGTATGTTAAATATCTGTATTGACTCTTTCCACAGTGTATACAGAGATCAAACCATTACAGTGTAGCCCGTAAGTATACGCAACTTTATTTGTCAATAAAAATAAATTAAAAAAATAAGTGGATGACTGTATGATAACACCACCTACCAGTGATTAGTATGATTTATTAGTTATGTAATAGTGCACATTACATTAATGTACTTTTCATGCGCTATTATAGAAAGAGTTAATGCAAATCCAATTTTAAAACTTGCATAAACCACCTTTGATCACAAAAAGCTTAATTTTTAGAAGCCAGTCTGAAAGCAAATAGAACCTAATTGTCAAAGTAGCAGGAGTTTGCTATAAAAGAAAGAAGACGATTAACAAATAAACAGAAATAAAAGACGTTTCCTCTCTCCATGGCTCTCATCCTGCTGCTCAGAAAGGAGCCACAGCTTGGGGTGGCTGTTTCCTTCCCGCGGAGGGACTGATGCCGGTAGCTTAAGATGTGGTCATTGATGGAGTTTGGCAACAGTGATGAGACGTTGTCAACGGTGTGCTCTGTGCTCCCACCAGGAGTGAACACTTGCCCCTGCTGCCTCTCCATCCACTGCACTGGTTGCTGTAGTTATTCCTTATGGGAGCCTGTGAGATGGCCCTGTTTTCTCCCATTTCTCAGATGAGGAAATGCCAAGCTTAGCGATAGTGAGTAACTCACCTGCAGTCGCAGAGCGGAGACGCACGTGGGACTTGTTCTCTTCAGAGCCGCGTTTGCTTGGCTTGCTTATTTTACTTTTGTGTTTACTGGCTTCGCTTGCTTTTTTTAAGTTTATTTATTTTATTTGAAAGGCAGAGTTACAGAGACAGAGGAAGGGAGGGCGGGAGGGAGGGAGAGAGAGAGAGAGAGAGAGAGAGAGAGAGACTGATTTTCCATCTGCAGGTTCGTTCCCCAATGACCAAGGCTGAGCCAGGCTGAAGCCAGGAGCCAGGAGCTTCTTCTAGGTCTCTCATGTCAGGAGCCCAAGGACTCTGACCATCTTTTACTGCTTTCCCAGGCGCATTAGCAGGGAGCTGGATCAGAAGTGGAGCAGCCAGGACTCAAACCAGTGCCCATGTGGGATGCTGGCACCACAGGCCACTCATTGACAAGCTACGCCACAGCACTGGCCCCTGTTTTCTTTGTTTACTTGTGGCTAGAGCATGAACACTCATTTCTGTGAGACCTCACCGAGCACTGGTTCATTATTTGGTGCCACAAGTGGACTTCACAAAGTTCAAGGAAGATGGAACTAAGTGTTTATTTTCTCAGAAAAAATTCTGTGCACCATGCATACTCAGACTTCCCCACAGAACACCTCATCCTTTACTTAACCCCTTCTCTCTCAATGCACATCTCTACGTGTTCCGTCCTTGGCTTCCAGGAACCGGCTGCAGAGGGAATCCTGTGTTTAGAAATGTATATGTGCAGAAAACGGAGGGAGTGTTCATTTGACGTTTTAATACATTTTGATAAGCTGTCAGGAAGCAATCTTATCTCAAAGTTCTTGCCAAAGACTTCTGTGTGGTCCCCAAGTAACGATATAGATTTGGCAAAAGTCTCTCATGCCCTGGGTACTTACCGGTCTGCAGTAAAAGCTTTTAATAATAAGGATGGTGATTCCATGTACCGTTACCGTGAGATGAAAGAAAAGATGTGGCTTGAGCGTGAGTATCGCTCTTGGGCACTCATATTTAGAGTTTAGTTTCTATTATCAAAATAATACTCAATACCCCTTTCTCTTCTGCATGAAAGGGGAAAAACAGTGAATACTTCCCTTCTGTCTTTGAAGTGCTGCAGAATCATTTTTCTGTAAGCCTTGAGAAGTCACAGTGAAGCCAAAGATTCTTTTTTTTTTTTTTTTTTTAACTTTTCCCAAGCGAATTTAAGCAGAGTGACAGGATGGCCGTAGCTCCACAGCAAGTTTAGATTTCAGAGGTGCTGGCTAGTGACAGATGTGGAAGCCCTCAGTGGATCAGGGACTGCAAAGCCAGGGTCTGCCTGTTCGTGACCTGCCCTACCAGGGTATTCTGCAGGCAGAACGCTGCCCTGGGGCTGATGGAAGTCCCCCTTTGCACCTGCCTGATGCTGCAGCTGTCCAGAGAGCAGAGCCCCGGGTACAGGCACATGTGAGAGACAGGGGAAAGGATCTCAGAGGACCTCCCCTGTACCCAGACAGGGGAATAAGGCAAGGGGAGCTTGAGCAGGGCTGGAACTGGGCAGCTTCCCTGGAGACCCGTGAAGCGCGGGTCAGTGGATTAAGAACGTGCATTTGGTGTGGCGGTGGGGACAGTGGTTTCACATTCAACAAATGCATTTACGTGCCTGTTACTAAGACAGAAAGAGTGGCGGTGGATGGTGCTTCTTCAGTCTTATTTGCCTGTATAATCTTTTATGGAAACACTCCCTGACATAAAATGTTTGATTTCCATGCAAGGAAGGAGTCTTCTTTGTGTCCTTTTCTCTCTTCTCTTCTCTTCTCTTCTCTTCTCTTCTCTTCTCTTCTCTTCTCTTCTCTTCTCTTCTCTTCTCTTCTCTTCTCTCCTCTCCTCTCCTCTCCTCTCCTCTCCTCTCCCCTCTCCCCTCTCCCCTCTCCCCTCTCCCCTCTCCCCTCTCTTCCTTCTTCCTTCTTCCTTCTTCCTTCTTCCTTCTCTCCTCTCCTCTCCTCTCCTCTCCTCTCCTCTCCTCTCCTCTCCTCCCCTCCCCTCCCCTCCCCTCCCCTCTCCCCTTCTCTCCCCTCTCCCTTCTCCCTTCTACCCTCTACCCTCACCCTCACCCTCCCTCACCCTCTCTCCCTCCCTCTCCCTCACCCTCCCTCTCCTCCTTCCTCCCTCTCCCTCTCCCTCCTCCTTCCTCTCCCCTCCCTCTCCCCCTCCCTCCCCTCGAACCCAGGGATTCTGATATGGGATGCGGGTATCTCACATGGTGACTTAACCACTGTGTCAAGTGCCTGCTCGCCTTGCAATATTTTTTGTAGCCATCCACATTTTTCCAGAAGAGGAAACTGAGACGTAAGTAAAGATAATTATAAATGACTTGTCCAAGGTGACACGTAAGGTAACTAAAAGAAAGGGTATCATGGTTGACCTTAGATTTAAGCCTATTTGAGTCCAGATTCTGTACTTTGTACCTTCTAGAAATTATTCAGACATGTATTTCTCAGTCTCTGTTAATTGCTTTCCAGTGTGCCAGGTGTTATGCTGGGTGCTGAAGAGACAAAAGGGGGGGGGGGGATGAGATTCTGTCTTGTGTGTCTTTTTTTCTTTGAGTAGGGGAAGAAAGCTACAATCAGTCAAGGAAAACAAAGTTAGAATGATGAGCATAATGAGTCCTCTGAAGGGGCAGTGCTGAGTACTGTAAGAGAATATAGCAGAATGCACTGTGTGCTTAGATAGCGAGGGGTCTAACCTACTGGAGCTGTGCAGAGACTCCCCTGTGGTGGGCTCAGAAGGATGAGCAGGAGGTGAAGTTGTGTGTGTTTGGGTGTCAGTCCCAGCAGCGGGCATAGCGTGTGATGTGCAGAGACCCTGTGGTGGGCAGGTGCATCTCATGCTGCTGCCACCAAAAGCCCAGAGTGCTGGGGCTCAGTGAGAGGGGAAGGTGTGACTTAGATGGAGCTGGAGAGGGTAGCCGTGTAGGGATTTGTAGGCTGTAGCGATGCTTTGGTAATTTTCCCAGGAGCGGTGGAGAGGTGTTGAATAGTTTTAGCACATGGATGACATGGTCAGATTTATAGCTTGGAGTGATCCACTGGGTTGCTATGAAGAGAATGGATTGGAGGGAAAAGAGTAACAACACATAGGAGGTTCTTAACGGTTTCCAGGAAAGTAGTTTTTTTTTTTGTTTTGTTTTTTTTGTTTTTTTTTTTTTTGGTGGACAGGCAGGAGAGATGAGGGCAGTGAAGATGTAAAGAGGTAGAGGACTTCTAATGACAGCTGGGGAGGTACAATTCAAAGGATGTGCTGTTGGCTTGCCTTGTGGGGGATGAAAAAGAGGGAAGTCAGCAGAGCTCCCAGGGTTCTGGCTTGTCTCACTGGATGGGAGAATGATGACTCTATTCCTCGCGACAGGGGCCCCAAGGAGAGGAGCAGGTTGGGGTAGGTAGAGGACAGCTGCTTAGTGCACCTGTCCAGCACACCACAGTGTCTTGCAGCAGGATCTCAGCTCAGCTCCAGGCTTCACATCCTGGCACGAGAGGATGCCAGTAAGGAAGACAGGGCAGGCAGTGCAAGGACGTTTGCTTCAGGCCACTCTTGCCTTTCACTGGGGAGACAATTCCTTCCTGAAGAACTCAGTGCGTTGCCTGTACACCTCCATAACTACAGCTGGGTCACATTTGTTTATTATGTGAGGATATTTCAGTAGGTTGATGGAAAATGTGTATTATGGAAACAACTATGCATGGATTGCACTTGTGGTTTTTTTTTTTTTTTGGCACCAAAATAAGCTTATTTTTAAATTCCGTTTTCCATGATCTTTTTGAAGTTCCTTCATAATTATCTATTTACTTATTTCTCTTTTAACTTTTTAAAGTGATTTAGTTAAAAGATGTATTTGTGACACAGAGAGAAAGAGACAGAGAGAGATCTGCTGGTTCACTCTCTAGGCAGTTAGAGAGGGCATGTTGGGTAGTGCTGAAGGAAGTGAGTGAGGGGGAGGAGCCATGTGGACATCCAGGGGAGGGACATTCCAGCCAGAGGGAGGAGTCTTAATGCATGACTGTGATTGGCATGTTTGTGGAATTGCAAGGAGGCCAGTGTGACTGGGACTGAGTGGGATTTTGTGATGGACGTAAGACACCTGTTAGGCTTCCAAGTGGGCAGTTGGACTCATGAGTCTGTGACCCCTCGGTCACTGGCAAAGGAGAACAGACTCTTTTTTTAATTTATTTTATTTATTTGAAAGGCAGAGTGACACAGAGAGGGAGGGAGTGGTTCAGAGAGAGAGATTTCAATTTGCTGGTTTACTCTTCAAATGGCTACAACAGCTGGGGGGCTGGGCCAGGCAGAAGCCAGGAGCCTGGAGCTCTATCTGGGTCTTCCACGTGCATGCAGGGACCCAAGTACTTGGTCCGTATTCTGCTGCCTTCCAGGTGCATTCTCAGGGACCAGTGGGACCATTGAAGCCACTCTTGCATATCACAAGCAGCACCCTAACCCCTGTGGCCCTGGAGAATGGACTCACTTAAAAAACTTTTGTTTATTTATTTGAAAGGTAGGATGTTGGGGGCAGGGAAGAGAGAGAGAGAGAGAGAGAGAGAGAGAGAGAATGAATCCAGGTCTCCCATGTGTATGGCAGGGATTCAACCACCAGCTTCCAAGGCGCATTAGAGGAAGCTGGATTGGAAGTGGAGGAGCTGGGACTCGAAACAGCACTCCGATATGGGATGCTGGCTTGGCCCACTGCATCACAATGCCAGCCCCGTCAACCCTGAGTGGTCTCCTAGGACTGGTCTAACTGTCATCTAAACGTGAGTTTTGTTAGCAAGAATGAGAGGGGCGTGCCTGTCACCAGTGCCTGCAGCCTGCCACAGCATCCCAGTGGAAGCGACAGTGAGTAGAGCCGTGTCCGATCTACAGGATTTGGCCATTGAGACTACAAATGAGTGGCGAGGGAAGAGTGTCAAGAGAGGAGGAGCCGGCGCCGCGGCTCGGCTCACTAGGCTAATCCTCCGCCTAGCGGCGCCGGGTTCTAGACCCGGTCAGGGTGCCGGATTCTGTCCCGGTTGCCCCTCTTCCAGGCCAGCTCTCTGCTGTGGTCCGGGTGTGCAGTGGAGGATGGCCCAAGTGCTTAGGCCCTGCACTCACATGGCCCAGCTGACCTCTGCCCCTCAAACCCATGCTCTCGGCGTGGTCACCTGTGCACATTCCTTTGAAAGGCTGCTGACTACGGCTTGTTTTCCTGTCCACGCAATCCGTGGAGTCACCCTTGACATCCTGTGTGGTGCGTGTCCGTGGGATGCCGCCCTGTCGTGGAAGCAGAGTTGGAGAGGAGGGGAGGGAAGAGCATCTGGAAATGAGAGAGTGGAGAAGGCATGGTCCTGTCTCAGCCTCTCTCTGCGTCCTGGAACCTGTTTCTCTGGAAAAAGTACTGGCTCTGTTTCTTTGTTCTGTGATCCAAATGCATGCACAGGCTACAAGTGTGCCTTCTCTTGACGAGACACATCAAGCTGGGACATGGTGCAGAGACGTGGGGAGCTTTTAAACACCCCGTTTTCCACTGGTGACCGGATTTCTGGAGTGCCCCGGATTCGTTTGATCCTTTGGTGTCAGCGTGATGTTTTGGCAGCATGTGGCTTGTTCAGGAAACTCAGGTTTATTCGATGACTGCCTGGGGGATTGTAGTGAGAGTGGGTTGACACAATCAGGCTTTTTCAGAGGATAAAGCTGCTCATCTCATTCCAGCCTAAAATTAACCTGCTACCTTGTGCACCTCGCAATGCAAATTATTCTCATTAAAATTTGCAGGTCCCCTCCAGATCTCTGAGGGTACAAAACCCAGAGCTCACAAGTCAGTATCTTCATCCATCCCTGAAACCCCATGAGAAGGGTTATCTGGTCTACCCAGGGTACCGGGTAGCCAGTATATGAGGGTGCTTTGACATGTTCATGGAAAATGGAATTAAATGATAAGTTTATTTGGGAAGCCAAAAAATTGGCATCTGTGCATTTTTCCTCCTAACGCATTTTCTGTGACCTTTTCAAAGATCTTGCATGTGTCCTCACTTCCTGCACCTTTTAGATGAAGGCCATTGTGTTTGTTAATGCCCAGTGCTCCGAGAACCCTCATGTAATTTTCCTTTTGTTTTGCTCTGCTTTGCTTTCCAGCTAGTGAGGAACGAAGCTGGCCTTGTGGGGAATTAACCTTGGTCTCTGAGACAGTGCAGCACAAGGCATATGGGTACAGAGCAGTTTGGGGGAGGTCACATTGTTTTAACAAGCCCTCCAGTGGCTTTGGGGGAAAGAAGGGAGGACCATGTGCTGACTACGTAGCCTGCCGTGGGCTCACAGAGGAGTTAGCAACATGGGCTCTGGAGCCAGTGGCTCAGCTCTGCTCTTCTGGCTGTGTGACCTTGGATGAGTTCCTAACATGGTAGGCGATCAGTTTCCTCATCTGTAAAATGGGGGCGCTAAGGATGCATACTTTGTAGGGTAGACTCAGTGAACTACCATGTGCAAAGCTCTGGAAAACACATACTCATAAAGCAAAGTAGATGGTGTGCACCTTTATAAAAGGGGGAAGTTAGTTCTTTATAGACATGCAGTGCTTCGGTAGATTGATTGACGTGCCTTCAGGTTTGTTTTCGTTTTTGTTTGTTTTGTAGTCACTTGTGCTCTTTAAGGATGTCTGAGGGCCCTTCGGAAAGTTCATGGGAAAACAGAATGAAGGATGTCGGGCCTGGTGTTGTGGCACAGTGGGTTAATAAGCTGCCGCTTGCGACACTGTCACCCCATATAGGAGTGCAGGTTGGAGTCCCAGCTGCTCCACTTGCAATCCAGCTGCCCTGCTGGTGTGCCTGAGGAGGCAGAAGATGATGGCCCAAGTACTTAGGGTCCCTGCCACCCACGTGGGAGAACAGGCTGAAGTCCCTAACATTGGCCTGGGCCCAGACTTGGAGCTGTTGTGGCCATCAGCAACAGTTGATGGGGAGTGAATGGAAGACCTCTTCCTGTTTTTCCTTCTATCACTCTGCCTTTCAAATAAGTAGATAAATCTTTTTCTAAAGATGTTTATTTTAGTGCCATGCCTAGTTTTTTCCATACTATGCATTTTCCATGAAGTCCTGGAAGGATCCTCATATCTGTACTTGAGAAACCTTTGAGAAATAAAGGCGTGAATACAGAAAAGCTGCCGTATCCTTGCACAACAGTAAGCGTTCTGAGCTGCCGTGTGCTGCACTGGGCAGCCCTCATGGGGAGCACACATTTAGACAAAGTCACCAGTGAGGACGTTTCAATCCTGTCACCTGCCACCTTTTTTTTTTTTTTTTTCTGTTTAGTGTAACTGTGTCCCTCACACAGCAAATTCTTCACGTGATTCTGAAGCTGAGTTGGTTCCTACAGTCTCTGATCCAGCTTTTAAAGAGGCCTGGTCATTTGGCCACTTCATTTACTCATTACGAATTAAAACACCGAGTTGATTGAGTTCTTGGGCATTTTAAAATTTAATGACTTCAGGATATTTGGTGGCTGACACCTTTACTAATTGTGTGAAAGCTCTATCAAGTTTTTTTTTTTTTTCTTGCCACTGTATTTCAGACAAGCTTTCTTTTTTCCCCAGAATATCAGATATGTTTGGTGTTTTCTTTCCTTTGGCTTCTGCTTTTATTCCATGTTCTCCCTTTTGCCCTCCCTCCCTGTTAGAGAAGCAACAGTTCTTAGGTATGTTACTCTGCAGTAACACAGAACACTTCGCATTTGGAACTAGTTCTGCTGTATTTTTCAGGTGCAGCTTTGTCCAGGAATGTGCTGCCTACCTATACACGTGGTATGCAGAATTTCTGGGAGATAACGCTTCAGGAAGTGTATCAGAGGAGGGAATGGTTTCCTGATCATCCCACTCATTTATTCTGTCACCATTGATCTACTCTTAGGAGCCATCTACAGGTCTTGGTTTAGCATCCCCAACACACTTGGAAAATAGCCTTGGTGTTTTTCTGGTTATTAATATAGTAATTGTTCATTATGGCAAATTTAGAGAATATCAAAAGTCTGTAGAAAAAATTACATGATTCCATAATCCTACTGTCTTGTCATCTTTTCTATGCACATATATGCCCATGTATTTGATTATTGATTTTATCTCAAATATGAAATTACACTATAGTTTTTAAACCTGGTTTTTCCACTTCAGTGTAAAATAGTAGCATATTCCCATGCTTCTGAATATTTTGTTACCACAGTAGATTTCAATGATGTCTACCATACCCCACAGTAAGAGATGCCTTCTATATAATGACCCAGCATAAACATACACACATGCAAAAACCAGGGCCAGGAAGCCTCCAAGTATAGGGCACTGTTTGCTGTTCTGTTCTGTTTAAAAAGCTGTGCATGGCCCACTAAATTGGTTCCATGACTCATTAATGATTTGTGACCCAGAGTTTAAAAACCGCTCTTTTACCACGTGAATTTTATTGTCTGTGTAGTGTTCATTGTACGGTATGAGTGTATTATCATATATTTAAAGGTTGCCATACAGTGGAACATTTAAATTGCTTTGAGTGTTTCCCTTATTCTAAAACGCTGAAATGAACAAATGGGTGCAGAAAACATGTACACACGCAAACATATAGACATGTGCATGTATGCACACACACACATATACACACACACACACTTCTTTAGGCAAATTCCTAGGTAGATAGTGGGGAGTTTATGTAAAGACTTTTGGTACACATTGCTAAATTTCCCTGTAGGAAGCTTATATAAATATTTGCACTCTTACCAGCTGGGGATGCCTAGGTCTCCCTGCCCGTACATGTTAACAACCATATTTCTTTGAAGTAACTTAAAAATCTCAATCACAGATGAAAATTCATGGCATCACTTAGCAGTAAGGGGAGAAATATTTTCATCGGTGATTGGTCTGATGTATGACTCACATTGCTATTATGTCTAAATTGTATTATGTTAGCATTTCCATTTCTCACGTAGGCCAGCAAAAGAAAAGTGTGTTCAAAACGTTCCCTGATGGCTTACAGATCCTCTCAGTGGTCCAGTCTCTGTGGACGTGGGCTCTCTGATTGTTTCAGAAGGAACATGGGTTCAGTAACCGTGTATGATCCAGTTTTAGGACAGGTCTTATTACATGCTCATGCTTTCTCAGGTCCACTTTCATTTCTTATTTGAAAGGGAGAGAGCGAGAGCAAGAGAGAGAGAGAGGTCGGTCTTGCATCCCCTGGTTTATTCCCAAATGGCTGTAATGGCCAGGGGCTGGGTCAGGCCAAAACCGGGAGCTAGGAGCTTCATCTGGGGTCTCCCCACATAGGTGCAGGGGCTCAAGCACTTGGGCCGTCTTCTACTGCTTTCCCAGGTGCATTAGCAGGGAGCTGGATCAGAAGTGGAGCAGCCGGGACTCAAACCCTGTACCACAGGTGGTGGCTTTACCTGCTATGCCACAGTGCCAGCCCCCACTTACAATTCTTAATTGGTGTTCTTACTTTTCAGCTGGCGAGAACTGTCTGTGTAAGAACAAGTGTGTACTTATAGTAAGAGCAATTCTTACTCTGTTCAGTTTGTCAAATCCCAGTTACTTAGAAAATGAGGACATATTCGAAGTCCAGTTTTATGTTTATTTACTTGTTCATTTAATTTGTGAGGGGAGAGAGAGAGAGAGAGTGTGCAAATGTCCATCATGGCTGGGGCCAGGAGCTCACTCCAGGTCTCCCACATGGGTGGCAGAAACTCAGTCACATGAGCCACCCCTACTGCTCCCCAGTGTCTGCACTGATGGGAAGCTGGAATAAGGGGCCAGAGCCGGGACTTAAACCCTAGCACTTTGATGTCAGTGTCTTAGCCGCATCTTAACTGATCAGCCAAACTCCTGTTCCCATTTTATCTTTAGTGGCAAAAGACTGGAAACCACATGAGCATATAGCAGTATGAGACACAGAAAGGATATGATACAGCTAAGAAAAGAATTAGACAACATTGTGTATGCAGACATGAAACAGCCTCCGAGATCTGTGTTAACCGGAAAAGCAAGGCACGCAAAGGGTGGTGTGCATGAATCCGTTTTACACTGATCTTATTTTTAAAGAAACATATACTTTCATGACTTCATTTAAAAACAGATAATGGAAACATAAAGGTTATCAGGTTCAAGGTATTTTATAAAAATGTCCAACAGAGAAAAAAAATCAATGATCTAATACTGATAGCGTGTTGTTCATGGGGAGGATTTTGAATTAAGCTCTCCTGGAGTGGAGAGATTTTTGAACTAAGTTCTCTGAGGGTGGAGGAAACCCTGGAGGGTCAAATAGCTTGGTCAGCTTCCGCCTTGTTTTCACTTGGTGTTGCTTCCACGTGGAAGAAGCCCTTTCTCTGGTGACTCATGCCAGGCTGTGGGCCTCATGGCTGGAATTGTGATTGGCCGGCGGGGGTCACGAGTGTTTCTCAGGAGGCCGCTCCGGGAACGCACATAGCTCTGCACACACACACTTTGAAGGCTAAAGCCAGTGGAAGCCCTGGGTTACGCCAAGTGGGTCTGGCTTAGGGTGGAAGCCCAGACGATGTAGCACCCACATCTCAGCCTCCTCTTGTATTCTTGTATTTTCTGTAGGTTGATCTTCAGGTTTCGCATCTGTCAAATCCTAGTTAAGTGGCCTTGGACTCCTGGCTTGACTTCTCTGGGCTTTAGTTTTTGATCTTGCCAAAAAAATAGGAGGCTTGGGAGGTATCACAGTATCTGAAGCCCTCGGCTCCTGGTGGACTCTTGATGTGGGGGCTGGGTGATTGACAGCTGTCTGTTACGATGATGATGTTTTGGGAAGGGAAGACGTCAGTGAGGGACGTGGTAGTGGGAGTCGATCAAGACCCTGTACGGTGCCAGGCCAGAAAGGCCGAAGCAACGACTCCCCCAGGAACAGGGAGTGGGACAGGGGTGGAGGCTGTCAGCCAAGGCTGCCCGCAGTGTCTCCAGCACGCGTTGCCTGTGTTCTCTCTTAGTCATGCCCTTCAGCAGTGTTAGTGCTGTGGAATTTCGGGGCACAACAAGCAAGGGTCTGGAGAGAGGGGGGCCTCGCCCCCAGGCTGGGAGCAGCAAAACAGGGTTCCCCCCCGGGGTAAAAGATGAACTCCTTCTTGGAGCTTTCCTGCAACAGAAATGGGACACGGTGCTTGGAAAATGAGCCCAGACATCGCATGATGAGGACATCCTGTGGTTTCCTAAAGATGTGCACATGGAAGCCCGTGAGATTCCAGCTTTGCCGAGAATGCCACAGCCTGCCCGTGTGGTTATGATCTGGGAGATGCAGAGAGCACAGGACAGATCCTAGTGCTTGGATTGCCATCCTCTTTCGATGAAGTGCGAGTTCGGTTTAACAATATCACCTGGGCAGGCAGACAAGCAATAGACAGTGAGTCACTTTCCGGGATTTTCAGTCCCAAAGACGGATTTCTAAGTACAAATTAGTGATGCCTTTGCATTGTAAGAGACTCGAATCCTCGGATCTGGCACTCATTTCCTTCCCCTTCTTGTTGTCATGGGGACTTCTTTTCCCTGAGTTATTACATCTTGCACTTCAGCAAAAATTTTATTGCTTCGGGACCATCGAGTCTCATGTGGGACATTTTTCATTGCTCGTGGTGTAATACACAGAAGTAATTTCTTTCAAATGATTTTTGCTTGAAGTGGTTTTCAATGAATTGAGAAGGGTTAGAGCATGAATGGGGCGCCGCGTTCCCAGGTGTGGAGCGTTAAATGCGGATTCTGCGATTCACCGGGGTGGCACACAAATAGGTGGCAGTCGGTTTTATTTTCTTCTCTGACCACAGGAAGAGGAAAGAGACGTCATTTAACACTCTGATCTGTTTTAAGTTTCTTCCAGGTTCCAGTTTCTGAAACTGGAGGTTTGCATCAGAAGAGAATAGCTATTACTTCTCCGAGGCGCAGGTTAGCTGTTGTTAAGGGGGAAATGGTTCGACAAAGCCATCTCGATAGCAGCCGGGTGGAGTGTTAAATGATGCCCTGGCTGCTGCTCAGCTGGCCTCCCCCGTCTCATCTGTCTGCAGCGTCTTTGGAGTCTCTTGTATATGCAGCATTTTCTTGACTCTTGTTACTTGGAGCCCAAACAGTAAGGAATTCGATGTTAGGACAACCCCTTGGGTTGTTTCCTTCATCTGCTGTCCCTTTTTTTCTTTCCATTCTCCCCTGCTTGGCACCCACCTCTCCTCCAGTCCCTGTCTTCCTTCCCTCTCTCCCTCCTCGCCCGGGTTGGGGTTTCCAACACCACTTCTGGGTTTGATGATTTGCTAAGACTGTCAGAACGCAGACAAGCTGTTAGACTCACAGCTTCCTTGGGTTGCAGCCAGAGGACACGCATTCAAATCAGCAAAGGCAGAAGGCAGGCAGGGCAGGGTCCCAGAGAAGTGACACCTGTGTGTCCAGGTCTCCTTCCTCAGTGGGCTGTCCCAGGCAGCAGTTGAAGAGACAACGCCCGCTGAGTGTTGTCAACCACAGAAGATCACTTCCGGGTGTCCCGGAAGTCCGCTGGAGGTAGAGCAGTCAGGGAGGCATAGGGCACCATGACTGACCCCCGACCCCCACTCAAGTTCTAGCCTCCTTTTTCTCCCCCAGGGTCAACACATAGGGTGTGGCCCAGGGACCCAGAGAAACAGAAGAGCTGCTTCCTGTGGATTACATTGCTGGCTCACCAGGTAGAGGACTCCAGATGCCTCAGGGGCTGTCTCCCTGGAGCTGGTCAGGGGTCAGTCCTTGCTTTGGAATGCGCAAGGTTTGGGTATCCCAAGCCTGCTGAGTAAAACCCCCTGCTGCACACAGTCCTACCAGCACAGCGAGCGCATACAAGCTGCTGGGAAATAAAGATGCTTCCTCACATTATGTACACATTTGAAGACTTGCTGGAGACTAATAAAAGATCTGCTTTTCTCTTTTTTTCTGTCTTATAGTTAACAATTTTGTTAGCATTTACCTTGGAAGGATAAACCTTTGCATAATGTTTGCAACGTAGCAGTTTCTCATATTGCTGCCTTTTTTTTCTTTTCAAGATTTAGTTTGTTCATTTGAAAGGCAGAGAGAGAGAGAGAGAGAGAGAGAGAGAGAGAGATCTTCCATTTGTATGGCTGCAATGGCTGGGGCTGGGCCATGTTGAAGCCAGGACCCAGGAACTTCATCCAGGTCTCCCAGTGATGGCAGAGGCCCAAGCACTTGGGCCGTCATCTGCTGCCTTTCTAGGTGCCATTAGCAGGGAGCTGGATTGGAAGTGGAGCAGCTGGGACCTGGACCAGTACTCTGATACTGGATGCTGGCATCCGGGTGGCAGGTTAACCCTCTGTACCACAATGCTTGCCTGACATTACTGCATTTCTCTTTGGCGCCTCCTGATCCAACATCAGCAGTGGCGTTGGTGGAGGGAACTATTGCAGACCCTGTGATCCGATCCTTGTTTCTGTCACAGCAACTGGGTCAGGCTGCTGCCCTTCCATTGTAGAAACTTTAAAACAAATACCCGAAAGCAGAGATCACGGTATTTTTTCCCTCCTTCCTTCTTCCTCTTACCTCCTCTTTTGCACCCTCCCGACCCTGGGCACTCTATGAGGGTTTAGGGGAAACGTGCCAAGCAGGTAGTTCTGTGTGGAGGCAGTTTGCACCAGCTGCCTTTATTTTTCAGCTTGTATGAATTCTGTTGACATATGTCTGCTCAGTACGTGGATATCCCCATGGAGACTGGCTCATTTGGTGGGCCATGTCGATGCGCTCCCTCCTAAGCTGACCCCTGGAGCTCTGTCACCAAACAATAGGGAACACACGATTATTTTCTTGCTAACAAGCCCTGCAGAGCTAGCTACAGGCTCCTCTTGTGGTAGCTGTTCGCAGTGGCTCTCATTGACCTTGAGCTGGCATTCTGCACGCTGCTTTGGATGGTCAGAGTCCGGGTGACCCCGAGGAGCTCTTGAAACCCTGAAGAGGCCTCGAGCAATGGCTTTTTGGCAATGAGGTTATTGTGCTGTTTGATGGGTTTAATGAGAATAGTAGCAAGCATCACAGTGTTTGAATGGGGCCAGTAAGATTCGGGGAAGGAGGCAGTGGAGGGTGGAATGTTGGTGGCCCTGTATTTTTTCTGTTGATCTTACCCCTCTGCTTCCCAGCTGTGGGACCTCAGACATGCCACCCAGCCCTTCAGGAGTTCTGCTTTCTCCTCTGAGGCATGGGGTAGCAGTGGTCCCTGCTTCATGGCATTGCTGTTCTGAGCAGTAGGATAGAACAGGTAGGGCATACAGCACTGTGCCTAGAATACAGTAAGCAATCCTGCAGTGCCAACATCTATTGTCATTCTTAGTGGTAATAGTAAAAATAATGTGCTCAGGTACAGCTAAGGATCTCTACACTTGCTGTGCTCCTATGAGGGGGAGGTGTCTTCCCCATGAGACAGTCTCGGAGATCCATCCCATGATGGGGGTTTCTAGAACCTTCTGTTTAGGCTTCCTCTTCCTTTAGGATGCAGAGAAATGGGGACAGTGGACAATGTATTTGCGAGATTATCAAGAAAAACACAGAAATCTTACTTTAAAAAAAAGTTTAATTAATTTTTAAAATTTATTTTCCCCCCAATGAAACCTTTTATTTAAGGAATATAGACTTCATGCATTTCGTAAGTACAACTTTAGGAATGTAGTGATTCTTCCCATAGTACTCACCCTCCACCCACTCTGCCCCCCCCCCCCCCCATTCCAATTCCATTCTCCACTAAGGTCGATTAACTTTATACACAGAAGACCAACTCCATGCTAAGTAAAGAGTTCAACAATTTGCACGGTAAAAAAAACCAAAAGCCAAACCAAAACAAAAAAAGTAGAGACAAGGGTTGTTCAAAGTTGTTGCATCTTGAAGTTAATTTCACTTTTTTTTTAATAGACTTTATTAACTTTAACAAAGCATCTAAGAATGATACATCTTTCGGGAGTACTTAGAACTATGTCATTATAATACAACTCTTTGAGGACAGAAGTCCTGCTTGGGAAGTTAGTGCACAGTGACTCTTGTTGTTAATTTAACAATTAGCAGTGTTATACATGATGTCAGTGATCACCCAAGGTGCTTGACATGAGCTGCCTAGGCTGTGGAAGCCTTTTGAATCCACAAACTCTGTCAGTATTTAGACAGGGCCATCAGCAGAGTGGAAGTTCTCTCCTCCCTTCAGAGAAAAGTATACCCTTCTTTGATGGCCACCTCTTTCCACTGGGGTCTCACCCACCGAGATCCCTTCATGTAGGACGTTTTTTGCCTCAGTGCCTTGGCTTTCCATGCCTGAAATGCTCTTATGGGGTTTTCAGCCAGACCAGAATCCTTAAGGGCTGATTCTGAGGTCAGAGTGTTATTTAAAGTGATTGTCAGTGAATCTTACTTTAAAAATTTAATTTTTTTTATCTTTGGTTATTATTTAAAATTTTTAAATATTTTATTTGAGAAGGGGGGGGGGGAGAGAGAGAGAGAGATTGAGAGAGAGATTGAGAGATTCCATTCGCTGGTTCACTCCCCAAATGCCCACATCTGTCATGGCTGGAGATGGACCAGGAGCTGGGAATTCAATTCAGGTCTCTTACATGGGAGGCAGGAATCCAATCACTGAGCCATCACTGCTGCTTCCAAGGATCTGTATCAGCAGGAAGCTGGAGTCAGCAGCTAGAGTTGGGGATTGAACCCGGGCACTGGGAGTGGGATGCTGACAGAGTCTTAACTGCTAGGCTGAATGTCCACTTCCTTTTGGTTATAACTGAATTTGCTCGTGTACCAGTAAGCTTTTTGTTACTACAGTGAAGAAAAAGAAAACTAACTTAATAAAGAAGAAAGGTTCATTTGGCTCACAGTTTTGGAGCTTCAAGGCCAAGGTCGGGCATCCCCAGTGATTTGACCTCTAATGAGACTGGCATTGGAACAAGGGCAGAGGAAAGACCACACAGTGAGCCAGGCAGCAGAGAGAGAAGCTGGGCCTCATTCAGGATTTTACCACCAGCCACCCTGAGGGCCTGGTGATCTGGGGACCTCCCACTAGGCTTACCTTCTGAACACCATAATTGCATCAAGTCCCCACCCTTTCAGTACCATTAACTTACAACAGGGGTTTAAATTCATGCATGTGTTCGGGAGCCACACCTTGTTTAGACCATAGCAGTTAGTCTCTCCTGCCGAGCTTCTTGGTGGAGGGAGGCAGAGGTCACCTGCCTGCCAGGAGATTCCAGAGCTGGAATCTGTGTTGGATTCCTTCTTCATCCAGCCTAGTGGTGAGGCCTCACTTACTTTTCTTTTCTTTCTTTTTTTTTTTTTTTTAAAGATTTATTTATTCCTTTGAAAGAGTTACAGAGAGAGGGGGGAGAAACAGAGCAAGGGATCTTCCACCCACTGGTTCACAACAGACAGCGCTGGGCCAGGCCAAAACCAGAAACTTTATCTGGGTTTCCCATGTGGGTGGCAGGGGCCCAAGCTCTTGGGCCATCCTGTGCTGCTTCCCCAGGCGCATTAGCAGGAAGCTGGATTGGAAGTGGAGCAGCCGGGGCACAAATTGGCACCCATATGGGATGCCAGCACTGCAGGTGCTGGCTTTACCTGTTCCACCACAGCTTGGGCCCCTGAGGCCTGATGTTACAATGTGACTGAGACTGTGTAAAAGGATTCAGTTCTCCTGGTTCAGAAAGAAGGAACGTGAGAGTTTACACCCAGTGCAGGCTCCAAGATCAAAAATCATGCTGTAGAAAAGGCACGTTGGGCTGGATGTCGAGAGGCTTGGGTTCTGGCTCCTGTCCCATCCTAATTTTGCAGTATCTGGGTCTCAGTTTTCCCACCTGATACTTGTTGAGGAATTAGGGGACATTAGTTAATGGATGAGTGCAACAGATTGAGTGTAACTTAAGCTGGCTGCTTTCAGCCCAGAAACACTCTGCAGTGGCCTGTGACGTGCGTGTGCAGGTGTTCTGGGTTCCACCCCTAGCTTGGCTGCTTACTGACTGGGTGATCCTGGAGAGGTTACACCTCTTTATACCTCACTTTCCTTTACAGATGCATATTCATATGTTATGGGATTTCAATGAGGACTGAAAAGGCTAAGGAACTGTAGCATGCTTAGATGGTGCCTGGAACATGCAGTAGGTGCTACATAAGTGATGGGCTGTAGTATTGAAGCAAGAAGAAAAAACGTGTATGATCCTCAGATGCAAACGTCCTGAATGGGAAGGAACTCCTTCATCACAAGCACTTTTCATGTCCCTTTTTCTCACCAATCCCTGCGTTCTGGAAGTGTGTTACTGCTATGACTGGTTAATACAGGCAAGGGAACTGAGGCTCGCAGAGACAGAGGGACTTGCTCAATGTCAGACAGTGCCAGAAAATTCCTGTTTTCCCTGGCCCCCAGTCCCACATTCTCATTTGGTAAGCAAATTCCCTTCATTGTTTTCTTTTTAATCTGTTTGCTAAGATCCGTGGAAAAGTAGTGTGTAAATAAGTGTGGTTGATGGACATATTGAGAGTTTATCATTAGAAGGCCTAGCACTTAACAGTTTCTGCGTAGGATACGTTATCTTTACATTTTTGATTATGCTACACGAAGTTTATATGTGTGTTGCCTTATTTTTGCAAAAAATGCCTGAATTGAAGGGATTTCTGCTTTTGACTCTTTTGTATTTTTTCCTTCCCATTCAGGACTTTTGCATCTGAAAATCAGAGGATCATACTTTTTTTTTCTTCTTGCTATAAACGATGCACCTTAGTCTTTTTTTTTCTTTTGTTTTTGAAAAGGAATGCATTTCCTCTTTTTTTTTTTTTTTTTTTTTGACAAGCAGAGTTAGACAGTGAGAGAGAGAGAGACAGAGAGAAAGGTCTTCCTTTTTCCGTTGGTTCACCCCCCAAGTGGCGGCTACAGCCCGTGTGTTGTGGCCGGCGCGCTGAGCCGATCCTCAGTCAGGAGCCAGGTGCTTCTCTTGGTTTCCCATGCCGGTGCAGGGCTCAAGCACTTGGGCCATCCTCCACTGCCTTCCCGGGCCACAGCAGAGAGCTGGACTGGAAGAGGAGCGACCGGGACAGAATCAGGTGCCCCAACCAGGACTAGAACCCTGGGGTGCCAGCGCCGCAAGTGGAGGATTAGCCTAGTGAGCTGCGGCGCCGGCCTAGGAATGCATTTCCTTAAAGAAGGAGTCCAGGATAAAAAATACGAAGAAAGGGCGATGGACATGCATCAGGACTGTGTGTAGCTGAACTGGGTTTGCAGGACACCTCTCTCTTTCCCATTGAACCTCATTGAACTTCTGATTCAGAAAATTTTGAAAACAAAGAGAGGCTGGACCTCATAAAATCCACTTGTCTATAGTATTTTGTTTCATTGATCCAGCTGCTTTCAATGAGGTTTGTTTCTTCTGTGAATGTGCCTGACTCCCTGTTTTTGCTGCCGTGTGGAGGAAGCACATGTCTTGCTCTCAGGGAGTTTAGAGAGAGAAAGAGAGAGAGAGAGAGACAGAGACAGAGGCAGAGAAAGAGAGACAGACACAGAGAGACAGAGAAAGCTCTTGCATCCTCTAGTTCACGCCCCAAATGCCCACAATAGCCAAGGCTGGGCCACGCCAAAGCCAGGATCCAGGAACTCCATCCAGGTCTCTTGCATGGGTGATGGAGACTCAGGCACTTGAGTCTACGTCTGTGGACTCCCAGTTAGCACATCATTGCATGATGATGTGATATTGACCACCACTCACACTGGCAAGTGACAGCAATCAATGGGGAAAGAGAACTGATTTGCTTACATAACTGAAAATCCCAGAGGGTGTGTGTAAATATTCAAATAGCTGAATCTGGGCATACAAATTCTGCAGCCCCTCTGCCCCCTCCAAATCCTTGACTTTGCTTTCTTTTGTGTGAGCTTCGTTGTGGACAAGCTCTCCCCGACACAGTAGCAAGGATGGTCTCTGGTGGCCCCTTGCATTTATCTTACTACCTTGGGTACCTTGGATGACAAAGAGAGAGTCCACCGGAAGTCTTAGCATTGTTGCTCATCCCCATATGCATTGGATGTCCATCCTGTACCCATGATGGTGATCAGAGAAATAGGTCATTGGTTGTTGGGCAGATCTGAAACATGGGCAACTTGGATTCAGAGGAGTGGGATCAATCCTACTGGGAAAACATGACAGATAGGCATTGTTCCCAGAGGAAAGTCCAGGTGCTATTAGAATAAGAGTGAATGGATTCTGGACAAGCAAAAGCAATCTATGTCGGTCACACTTGGTAGTTATACATCTCAGGGTGCTGTCTTCTGAAGCATTGAGCCCTTTCCAATTTTAGCTGCTACTGGTTTTTTGTTCCACTTTCTGCACATAGTGCACAGGTCATGGTTTGAGCTTTAGCATCTGCCACCCTCATTCTCTGCTTTCTATCTCTTATATGCTTTATGACTTCAGTTGTCACACATCCAATTTGAATTCAGATTCTTTATCTGTAGCCTTGACCATTCTGACGGACATGCACCTGTAACTTCCATGTGTCTCTTCAGCTACCTTCTAAGGCATGTTTCATTCTCATCAAACTCTGCATGTTATAAATCCAGCATATCAAGTGCTTCATAAAACCAGAATGCCACTGAGCTTCCCCAGTGCCCCGAGGCATTGAGGAGGGTACCAGAGAGGTTCCAGATCCCCGATTTCCACCAGAACAGTCCAGATCATGGAGATCTGCTTCAAGAGCAGGGCATTGCTAGGAAGGCTTCCTGGGAAGCCTTGTGGGATTCAGTGAGGAACAGGCAGTATTGTTTCCTGAAGATAAACACATCAGCTCCAAGGGCCAGAACACCTGCCTTTCTCTGATCTTGGCTTGGTTCCATCCTCTTAGCCTTGTGACCTTGGGCAAGTTATTTAACTTTTCTTTCTCAGTTTTCTCATCCATAAAAATAGGGATAATAATAGTACCTACTTAAGAGAGTTGTGCGAATCAAATGAATTATACATAGAAAGCACTCAGAACAATGCTATCACATAATCACTTTAAAATGTTAGATCTTTATTTCGGGAACAAGTTGAGGTGTAAATCAATTAACCAATCAGCATATTGGGGAAGTCAGTAGCTTGGAAGGCAGCTCATTTTTTGTTTGATGGTTCTCTTTAGGCCGACTCCTCCTGACTCTCACTCTGTTCCTTCTGCAGCAATGTGGAATGAGCCTTTGTGTGCTGGAACATCCCGGCCTTTCAAATATTTCCCGTCGTCTGTGTCATCCAGCCCTGTGTTCTCATCTCCAGAATTAATAGCCTGGATTCTCCCGTGGACATTTTTTTTCAAGAATTTGAGCTCTCTGGATCTACGCCATTCTGTCAGTGTTCGTCTAAAAATGAAGTGTCTCGGAATGGATTCAGTATTCCTGAGGTTGTCTAAATCGCCTGGTCAAAAGCTCGTCTTCCTGTTCTTTATACCCAAACTTTATGAATATCACCCGATCTTGAATTAGCTTTTTAAAATCAGCTGCATCACAAGGTTGACTACTATTGAGGCCTGTAGTTAATAAGTCCCTTGAGAGATGTAACTTTTTAGCCAGTTAGTTCTTACAGTTCAAGTTTTAAAGATGAATTATTTTAATCTCTTGTTGTTATCTAGAAGGCAGAGAGACACAGAGAGCTCCCATCTTCAGGTTCACTCCCTAAATATCGGCAATGGCTGAGGCTAGACCATGCCACCAAAGCCAGGAGCCCAGAACTCAGTCCTGCTGTCCCACATGGGTAATGGTTGGGAGTCATCTCCCTGAGCCAGCACCACTGCCTCCCAGGGTCTGCATTAGCAGGAAGCTGGATTCAGAAGCAGAGCCTGGTCTGAATCACAGGCACTTTGACATGGGTGTCTTAGCCACGAGGACAAATGCCTGTCCCTCAGGCTTCTTTTCACTGGTGCTTCAGCACTTTTAATATGTTGCTGCAGGGGTTAAGAAGGGTGCTGGGACTCCAGCCATTACATTTATCTTCTTATTTATTTATTTGACAGGTGGAGTTATAGACAGTGAGAGAGACAGAGAGAAAGGTCTTCCTTCCGTTGGTTCACACCCCACATGGACACAACAGCCGGGGCTGTGCTGATCTGAAGCCAGGAGCCAGGAGCTTCTTCCTGGTCTCCCATGTGGGTGCAGGGTCCCAAGCACCTAGGCCATCCTCCACTGCTTTCCTGGGCCACGGCAGAGAGCTGAACTGGAAGAGGAGCAACCGGGACTAGAATCCGGTGCCCATATAGGATGCCAGCGCCGCAGGCGGGGGATTAACCTAGTGTACCACGGCGCTGGCCCCCTACATTTATCTTCTAAGTGGGAGAAACAGAGAAGACATTATGAATGGCACAGTCTTGACTTTTTTTTTTTTTTTTGACAGGCAGAGTTAGACAGTGAGAGAGAGAGACAGAGAGACAGAGAAACAGAGAGACAGAGAGACAGAGAGAGAGAGAAAGGTCTTCCTTCCATTGGTTCACCCCCCAAGTGGCCACTATGGCCGGCACGCTGCACTGATCCGAAGCCAGGAGCCAGGTGCTTCCTCCTGGTCTCCCAATCGGATGCAGGGCCCAAGCACTTGAGCCATCCTCCACTGCACTCCTGGGCCACAGCAGAGAGCTGGACTGGAAGAGGGGCAACCGGGACAGAATCTGGCACCCCAACCGGGACTAGAACCCGGGGTGCCGGTGCTGCAGGCGGAGGATTAGCCTAGTGAGCCACTGCTCCAGCCACAGTCTGACCTTTACAAGGGTTTTCCTGGAAGTCTTGAGAAGCACTTCTCATTGGCCTGGACTTAATGACATGGCCATTTCTAGCGGCAAGAGTGTGCGGGAAATCTAGTATTTTGGCTCAGGAAGTATGTACCCAGATAAAAATAAGTGTTCTTCCTAAAGATGAAGGAGAGAGTAAGTGAGGAGTTGGACTATCAGTGGTCTTGGTCACACAGTTGTTGGTGATAACTTCTGAACAAGGTCAAGGATCAGGCTTCGTCCCACTAAGACATTCCTCAATGTAATTTGGAATGAATGATGACCCCATCATCATTTCTGAAATGTCAGCTCATCCTGGTCCAGTGTGCCAGGGGTGTTTGTTAAAGATGTAAAATCCTGGGCCAAGTCATATATTCATACACATAGCAAGTATTTTATTAGTGAGTCCCTTAAATTTATTTATTAAGTGAGTATTTAAATCAAAGAATTTATATTTAATGTAATTTTCAAAATTTAAACTGGTGGGTTTTGATGAATGAAGTCATATAAACACTGTAAGCTCTGGTATAGGATATTTCTGACACCCAAAAATTTATATTATGCCCCTTTACAGACCTTTCTCATACTCCAACCTCTAGAAATAAATCTACTTGTCAGTTTATGTTTTATTGCATCTAGAATTTTACATAAAAATAGTATAGTATGCCTTTTTTGTACACTATTAAAAATTGAGATTCAGTCATGTAGATGTTCTAGATAAAAATAAGCTCTGATCTGTCCTAACCATTGTTTCACTTGGCTTTAATCTCTTCATTTGGTCTCTAAAGTATCATGGGACAATGTGTCAGATGTTATATTTGGCAAATATTGAAACATAATGTCCACTGCACACATCCTTTCCTCCTCATTTTTGCTCGATTAAGCCATCTTCCAGCTCTCAGAATATATCCCATTGCCACTGGAAATCCTCTTTGGGCCTCCCAGTGTGCTTCAGGTCCCTGTTCTGTATGGTTCCATCATTCCAAGGCTTCCCTATTGAATCTCCGCTCACTCTAAGTCTGCCCCATTGGACTATGAGCTTCTTAAGGATAGTGTGTATTTTTGCTCAGCCTTGAATTCCCAGTGCCTATGGCAATACCTGTTTAAGTGCTGGTACTTGAAAAAGTATTTTCACGTGAATTAATTGAGCAAGCACAAAATGGTATTTAACTGATATAATGTGACATAAAAGGGTATTGGTCAGCAAGGGGATTTGGAGACTGATTTGTGGAAGTTGTCATCTGGACCGTGAAGGAATTTTCTGGACAAAGATTTGGATAAGAGCATCCTGGGTAGAGCAATCAATGTGCACAAAAGCATGGAGGTATGAGTGGATAGAGGTGTTTGGAGAGGAGAGTTGTGAGTGGTTGGAGCATAAAGTGAGTTGCAAGCAAGGAGTAGATCCAGCTGCCAGTCAGAAGTTAATGCTGGCATGGGCATTTAGCCTGTGTCCCATATCAGAGCAGTCAGGTTCAGTTCGCAGCTCAACTAATGCAGACTTGGGGAAAATGGTGATGGCTTGACTAAATGGGCTCCTGCCACACACACAGGAGACTTAAATTGTGTTCTGGGCTCCTGGCCTTGGCACTGACCCCTGACTTTGGCTTCAGCTAAATCCCAGCTGTTGTAGGCATTTGGAGATGAACTAGTGAATGGGAGATGTGACTGTGTCTTTCTGTCTCTCTGCCTCTCAAAAATGTTTTTGTATATTTATTTTATTTATTTGAAAGAGTTACAAAGAGAAAGAGAGAGAAGTCTTCCGTCTGCTGGTTCATTCCCCAAATGGCCACATATGGTGGAGCTGAGCTGATCCAAAGCTGCCGCCAAGGACTTCTTCCAGGTCTCCCACATGGGTACAGGGGCCTAAGCACTTGGGCCATCCTCTGGTGCTTTCTTAGGTGCAATAACAGGGAGCTGGATCAGAAGTGGAGCAGCTGGGACTTGAACTGGTGCCCATATGGGATACTGGTGCTGCAGGCTGAGACTTTAACCTGGGGCACCACTGAACTGGCCCTGAAAAAAATGTTGATAGTAATCATCAGAATTAATCAGAAAAAAGTATGAGGAACCTGCTGGTGGGCATAGTAAATACCCTGTTCATTATTCCCTAATACCAGTGATCACTCCCCTTGTGATCTCTGGTCATCAGAGCCATTGGACATGACAATCACATAGCCACAGTGCTATGTCCAAAGGCAGAGAAACTCCTCTTCAGCACCATGGGTTGTAGACAGCACCCAAGACCCCCCCCCCCCCCCCCCCCGGAGCTTTCCCTGCCTTTTGTATGTCCAGCCTCTTGGTTCGCCTCCATGCAGGGCGTGTGACAGCTTAGGACTCACAACCTGTAGTGGCAGGGAATTGCTACTTCATAGCAAGAAGGCAGAACCAACTTTCCCGACACAGGGGCGTGCATGACCTGTGCCTTTCTTCCGTTAGTGCAACTCTTATCAGGAAGATGTTATTTTTTGCTCTTTGTTTGCGGAGGAAGAGAACTGGAATACAGGGAGAAGAGATGAGTGGCAGATTCAGGACTCAAGCCTGGGTCTTCCTGACTCCAATCTCTACATCCTTCGCCACTGCAGAACCTTGTGGAGTCCCCAAGCGTGCGGAATCTCCTCACCGTAGAACCAGTACTGCAGACCATTCATAGCTGGAACCTTGCGCGAGTCAACTCAGCAATGCTGTGGGTGGTGGGAGGAGGGAGGGCTTTTCCTAGCTCTGTTCCTCCTGAGTTTGAAAGTGTGCTCTCAGCTGAACATGACAGCCGGCAAGCAGGTGTGTGCATCTGAAATGCTCAGGCAACTGCACCTGTGAAAGAGAAGTTGGTGGATTCAGAGATTCAGTTTCTCTCACATCAGCAGGAGTCTTTAAGGCTCCATTTGTTGTTGGTGGTGGTTGGAGGGAATGACTTCTTTCCTGCTAATTTCATTTATAATTATACTTCCATAACATAATAGTTGTCTGGGACCTGGGCAGAGGGAGATACATCTTGAAGTCTGTGGGGGAGATGTGTTGGGCTGTCTCCAGAGCCCCTGGTTCCTGATGGTGCTTGGGTGGGCATACCCACATACAATGTAAGCATTTCATTCCTAATGGTTGCATGCAGCTTCCCTCTCCTTTTAAAAATGGGTCCATACTGTGTCCCATTAGCTGCAATTGACGTGATGGTTATTTTCGATGCCATTTCTTCAAAGAGCTCAGTCTCACTGTGCATTGCCAGTGGGGTCCCCCCCCCCCACCTTTGCTGAGTGGAACGAAGAACCCCTGGGAAAGTGTAGTGGCAGCTTTTGAGAAGCTGCAGAGACAAGACCCTGCCTTCCTACCCCCACATGCACAGCTCAGAGAGTAACACACATTATACAGACATTAAGCATTCCTCCCTCAATGCGGAATTCTCTGGAAATCTCTGAATCAAAAAGCTCCATGATAAAAATGCATGAAGCAATATCCTTATTGGTAAACTTATATATCCAGCTGAGATACTGTACATGATAATGCAATTTTCTATGCAAAAAGGGTTTATCTCCATCCAAATATTATTCTGCATCATTATTCATTCTGGAGAAGTGATTGCTGTCCTGGGTTAACTGATTGAACTTTTGGAACCAAAGCTTCAAGCTTATCTTAACTGGCTATTGCTTGACTTCTCAAAAATTGCCATTAGATTAGTAGGAATGAATAAATGTACACTCCATTAGGAAATATTAAAGTTTTTATACTGGTTTAGAATAAAAACAGGATTAGAGGGGGCATTTCTAAGATTCAGTACAGTGTGAAATTGAAATCTTTTTGGCATGTGAAATACACTATATGAATATTCTTCCCATTTCCTGATAGCCAGGGGATTATGAAGAGTAGACAAACTGTTCCAGAGTTCACCTGTAGATTGAAAACAGAAGAAGCCAGAAGAATCCTTCTTGATATTTCCCAAGTCTGTAATGATCAGATTCTTAAACAATACAGCAATAAATATTTCTTATGATTAAATGTGTATCAGGCACTGTCTTATATGCTTGTCCATCTATAGGTGAACTTTTAGAGCCATAAAGAAGCTGGAATAAGACTGCTTTGGTTTCAGAATCATATTCTGCCTCTCACTGTGTGAGTCTGGGTAAGCTACTGGTCTCTCCCTGCCTCAGTTTCCCATTTGTGCAAGGGATGATAACTCCCCACCTCATCAGGTCATTTGGCACATTCTGTATTGAATGGTACATTGGTACATTTCTGTACTGAAATACAGACAGTTCTGCATCAGTGTTGGGGTTGATGGTTATGACGATTTCATTTTGGTGGCTCTTCAAGGAACACAGTGAGGTAGATGTTGTGAGTCTCAGTCTCATTTTTCAGGTGCTAAAACTGAGGTTGATGATGGAATTGACAACTCAGTAAAGAAACAGTGCCTGTTTGCCATACATACTATTCTGATTGGCTGTTGTGGTGTAAGTCACTCACAACACTTGTTCCATAAAACAACTCATTTTTTAATACTCACAGATTGTGGGGTCGGGGAAGGAATAGAATCACGCACAGTAACGATGGTTCTTCTCTGCTCCCCAACGTGGGGGCTCTCAGATGGGCCAAGCCCAATGGTAGGTACAGGAATCCTCTGGAGGCTTCTTAATTCGTATACTATGAGCCTAGGCTGGTGCAATGCAAACCTGGGTCAGGTAGGCAGTTGATTAGAATGTCTGCACGTGCCTCTCCGTGACTTGGGCTTCCTTTCAGCATGGCGACCCCAGCGTCCTCTCCCCGTGCAGCTCAGAGCTCCAAGCACGGTGACAAAGGTAGAAACTGCATGATCTTTTGAGACTGGCCTTGGATGTCCGGTGCTGTTTATTTCCTACTGCAGGGGTCAAAGCAATTCAGCCCAGCAGGATTGGAGGGAAGGGGACGCAGATCTGTTTCACAAGGGAGAGATGTTGTAGGCTTTGCAGCTGTGTTTTATGACCACCTCACATGCTTTGAGACTGGATGGTACTTTCGTGTCTGGACACCGACAGTTATTGCTCCATCTAGAATGGTGCGGCTTTTGAAAAATTCAGAGTATGAACGACTCGAGGCACTTCTGAGCCCAGCTCTTGGCAGTGTTGCCGTCTTGGAAGCTGTTTGCATTCGCGCCTATGCAGCTTCTCTTTAATGAATATTCAGGTTCCTAGTCACTTGCCTGGGCCTCGTGTGCATGCATGCGTGTGTGCGTGTGCACACGCGTTCAAGCTTTGGCATCTTTCTGGCTTCATCATTCCATCGTATCACGTCACCCTCTTTCTCCCTTGTCCCTTTCTACTTCTTTCTTTCCAGTGGATTCAATTAAGTTCTCTTTGCTGTCTTAGCAATAAAACAGTTCCCTCCACAGCATTAGAATGAGTCTCTCTCATTATTTCATTTAGATTGTTGTTATGTTTGAAAACTTGAGGGCAGGGCAGGCAGAAGGAAAGGAATGTTAATTTGCAGGGAGTCCCCGGTGTGTGGTGGGAGTGCTGCCGGAGAGGAGCCAAGAAGCTGCCGCTCTGTGCACTCAGGGGTTCGGTTGGAGGAGAACGGATGAAGGATGCCTGAGACCACACCCCTCCTGTGTCTGTCCTGCTGAGATTCATGACCTTGCAGGGGAGAGCAGGTGCGCGGGTCCTGGCCACAGCCAGGTTTGCAGTGGCGGATTGCCACAACACTTTCCTCTTCATTTTAAAAGAGATGTCTCCCCTGAAAGTGCGCGTGTGACAGCAGGTGGATACGTGTGTGTGTGTGTGCGCGCACGCTTGTGTGTACAAATGTGCGGCTTCATGCAGTTTCCCGACATCCTCTCCAGTGATGGAAATGGTCTTTCACTGGGGCCATCAGTGGGAGAATGCAGACCCTGAGCTCAGGGTCTTTGTAATTTGACTCATAGAATGTCAGAGAACATTGCACGAAGCAGGGAATTAAGCTCTGTGAGTGGTGGAGTGACATTGATTATGTAGGAATGACATATAAAGAATTACAAGGCACTCAGGGTTTCTGTGAGTAATCTGTGTTTAGTGTCCCCTTTCAGGAGTTTGAAATGTCACCAGGTAGCTGCATAGTGCTCACAGATCTGCATTTCATCCCGCTTCATACTGTGCTAAACGGGAGTCGTATTTGTTACTCCAGCGAAGAGCATCTTAGTGGGGGAAGAAAGGGCTGGTGGAGAGTAAGCGGGACTAGATTTAAATCTAATTGCCTTTCGCGTTTTCCACTGCTATTTGGCTTGCACACAGTGGTCGTATTTGTGGGAAATGAGGAAGCAGGCTGTTTGCTGCAAGGTAGAGCAAGAAAAAGACAGGTATTGCTGTGGTAGGTGGTGACCCGGAGCACGATGGATGACAGGACGTCTCTAAGTCCTTATGCATTCGATTGGTTAAGAAAAAAATGGCCTTCCCTCTGTGTTTCTGTGACTGGTAAGTTTTAAATCTGCTGCACTGCTTCCATTTTCTTTTCTTTTTCCCTCCTCAGATTAAATCTGGGACTGTCTGAAAGCTTCTAAACCAAGGAGTGATTCAGACCAGTTTTGGATATATAGGGAGAGGCTGGGCTAGGGGAGGGATTTCTCTGTGCTGTCTATTGTCTGAATAGATATGTCACAAAAAGAGGCGCTTCATGAGAGACTCTTGGGCCACAGTCACTAATTTTGCCAACTAATTATCAAATCAAGACGTTGGGACTCTTCCCTGGTGCTGGCCAGCTAGCTTTAGATAAATTTCACCGTTGCAAATGGCCAACCCCACAGGCCACCAATTGAGAACTATTATTAATAACCTGGAGACACAAAAAAAAGACTGCTTTAGGGGGGGGTTGCGGATATGTGTACTTGGAGAAGAAAGGCCATTTTGCTCATGAAAAATGAGATCTTTGAGTTGTGCAAGAATGAGGGGAAAGTTTAGTAATTAATCACATTGGTCATAATGAGGAGAGGAGATTAACGTGATAAAAGGATTTGTCTGAATGGATTATAGGCAAATTTAAAAGAAGGAGGAAAAAAAGCAACAAAGGGCATTGCTGGCTTGGGAATCGTGCTCTTTAAAAATCCTCAATCATTCTTACAATCAATTCTGCATTTCCTCAATAGCCACGTGAAGCGCGGCTCTCTCTTCATTGTCTTAGATTAACCACTAACTGCAAAGCATACATTAAATGAAGTATTGAGTATTTGTCTTCCAAAAATACACTTGAATGCTGTTCATTTCCCCCATAGGTCTGCTGTGATACATTTAGGTGCCATATTGCTAAATACATACAGTACTTTAATATCTGCGCCAGCTAGTCTCCAACTGCCTTCCTTTGGAAGCAGCTGTGCAGGGCCCCCACAATTACACATAGAGTTTTTCTCATAAACTGTTTAATTGTTTGCTTCTGGAAACAATTAGACTGGTGGTATTATAGAGTGAGTGTCGTACTGCAGCCTGCAATCCTCTTTATGAGTTTTCTTAGCAAAATACCATGTTGACATATGTTGGGCCCACAAAGAAGAATCAGTTATGCTGTGACCTGAGCTCCAAGACTGTTGTGCTCACAGGAAACCCTCCTAAAGAAGGCACTGCCAAGGGGAGCCTGTCCTGGCACGGGTGGATTCTGAGATGCTGGTGTGGTACGGGTGAGGAGCTCACCCTTCTCTCTGCTGCAGAGGTGGTAAACCTGGACTCTTTCTTCAAAGCTGATTGAATGGCTGGGTCTGGACTGTGTCACTCGTGACATTTGTCCTCTTGTCACTTCTACAGGGCTGATGGTTTGCAAAGCCCTGATAAGTAAAGCACTCCTTTTAGAAGGAGTCGGGTGTGTTGATATCTTTCTTTCCCAGTCCAAGTTTCATACCAGGAGCGATCAATGGGCTAATAGACTGTGCCAGCTCTCCAGTGATGGTGCACCTTTTTGGGTGTTCAGGTTGTGGAGACACTGTGCTACATGTTTTTCATGCATGATCATCTCATTTAACACACAAGAGCGTGTCGTGAGTTTGTGCTAGTATTGTTATTCTATGTGACAGATGAGGAAACTGAAGCTTTGCAAGGTCAAGTCGTTTTTCCAAGGTCACTTAATGATGACAGTGAGTCCTCGTCTCAGAGCCAGGTCTGTGTGGCCCTGAACCCCAGGCTCTTGACAACTGTGAAACAAGACTGCTTAAGAGAAAATTTAATAAGGAAAGGAAGTGTCTTACTCCCAGTGTTACCCTTTATGCCACAAAGGCCAGTGAAAACACCAACAGGTGGGTTCCACTCATTTATTTAGTTGATTATCTCTTCCTTTTGTAGTTAATCAGTTTATTCAATTTTTCCATATATATTCAACATGCACAATGTGCTAGACACAGTGGGAGAGGCAGATCTATTGCAATGCCTCCTTGAAACTTCCTAGTGGAGATGAGTGGGAGGCATAAAATAAACAGGTAACCAGAAATACAAGGCAATTTCAGAGAGTGAGTGCTACTAACGCATACATCAATGCAGTAATTATTGACTTGGTTGTGCGTCTTAGGGTTGGGATGATTGAGAAAGGCTTTTTTTTCCTTTAAGTTTCATCTCAGTTGAAGCCCAAATGATGAGAAAGAGCAAGTCTTGGAAAGAGCTGAGGAAAGAACAAGTTCAGACGAATAAACTTGGTGTGTTCTAGGAATTTAAGATAAAGCCAGAGTGTCTGGACTAATCTTCGAAAGCTATATTTAAGGACAAGGCAAGGAGTCGCAGTCATACAGTCCATCTACCCATCCATCCGTTCATGCACTCATCCATCCACCCACCCATCTATCCGTTCATCATCCATCCATCCATTCACACATGTGTTCATCCACACATCTATCCACTCACCCATCCACCCACCCATCCAACCACTCATCCATCCATCTGCCTATCCCCACATCCCTCCATCTGCACATCCATCCAACAAATATTCATGCAAACCTATACACATCGCTAGCATAGCAATTACAGAGATCAATAAAGCATAGCTCCTGCCTCTCAAGAAATTCAATACTATTAAGAGAGACATAAATCAATATAAATGACATAAAACTGGGCTCATAATGTAATATTTAGGGCACTACAAGAACATGAGAGAATGATCAACTCTGTCAGGGGAGTTAGGGAAGGCTTCCCTGAGGAGGTGACATTTGTGGCATGGTTGGGAGGAGGAATCTTTCCAGGTAGAAAAGAGGAGGAGGAAATTAGTTTGTTCCCCAAACCCAGATAAACCATGGCTTGCACAGGGAGGTCTAGGGATGAGGGAGTGAGACAGGGTAGTGCTGGAAGGCAAGGATGGGAACCTTGCAGACCCGCACATTCTGGGTTCGAGATTATAAAAGAAATGCCAAAGGCTACGTTTGGCTCCCAGTTGTTCTTTGTTCAACCTGGACTTAGGGCTTGAAAAATTGAATCCATTTCCTAACTTAATTCAGAGAAATCTTTCAAAAAGCTGAATTTCTGGCTTATTTTAGGAAAGCCAGAAGGTTTGGTGACATGGCGCCATGTCTTACAAGGTCCGAGTGAGCTGACGTCAAGTCAAGGCTGCTTTCTTTAACTGGGGCCTGTGATCCTCAGCTTGCCGCAGTCCCCACCCTCCCCAAGTGCACCTCTATATTGATACTAAGTGTCAGCTTCTTGTTGTCAACCCACTAACACTGTTGTTTTGCTACAGTAAAGAGGAAAGTGAAGTATTTCCTTTACTTATGTCTGCATCAAAAAGCCAAGGGAAAGGGGTTAAGCCACTGCTTGTGACGCTGCTCCACCATCTTGGGCATATTGAGTTGAGTCCCAGCTGCTCCACTTCTGATCCAGCTCCCTTCTGATGCACCTGGGAAGGCAGCAGAAGTTGGCCCAAGTACTTGGGCCCCTGCCACCCACGAGGGAGACCCAAATGGTACTTCGGATTTCTAGTTTTTTTTTTTTTTTTTTTGAAAAGGTTAACTACTGTCTTTTTAAAAAAAATATTTATTTATTTAACAGGCAGAGTTACAGAGAGAGGTAGAGACAGAGAGAGAGGTCTTCCATCCACTGGTTCACTCCCCAGATGAACGCAACGGCCGGGGCTACGCCAATCCGAAGCCAGGAGCCAGGAGCTTCCTCCAGGTCTCCCATGTGGGTGCAGGGGCCCAAGGACTTGGGCCATCTTCTACTGCTTTCTCAGGCCATAGCAGAGAGCTGGATCGGAAGAGGAGCAGCCGGGACTAGAACCAGTGCCCATATGGGATGCCGGCCCTTCAGGCCAGCCAGGGCGTTAACCCGCTGAGCCACAGCGCCGGCCCCTGGGCTTCTAGTTTTGGCCTGACTCAGACCTGACTGCGACAGCCATTTGGGGAGTAAACTAGTTGGTGGAAGATCTCACTCTCTTTTTCTCTCTCTCATATCAGTCTGCCTTTCAAATAAATAAATATGTCTTTAAAAACAAGCAAAGGGAAGAAGACGGAAGCTAGACTGAGCAGTCTGTCTGATTCAAGAAGGAGGAGGAAGAAAACATATTTCTTTGTAGAGGTGGAGAATATGCCTTCATCTGTAACAGGCAAACAAAGTGTGTCCATGTGGGAAGGACACACAGACACATGCACCCTGGTTCATTCCTTCATTCGACCTGTTTGGCCCCCAAATGCATCAGTCTATGGCATGAAGGTGCAGGGTTTGGGGAATCTTGAATAATCAAAGCAGTGGAGTGGCCTATGTATATTTAAACCAGTGATTTAGTAAAACCACTCTCGTTAGAGTGGGAAAGGTTGTGGATGACGGGTTAGAGTGGGGAAGGTTGTAGGAGGTGCAGGTGCCAAGCCGGACATGGAAGAAGCAGGAAGATCAGGTAGAAAGGCTTGTTCCAGGCATCCTGGAGAGGGAAGATGTGGGTCTGAGTTAAGCCAAGACAGAGGCAAGAGGACGCAAAAGCAAGGGCAGGAGTGGAGATTCAGACAGGACATGAAATTGATGAATTGCCGACAACCATTTATCTCCCGTCCCTCGCTCTCATTGTACCCCAAAGAGGACCTCAGGTCTTCAAACCCAGCACTGACCGCAAACCTTCCCGTGGAGGGACGGGCACCTGCAGCCTCTCGAAACCTGCAATCTATCCTTGCCGTGAAACTGCTTTGTGGGTAGAAACCATCCCTGTGTGAAACAGATGTCAGCGGTGCTGGTGCAGAGAGACGAGGAGAGATAAAGAATTACAATGGAGTTGAAAACACCGTTTAAAGGAAAAAAAAAAAAAACAAAACATAGAAAAAAGAACAGCATCAGACAGCAAAGAGGCAAGACTGCTTTGAAGCTGCCTGTCTTTCCTGCCCCTGATGGGGAAAGCCTGTGAGGCTTCCTAATTCCTGGAAAGAGTGGAAGCAAAATCTGTCACAGGAACTCCCATCCATGCTCCTGCTCTGAGTAGGTCTTGGCTCTTTAATGAGATCAAAAGCCACCTGAGGGCAGGTACCTCGGCATAGGTCTCCTAGATTATTTTAACATTAACAGCCCCTTGCCTGCATTTGTAGTTTTGTAGCATCCATTTCCTGTCCATCCAGGATTGCCCTGGAAGGCTGGGCAGGTTGTGTACTGCGCAGATGCAGAAGGACGAGGACTGTGGTTCACGAAGATCCCAGTGGGGAACGGTGCTGCAAGATTGCTTTCCTGTTCAGCCTGCAAAACTACCTGGCAGCCCTCTGAGCCAAAACGCCAGCACCAGATGATTTAGCTTGCTGTCGCTGTGTGGTATAGTTTGAAATCAGGAAGTGCGTTCTCCAACGTTAGCCTAACTTCTTAAAGCCTGGGTTCAAATCCCAGCCCTTACACCCTACAGGTTGTGTGACCGCTTCCTGGCTGAGTGACATGGAGAAAGTCCTCGGAAACTCTCTGCACCTTAATTTTATCATCTGCAAAGTGGGAACTGTGATAGTTTATTCTACGTGAGGTTGTCATGAGGATTAAATGAGTTCACACAGGTAAAATGCTTAGAACAAAGCGTGTACATAGTAGATGTCTAATAAATGCCAGCTGTTACCATGGTAAGCACGTGGTGCAGTGTTTGGAATACAGTCATAACTCAGTAGATTAAGAGTGCTGTTTTGTGGGTTTCAGGTTTTAAAAAAATCATTTATTTATTTATTTGAAAGGATGGGGGAGGGAGGGAGGAAGAGAGAGAGAGAGAGAGAGAGACCGAGCTTCCATCCATTGGTTCACACCCCAAATGGCCACAACAGTCAGGGCTGGGCCAGGCTGAAGCCAGAAGCCAGGAACTCCAGCTGGGTCTCCTACCCAAGTACTTGGGCCATCTTTCACTGCCTTCCCGGGTGTGCTAGTAGAAGCTGTATCGAAGCAGAGCAGCCAGGACACGAGGTGGCACTCCAATATGGGATGCAGGCTTGATGAGCGGTGGCTTCACTTGCTAGATCACAGGGCTGTCTTGGGTTTTGGACACGGCATCATCTATGGAACTTGCCTCTTACTCTGTGGAAGGACCTGAAGAAAATCCCAGGGCCCTGTACATAGCAGGTGTTCAGTTAGCTGAGTGCCTGCCCTGTGTTATCAAAGTGTTGCTGATTGGCTATGGAGAGACTGGAATTGAAGATTGTCCATTCCAGCAGTTGAAGCAGGAGATGGTGAGGCTTTGCTTTGCAACTGGTATAAAAAGAAGTGTATTTTTAGCCTTACCTTTTTATAATTTTTTACTTTTATACCTTATACTCTATTTTTATACAGAGCATAAAAATAAAAATATGCTTTCTCATTACATCCCTGGCATATGTTCTGGCATTTCTGTTCCTCTTCCTCTCATCTGGTGCCTAATTCAGGGGGGAATGTCATCCTGGATGCCACCACAGAGGCTGTCTGGGTACAGGCGCCTCCGCACACGCTGCTGGCTGGGAATCCAGACCTCAGGAGGTCGAGGACTGAGCCTCTCTCGTTCGCTGCTGAGCCCAGCTCCTAGAGTGCTGCTGGGACACGGTAGACACACACACGATGCCTGCTTAACACCACTGCTCCTGAGCCGCGTCCCTGAGTGGGAGACAGCCTCTGTTCTTCAGGGCAGTGTTGTCTTCCAGCAGGTGCACGGTTGCTGTACACACACTCCTGTGCCCCTCCTCCTGAGCCCCCAGAATAACTTGCAGCGTATTCAGGAAGATGTAGCTGACACCCAAGATGACCAGGAAAGAAGCACTCCTCCTTGGGCGTTCCCTGTATTCCTTTTCTCCGGTTCTGTCCACCTGCTCTGAGTAGAGCAGGTATTTCCTTTTTTTTTTTTCTCCACTCATTTAAACGGTGTCTTTGCTGTAATCATGATATCATTCCAGTTCGATACCAGTATCGATCGTCTCATTGATCCTCTTTTTAGTTATTTCTAATTGGTTACAAATGTTAATCATGGTCTCTGCCTAACAGATCGTATCTGTTATCAATATCTGCATTCCAATTGCCACTGTCGCATAGGTTTAACCACTGTCACGTCTCTGAGGGCAGCCCTGCTTGTCTTGGGTGTCACGGAACCAAGCCTGCCTCTTTCAAAGTCCTTCTTCTCACATAGGTAAAACTGCTCCTTCTTCTCACATAGGTAACACTGCCAGGGCTCTCGGGAGCTCTGAGCCTAGCCTTTCTCTCTCGTTCATCTGAACTTCACAATGGATGATGATACATGGGCTCTTCCTCCTGCCTCTACCAGAAGGAAATAAACCCCCCCCCCCGGCTTTGACCACTGCAGCCACCTGTGTACCCTCTTTTTTTTTTTTTTTTAAAGATTTTTATTGTTTATTTGAAAGTTTACTATTTATCTGAAAGGGTAAAGCCGCCACCTGCAGTGCCAACATCCCATATGGGCGACGGTTCGAGTCCTGGCTGCTCTACTTCCAAACCAGCTCCCTGCTATGGCCTGGGAAAGCAGTGGAAGATGGCCCAAGTCTTTGGGCTCCTGCACCCTCATGGGAGACCCAGAAGAAGCTCCAAGAGGCTCCTGACTTTGGATCAGCTCAGCTCCAGCCGTTGTGGCCAGTTGTGGTGTGAACAGTGGATGGAGGACCTCTCTCTCTCTCTCTCTCTCTGCCCCTCCTTCTCTCTCTGTGTAACTCTGACTTTCAAATAAATAAATATTAAAAAAAAGTGGAGCAGCTGGAGCTCGAACCAGCTCCCATGTGGGATGCTGACATCACAGGTAGCAGCTACACCAGAAAAGCAGCACTCGTGTACCTGCTACACCACAACACTGGCCCCTCTTTTAAGTCATATAGAAAGCAGGTGGAAAAGTGGCTGATTTGGGTGTTGCAAGCACTTGTAGCCAGGGAAAGTGGGGGTAAATGAAGGTACATGGGAAGGTGATCATGGCTCAGAGGCGATTTACAGAGAACAGGCACCGAGGTGCTAATGCCACTCAGCACATTGGCAGATGGCCAGAACTCTGTTTATTAAAGCAACTCACTGAACGTGGCAGTGACAGGTACCAGTTACTACGTCAGGTGCTCCGTATGAATAATCTAGTTTAATTTTCCTGATAGTCCACCCATGCATTCGTTGAACAGTTTCTGTTCCATCCTAAGGCACTGGGCTAGGTGTGAGGATACTCAGATGAGCAGAAGGAAACACATGTCCTGCCTCATGTCGCTTACAGTCTGGTGGAGCAACCGGACACTGATGAAATGTCCACACGCACCATGAGGACGGGTGCCGGGAAAGGCCACAGCCCTGGGGCTGGTGAGCTTAGAGTAGGTGCCATCGTGCAGGCTGGCTGTGAGTGGGGGCTGAGATGTGGAGGGTGGAGAGGGTTCTGTGGTTGAGCAGGAAAGGGGTAGAATTCCGTAGAAACGGAAGTCACCAGGGAACAAGAGAGACAGTGGTGAGCGGCGGGGACCGAGAATCTCTGAGGCAGAAGTGGGTGTTTCCTTGGCTTGTGGGTAGGGGCGCTGAGTCTAACGACATGAAGAGATTCCCTGAAGGTGACACGGGAGGTGACACTGCCAGGACTTCGACTCCCTCCTGGGAGTTTCACTGTACGTGTCTTCTGGGCTGGCATAAAATACCACGCACCCGGTGGCTTCCATGGCAGAACCTTATTTTCCCACCGTTCCAAAGGCTGGGTGTCCAGGGTTAAGATGACCAGCAGGATTGGCCTCTTCTGAGGTTTCTCTCCGTGGCCTCAGGTGGCTGCCCTCTCGCCACGTCCCTGGGGCTGCCCACGGATCCGTGGTGTCCATGTCTCAACTCCTTTTCTTCCGAGGGCTCCGGCCTCCTGGCTTAGCACCTGCCTGGAAGTTCTCACTTTATCTTTCTTATTTATTTATTTGACAGGTAGAGTTATAGACAGTAAGAGAGAGAGAGACAGAAAGGTCTTCCTTCCATTGGTTCACCCCCTAAATGGCCACTATGGTTGGAACTGCGCCAGTCCGAAGCCAGGAGCCAAGTGCTTCCTCCTGGTCTCCCATGCGGGTGCAGGGGCCCAAGCACTTGGGCCATCCTCCACTGCCCTCCCGGGCCACAGCAGAGAGCTGGACTGGAAGAGGAGCAGCCAGGACTAGAACCCAGTGCCCATATGGGATGCCAGCGCTGCAGGCAGAGAATTAATCAAGTGAGCCACGGCGCTGGACGCCTCACTTGATCTTAATGACCTCTTCAAAGGCCTACCTCACCACTCAAGGGAATTTCAAAAAGTTTGTGGAAAATGGAATGAAAATATATGTTTATTTTGGTGCAATACTTTTTGAAATGCATACATGGTTTCTTTAAAAAAAAAAGATTTTATTTATTTACTGGAAAGGCAGAGTACAGAGAGTGGGGAACTAGAGAGAGAGATTTTCCACTTCCTGGTTCACTCCCCACATGGCTGCATGAGCCAGGGCTAAGCTAGGCAGAAGCCAGGGTCCTAGAACCCTATCTGAGTCTCCCACACAGGTAGCAGCAACCCAACTACCTGGGCCGTCATCTGCTGCTTTCTCAGCTGCATTAGCAGGAAGCTGGATGGGAAGCAAGAGCAGCTGGGACTAAACCAGCGCTCTGACGTGCGATGCCAGCATCAAAAGCAGCAGTTTCACCCTCCCTCTGTGCCTCAATGCTGGCTCCTGGTTTTTGCGTAATATTGATTTTCTGTGAATATTCCGAAGACCCCTGGGCCAGCCTGGACTCCTGGGATTTTGGACTTCAGCATATGAACTATATATCCATGGACAGAGGAAGAGGATGGTGTGTGGCCAAAGCAAGGCTGGATGGTTGTGTGTGTGGCCTGCCAGGGTGAGTGAATGCATGCAGGCTGACACCAGGGGCAAGGAGGGCCAGGTCAGAGCCAAGGGAAAACTGGGCTGAGGTCCAGCTCCGGGAACACTGGGCCTGGCGGGGACCCTCCTGGTGAATTTGCCTCAGTCCCGTCATGCTCATAGGCACACAGCAGCCACATCCTCATGCATCCTTCCAAAGCTGCCGTCTGGCTCAGGTGCCCTGGGACCCGCCCTGCGCAGCAGAACCTTCTGTCTATATGGAAACGTAGATTCTGCCTGTGCCGTCACCACGGTGGCCACTGGTCGTGGATGGCTCCTGAGCACTTGACTTGCGTTGAGTGTGACCGGGAGCTTTGATTAATTTTGCTTTTGAACGGAAATTGAAATTCTTTTAAAAAGACATGCGTATGTAGTTGTGAGCACGTAGGAGCGAACAGGCGAGGAGGGCAGCCTTGTTAAAGAGTAAGTGGCACATCGCCCAGGAGGGATCTGGCGTCTCACCCCAGGGTTGGAAGTTGGACTTGTTGCACAGAGCTGGTGGCCGGCAGCTGCTTGACACAGGGACTGAGCTGAGAAATGGAAGGGAACTGGGTCTGGTGGGTGTGACCCCCAGGTGCCCATTCTCAGCGAAGGGCAGGGCGTCCACACGCTCCATCAGTCAGCAGGGAGCCCCTGAGGGTCCGTTCTGTGCCTCTGCTGCAGCTTCCCGGCCGCACCCCACCGGCGTGGTAATCACAACCCGACTCCAGCACTCGCGGAGTGGTTGCCCTGTGCCAGCTGTACGCGCTGCATATTCATATCCCAGTATTAACATCCTGGCATTAATATACTAATTACATACTCACATATAATCACATTAACATTCTAATATTAATTTACTCCTCATGACCAGCCTGTGAGATCGCTGGTACCTGTCTCGTTTCACAACAGAGGAGAGGCAGTTTGGAGAGGTTGAGGGGCTGCCCAGGGATGCAGGTGCACATCTGTGCCTCTCTTCCTCCCTTCCCATGCTGATGTCCTCATCTACAAAGCAAAGATGCTGAGACAGGGGCTGTCGGGGGATGATCAGGTTTAGATGAGATCCCAAGGATGGAGCCTCTGTAATGAGGGTTATTGCCCTTGGAAATAAAGGAAGAGGGGCCAGCACTGTGGCTCAGTGGGTTAACGCCCTGGCCTAAAGCTCCGGCATCCCATATGGATGCTGGTTCCAGTCCTGGCTGCTCCATTTCTGATCCAGCTCTTTGCTATGGCCTGGGAAAGCACTAGAAGATGGCCCAAGTCCTTGGGCCCCTGTACCCACGTGGGAGACTCCGAGGAAGCTCCTGACTCCTGGTTTCGGATCAGCGCAGCTCCGGCCATTACAGCCAATTGGAGAGTGAACCATCGGATAGAAGACCTCTCTCTCTCTCTCTCTCTCTCTCTCTCTCTCTCTCTGCCTCTCCTTCTCTCTCTGTGTAACTCTGACTTTCAAATAAATAAATAAATCTTTAAAAAAAAGAAAAGAAGGAAGAGACATGAGCCCATAGGAGAACATAACCAGGAATGTGGCTCCCACTAAGACCCTGACCACTGTGGTCCACCTGGGTGGCATCCAGCCAGCCTCCAGACCATGAAAAGCCAATATATTTTATTTTTGTGATCTTCTGTGACAGCAGCCCCAGCTGAGTCAGGAACTTGGTAGAGGCAGGATTTGAACCTGGCTCAGTCTGAGCCCAGAGTTCTTGCTCATGATTGCAGTGCCCTTCTGGAAGGTTCTCAGTGGAGACAGGACATCAGTTGGGACATTGCCCGGTAGTTCCGTGAAGAGCAGAAAGGATGAACCCATCTTGTTGCCTTCTGGCAACGCTGCTGCTTACGAGAACTGCTCATGAGAGGAGGATGGGACAAAGCTTCCAGGAGCATCTGCCAGGGATTTTTGACTCAAGCAAAAAGCCCAGGAGGAAGCCAGTGGTGAAAATGCTGAACCAGAAGGAGAAAGGAATCCAGACGTAGTGAGCGACCCAGATCTGTTCAGCTGCTGGGTCTTGAAATGTGTGTTTGGAATGAGGGAGACACCAAGGTGCCCAGGAGACAGGATGCCACATTGCTGGTCTCATGCACCTGCTCATGAAGCCCTTCCTGTGCACTTGGCCCCTGGCAGTTGCAATTTTCATGTCGCAGCAGCAGCGCGCCCTGGGAGCGAGTGGCCCGATAAGGCTGCTCCTGCTCTGGCTGAGGTCATGCAAGGCCCAGAGTCATCATAGAAAACTTCAGGTCTGTAGGAGAAACCTGTGTTGGGGGGAGCTGCAGCAGATATTGATTTCAAGGGCTGTTTGCTTTCTGCTGCACCACTTCAGCAGCCTGGGAAACAGCCCAGGCAGGTGGAAATATCTCCGGAATCTCCTCCCAGGGGTTGAAGCCAAAGGAAGTAAAGCCAGCGAAGGCCCTCGGGGGGTCCAGAGTAGACTTTGTCCTCCCAAGCCTCTGGAAACCCTTGAATGTCAGATTATGTCTGCATTTACCGGATACAAGGGTGCTTCAAAAAGTTCCTGGAAAAGTGCAATTAGTAGAAATTAGTAGAGGAGTTCATTTTGGCACACAAAACATTTTGAGATCCAGGCATAGTATTTTCATCATATGTGTTTGCATGAACTTTTTGAAGGCCTCTGAAATGCATGGATTTTAATGTTTGCACCAAAATGAGCATTTTTTTTTAAGATTTGTTTATTTGAAAGGCAGAGAGTGATAGAGAAGATAAACACACATAGACACACACACACACACACACAGAATTCTTCCATCTACTGATTCACTCCCCAGATGGCCACAACAGCCACATTTGGGCCATGCTGAAGCCAGGAGCCAGTAACTCCATGGAGAGCTGTGAAGGGTGCAGTCCGGAGATCGGAAGAGATTCTATCTGGACCTTAAAGGCAAGGTGGAGGCGAGGCAAGAGATGTGGCAGTAAAGGGCTCCTATATCAGCCATGGCAGGTGAACAAATTCTCAATTCTCTATTGGGCTGAAGGCTGTGGGGAGCCACTGGACATTTTTTTAAAAAGGTGTATTTATTTATTTGAAAGTCGGAGTTACACAGAGAGAAGAGGGAGAGAGAGAGAGAGAGAAAGAGAGAGAGACAGATAGACAGATAGACAGACGTGTCTTCCATTTGCTGGTTCATTCATTCCCCAAATGCTCTCAACAGCCGGGGCTGAGCCAGGCTGAAGCTGGGAACCAGGAGCTTCATCTAGGTCTCTTCCATGTGGGTGCAGGGGTCCAAGGACTTGGGCCATTTCCCCCTGCTTTTCTCAGGTGCATTAGCAGGGAGCTGGATCGGGAGTGGAGCAGCCTGATCTTGAACAGGTGCCCATGTGGGATGCCGGCATCACAAGCCCAGCGCCGGTCCCAACCACTTTTAAGATTTTGAAATAAGGGAATGACATGTTCTGATTTGACTTTTTAGGAAGTTTACTCAAGCTGTGGGGTTGGAGAATGGGTGAGAAGGCGGCAAGGGAGGGTGTGTAGTAGTCAGGACCCTGCTATCGGGAGTGGCCTGGACTGCATTAGGGAGGCAGAAGCAAGGATGGAGAGAGTGATGAGGTCAAGAAATGAGGAGGCAGATATGGAAGAGAACACAGCGTCCACGCCAACTTCCGGCTTTAACAACTGGGTGGACGGTGGTCCCTGTGCGTGATGCAGGAGCACAGAAAGATGAGCAGGTGTACAGGGAGGAGGATGGATTCCGTTTGGGCCGTGTTAGGACATCTCTGGGAAGTGCCCGCAGGCAGCCAGACCCAGAGGACTGAGGCTCCGCACATCTGGACGGGGGCAGCCTGCAGAGCTGCAGGAGAAAGGGAGGAGACTCAGGGCATAGTGGACCCTCCCGTGGGACGGGCACCTCCCTCGGTGCCTTCTCTTTCGCTGTGTACAGTTCAGCCCCACAGGGCAGATGAGGAAGCGGAGGTACGAAGAGGCTGAGGATCACACGCAGCCGGGACACGCACCACACCCTGTGCGTGCTCCTGTGTGTCTGTGTCTGTTTTCCCCAGCAGGAAATGCTGTCATCACTCCGCCCGGTGCCAGCCAGTGTTTGGAAATATCACCGTTGCTTTTGCCAACTTGGCACGTCTCACTGGCTGCATTCTACCGGACATCTCCTCGTGACTGCCCTAGAATAGAGATGGCTCCCGGATCCCAGGGCCTGGGCCTCAGATGACTGCTAGCTCCACAGATAGGGAGACGGAGGGAGGGAGCTGTCACCGTAGTGTAGTGGGGAGTGCTAGGTTTAGAAGGTGCTGTTCTGTGCCCTGCCATCTGGGCAGCTGCCGTGGCCATGAATGTGGATCTTGGTGTAATCGCATTTCTGATCAGCACGGGAGTTTTGACCTGCTCCGTGTCCGACCTGGGCCGGTTCACCCCTCCTTAGGCAACCTGGTGGTCCCCCGCTCCGGGGAGGTCACCATATTGATGCCGAACTTAGTGCGGACACCCGATCGGCATAGCGCACAACAGCCCAGAACTCCTGGACTCAAGCGATCCTCCGGCCTCAGCCTCCCGAGTAGCTGGGACTACAGGCACGCGTCACCGCGCCGGCTGGTGTAATCGCATTTCTACCAAAGAGGAGGAGATCAAAAAATACCTCTGTACGGTGCCGAGCCTGTGTGGACTTGCCCCGGTGTCAGTTGAGGTAAGAGTAGCCTTGTGCGAGACCCGCTTTTGATCCTAGCAGCCGTCTCCTTTGCTAGCAAAACAGCTCAGGAATGAAAGAGGAGAAATGGCTGAAAGGGAAAACGTGAGAAGGGAAGAAATAAAACTGCCAAGGCTGGTGGCACAGCCATGGTTTTTTTTTTTTTTTTTAAGATCTATTTATTTATTTGAAAGTTCGAGTTACACAGAGAGAAGGAGAGGCAGAGAGAGAGAGAGAGAGAGAGAGAGAGAGAGGGGTCTTCCATCCGCTGGTTCACTCCCCAATTGGCCACAACGGCCAGAGCTGCACTGATCCGAAGCCAGGAGCCGGGAGCTTCTTCTGGGTCTCCCACACAGGTGCAGGGGCCCAAGGACTTAGACCATCTTCTACTGCTTTCCTAGGCCACAGCAGAGAGCTGGATTGGAAGTGGAGCAGCCGGGTCTCGAACCAGCTCCATATGGGATGCCAGCACTGCAGGCAGCAGCTTTACCTGCTATGCCACAGGAGACCTGGAAGAAGCTCCTGGCTCCTGGCTTCGGATCAGCTCAGCTCTGGCCATTGCGTTCATTTGGGGAGTGAACCAGCGGAGTGGAAGACCTCTCTCTCTCTTTCTTTCTGGCTCTACCTCTCTCTGTAATTCTTTCAAATAAATAAAATAATTCTTAAAAAAAAAAATCAGAGCAGGTCATTGCTTAGGCCCGAGAGATTCAGTGGGGGTTGGAGAGGGAGTGATTCTGTCCTTCTGAAATCAGGCCTCGGGGCTGGAACGCAGTCTCCCCAGAGGGCCTGGGCCATCTTCCTGTCCCTTTTCTGCTCTGCCTGGGGTCTTGGTTTCTCCAGTTCTGTGTACTTGCTCCTCTTAGCCCAGAGGGAGGGCCTTCAGCCACTTAGCTAAGTCCCAGTGAAAAGCCTCCCAGTGGAAAGAGTTCTCCATCACCAGCGTCAAGGTCACTGTTGACCCACGTGTACTGGACGTGTCTCTTGAGTTGGGTGCCTCACCCAAGTCCAGGCATGCTCATCCAATTCAGGCACAGCCTGTTGCTTTGCTGAGTAGGTGGCTCTGGAAGTGGGGGTAGCATGTGGTTGGATCATAGCTGAGTTGCCCAGTTGCACACTGCTGGTGCCTCTTGTCATGGCAGAGGGCTGGGCTCAAAGCCGAGTTACCCATCTGGTTAAAGGTCACCACCATTGGTCGGCGCCGTGGCTCACTAAGCTAATCCTCCACCTGCGGCACCATCTCCCTGGGTTCTAGTCCTGGTTGGGGTGTCAGATTCTGTCCCGGTTGCTCCTCTTCCAGTCCAGCTCTCTGCTGTGGCCTGGGAAGGCAGTGGAGGATGGCCCAAGTCCTTGGGCCCTGCATCCAATTGGGAGACCAGGAGGAAGCACCTGGCTCCTGGCTTCTTATTGGTGCAGCGTGCTGGCCGTAGTGGCCATTTGGGGGGTGAACTAAAGGAAGGAAGACCTTTCTCTCTCTCTCTCTCACTATCTAACTCTGCCTGTCCAAAAAAAAAAAAAAAAAAAAAAAGTCACCACCATCGTCACCATCGTTAGGAGGAGCACAGTGCATTAAGTGAGAAAGGCCAGAATCCCAGGACGATGCAAAACCTATCCTCTGCTCTTCTAGTCTATGATGTCCCGGATGTGCAAACATCTCTGGGCTTGGGTGAACAAGGCTCTCAATAGGCACCACCACCCACTGGCCTCAGGCTGCTGTGCCATGAATGGGGAGGAGAACAATGCCCAGTTCCCAGGAGAGTGAGGCTGAAGTGAGATCAAGGTGCTTACCCCAACTCCTGGCATAAAGGAAGCATTTGGAAGCAAGTTCATCTCCATTCAGTGACCGATCAGTGAAGAATAAATTGGAGGAGCAAGTCTACTCAAGGCATGTGGGTGGGAAAGCTTGCATTCATTGAGGTTTTAGTTTGCAGTTAGAAATGCCTGGCAGACCAAAGTTTCCAAGTCAATACCTAGAGAGAAGAGAGATGGTATTAGCTGGTGACAATTATTTTTGTTTTTCCTGTCCACTCATTCTCATTGGTCACTTTACTTATTAATCTGTCTGTTGTCATCTATCAGTCATCTATGTACACATGGCCTTTTCAAATCAGTTAATATTTATTTAATTTTCTTTTAAATGATGATTTTTTTTTTTTTTTGACAGGCAGAGTGGACAGTGAGAGAGAGAGACAGAGAGAAAGGTCTTCCTTTTGCTGTTGGTTCACCCTCCAATGGCCGCCACGGCTGGTGCACTGTGGCTGGCGCACCGCGCTGATCCAAAGCCAGAAACCAGGTACTTACCCTGGTCTCCCATGGGGTGCAGGGCCCAAGCACTTGGGCCATCCTCCACTGCACTCCCTGGCCATAGCAGAGAGCTGGCCTTGAAGAGGGGCAACCGGGACAGAATCCGGTGCCCCGACTGGGACTAGAACCCGGTGTGCCGGCGCCGCAAGGCGGAGGATTAGCCTAGTGAGCCATGGTGCCGGCCAATGATGGGTTTTTAAGATTAACTAACAAGCTGCTAACCCTTTGATTTTCAAAAAAGTTATTTTTATTTTCATTTTATTTGAAAGGCAGAAAGACACAGAAAGAGAGATTATGCATCTGCTGGTTCATTCCTCAAAGGCCTGTGGCAGCCAGGGATGGGTCTAGCCAAAACCAGGAGCCTGGAACTCAATCTGTGGCTGCCATGTGGGCGGCAGGGACCCAAATACTTGAGCCGTCGTCATCTGCTGCCTCCCAGGGTGCCCATCAGCTGGAAGCTGTATCAGAAGCAGAGGAGTGGGGACTCGAATCAGGCCCTGTGATATGGGATGTGTGTGTCCAAGCGCGCGACCCCACTACACCGAATGCCTGCTACAGTAAATAATCGTCGAATGTCTGTTGTGATCCAGGTACTGTGATAAGCACTGGGGATAGGATGATGAAGAAAGCCAAACACCTTGACGTCACAGGAAGTCTGGGGGCGTGGGTCTGCAAAACGTGATGGAAGCAAGCCCACTGCGCACAGTGACAGTATAATGAGCTTCCATGTACCTCATCTCATTCTTTCCTTCCCAAACCTCCGACGAGTGGAAGGCTCTCACCATCTCCATTTGGAAGACTCAGAACCCAAGACTTGGAGGAGTGTGAGGATGTGCTGTGTGCCTGGTGCATTGCAGGTGTTCATGACTGTTTCCCAATGGGAATGGAAACTCGGCAAGGCTAAGCCACACGGCCAGGGGTGCACAGCAGGTGAACTATGAGATCAGACCCCAGCTGGGCCCTGTTGACGGGCTCTTCTCAATGTCCCAGCAGATTTGTTCATGCCCAGCGTGTGGCATCACCGGCCCTGCACTTAGTACATGGGCAGACAGAGTCACGGCTTTTCATGGTGGAGATCAGAGATCCAAAGCTGAAGTCTTAAACCTTCCCATTTCACGGGAGAGAGAGTAGAGGCCCGGGGAGATGAAGGGTCTTGACCTATGGGCGTCACCTGTCAGGTGTGGAAAGCAACTACACTAGATCTTCAGGTTTGGAGCCCCGCTCTTACTGATACCCCAGACTTTGCTGTGTGGCTTTGTTATATTTATCATAGTTCAGGTCAACATAATTGAAATTATATTATATAGATATGCATACATATGTGTGTCTATACAAGTAAGGGGGTTTCAAAAAGTTCATGGAGAAGTGGAATTAAAAGGTACTTACCTTGGTGCAAAAGTTTTTGAAGTTCATGACTGCTTTTTTCATCATCCCATGAGCTTTGTGAAGATCCCTGGTACAGCACACCCACACAGACATGTACACACATGTGCACACACACGGGCATATGCACTCACACACATGCACACACATATACCCAGACATATACATACATGTACACACATGTGCACATACATAACACACATGCACACACCACCCACACATGTACACACACACACAGACACTCACATGTACCCACACAGTTTTGTGTCCCTTGATGGGGATGCATGCTGAGAAGGGCGTGACTGGGTGGCTTCGTCATCTGTGAGGTCCTAGAGTGTACTTCCACAGCCTAGATGGTGTAGGCCAGTCATACTGCACGGCCTCCTGATACAATCGGAAGGTGCAGTGAACAGGAGGTGTATGATACAGCATACTGTTTTATAGTCAACATTTTTTATAAGCATAAGGAGTACACCCTAACAAAAAGTATGGTAATTAACAGTGTCATAGTCCTTTACTATAATTATCCAGTATCACGCCCCAGACGTAATTGTATGCGCCACACTTTTCTACCATTGGTGCGCTGCAGGTGTGCTGACGCCAGCAACACCACGGACGTGTGAGTGCCACATTGTGCTTGGACGTGATGACAGCCAGGATGTCACCAGGCACTAGGAATCTTCCTCTCCATTGTCATCGTGCCGGATCACCGTCATTATATGTGATCACATTGGTTCCTGGCACGTGACTGTATATTCACGCATGTGTATTCTTCTAGTGTGATTTACTGACTTGTATTTTTGCATTGATGCAGTCCTGTATTGGCTTGAAAAAGGAGTGTATCTCACGGAGAAATCCTTTATCTAGAGTTGGGGTAGCAGGCTCTGCCAGACACCCCCTCCGTCTCCTCTCTCTCTCTTTCTTTCTCATTTGGTGAACAGACAGCAGACACAAAGACAGACTCCTTGGTGCCAGGAAGTCAGGGTAAGCGCTCCTACCAGGTGTGGGCAGGCCAGCAGCTGAGAAGCCGGCTCCAGGCACGCACTGAACATTTTGCAGACCAGCTGCAGACCAGCTGGAGCAGGGCCTGCCGGTCTTGCGAGTGAGCTTCCTATGGTAACGCTGGATCTGTAGCTGTACATTGGTCTCCTCGTTTCTTTTATTATAAAAGTTCTTCTCCAGGGACACCTGCATCCTGCCATTCTCAGTGGACAGAGGGACAGGTGTAAATCAGAGATCAGATTAAGACCTCCCTAGAGCTTTTATTTATTTATTTATTTATTTATTTATTTATTTATTTTTACCTTTTTGACAGGCAGATATAGACAGTAAGAGAGAGAGAGAGACAGAGAGAAAGGTCTTCCTTCCATTGGTTCACCCCCCAAATGGCCACTATGGCCGGTGTGCTGCGCTGATCCGAAGCCAGGAGCCAGGTGCCTCCTCCTGGCCTCCCATGCGGGTGCAGGGCCCAAGCACTTGGGCCATCCTCCACTGCCCTCCCGGGCCACAGCAGAGAGCTAGACTGGAAGAGGAGCAACCGGGACAGAATCTGGCATCCCAACCGGGGCTAGAACCTGGGGTGCCAGCGCCACAGGCAGAGGATTAGCCAAGTGAGCCACTGCGCCGGCCCCTCCCTAGAGTTTTAAGACAAGTTTGAATCACTTTAATACATTAAAATTGGGAGATTTCGCCTTAAAATAGGGACTGGTGGCTTCTTTAAAGGAAATGAAAAGATGGAACAATGTTGCCTCCATACTCTCACCCAGCTGGGCCCCCACTGGCACCAAGGGGCTGCAGCCCCTTTGGAGAGGTGTCGGCTCTCCACTTGGCCACAGTCCCCAGCACTCCCTGCTGTTACTCCTGGCCCACTGCACCGCCTGAAGAGACCTCACTGGCTCCTTGCAGGCATTGGAGTTTGTGATCTCAGGTTCCAGTCTCTGTTGGGTCAGACCATGAAAAGCAGTGTGAATTGGAGGCCGGGATCAGAGGGGCCAGCTCTCCACAAGCAGGAGATCCCGCCCCAGAACAAAGGCAGGCCCGCTGGGTTCTTGGCACCTTAAGATTCGTTTCCTTTTCACTTGCACCTGGAGGCAGGTCTGTGTGTGTGTGTGTATGTGTGTGTACACGCGCGCGCGCGGGCGCAGCACATCACGGAGTTTTGATCTGTCTCATGTCTCTGTCCGGCGCTCAGCCTGTTGGCCATTGATCTCTGTAGCCATCAGCCCTGCTCTCAGCTTTACTGGGACAGTTCCTTGCTCTCTGCTGCCTGCTGGGCCAGGGGGACCCAGCAACTTCATTCTCACTTCAGAGCCCTCTGGGTGCCTGGTGATCTTGGCACCTTGCCTGGCTGTCCACCCCTCACAGTCGTTTTCCATTTGCAACGCCCTGATGTCTCTAGCCATCTCCTTGAGAGCCGCCTGACCAGCTGGTGGTACCACTCAAAGCTTTACCTTCATTGCCCCTCCTATTGAGAGGGCTTGAAAGGGAAACGTAGACTTTAGGTGGAGTTTTAAATAAGCACATATTTATCTGTTGTGGTTTGAAGTGCAAGGTAGATGACATATTTTTTTTCAGCAAGTAAACCAGATTCTAATTGATTCCACTTCCAAATAATGAAAGCCAAGTGTTGGTCACTAATTCTGCACCGGCTTCCCTTTGTATGCATGCTGAGGGCTGACGTATTTATAAGATGTTGCCAACACAAGCAGTGAGAAGACAGTAGCAGCAGGCGCAGGTGGAATCCTCCCTCCTCTTTCTGTTCTTCCCCCTTAGCCAACTGCTCTGCGCCCGCCTGTCCTGCACCTGCCTGTCCCTTCTTTTTCTACCAGAGATTTAGTGATCACCCCAAGGATTCTTGGCCCCATTTCTGAGTGCAAAATACAGACGAGAAAGTTTTGTTTGGTGGTTAACAAGAATTTCCAGTAAAGATGATGGCACAGAGCGTTCAAAGGTGAAGCAGCTCTCAGAAGTTTCTGGACTGGTGGCTACCTCCCATCCAGTGAATGGTTTTCTTTGCTTTTACTGGGGACATCCAGCGTCTAAAGTGCTTTCACCAGGAGGTGAATAAAAATCCCAGCTCTTCCGTCAGAGCCTCTGACAAAGTGAGAAGTAAAACATGTTCTTGTTTTACTCAAGCGACAATAGCCTTGACCATAATCCGAATAATAACTGACATTCTTTGGACCGGGCCCTGGGCTTTGCGCTTTACCCAATCATCTCATTTAATCCTGAAAACCATCCTAGGAGGTTGTTTCTTTCAGCACTCCCAGTTCAGAAGCGCAGAGTGGTTAGGTGACCTCTCTCAGGCCACACAGCAAGGAAGGGGTGATGCCTGCTTGAGGCTCAACCCATTCTCTTGGGTGTAATGCATTCTATTGTACTGATCCTATATTGATCCCTTTCTTGTGGGCCAAGTCTTTCATGATCCTTTCCTCTCTGCCTGTGAGAGGCTCAGTGGGGGCAGCCTATGAGTTTGCATGACAGTTACGATTTGACCCCATACAGTTTTATTGACAATGAGCTTGAATATTCAGGGCTTATGAGTTTTCAGGACCACGCTTTGTGCTTTATGTGAATTTTCATCTGGGGGCCTCCTGATTATGGTGGCTACAGAAGTCACTTATCCCCATCCTGCAGCTGGGATGGAACTTAGTGGGGTCAGACCTATGGAGCCTGTTTCTAGAAGCTCCCATCTGGCCCACCCTGGCCCTGTGCAGTATCCTGTGTGCTCCAGCTAGTGGGTGGCTCTTTGTGATGTCCTACCCACAGATCTTTGCACAGCCTCTTCTTTCTTTTGGGGGCATATTTCATCCTCTTATCCCCTTTGGGAAGCCGTACCTAGTTGGACCTAGTTGAAATGTTTGCCTGGGATGACTTCCTCACTGTCATGGGAAAAAATGGCTTTTTCTGGGGCTGGCACTGTGGTGTAGCAGGTAAAGCTGACCCATATGGACATCAGTTCAAGTCTTGGCTGCTCCACTTCTTTTTTTTTATTTTTTATTTTTTGACAGGCACAGTGGACAGTGAGAGAGAGACAGAGAGAAAGGTCTTCCTTTGCCGTTGGTTCACCCTCCAATGGCCGCAGCAGCCGGTGCGCTGTGGCCAGCGCACTGTGCTGATCTGATGGCAGGAGCCAGGTACTTATCCTGGTCTCCCATGGGGTGCAGGGCCCAAGCACTTGGGCCATCTTCCACTGCACTCCCGGGCCACAGCAGAGAGCTGGCCTGGAAGAGGGGCAACCGGGACAGAATCCGGTGCCCTGACCGGGACTAGAACCCGGTGTGCCGGTGCCGCAAGGCGGAGGATTAACCTAGTGAGCCGCGGCGCCAGCCGGCTGCTCCACTTCTGATTTAGCTCTCTCTAATGCACCTGGGAAAGCAGCAGAAAATTGCCCAAGTGCTTGGGCCCCTGCACCCACGTGGGAGACTTGGAAGAAGCTCCTGGCTCCTGGCTTCAGATTCTCCAGCTCCGGCTGTTGACGCCATTTGGGGAGTGAACCAGCAGATACAAGACCTCTCTCTCTCTCTCTCTCTCTCTCTCTCTCTCTCTGTAACTCTGCCATTCAGATAAAATAAATAAGTCTTTTAAAAGAAGAGTGGTTTTTGCTTCCTCCCAAGGCTCTTCCCTCATGCAGTTGTAAGATCTTGGAAGCAGAGATTATAAGATATGTACAGGGGTACTTCCAAGAGTTCGTGGGAAATAAAATTAAAAGGCAAGTTTATTGTGGTGCTAAGATTTTTTTAAAGATTTATTTATTTACTTGAAATTCAGAGTTACACAGATAGAGAGAGGTAGACACAGAGAGAGAGGTACTCCATCCGCTGGCCACAACATCTGGAGCTGCGCAGATCCTAAAGCAGGAGCCAGGAGCTTCTTCAGGGTCTCCCATGCGGATGCAGGGGCCCAAGGTCCTGAGCCAGCCTCCACTACCTTCCCAGGCCACAGCAGAGAGCTGGATAGGAAGTGCAGCAGCCAGACCTCGAACTGGTGCCTGCGTGGGATGCCGGGACTGTATGTGGCGGCTTCACCTGCCATGCCACAGCGCTGGCCTCGGTGCTAAGATTTTTGAAACTCAAGCGTAGTTCCTTGGTAAGACGCATTTCCATGAACGTTTTCTGAAGGCCCCCTAGTATCTCACTGAAATCGGAAGTTGAGGTTTATCGCTGCCTTCCTGGTAGTTACTGCAACGACTGGCACCTAACAGTGCTTGGTAAGTGCGTGTGTGTGTGTGTGTGTGTGTGTGTGTAGGGGAGTGAGGCGCTCTGTTGCTTGTGCCCAGTTCACTTTCACTGATGGTTTCTCACCCTCTCTGGGCTCTCTCTCACCTCTTAGTGTCTTCTGGCTTCCAGCAGCATGCCATGGAGGACAGAAGGACATTTCTAGTCCAGGAATTGCTGAACTTTTCCAAAGGGACAGACTGTAAGTTGGTTTTCTTTTGAGGCTTTGTGGGCCAATGGATCGCTGTAAAAAAAAAAAATCTATTGGGCCGGCGCCGTGGCTCACTTGGTTAACCCTCTGCCTGCAGTGCCGGTATCCCATATGGGTGCCGGGTTCTAGTCCCTGTTGCTCCTCTTCCAGTCCATCTCTCTGCTGTGGCCCAGGAGGGCCATGGAGGATGGCTCAGGATGGCCCACATGGGAGACCAGGAAGAAACACCTGGCTCCTGGCTTCGGATCGGTGCAGTGCCGGCCTTGGCAGCCATTTGGGGAGTGAACCAATGGAAGGAAGACCTTTCTCTCTGTCTCTCTCTCTCACTGTCTAACTCTACCTGTCAAATAAAAAAAAAATTCTCTAAAAAAAAATCTATCAGCTTTGACCTTATAGCATGAAATATGACCATCTTTACCAAGCTAGGCAGCAGGCTAGATGTGACTCACATTATACCTTGCTGACCATTATTCTAGAATGTTCTTGTCATGACCAATACCATGAAAAATGGTATTTGGCCTTCTCTGATTGCAGCAAGATAGCACCTGTTGGCCTAAGCCGTGACCTTAAACTGAATGTGAAGAACGTATGATGTGTTTGACAGCAGGCATAATGTCACCATGACCTACCTCATCATCAATAGCCCATTCAGGTGTCATCTTAGCACAGGGTCATCCTGGGAAGGACCCATATTTTGGAGTCAGCTATTTTGGTTAGAATCCTGCATTTGTGCTGTGCGGCCCTGAGTTGGGTTACTGAACTTCTCTGGTCCTCTGTTTTGTCATCTGGGGTCTGCCACCCCTTGAGAGGTCTGAGTAGACAGATCCATGTGAACCTTTGCGGTGTGTGTCAGGAATATGAAGGACGGAGCAAACATTCGTGACTTTATCTTCTTGCAGGCTTCTATTCAAAATCTCAACCTTTCGACGGAAACATGGAAATATGTACTGTAAAAGTCAGTGGAGCCCAAGGAGGCCCAGCCTCTCTAGGATGTATTCTAGAAAGAGTCTTTGAAAAGTGAGAAACATTTAAGTCTGAGGAATTCGTCGTTGCTCGCTGTCTCACCGTTCTCTCGGAGAGAGTGAGAACAAGTTGACATTTCGTTTTCACACCTGTAATGCTACAGTCTGATGCAAGACTGCAAATCAAAGGTGGCTGCTGACGTCACGGGCAGGACAAGCGCCGGGCAGACCCGGGGCCACCATGTCACCTTCCGCTCTGCGAGGCACGCGGATCGGAGGCTGCAGGACGTCAGAGGGATTCTCAGGCAGATTCTGGGGCCAGTACTGAGATTTTTTAGGTAAAACAAGAAACTGGACCAGCCCACCGTACCCAGCTACACACAGCACAGGCCGTGAGGACATCCATTCCCCAGGTTCTCATGTTTGGTGTAGGGCAAGTGAGTGTCACAGTGCTGGCTGGTTCCTCATCTACGCATGCTTCCTCAACCTCGCTCCCAGACAGGATCTCCACAGAATGTTCCAGAAGGTCTCTGTTAGGGCCATGCTGGTTTCTCTGCACTGAATATCTCCTTGTATTTTTTTTTTAATTTCAACCACTGAGATTTGGTGACCTTTTGCATTTCATCTAATCCCCTAGGAGTAGGATGGACGGTGACCTGAGCCCACCTCAGATTGATTGAAATGCAGCTAGGTCAGTGCGTTGCAGGTCTGATCTGTGTGTTTGGAGTGCTGGGAGGGAGAGGTGAGCAGATTGAAGGAGGCGCTTTGTGGGACGTGGGTGCCCTGCCGCAGCTGCTGGCTGTTCAGTGTGAGTACGTCGCCGCCGCCAGCCCTCTGGATGCCTGCTTGGTTTGGCCTTGAGCAGGCATTGACTGGCTGCCTACAGTGTGCCAGGCAGTGACCTAATTGGTTCAGCACCTTGGGAGTTAAGCGCTGCCATTCTTTTCATTTCATAGTTGGGCAAACCGGGGTTCCAAGAGGAATGGTGCCTCTGTTTCCTCATTTGTAATGGGAGGATGCTAACAGCTTCTGTCTCAGGGTTGGGCCGCAGATGATGTAAAATAAGTGACGGGGCTGGTGCCGCGGCTCACTAGGCTAATCCTCCGCCTGCGGCACCGGCACACCGGGTTCTAGTCCCGGCTGGGGCACCGGATTCTTTCCCGGTTGCCCCTCTTCCAGGCCAGCTCTCTGCTGTGGCCCGGGAGTGCAGTGGAGGATGGCCCAAGTCCTTGGGCCCTGCACCCCATGGGAGACCAGAAGAAGCACCTGGCTCCTGCCTTCGGATCAGCGCGGTGCACCAGCCGCAGCGCACCAGCCGTGGCGGCCATTGGAGGGTGAACCAACGGCAAAGGAAGACCTTTCTCTCTGTCTCTCTCTCTCTCACTGTCCACTCTGCCTGTCAAAAAATAAAAAAAATAAAAAAAAAAAAGCAAGTGACGGGCTGAGAAGAGTGCTGACCTAGAGCAGGCACTGCGCGAGTGTTGTTTATTATTATTATTACACAGGACCGTGTCTTCTCCACACACAGTACCCGCGTGGTCTATCTGTTGGGTTTGTGGATTGGCGTTCGTCTTTGCGATGGGCCAGTTGACACCGATGCCTGTTTGCAGATCACAAGGTACCCTCCTCTCCTGTCCCCTTCGCAGCCAATGCAGCATCTCCAGGGTCGCAGAGCCCTTTGCTCTGTAATGCCCCAGCTCAGACTTTCACTTCTGGCAGTTTTGTGATTTTTCTTTTCCCTGCTGTCCGCCGGGGATTCCACCTTCAGCATTGAGTGTTACTTATGCAGGGGCCTTAGTGGTGGTGCTGCTGTCACACCTAACACGTTTGTGTGTAGGTGTGAACTGGCAGATGGATCCGTCAGGGGTTCTGGGAGACGAATGGATTTCATGCTGTCATTTTTTGAAGACCTTGGCTATCCTGCCTGTTGGATGTGTCAGAGGAAGGTTTGCTAAGGCCCACGGTTTTGCTGTGGACTCCACGGACAGTGAGAGCTGTTAGCATGTATCTGCAGGATAAACAGCTGTTGCCTGCCCCTGGCCCTCCCATCAGAGGAATGCGGGGAGGCTGGAGGGACACTGGTTCTGTCACTAAAAACGCCAGGCTTGTTGCCTGGTTAGGTAGGGAGAGCCCTTCTTGTTACCAACCCGATCCTCTCACCTGCCTACTTGCAAGCGGTCCCTGGTGCAGAATGAATTCCAAATTCATGGGCGTGGCATAGAAGGACTTCACAGACTCACGTGTCCCGTCCCCTGCCGAATCGGAAAAGTTGCCCTCTCCCCACGACAAGAGCCTCGTAATCACTGCACACCGGATTTCTTTTTAAAAAAAAAAAAGATTTTTTTTTTATTTATTTGAAAGAGTTACAGAGAGAGGTAGAGAGAGAGAGAGAGAGAGAGAGAGAGAGGTCTTCTATCCGCTGGTTCAATCCCCAGATGGCCACAACGGCCGGAGCTGCGCCGATCCGAAGCCAGGAGCCAGGAGCTTCTTCCCAGTCTCCCATGAGGGTGCAGGGGCCCAAGCACTTGGGCCATCCTCTACTGCTTTCCCAGGCCACAGCAGAGAGCTGGACTGGAAGAGGGGCAGCCGGGACTCGAACCAGTGCCCATAGAATTAACCTACTGCGCCACCGGAGCCGGCCCGCACACTGGGTTTCTTAACTGGATTTCAGACACTGTACACGTGCTCATAGCATTTACCGTGCACGCTTCCTTGGTCTGGAATTTTCTTCCTCCTCATCTTGAGTAGCAGACTCGTACGTGTCCTCCAAAAGCCAGCTCTGTCTGATAACAGCTTCTTGTAAGACGCCTTCTGCAAAGTCCCAGTGCGGGAAAACTTGCCCTCTCTCTTGTTCCCTTCTGCTACACTTCTCTGATAGGATAAGGGCTCCACTTCCTTTTCCTGCTGGCTCTTGGTTCCAGAGGCCACACATCTTGGAACTTCTGACACAGTGCTATCTCCGTGTTTATTTCAGGAATGAAAGATGAGTTAGGGGGTCCTGGTATGGAATCTGGTTTCTGTAGAGCCAAGCCTGCCGGGTGAGTCTGAGCCTTGGGTTCAGCAGTGACCTCTTCCCAAAATTAGTTCCCTCCTCTCACTCCAATGGCTGGCCTTTGGTTGAATTCCAGCTGTGACATGACAATTGGCTTCTCTTCTTTTTTAAAGATTTTTTTATTTATTGGAAAGGCAGAATTACAGAGAGCAGAGGCAGAGAGAAGGGGGGGGGGAGAGATAGAGAGAGAGAGAGAGGTCTTCCATCTGCTGGTTCACTCTCAATTGGCCACAATGGCCGGAGCTACACTGATCCGAAGCCAGGAGTCAGGAACTTCCTCTGGATCTTCCCATATGGGTACAGAGGGCCAAGGACTTGGGCCATTTCCCTTTGCCATAGCAGAGAGCCGGATTGGAAGTAGAGCAGCCGGGACTCGAACCGGTGCCCATATGGGATGTGGGCACTGCAGATGAAAGCTTTATCCGCTATATCACAGCACTGGCCCCTGGCTTCTCCTCTTGACTCCCGTTCCTTCTTGGAGTTATGCAGCGCAGCAATGTGTGGGTATGGGGCAGGAGTTACGATCTCAGTTCTCAGGTGCTTGGCTTGGTCACGGTCACTATGACCACACTCACAGGTGCGGTGCACAGCAGCGCATTCTCAGGTGCACACACTGAAGCACAAATCCTCGCCTGGATGTCCTTCCCCTCTGTCCTCGTCCCGACTGACTCTTGTGGTCACAAGCATGTCTCAAGTCTAAGACATCTCTCTCTATCTTCCCTGAGTCTTTACACTTTGTGATAGTTGAGACACGTTCTTGCTGACAAAGTCACATTTGTCTGATTCAGTACCTTCTATTTTTACCGTTAAAACACAACCAAAAAATGGCGCAGTATTTATGCCCTAATTAGGAGGTTCATTTTCCTTAGCCAGTATTTCCTCTTCATTTTGATCTGTGCCTCAGCCTGTAGTGCTTATGTCATGAAAAGCATTGTCTGCAGTGCTCTCCTGCGACATGGGTAGGGATTCTTGATCGACGCGAACACGTCAGGCTCTTCACGCGGGTGGACGGATTCACACTACGACAACCCTAGAATTAGCATTTCCTGTCCTGGCGTTAGATCTGTCTTAATTTTTTCTCTAATCTGCTTTACTTGAGGTCTCTCAGTATCCTTCTCACCTCCATAACTTTTCTAGGAGTCAGTAGTCACTCATTTATCCAGCCAATATTTATTTTTTAAAAAATACTTATTTAATTATTTGAAAAGCAGAGTGACAGAGAGGCAGAGGCAGAAAGAGAGAGAGAGAGAGAGAGAGAGAGAGGTCTTCTATGCACTGGTTCACTCCCCAAATGGCCGCAATGGCAGGAGCTGGGCTGATCCAAAGCCAGGAGCCAGGAGCTTCTTCCAGGTCTCCCACACAGGTGCAGGGGCCCAAAGACTTGGGCCATCCTCTACTGCTTCCCCAGGCCATAGCAGAGAGCTGGATTGGAAGTGGAGCAGCCGGGACTCAAACCAGTGCCCATATGGGATGCTGGCACTGCAGGCTGCGGCTTTACCTGCTGTGCCACAATGCTGGTCCCTAGCAAATATTTATTATATGCCTTTTCTGTGTTCTGGACAGATCTACTGTGACAGAAGATGGAAATACTGTGCAGGAAAGTGGAGGTGAGGGAACTAGCTTTGCAAGTTTCTGGCAGAAGAGCATTCCAGGAAGAGGAAACAGCAGGTGCAAAGGCCCTGAGGCAGAAGGATGCCTGATGGGCTTGGGAAACATCAAAGAGGCAGATCCTGCAGGGCGACTGGCAGGGGATCATTGTCATCATTGTCGTCATGGTGACTCCTGTTCTGAGTGAGAGGGGAAGGCTGTGGAGGGTTTTGGGTGCAGGAGCAGACTGACTTCATGTTTTAATAGCATTGCTCTGGCTGTGGTGTTGAGAACAGATTGTTTGGGCCACAGCTGGGCACAGCACGGCCAGTTAGAAGGCTGCTGCAGGAATCCATGTGAGGGATTATGGAGGAAGGCTGGCCCCTGGTGCTCCCAGCTCTTGGGAGACATCCTCGCCCTTGTTCCATCGCCACCTTCTCCTACTCCTCCTGGACAGCTCGGGACAGGGCCTGCTTTCCGTACCTCACCCAGGCTCGCTAGCTTTCGCCTCTGTTCTCGTTTCGTTTTGTGGGAACTGCTCTTGCAGGATAGAAATGAAGGCTTTTTTCCCTGACCTTTTTTTTTTTTTTTTACTTAAATTGCAGATTTGTGTGTGTGTGGGTGGGGCGGGGCAGTTTATTCCCCTGAGAAATCTCAGGTGCTGGAATTGCACCTGGGCTACCCAAGGTGAGCTGGGAGGTCAGGACACACGTTGCGACTTGGTCTCATGAAGGCGTGAACACCCACGCTCAGCATTTCTCAGTATTACAGGAGAAAGCCCACAAGGACCTTTTCCTTGGACTTTTCCACCTCTCACTCAGCTGTGCTAGCCAAATAAACATGCGGACGGAGCGCTGAGGGGGCTGGGAGACTGCAGGGGAGGGGCCTGATGGAGAGTGGAGAATGTTGGGCTGAGAACGTCTTAGGTTTCTGTTTTATCCTCACACAGCCTCATGCAGCGTATGCATCCCCATTTTCCGGATGAGATACTTGAGGTTCGCAGGGGCTCAGGCACCCGGCTAGTAAGTGGCAGAACAAGGAATCCGACTCAGCCCCATGGGCCATGAAGGCAGACCAAAGCTTTCCTGGGAGATGGATTATTCCATTGAACCATCAGGAAGCCACTGATAGCACTTCTGATCATCTTCATTTAATGACTCCTCGTTAAAAATGCCTCACCCTTTATTCCTCTTAATCAAGTTGTCTGCCGAGGGATGAATGAGTTTGCTGAGCAGTTTGCTTTCTTAGAAGAGAATTAGCTTGGGGCCAGCATTGTAGCATAGCAGGTTATGCAGGCATTCCCTATGGATGCTGGTTCGAGACCCGGCTGTTCCACTTCCAATCCATCTCCCTGCTAATGTGCCTAGGAAGGCAGCGGAGGATGAGCCAAGCCCTTGGGCTCCTGCACCCACATGAGAGACCCGGAAGAAGCTCTGGGATCCTGGCTTCAGCCTGGCCCAGCTGTGGCTGTTGCGGCCATCTGGGGAGTGAACCAGCGAATGGAAGATCTCTCTCTTACTCTGCTTTTTAAATACATAAAAAAAACCTACAAAGAAACGAGAGAAAAGAATCAGCGTCCTTCCCCATTTTCTACAGTCTCTTCTCTGAACATTCCAAATATATGGCACATATATACACACATACATATATATCTCTAGATCACCATATATGGTGATATATATCATATATGTTACATTATTTATATTATTATATATTATACAATAATATTATATAATCATATATTTATAATTATATTATTCATATTATTATATTTATATAAGTAATAAGTTATATAATAATTATATTATTCATATTTATTGTATATATTTATATAATGATTATATTATATTGTATTATATATACCCATGTCAACCACAGCTACACATGCTATTGAGGATAAATGTATGTATTGTCCAGAGCTTTTAGAAATCACTCAATCCAGAGCTCTTTCCCTAGGATTCCTCCTCTCAGTAGGCCTGGGACAATGATGGGGAATCTGTGTGTGTGTTTTAAAATCCTCCCCCACCCCGCATCACCACCATAAACAGACACTTTGATATCCTGTCATTGGAAATGTAGCCTGGTATCCCTTCTTCCCTGGACACTTGGACCATTTTTACAACATTTCAATCTAAAATGTAATTTCACAGGTGTGCACAAACATGCAAGGGTGTTCACTGGAGCCTTGGTGAAAATAGCAGAAAACCAGGGGAGGTTCCAAGGTGCAGTTCATTGAGGGGGCAGTTAAGAACTGTGCAGGGGCTGGCGCTGTGGTGTAGGGAGTAAAGCCACCGCCTGCAGTGCCTGCACTCCATATGGGCGCCGGTTCCAGTCCTGGCTGCTCCACTTCCAATGCAGCTCTCTGCTGTGGCCTGGGAAAGCAGTAGAAGATGGCCCAAGTCCTTGGGCCCCTGCACCCACATAGAAGACCTGGAAGAGGCTCCCGTCTCCTGACTTCGGATGGGTGCAGCTCTGGCCATTGAGGCCAATTGAGGAATGAATCAGCAGATGGAAGCCCTCTCTCTCTCTCTCTCTCTCTCTCTCTTTCTCTCTCTGCCTCTCCTTCTCTGTGTAACTCTGACTTTCAAGTAAATAAATAAATCTTTGAGAAAAAAAAACAAACCAGAACTGTGCAGCACTGGGTGGGCTTTGGCCTGTCAGTCACGATGCCACTCCAGGTGTCCCTGTCGCAGGTCAGACTATCCGGGTTTGATGATAATGTTCCTGCCCTAGCTTCCTGCGTAGCCAGACCCTGGGAGGCAGCGATGATGGTTCAAGTAGTTGGGTCTTTGCCATCCATATGGTGGATTGAGTTCCTAGTTGCCGGCTTTGGCCTGGCCTAGTGTTTATTGTTGGCCCTTGTGGGTATTTGGAAAGTAAGCCAGTGGATGGGTACTCTCTGTCTGTCTCCCTTTCTCAGTCTCTCAAATAAATAGTAGAAATTAAAAAAAAAAAAAAAAAAAAAAACAGAACAAAAAAGGTGCATGACTGAAAAGAAATTGTATATACTTCTACTATGCTGGCATGAGATGGCTTCCTTGAGTGCTTTAAGGAGGAGTGCTTGAAATGAGTCACACTAGGTGCAGCTTAAATCGGCAGATGCACGTAGTTAATGCTTAGGAGCGTGCGGGGGGATGGGTAAGAAACTGGAGCAGTGTCTGCTTCCCAGCTAGGCCATGTGGAGTGAAGCTCAAGATGGGAAAGAAACTGATTTTTAAATATTTTTTATCCTGCTGCACTTTAAAATATGGCTCGAGTTTTACAAAAATCTACATATAGGTTGAGTATCCCTTATCTGAAATACATGGAACTAGAAGCATTTCAGATATGAAGTTAGTTTGGACTTTGGAATACTTGTATATCTATAATGAGATGTCTTGGGAATGGGATCTCAATCTAAGCGTGAAATTCATTTATGCTTTGTATACACCTTCTGCACCTGGCCTAGGGCAATGTTTTCTACAGTATTTTGAGGGTACCTGTGTTTTGACTGTGACCCATCATATAGGGTCAGGTGTAGAATTTTCCACCTGTGGTGTCTTTTTGGTACTCACAAGGTTGAGCGTTTTGGAGCATTGCATATTTTGGGTTTTAGGATTAGCGATGCTCCATATATAGTTAAAAAATTATAATAAAAGTATTTCCCAGGTGTATCTGGCAGCCCAAAACTCCTTGGCCCCACCTCCAGGGACTTGGCCATTTGGCCTGGGACAGCTGCTGCTTAGGCTGGCCTGGCTCCCTGAAGTTGAAATCCCACAGCGCCCGGCCTCATGTCTTCCCTTTGGTCCTCCTACCTCCTGTCCCCAGCTTTTTACACTCACATCCTTTCAGGTTCAAGTACAGCAAGAAGGAGAAAGTCTGCCTCTCTTACAGCTCAAGCAAACACTGAGGTCACACCTGCTTGGCTGTTTGTGATGGCTTATTTTATGTCACCTGGGCTGGGCGAAGGTGCCTATTTGTTTGATCCAACGCCAGTCGAGCTGTTGCTGTGACGGTGTTTGTTAAAGATGTGCTTAGTATTTCAATCCGGAGATACTGAGTGAAGCAGAGTCCCCTTCATATCAAGGGCAGGCCTTGTCCAGTCCGTCAAGGGCCATAAGTGCAAAGACACAGTATTCTGAGAAAGGAGGAATTATACCTCCAGACAGCAGCTTGGAAACTCCACCTGTATTTTCAGTTTGCTGGCCTGCTTTGCAGCTCTGAGACCCAAGGCATCAAATCTTAGCTGGATCTCCAGCTGTCAGCCTGCCCCAGAGATTTCAGACTTGCCTGCCTTCAAAGATCACGTGATCCAAAGCCTTAAAATCCACCTCCCTCTCCTCCCCCGTGTGTCTCCCTACACACACACACACACACACACACACACACACCGTACTGGTCCTCTTTCTCTGGGGAACTCTAGCTGACATAGCTGTGATGGGCAGACTCTGATGCAGCGTGGAACGCAGCACCCCGGCTGGCCTAGGCTAAAGCTGGGTTTTCACTCCTGGGATTGAGTGGGATTGGGTTCCTCTAAGGGACCCTAGTTCTGAGGTTGGGAGGGGTAGGTTATGAAGCCAAAATCAGGGCATTTACGCAGAGTGAAATCCACAGAGGCTGAAAGGAAGCAAAGAAAACAGCCAATAGAAACACATCGCCGAAGCTGTTGTCACTGCCTTCTACAGATGTGTTACAGGCTCGGCGAGGTGACGTGGCCTGGCCAGAGTTGCACATGAAGTCAGTGACTGCAGGACGCAAGCCTCAGTGGACCTGAACTTGAAATCTGTAGTCTTTGCTCTGTATCGAACGATTCACTTCTTCTTTCATTCGTTTCATCAAATCAGCCACCCAACATTATGCTAACATTTACTACCTGCTTGCTCCTGACAGGCCTGGATTATGCTGCACCCCGAGGGACCTCAATCATCTCCCCTCGAAAGCGTCCCTTGCAACAGAAAATATTTCCCATGCAGCAGGCCACTTTTTAGATATTCAGAACAAAATCCGCATTCCTCCAGCTTCTCAGAGTAGTCGCGTTCCCATCCTGATTGGTCTTCGGAGATGAATACAAATTCCTTTTGCAATTCACTCCATGAAGTCGGGCCAGAGAAACAGGAGGGGGAAAAGCAGTCGTCACCCCTGCCCCCCACCACTCACTGCTGTTTACAACAGGGAAGGGTTGCTCCTGGGCCGGAGGAGGAAGATGCACAGCCCCTGTGTGCCAGGGCCGGCTTGGCATCCCGGCGAGCTGCGGATTTACGGCTCCTGTGTCGCCAGAGGAGGAGTCCATTTCCACTGATTTCATTCCGAGGTCCCTGGGTTGGTTATTGCTCCATTTCTTCTCAACGTGAGTGATGAGAGTGTCCTAGGAGGCAGGCGGGCGCGCGAGTGTGAACAGTTGTTTCATGGATTTATTGTTTATTCTCGCCTTGATTCACTTCCCCTGCCGCCCCCTGTGAATCAGCTCTGAGAGCAAGTGCTGGGCGAGCGGCTTCTTGAACGTGCCACGTGCCGCCCTGCCTGTGGGCCTTGCTCTTGCCTTTGTCTGCCGTGCCCTCCCTGTTTGTGTAGGTCAGTCCAAGTCCTGCCCTTCCCATAATGGCCGAGCCATTGTAGTAATCACGGTCCCATGTGACAATCACAGTCGCTTGCACTGGCTGGTAGCGTGGTTCTTGGAGCCAAACTGCCTGGGTTCAAATACGAGTTAGCCTCTAGGGGCTGAATCGTCTTGTACCAGCTTCTGAGTTAGTGTTTGGGGGGGTCGTAGGGATCTCTTGTCATGTAAATCACAGGGTTAATCAATGATGATGATGATTTTTATTTTCCTATGTGTGCCATCACATATCAAGAAAGAGAAGCAATTGGCACCATGGCTTGGAGTCTCAGCTCAGTCTCTGAGTTGCGTGACCTTGGACAAAGGATCAGTCTCTTGACACGATCCTACATTCACTTTGGCTTTGTCGCTTTAGACTTACTCAGTAAGGTTGGCTCTGAATGAAAATCCTTGAGGCCTCCGTTGGCTGCCAGGTTCCTGTTCGGTGACAGAAGGGCCCTACAGCCACTGAGAATTGCAAAACTCAGTTGCTCATCAGTAATTAAGATATCCTGGCACACGATTGCCAGGACTTCGGACTTGGTGGTTTCTGCAGCATACCAGGAGGCTTGCTGTCATGAAAGGGGGGTAGGTGACTTCTCTGTCTCCTCCCACATTGGCTGATTGCGGTTTCTACCCTGTGCGGGGCTGGGGAGGAGCCAAGGAAGAGAGGAAAGAAGGGCATGGAACTGTCATTGGTGGGTATCAGCACTTCCCGGGGTTGGCAGGTGTTTAAAGCAGGTGCTTTAGTTGGTTGTTGCTGTTGGGGTTTCTTTGGAGATTCCCATACACACCAGTGTTCTTGCTGTTGGAGCTCCCTCACCACAGGTGCTCTTGATGCCACAGAAATTCCACTACTGTTTCTTTGTCCTTTTCTCTTTATTTATTTGAAAGGCAGAGTGATAGGGAGGGAGGGAGAGACAGAGAGACAAGGAGAACTTCCATCCATTGGTTCACTCTCCAAATGGCCACAATAGCTGGGGCTGGGTCAGGCCGAAGCCAGGAGCCTGGAACTCCATCCAGCTCTCCCGTGTGACTGGCAGGGGCCCAAGCACTTGGGTCATCGCCTGCTGCCTTCCCAGGTGCATTAGCAGGGAGCTGGATTGGAAGTGGAGCAGCCAGGACTGGAAGTGGCTCTCTGATATGCGATGCCGGTGTCACAAGTGGCAGCTTCATCCGCTGCACACTGCAGCTCCAGCCCCTATGCTGCCGTATCTGCTTGGTGACTTAGGGCTCCTTCCTCAGCCTTGGGAAAGCAGGATTTCATTTCTGTCCTCTTCCCGCGGAGGCTCTGTTCTCCATCTGGATTGCCCCCTGGGACAGAACCTGTCACACATGGTTTGTATCTGGTCCATGGACACATGCGCTTCCCCAGACACTCACTTCAACCTCAGCCACCCTTCTGGGATGGGAGCTGAAACTGTCTGCACTTGGCAAAGACACAGTGCAGGACACACAGCTAGCAAGGGATGCAGTTGGGATATTAATCCAGGGCTCATGTTTGTGATCGCCCATATAGTCCTGCATAACTGGAAGTTTAGCATTATTATTTTCCTTTGCAGTCTAAGAAAATATGGTTAAGGATTATGTACAATTTTCTTCTGTTTTGGGTGATTGTGTGGGACTGGAAATCTTCGGCTCAGGCTGGTGTTATGGTATCGTGAGTTAAGCCTGAGATGCCGGCATCCCATATCAGAGCATCAGTTTGAGGCCTGACTGTTCCACTTCCAGTCCAGCTCCCTGCTAATGCGCCTGCGAAAGCAGTAGAAGATGGCCCAAGAATTTGGGTCCCTGCCACCCATGTGGGAGACCAAGATGGAGTTCCTGGTTCCTGGCTTCTGCCTGGACTAGCCATCGCTGCCATTTGGGGAGTGAACCAGTGGACGGGAGATCTGTCTGTCTGTTTCTGTCGATCCGCCTTTCAAAATAAAGAAATAAATCTTTAGAAACTGAAAACCTTTGACTCATCTTCTTTCTTGCTTGCTTCTCCATGTTAAAAAAATAACCTTACAGAAAACAATGACAAACTCAGCCACCAAACAGAATCCGCCCCCCCCCCCCCCCCCCACCGGCTTTGGCTGGTGTGCATTTGTTCAACTTCATGGAACTCGGCTCTGTGAACTCAGTGGCTCATAGTCTCTTCCCCTGTGAGTTGTGTCTTTGTCTCTTGATTTTTCTGTGTGTTTCACACCAATTCTCTGTAGCTCATGCTTAGATTTTAGACAGCGTTGGATCTTAACTGTATAGCTCAGAATTCAATTTATAAGAAAATGTATTACCCTTGATCAGGTTATACTGTGCACCCTCTGTGTCTGTTTACTGGCATTTCTCGTGTCTCAGGATTATTTTAGAGCAAATCTGGTTAAGACTGTGTGAGATTAAAGTCAGATGCACCTTGCAGCTGCCTGCACAGCCCATTGTTCTTTAATCAAAAATATTGGGTAATCTGAAGCAAGAAACCCAAATACCAGGTTGTTTGTGTTCATTTTCTAACTTCATTTAAAAATCATGAGATCATATTAAATTCAGAGATGCAAATAGGTCAAAATAATATTGATTCATCTGTTTTTGCAAACATGGGCATATGAAATCAAACTGCTATTCCCATTGACTTAATAGTTTAAAAACACTTTTCATAGATTTTCGTTCTGTTGTGGTAATAGCTTGTCTGTATCCGTGGTATTGGGTCTGTTGTCAAACGCTTTCATTGCAATCAACATTTTCTTTCCACACTTAACAAAAAGAAAACCTAATCCACCCCTCATTCTGTTGCTTTCTTTGGGGGGAGAAAAAAAAGTAGAGCCTTGGAAGCTATTTAACCAATCTGTCCTGTTCCAATTTCACATATCAGAAGGATCCTGTTCTTTTTTCTTTATATTTTGTAGATTGCAAATATGTCTGAAGATGTCATTGTTGATGAAAGAATTCTTTTCCATTTTCCAGTATGTTTCTTTTCACCAATCTAATTATCCCTTTAACTCACTGCTGCTTTTATTTATAGAATATGACTCCTCCTTCAGACCTTCTAATATTTTCTAGAATAGTTCAGTTTTAAATCTACTGCTGACTGCTCATATTTCTAGCTTTCTTTGCGCTTAGAACCATGGGGTTTTGGCTTCCCTGCCCTCTGCTTAAACATCAGTGCTGTCGATGTCAGTTGTCACTGAATGTCACTTCTCTGCTTTTCACCAGAGCTTTGATAATCAAACCAGTTCTACTTTTTTTTTCCCCCTGTTCATGGCATAATGATGATTTCCTGCTTTCTAGATACTTGAGCCACTTGGAAGCTCTGGCTGCCCCTGGGAAGAAATCTATTACATTGAAAGGCAGGGCAAAGTCACAGTCAAAGCTATGATTAATGCAGAATTTGTAGTAATTCTGCCTCTGAGATTATTTTTTTATTCTCATAAAAAGATATTTATGAACTTTTTATTATGGTAAAATACATGTAATACAACATGTTCCAGTTTAATGGTTTCTAAAGGTACAATTCAGTGGTATTAAATAGGCTCCCAATGTGTGCAGCCATCACCACTCTCCGTTTCCAGAACTTACTTACATCTTAGAGATTTCGAAGCGGTTGGATGGCCATTTGTTAACTGATTTGAAACATGTGGCTGTATCATTGCATCTTTCATATTTGCGCTTTAAGATGCATCTCTCATTCATTCATTCATTCATTCCGGGTGTATCTATTGAGTGTTTGTGCTAACCCAAGCATAGTTCTAGGCACAGAGGACTGTCATGTTAACCAGCAGGACATAAACCCCATAGTGTATTTTGGTTATCTGGCGTGATTGACATGTCTTTTTTAACACTTACATGTGTGGGTACATTTTCTTTTTGGAGCAATAGAATGCACCTTGGATAAAACCAAAGTCCCCTTCATTTTGATTCCGTTTCTACCCTTCATTCCAACCCTCTTCTCAAACCCCACTCTCTTATTGTACTTGGGGCACACTGCAATCTCTATACAGTTCCATGGCTGCTTAAGCACTAATGATGTTATAGTGTTGCTGAATAATTTGAGTCATTTGCTTTTTTTTCCATAATATTTGTTAGTAATCAGTCCATTATTGTTTTATTAAAGTCTCCAACAAATGCCGAGTGAATCCTTACTATGTAGGCAGGAACCTGTAAGTCAGGTATTGTCAGATGTCTAATCTCATTGAACCACCCTGGGAGGGGAGGGGTGTTAGTTCCCAGCTCATTCTGCATATAAGAAAATTTGGCATCAAAGAGTTCAAGTGTTTGTCCAAGCTCAGGCAGACAGAGTCAAGTGTGAGCAAAGGGAAGTAGGATCAGGACTGAAATGCAGGTCTCTGATCCCAAAGCATGTACTGTTATTATTTTACCAACTAGCTTCTAGTTTTTTGTTAATGTAGAAATTTCAGACATTAAGAAAAAGTTGGTTTCTAATTAGTTCCAATACATGTGGCTGCACGTAGAAACTGTGGTGTTTCAGAGGAGAGGGAAGTGGTTCTAGGAGAGTAATTTGGCTTGGACTAAACTCTCCCATCTCCGCTTCCTTGAGACAATGATAATGAACTATTATTTGGAGGGTGAATTGGAGTGAACACAATGAAGAGGAAAGGAGAAGAATTTGAGTAAGTAGTAGAGATAAGAGCATTAACAAGAGTTGTGAGTAGCGATAACCTAAGGCTTTCAGGAACCAGAAAGTCTCTGCCTGCAGCAAAGTAGAGGAAAACAGGGAGTGAACCAGGCAAGTGGGGAGAGAACTGGTCCCAGGGAAAAGGTGCATTCCCTGGGAGCAGACTAGTTCTGAGCCAGACTGCAGGATGAAGGGTGTGGCAATCTTGGAGCAGATGTGGGTGGTTTGGGTGAGGCCAGTGGTGGCAGAGATGTCAGTTAGCACAGTTGCTGTTGAAGAGGTAGAAACAGCAGACTGTGCAGATGGCTTGAATTTGGACAGGGGGAGAGGGAAAATATGAATCAAGAATGTCTCTTGGGTTTCTGGCTTGAGCAGCTAATTGGCAGGGGGTGACACTATGATAGTCACTGAGCTAGAGAAGATCCCAGCAGGACAGGAAGGTGGGTGGGACCCTCCAGCTTTGCAGTGATGGTTCGGATGGACGTAAAGGATGTAGTCCCTGGCGGGAGCAGTGGACTGAAACCAGCCTCCGTCTCCACTGAAAGGGATGTCAGAGATACCTGCCTTAAAGGGTTGAGAGGATTAAATGAAAATGTGCGTGACACATTCTTCCCAGTCTTCCGCAGATAGCAAATACGCAGCCAAGTCTCCTAGGTCGTTCTCATTATCACCATTGTTACTATTCTAAAGCGATTTGTAACTAGCATTCTAAAGGACTTCTGAGTGACAGAGAGGATCAGCTTTACCTTTTCACCATGCACCAATTAAACCTTCTCCCTGACTTAACAATGGACTCCTCTAAACAATGCAATCTTGTATCTAGCCAAGGACACTTTATTACAAGTAAATCGGACAAACAGTAGCCTTTGAATGCCTGTTGTACAAGAGCCACAACACATAATTGCAAAGGTCATCGGTGTCAGTTTTTAAATTAATTTTTCCTTTGCTTTAATAATTCAGCTCAAATTCTTGATTATATTAAGTTATTAAAAAAAAGAGAGAGAGAGAGAGAGCCCTGTAATTTCAGAGCATGGTGTCTGCCTGGAAGGTGACAGGCACGTGACTGTGGCTCTGTGAGCGTGGTACTCTCGGCAGCATGAATGGGAAAAATTACTTTTATGAGCATCAGATTCTCCTGGGAGGACCCTGGCTTCTGACATACATCAAGAAGTAGCTGCCAAATTATTCTCTTCTCCATACCTGCTAAATTAAAAGCAATTCAAATATTGCTGGTTGAAGCTGAAACTTGGAGGCTTTTAAAAAATGTCACATAAAATGTGAGTGTATCTATTGGAAAAGGGTAATTTTCCTTCTAGCGATTGCTTAGGTAAAGCCATCTGATTTTCAGAAAGTCTTATATAGTTTCACTAAATAAATGTATGCCAAAGCTTCTGTGCCTTATCTTTATTTGAAAGAACTATCTTTTGTAAGAAGAAAAATGCTAGGTATTTGGAGAATAGATGTTAGCAACAGGCTAAGTATAGCCCATGGGTTAGATGGAAGAGAGATGGCTATATCCTCACCATCAGAGGTGGGGAGAGTGGTTGTGTCCAGACTGTATGCACCTTGCACGTGTGTTTGGCCTTCGTGGACATGGAGAAAACATAATCATGACAGTAGAGTTGCAGCTGCCCATCACAGACTGAGCTGGAGGTGCCCTTCCCTGTAACCTCTTGTTTTACAGCTGGTCTGCTTCATCTTACTTGCCTGACCCCTGCAGGAATTGGGGTTCATCATCCCCTCTCTGAGTCTGTTCTTTTGAAACAGGGATATGCTGCCCCTAAGAGTACAGTAGCTGCTTGCAGGTGGCATGGGTTGCGTCAAAATAATACAGTGCCTTTCCTTGGAGTATCAATTTTATGCCACCATTCCGAGGAATGTTTTCCTCTTGAGACAAAAATGTCATGGAGTAGGTTAGAAAATTCGCATGATTTTCCATTTTCTAAGGTAAAATATTAAAGCTCAAGGAAACATCAGACTTGCTGGGGGAGGGGCTTGGCCCCTGCATATACTGTTTATCCTTTCTTGGCCATAAGGGGTGCTTAATTGGAAAAGCTGGGAATACATGACCCACATCATGGAATGTTAAAGCTGGAAGTGACTCTAGAAGAGTCAGAGCTGTTGGTTAAAGTGACAAGAACCCAACTTACTATCTCTAGCAAAAGAGGAAATTTATTGGCTCACGAAACTGAAACGTTCAAGATTAGGTGTGGTTATATTCAAGTTCGCAAAAGAAGTTGTTATAACTCAAGAAATATCCCTTAAAATCAACTTTCACTCTCTCTCCCTGCCATCATCGTCGTCATCATCTCCACCATCATTATCATCACCACCATCATTATCATCATCACATCATCTCTGCTTTCCTCTGTTTGTGCTTAAATCTCTGGTAGAACCACTCAGTGTGATAGCAATGTCAGGATTATACTCACCAGTGAGTTACTAATCTCAGTGGGAAAGTTTGCCATTTTTGTTAAATAATTCCATCAGAAAACTGTTCTCAAATCAAGTCTCAGTGGCCCTGTCTGGGTTATGTGCTCATTTTTTAACCAGTCAATGATGTAGCCAGGAGATGGAATATTCTGACTGGTCAGGCCTGGGTCATGTGGGCTTGGGAGCCAGTTCTACCTGAACTTCCTCATTTGAGGGTGGGTAATGGGTGTTTGTCACCTGGAGAAGATGAAATGACAGGGCCAGCACCGTGGTGCAGTAGGTTAATCCTTTGCCTGCACCAGCATCACATATGGGCACTAGTTTGAGTCCCAGATGCACCACTTCCAATCCAGCTCTCTGCTGTGGCCTGGGAAAAGCAGTAGATGATGGCCAAGTCCTTGGGCTCCTGCACCTGTGTAGGAGACCTGGAAGGAGCTCTTGGCTCCTGGCTTTGGATCGGGCCGGCTCTAGCTATTGCAGCCATTTGGATGATGAACCAGTGGATGGAAGACCTCTCTCTCTCTCTCTCTCTCTCTCTCTCTCTCTGTAACTCTACCTCTCAAATAAATAATAAATAAAATCTTTTAAAAAAGATGAAATGACAGCTACGAAAGACCTTGTTTGTCTCATTTTGTCATTTTATTTTTATTTTTTTTCTTTTTTATTTTTGACAGGCAGAGTTAGACAGTGAGAGAGAGAGACAGAGAGAAAGGTCTTCCCTTTTTTCCATTGGTTCACCCCCCAATTGGCCGCCAAGGCTGGCACTGTGCCGATCCGAAGCCAGGAGCCAGGTGCTTCCTCCTGGTCTCCCATGCGGGTGCGGGACTCAATGACTTGGGCCATCCTCCACTGCCTTCCTGGGCCACAGCAGAGAGCTGGACTGGAAGAGGAGCAACCGGGATATAATCTGGTGCCCCGACCGGGACTAGAACCCTGGGTGCCGGCGCTGCAGGCGGAGGATTAGCCTAGGGAGCCGTGGCGCCAGCCTCATTTTGTCATTTTAGTGATAAAAGGACTCAGGTCAGAGATTTTTCTTTTCCTCTTTTTTTTTTTTCATGAAAAGATAATAATGTGTAGAACTGAATTTTTCTAAGTAATTTTTAAAATATTTATTTGAGAGAGAGAAAGAGAGAGAGGCCCTTTGCTGGTTCATGTTTTCTCCCAGAATGTCTGAAGTCTTGCCTGTGCTGAAGCTAGGATCTGGGAGCTCAGTGCAGATCTCCTACCTGGGTGGTGACAGCCCAACCATTTGGCATCATCAGCTGCCTCCCAGGGTGTGCATTATCAGGAATTAGGAGTTGGGAGCCAGCTCCAGGTATCGAACCCAGGTACTCTGATGTGGGATGCAGGTGTCCTGTCTACATGGCTAAGTGCCTGCTGTTAAAGTAATTTTTCATGGAATTATAGTGTACAGAAATGTGCACAAATGCTAAGCGTGCAGCATGATGAACCACCACTTACGTCAAAACATAGAACACTGCCTGGAAGGCTGTCTCATGTGTGCCCCTCACTATTTTTTTTTTTTTTTTTTTTGACAGGCAGAGTGGACAGTGAGAGAGAGAGAGACAGAGAGAAAGGTCTTCCTTTAGCCGTTGGTTCACCCTCCAATGGCCGCCGCGGCTGGCATGCTGCAGCCGGCGCACCGCGCTGATCCGACGGCAGGAGCCAGGTACTTACCCTGGTCTCCCATGGGGTGCAGGGCCCAAGCACTTGGGCCATCCTCCACTGCACTCCCAGGCCACAGCAGAGAGCTGGCATGGAAGAGGAACAACCGGGACAGAATCCGGCGCCCTGACCGGGACTAGAACCCGGTGTGCTGGCGCCGCAAGGCAGAGGATTAGTGAGCCATGGCGCCGGCCGCCCCTCACTATTAACTACCCTCCAGTCACTAGGATTGCTCTGACATCTGTGTCCACAGATGAATATCGCCTATTGGAACTTCCCATATACTGGACCACCAAGTGTGTACTTTTTCAGATCCCTTCAGTTGTAGCTCATTCTCCTTCATCATTGTGGAGTGCTCCATTGAATGAATGTTTTTTAAGATTCATATATTTATTTTCAAAGGGTTACAGAGAGAGAGAGAGAGAGAAAGAGGGAGAGAGAGAGAGAAAGAATCTTCCATTTTTTGGCTCACTCCCCAGATGGCTGCAATGGCCATTGCTGGGCCAGACTGAAGCCAGGAGACAGAGCTTCATCTGAGTCTCCCCATGGGTGGCAGGGGCATCTTCCACTGCTTTCCCAGGCAGTGGGACACGAATCGGTGCTCGTAGGCGATGTCAGCATCGCAGGTGGCGGCTTTACCCACTACACCGGACTCTAGATGAATATTTTGAAAACAGTGTATTCATTCTGTTTAGGATGATTCTAGACTTCAGTTATCATAAACAGTGCTGCCAGGAACATTCTTAACCCTTCCTTTGGGGCCATCTCTACACTTTCCTGTTGAGAACTACCCAAATACTGTAATTCTTTGGTCATAGTGTACACTTACCTTCAAATTTACCTGACACTGTAAGTTAAGAAAACTGTTGCTAACAATTGAAATTCCTGTTGGCAGTGTTTGCAAGTTCAAGGTGCACTGGATCTTCGCCAGTCCTTGATGTGGTCCTGAGATTTGGTTTTTAGCTCTTTTCAGTGAGTGTAGTGTATTCTGTTGTGGTTTTGCATTTCTTGGATGACCAGTGACTTTGAACACGTTTTCATTTCTTTATTGAAGACTTGGCTACACTTCTTCATGATGTGCATCCTCAAGTGTTTTTCCCATTTCAAAACATGGTTTCTTGTGCAACCCCCCATTATTGATTTCCAGGTCTTCTTTACATATTATGGATAAAAGTCCATTGTTGGATATATGAATTGAGAATGTCTTCAAGCAGTCCATGCCATGTGTTCTCACTCTCCTTTCCTGTTGTCCCTGTGAGCAGTAATCTAAAATTTTATATATAGCCCAGCTTATCAATCTCTTTCTTTATAGTAAGTGACTTTATTTCAAGGTCTTGAAGATTTTCTCCTCTGTCTTCCTCTTGAAGGTTTCTTGTTGTATTTTTCAAACTTAGGGCTCCAATCCACAGATGATTGATTTTGGGGGAAGGTGTAAAGTAGAGGTGAAGATTGTTCCTATTTCCTAATAGAGGTATCTAAGTGACACAGAGCCATTTATTACAAAGCCCACTCTCTCCTCACTGCGGTGTGATGTCACATTTGTCACAGATCAAGTGATTGTCTGTTTGTGGGTCTGTCTCCATACTGTCTTTCATTATGCTGGACTGTTTGTCTGTCTTTGAGCTAGTTTCACACCATTTTGGGTCCTGTGACTTTATTATAATAACTCTTGATGTCTGAAAGCCTAAGCCCTTTAGGCTTATTAGTTTTCTTTATGACTATCTTGTGTCTTCATGGCCCTTTATATTTCCATGTATTTTACAACCAGATTCTTAATTTTCCAAAAAATATGTCCCTGGATTAAATTGCAGTTATACCACCTTCTTAGCTTGATTTGGGGGGGGCACCAATTGTATTTATTGAATGCATCTTTGAACCTATGAATATGCCAACTCCCTCCATTTATGAAAGCCTCTTTTAATTTAATCTCAATAATTCTTTCTGGTTTTCTGCGCAGAAGTCTTACACAGTTCTTGCTAGAGTTAATCTAAAGTATTTGCTGCTGTTGCCAATGGTATCTTTAAAATGTTTTCAGTTTCTAATTCTTTGTTGCTAATTTATAGAAAAAAATAGTTGTTTTCCAAATACTCTCCAAATTTGCTGGTAATCTGTGTTGTATCCTTTTGGAATTTCTGCATATGGAAGCTTGGAGCTGTGTTTCTACAGTTTTACTTCTCTCTTTTTTAACCGTCTTATTTCACTTTGTTGCCTTTTGGCACTGTGTCGCCAATATATTATTGGACAGCCGTGGGGATAGCAAACATCCTTGTTTTGTTCCTTATTTTAGATGGGAAACTTTCAGTACTTCAAATTTAATTCTTAAGTCAGGATTTAAAGTTGCTTTTGCTTTGAGATTCAGGACATTTCATTTTATCAATAATTGCTTAAAATTATCATGAATGGGCGTTTTGTCTTACCAAATGATTCTTGCACATCTATGCTATAATTTTTCCTTTGTCTTTCCTGTTAATATGGTGTTACTTTTTCTTTGAATTGTAAAGGTGTTTTGTCATATTTACTCATTAATTGGAGACATTTAAAATTTTGTATTTAAAACTTCTATATCTGGCCGGCGCCACAGCTCATTAGGCTAATCCTCCTCCTGCAGGGCTGGTACCCCGGGTTCTAGTCCCAGTCGGGGTGCCGGATTCTGTCCCGGCTCCTCATCCAGTCCAGCTCTCTGCTGTGGCCTGGGAAGGCAGTGGAGGATGGCCCAGGTCCTTGGGCCCTGTACCCGCATGGGAGACCAGGAGAAGCACCTGGTTCCTGGCTTCGGATTGGCACAGTGCGCTGGCCATAGCGGCCATTTGGGGGGTGAACCAACAGAAGGAAGACCTTTCTCTCTGTCTCTCTCTCTCTCTCACTGTCTAACTCTGCCTGTCAAAAAAAAAAAAAAAAAAAACCTTCTATATTCATGTTTATTAGGTATACTGATCTGTATTTTCTTTTCTCCTTCCAGTTATGTTAGACTTTGACCTTAAAGTAATGATAGCCTCACAAAACTAGAGGGGATATGTTCCTGTCCCCGTGGTCCCTAAAGAAAGGTTTTTATGTAAGACTGGGGTTAATTATAATGCCAGTGTTTGGGATGAATCAAAGAAAGAATGAAGACCTGTGCTTGGGAGTTTTTATTTACATGTTTAATTTGCCTTATTAACATAGGACTATTCAAGTTTACTATTGTTTTCTTATATTAGTTTTGCTAACCTGAATTTTTTTCCAAGTATTTTTTCATTGGTCTGAACTTTACAATATATTGGAATACAATTGTTCTTAATACTCATATGCTATCTTTTCAATAGGCACAGGATTTGTGATAATATTGCTTCTTTCGTTCTTGATACTGTAATTTATGCTCTTTCTCTGTTTTTTCTTGTCCAGTCTGGATTGGTGTTTATACATCAGTATGTATCTTTTTGAAGAGCCAAATTTTTCTTCCTTTATTTTCCCTGTCTTCTTACTAAATTTGCCCTTGTCTGTCTTACTTACTTCATTGTACACATTTAGCTTGACTCTTGGCCTGATACTCAGAAACCGTATTTTCTAATTGTCATAGTACTTCTTTCTTTCACTTCTGGTGTTTAACAGTTGTATTACTTGGACTCCAAACACTTTTGATATCTCTGCTTTTCTTTTCTCATCAACTTGTGGCTTAATTCTAATGTAATCAGATGGAATAGTTAGTCCTTGCTGTTCTCTTGGTCACTTTATAATCCAGAGTATGGGGCAGATTTTACTCAGTATCCAGATACGCTCGGAAATGTTGCATATTGCATCATTGATTAACTAAGTAATCAGATGAAGATTTTTAATTTTTAAAATTTATTTGAATGGGGCTTGGGGCAGGGGAAAAAAGGAGAGAGGAAAGAGAGTGAGAGATCATCCATCCTCTGGTTCACCCCACAAATGGCTGCAACAGCCAGGGCTGGCCAGATTGAATCCAGGAGCCCAGAACTCAATCTGGGTCTCCTGTCTGAGTGGCAGAGACCCAACTACTACTACTACTACTTCTTCTTCTTCTTCTTCTTCTTTTTTTTTTTTTTTTAAGATTTTTATTTATTTATTTGAGAGGTAGAGTTACAGACCATGAGAGGGAGAGACAGAGAGAAAGGCCTTCCCTCCATTGGTTCACTCCCCAGTTGGCCGCAATGGCCAGAGCTACGCCAATCTGGAGCCAGGAGCCAGGAGCCAGGAGCCAGGAGCCAGATGTCTCTTTCCAGTCTCCCATGCAGGTGCAGGGGCCCAAACACTTGGGCCATCCTCTACTGCTTTCCCAGGCCATAGCAGAGAGCTGGAGTGGAAGAGGGGCAGCCGGGACTAGAACTGGCACCCATATGGGATGCTGGCACCTCAGGCAGAGGATTAACCCACTGCGCCACAGTGCCAGCCCTGAGACCCAGCTTCTTGAGCCATCACCTGCTGCTTCCCAGGGTGCACACTAGCAGGAAGCTGGAATGAGCAGCCAAGCTGGGGACTTGAATCCAGGAATTTGGATATGGGATGTGGGGGTCTCAAGCAGTGTTATAACTGTTGTGTCAAATGCCTACTCCCTTACGTTAACACTTAAAAGCATTTCCAGTATTTGGCTTTGCTTGTTCTAACAGTTGCTATGAGTTACTGAGTTTGTCTATTATGCTTGTGCATTTGTTTGTTTCTTCTTTTAGTTATATAATTTTTGGGCTTGCATATTTGATGTTATTAATTGTAGAATGTTTATATCTTCCAGGATGAACCTTTTAGTGCTATGGAACATTCTTCTTCTGGCTTGAAAACCACCTTGCTTTATGTTAGTTTAGCTACTCAGGGGTGGGGAACATCCAGCCCACAGACCGTATAAGTCACAGCAACTGCTGGCAGTACTCAAAATTCAGTCTATCTTAGCTAGCTAATTTTTAAGTTGATAATTTTGTACGGGCTGTGAATGTTATTATAAATATTCAAATGGCATTTGGCAGAAAATAAGGTTCCCCATGACATCAACTTTCTTTTGTTTTGTGCTAGCAAGGTATAACTTTTATAAATTCTTACTATCAACCTTTACTTGTTCTTGTGTCTCTTACAAGATCAGCACATACTATTTTATTTTAATTCACTCTGATCACTTTCAATTAGAATACGTGGATTGTTTATATTTTATTTAATCATTGATTAAATTTTTATAGATTATATAACTTTTTATTTTTCTACTAATTTGTACCCTTCTCCTCTCTAATTTTACTTTTTTTGGCTTAGTTAAGCTTTATTTACTTTTCCATTTTTTCTTTCTATTGATTCGTAGCTTTTGAAGGTATTTTCCTAGAGATTAACATATGAACTTTTGAATTATTACAGCTTGCTGTTAGCCAATTCACAAATAATTCTCGGAATGTAGGGAAGTATAACTTCTATCCATTCTAGACTTCCTGTTATTGTTGGCTGTTATTGTCATGCATTTTAGTTCTTTATAGGTTTCATAACTACACAATGTTATACATTTCTGAAAGTTCAAAATTTTATTATATTTCCTGTCATACGTAACCAGTCTTTATTCCTTTAATCTCTCCTTATGTTTCCAGTTTCCATCTGGGATCATTTTTCTCCTTCCTGAAGAATTCCCTGTAGTATTGTCTGGCACAGGTCCTCTGCGATGGACTGTCTCTTGTTTCACCTGTTTGGCAGTGTTTTTATTTCTAGGTCACCAGTTCAGAATGTTTTCTCAGTGTAGAATTTCAACTTGGTGGTCATTTTTTCCCCACTCTATTTTTTAAAGATTTATTTTATTTATTTTAAAGACAGAGTTACGTAGAGAGGTAGAGACAGAGAGAGAGGTCTTCCATCTATTGGTTCACTCCCCAGATGGCCACAATGGCTGGAGCTGTACAGATCCGAAGCCAGGAGCCAGGAACTTCTTCCGGTTCTCCCATGTGGGTGCAGGGGCCCAAAGACTTGGGTCATCTTTTACTGCTTTCCCAGGCCATAGCAGAGAGCTGGATCGGAAGAGGAACAGCTGGGGCTAGAACTGGCGTCCATATGGGATGCCTGCGCCTCAGGCCAGGGCTTTAACGCGCTGCACTGCAGCGCCGGCCCCTTTTCTCCACTTTAATGAAGTCATTCTGTTTTGTCCTGATGTCCATCATTTTATTGAAAAGTCAGTTGTTATTCTGATTTTTGATCCTTTGCAGATTTGAAAATTTTCTCTCTTCATTCTCAGTTTATCTGTGAGGTGGTCCCGTGTCATTGTTTTCTGTGTCCTCTTCGTGGGGTCTGTAACAATTCTTGAATCCATACCTTAATGTCCTCCACCAGTTGTTAGAAAAATTCAGAACCATATCTCTCCAAATATTGATCTGGTCCCATTCCTTTATTATTCTCTTCTAGGATGCAAATGCCATATATGCTAAAACTTTTCCCAAGATACATGTCTTATATGCCCTCTTTTCTATTTTTAATCTTTTTATTTAAAATTGTGCTTGGATCTCAGAATTTCTACCCATGTGTCTTCCAGCTCTCTTCACTTTTGTCCAATCTGCTGTTTAACCTGTGTACTGAGTTCTTAATTATAGTCACTGTAGCTGTCAGTTCTAGAATGTTTGTTTATTGTTAAAGATTTATTGAACTCTTTATTTAAAAGAGAGGCAGAGAAGGGGAGAGAGAGGGAGAGATTTTATCCACTGGTTCGCTCTCCAAATGCCAGAAACAGCTAGTGCTGAGTCAGGCTGAAGCCAGGACCCAGGAATTCCAGCCTGGTTTCCTTCGTGGGTGGCAGAACCCCAAGTACTTGGGCCATATTGTGCTGCCTCCCAGGGTCTGCGTGAGCAGAAAGCTGGATCAGAATCAGAGGCAGGGCTTGGTCTCAGGCTCTCGAATATGGAGTGTGGGGGTCCTATGCAGTAGTAGCTTCATCTGCTGTGCCACAATGCCTGCTCCTCTATTTTATTCTTTTTATTTATTTTAGTTATCTAGTCGAATCGTCTACATTCTCATCTCCTTTATTGAGCATTTTGATACAAGTTGGAACTGTGAGTCTTGTAACTGAGTCTCTCGTACCATCTCTTTATTGTTTGTTCCTTTTTCTGCTGGTAGTACTTTCTGGTAGGTCTGGCAGTTTCTTCTGGCTGTTGGACATTATGCGGGTCAAATGGCAGAGGCTCTGTGTGTGTTGCCATCCTTCCACGTGGATTCATCCTTTCCTGTGGCAGGCAGCAGGGGTATCACTCACATCATAGCATCCTAGGTAGAGGAATCTTGATAGTGGGTTGCATTCCTTGTACAGCTCGGTCTACCTGTTGTTCAACCCAATCCCACTGTACCACCTTCTAGGTGTACCAATGTACAGTCTTTTTTGGCACATCTTTAAATCTAATTTTTATCTCTCTAGCTATGTGACAGGATCAAGTTTTCTTTCTTTTTTAACCCTTTCAGTCTGGCTTCTTTTTTTTTTTTTTTTTTTGATAGGCAGAGTTAGAGAGAGAGAGAGAGTCAGAGAGAAAGGTCTTCCTTCCATTGGTTCACCCCCTAAATGGCCACTATGGCCAGCGCACTGTGGCGATCCGAAGCCAGGAGCCAGGCAGTTCCTCCTGGTCTCCCATGTGGGTGCAGGGCCAAAGCACCTGGGCCATCCTCCACTGCCTTCCCGGGCCACAGCAGAGAGCTGGACTGGAAGAGGAGCAACCTGGACTGAATCCGGCACCCCAACCAAGACTAGAACCCGGGGTGCCGGCGCCGCAGACAGAGGATTAGCCCAGTGAGCCACGGCGCCGGCCTCAGTCTGGCTTCTTAGCTTTCTGCCTGTGACACTCCATAGATAACTGTCTCAAGAGGAAAACTGGTGTTCAGTGTTTGTTGGCTTACTTCTCTGTTCATTCCCTCTCTCAGTGATGTTGGTCCCTCACGTTCTTGTTGAATGGTCAGCTTTGAATTCCAATTTACTTTAACTCCAGCCTCATGTAACTGCCCGTATCTCTGCTGATTTGTATGCCTGGGAGCACTTGGCTCCTGTCTGCTCCTTTAGCCTCTTAACCTGTGCCCATGATTGACAGGTGTTCTGCAGAGCAGCTGTGATGATTGACAAGTGTTCTGCCAAGCATGGACTCACCTCGGTGAGCTTCCTTTCTTTCTGGAGCCTGGCTTTCAAATCCTCACTGCCACAGAAGCCCTGTGGTGCTTTCCAGCAGACAAATTTTGGGCTGTTATAGGCTTTTGTCCTTGTTTCAGTGGGAGTGTTGATTCTCCAAAGCCGTTCACTTCCGAAGGAACTTTATGCTCAGGTTTCATATTAGACTTAGATTTCCTGAATTCTGACCTAACAGTGCTTGCCTCTGTTACGTCATTGTTATTCCCGAGCAACCAATTACGATGTTGCAAAAAATAAATAACCACAGATGACACTTAATAGCATTTTGGTATTTACAGGTGTTTCTGTCTACTATGACTATCTGTTCTTGTTGCAACCCTATAAAATAAGAAAAAAATATTTTAGGATTTGTTGAGTCCATTGTTGAAAATCACAGTAAAAAAAAGCCATTGTTTAGATCCCCAGGAAAATCTACATAGATAATAAGTTTTTCAACTTCATCTTTGTTACTTTTTTTTGAAAAATTCTATATATGGAAGAATTCTCAAATATTTTTATGTGTTTGTAATATTGTAAGTTAATGAGGGGCTTTGATTTCTGATGTTAAGAAACCTGAATTCAAATTCAAAATACTCCATTAAATTATGGAATGACCTTTTGTAAGTTACTTTTTTAGTCTTTAATTTTCTCATCTTTAGGGTATGGAGAATAAATTATACCTTATTCTCAGGGTTAGTAAAAATGGCAATATAATTAATGCATGTGAGAAACATGCTATCTAGCAAAGCATCATGTTAAATACTACATTTAAGGGACAGCATTATGGCATAGTGGGTTGGGTTGCCAATTGCAATGCTGGCATCCAATAGCAGAGCTCTGGTTCAAGTCATGGCTGGCTGCTCCACTTCCATTCCAGTTCCCTCCTAATGCACCTGGGAAAGCAGCAGAAAATGACCCAGGTGCTTGGGCCCCTGCCAGCCATGTGGGAGAGCTGGATAAAACTCTTGGCTCCTGGTTTTGGTTAGGCCCAGCCCTTGATGTTGAGGCCAGATGGGGATTAAAGCAGATGGGAAAATATCTCTCTTTGTGTCTCCCCACCTCTCTCTGTAACTCTGCCTTTCAAATACATAAAAAAATGAAAATCAAAAAATTCTAGTTCCATAAAAGGGCCTTGGCCAGAATGTTAAAAAAATAGCATATTTCATCCTTGTGCTATCATTATTGTTGCTGCTGTTGCTATTACTGATGCCTCTTGGCCATTCCCAACACTCCTGGTATTTTCATTTCCCTCTGAGGCATCTCCTGTGCTAATCAAGTGATGGATTTACAGTGGCCCAAAAATCCTGCTCATAAGCCATCTAGGAAGTAGACATTTGCGTATGATTGCTGATGACCACTGTGTCCTGGTGTCATGCCCAGAACTATCCATCACAGCCAAAATTCTGGGTTCTTGGAGAACAGAAGTCCTCCAACTGTAAGTTTTTTTGTGCAAGTCTTGAGAAATCAAGAGCCGCAAGGCTGCTGGCTGGGACAAGGGATTTTCTGTTTTGTCATCTTTCGGCTGCTATCTGAGGACCTACTTCATTCTCTGCAGTTGAAGCTTTGCTCCTTGTTTCATAGCAGGGGCTGCATGAGGTGCAGAAGGGAAGCAGATTTTTGGTAGAAGTGTGTTGGTGAGCTTGGGCTAGAAGCAAGGGCTGGAGGAATCAGCCTCCCACTCTACTCCAGAGTGAGAACAGTCATTCAAATCACCGGATCCAAAAGGGAGTGAATGACTCCCTCAGTTCCACGGCAGAATATATGCCCAGGGCAGCTTGTCCGTCTCTTGAGAATGGCGGAAGGTGGTCCCAGAGTTTCCAAGAAGTGGTTCGTGATGGTAGGTGGGTTTCCAAATATGAAAGTGATGATAGAGTAGTGTATCCATCCATTTATGCTAAGACGTGTTGCAGTAACAATGCATGTCCCTAGATTACCACCAGAGATTTATTTCTCATTATCACTCTGTATCCATTTCAGGTTGGCTGTAAGTATCTCAGACAACTTGTTTACTGAGACACAAGCTAGTAGAACTGCTCCCATCTGGGGCATTCACGATTTTGAGGCAAAGAGAAAAGACCGCCAATAGACAATGACTCTTCAAGCTTCCGTTTAGAGGTGCTCACATGAAATTTTTATTTCATTGATAAAGTCATATGGGGAATCTGAGGTTCGTGGGGTGCAGAAAAATGAACCTTCCACAGCGGGAGGCCATGAGTGTTTTGAGTAATAGCATACTACATCACAAAGACATGCTCATCCACAGATGAGGTTTGGAGGCTCCAGCGTGGCATGACTGGGGAAAACCTGCCAGGTGGGCTGCTGTCCTGTTGTAACTTACTCTCACCTGGAGAGTTTTACTCATCAAAGCTGCCCACCAGCGTTCTCTAACCTTTCTAGCTGGTTCCCTCTCAGCACGTGTGTGGAGACCACAGAGAGCTCAGCTCAGATCCCACGTGTGACTCCTTTAAGGAAGACATCCTTGAATCTAAGCACAGTCTTATTGGTGCTACGTGCCAAGTTAAGACTGGTGCATGCTATGTGAATAGCCCAATCTGTGGGAGTCGCTTCAGTGATGGAACAGCTGGGAACTATGGGCTAAACTTTGATCTCCTGAGCGCTCCTTTTTTCCCCTGGTAACTGCAGTCTTGAAGTGGGATGATGGGTGTTTCGAGGGATTTCCATGCCACCTCCACTCAGATTTCCATTGTCCCCTTGAAGTGCCATTTCTTTTTCATTGTTCGTGCCTTTCAAAATTTCTTTCTCTAATGAAATCTTTTATTTAATGAGTATAGATTTTGTAAGTACAACTTTAGGAATATAGTGATTCTTCCTACCATACCCACCCTCCCACCCTCACTCCCACCCCACCTCCTCCTCCCTCTCCCATTCCCAGCCTCATTCTCCATTAACATTCATTTTCAATTAACTTTATACACAGAAGACCAACTCTGTACTAAATAAAGATTTCAACAATTTGCACACACATGGACCAAAAAAAAACTGAGAACAAGTTTTACAGTTAACTCTCATAGTACAACTCATTGACGACAGAAGTCCTGCATGGGAAGTTCATTCACAGTGACTCCTGTTGTTAATTTAACAATTAACACTCTAATGTATGACGTCAGTGACCACCCAAGGCTCTTGACGTGAGCTGCTGAGGTTATGGAAGCCTTTTGAGTCCACAATCTCCGTCAGTATTTAGACAAAGCCATAAGCAAAGTGGAAGTTCTCTCCTCCCTTCAGAGAAAAGTACCTCCTCCTTTGATGGTCCCTTCTTTCCACTGGGGTCTCACTCACAGAATTTCTTTATGTAGGATTTTTTTTTTTTTTTTTTTTTTTTTTTGCCGCAGTGTCTTGAATTTCCATGGCTGAAATGCTCTCATGGGCTTGTCAGCCAGACCAGAGTGACTTATGGGCTCATTCTGAGGTCAGAGTGCTGTTTAAAGTGATTGTCATTCTATGAATCTGCTGTGTAGACTGCTTCCCATGTTGGAACATCTCTCCTTTTTAATTCTATCTACTATTATTACCAGACATTTTATTTTTTTTTTATTTGACAGGCAGAGTTAGACAATGAGAGGTAGAGACAGAGAGAGAAGTCTTCCTTCCGTTGGTTCACCCCCCAAATGGCTGCTACGGCCATTGCTGCACTGATCTGAAGCCAGCAGCCAGGTGCTTCTTCCTGGTCTCCCATGCAGGTGCAGGGACCAACGACCTGGGCCATCCTCCACTGCCTTCCCAGGCCACAGCAGAGAGCTGGACTGGAAGAGGAGCAACCGGGACAGAACCCGGCACCCCAACCGGGACTAGAACCCAGGGTGCTGGCGCCGCGGCTCACTAGGCTAATTCTCTGCCTGCGGCGCCAGACATTTGATCTTATTTATATAATCCCTTTAACACTTAATTCTATCTATATGATCACTGTAACACTTACTATGGTCACTTAAACACAGAAGGTGGAATTTTTACCCAGCTTAATGAAATTTGGGGTCCCATGGTAAGTTTTTAAACTGTAGCCTTAGAAGTAAGTCCTGGCCGGCGCCATGGCTCACTAGGCTAATCCTCCACCTGTGGCACCGGTACCCCGGGTTCTAGCCCCGGTTGGGGCTCCGGATTCTTTCCCGGTTGCTCCCCTTCCAGTCCAGCTCTCTGCTGTGGCCCGGAAGTGCAGTGGAGGATGGCCCAAATCCTTGGGCCCGGCACCCGCATGGGAGACCAGGAGGAAGCACCTGGCTCCTGGCTTCGGATCGGCACAGTGCGGGCCTTGGCGGCCAACTCGGGGGGTGAACCAAGGAAGGAAGACCTTTCTCTCTTTTTCTCTCTCTTCTGTCTAACTCTGCCTGTCAAAAAAAAAAAAAAAAGTAAGTCCTCAGGAATGTAGGCAGAATTTTAAAGATTATTTATTTATTTACAAGGTAGAGTTACAGAGAGACAGAACGAGAGAGAGAGGGGGGGAGAGAGAGATCTTCCATCTGCTTGTTCACTTCCCAAATGGCTGCAACAGCCAGGGCTGGGCCAGGCTGAAGCCTGCAGCCAAGAAACCCACCCAGGCCTCCAACATGGGTGGCAGGGGCCTGAGTGCTTGGGCGCAGTAGTGGGGAGTTGGATCAGAAGTGGAACAGCCTGGACTCAAACCCCCCACTCTGATACTGAATGCTGGTGTTGCAAGTGATGACTTAACCAGCTGTGCCATGCCAGCCCCTCTCTGCTGGTTGGATTTTGTAGGGCTTGTCTTCCTAGTGAACTCTTACTCATTCTTTGTTGTTCATCTAACAAAGTTCCTCAATTAAATATTTATCCCGTACACAGCCCAAGTTTTATATAGAATCTTTAGAAACAAAGGAAATGGCAAAAATAAACCAGGAATAAACAAAATTTACATTACGCTTATTTCCACGACCCAGAGATCGTCATTGTTAATGTCCTAGAGTCTGAGCTTTCCCACTTTTCTTTGTGAACCACCAGCGGAGATTTAGGTGCTACCGTGTTATGCTTGCTTCTCGCAGTGTGGTTAATGTTCATGTGACTCTGGAGACAGATGTACAGGGATCACAAATTTGGCTTAGCCCTCTGTTCCTTGGTGGTCTCTGGCACATCCCTGCAGCTCTCCAGATGTGTTGACTCACCTGTAAAATCGTAGTTTTACTATTCCCATTTGGTTATTAAGTGGATTGTTTTGTATAATGTTCTTCGGATTCTGCCTGACACAGAAGGTGCTTAATATTGATGGCTGTATTTTTTTCTTGATGATATACAGTACTAGATATATTTCTGTATCTATCTATCTATCTATATGCTTATGATTCATGTCACAGTTTTTAATGAAAGAACTGTATAATCATAACTTTAAAAAATAATTCTCTTTAACCAATTTCCCCTGGTAGAATATTTAGGATGCTTCTATTTTTTTGTTTTAATTATTTTTCTTAAGATTTATTTTTTTTATTTGAAAGACAGAGTTAGATAGAGAGATTGAGACAGAGAGAGAGGTCTTCTGTCCGTTGGTTCACTCCCCAGATGGCTGCAACGGCTGGAGCTGCGCTGATCCAAAGCCAGGAGCCAGGAGCTTCCTCTGGGTCTCCCACAAGGGTACAGGGGCCCAAGGACTTGGGCCGTCTTCTACTGCTTTCCCAGGCCATAGCAGAGAGCTGGATTGGAAGAGGAGCAGCTGGGACTTGAACTGACCCCCATATGGGATGCCGGCACTGCAGGTGGTGGCTTTACCCACTAAGCCACAGCGTCCGCCTCAGCACTGCACATTTCACCATCAAATTTCAGTGCTCTTTGTTATGCTTCCCAGAGCAGCATTTGCTTTTTAAATTTTTCTTAATGCTGTTTACTTGGTAAGTGAAAATTTGTATTTTTTTTTTTGACAGATAGAGTTAGTGAGAGACAGAGAGAGACAGAGAGAAAGGTTTTCCTTCCTTGGTTCACCCCCCAAATGGCTGTAAAAGCCAAGAGCCAGGTGCTTCCTCCTGGTCTCCCATGCGGGTGCACGGCACTCGGCCCATCCTCCACTGCCTTCCCGGGCCACAGCAGAGGGCTGGACTGGAAGAGGAGCAACCAGGACTAGAACCCAGCACCCATATGGGATTCTGGCGCCGCAGGCAGAGGAGTAACCAAGTGAGCCACAGTGCCGGCCGCTGTCCTTTTGTTTTTAAACAAGATTTATTTATTTATTTGAAAGTCTGAGTAAGAGAAAGAGAGAGAGAGATCAATCTTCCATCTATTGATTCATTCCCTAAGTGGCCGCAGCGTAGTCCCCCGTGTTGGTGGCAGGGCCCTAAATACTGGGGGCCATCTTCTGCTGCTTTCCCAAGCCATTAGCAGGGAGCTGCTTTGGAAGTGGAATACCACAATGCCCCTGAAAAAATTGTTTTTTAAATGAAAAACAATTTTATCTTGTTGTTGTATTCACTTCACCTGTTAATATTGTATGTGTGTACATGTTTTTGAAAGCTGGGAGGGCATATTAATATCATGATGTGAGATTCAGCACAAAGATCTTAAAGTGAGGAAAGCAGGTGTATTACTATATAAGGGGTTTAGAATGTTATTTTATGAGGCTGTTTTTTTTTTTAAATGGGGGAGGCATCACCCATTCAAATCCTGTGTCTGTTTTTCTGCTCACTGGCCTTCTCTCTTTTTTCTCGCCCTCCTTCCCCCTCCCAACCCCAGTCTCTCTCCTTCTTTTTCTCCTCATTGGAAATGTAGCTACTTTTTTCTTTGTTCCCATTTCCAATTCAATGGATGTCAGTTAGAATACAGAAGTGTACTTGTATAAAGCAGAAAATGAATTTGCTTTTGAAACTGTCCTCCCAGACAACTCTTAGTAACAGTTCAGTGTGTGTTTGTCAAGGTTCCCCAGTGGCTCTCAGAGTCGAGTGTGCAGTAGAGTGTGTTGTGGGGGTGGGGTGCTATGGTCTGAATGTGTCCAGATTCCTAGGTTCAAATCTGATCTGCAGTGTGGTGGTGTGAGAGTTAGGCTTTAAGGAGGTGACGTCATCCCATTAGGTGACGTCATGTGCCAGGGAGCCGATGACCCCTTGCAGACACAGCAAGAGGTGGCATCTATGAAGCAGGGAAGCAGCCCGCACCTAGACAGCCAGTCTGGTGACACTTGGTCTTGGACTTCCCAGCCCTTAGAACCAGGAGTTTCTATCACCTACAAACTGCACAGTCTGTGGTGTTTTGCTGTAGCCCCCTAAGTCAACTGAGACAGAGGGCTTGTTAAAACACAGATGTCTGGGTCCCCTGCCTGAAGCTTCTAATTCAGGACAGCCAGGATGAGCCCCCAGACTCTGCATTTCCGACAGATTCACAGCCAGTGCTGCCACCGGTCTGGGGAGCATGCTCAGAGAACCACTGTTGTATGTGCACACGGACAATCTGACCGTACTGCACGGTCGCTTGCTGCCTTTTGCTTACTCGTGGACATTATTTCGTGGCGTCCTGACCCATGTGGACTTGGAAGCTAATGCATCACTTAGTCCATTGTGTTGATGTGCTCTAATCTATTTGCTGTCCACAGACGTTTTAGGTGTTGCAGGGTTTTAAAAATTGTGATGGTCCGGCGCCGCAGCTCACTAGGCTAATCCTCCGCCTTGCGGCGCCGGCACACCAGGTTCTAGTCCCAGTTGGGGTGCCGGATTCTGTCCCGGTTGCCCCTCTTCCAGGCCAGCTCTCTGCTGTGGCCCAGGAATGCAGTGGAGGATGGCCCAAGTGCTTGGGCCCTGCACCCCATGGGAGACCAGGAGAAGCACCTGGCTCCTGCCATCGGATGAGCACAGTGCGCCCGCCGCAGCGCGTCGGCCGCGGTGGCCAGTGGAGGGTGAACCAATGGAAAAGGAAGCCCGTTCTCTCTGTCTCTCTCTCTCACTGTCCACTCTGCCTGTCAAAAAAAAAGAAAAGAAAAATTGTGATGATGATAGCGGTACATCAAAACATCCTTGCTCCTGTATGTCTGTGTGCTGGTTTCGGTCTTTTCCATCAGTTTCTTAGAAGTGAAATTGCACATGCACATACACAATTGTGACATGTCATTGGTCTCTAGAAAGATGGTGCTAGAATTACTTCTGCCTCCTGGAGGTAAGATTTCCTGTTCCTGTCATCCTTGCTGAAGACTTAGTGTGATCTGCCTGTCAGTCAGTGGGGAGGTGGATTATATTTCATTCTCATTTAATTTTAAGTCTTTTGTTGACTGTGATGTTGCACATTTTAAGTATTTATTGACCATTAAAATTATTTTCCTTGTGAACATCATCTTCTTCAATTTTTTTTCATTCTTATTATTTTGTAAAGCCTAGCTGTATAATCCTGAATACTCAGCCTGGACAAAATGGGTTGCAAGGCAAGGCAGCAAGGAATCCATCATGTGATTACATTTGCTTTTTAAATTTTTTTTGATGTAGAAAAAAATTTAATTTGCCTAATATTTTATGTAGGTCTGTCATGTTACTTAGGTTGTATTCTTAGTCAGATGATTTTTTTCTAATTTGATATCATTCTTGCATTCCACAAATACACACACACACACACACACACACACACGTACATATTTAAAGATGTACATATTTATTTGAAAGGCGGAGTCACAGAGAGACAGAAAGAGAAGGAGAGAGATTTCCATTCTCTGATTCGCTCCCCAGATGGCTGAAAGAGCTGGAGTTGATCTAGGCTGACGTCAGGAGCCTGGAACTCCATCAGGGTCTCCACATGGGTGCAGGGGCTCAAGGACTTGGGCCATCTTCCTCTGCTTCCCAAGTGCACTAGCAGGGAGCTGGATTGAAAGTGGAGCAGCCAGAACTCAAACCAGCATTCATATGGGATGCCAGCATGGCAGGTGGCAGCTTAACTTGCTGTACCACAATGCCAGTCTCGCAAATACATGTATTTGTTTTTTGATCAGCTACTCTGTGTAAAGTAGCTGCACTTTTCTGAGCACTAGGGAGAAACAATTAAAATCCTGCTGTCCTGGAGCTTGCAATCCAGTGCTCAGAGAGAGACAGTAAACAAAATAACAAAGTTGATACAATATTTTAGCAGCTAATGAATGCTATGGAGAAAATGAAGCAGGGAAGGATGATATGAATGCATAGATTTTCTTCTGTTTACTTTGATAATTTCATGTTTCAATTTATCATTTGTTTATGAATTATCCTGGTAGAAGGCCTGAGTTGAGCTTTAAATTTTTTTATCTAAATTTTTGATTGAATATGTTGTTCTTTTCCCACATGTGAAACATTAGTTTAGATCTTACTAAATACTTACACATTTCATTCTGTTTTCATGTTTTTTTATTCTTTTCCATTGATCTGCCTCTGCTATAGTTTCAGCATATAACATCAAATATAACAACATTTTTAAAATTGTTCCCTTATGTTACTATTTATTCTTTAAGACTGCGGCTTCTCCCTCCTTAGCATTCTTATTCAATATGTTTTGGGCTCTTCTGACCTGCTTATATTTGCAGATGAATTTTAGAATCATGTTGTCAAGCTCTCCAAAAAAATCACTTTTGAATTTTATTTAATAATATTAAATTTGTAGATTAATGTTTAAGGACTTAAAATCAATACAGTATTGAGTTGTCCCATCTAAGGACATGGCTTGTATAACAATGTATTCCATTATTTCTATATTCCCCGTCAAAATGTTGTAAGTATTTTTCATCTGTGTCATGTGCATTTCTCTCTGAAGTTATTTCACGGTATTTTAATTCACACCACTAGGTGTGAATTCCACCTCTGCCTCTACAGATTTGATAGCTCTGAGCAAGTCAATGACTTCCCTAGTCCCCGTCTCCCCCATCTGTATTTCAAAATGATACCTGGCTCATAGATACAGAACGAGAGTTAAATGCGATGATGCTAGTTGTGGTGACATTAATACAAGTATATTTCATATCCCATTGGTTCTTCATCAGAATTTCTAGTGTGCGATTTCCATGACAACCGTCAACATACAATCTATAGAAACCACCATAAAAGCAATTTCTAATTAGTTTGATCCTTCTTCATTTTCCGTTCGCATCTAGAAAGAGCTGCACAAGTCTGTTTTGTTCAAGGAGGTGATGAGATTTCCCGTATTGTCAGCTCAGCTCCTCACCGTCTTAACGTCTGACTTCTGTAAATCATCCGTTCTTTGAATTAATTCCTTAACTCTTATCAGCTTTCTACTTTTTTCCCCCTCAGTAAATTGCCTCGTTATTTCCTCTTATTTTACAGAGTCTGTGTTTTCTACAATTTCCTTGAGAGGGAAAAGCAGATGGTATCTTAAATTTCCCGAGCAGTTTTTCTTGAAAATATGATCCATTCCAGCTTGCTCTATGCTATGTTTAAAATCTTCTTCAAAGTTACAAGTTCTTTTTCATAAGCCTCTGTGGTCGCGGAGATGTTTGTTCTCTTTTAATTTTAAACTTGTCCTTGAGTGTGGACTGTCAGATACCAGACTGTTTGCCCCAGAATTGCACAACAGTTTTCTAGGATTTTGTTCTGTTCATCTTTATGCTGTTGGGACCCTTATCTTCAACCTTGTAAGACGGGTGTGATGACATGAGATAATGAAGGGTGTTGGATGAACTTCATCCACTGGCTAGCCCTTGATATTAGCACTTAACAGTGTCAGTTACTATTATTGTTATTCCAGTACTTTCTCAGCTGGCATAGGAGGATGATCTCAGTTGGCCTCAGCTGGTCAGGGATATTACAACTTCCATGAGAGATGTGAAGGGGGTTGGGACCAAGACAGTCCTTTGAGCCCATTCCCTGGGTTTGTTAAAGCAGTGGAACTTGTGTCTGTCTGGTGGTTTGTTGGCTTAAGTGGGATGAGTGAGTCAGGGTTCTTTCTTTTATTTTAAAAAATTACAATGCACACATACTGATTGTACGTATCCGTGGGATGCACTGTGGTGTACACTATGTGTGTACGTATATGCAGTGCCCAAAGCAGAGTCCTTGGTACACCCATCCCAGCAAACATTTATTATTTCTTTGTGTTAGGAATAGGCGGATTTTTCTCCATTTTCTGTTTTGAAATATGCAACTACTTGTTGTGAGCTGTAGTCACCTTACTGTGCTTTAGAATATCAGAAGTTACCCATTCTCTCCAGCTGCACCCCTCTACCCGTTATCTGTACTACTGACTACTGAATCGTGGCTGTGCCTGACTTCAGCCTTGTGTCTTTGGTTCTCTTAGAAGGTGGTTACTGTAATTCTGCATACCAATCCCTTCTAGAAAGGAAGCCGTCCATGGTAATTTACTGTATTTACTTGCATCTGCAATACACATTGCCTACATTTCTCAAAGTATTGATAGGTAGGTGGCACCCTTTTCTGGATTCGTCAGTGGCACCAAGTTTCTGTTTTGATTTTTCACTTGTCAGGTCACCTGTGGGAGTGCACGTACGAATGCCTTTTGGAAGCAGGATGTTAATCAGTCCAAACCTTACTCTTTCCATCTCTCCTCCAAGCCCCATAGTTATGAAGTGCCCACTCAGCTGCCATTCGAGCTGCAAATGCTCTTGTTCATTTATTGTTAAGTGGAAACTTTTATCATGAAATAATTGTACAATCACATACAGTAGTGAGGAGTAATATAGAGAGATGACAGATCTCCCTTATACAATCCTCCACTCCCACCCAGTGATAACGTGCTAACACACTGCAGAACCATGGTACAATATCACAACCAGGATGCTGAGAGAGATGAAGTCCACTGATTGGGGTGTGCAGCAGGTTCAGCTGGCACATGCAACACCAGCTTCCTGTACTGGAGAGCTGGCTCAGGTCTGTGCTTCTCTGCTTCTGATCCAGCTCCCTGCTAATGCACCTGGGAAGGCAGCAGATAATGACTCAAATACCTGGGCCCCTGCCACTCAGTTGGGAGCTCTGGATGGTGTTCCTGACTCCTGGCTTTGTCCTGGCTCAGTCCTGTCTGTTGTGGCCATTTGGGGGAGTGAACCAGTGCATGGAAGACCTCTCTCTCTCTCTCTCTCTCCTCTCTGTGTCATGCTGCCTTTCGAATAAATAAACAAATCTTTAAAAATCACTGCATTCGTAGTCTTGTATTTTGTGTGTGTGTGTGTGTTTACTTCTTTGCCGTCTTGTCGCACATGTAGATAGATTTGTGAATTCACAGACACAGTCAAGATAAAAGCTTCCATCATCACAAGGACCCCTCATGTTGCCCTATTTTAGCCACACCCACTTCCACTCCAAAGTCTCCCTCCCCCCAATTTCTAATGCCTGGCAACTTCTAATCTGCTCTCCAGTTCTGTGTTTTTGCCACTTCAAATATGCCGTATAGATGCAATTATAAGGGATGTGACCTTTTGATATTGGCTTTTTTTTTTAAAGTCAACATGACTCCCTGGAGATTCATCCAACTTTTGCATGTGTCAGTAATGATTCTTTTTTTATTGCTGAATTGTATTCTGTCATACGGATGTAGCTCAATTCGTTCAACTGTTCATCTGTTGCAAGACTTCCAAGTTTTTTCGAGTTTTATTGGAAATAAGGTTTGCAATGGGCGTTGTGGTGAAGCAAGTTAAACCACCACTGGGAATGCTTGTATGTCATGGTGGAGGGCCTTGTTCAAGCCCTGACCACTCTGCTTCTGATTCCAGCTAATGAGCTGGAATGCATCCTGGGAATGAGCTAATGCATCCTGGGAATCGGTGGATGATGGATCAAGTGCTTGGGCCTTTGACACTCTTGTGGGAGACCTGGATGGTGTTTTGGGCTCCTGGCTTTGTCCTGGCCCTGCAGTCTATTGTGGGCTTTTGGGGGGGCGGGTGAATCAGCAGTAGAAAAGAAATTCTGTTGCTTTGAACCTTCATGGACAAGTTCTGTGTGAATGTGAATTTTCTATTTCTCTGGCATGAATGTCCAGGAGTGCAATTACTGGGTAAAATGGTAATTATGCGTTTATTTTTCTAAGATACTGTTAGATTGTTTTCCAGGGAAGTGGGACCATTTTAGATTCTCACCGGCACTGTGTGAATGACTCAGGCTTTCTGCAAACTCTCCTGCATTGGAGTTATCACTGTTTTTAATTTTAGTTCTTCAGATCCATGGGTCGCAGTACCTCACTGTGGCAGTAACTTGCATTTCCGAATGGCTAATGCTGCTTACTGTTTTCTCACGAGCTTGTTTGCAAACTCTCTATCTTGGGTGTGTCCGTGTCTTCTGCTTATTGTTTATTTGGATTCTTTGATTTTTAATGAGAGTTCTTTATGCCAGGTACTACTCTTTTTATCAGATGTATGATTTGCCAATATTTTCTTCTAATCTGGAACTCACTTTATCTTTTAATAGGTTTTTTTCTGCAAATGAAAGTTTTTAATTTGATGAGGTAAAGTCTATCAAAATTTTCTTTCATGGGTTATGCTTTTGTGTCAAGTCTAAGAATTCTTTTGCCCAGTCTGGACCCTCCCCCCAAAATTTCCCCCTTTTTAATTCTCAGCGTTATGATTTTATATTTTATGGCTAAGTCCACGAACTGTTTTGAATTTACTTTCCTATAATATTTGAAGTTTACATTCAGTTTTTAGCCTATGCTAATTTCCAATTGCGCCAGCATCATTCATTGAAAAGGTTATGATTCCTCCTTTGAATTGCTTCCACATTTGAAAAACAGATCTATTTATTTGAAAAGCAAAGCAACAGCGATAGAGATAGGAAAGATAAGAGATAGAGAGAGAGAAAGCTCTTCTACCCAGTGCTTCACTTTCCACATGGCTGCAGCCGCCAGGCACAGGCCAGGCTGAAGCCAGGAACTGGGCCAGGAATTCCGTCTGGGTGTCCAACGTGGGTGGCAGGAGCTGAAATGCTTAGATCGTCATCTTCTGCCTTCGCAGGTCCATGAGCAGGGAGCTCGATGAGGAGCAGAGTAGCCAGGATTCCCAGTGGTGCTCTGATAGGCGGTGCTTGTGTCCCAAGGGGCAGCCTAACTGCTGCGCCTCAGCACCAGCTCTGCTTCCACTTTTTTCAAATACAGTTTGGATGCTTATGTGGGTCTTTTGGAGGTTACGTTTTTGTTCCATTGACTTAATGCGTTTATCCTTCTACTGATACCACACTGTCTTCTTACTATAGTTATATTGTAAGACTTAAAAGTGAGTGATTCGTTTTGCTTTTGCCTTTTCAAGATTGTTTTAAATATTTTATGGTCTCTGCTTTGCCATATAAATCTTAGATTAAGTTTCTCTACATATACAAAAACCTTGTGAAAATTTTGGTAAGAATACATTGAAAATCTATAGATTGATGTGGGGGAGGTGGAATGTCTTTACTATGTTGAGCCTTCCAATTCCTGAGCATCATGTAGCGTTTTCTTTGACTGTTTTATTAATTTTGTAATGTCCGTGCAAATCCTGTACATATCTTGTTAAATTTATAAATACATATATTTTGGCCGGTGCCGCGGCTCACTAGGCTAATCCTCCACCTTGCGGCACCGGCACACCAGGTTCTAGTCCTGGTCGGGGCGCCGGATTCTGTCCCGGTTGCCCCTCTTCCAGGCCAGCCCTCTGCTGTGGCCAGGGAGTGCAGTGGAGGATGGCCCAGGTGCTTGGGCCCTGCACCCCATGGGAGACCAGGGTAAGTACCTGGCTCCTGGCTCCTGCCATCGGATCAGCGCGGTGCGCCGGCTGCAGCGCGCTGGCTGCGGCGGCCATTGGAGGGTGAACCAACAGCAAAGGAAGACCTTTCTCTCTGTCTCTCTCTCACTGTCCACTCTGCCTGTCAAAAAAAAAAATTAAAAAAAAAAAACATATATTTTCTTTGGACTAGTTGTAAATGATACCATGTTATAATGTTGGTTTCTTTTTTTTCCCCCAAAGATTGGTTTATTTATTTGAGAGACAGAGTTACAGACAGAGAGAGGGAAAGACAGAGAGAGAGGTCTTCCATTGACTCTTTCACTCCCCAAATGGCCGCAACAGCCAGAGCTGGGATGATCCAAAGCTGGGAGCCGGGAGCTTCTTCCAGGTCTCCCACGTGGGTGCAGGGGCCCAAGGACTAGGGCCATCTTCCTCTGCTTTCCCAGGCCATTAGCAGGGAGCTGGATCGAAAGTGGAGCAGCTGGAACACACACTGGCACCCGTATGGGATCCAGCACCACAGGCAGAGGCTTAGCCTCTTACATCACTGTGCCATCCCCTGTAATTTTGGTTTCTGCCATGTTGTTTGTTCGTATGTAGACATGCAGTTGGGTTTTGTGTGTTGCTCTTGTAATCTGCAACCTTGCTGAACACACTTCTAGCTTTAGATATTTTTGGGGGGTTAGGAATCTGTGTTGTAAATATATCATCTGCAGATGGGGTAGTTTACATTTTTTCTTTACAATTCATATAGATTTATTTCTTTTTCTTTGCCTTATTGCAGTGGCTAGAATTTCTAGTCCTAACTTGAGTAAGAGTGATGAGACTGTGCATCTTTGCCTTATTTCTGATCTAGCGAAAAAGCATATAGTTTCTGACTGTTAAGTATGATCTTGGCTGAAATTTTTAAATTTTTATTTATTTTTTTGGTGGGATTTGGTTTCCTTCTATTGCCAATATTCTGAGAGTTATTGGCATGAATGATCTTGGAATTATCACATGATTTTGATGTATCAATGTTTTTCTTTTTTAGCCTGTTGATATGGTAAATTACATTGATTGTTTTTCCATCAGTGTTACATACTTGGAATAAATCCCACATGGTCATGGTACATAATTCATTTTGTATGTTGTACTTATTAATATTTTTGAAGATTTTGCGTCTGTGTTTAGGTGACATACTTCTCTGTATTCTTCTTTGTACTGTCCTCATCTTTTTCTTTTTTCTCTGCTGGTCATCCTAAAATGATGTGTGAGTGGTTTCTCCTCATGGTGGGAACAGGTCATGACCAAGTAGTGTTTGTTCTTGTGCAGCTATCTGATGGGGTTCTCCAGCGAGACCGTCTGGATCTGGAGACTTCTGAAGAATGTTAACATTGTTAGTTCAGTTTCTTTATTGGTTGTAGGACTTTCCCAATTTTCTCTTTACTCTTTGGGTTTTCTTGGTTTTTTTGAGGAGTTGGCCTGTTTCTTCACAGTTGCTGAACTCATGAGCATCAAGTTGTCTGTTGGAATCCTTTGCTGTCTTTCCTGTGGCTCCAGGATCTGTGGTGACACCTCCTGTTTCTTTCTTTCTTTCTTTCTTTCTTTCTTTCTTTCTTTCTTTCTTTGACAGGCAGAGTAGACTGTGAGAGAGAGAGACAGAGAGAAAGGTCTTCCTTTTGCCATTGGTTCACCCTCCAATGGCCGCCGTGGCTGGTGCGCTGATCATATGGCAGGAGCCAGGTACTTATCCTGGTCTGGTCTCCCATGGGGTGCAGGGCCCAAGTACTTGGGCCATCCTCCACTGCACTCCCTGGCCACAGCAGAGAGCTGGCCTGGAAGGGGGGCAACCGGGACAGAATCCAGCTCCCCGACCGGGCCTAGAACCCGGTGTGCTGGCGCCGCAAGGCGGAGGATTAGCCTAGTGAGTCGCGGCACCGGCCGACACCTCCTGTTTCATTTCCCACATTGGTGAGTTATGTCTTAGCTCTTTATACATTTGTTACTTTGGCTAGAATGCTGTCAACTTTTTTGTTTTCCAGAGAAACCGCTGTGTATGTCATTGGTTTTCTCTATTTTCCCTGTTCTCAGTTTCCTTGAATGTTCCTCTTTATTATTTCTTCTGCTTACTTTGGTACCATTTTGTTGTTCTTCTGACTTCTTGAGTAGACACATAGATTGGTGATTTCAGACCTTTTCCTTCTTAAAAGTGAGAACTTAGATCTGTAAATTTCTCTGTCAGAGTTACTTTAGCTGCTTCTTATAGATTTTGTTATATTGTACGTTCCTTTTTTATTTCGTTCTATATGTTTTTATTTCCTTTCAGACTGCTGCTTGCACACGTGAATTACTTAGAAATGTGGTCTTTAATTTCTAAATGTTTAGAAGTTTTTCCTCTTGTCTTTCTGATGCTGAGTTTTAGCTAGGTTGCATTGTGGTTAGAGGAAATAGTTTGTATGATTTCAATTCTATTAAATTTGCTGAGATTTATTTTATTTCCCAGATGTCATCTGTCTGGGTGAATTTTATGTGGTGCTTGAAAAAAATATTTTATTTACTTGAAAGGGGGAGGGGGAAGGGAGAGAGAGAGAGAGAGAGAGAGAGGTTTTCTGTCCACTGGTTCACTCCAAAAATGCCTGGGGCAGGTCAAGAATGCAGTCTGAGTCTCCCATGTGGGTGGCAGCGATCTAAATACTTGAGCCACCTGCGGTCTCCCAGGCTGCACATTATCAGGAAGCTGGACTGGAAGTGAGGGAGCTCTTTGATATGGGATGCCAGTGTTCCAAACAGCTTCTTAACTGCAGAGCTAAACACCTGCCCCTTCTTCATCCTTTTTTTTTTTTTTAAAGATTTATTTATTTATTGGAAAGGTAGAGTTACAGAGAGGCAAAGAGAAAGAGAGAGTGTGTCTTCAATCTACTGGTTCACTCTCCAGATGGCCACAACAGCCGGAGCTGCGCCGATCTGAAGCCAGGAACCAGGAGCCTCCTCCAGGTCTCTCACTTGGGTGCAGGGGCCCAAGCACCTGGGTCATCCTCCATTGCTTTCTCAGGCCATAGCAGAGAGCCAGATCGGAAGTGGAGCAGCTGGGACTTGAACTGGTGCCCATATGGGATGCCGGCACTGCAGGCAGTGGCTTTCCCCACTGCACCACAGTGCGGGCCCCCTGCTTCATCCTTTTAAGTTTCTGTTGTTTGGTGAGCACACATTTAGAATAATTATTTTATCTATTTTTGTATTTCTAATAAATTGCCTAGCATATAATGTAGGCTTTCAGTAAATAGTCCCGGAATGACTTAGCAAGTCAAAATTAAATAAGTACATAAATGAAAGAGGAAATATTTCACTTTCTCAAGCTGTGCTTTTCTCCCTGGTTGTATAAATTATGCATCATATAGTTTTCAATTAAATTTTCTAAGTTCCATATTTATGCTTTTTATTGGTGATTTGATCATTTTTAGGTTTGAAAGGAACAAACATAGTAGAAAAAGCATAGACCTCCGAGTGTGCCAGACTTCTAAAAAATGTATTTGAGAGGCAAAAAGACAAAGAAAGAAAGAGAGAAAGGGAAAAATAGGGGTGGCAAGGCACAGAGAGAGAGAGAGCTCCCCATCTGCTGTTCACTCCCCAAATGCCCACAATGGCCAGGGCTAGTACAGGAATAAACCAGGATCTGGTGTGTCGATCCGAGTCTCCCACGGGAGTGGCTTGAACTATCACCTGCTGCCTCCAAGCTTTGCATCGGCTGAAAGGTGGAATCAGAAGGCAGAGCTGGGAACTGGAGTCAGGCATTCTGGTGTGGGATGCAGGTGTCTTCACCACCAGGCGAAATGCCTTACCTGAGCGAGACAGATTTGATTTTAAATATGAGCTCTGTGACTGAACAGATAATTTAGCTTCCTTCATTTTCAGCTTCTTAGTTTGGAAAATGGAAATGATGGTACTCTATTAATTAGGAAAGTGTTGGTGTCAAGTGACAGCACCGATCACTTATGCAGCGAGTGCTGGTTTGCTTAGCAGAAAAAAAAAAAACACGTAAAATAACTCACTTCAGATGTGGCTTCATCCAATTGAGGTTTGTTTTGTCACCAAAATCTAGTAAACTAGGTGTTTGTCTTTGCGAGTCTCTAAGTTTTCTGTCCCCTCCAGGCCAGTTTAATCCCCCTTAGTAGCACAACTGTGTTCCGTTGTTGTGGAATTCACCTGCTCTTCCTTTCCCACGCCAGGGTGGATTGGAAAGGCTCAGCATCTCTCCCGGTGACACTCCTGGGAGCTTGTTTCCCAGAAACACCCTGGACATTTTCTGGCTTTTCATTGGCTTCCATGGAATCCCATGACCTTCCCTGAGCCACTCACCATGGCCACTAAGATAGAGCAAGGGGTGGTGTCATTCCTGATCAGACAGCTTGGCTGAGAATAAGTGGTCTTTGTGGGTCTATGTGAGAAATTCGTTTGGGGAAGCCAAGAACCCCGATGGTTCTTGTCAATATTAGCTACATGTCAAAGTAAGTCTTGATATTTTAAGGGCGATTATTTGCAGAATCCAGTGATACTAATAAATGTCTCCGGAAACTTTTTTTTTTTTTTGACAGGCAGAGTGGACAGTGAGAGAGAGAGACAGAGAGAAAGGTCTTCCTTTGTCGTTGGTTCACCCTCCAATGGCTGCCGCGGCCGGCATGCTGCGGCCGGCGCACCACGCTGATCTGATGGCAGGAGCCAGGAGCTTCTCCTGGTCTCCCATGGGGTGCAGGGCCCAAGCACTTGGGCCATCCTCCACTGCACTCCCAGGCCACAGCAGAGAGCTGGCCTGGAAGAGGGGCAACCGGGACAGAATCTGGCGCCCCGACTGGGACTAGAACCCGGTGTGCTGGCGCCGCAAGGCGGAGGATTAGCCTAGTGAGCTGTGGCGCCGGACTCCGGAAACTTCTTAAAAGGGGAGTATCATAGGGATGCCTGCAAAACAAGAGCCATGAAGTTTTTATGAAAAATAACACTAACTTCTGAAGTTCAGGGAAGTCTAATTCCAGGGTACCCTTTACTGTTGTTTCCGCCTGTGGTCCAGCCTTTTCCAGGCTAAATGAGCTAGAAGAGGCTGGGCCACTCTAGCCTGAATCATTCTCTGTGTTATCTCCAAAGTAGAGTTCCTAATAGGATCGCATCACTGGTCTGCTCAGAGCCTCTGATGGCCCCTCTGGTCTATAGCAGTGTGCTTTTCCGTTCTCATGTTTCCTGTCAATCACATGGAGTGTTGTTAAACACGGTTTTGGTTTGATCATTTCTAATAAGTTTCCAAGTGATGCTGAAGTTGCTGTTCAGAGGACCACCCTTGGAGAAGCTAGGTCTAACTAGGACGAGGAACTAAAAACACGACAGAGATCCTCCGCAGTCTGACCTCACTCACACTGTGGCCTCATCATTCCGTTCAGCCTGCACCGTATCTTGCACCCTGCCTAAGTGCCCCAGCAGTCCTCCACTCCATTAATTATCAGTGTTCTCCTTTCACCTAGAAACTACATCTCCTCCACCACCTTCCTTTCCTGTTTTTACTATTGCCTAATTCTCTTCTAGTATTTTGTTGGAAAGTTTATTTGAAATTCTTTCTAGGTTCAGATAAGAGCTTTTCCTTAAAAAAAAAAAAACACACCATCAGATCTTTCTTGCCTCTCCCCTCCTATAGGGAGATAATTTTCTTGATAACAGAAAGAGTTGGTTTTGTTTTTAGTTTTTCTGTTAGTAAAAACAACAGAAGATCAGTTTATTACATGCTGTGTTAAAGACTGTCCATGCTTTATCTCACTCCATGGCAGTTAACCCTTACATGTGCCTTGTGGGGTAGACATTTGGTAATCAGGATTCCAGGTTGCAAGGGATAGAGTCCAGAGGTTCAATTCAATTGACCTTTTGAAAAAGAGACTGTTGTTGGTTAGTGTAACTGAAGAGTCTCGGGGTGGGTATGTCTATATGGCTCAACCCACAGACTGAATAAACAATATTCGCAGCATATTATCTGACAAAGCGTTCATGCCCAGATTATATAAAAAGTGCTAACATCTACAATGCAAATATAAAGCCCATTGAAATAGGCAGAAGGCGTGAACAGATACTCCTGAGAGAAAGTTTACAAATAGCTAATAAGCTGATGAGAAGATATTCAATATCATTAGTCATCAAGGAAATGTAGATTAAAACCACAAGGAGATACCATTCCACATCTACTAAAATGACAAAAACGAACCAATCAACAAAACAAAACTGGCAGAACAAGTGTTTGGATTTGTAGCAGCTGGCTGGAACATGCTGCTGCTTTCTGGGGGACATGTCCAGTGGTTCAACCACTTTGAAGAATTGTTTGCTAATTTCTTATGAAGTTAATCGCCAATTTAACCAATGACCCAGAAATTCCACTCCTAGATATTTACCCAAGAGAAATGTAGCTCTGTGTCCACAAGAAGACTTACACACAAATGCTCAGAGCAGCTTTATTCAGAATAGCCATAACCTGGTAACAACCCACATGGCCATCATCATGTGAACAGGTTCATAGACTGTTGTAGTGTATGTTCATACAATGCCATTTTGCTTAACAACAGCAACAAAAAGACAAGAAACTGACAAACATGACAGCTTAGAAATACTGTGTTGAGCAAAAGAGGCAGGCCCTAGAATGATAGCTGTGTATGATCGTTATTTAGGATGGCCATATGTAGTTATGTATGATATTTATGTAGGACAGCAAAATTACCTGTAGAAGTCATAGTTAAGTTTATACCCTCTTTGTACCATTAACATAAAACTTTGAGACTAAGTATTTAACACTGGGGCCTTTGGGGGATGCCCAAACTAATATACAAACCATAATACAAGAAATATAGAGACATATCCTCCTGTTGGTGTTCATGCCACAGCTGGCCTTGGCAATCCAGCCCAGGAATAATTCATTTGCTCGGTGAGTGAAATGTTCCTGGAGCGGTTAGAATTGCGATGTTTTTAGCATTGCACCTGACGCTGGTTGGGTCACGAAGGCTGTGCAGTGAGGTGCCTTGAATTCACGAGTACACTACCAAATAGCATGTGTGAAGCAAGTTGCTTGTTTTGCTGATGTGGACTAGGAAAGGAGAAGCGTGAGTTTGTCCTTTGCGAAGGAGGAAAGTCTGTCTGCTTTTTTTTTTTTTTTCCTGCATGAAGGGTTTTGGCATTTCCCTGCTTAAGCAGGACCAGGTATTCCTCATTGTCAGAGAGTGGATTCCACCCAGGGTGGGGCAGGATCCAGGGGTTGTGGGGGCTTTGAGAATTTGGCGAGCCATCTTTGGGCCCATTTAAAAGAAAATTTAAAATAAGTTTAAAAATAAATATATGACCGTAGAGACAAGTTCTAGGGCCCATTCTGGGGCCTTTGCTGGACCCTGCAGGGCTAACCTGAAGCTTTGGCTTCACTGGCTTCCTGGCCAAGTTGCATCTGTGCTTAAGGATTTTCCCACAGTCCTTCCCATCTCTCCCAGTTCTTCCCTTTTGGGCACATTTCTCACCTCTCCACCGAGCTGCAGCTTCACGGAAATTCACCCTGCCCCTTGAATTTACTAAGCTAATGATTTTAACATCTATTTGCTACACCGTCTCCTTTTTTATAACAGATATTTTGTAGGACTTCTTGAAATGAAATTCATAGATAATAGAACCAATCTTCATGTATAATTAAAAATCAATATAATGACCTAATTGTAATATTAAGGAGAAATAAAATGAAAGGAATTTATTATAAAATAATACATGCACCAGTATGAAATGCTTGGTCATGATGATACCCAAAAGCCAAATGTGTACCCATCATTCACTAACCCCTCCCCTGGTTCCTTCAGTGTTGCGAAGCTGCCATGAGACCATTTCCAACTCTATAACCTGTACCCTATGTCTTTGTTCGAGGCTGTATTCACACCACTGTCCTGTCTTCTGAAATCCTCCGGCTCCAAGGCTCAGTGACCCTCTTCTCACCCTTGTGGAAGCTTCCATTGTCAGCTGACTGCTCCAGAGGGGATCGATACCTCTGTCGTCTGTGTCTCTGACACCCACACAGGCTGTGGTTTGCCCTAGATGCACCACATCATTCCTGCTAATGTCTGATCTGATTAATAGTATTCATTGTATGTGTCCAAAGGTAGAGGTGAGGCAGGCAGAGAGAAGGCTAGGACTATCTCATTGTGTGATTCCAGAGAAGCGAGAGTGTGAGCTTGCATGTTGATCTCAGAGACGCTCCAGCGCAAAGCTCCAGTATGAGACTTAGCGCCTTCCTTTTCCAGACATGTGACAGCGGCCAAGTTACTGAACCTTCTTAAGCGTCAGTTTCCTCAACCGTAAAGTCTGGTTACTATCAGCACCTACCACACGAGGTTGTTCGCAGAGTGAAATGAGAGATGCTTGCAGGGATTGATACCTTCTAAGTGCTCAGTTAATGTGGCTGTGGCTTCAGAACATGACACTCCCAGATTCCGGGACTGAGAATGACAACCTTTCCCTGTGAAGGGCCCGGTGGCACACATTTCACATTGAAGGTCCTGCCCTCTGTGTTGTTGCTCCTCAGCTCTGCTGAGGTGTGAAAGCAGCCACGGACAATGTAGTGAGTGGACGTGTCTGTGTCGTGATGGAATTTTATCCACAAAGCAGGCAGCAGCCAGGATCTGTCTTTTAAAGGATCTGGTAACAGAGGAGCAGAGCTGCTGGAAGCCTGAGCTGTTGGTACAGATGACTTTTCTTTTAATAAAAATAGGATCCCATGTGCAATTGGCTCTGTGCTCTGTTTTCTTTTTGTTTACCAACATTGGCGGACGTATTTTAAGTAAATAACTGTATTTATATAGCTTTATTTCTGTTGCCTGTATTACTCATTCCTCAGTTACCTAGCCATGGCTCTGTGCTTGGAGATGTAGATCCAGTTTTCTTGTTGGGGTTCACGGTTACATCTCTGTGATGCAATCTACTTAATACTTTCTTTCCTCCAGACGGTATCAGGGCACTTCAAAAAGTTATCATGAAAAGATAAGCGTTTTGGCACAAAAATGTTGAAATCCATACATATGAGGAAAATGCATATTATTTTAAAAATGCGTGGCTTTCAACATTTTTGTATCAAAATAAGCTTATCTTTTAATTCTAATTTTTGTGAACTTTTGGAAAATGCATACTATGAGAAATAATGCATGGATTAAAAAAATTCTTTGCCAGAATAAACTCATCTTTTAATCCATTTTCCATGTACTTGTAAAAGCACCCCCAAACCATCTGCTGAAGACAGTAATTTGTGTGTACTGCTCAGCAACGATGCGGAACTTGGGGTCATAGAACCCTCGCTCTGACACTCACCGTGACACTTGGAGAAGTCAATCTGTCTTTTCCAGCCAAAGTTATCTCACCAGTAAATGTGAATCCGGATTGAATAGTTAGTGGCATACATGAGCTAAAGCTTGCAAAAGACTTCCTTTTGTTGTTTTTTTTTGTTGTTGTGTGTGTGTGTTTTTGGAAACCACATAGCAAGTGCTCCATGCTACAGACTGCTGCATGCAGAAATTCCAGAAATTTCTCTGTGGAAACCTTAACACCATGCGATGGTGTCAGGTGATGGGGCCCTTGGGAGGGTGGAATCCTCGTGAGTGAAGTTAGTGTTCTTGTAATGGGCTGAGGAGGCCAGGGCTCGTCTCTTTCACCAAGTGAGGGAGGACAGAGTTGGAAGGTATCCATCCATAAACCAGAAAGTGGGCCTCACCACGCAGTGAAGCTGCCAGTCCCCCTACCCTGCCCCCAGCCTCCAGGACTGGGAGAAATAAATGCCTGTATTTAAAAGCCACTGAGATTTTTTTTTTTAAAAAAGATTTTAGTTATTTGAGAGGTAGAGTTACAGACAGTGAGAGGCAGAGAGAGAGAAAAGTCTTTCATCCGCTGGTTCACTCCCCAAATGGCAGCAACGGCTAGAGCTGAGCTGATCCAAAGCCAGGAACCAAGAGCTTCCTCTAGGTCTTCCACGCAGGTGCAAGGGCCCAACGACTTGGGGGCTATCTTCTACTGATTTTCCAGGCCATAGCAGAGAGCTGGATTGGAAGAGGGGCAGCTGGGACTCGAACCAGAACCCATGTGGGATGCCGGTGCTGGAGGCAGAGGATTAACCCACTGTGCCACAGTGCCAGCCTCAAAAGCTACTGAGTTTATGGTATTTTGTTATAGGACCCCAAACAGTAAAAAGTCACTAGGGTGGCAAAACATCTCTTTGGCTTAGAATGACGGTTACTTTCTTGTTGACCAAGGGGAGAATGTGCTCCTTTTCCATGAGTGATGTCAGTTCTATAGCAAGAGGCAGGAGTAGGCAGTGCTGTTCTGAAGAACTTTGATAAGGAACTGGGAACGTTAGAAAATGAAAGCAAGTGGGAAAAGAAAGCACCTGTATTTCTGGGTGCCTGTATTTAGTTACCAAGTAATACTGCAAAGATATTTTTTTAAAAGGTTCATGTATTTAGAAGAGAGAGAGATAGATACAGGGAGAGAGAGAGAGAGAGAGAGAGAGAGAGAGAGAGAGAGAGAGAGAGAAATATTGATCTCCAGTCTGGTGGGTTACTCCCTATACAGCTGCAGTAGCCTTAGAGCTGGGCTAGGCTGGAGCCAGGATCCAGGAACTCCACCTGGGTCTCCCATGTGGGTGGCAGGGGCCCAATTAATTTGGGCTTTCCGCTGCATTTGCAAGCACCTTAGCAGGGAACTGGGTTGGAAATGGAGCAGCCAGGACAGGAGCTGGCACTCCAATTTGGGATCCAATGTTGCAAGGGGTGGCTTAACCCACTGCACCACAGCGTTGGCCCTGCCAAAATTCTTAATATCATGCTTGATTGTTCACTTCAATCAGTTTCTTTTGATTTTTATTCTCAGCTTTTCCTTTTGATATCCAAATGTATTCTCAGGCATGATGACCCCTAAAGACAGAAGGGACAGATTCAGAGAGAGGCAAAGAAATGTCTGTGGTTAAACTGCCAGTGAGAAAGTTAATTTCAAGGAACTGAGCAGGCCGGCGCCGTGGCTCACTAGGCTAATCCTCCGCCTTGCGGCGCCGGCACACTGGGTTCTAGTCCCAGTCGGGGCACCGGATTCTGTCCCGGTTGCCCCTCTTCCTGGCCAGCTCTCTTCTGTGGCCAGGGAGTGCAGTGGAGGATGGCCCAAGTGCTTGGGCCCTGCACCCCATGGGAGACCAGGAGAAGTACCTGGCTCCTGCCATCGGATCAGCGCAGTGCGCTGGCCGCAGTGCGCTGGCCGCGGCAGCCATTGGAGGGTGAACCAACGGCAAAAGGAAGACCTTTCTCTCTGTCTCTCTCTCTCACTGTCCACTCTGCCTGTCAAAAAAAATTAAAAAAAAAAAAAAAAAGAAAAACTGATCCATTGGTGAGGGCCTCAGAACCTGGAACCCCAGAAGGCTGGGGAGAACCATGATGGATGCACACAAGGATGTGTACGATGTGTTGTTGCGTAGGACATTCAGGCAAGTTTTCCCAGGTGATGTTTCAAACCACAAAAGGGTCTTGATTCCCCCCATGGCCCTGAGCAGTTTGTCTTGAAACTTCTGTGGTCTGCAGAAGGTAGCTTTCTGTAGATGAAATGCACTGAGAGATGACAGATACCCCCCACCCCCCGGAAAGTTCTGTGCCCATTCTTTCCTAATTCAGCAGGATTGTTGGGCTTGCTTCTGCCTGCGGAGTCACGCGTGGCCTGTCTTCTTTGTGCTGGAGGTTCCAGGGTTATTAATCCCCAGCATCCAGCCATCACTCATGGAGCTGTGGTCCTGGGCGAAATTTCAACTCCACTAGACACATGCTCCCGGGGATGCTCTGGACGGGGGTGATTTGTCATTCACAAGACAAAGACTCTTTAATAACGGGAGAGACATTTTTCAGGCCCGCCATGGGACGGCTGTTTGTAGCAAAGCACAGGGGGCCAAGGATACAGTGTCCATCCATGTGTCTGCTCCTGGCCTGACACACTAAAGGGATGTCCATGGAGAAGGAGGAGCGTGAAGTATTTCCCTCCTTCCCCTGAATGTATAGATGCCTAGAAATGTACCATTCAGTGATCCTCATGTCAGAGAGGGGCAGTCAGGGTTCTAGGGTGGCCGACTGAGGGTGCTTCCAGACCACCCACGTCATCTTTCACCTGTTGACTCTTCACCTGCACAGGGTCCCTACAGTATAGGAATCTGGCTGGAGAAAGTGGTTTTGCTATTTAGCAGCCAAAGGCACTTGATCTGATTAAGACCACGCTTTGTCCTTGTCCCTTGTTTGTGTGACATGGGGTTCTTCTGACTGCTGTTTTGTCATACTCACGTGTCCTTCGATGAGTGGTCCCTAGGACCAATTCAGATTAGTGCAATACTGAATACACAGTGGGCTCATTTGAGGATTTTGCCTTCAAAAAGCGCCCATCAACATATAGACGTAGCACCAGGCTTTGAAAGACAGTCTGATTGCTGTGGCAAAACTGGAGGTTATAATTATTTTTGTACTCTCTTCAAAGATGATAAGCAAAAAATGCTTTCTTGTTAAATGCACACCTTTGAATTGTTTAGTGTTGCCATATCTTTCATTACCTATCTGATTATGACGTTGGCGTTTCTGGGGAATTGATCGCTCTTCTCACCTCCCGTGCCCATTCTTCTCTGATAGGTTTCCCTCTCGCTGAATTATGAGAACTCTTCACATAGTAATACTCCTAGCTGGGCATCTGATTGGTATGTTGCAATTTTCCCTCAACTGTCATTTTCTCTTTAAAGCTATTTATTAGCTTAGAGATGTTTTTGATTCTTATGGGAGGAAATCAACTCTGTCAATGTGCTTTCTGCGTAACTGCATTCTAAAAGGGCTTTCTCTCCCTGGCTGTCAGAACTGTGGAGCTTTGCGTACTTGAGGTTCCTTCTTTGGTTGGATGGATCTGATGCGTCGTGGTCTGGTTGGAAGCCGCTGCTGTGACTGGCTCCCCAACAGGAGTGAGCAGGTGCTTTGATGGGGTTGGGGAGGGGAGGCAGTCTTTCCTCAGCCTCACGACATTTCAGTTTCCACCAGGCTTTGGGCTCTGTGCAGGCACTGTTGACTTTTCTGTGTGCTCAAAACAAGCTAAACATGGTGGTATCGCTCACAGCTGCCACTCCAGGAATGTCACGTATTGATCCGAGTGGGCTATTCTGGGCATGCGTGCAGGTTGGAGAAATCTGGACAGGGAAGTAGAGGGCCTTTGGTGGTCAGGGTCCTGACACGCCTGGTTCTGGATTGGTTTGGAGCGGGAGATGAATACCTGTGAGGTCAGGAGGGCTTGACTAGGCGACTCCAGCTTCTGTCCTGTCTCACCTGTGTCTCCAGTGCTTGATCCTCCATATGGGGAATGGGGTGGGAAGCCGAGATGTTGGTCCCCTTGGATTCTTTTTGGCAAGGGCGTGCTGCATTCTGGCAATTCAGGCCCTCCGTTTCTTCTTCACAAATAGTTTTGGCCCTGCTATATTTAGGAAGGTTTCCTAGAAATTTGTACCAAACGGCTGGATGTGTTCCTTTCCAGAGAGTGGGTTTCTTTGGCCCAGGGAATTCTTTCTATTCAGGGATGCTCTTACACATTGTATTTTCTTTTTCCTGATTTCCCTCAGGGTCTGCATTTGCAGAGACATAAAAGTTTGAACTTTGCAAAGACAAAAGCAAGAGAAATACTCCTTGTTTCTCGCTGTCCATGACACCCTTTTGCTAAGATAATGACCGCTTGTCTGCCCCAAAGCAGGAAGGGCCACAGGTAAAAGGGAATGAAGGCATGAGGTAGGTAATTTATTACACAACTCTTCCCTGTCTTAATTTTTCTTTTAATTTTTTAGGATGATTCATTATTTATTGGATTTAAAGGACTTCAGGATGTCTTCTCCAAGACCACTCTTCTGTATTTGTTTACAAAGGTCTATCTTTTCAGTTTCAATTTAAATCAGAACATAATTAAGTTTGCATTTAGTCTCAAAAAATCAGAAAATTTGAGTTAAGTGATATCCAGGGGGCGGGGGATCAAGAGCGGATGAGCCTGAGCACAGAGTGGGGGCTCCTTGATGTTGTCTTGGCAACCTTGGGACACAGGGCTGGGTGTAGAGTGCAACTCCCTGACCTTGAGGTCAAGAGGACCCTGGTCCAGAGGTCTCTACAGGGAGGCACGAAAACAGAGAGGCCAGCTGATGAGGGAGCCTGACTCTGATAGACTCAGGATACCTCCAGGAGAACCAGGGCTTGACCTGCATGCTCCGTGTTTCTGTGTTCTATCTGCTGGACGGAGCCACATGTGTGGCACAGCACTCACAGTGCCTGCCCCGATGGCAATTCAGAGGTTTTGTGTACCTAGAGTGCTGGCCATATTCTAGCACCCCAGGGATCAGTAGTGCGACATGCTGATGACTTCAGTCTATTTTGTCATGGAGATGACTGCCAACCCGTGCATGGTACCCAAGTGGCCATTAGTTCTAGACCTGTTTCTTGTGTTTGGTGTTTCACATGTGGATGAGTGTTATGGGCTAGACTTTTTCTCTCCCAAAAACATATGTTGAAGTTCTAATCCCTAGCTCTGTGCACATAGCCTTATTAGAGATAGGGTCTTTGCAGATGTAATCAAATTAAGATGAGAACATAATGGTTTAGGTGAGCACTAATCTAGTAATTGGTGTCCATATAAGAAGTGGGAAATTTGGACATGGGCACACAGAAAGGGGAATGCCATATGAAGACACAGAAGCAGAAGAGACACTTGGTGAATGTCACGTGATAATAGATGCAGAATTGTAGTGATGCATCTACAAGAAAGGAAAAGCCAGGCATCACCAGTAAATACCCTAAGTTAGGAAGAGACCAGGAGGGTCCTCCCATAAGGACTTTAGAAAGAAAGTGCTCCAGAATTATGCAACAGGAAGTCCCTGTTGTTACAAGTTGCCAGATTGTCATACTTTGTTATGGAGCCCCTGGAAAGTTAATGCCTTGAGATTTTTCTAGTTCCACAGATAGTGCAATGGGTGTGGTGATAGCGTAGCCATTGATTGTATACCTGCAGGCCAAGCTGAGGATCCTGGTGTCCCAGATCTTGGTTGTCTGGTAGGAGCTGCTGCTAATATTGCTGTGAACCACTACCAGGTCCTGTGTCTATTTTTTTGAGGCTGCTCAATTCCTTTCCTTTACTCCATGTTGGTATTCATGATGTTTTCCAACCTGTTGGCCTTTGGAAGCCACTCAAGAGCATGCTGTATGCAAAGAGTGGTGTGAAAATTTGATTGTCACGAGTGTGAACTGTGTTTACCTTCTTCAAAGTCTAAACTAAACCGGAGAATATTGGCTTAGTTTGCAGAGCAGCTCTGGAGCTTGGTCTCTGGGTTCAGATTTCCAACATGTTGTTATTGTAGCCTTTTAGTACATTCTGTCACCTTTAAGGAGTAAATGAGTCTCTTTTTTGATTTTAGTACAGCCACTAAACAGTAGGCCTCTCATTGAATAGTGATAACAGATGGTGCCTTGGTACCCTGCCAAGGATCCCTTATTAATTTATTTATTAGAGATTGATTTTATTTTGTTTGAAAGGCAGAGTTACAGAGAGAGAAAGAGAGAGAAAGACAGAGAAAAAGATCTTCCATCTTGTGGTTCACTCTCTAAATGGCCACAATGGTCAGGGCTGGGCCAGACTGAAGCCAGGAGCCAGGAACTCCGTTCTGGTCTCCCATGTGAATGCAGGGGCCAAGGGACTTAGGCCATACTCTGCTGCTTTTCTAGGTGTGTTAGCAGGGAGCTGGATCAGAAGTAGAGCATCTGGGACTCAAACCAGCACAATATGGAATGGTGGCATTGCAGGTGGTGGCTTTACCCACTACACCACATCACCTAGTCCCCCTTGCCCTTTAAAATCTTGGGATTGTGGGATCTTCCCATGTAGGCTGGTGTTAGCAGGTGTCACTTTACAATTAAGCCTAAGCACATCCCACAACAGTTCCACGAGGTCCTTGCTGAACTTGCTTGGGGTCCCATCTAATAGGACACTGTTGAGGTCTAGATCGTTCTTCAGATGGATTATCTTTTCCAAGAGCTTGCTCAGCATGGAACTCAGAAAGGCCATCCCTTTCTCCTCCTTGGCCTGTGTCATGTGCATCTTGTAGAAATGACTGTTTATGTCTCTGTGCTGTAGAATCTCCTTCAGGTTTCAAAGCATGGTGCCAGGTGCCTCTTGTGGCTTTCCTGGCTCTTTGGTAACTTGCATCCATTCTTGGAGGGGGACACCTACTGAGCCTGATGACCTTTAGGTGGATCTCAAAGTGCACCTAAGGAGAGGTGGGAGTTGGGTGATGTTGCACCTGCCTCTGTAGTCCTTCCAGGCACTGAGCTTGATGGAGAAGGGACACATATCTGGTTGACCTCCCTAGCCACGCCCACAGTGGATGATGAGCTCCTCTGTCTGATGTCCATCATGATGTTCTACATCACTATTGTCAGCCTGGTTTAGCCCTGAGACCTATCTCTGACTCAAAGAATATCCTCTCCTGTCTATACTGGTGACCACCAGGTTCCTGAATATTCTGTTACCCAGTTGACTGTGTAGCTTCACTGATGGTTGCATAGCACACACCAGAGGCTCTTCCTCCTCCTTGGGGTTCAAGGGCATGCATGTTGGATTTGGAGTTAATGGGAGTGGACTAAGCTGGTTACCCTCCTCTGGTGGTGAGGAGCTAGGGGAAGAGGGCATCCTGCAATGACTCTTGCATGCATGGGTCCCTTGGTTCTCATGATGGTGATGGCTGGGGGCTGAAAACTTGTTTCCATGGTGATGATTTCTGAGCCGGGGGACAGGTGGTTCCTTCCTAGAGCAGTTGTTGTAGTGGGATTTCTTGCTCACGTTCATGCTCCAGAGGGCATCCTCCTCCCTGTATAACCATCCCAGAATAGTTCCTCTCATCTGCCTTCACCCTGGGTTCCCTCTGTGTCTTGTGGCGAGGGACCTGTACTTTATTTGAACAGATGAAGCATTTCCTTTATAGTGTCAGCTTCTGCAATGTAGATCAGTGGAAGCAGTGCCAGCAACCTCATCAGTTTTGTGCTAAACAACTCGTTCTGGCCTCTTCATGTGGCACTGAACTTACTTTATTCTCTGGAGGGCTCATCAAGCACAGCCTGCATCAGAGTATTCGCGTTTAGGGATCAAAATCATTTTTAAAAACTTCTTTAAATATCTACCAGAAAAAGGACTGTACTCATTTCTTCTCCCTTGTCTGCAAAATCTGTGACACACTATTATTTTATATGTTTAGGTCAAAAGTGCTTCTGATTGAAATTTGCATAGAATCATGCATATCTGTGATGTTCCATGTATGTGCCAGGCAATTGCAATGGTGCTCATTACAGTAGCTCTGATTACATTCGTTTTACAGGAAAACCAGTGGCGGTCGCCTTTTTAAATGCTTATGGAAATAAGCCGAGTGAGGTACAATGGCTGAAAACAGAGGGGAGAAGATTCTAACAAGGCCGAGGGTCTCTGGATGCTGGGAGCAGAGGATGAATGAAAAGCAGGGCGTGATGGAGACAAAGAAGTATGAACAGATAAAATAATAGGTGTAGCAGTAGAAAGTTGAAGGTGTTTGCTTCCCGTATCCCTTATTTGAATGTGATTCAGAGGTAAGAGCATCATTAAAAGGGAAGGGAAGTAGAGTGAGGGACTTTTGGAGAGATGTGGAGGTTGGAAAATATTCAGAACACTCATGGAGGGGAGTGGAAAGTGGAAGTTGCCCAGAGAACAGGTCCAAGGGTGCAGGCAGGGTTGGTGATCATACATTTATTGTTAAACCGTTCTGCCGGGTCGTGTACTTTTCTCCCTCCATTGGAACTGCGTGCTCAGGGCAGTGCATGGTGCAGTAGTTTGCTGGGGCTGCCATCCGGGTACCACAGACTTGGTGGATTCTACAGCAGCAGGTTATTTTCCTGCAGGTCTGGAGGCTGGCAGCCCAGTGTCACGATATTGGTAGGATCGGTTTCTTCTGAGGACCTCTTTCCTTGGCTTGTGAAAGACTTTATATGGTCTTTCCTGTGGACACTTACCTGTCCTAATATTATCTGCTTAATTGGACACCATTCATAATGGATTAGGCTCTACCCCCAAAGAATTCATTGAGCCTTAATCATCTCCTAAAAAAAAAAATCATATCTTCAGATTTGACTGTCCTGGAGGTTAGGACTTCAACATGTGAATTTGGTGGGTGGGGGCATGGGGGGGCACAGTTTAGCCCATGAAACATGAAAAAGGGAAATATATAGTTCATTTACAGCTGGAATTTTCCTCTGGCAGGTGTAGCAAAATGGGAAAGGAGTCAGTTGGCAAGAATATTATCAAGGAAATTGGAAAGCATAAGGACCATAGATCAAGTGCACACAGCAGGGGGAATTGAGTGTACGGGAGTAGGGAGATCCTCAAAGGGAGGAAAGATAGTGTAGGAACCAGTGACAAAATGTCTTGATGAGATCAAAGGAGGCAGTCGCTGAATAGGCTGGTTGAAGGGATCGGAGGCTGTGGCTGGTGCCGGGTGGTTCCAATAATTATTTCGCAGGTGATTATAATGCCTTCCGAGATAAGTAATTTCCACGAGTGGATTTATCTCTTTGTAAAGCACAGACATGCTTGCCCTTCTTAAGCTTTCTAGAATGTGCCAGCTTTAACACAGGGGAGATCTGCAGTATTAGCTCCAAACTCAGTGAAAAGTAGCACTTGTTGGAATGCCATTATTTGCCAGTAATAGAAGATCATTCGAATCGTGTTAAGGGAAAAAAAAAAAAAAAGAAATGAAAGTCACTTTATCCGAAGGAAGGACTCCACGATATAAAATGGAGCTTGATAAGAAATAGGGCCGACTTCTTCAGGGGCTTGAACCGGAAATGGGCAGGCCAGCAGGAACAAAGAACTAGACCAAGTGTCAGCTGGTTTCTTGGAGCCACTTCATCTTTCCGTGTGCCAAGGCACACAGAAATCCATGTAGTCCTATGAAGTGGCTTTCTCCCTGTCCACGCAAGGGTGGAATCAGTCCCGCAATAGTGTCGCATCTTGCATGCCTTCTGTTGGGCAGTGAGCGGAGTGACATCGGATGTAGCCAAGTTCCACACCTACGGGTGTCTGGATGCGGGGCAGTTGGAGCCTGGGCAGCTACAACCTCTTCTGACGTGGATGGCATCGGTTGGCATAAGCTTCAGTTCCCAAAATCCCTTTGAAGGTTTTTTTCTACTTGTTAAACTTACTGTTAATTGTCGATGTGATAAACCTAAGAATGCATTCCTCACACAACAGCAAGCCTTTTGTTTGTCTCACAGTAGAACTCAGTCGTCTATTGAAGAGGTTGATGGGATTCAAAGTACCCCAAACCAAATTCTTAGGATGAGAATCACTGAAGGTACCACATGGAGGATATTCTGATTTCTCCTTTGTATCTTGGTGTCTCCAAGGCAGGGTAGGTGTGCAACAATGTGAGCAACAGCAACTTTTTTTTTTTTTGCCTGAGTTCATAAGAAAGACCAAGGGGGCCGGCACCGTGGTGCACTGGGTTAATCCTCCACCTGTGCCACTGGCATCCCATATGGGCGCTGGGTTCTAGTCCCGGCTGCTCTTCTTACAGTCCAGCTCTCTGCTGTGGCCCAGGAGGGCAGTGGAGGATGGCCCAAGTGCTTGGGCCCCTGCATCTGCATGGGAGACCAGGAGGAAGCACCTGGCTCCTGGCTTCGGATTGGTGCAGCGCCAGCCGTAGCAGCCATTTGGGGGGTGAACCAATGGAAGGAAGACCTTTCTCTCTGTCTCTCTCTCTCTCACTGTCTATAACTCTGTCAAATAAATAAATAAAAAAAAAAATCTTAAAAAAAAAAAAGAAAGACAGACCAAGGAGTGATGGATGAAGTCAGGTGATCTTTATTACTGACCAAGGACAAGTGGGGAATAGCTTAGTGCAAGACAAAAGGGCTCCACTGGCTGAACTCCAGAAAGAGACTGAGTTCCCTGCTGAGGCACAGTGACTTGATGGGATAAGCGTTCCTCCACGAGACAAGACTTCATTGCAAGAAGGAAGCAAGGAGAAGTCATACATCCTGCGGACAGCTTGCATCCTAGAGGAGAAAGGACATTTCGCCTCAGTGTGACAGTCATAGCAATCACCCCCTGTCCCTTAGGGCAGAGTGAGCAGAGGGTGGAGAGAGGAGCTGGGTATTTAGCATACACTAAATGAGCTTCCTCCACGTGGAAGGGAGTCTTAGGCAAGGAGATAAACTGTTCCACCCTCCCAGTGCCTGGAAGGTAGTCGATCATAAGTGTAGATAAACACAGAACAAAAGTGGTTATAAATCCAAAATCAGTGCATGTTTCACTGTAGCACAATTGCTTTTCTTTTCGCACTTCCTCCTCTTCCATCATCTTGGCTTGTGCATTTTTTGCCACCTCCACAAAGATTTCTTGTTGTAAGAATCACACAATGCAAGCATTATGCGCTTCTGTCTTGCTCATATTTTTCTTTGAGCAAGCTTTTCTCCTTCACAGGTGGAAGCATTACTTGTTCTTTTAATGCCCCGAGTTTATATCTCTGGCCTGTGTGACCAATGCTTTGCGTTCATCCTTGTATATTCAATGACCAACTTGACCTTTACGTGTTGAGATGTCGTTGACATTGCAAAAGAATTACCTTGATTTCTCCCAACCAAACCCTGTTTTTACCTTAGTAAATGGGAACCATGAAATACTGATGAGCTAAGTCTTGCCTCCTTCCTTCAGTTTGTCCTGTGCCTTCAGTCCTTTCAGCATCTTCTAGCTCTCAGCTGCATTCCACATTTGTCCATGTCAGTATGGTCCACTGCTAAGTCCCTGGGTCAACCCATTTTTTGAGTGCCGTGATGGCCTCCCATCTAGCTTCCTCCTGTCTGCTCACAGGTCATCCCTCAAACAGTGACACTTCATGTCAGTGCTTTGTGAGAGTACCTTGTGGCTCCGTGCTGCTTAGAGTGAACTCTGAGGTCCATTTGGTGGCTTGCCAGGGCAGTCTATCCAATCTCACCCTGCTGATTTCTCCAATCTCAGATTCTGTCACTTTCCCCCTTGTCTCTCTGTCTCAACTACTTGGCCTTTTTTTTTTCGCTTCCTCTCGAGCGTCTCTTGCTTGGCTGTCTCTCTCGGGTTAAGTTCCGCCTCAGATGTTACCTCTTCAGAAATGTGCTCCCTAACTACCCCACCCCACCAAGGGCTCCTCCCCATCACGTGCTCCTGCACGACAGCTACATCGCTCATCGCTATCTGAAGTAGCCAGCTTATGCCTGTGCCTACCTAGCTAAGCTGTCTTCTCAGTCCAGGCTGTCAGTTCTGTGAGCACACGAGCCATGTTTTTATCAAGCTCCTTCCTCTCTCTCTAAAGAGAGATTCGTATCTGACACATCCTAGGCTCCCTGTTACTACTTATTGAATGAAGAAACACGGGAGTACAAAAGGGGAGGTACAGCTGCCTAGTAGCGACCTCCTGTAGTCAGCTGGATCTCCTTTTTCTCTGTAGGTCTGCTTATTGATCTCTTTAGGAACAGCCTCCATCAGGGCCCTGCTCCTTGGTAATCAAGGTCGACTCTTACATCTTAAAATATTATGGCCAGAGATCCTCATTATTAATACATAATAAAGAAAGTTTGCTTTCAGATTCCTCAGGCTGCAAAGGTAAAACTTGATGCCATGAACACAAAAGAGTACCTGGGCTGGCTGGGAGGCCAGGAGCCCTCGTGGCTCAGACCATCCACATAAATGCCGACAGGGAGGATGTCAGCTCATTTTGATGTAATTGAAAAGCCTACAATAGCTGGGACTTTCTATTTCCCTGCAATTTTGCTGACTTTGCCATTTTAGCAAAAAATAATTTATTCTAATGTGATTTGCATTGCATAAAATTATAATAAATGTTTTTAAGAACAAGGTGCTGTATATTTATGAAATCGCTGTGTTTTTATGAGGAAGAGGTTTAAAATGTATTGGCATGTACTTTCCACAAACACTTATATGCAGAGCTATATACTAGGCAGCCTCGATATTAACATATATTATTTGCATAAACCATAAACAGTGGGCAATTTCTTTGTCAAACAAAAAGTACTGATTACCTTAGACAGGATATTAATATTTTTCTTTTATCCATACCTTTAAATTTTGCTGACTGTATTTTGACGATCATTCATCTTGTCTGGGAGTGCAATTTGCAGCGAAGCCTCTCTCAATAATTCTCCAAACGCAAAATAAGATACGGGAAAGACAATGGCTCCTGAATGTGAATGGGCTCTGGTAGGGAAATTCAGGTGCATTGTAGAAACTCTCTCTTCAGCTGTGGTTCACAGCTCCCAGAGTCGGGCGTACACACCAGGTAGACATCTGATTCATGGAGGGGCGTCTGTAAATATATTTCCAGATTAAATGTCATGTTTATTTTCAGCCCTCCTTAAACAGCCTTCCAGTTGGAGGTTTGGTCCACTCAGCCTAGCTAGTTTCCCCCTGGAAAAAGAAAGTATGTCGTTCAGGTAATTCTCTGCATATTTTCCCATCGTGGCTTGCGATCCTTGGGACCAACTGCAGTCGCATTGATGGAAACAGCACCGAGGCTGCTACAGCCCGAAGTTGGGATGCCGTGTTGTATGTGAAGAAATGAAGTGGCCGAATGTGAAGAAATGAAGTGGCCGATACTGGGCAGTTACAAAAGGAAAGGGATGCTGAGCTTAAGTTATCCACATCTGGATCTCACTGACTGGTGACGGGACTGGGGCCTGGTTTCTTAACTGCTCTAAACCTTTATCCATTAAGTGGTGAGACCTTCAATACTTAAGCGAGGGGTTGTAGTGAGGGCTGCAGGAGCTGAGCGATGTAAGGATCTGGAACAATGCCTGATACTCAGAAAGCGCCCAATAGCTTTAGATGTTGTTACCATCATCGTGAATATATTGCCTTTAATGAGTGAGTTGGAGATGCTGCTTGACGTAAAGACATCAATGAAATTGGAATAAAAGCAGGTACTCAGCTCACGGGGACTTACGCATGTGGATTTCCCCCCACGGCCCTAGTGACAGATGCCCCAGAGCACTCCTGTAATAGGAACTCCCAGAGACGGGTAGGGCTCAGCCAGCAAGGGTCCCATTCTGACCACACACAGAGTACCGGATGAAAAAGAACCTGAAATCCAAGGAAATTAACAAGTAGAGGCAACTTGCATATCCCACTCACAGGAGGAGTTGTAGTTGTTGCCCTACAGACCTGGGTCTTTCTCTTTTTTCTTTTGATAGAGTTAGACAGTGAGAAAGAGAGAGAGACAGAGAGAAAGGTCTTCCTTTTCCATTGGTTCACCCCCCAAATGGCCGCTACGGACAGCGCGCTGCGCCGATCCAAAGTCAGGAGCCAGGTGCCTCCTCCTGGTCTCCCATGGGGTGCAGGGCCCAAGCACTTGGGCCATCCTCCACTGCCTTCCCTGCCACAGCAGAGAGCTAGACCGGAAGAGGAGCAACCGGGACAGAACCTGGTGCCTCAACAGGGATTGGAACCCCCGGGGCGCTGGCGCCGCAGGCGGAGGATTAGCCTACTGAGCAGCGGTGCCAGCCGTCCTGGGTCTTTTTCACCTCTAGCTGCGGGAGGCTGTAGGGGGTACCGAGAGAACCGCTCAGCTGTTCCCGATTGATTACAGACTTTGCAGTGTGTGCTGTGCACCAGGTCCGGTGAAACTACTGAGCCAGGAGAGGCTGACTGGTGGGGAAGACTAACTGGCCACAAGGAAAAACATGGGCAAAGCTGGTGCTCCAGGGTAGCCGAGAACTCGGAGAATGAAACAAAAAGTACCTTGTCAGTTCACTTGCTTGAGAAAGTGATTCGGTGATGTCTGGCAAGACCGTAGGTGGTTACCCTTTAGGACCTACCACGGCCCCTCTCAAATGGAGCCGGAAGCAGTGGTTTTTAGGGTCCGGTCCCCTGGGCCAGCATCTTCAGCAACACCTGTGTCTTAGTGTGTTTTCTGTGGCTACAGCAAAAGTACTTGAAATTGGGTAATGTACAAAGAGAAGAGGTTTGTGCTGGCTCGTGGCCTGGACGCTGACTTCCCAAGTTCAAGGCCGCAGTGAGGGCCTCGTGCTGCTTCAGAAGAGGCCAGAGGGCTCCAGTGGCAGAAACAAAACAAAGGTGGTCTCTGTCCCTGCCTTCCAGATAAATGAATACATGCATAAATAAGACAGACTGCCTTTCTGTTTTTTAAAAAGGGTGTATTTATTTGTTTTCAAGACAGAGATACAGAGAAAGAAGGAGAGGGAGAGAGGGGGGGGGCTTCCATCACTGGTTCACCCCACAAATGGCCACAATGGTTGGGGCTGGGCCAGGCCAAAGCTAGGAGCCAGGAGCTTCCTCTGAGTCTCCCACGTGGGTACAGGGGCCCAAGCACTTGGGCCGTCTTCCACTGACTTCCCAGGGAGCTGGATCGGAAGTAGAGCAGGCGGAGGCTTAACCTGCTATGACACAGCGCTGGCCCCCAGACTGCGTTTCTAACAACCCACGCTGGCAGTGCTGAGACTGAGAATTCACTCACTGCCTCAGTAACTAACCCAGTCCCATGAGAAAGGCATTCAGCCCTCTTAAGGCTCATGACCTCCCAACAGTGTTACACTGGGACACAGATTTCAGTGTGCGTTTCGGGTGGAACAAACCATAGCACCCTGGAAACTTAAGTGTGCACAATCTTGGGGTTGACCTTAGACTTTCTGACTCAGATCACAAAGGAGAGAGAAGGGGCCCAACAAACTTTGTTCCAAGAGACCCTTTTTGGTGATGCTGGTAGACTGCCAACATTGAGAACTACCTGCCTAGAGATACGCCGGCATCAAGGCCACACACCGGAAACGCAAGTGTGTTGCGCGGGAATTGAGGCGTGTCTGTCACCACTGACTTGTGGTGGAGAGATTCCTGCAGTGTCAACCTGTTCAGCAGTGAACAGGACCACCCACTGCTGTGATTGCATCTCAGAAAGATATTATTGGGAGAAAGAAGAAGAAAGCAAGTTGCACAAGGACCCATGCAGTGTGCTACTATTGAAACTGTCCTTTGGAAGCTGCATTATGTATATGTATAGATGAAAATATTCCAGAAATTCATGCAAAAATAGAATTAAAACATAAGTTTTATTTTGGTGCAAAACAATTTTGAAACCGATACATAGATTTTTTTTGAAGAAAATACAAGTAAATATTTATTTGACTTGTGGACAGAAATCATTATTTGAACATAAATGCTTCAGGAGTATAATTGCAAAAGAAAAGATCAGTATATTTGACTATGTAACATTTGAAAATTTATTTATCAAAAAAATCAACAGTAAAAGTTAAGTGTCATCTGTGGGTTGGGGGAATTGTCAATCTAACATGAGTGACGAAGGATTAGTATCTTCAATATATTAAGAGCTCATACAGCTTGTAAATAACATAACTAAATATAAAAATCCAACTCTACCTAGTGAACAAATACATGTAAAAGTTTAAAATAAAATATAGACACTATTTTACCTATTAAATTAGCAGAATATTTTTATAGCATAATACTCAGCACTAGTGAGGATTCAATGAGAATGATGGTCTCCACCAGTGAAAGGAAGCATATCAAAATGTCAATGATGACTACTTCTCAGTGATTCATATTCATCTTCTTTTTTTAGTTTTCTATCATTTAATAGTATAATTTTTTCTTTATATTTTATTTTATTTAATGAACATAAATTTCCAAAGTACAGCTTATGGATTACAATAGCTTCCCCCCCCATAACTTCCCTCCCACCCACAACACTCCCCTCTCCCACTCCCTCTCCCCTTCCATTCACATCAAGATTAATTTTCAATTATCTTTATATACAGAAGATCAATTTAGCATATATTAAGTAAAGATTTCCACAGTTTACACCCACACAGAAACACAAAGTGTAAAATACTACTTGAGTACTAGTTATAGCATTAATTAAACACCTGAGAGTAATTGTGTATTAATTACAGAGTTCAACCAATAGTTTTAAGTAGAACATAAAAAATACTAAAAGGGTAAAGTATTACAAAAATATTCGTGGAAAATGTGCATTATGCAAAAAACTATGCTTGTTTTTCAAAACTGTTTTCCATGAAAAGAAATTTTATCTTTTTATTCCATTTTCCATGAACATTTTTAAGAAAGATTTATTTCTTTATTTGAAAAGCAAAGCAACAGAGAGGAAAAGACACAGACAGAGAAAACTTCCATCAGATGGTTCACCCCCCAAATGGCCACAACCTCCAGGTCTGGGCCAGATGGAATCCAGGAGCCAGGAACTCCATCTAGGTCTGCAGTATTGGTGACAGGGACACAGATACTTGGGCCATCTTCTGATGCCTTTCCAGACGCATTCCTGGGGAGCTGGATCATAATCAGAGGAACTGGGTCTCAAACCAGCGGTTTAGCGTGGGCTTCTGGCATTGCAAGTAGTGGCGTGACCCACGGAGCCACAACATCGCCCCTCCATGAGCTTTGTAAAGTTCCCTCCCATGTGTATGCAGTTACCTAACTGTTAAGGCATGAATAGACATCGAGAGAAATTAGGGGAGGAGGAAAGGAAAGTGATAGGAGAAGCTGCACAGAGCATTTTGCCTCCATCGCCAAAATTTTATTTCTTTCTTCTGCTGAGTAATGGCTTGTTGGTTGTCATTGTTCTATTCTTTGTATTTGTTTGAATATCTAAAATGTATGCCTGTCCGTTAATTTGCCAAAGAGAGACTTTTCTAAAATATTCCTCTTCCTCTCCAGGGCTGTTTTCTTTTTCCTACTTTTGTTTGACCCTCAGAACCCCCAACAACTCGCTAACCATCCCCTGCTGGGGGATCCCTGGGCAAACATTGCCTGCCTAGGTGAGCCACTTCCATTCTGTGCAGGAACCAGGGGGCAGCTGATCTATTTTTTTTTCTGGTTTCATATCTGTAGACTCTTTATATCTTTTGGAGAATTGTCTCACACATTTCTTTCTGAAAATAACCCTGTGAAGGTGGATATTATCGCTCGGTTGACAGGCGATCAAAAGAGTCAAGTTGACTCGTGTGTGTTGAGCTCTGGACCACGTGCCGTGGATGGAGAGAAGTGCTTTGGGTGCACTTCATAGCGATCCCATTTGACAGATAAGGAAATTGAGGCCTAGAGAGCATAAGAAACTTGCCCAGGTCCACTCTGTGGTAAAAAAAAAAAAAAAAAAAAAAAAAAAATTAGAAGTGAAAAACAGATCTGCAAAAAGTGAAGACGTTGCTGTAATGGCTGTCCTGTTATTTGTTTTTACTAAGGGAACGTGTGGTTCTATAACTTGCCTTAGGCTGATTGAGATTGGAAATAGCTTTACACTTTCTCTTCTCTACCAAAGGAAGATCCACACTGATTTTTTTTTTTTACTCTGTTATTTTGTTTTAATCGTCAGTGGGTAAAGTCGGCCTTCTTGAGTGCAGGCTGTGGAAATGGACGCTGGTTCATTGAAAGCAGGAGGGGACCTGGTGGGAAACAAATTCAGAGGATCAAGAAACAGAAAGGGAGGCTGAAAGACCCCAGTTGGAAACGGACAGATGGCAAAAACCCACAGCCGTGTCCAGAGCAGAGGAGGGAAATGCTGGTCAGTTCTGGGCTGGGAGACAGTCATCCTGGACTACTCCCCCATGGAGCCCACAAAGTGGGGAGAGACTGGAACGCCACAATAGGATGTTACAAGGAAGAGGGGAGTGGGTGCCTGGGAGACAAATATATAGCAATCAAATTTTGTCATGTTTTCTGTCGTATTTTGGGCTCCAGCTTATCTAGAGAGGTCTAGACAGATGCCTGGATCAGATAAAGATGGATTAGGTGGCCAGGATTTCCATGTCCTAGACACGTCATCAGGAAGTTCATATCTCTAAGCAGGAATCACATTAAACAAGGAAAGAAAGAAAGAAATCCATCTTTGCTGCCTGGTGTTCCCCAATGGGTAATTAAAATGATACTACTGCTTTTTTTTTTTTTTACTACATTCAAAAGTGTTTTAATTTGTATTTAGCCAGAGGCGTTCCGGCAACAGGAACATTTGTACAAATCTAACAAATAATTATAAATAAATAAACTCTGCACTTCTGCTATTTGGGTAGCATTTCCTTCAGGTAACACGTTTATAAATCCACCTGTTTGACAATATGGAGCTAAAATAACAGTGGAGCTTGAACTGGCTGCTTAAGTGACAGCTGAAGTGGTGTGTTTGTCAGCATAGAAATGAACAACAATATCATGCAGGGAGGTAATCTAGCCCCAGAGGCACCATGGACTATCAATGCTAAACTACAATAGACCCAGAATATAACCTTGCATAATTCCTGAATAAAGGAGATGTGCAACAGAAAACCCAAGGTAGCAAGGATTCCCATTAAAGGAAGACCGCACAGTCAAGGTGATTTCGAGACTATTGATAACGATCTCTAGGTGCCCTCCAGGATGTATTTGATGGCTGTCCTTCATCAGCTACACTGGATGGATGTGAACATGAGAAAAGCGTTTAAAAGGAGTTCTTTGCGGGCGTGGGGTGGGGAGGGTTGTGCTCACTTCCTCTCTTGGGACTGTCCTTGCACCCAGATCGCAGGTGAACACAGCTTGGTGCCAATCAGGGTGGATTTGGACAATGTGCAGTTTATGGCTGATTTCTGGCGGAGCTCTGGTGATACCAGATTTCTCTCTCTTGAGCACCATCATTGCGCCTGATGTAATTAGACATTTCCATTGCAGAATCTTTTTCAGTCAAAGAACTCACTGGATGCCATCCACGGTGTTTAGGGTCAGATGAGACGTATGTGAACATTGGCTGAGAATGCCTGCCGCCCCCTTCCCCGACTTTCCTCCCGTTCTGAATGACCAGGGCAAACCAGGGCTGTGCATGACTTCAGCAGGAGATAAGTTTTCCCTAATAAGAATAGGTGGAAAAGAATTACGAGGACCACTTTCCAGATAGATTTTGTAAGAAACTCTTTAAGAGATGATGGAACCTTGTTCTTAAAAAACAAACAAAAACCAAACCAAAACAAAAACAGCACTAGGGAAAGAGCAAAGGAAGAGAGAGCTTTATGGAGTCAAATATACTGGTCATAAAAATCAAATGTCTTTAGGGTATGGGAGTGCTCTGTGCCTACCACATCTGAAAGGATGTGGGAATATTCCTACCAGGGCTGCCCATTGGATGGTGTGTATAAGGCTAAGGTTCTTTCTGTTCAATCAAATCATGGAAGCAATGTGATGTATACATCGTGTTTTCAGTACATTCATAGGTGTTGCTCTTTAAAGAAGTCCTGTTGTAAATTATAGGCTTCTCTTGGAACGTAATCACTTTTATTTGAAAAGAGGCTACATTCAAGAGTCAAGCTCCCTGGGTTGGAATCCCTGTGCTGCAGCTCACCAACTGGATAAATGTGCTGTGGTCTCCCAGATGCTAAATGGGGGTCCTAATAGAGGAAGCAGTTTGAACAGTGTATGGGAAGTATTCGGTGGATATCAACTGCTCCTGCTAAGCTACACCAGGCTTTCTCAGAGCTGTCGGAGCCTTCGTGGAAGCACAGTTGCCAGTTTATCTTTGTACTCTTCCCAGAAGTACTTATCTGCCCCGATTCATTCTTTTTATTGCTCTCTCTTTCATTCAGTATTCACTGAGCACCTGCCATTTGTCAGACATGTGTAGCCCGTTCTAACAAAAGGGAAGGATAATAGTTTTGGCTCCCAAGGAACTCACAGTCTAATGGCAGAAAACCAGTGGGAATGTGCTTGTGATTCATCCTTGCAATTCCTACTTCTGTCTCTCTGTCGTTGGTATAGTCTCCTCGGCATGCTGGTGACGCCATGGTCTTTGGATCACCCTCCAGTGTCTCAGTTGGCCATTTAAGAACTGTGCTATCCCTGTCTGCCCATCCCTATCCCTATCCCTCTCAGTGACTTTCAAGTTTGTTTATAGACCCTTCTACCATTGAGCATTGTCACAGTGCCTGCATCTTTTCAGAGAAGCTGACGCAGGTCCATCCCGTTGAGATGGCCCTTCACTGCAAATTCCTCTGTACCTTTAAAATGAAGCCAGTGAAGTTCATCCAGAAAGGAGTTTTAAGCGCTTCTAGGGTCCCTTTTTTGACTGATCCCAATGACGGGTTGGAGGTGCCACTGGAGAATTCTTTTGTGATTTGCCTTCCCTGCCACTAGGTGTCACTGTTCTACATAAATAAAATGGAGCCAACTTGGCCTTGGCACTGTGAAATTTGGCCTTGGGTGAAGGGGATCTGGCAGGTATAGTCATGTCCTCATTTTGGAGTTGTCAGATAACCATCGCTGCCACCGAAAGACTGGCTACAGGACGGGAATCAGCCCTGCATCCAATGCCTTTGAAAGGAAAGTCTCTGACACGTGTGAACCCCATCCCCCGTATATGCCCTCTTTGATATTGATCCTTTTAAAGTAGATCTTTAAAGATTAAACTCTTGGAACAAAGATAATGCATTTATGGAATGGAGGGAGTGTATCGCTTTATTATTTATGTAGCTGTTTGGGAAGAAGTATCTGGTTTTATCCAAGACATCCTACAGAAAACAAAGGAAATCCTACAAAAAAAATTTCCCCTTTCTTGGGAGACTTCCTCTCTGAAAGACAAAAGGGAGCCATAAACTCAGACTTAGAGATGAAATATGAAATCCCCACTGGAAATCCTCACTTGCTTTTTCATTTTTTAAGATTGTTCTACCTTTTGTCAATTAGTTGTATTTCCTTAGCCGTTGTGAGGGGTTACCAAGAAAATTAAAAAAAAAATCCTTTCTACCTCCTGCCCAGAACTGTCATTGATTCCATATCTCTGGTCTCTGGCACACAGCAGTCTACTCTTTGAGTTACTTGCATGGTCTTTTTCTCCCTGACAGTGTGGTGTTGTGTTATATTGTAGTGTGTATAAAAACACAAGGGCCTCCCTACGTGATCAGTGACTACCACTCTTCACTTTCAGTGTGTGATGAATGGAGTGGGAATCTAGTCAACTTGAAGAGGCTGTGGGCCAAATTTCCTGCCCTTGACATGCCCTCCTTTAAAGAACATATAATTTTACTGACAAAGTAATGATTACAAAAGCCAATTAGTACTATGAACCTTATAGGACATTGGACTTGGGCAAAATTTAAAGCTGGTACAGTCCCTTTGCTGGAAAAAGGAAGAAAATGTAGGCAGAGAGTAAACCATGTGTAGAATATTTCTCTTATGAAATATTTGTTTTATAAGACAGTGGTTGAGTCCAGAATTATAAAGTTGAGCTATTCCACTCAGGGCGTGTTGATCAATGGGAACCAACATGTTCCCAAGGCGTCCCTGGTCATCCTGAAACCTCATTCATGCTGATAACTGCCTGGAGCATGAGGGAGTGTGTTGGAGGCAATCCAGATAAGGTTCTTGCATACATTCCTTAAATCTCTTTGATATTAATATTTTTAAAACATTTCTGGGAAACCCTTATTGCAAATACCTGTTGGTGATTACAGAAGAAATTTTGGAATCAGTGTGCGGTTCCTTTGAGTCATTTTGAAAAGTGCCACACTGAAAACATCCAGAAACTCTACTGCATGGTGTAGACCGGGAAGTCAGAATGGTATCGTGCGTCTTCCACTAGAGAAGGTTTTGATAGGTTAAATTACATCGCTCCTATCTTTTATTTTACTTTGAACATCAGGTACATTGTTGGCCGTCATGTAACTTCCAGCCTGGCCAGTCCTCCCATGTAAACACTTCCTAGATGCTGTCGCACTGCAATGGTAAAGATAGGGTAATGTCTATTTCCTGGAATAGAAAACTGATTTTTTTCCATAAAGGGCATTTTCAAATGGGTCATTAACTCATTTTATGAGTGTCTTAATGCTTTGAGCACTGTGAGGAAAAAAGTGTATCAACCTACTGGGGCCAAAATTGATTCAGAAAAGAATTTTCATCAGCTACAGAACATCCTCTTACAAGGTATTACACACTCTTACAGCTTGGACCAAATAAACAGTAGAGAGTTTTTATTGTTATAGGATACACCCAGATCTTGCACGTGGGAGAAACTGTGGGCCTAAAACCAGATCCATGGGCCATTGGTAGTGAAGGAGGCTTTTTGTGTGTGTGTGTCTGAGACAGAAGAGTCTCATAGCTGGCCAAAAGAAATTCTTATTAAATGCTTCTTCTCTTTTATTTCTTCAGATTTGACTCAAAGCCAGGGTCCATCACATGTCATTAGATTAGTCTACACAAGTGGGTCTAAATAGTCTTCTAGTCTGTGAGTTTCAAATGAAGTCGGCACCATGCACATCACATTAAGACCAGCCTCCGTGCATGGTGTGGTGAACATCCATTTGCTCTGTTTCTCCCATTCTTACAGCTGGAAGTTTAGCCTTAAACTCAGAGCTGTAATGAAGGGAGTAGGCTTATCCATGGATAATCGTCCTAAAGACATTCTGATAGAGGCTTATCATCAGTACAAATTGTAACGGCCGTAGAAGGAGCTGTTCTGCAGATGGCTCTATTCTTGAGTACTCAGTACCATCTGGCACGTTGGGGCTGAGCCCAGCCCCACCACTCCAAGAAACCATATTTGCGATGCATTGGCACAAACACGCAAGTCAATGGCTCCTTGACATTTTGGACCCGCCATCATATGGCCAGTCCAGCTGGAGAGTGAACCCTTTTTCAGTGGGCAGCAAAGTGGCTCCGAGGAGGGTGCCTTTTGTTGAAGGAAAGGTCACCTCGGAGATCTCGTCGCTTTGGTCTGCATTTGGCAATTGTACATGGTACTGCAAACCATTTCTTTTTACATGGAGTGAAGCCCTTGCAGTACTGATGTAAAAACCCAAGAATTTCCCATGGAAGGATTGGAGTTTATGTTAAAATAACGTGAGATAATTGATCTACTCAAATTATGGAGGCTTTCTCTAATCTGCTTTTAAAACATTTCATGCCGATTTCAATTATTGCATGTATTCCCCTTGACTGAGATTTTTCTGCCTCCTGCCACGGACAGTGATGTTTCTGAGAGCAGAAACTGTTTTTATTTTTTTTCTTCATATTTTTCTTCCCAGAGTCTATGACCTGGATTGGCACATTTTAGAACTTCAGTAAATTAATAAAATTATCCCAAAACCTTTTGGAAAGTCATTGAAATATGCTTCCACTGTCTGATTTCTAGAAATCAAGATCTATTGGGACCGATGGTCGTTGTCAACTTAAAGGGTTCAGCGTCCTTTTGTGGGTATCTGGTCATAAAGGCACTCTGCACATGAAGATAAGTGATGATGTAAACGGCTCCACTGTTTAATGACTGTGGGATCTTGATTATTTGCCTATAAAATATGGCTAGAAATACTGATGACCTCTGAGGCAGTAGATTTCATGAAATAAAACACGCACAGAGATGGACAGTATAAGCGAGAAAGATAAGCTCTTTCCTCAGTTTTGACAAGAAGGAAGGATGCTTTCCTGTGTTTCCTCAGCACAACTGTCATTAATTCCTCTTAGGGGACCATTTTTTTCCCTTGAGAAATGAAGAATGTTCTGGTTATCTACTGCTACAAATGAACCGCCCTCAAATTTTGTGGATTAAAACAGCAACCATTTATTATTTTTTTTTATGGTTCTGTGAATTAATTTGGCTCGACTCTTCTCTTTGGAGATCTCTCTAGTAGCTCCAGGAAGATGGTAGCTTCTGAAGACTTGTAGGGGCTCCCTATACTGGCCGTTGAGGCTGTCAGCTGGGAACTGTCCACGGGAGTCTGCACACAGCATGATGATAGGTGTATTGCACTTCCACAGGGTGCCCTATCCAGGAGGGGGCATTTCAAAAAGACTTTCAATATTCTGTTGATCAAAATCAAATCCCAGGGCCAGTCTATCCAAGATTGGAAAGGTGGAAGCTGTATCAGGAACAAGTCCTAGGAGGCATGGTTCACTGGTAGAAGGCTTTCTCTGGAGACTACCTTCCAAAGTGAACTCAGGTCCTCTGGCAAAGGCTCCTTGGAGATCAATGTGGCGGTGGGGGATCTTTCTAATGATCCTCTACATTTCACAGCTGTAATTGGCTTCCGTCTTTGAATCATGGCGTTGAATGAGTCCTGTACGCAGAAGGCAGTGGTGTGGCATCGTATGCAGAGTTTTCTGATTATCATGCAAGTGTTGGGCTGTGTTATCATTTGAAGAACCAGGATTGCTTGATGAAGGTAGTGCCTTTGACGTTACGTGAATGTGTATTTTGTGTTTTTAGTGTATTTTAGCGTATTTTGTATGCCCTATCTCAAGTTGGCCCAGTTTTCAGCCTGTATTCTCGGAACAGTAGTCAGTAGTCTACTCCACTGTAAGTCTTATCTGCAGATGAGTTAAAGTTCTAATTTCCAATAACAGGTAAGACATATTTTCCTCATATTTACCTTTTAAATGCCTCAAATAAAGATGTGTTTGTAAAGAAATAAAGCAGAACTATAAAAACAGAAAGCTCCATCTCATCCTTACCCAAGTTCATTATCGTTCTCCCCCGATGTATCCTGTTTTGGTGCTTGAACGTCCATCCTCCAAGACTATTCTTTATGCTTTTGCAAAGAGATATTTATGGCTTCCTTGATTGAGATCAAGGAACAAAATTGAGATCATTCATTCAACAAGATATACAGTTGTATTTATTCAGTCAGAACACATTTACTGAGTAAATGTCTGAAATTTTGAAATGAAACATCTTGGTCATTGTTTTCTATATCAGTATGTAAAAAGATATCTCAAAATCTGTGGAAAAATGGAATTAAAAGATAAATTCATTTTGGTGCAAAATTTAAAAAAAATCCATACATAGTTTTGTTTTTTTTTTTCCATAATGGGCATCTTCCACAAACCTTTTGAAGTCTCCTCTATTCCTCTTCACTGACGCATGTGACTGTTCAGGGAAGCACCCCATTAACAGTGCACATGTAAGCAGACCTAGGTCTTTGATACTGCAAATAGCTCAACAGGGATTCTTTCTGAACATGTGTCTTAGCATAAACATACAACACCTTAAAATATAAGACACAGTCTAAGAATTGGAAGCACTAGGTCAAAGGGAAGACCCATTGAATACTTTGATTAGGTGATGCTGCCAAATTGACTTTCACAGTGGCTGTGCAGAGAAATAGCATGGGATAAGATTCCCTGCTCTTGTGCTGCACGGGATATCATAATTTTTATGGTTTTTCCCCCGAAAAATCAATATGGAATTTAATTTTTATTCAGACTCCACTATGGGAAAGTACTTTTCATTCTCTCCTCATCCGGTGGCTAGTGGAACTTCTCAACACCATAATCAGGTCTGTGCACAACGTGCTTCAGGATTGTCTGTTCTCTTCCACTCATTCATCTTTTTTTTTTCTTTTTTGACAGGCAGAGTGGACAGTGAGAGAGAAAGAGACAGAGAGAAAGGTCTTCCTTTACCGTTGGTTCATCCCCCAGTGGCCGCTGTGGCCGGGGCACTGCGCTGATCTGAAGCCAGGAGCCAGGTGCTTCTCCTGGTCTCCCATGGGGTGCAGGGCCCCAAGGACCTGGGCCATCCTCCATTGCACTCCCGGGTCACAGCAGAGAGCTGGCCTGGAAGAGGGGCAACCGGGACAGAATCCGGCACCCCGACCGGGACTAGAACCCGGTGTGCTGGCGCCGCAAGGCGGAGGATTAGCCTATTGAGCTGTGGCGCCGGCCTCATTCATCTTTCTATCAGAAATATACTCTTTTGATTAATACAGCTTCTTGTATATTCTAATACCAGGGTCTCAGATGGCAACTATCTGGCCCATTTCCTCCTGCCCCCAACACCAGGACTTTTTTTTATTACATATTTTCTCATGTTTACTTCTTAGAAACATTTTACAGGCTATTTATTGAGGCTTGTTAAAGCATCACAGTGGAATTTCATTGAGACAGTAGATTAAAATGAAAGAACAGACTGTAACTTTTAACTTACTGAAGTATTTTTAATAGAGTTCAGTATGGTTGGATAGTTTTCTCTTACCTCCTGTACATTTTTTTGGTATGTGTATGAGCAAATATTGTATATTAACTATTATCCTCATTGGGATTTTTCCCCTTCGTAAATTTTTATTGGTTTTGAGAATAATTGATTTTTGTTTGCAGCAGGTCACCTTAATAACTTTCTTACTAATTTTTAAAAATTAAGTTGAATGTTTCTTAGGTTAAGAATTTTCACACATGTGAATAAAGATAATTTGTGGCTTTCTTTACAGATTTAGTATCTTTCAGGTTTTCAAAAACTTAGTGCAGTGTCTAGAACATCCAGAACAATATTGAATATTAACACTGATGATCAAATTTTTAATTTAGTCCTTTGTTTTAAGGGGAATAATTTATATTTTGTCCTTCCAAAATGTGACTCTTTGTAGTGGATTTCTATTAACCTGCCTTTATCAGCTTAAATAAAATCTTTTGCTTCTAGTTTGCTGTAGATGTTTCTTGGAACTTCAGCTAGATACTTTATCAAGATTTTTAACATCAATTGAGATGAACATAAATGATTTATCCCTTACTTTATGAAAATGCTTAATTTCAGAAATTTCATGATGAATCATCATAGCATTCCTGAGAAAATTCTATTTGGATTTACCATATTATTTTAAGGTTCTGTGAAGTTAAAACCATTGGCCTATCAGTTATAGTTTTTAACTTTTATCTTTATGTGCTAAATTAGTCTGTTCTTTTGAGAATCTTTGTTTCTAGTAAGATAAAATTTGTTTTCTTTATCACTCTTGTCTTTGTTTTCAAGAATGAGATGGGAGGGGTTTTTACTGTTTCTCTTGTTCTCAAATAGTCACAGTAGATCATAGATTCCCTGTTGTGAGAAGGTTTGTAGAATTCACCCATAGAGTTATCTCTGGGCCTGGTTATGTGAGACAGCGACATATTTTGCTACCTCTGATTTTTTTTAAATTTCCCTTTGTTTTTTCTAAGTCCTTTTTGAGTTTACTTGGGTAATTTACAAATTCTGAACATGAGGGTATTTCAAAATGTTAATGGTACATGCAAGTAAAAGGTTGGAGTGACACAGTGTTGAAGTCCATGCATCTAAATAATCACGCATGTAATCCAGATTTTCATATTTGATGATGTAAATTTATCAACAGTGTAAAGATTCCCGTGGTTGTAGTTCTGTCCTCAATATCATTTTTGTAAAATATTTATTTATTTATTTGAAAGTCGAAGTTACACACAGAGAGAAGGAGAGGCAGAGAGAGAGAGAGAGAGAGAGAGAGGTCTTCATCTGCTGGTTCACTCCCCAGTTGACTGCAATGGCCAGAGCTGTGCTGATCTGAAGCCAGGAGCCAGGAGCTTCTGGGTCTCCCACATGGGTGCAGGGGCCCAAGCACTTGGGCAATCTTCCACTGCTTTCCCAGGCCATAGCAGAGAGCTGGATTGGAAGTGGAGCAGTCGGGATTCGAACTAGTAGTGCCCAGATGGGATGCCAGCACTGCAGGCAGCAGCTTCACCCGCTATGCCACAGCACCGGCTCCCTCTATATCATTCTTGACATTGCTACTTGTGCTACCTTTATCCCTTGGTCTTTCTTGCTAGAAGTTTGTTTTATTGCTCTTTTCACAAACCTGGCTTTTAGCTTTATGGCTGAAGTCTCCTATTTTTCTGTTGTTTTTGATTTCATTTATTTCTGCTTTTATCTTCTTTATTCATTTGTTCTTTTTACTTCCTGGAGGTTTTTTTTTTATTGTGGTTTCTGTTGTCCACCCCCGCCCCAGCTTCTGAGAGGAATATTTAGTTCATTTATTTTCAATCTTCCTTGTTTTCCATTGCAAGCATTTCACATTGTAAATTTTCCCAGAGTACGCTAAAGACCATAATCTAGATATGTAGTGTTCTAGTTCATTTCCAAATGGGTCGTAATTTCTCTTTTGAATTTCTGCATAACCTTCACCCAAGAGTTATGTAGAAAACAGTTTTAAATCTCCAAATGGATCATTTGGTGGTACTGTTATTTACTTTTGATTTTTGGCCATCTACTTGTTAATGATTTCCAAATTTATCACGTTAATTTCTCTATGCACTTTTAAACATTTTCACTGTTTGGAATTTATTGAGATTTTTGTTTATGTCCCAATAGACACATTATAATTTTCATAAATTTATTTTTAAGGATACATATCTTCTGTATGCAGTATGTACATAAACATGCCTAAAGACACACAGAGGGGCCAATGCTGTGGCGCAGCAAGTTAAAGCCCTCCTATATGGGTGCCGGTTCTAGTCCTGGCTGCCCCTCTTCCGATCTAGCTCTCTGTTATGGCCTAAGATAGCAGTAGCAGATGGCCCAAGTCCTGGGGTCTCTGCACCCATGTGGGAGACCTGGAAGAAGCTCCTGGCTCCTGGCTTCGGATCTGCGCAGCTCCGGCCATTGCGTTCATCTGAGGAGTGAACCAGCGGATGGAAGACCTCTCCCTCTGTCTCTACCTCTCTTTGTAACTCTGTATTTCAAAAAAAAAAAAAAAAAAAGACACACAGATACATTTATACATATTTGCATACATGTGAGTGTGTGTGTGAGATCACATCTGTGTTTGAACCCTTCTATATTTTTCTTTGGATCTATGACTATCTAAGGAAGAAATATAAAAATATACTGCTTTCGCCTTCAAATTCTGAATGGGTTTGGTGTATTTACTTATTTATTTTAAAAATTTATTTATTTATTTATTTGAAAGGCAAAGCAAGAGAGAGAGAGAAAAAGAGAGAGAGAAATCTTCAGTCTGCTGGTTTACTCCCCCATTGGCTGCAACGGCCAGGGCTGGGTCACACCAAACCCAGAAGCCTGGAACTCCATCCGGGTCTCCCACATTGGATGGCAGTGAGCCCAGGCACTTGGGCCATTTCCCACTGCTTTTCCAGGTGCATTAGTAGGGAGCTGGACCTGGAGTGGGGCAGCCAGGACGTGAGCCCATACGGGGTGCTGGTGTCACAGGCGGTGAGTGACCCACTGCACTGGGACATTGGCATTGAAATGTGAGAGATGCCTCTGGGCCGTCAGAGGGGTTATGAATGGGAATGGCCGTGATGGAAACACAGCGCTGGGTACATAAGGGACTGCGCTGCCTGCTTTGCTCTGCATCTACTACACTCCAGGATAGTAGCATCAGGTGAATTCTCTGTTCTCTGATTTTCACTGAGGAAGGTGACCTTGATGGGCCTCTTGTTAGAGACTCAGGATAGTAGGGTGAGCAGCTGGTTGAGCTGGATTTGAATCCGGAGTGTGTAACTCAAGCCTGCTAAGGCTGGATGACAACACAGGAGGAACACAGCCGTCTGTCATGACCAGTGGACTCTCATTCTCCCTTAGACTGATTCTCCCTGGATTCTCACCGACCACCTGCACTCCGACTCCCTTTCTTCTCAAAGTCTGGAAATGCTCAGGAGTCTCTGGCCTTTATTTCTTTTTTTTTTCTTTTTTTGACAGGCAGAGTGGACAGTGAGAGAGAGAGAGAGACAGAGAGAAAGGTCTTCCTTTGCCATTGGTTCACCCTCCAATGGCCGCCACAGCCGGCGCGCTGCAGCCGGCGCACCACGCTGATCCAATTGCAGGAGCCAGGTACTTCTCCTGGTCTCCCATAAGGTGCAGGGCCCAAGCACTTGGGCCATCCTCCACTGCCTTCCCTGGCCACAGCAGAGAGCTGGCCTGGAAGAGGGGCAACTGGGACAGAATCCGGCGCCCCGACCAGGACTAGAACCCGGTGTGCCAGTGCCTCAAGGCGGAGGATTAGCCTAGTGAGCCGCGGCACCGGCCTATTTCTTATTCTGCCAGCTCCCTTTGAAGGACCACTTCTCTGCTCACTGTAGATACTCCTGCGCAGCATTGATACCCACGGCCTAGGCCTTTCCTGTAACTACAGTGGCACATGTTTGGCTCATCCACAGGGTCTCAACACAACATTTTTCTAACTATCATTTCTACAGTTTTATATCTATTTGGTTGTTATTTATTTATGTAAAAGGCAGGTGACACAAAGAGAATGAAAGAGCTTTCATCCACTGGTTCACTCTCCCAACTTCCTGTAACAGCCAAGTCAGGCGCACATTGAAGTCAGGAGCCAGGAACTGCATCCAGGTCTTCCACAGGGGTGGCAGGAGCCCAAGTGCTTGGGCCATCACCCACTGCCTTCCCAGGAGCATTAGTGGGAAGCTGGATTGGAAGCTGAGGTGGGACTCGATCCCAGACACTCTGATGTAGGAGGCAGACGTCCTAAGCGGCAGCTCCCCATCCCTCTGTAGCTATCCTGATGAATGGAGACTCTTCATTAGAAATTTGAAGTTTAGGCTGGTGCTGCGGCTCAATAGGCTAATCCTCCACCTACGGTGCCAGCACACCGGGTTCTAGTCTCGTTCAGGGAGCCAGATTCTGTCCTGGTTGCCCCTCTTCCAGGCCAGCTCTCTGCTGTGGCCTGGGAAGGCAGTGGAGGATGGCCCAAGTGCTTGGGCCCTGCACCCCATGGGAGACCAGGAGAAGCACCTGGCTCCTGGCTTCGGATCAGCGTGGTGCGCTGGCCGCAGCGGCCATTAGGGGGGTGAACCAACAGAAAAAGGAAGACCTTTCTCTCTCTCTCTCTCTCTCTCTCTCACACACACACACTGTCCACTCTGCCTGTCAAAAAAGAAAAAAAAAGAAATTTGAAGTTTATGCTAGGTGCTCCCCCACCAAACACACACACATCACCCAGGACAGCAAATAATCCAGTCTGTACTGGGTGTTCACTATGCCCCTTCTTCCACAGCAAAGCTAGAATGAGATTTTTAAATAAGAGTTCAAATTGTCCCTGCCCTTTTAAACCCTTAAATGGTCTCCATCACATTCAAGTTACTTGCAGTGACATACAGAGAATCTGTTAATTTTCTGAGCATTGCTTCACTCAGTCTTCACAACGCTGTGAAGTAGTTACTATTCCCATTGTGCGGATGAGGAAATGCAGGCACAAAAATAATAAACTATCTCTCCAGGGTCAGAGAGAGGGTGAGTGATAGAGCAGGAGTTCAGACTCAGTCACCTTCAGCCTTTGCCACCTGTCTCCTGTACGTGGAGCGTCCTGCAGAGCCTCACCTGAGATACTCATGCTTTTCCCATGTTGCTTGGCCAAGGACCGGCAGAGGGTCCTCGAGACGGGAGTGTGAAGAAAGAGACCCCATCCAGTGTGACCATAATAGATGCACAATAGGGGCAAGAAATAATCCGTAGCTATCCCAGGTACTGATTGTTGCTATTTTATACATGATATACTGGCGTGCTAATGTTAGGGCTCGGCGAGTTTTGGCCAATGAAAGACAAATACTGTTCAGATTTTGCAGTGTGAGAACCAAGAATAGACCTGCCCTAAACACTGCACATTGCCTTGGACAGACATCTCTGCGTATCGTTGTGAACTGGATCAGCAAGACACACGACCCGCTACGTGCTAAGTATTTTGCAGTCTGAGCAACAGAATAACATGATCATGGGACAATAAAAAGACAGTAATTCCTGTAGGAAACAAAGAATCAGGTCATTACAGATTTGTCAATAGCCACAGAATCCACATTTCAGTGGTATTAATTACAGCAAAATTGCTCAGTTCCACCATGCCTCCTTATTTTTTTTAAAAAAAAGAAATTCTATGGTTTGTGGGATTGACTCTATAATCATCAATTTGTGAGGGATAGGATGAGTACACAATATTGCATTACAGTTCTCAATGGGAAGAAACTATCAAATCAAGGGCTATACATGTATAGCTGGGAATGTGTCAGAATCATTTCGTTCTGCCTGGAGATGATTTTATGAGGCAGAAACAACACAGGATACGATTTTAAGTCTAAATATTTGTATGGGGCTCAAAATGTTAAAGCTCTGTGAATATCATCCGAAGGTCTGAGAATAGTCTAATTCGTGGTTTCTTTTGTTTCTTGACTTATCATATGGTAAAACTCACTATGTTAGTATACAGTTCTGTGAAATGAAATACAGGTATGGATTCACGTGCCACCACTACAATGAGGCTACAGAATAATTCTGCCGCCCTCCCCCAATTCTGTCCTCTTGTGCTGAGCCTTTGCGGTCACACCCTCTTCGTCCCCCTCCTTCTCTTCTTTTTCCTCCTCCCCTTGGGCAATTATTGATCTGGTCCACTTCACTGTACTTTAGTGTTTTGGAATGTGCTATGTAAATGGAATTCTGCAATATATAACCTTTTGAGACTTATTGCTTTCACTCAGCATAATTATCATTAAGATTCCTCCAAGTCGTGGTGCGTGCTGATAGTTCACTTCCTTTGACAGTTGAGTAGTGGCGTGGGTTGAATGGAAAAGTATTTGTTGAAGTCTTGTCCTCCAGCAGTTCCAAATGTGCCTGTCTTTGGAAACAGGTTCACTACAGATACAATTAGTGATGATGAGCGGGGATTAGGGTAGATGCATCCTTAATGTTTAATGACTGATGTTTTTATATGAAAATCTGGGGGATTCAGAGAGAATGCTATGGGCAGACACAGAAGGGCACGGAGAAGAAAGCCAGATGAAGACAGAGGGAGAGACTGAAAGGATGCTGCCCCAGGCCAAGAGGCATCTGAAAAGGACAGAGAGGAACTCCTTCCTTGCACCTGCTGGGCCAGTGCCAGAGGGAGCCCGACCCTGGGGGCATCCCAATTCACACTTCTGCTCTCCAGAACTGCAGAACAATGCATTCTAGTTCTTTGAAGTCATCCATTTATGATAACTTTTTTTACAGCAGCTCTAAGAAACTGATAGAAGCCGTAAATGTTGCTTTTTGAAAGGCCAAAAATTCTTCAACATTTCTGTCTGCTGAGATGTCACAAGAAATGATCCTGGAAAACATAAGGACAAATATCACAGAAAGATACGGGGTAACGCAACATTCACGCGGATGCCAAATAAAAAATGTGGCAGAAAAGATGGGAAGCCAGCCGGTTCTGCGTACAGGACCTAGTTCCCAGGTACAGGGCAGGGCTTTTCTTGATATTGCTAAAGTGACTCCATTGCTCCGATTACTGGGCAACTTAAACATCTCTTCATATATTTGTTAGTTATTTATAGTTCTCTTTTTCTGAATTTCCTGTGCGTGCTTTCCTGTTTTAAAAAAAGTATCATCTTTTTCTTTGAAAATCCTATTGTAGGAACTCATAAAATAATTTGGATTTCTATCCTAATTTTGTCTTATGCGATGCAAACAATTTCTCCTAGAAAGTGACTTGTTTACTTTAGGATTTATTTATTTATTCAATTTTATTTGAAAGGCAGAGTTACAGAAACAGAAGAAGAGACAGAGAAAGAGAGAGAGAAAGAGACAGACAGACAGACAGGCCTTGCATTCACGGTTCACTCCTTATGTGGCCATAACCACTGGAATGGGTTGATCTGAAGCTGGGAGCCAGGAACTTCTTCCTGGTCTCCCACCTGGGTACAGGGGTCCAAGCACTTGGGCCATCTCTGGCTGCCTTCACAGACTCATTAGCAGGGAGCTGCATCGGAAGTTGAGCAGCTGGGTGTTGAACCTGTGCCCATATGGGATGCTAGTGTTGTAGGCAGAGGCTTAACCTGCCTATGCCACAATGCCAGCCCCTGTAGGGACAGAATCTTTTGTAAGGCAAATGTTTTATGTTGTTTTACTTTATTTTATTTAAAATGGAGAGGGAGATACACAGAGAGAGATATTTCATCTGCTGATTTGTTGCCTACTACATCCAAGGCTGGACAACGAGGGACCCTGAACTCCATTTAAGTCTTCCACTTGGATGGCAGGGGCCCAAGTACTTGAGCCATCCTCCTCTGCCCTCCCTGGCCATAGCAGAGAGCTGGACTGGAAGAGGAGCAACTGGGACAGAATCCAGCACCCCGACCGGGACTAGAACCCAGGGTGCCAGCGCCGCAGGCGGAGGATTAGCCTAGTGAGCCGCGGCGCCAGCTGAATCTTTCATAATTTAAACCTCTACAAATGTGTATTCAGTTGCTCCCACTTTGAAGTCGGTTCCAGCAGCCTTCTCTGGTTTCCAGTGCCACCTTCAGCTTATCCAAACTTTCCTTTACACTCCTGATTCTGCTTCTGGACGCTTCTGTCACGCTAACCTGCTTATGCGTTCTTGCTGTACCCATACAATTGTAAGGTAACCTTCACTTCAGTAACACGTTTACCCCAGCTTTGTTGTCAGTTCGTTTGATAGTGTCCTGTCCGTCTTGTAGACTTTCTTCACTGCTGTTTGTTAGTTTTAGAATTTTGTTCTTCTGCCCATATAAGTTCCCAAGACTTGTCTTTGAGATAGCGGATTCTTTCTTCTGCATGACTGATTTCTTCTATTGAGTTTCTCTATGGATTTTTTCATTTCAGGTTCAGAATTTGCATTTGGTTCTTTTTGGGGTTTCAGGATCTTTGTTGATGTTCACATGTTGTCAATGCATTGTTTTCCTGATTTTATTTAGTGGTCTATTTGTGTCTTCTTGTAGCTCTTTGAGAAAATTATTTTGACTTCTTAGATCTGTATTTTTCTCATACTTCAGTTTTTTATTTTAAAATAGTTATATATTCATAAGAAGTTGTAAATATAATACACGAAGTGCCATGTACCCTTCACCAAGTTTCTCCTAGTGGTAACATTTTCCCTAACTATAATATACTATCAAAATTAGGAAGCTGACATTAGCATAATAGGAGTATATAACTCTGTCATTTTATTAAATGTGTTGATACATATGACCATCATGGCAAACAAAATAGAGAACTCACCCCACCTATCTCCCTTATAATACTTCTTTATTTTCTTAAAGATTTTATTTATTTATTTGACAGGTAGAGTTACAGACAGTGAGAGAGAGAGAGAGAGAGAAAGGTCTTCCTTCTGTTGGTTCACTCCCCAAATGGCCGCAATGGCCGGAGCTGTGCTAATCTGAAGCCAGGAGCCTCTTTCTGGTCTCCCATGTGGGTTGCAGGGGCCCAAGGACTTTGGCCATTCTCCACTGCTTTCCCAGGCCACAGCAGAGAGCTGGACTGGAAGAGGAGCAACTGGGACCAGAAGCAGCACCCATATGGGATGCTGGTGCTGCAGGCAGAGGATTAACTTAGTGCGCCACAGTGCTGGCCCCTATAATACTTCCTTATATGCACACCCACTTTCACCAAACTAACACCTGGCAGTTTTTTCGGTGTCAATTATAGTGCCTTTTAAAATTCCTTTGGTGACACCAAGTTTCCATGGTTATTGATGGCCCTTGTGGTCTTGGCATTGGCATCTGCATGTTTGGAGAAGTAGGCACCACTTCCAGCCTTAGCAGACGGGCTTCTGCAGAGAAAGCCCTGCACAAGGCAGCCCTCCCAAAGATTCTAGAAAGGTCAGCTGCTGGCATTCATGAACAGACCTTTGTAGGAGCCCTAGGGCAGGATGGCCTGGAACATGGGTCCCTGGGGGCTTCTGTGACATGGTGGCTAGCCTGTAGCCTTAATCTTGGGCATAGGTTTGCCCTCTGAGTGCCTGGGGACTGGCCTGAGTCTGCAGGGGAAGGCTCATGTCCTCAGTCAGCAAGCAGGAGGTGGCCTGGTGCCTGAGTCCACAGTAGCCAGCATTGAGGATCTGCAGGGATCTTCTTGGAACATGGGTTGTTGTCCTGATGCCTTGGGCCTTGGGGGCTATCCCACTGCCTGGTTCCGTGGGGGATGGCTTGGCACTTGGAAGGTCATGGCAGCTGTAGTGGTTGCACCTGTACCAGAGGCTGGACTGGAATCTGGAGCTTCAGTAGCTGGCTAAGTGCTGGGGGTAAGCCTGGAGCCTGGACCCTCAAGGGTGGCAGGGTTACCTGGAGTGGGCTGGTGCTAGGGTCTGAGCGGACTCGAGTTCTCACTTCATGGGAATTTGTGCATGTGAAGAGCACCTGTGTCCACACTGGAGTGTGGTGGAGGCGGGGAGTCACGATGTGGGTGACATTGTGTTGCTCCTCGCCCATGCTCCTTTCTTACTGCTGTGCTCCAGGGGCCACCGTCCCTCACCGGGATCCCTTAGCTCTTGTGAAGCTATTTTTGCACAGGGATGGCTTTTGAACTGATGCTGTTTTAAGGAGCCAAGTGCTAGAAACATCGAGGCTGACATCTTGCTCCTGTCCCTCTCCCCTTACAACCCTTTCTGATGGTGGAGAGAGCTTGCAACCCTCATTGTTTTTTATAGAACGTTTATCATTCTTTTTATGTATTTACTTTTAAAAGCTCATGATTTCTGATAAAAAATACCATTGATGATTTAACTCATAAAATATACAATTTATAGATGTATTTAAAATAGTTGCATTATTGAGTTTTCCCAGCAAGCTACATCATAGCTCTTCATTCTGATCATCTTTAAAACACCTCCGTACATTTTTTTCATTTTCCCTATGCTTATCTGCCCTGTTTTCTCCTCTGTATCTTATTTGTCTGAGGAAGCTGCATCTTTTTATTGATCCTTTTATTTCATATTGTAGCCTGTGTCAGGGTCTTCTTTTTCAATGCTTGATAATATTCTGCTGTGCACATAGATAGTATTTTGCTTATCCATGAATGCATTAATGGGCATTTGTGTTGCTTCTTCACGTTAGATACTGTGGATAATGCTGCTGTGGCCATGACTGTGCGAACGTGTCTTTAAGGTCCAATTTTCAGTTCCTTTGGGCATATATCCAGAAGAAGAATTATTGGATCAGATGGTGTAATATTTCTTATGTTGGCATTTCTTTTGTACTTTTAGTAAATACTCTTTCTTTCTTTCTTTCTTTCTTTCTTTCTTTCTTTCTTTCTTGACAGGCAGAGTGGACAGTGAGAGAGAGAGACAGAGAGAAAGGTCTTCCTTTGCCATTGGTTCACCCTCCAATGGCCGCTGCAGCCAGTGCGCTGCGGCCGGCGCACTGCGCTGATCCGAAACCAGGAGCCAGGTGCTTCTCCTGGTCTCCCATGGGGTGCAGGGCCCAAGCACTTGGGCCATCCTCCACTGCACTCCCAGGCCACAGCAGAGAGCTGGCCTGGAAGAGGGGCAACCGGGACAGAATCCGGCGTCCCAACCGGGACTAGAACCTGGTGTGCCGGCACCGCAGGCGGAAGATTAGCCTAGTGAGCCTCGGCACCGGTCTTTCTTTCTTCCTTTCTTCCTTTCTTCCTTTCTTCCTTTCTTCCTTTCTTCCTTTCTTCCTTTCTTCCTTTCTTCCTTTCTTCCTTTCTTCCTTTCTCCCTTCCTTCCTTCCTTCCTTCCTTCCTTCCTTCCTTCCTTCCTTCCTTCCTTCTTTCTCTCTTTCTCTCTTTCTCTCTTTCTTCATATTTATTTGAAATACAGAATTACAGAGAGAGGTAGAGACAGAGAGAGAGAGATCTTTCATCTACTGATTCACTCCCCAAATGGCTGCAATGGCCAGGGCTGGTCCAGGCCAAAGCCAGGAACAAAGAGCTTCTTCTGCTTCTCCCAAGCACTGGGACCATCCCCCGTGTTTTCCAGGTGCATTAGCAGGGAGCTGGATGGGAAGTGGAGCAGCCAGGACTTGAACCAGCATCCATATGGGATGCCGGCACTGCAGGCGGCGACTTTACCTGCTATGCTGCAGCTCCAGCCCTTGATACTCTTTCTTGTTCTAAGAGTTTCCATACTATAAACAAGGGCTGAAATTTATGAAATTTCCAGTGTCTATTAGATTATTCAGTTTTTTGCCTAGTCTGTAATGTAGTGAATTGAGTCAATAGGTCCCCTAAAAGACCAGACCTTAGACACTTTGAATACGCATTTTGTGTCAGAAATCCGACATGATATGTTGGGTTGTAGGAATCCTGGCTGCAAGTGGAGTGTCCGGTCTGCCCACACTTCCACCTCGGAGTCCCCTCCGCCACCCCTCAGGTTTCACAGTTTACTAGAATGGTTCACGGAACGCAAGGAAACACTTAGATGAGTACTCGTTTATTATAACACAAACGGCTGAGCAAGAGCCCAGAGGAAGCAACACACAATGACGTGTGTTGGGGCTGGGGGAGGTACAGAGGTCCCATGCCTAGCTGCACCCCAGCACATCCCTGTGTTTGTCAACCGAGAAACTCCCCCAGACCCCTAGGGGTTTCTCCTGAAGCCCACAGGCCTCCTGAGCGAGGTCTGATGTTAACGTGGCCTTGGCTCTGATCTGTGATTGGTTGCTGCATCTGTAGGTACCAGTGGCTGCAGTGTCTTCCGGCTGACACGCCCCCAGAGAGAGACTGCCCCTTGTGTCTTTTTAAGGTGTAGTCCTACTGTTAACACTGGAGCCCTGTTGGCATAGCGGCAGTGTGTAAGAGAGTGGAAGTGTTCTAAAACATTGTTAAGTTTCAGTCCCAGGTGGGCCTGGGTCCCTACCCTGCGGCCTGCAGTTTCTTCACTCCCTTCTGTAGGTGGGAGATAAACTCTGATAAAGTCATCCCCTGGGGAGGACCCTTGGGGAGAGTGCTGTGGCCTGTCCAGGCATATTCCACAGTGGCTGGTTCTTCTTTCTCTATCCCCTTTCTTTTTAAAGATTTATTTATTTATTCGAAAGTCAAGAGTTACACAGAGAGAGGAGAGGCAGAGAGAGAGAGAGAGGTCTTCTATCCACTGGTTCACTCCCCAGATGGCCTCAACGGCTGGAGTTGTGCCGATCCGAAGCCAGTAGCCAGGAGCTTCTTCTGGGTCTCCCACGCGGGTGCAGGGGCCGTCTTCTACTGCTTTTCCCAACCGTAGCAGAGAGCCGGATTGGAAGTGAAGCAGCAGGGACTCGAACCGGCGCCCATATGGGATGCCGGTGCTGCAGTCCAGGGCATTAACCTGCTGCACCACAGCACTGGCCCCATCTCTATCCCCTTTCAGAGCCACTTCCTCTGCTCTTCACGTGGAGAACCTGGGAGCATCCCTGAAGGTAAAACTGGGAAAAATGGTGCTGTAGTAGAATAAACAGAATAAATACCAGATGGGAGCCAGAGCTCCCATGATAATTGCAATTTACTGTCTGTTGTGTGCTGATGAATTGATACCTGGCAGGAGACCCCTAGGTGGCTTCCGGAGAAGGGTTGGTAGCCAGAAAGATCCAGGCTTGGGAGGCCACCTGCCAGCCTCTGGGGAGGGGAGTGTGTCTGAGATGGAGTGATTTAAGCAATCCTGCGTGCAGATTCCCTAAACCCTGTGGGTGGATGCGGGGGGTCGCTGGTGGGCTGGTAAAGGTAGATGCCTTAGGGAGGTGCTAACTCCCATTCTTTGCCTGTGTAACTCTTCCATTTGGCTGCTTCTGAGTTGTATCCTTTAGAGTAAGCCAGCAGACATGAGAGAAGTGTTCTGTTAAGTTCTGTGAGTCATTCTTTTTTTTTTTTTTTTAAGATTTATTTTATTTATTTAAATAAATAAAAGGGAGAGCGAGAGAGAGGGAGACAGAGAGAGAGAGAGAGATCAATCTTCTATCTGCTAATTCACTCCCCGAATGACCACAACAGCTGGGGCTGGGCCAGGACAAAGCCAGGAGCCTGGAACCCATCCTTTGGCCTTGCGAGATGCCAGTGTCGCCCCTGGTGGTTTTAACCTGCTGCACCACAATGCCAGGCGTCTGTGAGTCATTCTGGTGAACTCTTCAACCTTAGGGTTTAATTGTGGGAACTCCTGAATTTGTGCCTGACTGGGCAGAAGTGAGGGCCACCCCATTTGTGGCTGGAGTGTTTGAGTGTTTAACCTATGGGCTCTGTACGATTTCTGAGTCGTGTCTGGATTGAATAGAATTGTTGGACACCCAGTTGACCTCAGAGAATCAGAGGCCCCCCCAAGAAGGGGCTCCCCAGGTCTTCCTCATTCTTGGAGCTTACACTCAGCTCTGGCAGTGTGTTTGGATTCCTGTATGGCTCCTGCAGCTGCTTCTCAGGTGAGCAGGTCGTGACTGTACCTCCATGGGTTCACCTGTTTCTGGATCAGCAGGCGGTGGTTCGTTCTGTGACTTCAGTTTCCTGCTGGATGCGGGAAAAGTCATTGACTGTCAGGCTGTTTGACGCTTCCTGTTGGCAGGAGGAGGGTCGACGACTGTGCCCCGGTCTCTGCCTCTTTCCTGCACTTTGGGGTGTGCGTGGCTCCCAGCTTGCTTCTGCGTCCATCAGTTGGACTAACTCGCAGTGTTTCTGTAGTGCGTGCTTCCTGTTTGTGTCTCCCAGCCATCAGGATTCACAGAACAAACTAAGAGTCTTTCTACCTTTTTTAATTTTAGTTCCCTCTGTTGTGCCTTCAACATGAAAAGCCTGGGCTGCTGTCTTTTCCATTTATGTGTTTTCTTTGTTACTTTTCACTTCTTGCATTCAGAAAAACATATACAACAAACACACACGCATATACATGCATATGCACACGTGTGTGTGTGTGTGATTCTGCCTAGAGAGGATCATAGCCTGACAGCATTTTGTCATGGGATCCTTCAAGTACATGAACTCTTGTTTTTTCTTTTGTGGGCGTCCTCCTTCACAGTCCCTCTGCTGCGCACCCTGGCTCATTCCCTGACTCTCACTCTGTAACTGATCCTTGGAGCCTGTTGCAAAGCTTTCATTCATGGCCTCCGTGTTCTCCTACAGATAATCCCACATGAACAACCTTAATCCATATCCTAGGGTCCTGGTGCTTTTATTTCTATTTGATTGACTCCCAGGAGTGGGATTGCTGAGTCTAAAGGTAGGTGTGTTTTTAATCTTAATAGTTATTTCCAAATTAAATGCCTGGCACCTGGTCTTGAATAATTTTTGTGATGGCATTGCCAGTTTCTTCTGGGGCTACTGGTCTACTCAAGTTTTCTACCTCTTCTTGAGTCAATTTCAGGAAATTATATTTTCTCAAGAAGTCATTCATTTTGCATGGAGTTTCAGAATCGGTGCTATAAATTATACATAGTACGCTCTTATGATTTAATAATTTCCCCCACTGTCTGTAGAACTGTGGACATTGTATGTGGCTTCTCTCTTGTTGTCTGACTTCACTGAATGTAATCCCCTTACTTTGTAACTTGGGAAATTCCCAGGGGCCTGTGCTTTTGGTATTTCTTTATTTTAGGCTTGGAGCTCAAACCTACCTTTTCCTGTGTGACAGTCACTTCCTGTAATGTGAGGGGTCCCCTCACAGATCGGGTACATCTCCTTGGGCTTTCATAGATCTATTTTAAAAATATTTTTCGTCTTTTTTTTTTTTTTTTGCATCTTGGAAGCAGAGAGCAGACACTTGTTCAAAAATTATATACCCATTCAGGTTCTCTTGGGTATTTCTAATGGATGAACAATTTTAAGAAAAGTATGTTTGGCAAGACAGAAGGTACACATACAATAAACTTGGCAAATCTCTGAAGAAGATACTAGCAAGTAAAAATTAAATGCTAACATACTGTTTGTGGCTGTGTCACGTGCATTATATTACTTAATTCTCATAGTTGTACTGGAATGTAACTACATGAGGGTATTTGAAAAGTTTGTAGAAAATGAAATTAAGATAAGCTTATTTCAGTGTGAAAAGCTGTTGAAACCCATGCATAGTTTTTTTATCATCTCATTTTCCATGAGGTTTTTGAAGATATGATGTATGCATAGATTTCAATTTTTTGGCACCAAATGTTCATTTTAATTCCTTTTTCCATCAATGTTTTGAAGTACCCTTATGTAAAAAAAAAAAATGCCCATTTTATAGCTGAGAAATCCAAGACACAGAAAGGTAAAGAATTCATACAAGAAGTGCCAGGCTAGGACCCCAAATCTGTTTTCTTTGATGTGCTCTACCAAGTGCTGGAAAAATTGTTTAGGGATAATCTGTAGTAAAATTATTTTTAAAAGGAAGAAATTAATTTCTACAATGTTGAATCTTTTTTTATTTTTTGAAAAACAGGGAGGTGTGATTTTGATTAACTTATTTGATGGAGGCCATAAAGGGATTTTTGGGGGTCCTCCCTATATGATGGCCTTGACCCAAATAGTTGGTATGATTGCTCTGTTTTTATCATTCATTATATTTTTTGATGTACTTTTTAAAAAAGTGTTTTTGTTTTATCATAGAAAAATAAAACAAATAAAACAGATTTGACACATTCCAGCAACTTCAGTCCTAATCCATGACCATAAGGCAAGGCCTTTTTCACTGGTCAGGGTTTTTCCCTGGAAGTGGCAGGATCTGCTCAGGTCCCTGTAAGCAGAGGACGGCAGCACAGCACCCAGCTCGCGGAGCCACTGGCACAGCTGCAGAAGCAGACTCTGTGGAGCTCGCAAAGCCACCCGGCAGCACGGGGTCACCGAGAGATCTGCTGTGGGGAGAGAGCGCCTGCCCGTGCCCGCCGCCACCACTGCAGGTGCAGACGCTGGGCCCCGCTACTTCTGCTCTGATCTGCACCAGGCACATGGATGCCCGTGCTGCAGTTCCAGTCGGTCTCTCCCACAGGGACATCTGTACAGCGACACAGAAATCACACCTGCCCAATATACACCCTCAACAGTTGGGCAGGCTGGGGAATATGGGATTTGTGCTTGAGTTCCTTGTTTTTCTTTTTTTTTAAGATTTTATTTATTTATTTTTTTGAGAGGTAGAGTTACAGAGAGAGAGAGAGAGAGAGAGAGAAAGAGACAGAGAGAAAGGTCTTTCCATCTACTGGTTCACTCCCCAAATGGCTGCAATGGCTGGAGCTGAGCCAATCCGAAGCCAGGAGCCAGGAGCTTCTTCTGGGTCTCCCACGTGGGTGCAGGGGCCCAAGCACTTGGGCCATCTTCCACTGCTTTCCCAGGCCATGGCAGAGAGCTGGATCAGAAGAAGAGCAGCCAGGAGATGATCCAGCACCTATATGGGATACCGGCGCCACAGGTGGAAGCCCAGCCCACTACACCATAGCACCAACCCCAAGTACCTTGTTTTTCAGAATTTATTTGTTAAGAGCAGTTTTAGGTTCATAGCAATGTAGAATGGAAGGTTCAGAGATTTCCCATGTAGCCCTTTCCCCATAAACATACATAGTGTTCACCATCATCAATAGGTGCGTTTGTTACAGTTGATGAACCTAGGCTGACTCATCATTGTCACCTAAAGCCCATAGTTTACATTAGAGTTCACACTGGGTGTTGTACTTCCTGTGGGTTTGGACAAATATAGGAAGACATCCACTTCTCTTTGTAGTATCCTACGGAGTTGTTTGACTGCCCTGAGAATACTCCATGCTCTGCCTGTTCATCCTTTCCTGCCCCTTAGCCCTGGCCACCCTCTGATCTTTCTGCTATTTCCGTTGTTTGGTTTCGTCCAGAATGGTAGCACGGTTGGAATCACGTAATAGGCTTCTCAGCCTGACTTCTTTCACTTCTTGATATGCAAGACAGGATCTGTGGCTTTTCATATCTCAGCAGCTCCTTCTCGGTGCTGTGTTGCTGAGCCCTGTTCCGCTGTCTGGCTGTACCACAGGTTGTTCATCTGTTCACCTGCTGCAGGGCATCCTGGCTTGCAGGTATTGGCACTCTGGATCAGCTGCTGGAACCATCTCTGCTCACGGTTTTGTGCAGACCTAAGTTTTCATCTCTTTGGGTAAATGCCAAGGGTTCTGATTGCTGGGTCCTATGGGGAGAGTCAGTTGGTCACCTATAGAATTGGAAATGATATCTGCACACCATTTACTGGTCAGGAGTTAATATTAAAACGTATGATTAATTACCTCTTTTAAGGCTCTGACTCCAACCATTTGTGAGATTCTGAGCCTGAGATGTCAACATGCAAATTTGGAAAGACACACTTCAGCCTACAATGGTGGCCAGCGATTCAGGCTTCGTGTGTGTTATATGTTGCTGTGAACTCATTTGTAGGTAATATATGGATCAGATCGAGGGATCACACCTACGCTTCGAGGGCTTATTTTTCTCTATCAAAAATAGCATCCCTGGGGACCAGCACTGTGGCTCACTTGGCTAATCCTCCGCCTGCAGTGCCGGCATCCCATATGGGTGCTGGGTTCTAGTCCTGGCTGCTCCTCTTCCAGGCCAGCTCTCTGCTGTGGCCCAGGAGTGCAGTGGAGGATGGCCCAAGTGCTTGGGCCCTGCACCCACATGGGAGACCAGGAGGAAGCACCTGGCTCCTGGCTTCGGATCAGCATAGCTCTGGCCGTGGCGGCCATTTTGGGGGTGAACCAACAGAAGTAAGACCTTTCTCTCTGTCTCTCTCTGTCTCTCTCTCTCTCTCTCTCACTGTCTAACTCTGCCTGTCAAATAAAATAAAAATAAAAATAAAAATAGCATCCCTTCAGGGGAAGCAGTAAGTTTCATTTGTGCACATACTGGGGTATTGCAGAGGAATTTCAATCGTGAGTGTCCCTGTTTCACCAGCCTCTACGAGTGTTGGATTCATCACTTTACGAGAAGGTAGAGAGAATCCTGGAAGACTCATGCATTCATTGGTACAGAAACTGAATATCATCAGACCACCGAGAGCACATCTCACTCACGCCTTCTTTTCCTGGATAGATTGAAACAGACTTTAAGATAAATTCTACCCTTAACATCTACCATCCACTGAGTTTAAGGAAAACCTGTCAAAACCTAAACCTCGAGTCTGCCTTGCTTCCAAGGGCCTGGCACCTTCTTCAGGAAACCCCCAGAGGCGAATGGAGGATTTACAGGGTACAGTGTCAGGACAGGGCCTGGGAGGGGGGAGGCAGAGGTCAAGTTAACAACCGCACCGAGGAGGGTGGCACATGTGGGCCATTTCCTCTGTATTGTGGAGCTTGGAATGGAGGAATTTAGTCAACTCCCTGGCTTGAAACTCTCTAGGAGGGAAGTTTGCTGTGCCCCTAGAGTGACCCGTGTGAAGGTTTAGGATCCTATGTGAGTAAGATTGACTTTCTTTAGTCCATCCATGGAATTTCTCTGCTTTAACTTTATCCATCTCTGTCTTCAGCTTCCATAAATCATTATGCATGCATGAATGCAGATACACACTCACACGCGCACACACGCACACACACAGGCAAACACATGGACACACAGACACCTGCACACACGCACACGCATATGGTTGCTGAATACATATAGGGCTCCGAAAGCGTTTACTGTAGGGACCGGAATCCCTGGGATCCTGCTACTGTTTCTTTCAGCAGCTGCGGAGCCTGGTACACACAAGACACTCAAAAGGTGCAGGTTGAATGAACACCGAAATCGTCCGTGGTCAAGATTAAGAATTCCTGACTCAGCGCGACCCTGAGGAAGGGTGGTGGGAGTGAAGCTAGGAATGCTGAGTCAGTCTGCGCTCCCCAGCCACAGGCAAGCTGCTGACCTGCACCGTCTGAAGGCGGCAGGAGCTTAGTGCGTAGCCCTTGGGCCTCAGTTCACCCTGTTGGAAAATACACGTGCAGATAGGTAGTTAGGCAGGTAGACGAGATGGCTAGAGAGGCAGTAGGTAAACGTATGTGGCTCTGGGGTTAGCTCTGCCTGCATCTCCCTCCGTGTGTTCTAAGATGGTAGGAAAGTCGTGCGATAACCATCCCAGCCTGGGTCGCATCAGCTGCACGCCCCCCGCCTCAACCAGAATCTCCACGCTCCCTGCCTGCCTCGGCTCTCCTGTTTCTTCTCCCTTGCTCTGCCTCCAAGCAGCTGTCTAGCTTGGAAAAAGCCAGGACTTCTGGAATCTGGTGAAGGGAATGGGACAACCATAGAACTTCAGTGCCTGCAACATCTTCCCTGCCAGAAAGCTGATTTCTTTTTAAACAGGAGATTCTTTGTAAGATACTAAATCTGGGTGGAACAGCAGGCAGCACAGCCTGCTGCTCTCTCCTCCTCCTTCCCCCTTCCCTCCCTCCGGAGGAGCCCAGGGCCCCTGTAACAGATGTCCCTTCTAGCAGCTTGCAGCAGGCACCCAGGATCACCTTGACACACAGCGACAGCCTGCTGCACTCCAGGGCCGGCCTGAAAGAAAAGGAAATGCAGCCACCATTTGAGCGTTGGAGCGGGAGAAGAGAATATTTAGTAAACAGAGTCCATTGGGTGAGACCTCACTTTGAAGAGGTTCACAATTCAAACAGGAGAAAAGCCTCCTCTTTCCTCCAGAGGCTGAACTCTTTGTGAGTCATTTCTTTAAGGAGCGACTGTTGTAATTCAGATCGTCAACTTTCAAAACGGGCTAGGAATCAAGAGGAACAGACGTGGTCCTTGTCAACACAGCCCATGCCTACCCCCTGCCGAGTTCCTTGCAGGGAAAGGAAGGATGACGGGTGACGTGGTGGTTAATAAACAAGAAGTCTGCCTGCAGGAAAAAACCAGATTCAAAGATTTCTATGTAGGCAGGTTGATTGGTAGGATGGTGCTCCCAGAATTTCTTTGTAGCACAGCCTGTGGTACCTTGGTACACATGTGCATGTGTGTATGCGTGTGCACGCACATGTGTGTGTCCATATGTGTGCGTGCACATGTGTGTGTCCATATGTGTGCATGCATGTATGTGTCCCTGTGTGAATGTGTGCATGCACGTGTGTGTCTCTCGGTGTTCATGTACGTGTGTGTGTGTGAGCGTTTACCTTCCGACTCTACCTTTGGAATCCTGATTTTATTAACTCTTATTTAATGTAAGAATGATAGCAGTAATTACTGCAGGTTCCTGGGGTACCAGCAAGGAGCTCAATGAAGGATGGCAGAGGAGGCAGCCATCTGCTACCCGGGAGCAGGAGGGGCTGGCATCCGAGTCACAGCCTGAGGGACCCGGCTGCTGATTTGCTCTCCGTGGAGAAGCAGCCCTGGTTGTGTGGGTTCACAGCTTCCCCTTGAGCAAGAGAGAGGCTGGACTGTGAAACAACACCCTACTGTCAGCAAGCGGGGGAGGACAGGTCGTCGTGCTGGCGTGGGGACGGTCAGTGTGGCCTCAGAACTGGGAAGCTGGGTTGATGCTGAAGGCAGATATCCCTGGTTTCCAGTACCGCCTTTGCCACCTGTGGACTATGTGGCTTTGGGCAGGCTATTTGACTTCATTTTTACTCTCTTTTCATGTGCAAAATATACGTGAATAGACTCGTCTCCCAAAGAGTTACTGTGAAGTCAGGAGTTTCCATTGCTAACCTGCTTTAGCTGTGGGACTTTGGGCACACACGGAATAGCCACAGAGCTCATCACTCACTAGCAGTAGGAGAGGCAGCTCTTCTCACGTTTATTAAATCATTATCTGCTGCAAGCCCAGTGTCAACTCCTGATCCCTTCAGAAACTAGCAGTAGGTGGTGTTATTAGCCATGAGGGAAATTAAGACATAGAATAGCTTATGCTTGGAAATAATTAGCATTTATTGCATTCTGGACTCTGTGCTAGGCTCTTTAAATCTGTTGTTTAATCTCACTGCTCTTGCCATCCCAATATGAGCATGTTGTTTTCTTAGTTTTAGAGGTGAATAAGGCTCAGAGAAGTTGAGTAACTTGGTGGAGATTGCACAGGTTCAGTTGTCTGTCTGTCTTGTTCAAAAGCTTCAAGTCTCTCTGGAGTGTTTATCTCCATCTTTGGGATATTGCTAGGTAGAACTCGTAGGCCATACAACCATATGTTCTGATGCTTAACTCAGCGCCTGAAGGATGGATAAAGTTAAATTAGAACAGGATGTTTTCAGGCTAATTCTTTGTGGCCAGTTTTCATGGGAATTAGTTATGTTTCTGCTGATGTCAGTGTGCTTCTTCCTGGTGAGCTTCATAGCTTTCCAGCATTAAGTCAGCCTTTGATATCCCTCTCTTCATCCATCCATCCATCCACCTACCCATCCATCCATCTCCATGTGCCATCCACCCACCCGCCCATCTATCCATTCATATCCATCCACCATCCACCATCCATCCAACTATCCATTCATCCATATCCACCCACCATCCATCCGTCCATCCATCCACCCATCCATCCAACTATCCATTCATCCATATCCACCCACCCACCCACCGTCCATCCAGCCATCCATTCATTCATATCCTTGTACCATCCATCCATTTCCACCCATCCACCAATCATCCATCCATCCAACCATCTATCTATATCTATCCACCTACCATCTATCCCCCCACCATCCATCCACCCATTCATCCATCCATCTACCCAGCCATCCATCCACCATTCATCCATTCGTATCCATCTACAATCCATCACCCAACCATCCATCCATATCCATCCATTTACCAATCCCCGTTCATGTGCCAGATACCATTCTAGGTACTGTGGATACAACAGTGAACAAAACAGACAATATCACCTGCTGTCATGGAACTTGCATAATAAATGGCACAAATTAAGTAAAAAATAAAATGATGTTACATAGTTATAATTGTTTTAAGAGAAACAAAAACTGAAACAAAATAATAAACAAAAAGTTTGGAATTTCAGGCAAGGTGGCCAATGAGGACCTTGCCAAGAAGATAACATTTGAGTAGAGCTGGTTTTTTAAGATTTATTTTTATTTTATGTGAATATATATATATATATATATGAGAGAGAGAGGGAGAGAGAGACAGAGAGATTTTTCCATTCTGGTTCACTCCCTAAATGGCCACAATAACCAGGGCTGGGTCAGACGAAAACTCCATCCGGGTCTCCCACGTGGAGTGGGAGGAGCCTAAATGCTTGGGCCATCTTCTGCTGTTTCTCAAGCACATTAGCAGATAGTGAGCTTGGAAATGGAACAGCCAGTACTTGAACCAGTGCCTATATGGGATGCATCCAGGTGGCATCTTAACCCGCCACACCACAGCACCCCTCCCACGTAGAGATTCAAGAGGCCAGTGAGGGAATGGGGTGGTTGTCTTTTTTTTTATTTTTTATTTATTTATTTATTTTTTTACTTTTTGACAGGCAGAGTGGACAGTGAGAGAGAGAGACAGAGAGAAAGGTCTTCCTTTGCCATTGGTTCGCCCTCCAATGGCCGCCGCGGCCGGCGCGCTGCGGCCAGCGCATCACGCTGATCCGATGGCAGGAGCCAGGTGCTTCTCCTGGTCTCCCATGGGGTGCAGGGCCCAAGCACTTGGGCCATCCTCCACTGCGCTCCCTGGCCACAGCAGAGAGCTGGCCTGGAAGAGGGGCAACCGGGACAGAATCCGGCACCCCGACCGGGACTAGAACCCAGTGTGCCGGCACCGCAAGGCGGAGGATTAGCCTAGTGAGCCGCGGCGCCAGGGCCGGGGTGGTTGTCTTTAAGAAGAGCTGTACGGACAGAGGGAAGGGCATGCAGGAAGTTCCTGAGGCAGAAGCCCCAGAAGAGGAAAGAAACCAGTGTAAGACGAGGGTTAAGAGCAAGGGACAGGGTGGGAAAGCACAAAGACTTTGGCTTTTAGTCTGATGTAGAAGTCTATCTGAAGATGTGAGACAGAGGTGTTACATAATCCGACTTAGCTTTAATAAGGAATCCTTAGGTTTTAACAGAACCATTGAAAAGCGGCCAGCACAGGGACAGGGAGCAAAGCTAGCAATGATCCAGACGAGCAAGGGTGATGTCCTCTTCCTCCCCACCCTCCTGGTAGCCCTGGGAGTGGGGAGAAGTGAGATTCCAAATGTATTTTAACACAGGGGCAGCGGGATAGAGGGCTTGGTGAGAGATAGAGGGCTTGGGTTTCTTCTATTTCAGTCTGTCTTGTTGGACACCAGGAGGTTGGGAGTTTTGCCTGGGGATAACACACAATGGAGGAAATCAAAACACAGGTAGACCACAGTGACCAAAGAGTATGTGCCTTTGGGTTCTTCAGGAAGCAGAAGCAGATGCCAATACCGGATGGGACATGCTGGAGATCTTGGAGGAATGCCTGGGGAGGAAAAAGGGCAGGATGCTGGAGACAGCAGGGAGAGTCTTCGGACTGGGATGCAAATCGGTTATCTGCAAAAGCCAGGGCAGAGGAAGGAAGGTTGGGTTTGAAGAGTTAACAGACTCGGTTCCAAATAAAGTTTGGCCTGGCCAGTGGCGAGTCCTCAAGTCACCGCTGCCCATTAATTATGTTCCTTGCAGCGGCAAGTCTGAGAGGCTTATGTTTGTGGTTGCCACAGAGAGAATGCCTGGTAAATTAAATCCATGTTGGGGCAAAAACCTCAGAGCTGGACGTCAGGAGCTAGATCGAGTTAGGTGAAGGAGTAGGATGGCTGGCACAAGGAAGAGGGTTAATAAAAATAATATATATACTCATATGATGCTTACGGTGGTGAGTTAGGTACTTGTATGTGCATTTACCGTCTCATGCAAACCTTGTGTTGAACCTTCAGAGTAACTGTTGAGCAAGCGAAGCAGAGAGGCATTTATTAGCACAAACAGAGTAGCTCCTGGATTCAGACTCAGACGGTGGAACTCCAGATTCTGCCCTCTGAGCCATTCTGTCACGAGGCTGGATGCTGTCAAGCAGTGTGTGGGTGGATTTTTTTGGCTAACAGGCCAGGTTCAGGCCAGACAGTTGTCACAGTGCTGCGTCTCGCTCCAGGGGTGACACTGATGCAGGGCAGTGGTTCACCCTACTGGTGAGAAGGGAGATAGAGCGTTGGGCTTACCCTGTGGTGTATAGGAGCAGGAATGGGAAGCTGGGGTTCCTATTTGCGGGAGATTTGAAGTATCATGGTGATGGAGCGTGGTGATTCGGTGTGGGTCCAGAGAGACCTAACCCCATTCTAGAGACCTAACCCCTGGTGTGATCACTCAGCCAGGGAGAGGCAGGACCTGGGTCTATCTCATCTTCCACCACATTTGCAGGGTGTAACCCCTTCATGGAGTGCCTTATTCAAAAAGTGATTGAATAAATCCAACCACGCAAGCTGATGCCCAGATTCCCAGGAGTGCTCAGATCATGCGCTTGTATTGATGAGATGTGTTTTTGCTGAAAAACTCCCTCTGTGTCAAGGACTGCCCACAGGAAGAAATGGCTTCTCCCACACCACCCAGCATGTTCATTCAGTCTGCAGGAGGTCATGGCTACTCATGCTGATGCCCTGTTTTCCAGTGAACTGGCAGAGCCTAGCATGCCAGCCCTGACTTTGTGGGTTCAAATGGTAACCATTTTGGTGTGGTTGGAATTCTGGGGTTGGTGGGGTGTTTTTGTGTGGGCTGACTCAGCTGATCTCTGCAGTCAGGGGCTGCCTATTCAGGATGGTTCCATTCATGGCTGACAGTTGGCTTCGTTAGCTTGGGCGACAGACATGACTTGGAGTCTCTTGTTATCTTTCAGGCTTGGTTAGCTTGGAAGCCCACAGAACGCTGGTCACAGAGTTCCCAAAGCAAACCCCAAAGGCAAGCCCTTTTCGATCTGTTTGCTGATGTCCTGTTGACAAAAGCAAGTCACATGGGCAAGGCCAGATTCAAACAGCATCTAAGTTAAGTTTCCAGCTCATGCACAGAAGAACTGCAGAGTCATACAAAGGGGCTTCAAAAAGTTCATGGAAAGTACAATTTGAAGATGTCTTTATTTTGCTGCAAAAAAATTGAAAGCCGTGCAGTTTTTTCATAATATGCAATTCCATGACCTTTTTGAAAACCCCTCATATTGTCGAGGGATACAGCTACAGCGGTGGGAGATGACTGTGGCGATTTTTGCAATATCTCACATTTGTCTTCTGAGTCTGTGTATCCAAAGAGTTCTTCTTACCAGCAGCATCTCTTACAGCTGGGAATGATTTCTTATCTTCCTCATGTCATCCCAGTTGTCATTTCTAATTTTTCCCCATTCTGCCCTAGTGTTCCTGTTCCATTCATATCCTAAGTATGTGAATATTGGGTCAGAATGGATTGCGTGTGCACCTGGACTTGGCTTTATGAAACCTTGGCTTCTCCCATTGTTTCAGCTTCCTTCTATTTCTCCATCCATCCATCTACTCATTCACCCCATCCACCCATTTTCTTTCCTCCCTCCCTCCCTCTCTCCCTCCCTTCCAGGCATCTATTCACTTGCCCTTTGGTCCTCTCTCCCTCCCTCCTTCCCTCCCTCCTTCCCTCCTTTCCTTCATTCCATCTATTTGCAATTGTTTCCTCTTTTAGAGTTGTGTGGACATCTATCTAAGAGCCATGCTTGACAGAACAGACAAACACGTGCAATAGTAGCCAAACTTGTTGGAACGTGATGGAAACATCAGGGAGAAAAGACTAATTCAACCCTCATCATACACTCCTGTAGTATCCCAGAGCTCCCTTCTCAACACTGATTTTGCATGTTTGTTTTCCTGATCACTTACTATTTCTTTGAACACAGGGACCTTATTTTTTTCTAATTTACTGTTGTATCTTTATCCCCAGTATAAAGTCTGCATAAAAGGCACATTACTTAAGTATTTGTTGAATTGAATTGAATTGGAAGCCACAGAAGTTATGCCATTTGAGCTGGGATTCAAACAACAGCAAATAACATTTAACCCACAGCAATTGCGTGGGTAGCTTAGGCTATTCTTTTGTAAGCGAGGAAGCAGGTTCAGGGGTTAAGTGATTTGCTCCAGATCACACAGATGGTGAAAGGATGGAACCAGGCTTCTGCTATAGCTGCATGCGTCCCACTGACAAATTACCATCAAATGTAGGAAAAAATCTGAGGAAGAGAGGCTCACAACTTTTAGTAAAAGAACCTTGTGCACATATCTGAGTCTTCCCTTGCCATCTACTCATTTTCAATTCCTTTATTTACCAGTTTATCCATCCGTGAACTCATCCCTCCTTCCATCCCTCCCCTGTTCATCCATTCGCAAATCCTTACACCTGCCGTCCATCCTTCCCTCCATCCATCCCTCCCGCCCACCTCCTCCCTCCTTCCCTCTCTCCGCTCATCTGTTCTTCCATCTATGTAGCCATCTGTTCAGAAAATATTTAATGAGTTCCTGATGTCTCTTTTTTTTTTAAAGATTTATTTATTTGAAAGTCAGAGTTACACAGAGAGAGAAGGAGAGGTGGGGGGTAGGGGGAGAGAGAGAGAGGTCTTCCATCCATTGGTTCACTCCCCAATTGGCTGCAATGACCGGAGCTGTGCTGATCCGAAGCCAGGAGCCAGGAGCTTCTTCTGGGTCTCCCATGCGGGTGCAGGGGCCCAAGGTCTTGGGCCATCTTCTACTGCTTTCCCAGGCTGTAGCAAAGAGCTGGATCAGAAGTGGAGCAGCCAGGACTCGAATCTGTACCCATATGGGATGCTGGCACTTCAGGTGGCAGCCTTACCCACTATGCCACAGCGCCGGCCCCTCCTGTTGTCTTTTTATTCATACCTGACTTCCCAGAATCCAGAAATATGGCTGGCATAGAGTAGATACTAAAAAAAAAAAATACTTGTCGTATGAAGGCAACATCCATGTAGTGTTCACAGGAGCATGAACTCTGGAACCACTTTGCTTTGGCTTCAAATCCTGGCTCCAACATATACTAGCTGTTTGGCTTGTGCAAGGCAAACAGCCTCTGCCTCAGCTTACTCATCTGTACATGGGGTTAGTAGTGCCTACGTCATGGGATTGTTGAGACGCTCAAATACACACACACACACACACATTTAAAATATTGCCTAACGCATTGTAGTGTCATCGGTTTATTATCATTAGATAAATGAGATGTCTTAACCAAAAAAGACAAGATCAGTACTCTCATAGAAACTCATGCTATAGGAGCCTTATAATCTTTCTACTTAGTCCTGTTGGAGGAGGGAGAGGACAGGGTCCTTTCTGCGAGACATTGATTATTCAGGTCGCTCTGGACATGTCCATGTTGATTCTGAAAATGTCATTTCTCCCCAGACATAGACAGGTACATCTGTGTGCTCTGTGTGGACGAGGCAGAGTGAACTCCAGGCACTCCACGGGCACGCTTGTTCCTCTGTGTCACAGCTTGGGGACTGTATTCACATCAGACTGCGACTTGAGGCTTCCGCTTTTCTCTTACGAGGGATCTGGAGCCCAGAGGTGGACATTTCTTGCCGTCCTAAGTGTGACTGAATTGTAAGATCCTGATGATGGGGAGACTTGGCCATGGTTCATGCACTCTGTGAAGGTTATTGCTAGGTGTGTGACCGGCGCACTCAGGGATCATGGGCCTTTGAAGCCCAGGGCTGTAACTCTCACCCTTGACTCCCTGCCTCGCAGCAGATTGATGGATACAGATAAAATACCCAGCAACAGGCGTATTAGACTCTGAGGCCGTAACTCAGGCAAGGCTGCTGCTGTTGGCCGACTGCTCCCTTTCTCTTTCAAAGATTTCTGGAACGTAGACTGAGAGCCGAGGTGTTTCAGAGTTGGAAGGGATGTAAGCTTCACAGTGAAACTCAAACCTAACTTGGCTTAAAGTTGCCAGTGAGACCCCTGCCAGTCTTTTCACTCAGCACTCACTCAACGATCATACCAAGTTTTTGCCCATTCCCAGAATATGCCCTGATCTGTTTATCTCTGTGACTTCTGATGCCATTTTTGCCACCTGTTTGAAGGGAGTCATTTGATTGTTGGTGCCAGGAAGTCAGCGTACACTGACTTAATCAAAATAGAATGTAGAAGCCAGCACCGCGGCTCACGTGGCTAATCCTCTGCCTGCGGCGCCGGCACACCGGGTTCGAGTCCCGGTCGGGGTGCCAGATTCTGTCCCGGTTGCTCCTCTTCCAGGCCAGCTCTCTGCTGTGGCCCGGGAGTGCAGTGGAGGATGGCCCAAGTGCTTGGGCCCTGCATCCGCATGGGAGACCAGGAGAAGCACCTGTCCTGGCTTCGGATCAGCGCAGTGCGCCGCCCGCAGCAGGCATTGGGGGGTGAACCAATGGAAGGAAGATTTTTCTGTCTGTCTGTTTGTCTCACTGCCTAACTGCCTGTCAAAAAAATAGAATGTAGAATATAACTGTTGATTCACATAATGAAGGCCATGGGTAGATCTGGCTTCAGGTAAGGCTTGGTTTGGGCCATAAGGATCCATCTTTTGGCAAGCTTCTTGGGAATGGCTCAGTTCCCAGGATCTGCTGTGCGTGGCAGCTTCCAAGTTCTTCCCTTAGGGTTTGCAAGAAGGTTCTGGCAGCTGCAAACCTCATGTTCTTATAGCAACAAATACAGATTCCATAGTTCTCTTTCATGCAACCCCACAACTGCCCCCTAGCCTCTCATCAGCTGTAATTAGATAATGTAATGAAATAGATTGACAGCTATAACAGAGTTCCTGGGGCTGTGGGTGGGGTTCTTCCACTCAAGCAGTAGAGCTGAGAATGAGTGGTCTCCCAAAGAGTAAGGGTGGAACCTGAGCCCCAGTCACGTTTTTATCGTATTTTTCCACATGAGGAACACACGTCACCACCACGGATGTTTTGGTTCCTCTCCCCTAACTCTTGTCCAGTCCGAGTGAATCCCCCTGACCTCTGTGCTCCTGTAGCTCGTCACTGTGATCTTCCTCTGTCATATTCTGAATGTCCCTTTACAGATTTCTCTCCCTGGTCAGGCTTTGAGACTCACCAGGTAGCAGCTGTGCCTTACTCATGGTGGCATATCCCAGCCCCATGACTTTGTGCTAGGTGTGCAGTAGGCTCTATTGAATGAAAGGTTGATATGCTAGATTGGCCTTTGATTCTACTGCCTGAGCCCTTCCTATTAAATTCTAAACCTCCTGCCAGACCACTCCCAGGATTGAGCCATGCCCACTGCTTAACAAGTCTCAGCATATTCAGTGATTATATTGGGTTGAATAGTGTCTTCCCCCACATTCATGGGTGTCTACAGATAGAATCGAGTTAAAGTGAGGTCATCATGTGGAGAGTGGCCCCTAAATACAACGACTTGTGTGTCTATGAGGAGGAAGATATTGGAGACACAGAGGCAGACCCCTGGAGGAGAAGACCATGTGCCAATTTTGCCAGCGATGGGAGTGAGGCTGATGCAAGCTAAGGAATGCTGACAACCTCCCAAAACTAGTTAAGAGTCAGGGAAGGATTCTTCCCTAGAACCTTCAGGGCAAGCATGGCCTTGGCCACACCTGGACTTTGGAGTTTTGGTCTCCAGAACTGTGAGATAATAACTTTCTTTTCCTTTAAGCTAAGTGTTTTGGGTCCTGTGTTGGCAGCATCCCCAGCCAATGAATGCCATGATGGTTCTTACTATGGGGAGTTCTTTCCTGTGTAACACTTCTTGTTGTTCATCAGTTCACTCTTTTCTTCAGCCAGTGTCTGCTAGGTGTTTAGCATATGGTGGGCCTTGTGATGAGGACCGAGACAGTGCCCCCACCTCTCTGGAGAATCTCATCTAGTAGAGAGACAACACTCAGACAGACATTCCATCCTTTTTTTCTTTTTTGTTTCTTTTTTTAATATTATTTATTTATTTATTTGAGAGAGAGAGTTACAGACAGAGAGAGGGAGAGAGAGAGAGACAGAGAGGTCTTCCATCTGCTGGTTCACTCCCCACATGGCAGTGGCCGGAGTTGGGCTGATACAAAACCAGGAGCCAGGAGCTTCTTTCAGGTCTTCCACACAGGTGCAGGGGCCCAAGCCCTTGAGTCATCTTCCACTGATCTGCTAAGCCATAAACAGGGAGCTGGGTGAGAATTGGAGCAGCCAGGACATGAACTGGTGCCCATATGGAATGCTGGCACTGCAGGTGGAGGCTTAAACTACAATGCCACAGTGCTGGCTCCCCACCCCCCACCCCCCGTCCTTTTTTCTCTTCTAGGATGTATCTCGGTAGAAGGAACTGTCTCCCATGTAGGAAATAGATCATGGTTAAAGTGCTAAATCTGAGTCAGACAGAACTAAACTCATAATCTAGATCCATTACTTATCAGCTATAGAATATGTGGCCTATTGTCCTCTAGAAAAGTTAATATTTATATGAGAAGCAGCAAGAGATAGAGATATCTATAAAGAGAGACCCCATCCGCTGATTCACTCCCCCAGTGCCTGCAATGGCTGCCTCCCAGTGTCTGCATTAGCAGGTAATGGAGGCAGGAATTAGACCTGGTAATTGAATCCATGGACTCTGAAGTGGGACTTGGGCTGAACACCTGCTGTGGCATATCATCCTTTAACCTCCACCACCCTCAGTTTCCTCATCTTGAATTTGGGATCTCAGTGGAAGTGTGGTGAGGAACTGAGTGAATTGATGCACGCTACGTTTTCAGACCTCTTTCTTCTTATGAACTTGGCAGGACCAATCAGGTCTCCCCAGGAGGTATCCTTTCTCTTTCTCATTCCCAATGTCATCTGCCACCAAGGGTGTGACTTTTGAATCCCTGTCACTTCTTTATTTACAAGTATTTTAAGTCTTTTTGTGATGATCAGGAATGCTCCTGTCTATCAGAACTATAGCCAGACCTTTAACAAAAAGTAAAGCAAAACAGACATGTCACCTCCCTTGCTCCAGAACTGTACCTCAGGTGATGCAACCAGGTCGGTCCAGCTGTCTTCAGAAAGCCACATTGTGCTGTTGACCAGCAGTGAGCTTGTAGGGGATGGAAACTGACCAGGTGCACTCACACATGCTTCCCTGTTAAGGACTTGTCCAGATGGTTGTGGGCCCCACGGGCAAGACCTTGTGTTTATCTCTGTTAGTTTTCGTGTCGTGCAATTCAGTCTTCCACACCAGCTGGTGGGAGTCTTCTGGGATCCTGATTCCATTATGCAGCATATTGCCTACAAGATAAATCCCCACCTTTGTATCACAAACAGACTCTTATCAGCCTTTATTCAAGTCTTCACTAAAATATATTGAATCATAGGCCTGAGACTGTCTTGCCTCCTGGCCGAAGTGGTGAGTGATATCCGTAAGGCCCCCAAGGACAGGTTCTAGAAAGAGCTTTGGCAGCCAGGTCATCTGATTGCTTCAGGCTCACCAGCTCACAGAACCTGTTTTCTGCCAGCTGGGACTCTCAGAAAAACCACAGGCAGCAGGAGAAATGAGGGTGTCGCTGACTCTGGCCTCTGAGCTAAACTCCTTGGGGTTAACTGTTCAGACACTGCGTTCAGCAGGACTTCAGAGGGCCTTTTCATTCTGAATGCTTCGAGCACGTAGAAGCTGAACTGACGTGTCTCTGGGCGAGCAAGGAACCCAATTTAGGAGGCACTTGGGAAGTAGTCATCATGGTGATAACCGCTCACCTGGATGAAGCCATCCCTTTGGGGCAGACCCAATGTGCTTGTCTCAATCCGTCCATCAAAATTTTGGTGGGGCTAAGAGAGATTAGGAAAGTTGCTTAAGGTCAGGTATACTGACAATTAGTAGTACAGTGACACAAACCCAGAGTTATAGCAGGTTCCTCTCTCAATGCCAAGAGACTTTTTCTTTTTTACAAAAGAAGTGAGGAGGCCTGCCCTGCGGCTCACTAGGCTAATCCTCCGCCTGCGGCGCCTGCACCCTGGGTTTTAGTCCCGGTGGGGGCGCTGGATTCTGTCCCGGTTGCCCCTCTTCCAGGCCAGCTCTCTGCTGTGGCCAGGGAGTGAAGTGGAGGATGGCCCAAGTGCTTGGGCCCTGCACCCGCATGGGAGACCAGGAGAAGCACCTGGCTCCTGGCTGCGGATCGGCGCAGCATGCTGGCCACAACGTGCCAGCCGTAGCGGCCACTTTGGGGGTGAACCAACGGAAAAAGGAAGACCTTTCTCTCTGTCTCTTTTTCTCTCACTGTCTAATTCTGCCTGTCAAAAAGAAAGAAGTGAGGAGGAGAAAGAAGAAGAGGGGTGGGAGAAGAGAGAGAACGCAAGTGCATGATAGAATCTTGGATATGCTGGTTCACTCCCCAGATGCAAAGCCAGAGCTGGCCTAGGCTGAATCAGGAGCCAAGAGCTCCATGAGTCTCCTATGTGGGTGGCAGGGACCCAAGCACATGGGCCGCCCTCTGCTGCTTTCCTAGGCACACTTGCAGGAAGCTGAACTGGGTGCAGAGTAGCTGTAACTCATACTAGCGCCCCAACATGGGCTACTGACTTTGCAAGCAGAAGCTTAACCTACTGCACCACAACCCCAGCCCACCCCCCCACCCCGAGACACTTTTCTTCTATAATTGTTCAGTGGTTATTTGTGTGATTAATGAATTCATGAAATAGATTTTAGCCATGGTTATTTCATACCTGGGGCTCCAGGGTCCATTTGTTGTTTCCTTGGTTCATCTCTGTTCCTCCTGGGGCCTAGTGCCGTGCCAGGCCTGTGGTTGCCGTTCAGTAAAGATTTGTTGCAGGATCTCACAGTGCCAGATGCAAATGTGCTTTGAGCCAGGTTGTGAGCGAATAAGGTAAGCTTGATTTAGGGTATTTATTTATTTATTTTAATGTTGACACCCAACTATCTCTGTGAAGTAGTTCTTAGAGCCACAAATGAGAGTAAATAGTTTCCTTCCAGCGCTCTGAGAATTAATTAAGGTTTGTGACACCCTTTAAAATTCCTCACGATGTATAGCTGCTTTCATCCGGCTAAGTGCAAGGCAGCATTATGGGGCCATTACCGGGTCTGGTGCTAATGGACGCCTGTCACCCTTTCTCCTCCTACCACAGTGCGTTAGACCTGTGCGTCCCCCAGTAATTGCTAAATAACTCATGGAGTGCTTGGCTTGCTAAATTAAGAAATGAAATAATAGACTGGAAATAGGAACAGGCATGTGGAATGAATAGAGAGACGTCCTATTACTGAGGCTTCCCCTGCTTGTACGTCTTCAAATAAAGAGTGTGACTCCAGTTAGGTTTGCGGGAATGGAATTTTATAGACTTTGCGGTAGTTCAGTGGTTTTATGGGAGGAAGGGTGGCTGTAGTTGATGGGTGGTCCTTTCTAGTTCTGCTTGAAATCCTATGCAATGAGGAGGATTAGTCTTCTTGCTTGGATTTCAGGACTGATGGCTCACCCATCAGGGAGGTAAGTGAGAAGAACTGGTGGGCTTTTCCGAGCAGGTGTAAAACAATGGGTTGATAATGCCATTTTGACAACCATTGGGATCTAGGCTGGGGGCTTAACAAAAGGAGCCAGTCTACTGGGAGTGATACACAAACAAGAATGCTGCAAGCTGGGGGAAAGGGAGTGAGGAGCTCTTGCAGACAAATTTGTCTGAACCATTTCACTTGATGTACCAGGACTTTCAACTCCATCTCGAGTGTTTTCACATCCTTTGTCAATACAGGTTAAAGTAAATTTTGAAGACAGGAACTTAATCCAAACTTGACTCCTTAGAGACTCAAAGTTAAAAAGGAAAGGAAAGGCAAATAGACAAAGAAATCTCTAAAGATCTACAACATTGCTAAGGAGCACTTGAGGTTTGTCCAGTGTTTATTAGACAAGTAAAATTAAGTTGAGATCACCTTTAGACAAATGTAAAAATATCTCCTTAGATGTCAGAGTGGCAGCAAAGGGCACCTTGTTGCATGAACAGATACAAAAGACGCTGAGTTTTGAGGGGTCACCTCCAGATGAAGGGGTTATTTGCAGGTCAACATAAAGACAGAAGGATTTTGCGACTTCTGATCCCTGCATGGTATTTAAAAAAATTAATTTACTTACTTGAAAGGCAGAGGGACACAGAGAGAGAGAGAGAGAGAGAGAGAGCTCTCCCATTAGCTGGTTCATCCCCTAAGGGCCAGGGCCGGGCCAGGCTGAAGCCAGATGATGGTAACTCAGTGCGGGTCTCCCATGTGGGTGGCAGAAACCCAAGTACTTGAGCCATTACCTGCTGCCTCCCAGGGTGTGTTAGCAAGGAGCTGGAGTCAGGAGCCGGAGCTGAGTGTCAAACCCAGGCGCTCCAGTGTGGAACGTGGACATCCTAACCAATAAATCCCTGCATCCTTGCTGCATTCTCAATAGAAGATGATGTAAAGGGTGATGGAGACACCATACTTGGCTTCAGGTCACCTGGCAACTCATATGCTCAATCCTGGGTTGGTGTGGGGCCTGGGCAGAGTGGAGGGGCCGGGTACTAGAGGAGAGTGGTCCCCAAGGATGGGCTGTTAGCAAGCCCAGTGACCCATGGGGCTCGCCCATACTGAGTACAAGTACAAGGCACTTTCCTTTATTAGGAATAGAAAGGTGTTCAGTTTATAATCTGGGCTCTGATAGTCCTCCCCGCTCCGACACCCTCCCCCAGAGATCGTCTTGATGCAGACAGTTAATAACTTGCTTCTTAGATTTTGATACCATCTGATGATGGATTTGGTTTTAGAGATCCAGAGACTGAGTCTGCTTGGAGAAGCTGAGGCAGTTACCTTCTCTCTCCCTCTCTGTCCCTCTCTCTCCCCCTCTCACCTCTCTTTCTCCCACCCCCCCCTTTCCTTTTCCCTATCTCTCTCTCTGTCGTTGATCTAAGGGAGAGCAGAGTCATTGTAAAATCAGATAAGCTCTTGGCAAATGGCTTCTGCTCCATCTGCTGTAGAGCTCGGTGGGGGCAGACCCAGGCTGGTGCCCGGCTGCTGAACTGAATGCGTCTTTGAGGAACTTCCTCCATCCCTCCCTCATCAAGTCTGTTAGTAGCTACTCCTGTAAAAAAGTTTCTGGAACGTTGAGTCCAGAAAACCAAAGGCCTGAGCTCAGGTACCACACTGCACAAGTTTCTGTTCCTGACGTGTCATTTCCGTTCCAGGAGGAACGGTGACCTGGAGAGCAAGCGTGGGACAGCAGAGGACCAGGCCAGCTTCCGGTCTCATAGTTTTCAGCTGCCTTTTCATATCGACCATTAGTGTGTTGACAGTGGGTTGGCTTTGCAGCAACTCTGTTTTGATTGCAAGTGGATGATGAAGGTGTGTTTCGTGTCCCTCCAAGTAGTACTCATGCTGGTCCCATCTAATCCCACTGAAGTGGCAAGGCTGAGGCTCATTCCCCTGGAATTCTAGAGCCGTGAGGGCTCAATGACTACTCTGCACCCTTGTGAAGGGGGTGTGTCAGTATAGGGCAATTTTCATGCTGTTCCACAGCATCCTGGGACAGTCAGTTTTCCGTGTTGAGCCATGCAGAGGGGACAAACTGGCTGCTGTGCTTAGCAGGTGCCTGCGAGAAGAGCCATTCAGTGGTGCTGCACAGTGCCCACAGGAATGAGGGAGACAGGGGTTTTGCCTCTGTCCACAAAGTGTCTCCAGATACAGGACCAGCCTCTTTGCCTTGTCGCCTGTTGTTCCTCCTGCGGGGTTGACTTCTGGGCAGTTGATGGAGAACTTACAGATCTTGCTCAGTTCCCTGCTCTTCACCCCAGAAATGAGAAGAGGTTCCAAATATCCTCCTATCAGTAGTTTTATTCTTAACTTTTGTATTCCACTGGGCTTGGCTTCACCAGATACCGTGTCCAGATTCTAAATCCTGTGTTTCTCCTCTGTTGCTTCTTTCTGGCTGGTAGGATTCCTTTTGTGGCAGACGAAAAACCTCATTCTCACAGATCACTGAGCAAATTCTTCTATGCCTGTTATTTAGCCCAGGATTTTGGTCTTTTGAAACTCAAAAGATAGGGGCTTTTAAAACCGAAAAAGCCTTTTTTTTTTGCTCAAGACTGCAGTCCCTGCCTTGAGTTTCAAAGGCCGGGTTTGAACCACAAAGGCCAAGAATTGACTCTTTCTGTCTTTGGATCCCTGCTGGAAGGGGAAAAAAAATCTGCACTGAAGACAGAAGGCATAGAATGTTCTAGCTATTGAAGCGATGGCAGGAAATACCTGGAACAGCAACCAAAAAATTACATCAGCTTCTGTTTCACATCAATCAATTCCAGACACAGAATTCAAATTCAAGTCAGCGTTTGCAGAGGACTGGACGTTCTTTAGCTCAGATGACCCTAAGTGCCCTTTGGAGTTTGTCCAAAGACAGCAACACCATTGGAGTGATGAGTAACTATGACTGGCTGTTTACCCGGTGATGAGTTGAGCATTTTATATGCGTCATCTTATTTTCACAGCAGTCCTGTGAAATACGATTTGTTATTCTTGTTACCATTTTACAAATGGGAAAACTGAGACTTAGCAAGAGTAGTCGCATGTTTAGTTGGTGGTGGGACTGGAAATAAAACCCAGATCAGAGCCATATCTCTGCACCACGTACCAAGAAGTAGAGGGTATCCAGAGAAGCGTCCCTACTTGAGGAGGATTAAAAAATGAGGAGGTAAATGGGAGGAGTCCCCTCCCATGGCTGCTGTCCATGCTACTCCCGTGGCTGCTGTCCATGCTACTCCCGTGGCTAGAGGTGCCCTTCCCTCTGATCTCGGAAGGCTGCTTCTTTCCTGATTCGAGTTGCAGATCAAATTATTACAGAGAGGGGCCGGCGCTGAGGCATAGTGGGCTAAACCGCCACCTGCGGCGCCGGCATCCCCAACATGGGTACTGGTTCGTGTCCAGCTGCTTCTCTTCTGACCCAGCTCTCTGCTGATGGCCTGGGAAAGCAGTGGAAGATGGCCCAAGTGCTTGGGCCCCTGCACCGCCGTGGGAAACTTGGAAGAAGCTCCTAGCTTTGGACCCACCCAGCGCTAGCTATTATGGCCATTTGGGGAGTGAACCAGCAGATGGAAGACCTCTCTCTCTGGCTCTCCCTCTCTCTGTAACTCTACATCTCATGTAAATAAATAAATCTTTAAGAAATGCTACACAGCTCCTTAACCACCTTGGGTGTATACCATTGCATGCCTGTGCACATGACCATGGACGCACATTGATGAATCCTGATTTATTTTTTAAATATCTTCTCCTCTGGGGTTATCTGTTTATTGCTTCACGTTCTTATGTATTTACTAGCTTTCTCTTCTTTCTTGAATTTTTGGAACATTGGCTTTGGTGGGCGGTGGGGGCGGTCAGGTACTGTGTAGTTTCTGGATTCTTATTTATCCCTGGTGTTTGGAGCAGTGCCTGGTTCCTAAAAGGTTGCCTGATAAATATATTGGATTGATTTCGGTTGAGTGAGAACGTGCAAGTAGAAAGGTCAGAAGAAGAAAAGCTTCGTCTCGCCTATCTCCGAGCCACATTGCAGAATGGAAATGACAAGCTCAATTCACCACTCTTTGCTTTTCAACCTTGACGTCCAAAGCTGCTTAGGAAGGTCTGGCTGGCTTGCTTTGGGGCTGCCTCCTTAAATGAGGATCAGGACGGGCCTTTAATGTTTAGCTTCATTTGTTTATCAAAGACAGAAAAGCCTTTGTGGTACTTCACAGCTGGGACTCAGCAAGATGGGAACTTCCTCTGCCTTGTACTTCAGAGGAGTCACGTGTAGCTAAGACAGTGGGTTTTTTCATCCCGTCATCCTGCAATGTGAAAATCATGCAGCAATGTGAAAATGCAGCCTCGATACCCTATGAGGCGGGGAGCAGCGAGAAAGACTGGAATAATTACCTGGTGTCTCAAGTTCTCTGTGCAGCTCTGAAAGACCAACTTGAGCCAGTTTCTCAAGGCTTGTGTCTTCTGAGGGTTTGGGAGGTGAGTTTGCCCACCAAACATGCACTGATGGGTATCAGGGAAGCAAGGCATCTTAGAGGTTAGCCACTCTTATTCTAGCGGTCTCCCACCAACTTGATTCACTTGACTATCACCTTCACAATTTGTCACGGCCAAGCATCACTTGTACTTAGTATGTTAACGAATATATACATACATACAGCACGTATATCACACATGTATGCAAGCGTTTACTTCCTATCTTTACTTTGACTCTTTGCACTTTTTTAAAAAATATTTATTTTATTTATTTGAAGGGCAGAGTTGCAGAGAGAGGTGGAGACAGAGAGAGAGGCCCTCCATCCGTCGGTTCACTCCCCAGATGGCTGCAATGGCCAGAGCTGCACTGACTGGAAGCCAGGAGCCAGGAGCCTCTTCTGGGTCTCCCACATGGGTGCAGGGGCCCAACGACTCGGGCCATCCTCCACTGCTTTCCCAGACCATAGCAGAGAGCCAGACCGGAAGAGGAGCAGCTAGGACTAGAACTAGTGCCCACATGGGATACCAGCGCTCCTGGCCAGGGCTTTAACCTGCTGCCACAGCATCGGCTCTCTTTGTACTTAATGAAAATTTTGCATGGTAATATAGACAGATAGGAAACAAAGGACACCACTTCCTGTAAGCATAAGGGAATGACAAACATTATACATGAGAAGAAAGTATTATTAGCGCTACTTCTTTTGCCTGTTAAATACGAGAGAACAGCAAACATCAGGCATTCAAGATGGAGGAATAACAGAAATGCAACTTTCTCTGCTTTTTTAAAAAATTTATTTCACAGGTAGAGTTATAGACAGTGAGAGAGAGAGAGAGAGAGAGAGAGAGAGAAAGGTCTTCCTTCCATTAGTTCATTCCCCAAATGGCTGCCATAGCCAGAGCTGCACTGATCCGAAGCCAGGAGCCAGGTGCCTCCTCCTGGTCTCCCATGCGGGTGCAGAAGCCCAAGCACTTGAGCCATCCTCCACTGCCCTCCTGGGCCACAGCAGAGAGCTGGACTGGAAGAGGAGCAGCCAGGACCAGAACCCAGCGCCCATATGGGATGCTGGCACCGCAGGTGGAGGATTAACCAAGTGAGCCACAGCACCTGCCACTCTCTGCTTTTTAAAATGTATGGGAGAGAGAGAAAGGGAGAAGGAGTAGGGAGATCTCATTTGATGGTTCAGTTCCCAAATGCCCAGGAGCCAGAAACTCAACCTGTGTCTCTCAAGTGGTGCCAGGGAACCAAGTGCATGGGCCACGGTCTGCTCCCTTCCATGGTCTGTATTAGCAGGGAGCTGGAGTCGGGAGCTGGGACTCAGACCCAGGCACCCTGATACAGGATGTGGGTGCCCCAGCTGACAGCTTAACCCCTATCCAACACCCTTGCCCCTTTTTTCTTGTTAAGTAACCCAAAAGGATGAAGAAAAATTGTCTCCTGTGTTTTATTACTTACTGTGAATTTCAGTATTAGCTATGCTGAGTTTGTGTATCTCCTAAAGGCATCTGGCAGAACAACTAAGAGAATGGCTATGTGCGTCCTGAGTCTTGGGGGCTATTGGATTATCCAGACCTGCACTCCTGTCTCTAACATCAGGCCAGGCAGCTGCATCTGCTCCGTGGAAGAGAAACTCAGGCCTGTGGGGCAACCCACTCTTCACCTTCTCTCTCTTTAGGGTGAGAAAGTTGTGAAACATGAGTTTGGATGGTGAACAGCAAGTGCCGTCAGAGCCTCTGAGCAGACAAGATATTTCAGGCAGATGGAACAGCATTTAAACAGGCAGAAGGAAAAAGATAGTGTAGTCTATTTCCAGCGCTCTGCCTGCCGTTCATTCGATAGGGCTGGCTCCGAATAAAATGCCAAAGGGGAGGCAGAAGGAGTGAGACAAGAGGTGAGAGATGAGGTAGGCAGGAGCCAGACCCGGGAGAACCTGGCAGGTTGTGTTCCTGTCTTTCAGCTTCAGCGTCGACACCAGTGCTGTGCCTGCTCCTGTCCTTTGCTCTGGTATTTATAGGTAAAGCCTGTTTGGGTGACAACAGCATTCCCTTCTGGAAGGAATCTATTTTTGCTGCATGAATATGTTGATACGTTTTTGGAGTGGGTGGAACGGGTGTGAGAGCTTCTAGGATTTTTGTTTGGCTTCATGGGATGTGCAGTCTCAGGGAGAGAAGAATTTCTAAGGATTGTGTAAGGAGAGTTGTCTAAGGTTGGGTAGCCCAAGAGGAGAGAGAGGAAAAAAAAAAAAGGCTGTTTAAGGGCAGAAATTTCCCTGAGGGGAATAGCAGGGATGTGTGATGGGGGAGTTGATGAAGTTTCTGCTCCCAGGGCAGTGGATGGGATGCTGGAGTCAGAGGTTGAGCATGTGTGGCTTATTAAGGGGATGCGGTGCTGCCATCACCAAGCGGGGAGGGAAAGTGAGGGCAGCTGAGGAAGGCTGCGTTGGAGATCAGGCTCTCTCAGTGGCTGCCTGGAGCTCTGTCTTGTGGTTGAAATCCTGTCTCAGAATAATCCTTCCCAAAGGGCTGGGGAGATGAGATATTTAACCTATTCATCCGCCATCCTCTTCGTCAGTGATAAAGGGCTGCTGACAGGGACCTGTTAACTTGTAGGTACCATTGACCTATCAGGGGTACATACAGAGTGAGAGTCCCCATTCTTCCCATAAGAATGGAGGGTGTGATGGTTGGAAGCCAGAATGGGGAGTGTGGATTTATTAAGGGGGCTCGAGGGGCTGGTGGAACCTCCCAGCACCTGCTACCTTTTTTTTGAAGATTTATTTTATTTATTTGAAAGCCAGAGTTACAGAGGGAGGTAGAGACAGAGAGAGAGGTCTTCCATCCACTGGTTCACCCCCCAGATGGCCGCAATGGCCAGAGCTGCGCCTATCTGAAGCCAGGAGCCAGGAGCTTCTTCTGGGTCTCCCAGGCGGGTGCAGGGGCCCAAGGACTTGGGCCATCTTCTGCTGCTATCCCAGGCCATAGCAGAGAGCTGGATCAGAAGTGGAGCAGCTGGGACTTGAACCGGTGCCCATATGGGATGCTGGCACTTCAGGCCAGGGCGTTAACCCACTGTGCCACAGTGCCGGCCCCAACCTGCTACCCTTGATTTGGATTGTGTATCTGCTCCTCCATCAATCCCAGGAAGTCTTCAATACTATGTCTATGGTGTTCAAGCATTGGGAAGTTGAATCTGATTGGCAGATGTGGCTAATTGCTGAGGGTAGCCTTATTTGGGGCTCCATAGAGACTTCATACGGTCCAAGCAGACCTGGTTCATCTGCTGCATTGACATTGTACGACAAAATGATTTCAGTGATGAAAAATCAACTCAAGTTGGCTTAAAACTAGGGCAGAATGAAACTTAGTGCATCTAGGAACTTGACAGTCCAGGACATGGTTTTCTGGTCTTCCAGCTTTATCTAGGAGTTCAGATGATGTTAGATTTTGGATTGTCGGTCTCCATGTTTTATCTCTATTTTTCTCTTGATGCATCCCATTCTCCTCTTATTGTGGTAAGATGGTTGCAAAAGCTTCAGGCTTGCATCCTGTCTTCCCGAACATTCTGATAGAAAAATGACTTCTTCTAACAAACATTGCAGTAAATTCCAAGACTGAGCCACATCAGCTCTGAATGCCCTCCCCTGGGTCATGGACACACCCATGAAGCTGTCACAGGGGCGGGGCACTGCTGTGCTTTGATTGGGCAGGCTGAGCCTGCAGGCCTGCACACCCTTACAACTTGGGGTGGGTGAGATTCCACCTAAATCTCAAGGACTGAGAAGTAGAAGAGGAACTAGTCCCTGGGGGTACAGTGGGTTCTACTGACAGATAAAGAAGAGTGAATGGATGCTCGGCAAGCCACAGCAAGCAGTATCTACTGCAACCAGCCAGCCAGCCAAACAAACAAACAAACAATAACAATAGCTTGCTCTGTGCTTAGCAGCTCAGCCTATTTCAAGGGTCTGCTGCAGAACCAGCACCTCAGGCTGCTGAGGCCCCAAATCCCAATGTTGATCAGCATCCCCCTTCCGGAGCCAGATCTATCGCTCCCTTTCAGTGCCGCTGACACCAGCTGATGGATGAGGGTCCCTAGGTTTCCAAGGCTCTGGATTGTGGTTGACTGCTATAACCTTGAGCTACAGGCTATATTGGCAGTAGTTAACACAAATCTGCTTCCCATCCTTGTCAGATCACACTTCAGTATGCACCACAGGAGGAGAAGTCGAATGCTAAATTGATTTCTCTAATGGGAAGTGCTCTGCAGCAGATAGCGACCCTTCTGGAGATGCGTTGCTTGGATTACAATTGAATCTTTTCTCACTTGGTTTATGCACTCTCCTCTTTGCCAGAGGATGGGACCCTGATCTCATTATTTCCCAAATTCTTTTTTTTTAAAGACTGGAGACCAGGAAAATTCTCACGTGCAGCCCCTAAATCAGAGGCAGAGCTTGTTTTTTTTTTTTTTTTTTTTTCCTCCAGTCACCAACTTTTTTCAAAGACTGAAATTAGCATCTTGCCATCCACTGAGAATGATTCGTGTCTAAGTGTTTCTTACAACTTGGGAGGATTAAAGGGCTGAAGCATGCAAGTGAACACCCACTTGGGGTTCTGAGGCTGGCATTCCTGACTCTTGGTGGGATTTCTGAAAGTTGTTGTAGCTGTAGTTTGAGATCGTTCAGTGAATTTAGCAAGAATCTGCACCTTCTGTTTGGTAAGGCTTCCATTCCACGCCTATCAATATTAATAGTCATTGGGGGCTTTTAGTATGCACTCAGCTGTTTGCATTATCTCATTTGATCCTCCCACCAGCCCTATCTGATGGATCTAATTATTATCCCCACCATCCTAGTGAGTGCATGAGAATCATGGAGATTACACAGCTCACCAGGTCACACCGCTGATAGGATGAGTGGTAGGGCTGGGATTTATCCCTTTAGTTGTTCAGTTGTTCTGTTGGCCACCACTTTATATTTCTTTCCATGCGAAGGTATTGCATACTCAGCAATGATGGATTTCTTACCATCTCCTAGGGTAAGGCCCCAGGGCACTGGACTTTGCACCTACCACCCCAACTCATGGGAATGGTCCATGTTTGTTCCCTAGATGTGTTGAGAATATAAGAAATAGGAAATCTGTACTGGGGCTATTGTTCTGTGGGACAGTTTTTCCATCTTGACGACTGTGATCTGTCCTTATCTTCAACTTTCCCAGGTCTGACCCGTGTGGGAACACTGGAGCAGCTTTACACAACTTCATAACCAAAACTGGGTTTCTGTCTCTGAGCCTCAGGTTCTGTTTCTGTAAAATGGGCTCAATAATGTTGCTAAAATAAAAGCATCCTGCAGCTAGCACTGTGGCATAGCAGGTTAAGGCTCTGCCTGTGACAGGGGCATCTCATATGGGTGCTGGTTGGAGTCCCAGCTGTTACACTTGCGATCCAGCTCCCTGCTAATGCACCTGGGAAAGCAGCAGAGGATGGCCCCAAGTACTTGGGCTCCTGCACCCATGTGGGAGACCTGGAAGAAGCTCTGGGCTTCTGACTTCAGCCTAGCCCAACCCCAGATGTTGCAGCAATTCAGGGAGTGACCCAGTGGATGGAAGATTCTCTCTCTCTCTCTCTCTCTCTCTCTCTCTCTCCCCTTCCTCTTTCTGTAACTCTGCCCTTCAAATAATTTTTTAAAAAAATCTTTAAAAAAAGCTTCTTTAAAATAAGTAAATAAATACATAAATAAGAGATAACCAGTTAGGAAGTCAGGATTATATGAAGTAATGTGCATTAAGGATTCACAAAATGTTGGTTGCTGCGATTTTACTTTGCTTGGCCTCTGTTTTTTTATGTATCTGAAATGAAGAAGGTGGGTCAGTCCTGCTTCCGAATGATGACTGGGTCACTGGAATGTGGATGGTTGACTAGGAGGTGAAGGGGGCAGGTCACCGAGTCCTGTGGACAAGCTCTGCGGAGGAAGTAAAGCAAGTTCAGGTCTAGCTGTTACATGTGGTGTCTTGAGGACCTCGCTACAGAGAAGAAGTAGACACAGAGGCCAGTTGCTGGCACTCGGGAAGTCCAGCAGGACATGGTGGGTGTCATATTCAGTTGATGGATGGTGATGAACCTGTTACTGGGTATTAGGGACTGAACGAGACACAGTTCAGAGGCAGAGCTCTAGAGACTGGATATTCACAAGGCTGTGGACAAGAGGTGATCATCCAGTTATTCTTCCTATAAAAAACATGATAGGAGTTGGTGTTGAGCCTAGTTGGTCCCACGTTGGAGTACTGGGTTTGATTCCTGGCTCCGACTCCTGGCTGCAGCTTCTTGTTCATGCAGACCCCGGGAGGCAGCAGCGGTGGCTCAAGTGACTGTGTTCCTGTCACTCATGTGAGTGTCCTGGATTGCATTCCTGGCTCCTGGCCTAGGCTCCTGTCCAGCCCCAACCATTGTGGGCATCTGAGGAGTGTCTGTTCTCTCTCTCTCTCTCTCTTTATCCATCTCTCTTTCTCTTTGCACCTCTCACATAAATAGATTAACTTAAAAAAAAAGTTAAAGACCCTATAAAGCCTAGTGGTTTAGGCGGACCATGCTAACAGGTGCACACATTCTGTGGATCAGAGTTTGGAGAGAGGTTTTCACTGCGCCCTGATATCTGGGGCCTCAGCTGGGAAGACTTGAAGGCAGCGGAGCAACCCCTTGACTGGAGGCACCTGTGCCCTCAGCTGGCGATGCAGCCATCATCCGGGACCTCAGCTGACCTGCCTGGCCGACGTACGTGTGCTGTGTGCTGTTGTCGAACGGTCTCCTATTGTGGGCCCCTTTGGGCTCTCTCACAGCGTGGCACTGGGCGTTGAGACTGCGTGAAAATGTGAGTATGGCAGAGAGCCTCAAAGTCACATAGCTCACGTATCCCAGGTTCCAGGGGAGGGGACATGAGCCCCATCCCTAATGTGCAGTAATGCATGTTTTAGGCACTGGAGATACAGCCTTGAACAAGACAACAAGGTCCCTGATTTCCTGGAACTTATTTCCAAGGGGGAAGCAGACAGATGGAAATATTGGTGTCGTTTCAGCTCATAGTGTAATGGGGACAGCAAAGCTGAAGAAGGAAATACAGAGTGGCTGTAAAGAGCAGGATCCGAGGAAATCTCTCTGAGCTGGTGCCGTGTGAGAAAGCACTCAGGGGCCGGTGCCGTGGCTCAACAGGCTAATCCTCCGCCTAGCGGCGCCGGCACACTGGGTTCTAGTCCCGGTCGGGGCGCCGGATTCTGTCCTGGTTGCCCCTCTTCCAGACCAGCTCTCTGCTGTGGCCAGGGAGTGCAGTGGAGGATGGCCCAAGTGCTTGGGCCCTGCACCCCATGGAAGACCAGGAGAAGCACCTGGCTCCTGCCATCGGATCAGCGCGGTGCACTGGCTGCAGCGCACCGGCTGCGCGGCCATTGGAGGGTGAACCAACGGCAAAGGAAGACCTTTTCTGTCTCTCTCTCTCACTGTCCACTCTGCCTGTCAAAAAAAAAAAAAAAAAAAAGGCACTCATGGAGTAGTGTGGGGAAGAGTGTTGCAGACAGAAGGAACAGCACTTTGCAATATTTGACTAAACAAAAGGAGGCGCCTAGAACTGAATGGTCAAAGAGGAAAGTCATGTGAGAACAGAGAGGAGGATGAAGGGTGGTGCTCACGTTGTGGTCATGATAAGGAATTTCCATCTTACTTTAAGCTTAATGGGAAGCCAATGGAAATTGTAAAGTAGAGGAACAATCTGATCTTATTTGCCTTTTAGAAGGTCACGTAGCTTTGTGGTAGCAAAGATGGACATTCTTGGCTCAACACCGATGTTCTTCTCAATTAGCAGTATGTCCAAAGTCCCAGGGAAGGATCTCATTAGTCAGCTCTGAGTCACATGCAAATTCATGGACCAACCGCTGAGGCCACAGGGATGTAATATTTTCAATGTCTCAGCCAAGGCCCCATACTCACATCTAGAGCCTGAGGGTGAGGTTAGCCCAGTTCCATTGAGTGACTATGCAAGGGAAATTCCCTAAATGGAAACTGTGGGTATACTTAACAAATGAAGGCAGTGGGTATTGGGCAGGCAGATAGAAGTTCTCTATGTCCCGCTAGTGTGGGCATCCCACTGCTGCTTGGGATGTCCAAGACCAGCTCAAGACATGCCAAGAGCTGGTTCCTTCACCTGCATGCTACTTCTCAGGCCAGTGACTGGGTGTTGAATTTTTTCCAGGTTTTAATTCAGGATGATTTCTACCAGTGTTGTGCTTCTACCCTCTGAGACTCATCAGGTGAGCCCAAATATGATTCCCTATAGGCCTTTTGGAGAGAACAGAAACATCTTCCTATGCTACATAACCTCCATCCATTCTGTCTCTATCCAGGTCACAGATACAGTGCCATTCTGGTCACTTCCCTTGGGTGTGTTGCACCTCCATCAGGTTTTCAAATGCGCTGTTCCGGGAAAGAGAGTGATTCTTCGTTTAACAGGAGCGGTTGTTTAGTTTGAGCCTGATTTGGCTAAAATACAGAGTAGTATGCAAATCAGGTGGCACCCAGATCTAGCCACAGGAGTCAGCTGTCAGTAAATAATTGATGCTGAGGGAAGCAAGGGGTAAGAAGCAGTTGGAAGAATAGGCAAGGAAGTTGCTAAAAAAAAGCTCTCCGGGGCCCTCAGGGTTTCTCGTGACACTGTAACATCCTATACCATGGAATTGTCATTTTATTTTTAAGAAGATATTCCTCTCATGCCTTATAGCCATGTATTCATTCAGCAAACACTTACTGGGTGCCTGCTGCACATGAGGCTTTGGAAACTAAGGATGTAGAGATGAGCAAATTAATAGCCTGGGCTTAGTCTGGTGAGGAAGACAGATCAGAAAATCAGTAAGAGCAAAGAGCTGATGAGAATTATGATGAGTGGGAAGAAAGAGTGGGAGAGACTCCGTGTGTGTGCGTGTGTGCATGCACATGACACGTGTGTGTCAGTTCCAGGAGGTGACATACAGTGCATGCAAAGGTGAACCTTGAGGGAATTGGGTGATGTGAGTTTACAGATGCCTGGGGTGGGGGAGAGAAATGGGATGTGGCCAGGTAGTAAGCTTGGTGTGTCCATAATGATCAGATGCTGTAGTTCTGGGGGTGGTGCCACAGGGCAGTGGGGGAAGATTGAACGTCTCGGTCATGGGCAACAAGACAACAGGAGCTGGGTCTTAGGAAGATCACTCTGGTGGATGTACAGAGTGTGGACAGAAACTGGGTGCTCCAAGGATGAATGTCAGGGGCTCATAAGCACCAACAGTCAGGCAAGGATTGGAAACAGGACCCAAGACAGAGGCTGTCTACCTCAGCTTGTGCTGCTGTGGAATCCCAGAGACGGGAAGGCCCACACAGCAGACATGTAACTGTTCTGGGTGCTGGGAGTGGAAGGTCAGGGTGCTGGCAGATTTGGGATCTGGTGAGGGGCCAGTTCCTTGTCATGTGTCTTCACATGGTAGAGAGAGACCATCACTGTCTCTTCCTTTAAAGGCAGTAAACCCATACGTGGGAACCGTGACCTCATGATCACCTCCCAAAGGATCTACTTCTTGATATCACTGCAGTAGCAATTACGCTTCAGCATGTAAATTCAGAGAGTAGACACACACATTCAGTCCATAGCAGTGGCCAAGGGGATGGAGGGACAGGAGCAAGACAGACTGGTGGGAGATGGGGTGGGAGTCACGTCAACAGCCCCCAATGATTGGTTTTGGGGAGTGGGAGGTGGTGGGCTGAGCATTGTGCACTAAAACCCTCTGGGTCCCACCCCCAAACAACAGTCTGTCTCTGTCTCCCTTGAGATTCTCCTGGGATTGAAACCAGTGTAATCTGACTCCTTGTCCCTGTTGCTTGATCTGCTCTGTCACATACATGGCTATGAAAACATTCAGGATACCGTGACTGCGAGAGGGCAGGGAAGCCGTGCGTCTCGGGTGATTCAACATAGTCCAGCCCCACACGATAAGAACACTTTCAAACAGCCTTCTCACTCTTGTTTCATGCAATCCTTTGGTTCTCCAAAACATTGGCCCCTTGGGGGTGCTTTGGCCAGCTTGCGTGTGGGTCAGACGTGGTTAAAATCCAGAGTGACCCCTTGCCAGCTCTGTGGCCATTGCCAAGTTGCCTAATGCATCTGAACTCTGGCCTCTTAGGACCATGGTGAGGACTGCATCAGATAACATGGCGGGGGAGGGTGGAAATGGAGTGGGTAGGGTTTGGTCCCCTCCCTCTCCCATCTCCTCTCCCCCTCTTTCTGTCTTGGTGAGCTGCTTATTATGCTACTGCCGAGGCTCCCTCACTGAAAAGAACTCTGGCCAATGATGTGTTCTTCACAGGAGGTTTTGGGTCTTTTTTTAGTATTTGTTCAGGTTCTTTTTTTTTTTTTTTCCCTCTTTTCCTCTTTCTCATTGTAGAAGATGAGGATCCTTGCAGTGTGTGACAGCTGATGTTCTGAACATGACAAGATGCCTCATTTGGGACAGCATGTGCTGGGGGATTGTTATCTGTGTGTGCACAGTGTTCGTCTGCGTGTGTCTGTGCAGGGGGACCTGGAAGGAGGTCACCGTGAGCCGTCGGGGACTCAGCTTTGAGCTCCAACCGGTGAGCAGGCAGTCTACCAGGCCCTTGCAGGACTGACAGCTGCACGTTCCACTTTGAAAATGTCTCCAGTCTCTCTGGCCGTCCCCACCGTCCCTGGATTTTGCTTAGCTGGTATCAAGCTGACAAGCTCTCGGCTTCTCCCCTGAGTGCAATCCCCCACCCTCAAACTCACTTGGTCTCCAAACTGGTTATGACATGAGGTGTACGCATAGTGCTCGGCTCATCATTCATTCGATTCTAAGCTCTTGGCCTGGGTTAACTCCCTTACTCTTCACAGCAACTCTTTGTGAAACACTTAGGATGTTAACTCCCTTGCTCTTAGGATCATTTCCCTCCCTTTGTGCACTAGCGTGCGTGGCTCTGTGAGCACCATTACCTGAGTGTTCCTGGATTGCATACATAACACCTTCGTGGCTTTAGGATGTATGGAGATCCCTGTGGATGGCGTTCGTGAATTCTGTCAGGTGGCATGCCACCTGTGCCATAAGCACTTAGGCTTTTTCCTGTAAATTAACTTACTTTTGAAAATAGGTGCATAGGTTAAAATAAAATAAATTACAGTTCCCATTGCCATGTCCCGCGTCATTTGCCATCACTCGATGGTAACCATAAGCGTAAATATAATGGAGACAGAACCAAAGCGAACAGGGTTATTAAATCCTAGCTGGGGACTGCTGATGATGCTCTCTGCCTAAGGCTTGTTCTCCTTGTGCTAAAAAGGGATGTAAGAGGTACAGAGATGTTAAGGATACAGCAACACCAGACCAGGGCTTTTCGCCTTGATGCAAAAACAAGACTTTCAGGAGAATTTACAAGGTTTTTTTTCTTTTCTTCCTCTGAGCCTCAGCGCTCTGTATTGACGTGTCATTTCACATTCACTAAAAGCAGTCCCTTGTTTTGAAAAGTACTGTCGGACAAGATAAAGAACAACTGGATCCTTGTTTATCTAACTGCCCCGATCTCCCTCTCTACTCCCTGGCACAGTTTCTCTCTCGACCTACTCTGGCTGCACTGATCTTTAATGTCATCCTCTCCCTCCTCTCTTTGCCTTGACCTGTGCTGGCCTCTGTGAGGGGAGGGCTCACTGCTGTCCATTTCTTCCAGGTGTTGCTCCAGCATTGTCTTCTCTATAAAGCCTTCCCTGAACCCCAAAGGACACTACATCAGTCATTCCTCCATTCCCGCCCGTTGGGTAGATGAGTCACCCCCACCCTTCTATCAGTGACCCCTGTTGTGTGCTAGGAGCTCCTCCCGGAGATGCCGTGTAAACCAGTCGCCACTCCCATTCGTCTTCTCTCGATGTCTCCTTCTGCAGAAATTGCAAAGCTTCAGATGCACTTTCCCAGGCTCCCCGAATCTACAGGAGTCAGTTCTGAGTCCCGAGATGCCAGGGCTTTGTTGCTGATGACTTCTAGAAAGAGGTCTGGCTTCTTGCTGGTAAGGACAAGCCAAGGATAAAAATCCTACTAGAACTTTCTCTTCCTGTCTTAAAGGCAAACGCAGTTCCTTCCAGGGCAGCCCAACTGTGGTCACATGTGGGGAGCGACTCGGACTAGACTAAGTTACTGGAATTAAGACTTATTCTATGCATCTGCTCTCCCACAATATGGCGCTGGGAGAGAAGAAAACAGCTTCTACACAGCTGCCTCCAGTTCAGCCAATAAACTGTAGGACTTGCTCCTGATTGGAGGAGAGCAGCGTACTCGGCGTGTGGGCAGCCGAGTTAGGATTGGCGGAGGAGGACTATAAAGGAGGAGAGAGACGGCATGCACCAGGAACATCTAAGGGGAACATCTGAGGGAACACCTGTGCAGCCCCCGAGAGAGCCGGCCGGCGGTGTGCCACTCCCCTGCGGAAGTGGGGAAAGTGGCCAGGGGGAACCGCCCTTCCACGGAGGTGGAAGGGACAGTAGCCAACCTGGGAAGAACCAGCAGCAAACCCGGGGAGGGCCGAGCAGACAGAAGAACAGCGCAGGGTCCTGTGTCGTTCCTCCTTGAAGAGGGGGAGCGACAGTCACACACAATAAGAAGCCTAGAAAGAATGAGTCAGCACACCAAGGTGGGAGGGATGGAAACATACACCCTGGGACCACCTACTTTCATTCTTGTTGTTAAATACACGAAGAAGTCCTTATGGTTTTAGCCACTATGAACTGGAAGACAGTTGAAAGTGTTCATAGAAAATAGAACAATATAACATTTATTCAAACGCCAGGACTGTCTGGTTCCAGAGCCTGCATTGTTAATCATTATTGTGTGAATAACTATGTGTGGGCATTGATCAAAGTGAAATGAAGGAACAAATGAACGTATAACTTACCAGCAGGAGGATTTGCAGAAATTGGTTTTTATGCCGACTTTATTTAACATCTTCATTAGAATTTACATTAGGATAAAAATGGGGATCTATTATTTGTTCTTTATTTTTTTTGCTTGTTTTATCCTTACCCATGTAAATTTGCATTCTTGAGCTTTTGTGAGAGTTTTAAAGGGAGACAGGGTGGATGTGCATCTTCTGACGTGTGGGTGTGTTGGTCATGTAGATAAATGTGGTGTGACACCACATGGATGTCCATAGACTTGCAGAGATTGGGTGCAGTGGGATCTCCATGTCCGTGAGTTCCACATCCATGGATTCAACCAATCATGAATCAAAATTTGCCTCTGTACTAAACATGTGCAGATTTTTTCTTATATGCATTCCAAATAATACAATATAACAACTATTTACATAGCATTTCCTTTTTACTACCTATTGCAAAGAAATACAAGCATATTAACACTGTTTTATCATACATCTGTGTCTACCACCCAGGTCAATGGCAATGCCTCTGTCCATCTCCATACCACATCTCTGTTGTAATAGAGAGTTTAATCAGTGTTTCCTTTTTTCCTGCATGCACTCCCTTCTTCTTTCCTTCTTCCCTCTCTTCTACTCCTGTTCCAACTAAAGAGCCAGCTCTCTGTTCATTGCTTCCAAGGAGGGAGCTTGGAGGGAGAAAGTTCAGGTTGCCTTGCCCATACCTTCTTCCCAGCTTTTGTCTTTAGAAGCTGAATCCCCACATAGATTCTGTCTATGTTGTCACATCATAGGGACAGTGTGGGACCCCTCCTAATAACACCAAGAAACGCTTTGCTCCCTTCAACTTATCCAGATGGATGATAAATGAAGGGTGTTGGGGGAGAGATCTCTGGGCGCAGAGAGTGGTAAGTCAGGCTACACCTCCTGGAAGCTTGCAGGGAAGATCAGAGATCACAGATCACAAGAAAGTGTCAGTGTGGCGGCTCTAAGCAAATGGGGCCCCCAGCAGCATTTTTTTAGAAGATTTATTTATTTGAAAGGTAGAGCTGCAGACAGAGGAGGGGGGAGAGAGGAAGGAAGTCGGGTTGGGGAGAGATTTTTCCATTTGCTTGTTCATGCTCCCAAATGGCTTGCAACAGCTGCAGGTGGGCCAGGCTGAAACCAGGAGCCTGGAACTCCATCTTGATCTCCCATATGGGTGGTAGGAAGCCAAGTACGTGATCCATCTGTCCTCTGCCTTCTCAGGCACATCAACAGGAAGCTGTATCAGAAGTGGGGTAAGTGGGACTTGAACCAGCACTCCAGTATGGGAAGCTGACATCACAAATAGTAGCTTAACCCAGTGTGCCACAGCACCACGCCCAGCATTTTGTGCATTGCCATGTGGCAAGCACTGTGTGGAAGCAACAGAGAGGTAGCAAGGCAGTGTTCCGGCTGCTACCCTGGCTGTGTGGGTTCCTGGAGTCCATTGCATCTCATTCCTAAACTCCCAGTACCATGGCTTTGATTCTTAGAGACACCCAGGGATTTGCCCTCCATACACGCTGTACATCAGCATAATAGTGGCTTAAGGTTGGAATTGAAGTTGCTTTACAGAATAGTGAAGAATCTACTTGGGTCCTCCTGTCTCAGTGCTGTAATTCCCACATGATTCATCATTTTGTGATTACCTGTAAAGGCATGGGTAGACTAGGATGCTTCAAAAAACTTGTCAGGGAATGGAGGTTTAAGATACATTGATTTTGGGGCAAATGCATGCTTAGTACACATTTTCCATGAACTTTTTAGGGGAAAAATCTATGCCTGGGTTTCAAAAATGGTTTCACCAAAATAAACTTAGTTGTTTTATTCTATTATTTTACAAACTTTGAAGTCCGCTCAACTTTGTGCGGTCCTTTCTCAGGGCATCCCCTGCAGCATCACATGGCCATTGACACCCCTAATCCTGGAAGCAAAAAGGAGGCTCTGGCTTCCTTGTCCATGCCTTTGTCTTGCCTTTCTCCATTACCCCCATTTCTCTGCGCTCTAGTTTCTGTCCAGCCATTCTGTACTCCCCTAAGTGTCTCAGGTCCAGGTCCACTGGGCTCATTCTCACACATGTGCTACTGGTGGTTAGAGCTCCTCCCTCACACCCCTCTCAATTCATTATGCTACACTCACTGATCCACACACTTTCATGCCCAAATAGTTTTTCTATACTCATATATCCCTCGGGTACCAATTCAGATGTAATTGTTGTATATTTTAGGGAAATGCCTTTGACCACTGTCTTGCAAACTTGCCATACTTCAAGCACTTAAACAATGCTTAAAATGTCCAAAGGTCTAATACATATTTGATGAATGATGGGATGTGGGAATGCATCAATGCATGGGTAAGGGAATAAACAAGTTAGTACATGAGTGAGGAATGAATGAGGGAAAGATGTTCAGGTGGATGGTTGAGTGGGTGGCATTTGGTGTTTTTGCCCTCTATGCCTTTGTGATATTTATTGGTATAAAATCTTCTCTGCTGTTCAACTTCCTTTTGTGTCCAGCATGCTGGCCAAGCATCTTCATGTCCTTCCTCTTGGTGTCAAGGAGCTGAAATAACAGGTGGAAGCATTTGCTTTTGTAAAGTCAAATTTTGAGCTGCCAGAGGTCAGAACGGCAAACCCAAAGCATAAATCACCCCGTCCCATTTTGCATTGACTTCCAGGGACAGGTTGCCTGCCTTCACAGATTCCCAAGGGCAACAAATGTCAATCACTCATTCATTCTTGTCTTCCATTCATTCCTTCAGTCAGTCTTGCAACATCACTTGATAATTAAGACAAATATTTTTGGAGTTTTAATGAAAAGGAGTTCTGATTTTATTTGCCACTCACTCACTGTGCATCTTTGGGATGATTATATATCATTGCTGAATCTGACTATGTCACAGAGAGAGTAGGAGCTCCCCACATGTAATTCCCAGGGTTGTGCTGAGCATTAAATGAGTTAATAAGTGCAAAGCATTTTATGCAGCACCAGATACAGAATTAATGCTCAATATATGTTAGCGCCTATTATAAATTCCCTAATATATGAATCCCTCCTCTCATCAAAGATTTATTGAGCTCCTATTGAGTAGTAGATCCTGAGTGGTGTAAAATATGTCTCCTGCCTTTTAAGATTTCACAGTCAGTTGAGTTTGACAGAGACATGGGTCAATAATTAGACACTTCCTGGCAGATTTAATGGTGGTGCCACCGAGAAGGGAGTGACTTACCCTCGCCTTGGGGAGAAGGGTGGCATGGCTGGGGATAGCTAAAGAATCCTGGCCTAATGGTATAGGGGAGGTAATGTTGGAATTATCAAATGCTTTAAGTTTGGATGTGATATAGCCAGAAGTTTTCCCCAGAGACTTTCCTTGACCGTAGTGTGGAGGATGGAATAAAGACAGGTGTGATTGCAGAAGGCAGATCGTGGTGGGGTTATGGGAGAAGGTGTTAAACCTAAACAAGAGCAGGTGAACCATGAGGAGGGTGTACATCGGGGGAGACTGCAGCTACTGAGGAGGGAACATGCATAGGGGGCTAGCCTTCTGGAACAGCAGCATTGGCACTCTGGGTGTATTGTTAGGGTGCAGACTCACAGGGTGGGTGTTTGGTGCAGTGTTTAAAATGCTGCTTAGCACTCGGCATCCCGTAATGGAGCACCTGGGTTCAGGTCCTGGTTCTGCTCCCAGTTCCAGCTTCCTGCTCATGCACACCCTGAGAGACAGCAGGTGACAACTCAAGTAGTTGGGTCTCTGCCATCCACATGAGAGACCTGACTTGAGTTCCTACCTTCTGGCTTTGGCCTGGCCAAGCCCTAGCTGTTGTAGGGATTTGGGGAGTAAACTAGTGGGTGGAAGAGCTTTCTCTCTCTCCCTCTCAAAATTAATTGATCAATTTAAATCAATACAATTAATAAAAACAATATAGACTCACGTTCCACCTGCGACTTGCTGGATCTGCACTTCAGAAAGCTCCTTGGATGATTTGTGTGTGTGAGAAGGACTGCAGGTGGGCTCAGGAGGGCTGGGTACCACCTGGAAGTGGGGTGAAAGATTAGCTAATTAAGAATAAAGCATCCCTCTCTTAGACTTTGCATCCTGAGAGCCAAGGAAAGGTTACGCACCTCCTGAGTGATGTTTGCTCCTTGATATTAACTGAGAATTAACACCGTACAAGGGGGGCAGGCCCGTGGTTTCCCTGGCGCCCACTGGGGTGGTAGCCCCAGAGGGTTCCCGTGTATATCTTACACATCAGGGCAGGTTTCATTGCGTTATCTCCAAAGCCATAGCTAAGTGTTTATGGCCGAGTTATAAATCCCAAGAACATGGATTTCTCACTGGAAGTGCTGACTCAACCTTAACTTCCGCAGTGCAAATGGTGCCACAATAAAATGTATATATCAAAGTTGTGGCCACCATAAAGGTCCTTCAAAATCAAGTCGACACTGCGGTATGTTTCCTTGAGATAAGGTGAGGATTTACGTTCATAAATAGAATTGTGATGCCTGAGAGGCATAATTGGCAATTTGGGGTGTTGAGATTTGGGGATCTTTTGTCCTTGATCCTAACAGAAGACTTTTCTCTCTTCATCTAGGAGACAGTGTCACTTGGTAGCTTTTTTTTTTTTTTTAACAGGCAGAGTGGACAGTGAGAGAGAGAGACAGAGAGAAAGGTCTTCCTTTTCCGCTGGTTCACCCCACAATGGCCGCTGCGGCCGGTGCACTGCGCTGATCCGAAGCCAGGACAGATGCTTCCTCCTGGTCTCCCATGAGGGTGCAGGGCCCAAGCACTTGGGCCCTCCTCCACTGCCTTCTTGGGCCACAGCAGAGAGCTGGCCTGGAAGAGGGGCAACCGGGACAGAATCCGGCACCCCAACCGGGACTAGAACCCGGGGTGCCAGTGCCACAGGCAGAGGATTAGCCTAGTGAGCTGCAGCACCGGCCTACTTGGTAGCTTTTAATCTGGCTTTGTCTGCAGAGATGAAGTTGTGATTCCAAAGATCCCTTCCCCTCTTAATAAGTTCACCTACAAAGTGCAATTCAGACTAATTCAATTCAACAGAATATGTGTGTGTGTGTCTGTGTGTATCTGTTTAAATTTACTCCTACCTTCTGCACAGTATTTAACTGTATGCTCAGAAAGTGCATGAGAAATTCTGACTTCAGAGGACTCACAGGGTAGCTCTGGAAATAGACATTCATTTGTTCATTCATTCAGCAAATATATATGTATAGAACATTTATTTATTTATTTGAGAGGCAGAGTTACGGAGAAAGAGAGAGAGGTCTTCCATCCACTGGTTCTCTCCCCAAATGACTGCAATGGCTGGAGCCTGCAGCCAGGAGTTTCATCTGGGTCTCTGACATGGGTGCAGGGGCCCAAGCACTTGGGACGTCTTCCACTGCTTTCCCAAGCCATCAGCAGGAAGCTGGATCAAAAGTAGAGCAGCGGGACATGAACCAGCACCCATATGGGATGCCGGTGCCACCGGCAGAGGCTAATACACCACAGCACCAGGTCCCTCAACAAATATATTTTGAATGGATGCTATGGTGCTGAGGTTAGAGCAGTACATGTGAGAAAGCTCCTGCCTTCCGAGAGTTTAAATTCCACAAAGGGAAGACAGGTAATAAAACAGGTAAACAAAGAAATCATACTACGGAGGACGTTGGAGTAGAGGTATTTCCTGTGGGGTCGCAACAAGGGGACATTTGTGTTTATCTCGGGAGATCAGGAAATGAATAGGCAAGGAAGGTCCTAGAACTCCTTGAGAACTGCCACAGCCCTCCCCATGTCCATGGCCTCACTTTCGATGGTTGCAGTTACTCCTGCTTAATCATGGTCTAGACGAAAATATCAAAGGGAAAGTTCTAGAAACAGCTCACTTGTTTTAAACTGCTCGCTGTCCTGAGTGGTGTGCTGAGGCTTTGTCCCACCAGGATGTGAATCATCCCCTTGTTCACTGTATTCCTGCTGTATATGCTACCCTCCTGTGAGTCACTGAGTAGAGAAAATGACATTTCTAGTGTTCAGTCCCCTCTGTGGTTTCAGGAGTCCACTGCGGGCTTGGAGTATATCCCTGTGGGTAAGGGGCTAGCACCGCAGATGTTTGCTGAGCAAATGCATGTGGGTGTGAAAACGCAGCATGGGTTATGTGCCTGTGTGACTGGTATCTAGGAAGCATATCTGGGGACCACAGCTGAGGTAGGTGAAATCGAGTAGATTCCTAAGGAACTACCAGGAACTTTAGGTTTCAGGTCATAGAAAGCCAGGAGAAGATGCCTGTCTTCATAATAAAAGGTGATGCTGGCAGACTGGAGGCATAGATCTAACCAAGGCCTCTGTAGGCCTAGGGTCTGATTCCAGGGGCCTTCAGGAGGGAAGCTGGGTGAGTCAGTGGCGACAGGGACACGGAGAAAGTGGAATCAAAGATACTTGGGTGTTGGATTGGTGTTACGTGTTTTCCAGATTAGAGACCGTATTGATTTTAACATTCCAGCCATTTCCTTTGGAGCTTATCACTCTCTCCCTGACCTATCTCTGCAAGGTGCAGGGAGTAATGGAGGCGGAAGCTTCGTCAGTGACCCGCAGCCTTAGCCACCTGCCACGCTGGGAGCACAGGGCACGTGGACAGAAGTCAAAGGCACAGCTCAGAGAGGGGCCTGGAGACACCCTCATCCCCACGGTCAATATTTACCCTCCTGCAAGTGCTTGATCAGGGTTGTTCCATCGTCACTGCAGCCCCTTGAAACACATACACGGCGTGCATGTTCTGCATTGCAAAGTACGTATTTTTAATATCGATCTCTCAAAAATCCAACAAGCCTCATTGATTTTCTCAGTCCCTGGAAGAAAGGCTGTGATAAACCAAAGACGCTTGCAGCTTCATCAGCCCAGAGGACATGACTTATTCTCTTCTTCCTTGAACTTTCCTTGGCTTCCTGGGAAGATAACTTATTTTTATTTCTCTCTCTCTCTCTTTTTTTTTGTTCCTTATTTTGTATCAGCTTGTATTAAAGTCCTATAAATAACCTTAGAGACATGCGAAGCAGATTCATTTAACTTTCCTTTAGTTATCCTAAGTCGGAACAGATGTGTGTTTGTGATAGAGAAGAGGAGGCAGAGAATGAATCATAGGTGTGGGGAGATATGCGGAGCCTGCCAGCATCTGCAGAGGTTGGTAAACAGTGGGAGCTCAGCCTGGCTGGGTCTGTTCAGACGTAATGATGTCCGCCACGTCCCCGTCTCTAGGTAGCCAAGTTCCCCAGTGATGGGCAGGGAGGGTCAAATTCCAAGAAGGCTGTCTTTGCTGGCATCGCTCATCCGTGGTGCCACCCAACTGCTTAGGTCACTAGCTGCCTTTCTTATGCACTTAACAGATACAGTCGTGAGGGTGGATAGGAGACGGGAGATCAGAAATTCAGCTTTGGGATTCATAGAGCGGGGATCAACGAGTCTTGACTGCTCATCTTTCGTACGCGCAGCCCTGGACTGGAAGATTGGGCTGTCAGAGGTGTAGTCCAGACCTTCAGGAATAAGGCATCTCACCCTCAAGGGAGGGCAAAGCATCCTATGCATTGCCTGATGAGGAATGGCTGAGTGTCCGGTGTCTCAGGGTGGATGTTGGCTGGGCAATCAGGGATAGAGGCAGAGTGAAGACCAAGCCTTAAGGTCAAGTGCAGGAGGACCGGATAGCTGGGGCAAAGTGTCCTTGTTAGGATACAGGAGGCTATTCCATGGCAAAGCAGTGCATTGTCATTTTTTTTATATGCAGAGTGGACAGTGAGAGAGAGAGAGACAGAGAGAAAGGTCTTCCTTTTGCCCTTGGTTCACCCTCCAATGGCCGGCTGCGGCCGGTGCACTGCGTTGACCCGAAGGCAGGAGCCAGGTGCTTCTCCTGGTCTCCCATGGGGTGCAGGGCCCAAGTACTTGGGCCATCCTCCACTGCACTCCCTGTCCACAGCAGAGAGCTGGCCTGGAAGAGGGGCAAACTGGGACAGAATCCGGCGCCCTGACCGGGACTAGAACCCGGGGTGCCGGCGCCGCAAAGTGGAGGATTAGCCTATTGAGCCGTGGCGCCAGCCAGCAGTGCATTGTCTTTTAAGTGTCAGGAATCACAGTTCAGACAGTGGAGAGGAGATGGCAAAAGGTGTAAGGAACAAACCACTGGGAGAAGAGAATGAGAATGAGGGGGTGGCATTGGAGGCCGTGCAAGTAGCTTAGGGGCAGAATGGGGTGCCTGACAGGAAAGGACTAAGGGGAGAACCAGGGCAGAAGGACCAACTGCCCTGTGATCGTTGTGATGCCCCAAGCACCCAGGGATGTCCTGGGAATGGAGCCTGGCAGGGTGCCTGGGCTGGGCTCCCACGCCTCCAGCACTGCTGGGGGCAGAACTCTTCAGGTTGAGCTTTAAATGAGAGCATCTCAAATGCTACAGTGCACGCCAGCCACCTGGGCGGGGGTGAGGGTGGGGAGCTGGAATGTAGAGTCTGCTTTGGCAGGTACGTGGTGGGGTTGGAGAGTCTGCATCTCCAACAAGCTCCTAAGTGGACGGTGGGCCATCTTTGAGTAGCAAGAGTAAAGGAGTCTCAGAGGGATAGATCCAGGTGGGAGGAGCAAGGGAGCACAGCCTGCCGTCTGCAGATGGACACATGTCACCCGGGTTGTCAGTGACCACTGGAGCACGTCTGACTGAGACGTTTGATCCTCACAACACTGCCATACCAGCCTTTATCATGTGCCCCTGAGAAGCGATGTGCAAAATTGGGCAAAGTGATTGACTCTATTACTGAGGTCCCTGAGTTTCTGAGGGTTAATCCAGTCTCAGATACCAGCATCAAGCAGAATAGCTGCTGCAACCATAGACTTGAACTTCACTATGCCATTTAGCAGCTCTGGGACTCCGGGCCATCATTTAACCATGGTGAGAGTCTTGGTTGTCTCGTCTGTAAAATGGCATCTCATGTGGATTGAAGAACGCAAACCAGGTATTTTGCACAGAGCTTATACCCTGGAAACATTGGCTGTTATGCAGATGTTGGCAAACTCTCTGTAAAGGTCCAGATAAATATTTCAGCCCTGGGGGTCATAAGGCCTTGGTTGCAGCCTCTCGACATTGCTGTTCTGATGTGAAAGCAGAATAAATCATGAATAAATGAATGAGCGTGGTTGTCTTCCGGTCAAATTCCATTTATACACATGGGTGGCAGGTCAGTATTGGCCGCAATCTGTATCTTGCAGACCACTGTGAGCAAGCATTATTACATTATTACATCCTTACTGAGAAGGCACAGCAAGGGGTCTGATGGGACAGCCCAGGGAAGAGCCCAGGAAGTGCTTCCTGCCGGAGATGGGGCTTTTGTTTACCTCACATACAAATAGCAAATGATGCTCAGGCCCAGGTTGAATGGTTTATCTCACCAAATGGAGAATAAAACAAGATAATTGTGGTAACTTAATGCCTGATAATCGCGGGCTCTTTGGTAATGGAGCTGTTAGGGCCAGTAAATAGTGACACCGTGGTGGTTTATTGTGCTGAGAAATATGAAGACGTTCTCTCTGCAGCCCCAGACATTGTAAAATGAATCTCGCCTAGGCAGAGGCGGCCAGATAAGGGTTATCATCCACTGAAGCGGCTCTGTCCTGTGTGATTCCAACGCCTGATTGCTCCGTCAGAAACCACAAAAGCACCCCCACCCCCGCCGCTGCCCAGAATGTCCATCTACTGCCACTTATTAAGAGGGCGATGCAGGAGGGAGTATTTGGCTTAGAGGTTACGAAGCCTGCATCCCATATCTGAGTGCTTGGGTTTGAGTCCCAGCTCTGAGCCCTACTCCAGCTTTCTGCTCATGTGCACCCTGAGAGAGTGGTGATGGCTCAAGTAGTCGGGACCTTGTCACCCATGTGGGAGAGCTGGATGGAGTTCTTTTTGTTTAAAAAGATTTGTTTTATTTATTTGAAATGCAGAATGTTAGAGAGAGAGAGAGAGAGCACTTACATTCACTGGTCCACTTTCCAAATGGCTGCAATGGCTGCAGCTTGTCCAGGCAAAAGCCACAAGCCAGGAACTCCATCTGGGTCTCCCAGGTGTGTGGCAGGGGCCCACGTACTTGGGCCATCTTCTGCTGCTTTCCCAGGAGCACTAGCAGAGATATGGATAGAAAGCAAGAGCAGTCCAGACACCAACAGGTCCTCCAATATGGGATGCCAGCTTCACAGGTGGCAGCTTGACCTGCTGTGCCATAATGCCGGCCCCTGGTTTGAGTTCTTGACTCCTGGCTTTGGCTTGGCCCAACCTTGGGTGCTGTAGGCATTTGGGGAGTGAACCAGTGGCTGGGAGCTCTGTGTCTCTCTGTCTGTCTCTCTCCATCTCTCAAATAAACAATGAATAGAAGGAGGGGGCTTGCAGAAATAGACCTCTCTGCAGCGAGTAGTGGAAGAAGTAGTGTTCTGCATGTGGGGTGTCTTCAGGGTGGGCATGGGTGGATAGGTCAAGCCAGCTTGTCAGGTGGATCCCTGGGAGATCTCCCACTGCTCAGCCATTAGAAGGGCACAGAGGGAGATGGGTTTACATTTAAAAATGTTTCCTCATATCTGTATTTTAAAAAATTATTTATTTACTCATTTGAAAGGCAGAGTGATAGAGTGGGAGAGAATGAGAGAGACGTCCCCTCCACTGGCACACTCCCCGAGTGCCTGCAAGAGCTGAGGCTGGCCAGGTTGAAGTGAGGAGCCAGCAACTCCATCAGGGTCTCCCACATAGGTGGCAGGGGTCCAGGCACTTGGGCCATCATCTACTGCCTCCCAGCATGCATTAGTAGGAAGCTGGACTGAAAGTGGAGCAGCCAGGACTCTACTCAGCACTATAATGTGGGTTGGGGGCTTCTAAGCCGTGGCTTAATGGGCTGCACCACAACACCCTCCCCTTCAAGTCTGTTTTATTCACCTGTGTGTACTCACAGTTGGGCATATAGAGGGACTCAATAATTAGACTGAGTGAGTAAACATAGAGAGTGTGTGAATAAGTAAATCAGACAAGACATCTATCTAAATGCAGCAGGGAATAAGAATGTGATAGGACTTGGGAAAAGCAAGATCCAGATTCCTAAGAGAGATTGGAAAGGGTGTTAAGGCCTTGGCTCAGGTGGCCATTGATTTAGGGCCTCACGTCCATCGAGGGAAGAAAGCGCTTGATGAACAAAGGGTCTGACCCATCCTCGATCTTGGTCAGTGGCTCAGAAATGCAGAGTGGGCCTAGAGACGATGTTTTAGGCCCCCTGGTAGAATCTTGCTGGCTCCTCTTGTATCAGCAGCCTCATGCCTTCTTGCTCTTGTCCCCCAAGCTATCTTGAGGCACAGCTGTGAACTCAGCACATACTCTCTCAGCCTTGAGTCCTTAGCTGCTGTACCCCCTCATCCAGGAAGACTTTTTATTCCATTTCCCCTGGCTAAGGCTTCTTCGTCCTTCACTCTTAGCTAAAACATCACTCCTTTCAAGGATAAAGTCTACATCAGCAGGTGCACCCCACACATCACAAACCACCCGGACATGAGTTGTTCACTTACCATACTGATCCCCCCTCCCACCCCTATATGATATTCATCAGCTCCAGCCAAAATAGAGGCCAGGTCTGTGTGTTCAGTCCTGGATCCTCATCACCGGGTCCTGTACTCACACAGTGAGCTCTCCTGAGTCCTGGGTTTGTGCGATTCTGAGCACCGCTGGCTGATGGTGCTGAAGATGTTACCATCCCCTTGTGGCTGGCCCTGGACCGACACTGATCTCTGCTATCTGGAGGAGACCACAGTATTTCTGTCTGGCAGGGACTGAGGAAGCATGGGTGGAAAGAGTGTTGGTTTAGCAGGTACCATCGTCTGTTGAGTACCTGCTGTGTGTCAGTTCTGTTCTGAGGTCGGTCATACAAAGATGAATAACATACTCTTCCCCCGATCAGCATTACAAAGTGGGGAAAAAGGCAGGCACACTGACAGGTGCTTGGTCATCGATAGTCTGCGAGGGGGAATCTATGTAGATGGCTCAGGGAGTGCAAAGGGTGAGGTAGCTCAACACTGTCCACCGTGGTGCTTCTCGAACTTGAACGTGAGGATGGATATGTAGACACAGATCTTGCCTTGGGTAGGTCCTGGCTGCGGACCCCCAGGTCAGCCTTTCTAGGTCATTCCCAGGTGGTGCTGATACCATTGTTCTGTTCTGAATGTTTGTGTTCCTTGGTTGAAATCAAACTCCCAGAGGGATGATACTGAGAGGCGTTGTCTTTGGTAGGCAGTGGATGCAATGGGTGTTTTTATAAAAGGGAGCCTGCCTGTCCCTTCATGCCTGTGGGGACACCGTGGGTGACAACTGTGGAGCAGAGTGAGACTCCATTCACAAGCCTCCCAGTGTCTTGGTCTCGGATTTCTAAGCCTCAGGAACCAGGAGGAACCAATGCTTGTTGTTTTAGAAATCGCCTGTGGATGGTGTTTTGTTAGGGCAGCCTGAATGGGTTCAGCCAGTGCACAAACCCTGAGTCAGCAAGGTTTTTAGGAAGGTTTCAGAGAAGGGTGATGCATTAAACCTGCAAGGAAAGAATTTTGCAAAGTGGAAAAGAAAGGGAAGGGCTGAGAGAAAATGGAATGCAAGGGGAGTATGTATGTGTTGTGTGTGTGTGTTGTGTATGTATGTGTTGTGTGTATGGTGTATGTATGTGGGTCTGTGTATTACATGTGTGGAGGGTTTGTGTGTGTTTGCTTTTGGCATGTAGGGTGTATGTGGTGTATGTGTGGGTGTGTGTTTGGTAGGTGCGGTGTGTGTGTATGTGGTGTGTGTGCCTTCCTGTGGGATATGGACCTGTGTCGTGTATGTGTGTGTGTCTGTGTTTGCATGGGGCATGTGTATCTAGCGTGATTGGCTCTTTGAGTTCCAGGCTGGGGGATGAGGATGGGCAGGTGGCAGAAGCCAGGCCACGAAGATGCAGTGCTGAGGGACGAGGCGCTACGGAGGCTCCATTAGGAAATACCCTAAAGGGGTAAGCCTTGAAAAGATCATTTTATTGACAGGCTCACAATAGTTTGCTTTTCAACTGATAAAATTCTCTTTTAAAGCATTTAAATAAAGAACATAAATACTCCCAGAGACACTTTGGTGCTGTTGCTTTTCTAACCAGTAACTCTTTGTTATGAGGACTGTCTCATAGCATGTTCAGTAGCCTCTACCCACTTGATGCCAGGGGCACCCTTCCTCACCACCCCCCCACCCCCACAGCAGCCTCCCTGACAACTGTGGCAACCACAAAGAACTGCAGACATGGCCAGACAACCACCAGGGTGCAAAACAGCCCGCGGTGGAGAAACGCCACTCTGCAGCATGAAATACTCACTCCTCTTTGTATTCGCTTCATGGAGGTCCAGCCCCCTCAAATATTCAGTAGCCCCCAAGACTCCTGGGGTGGGTTCTGCTGGGCAGCACCACCTCCGAGTCCGATCGATCGGAGCCCTGTTCTCTGAAGCCGCGTCAAGGAGAGGAGCCTGGCCTGGAGTGAGAAACACAAACACGCCTGCTCACGAATTCTGTTTTAAAAAGAATCAAATTGTTTGCCTTTCCTTCCATTTCTTGGCCCTCTTCCCCTTCCCACTGCACAGGGGAAAGCAGGCACGGAATGCAAAGGCCAGGTCTCTCCCATCTGCGGAAAATATTGAGAATACTTCCAAGGTAAAATCATATACACACACACACACAAAGTAAAACTCCCACCAGTGATTTTTTTTTTTTTACAGGCAGAGTGGACAGTGAGAGAGAGAGACAGAGAGAAAGGTCTTCCGTTGCCGTTGGTTCACCCTCCAATGGCTGCCGCGGCCAGTGCACTGCGGCCGGCGCACCGCGCTGATCCGAAGGCAGGATCCAGGTGCTTCTCCTGGTCTCCCATGGGGTGCAGGGCCCAAGTACTCGGGCCATCCTCCACTGCCCTCCCGGGCCACAGCAGAGAGCTGGCCTGGAAGAGGGGCAACCGGGACAGAATCCGGCACCCCAACCGGGACTAGAACCCGGTGTGCCGGCGCCGCAAGGTGGAGGATTAGCCTAGTGAGCCGCGGCGCCAGCCACCAGTGATATTGAACTTCTAGTAATTTCCTGTCCACCAGGATACCAGATCGGCCTGGCTGATTTCTGCACTGTCTGAGCTAATGTCTGCTGACCTTCCTCCTCCCTTTACATTTTCCGGGCGACTTTTTTGCATAAACATAGAATTCAAGTGAGGGAATATCATTGAGAAAATAGGAACAACCAGCAAAAGCTTATGCTTCCTCAGTATTTATTGTCTTGGAGTGTAGTGATGGAGACAGTACATATAGCTTTGGGGGCTTAGTTCCAAGACCCTCCGTGGGCACCCACATCCCTGGAAGTTCAAGTCCTCAGCATAAGAGAGCAATATTTCATAGAACCTATGCGCATCCATCCATCCATATACATTAAGTCATCTCTGGATTACTTCTAGTACCTAATAAGATGTAAATGCTATGCAGGTGGTTGTTGCATTTTTCTGGGTAGGGAATCACGACAACAAAAACAGTCTGTGCGTGTTCAGTACAGGCCCAGTGTGGTTTCATTTTTCCTGCATATTTTCCATCTGTGTTTGGTTGACTCTGCAGAAGCAGAACCTGTCAATACAGAGGCATGACTCTGTAGCGTGGTGGTGGTTAAATGGCTTCAACTTAAAATAGACTCAGGTTCCAGTCCGAGCCCCCTTGCTATGGTTGGCAAGCTACTTCTCCAAGCCTCAGCTCCCTGATGGGAAAGAAAAAGAAGTTGTTGGGAAGATAGAGCAAGTGAAGAGTTTGGTATGTGGTAAACCCTCCAAGAAGGAAAAAGAATAAGCATCATTTTTTATTAGAGGGAGAGAGAGAGAGAACGAGAAAGAGAGAGATGCAGAGAGCTCCCATCTGCTGATAAACTCCTCAAATGCCCAAAATAGTCACAAGCTCTGAGCCAGAACTCAGTCCAGGACCCCCAGGTGGGTGGCAGGGACTCAGCTACTTGAACCATTACCTGCTGTTGCCTCCCAGGATTTGCGTTCGCTGGAAGCTGGAATGGAGAATGGAGCTGGGACTCAGAACCCAGGCACTCTGATGTGCGATGCAGGGGCCCCCAATAGCAGTTTCACTGCTCTGCCAAACACCCACTCCCAGAATCAGATTTTAAGGTAAACATCACAGTGATTTTCACTTCCTGGAGATGGCAAGGAGCAAACGGGAAGCGATCATTCATCATGTGTCTATTGTATGCCAGGCACATGCCCACCTGAGCAGCTGTACCGAGATATTTATTTCCTCAGTGCAGAGAAAGAATCCAAATCTGGAGCTGCTGCCTTCAAAGCCATGTCACTTCGACAGCATCCTGCTGTGCCGAGGACGTGGCCACGCAGGCTCCAAGTACAAACAATTGGAGATTTGCTACCCTGTGTCGCAGCGCAAACTTAGAAACGTAATAGGTGCCTAATTTGCTGCTTTGATTATTGTGTTGTTCTTTAAATATATTCTTTTTTTGAAAAAAGATTGATTTTTTTTTATTTTACTTGAAAGAATTACAGAGAAGCAGAGAGAGAGAAAGCTCCAGGAAGAAGCCAGGAGCAGCTTCTTCTGGGTCTCCCACATAGGTGGCAGGGGCCCAAACACTTGGGCCATCTTCTGCTGCCTTCCCAGGCCATTAGCAGGAAGCTAGAAGGGAAGTGGAGCAGCTGGGACACAAACTGGCACCCATATGGGATGCCGGCAATGCAGACGGCGGCTTTACCTCCTATGCCACAATGCCTTAAATAAAGGTACCATTGCCTTCCACTATGGACCAAGTTCATGAACTTGGGCAAGTTACTCAACCTACCTGAGCCTCAGTTCCTGTATCTCTAAAATGGAATAACATCTTTTCCTTGCAGAGTTTGAATCAGTTATTTTAAGTGGGACTGACTAACCTATTCCTGGCGCATAGCAAGAGTTCAGTAAACATCCATTGTACCATCCCTCTTCCCAAATGGACCAGAATACGAACTGAATACAGGAGCTACTGACCATGTAGACTGAATTTGTGTGTTTTTCCTATATGTGTTGGAGATTCGTGCAGGTGATGTTCCAAACCTTTCACACAACTTTGGGCATCCTTGACCGCGCCAGCAAACCAGCTATGTGCCTCCTTTCCCCATCACTGCACAACTCAGCTTTAACCTTTGCTGTCTCTGTGAAGCAGAGATTTGAAATCGTTAGGCTTTTTCTGGGAGAAGACAGAGTTTCTGTACTCCACCACAGTTTCCTTTTGCTGGCAAAAATCTTCAGGCAATAAGCGTCACCTTTATTGACACCCCTCAGATGCCTTTTCAAAAAAGAAGCAGGCAAGAACCAGAAATTCGTTCAGGTGAAAAAGATTTGCCCCAGGCTATAAATGTATCGATTCTCCCCAACCACACCGACTTGAAGATCTCCGAATCTCATGATCAGGACGAAGCATCCTTTTTTTTTTTTTTTTTTTTTTTTTTTTTTTTTTTTTTTGAGATAGGGTGCATAGGGGGAGTATCTTTGGACTAGGGAGATGACATCACCTTTTGTTTTACCTTCCTGCAGATATGTAATAATAGCCATTCACTTCAACACGCATTTGTTGGACAATAACTATACCAGGTACAAATATGGGATAGAATAGCCTTTCTTTCCTGGAGGCTAAGAATATAATAAAATAACACACAACCCATATGCTTTTATTCTATCAAGTAATATGTGTGTGAAGAAGGGCAGATCTCACGATCACTGTGTGACAGATGGGAAAACTGGTCCTCTGTCATAATGTAGATGTCATTCATCCAAGCACTCATTTAACTCACATTTATTGGGTGTTTAATATGTGCTGGGCACTAGCTATGCGGTGTGAACACCATAGATAAGGGGCTCATGGAGTTTACGCCTCCTGTGAAGGAGAAGGCACTAAATTATTAATCACACATGTGCTTAGAATTAGATGCTGTGGAGAGCTCTACGCAGGAGCATCTGGCAAGAGCAGTTTGGATGGGGGCCGGCGACGAGGATGTGTAGGAACTGCTGGGTGGAGAACGAAGGCTGTTTTTCAGGCAGAAGGAAAGGACCGAGGTTGTCTCATTTGAGGAATGAAGAGAGAGCCAGCGTAGATGGATCTGAGAGTGCTGAGCGGGGAGAAAGCGTAACAGGAGGCTGATGGAGGCATTGCCATTCTGAATGTCTACAGGTGCCATATTTGTTCCAGCTGTGCACCTGTGGGTCTCCTCCCCATGTGGATAGGGGCTCTGTGTTAACAAATCTTTCCACATTGTCTGTGGACCTTTTGATTGTTAGAGGCTGGCAAAAATGTTTTTGTAAGTTGCCATTGTAGGAACTAAGTAGAGAACACGGGCTGTGTTGGGGTGAGAGAAGACATCAAACATTCTGTTTGGATGAACTAAGTTTGCAGCATCCATTAGATGCCCAAATAGAGTGGTTGAGAAAGCAGCTGTGTGTGTCGGTCAGCGGCCAGGACGTAAGTTCATCTGGGTAGCTATGGACCACATGGTATTGTAAGCCAGGAGTCTTGGTGACTTCTCAGGGAGCTCAGGGAGAGTCAGAAGAGAAAAAGGTCTTGGTGAATTCTAGAATGGTAGGGGGAGTAGCAGGACCCAGGGCAGGAAACAGGCTGATGATTTGGAGGGAAGTTAGGGATGCTGGTACCACCAAGGCCAAGCGAAGATGGTGTCCAAAAAGCATGGCCAGGGTAACTGAACCTGAATGCTGCGTGGAGGTGGTGGGAGGTGGCGACTTCAATAATGTTAGAAGAGTGATAGGGAAATAATCCATATTGAGAGGGATCAAGTCTGTGGTGGAAGAGAGGAACTAAAGCCAGCATGTAAATGAGTCTTCAGGAGCTCAGCTTGACAGGGGGCAGGAGAGCACAGCCCAGCCCCTTCTCCCTAGGCTGTCAGTGAAGACGTGTCCTGCACCTGAGGCTTCTGCATCATGTACTCTCCCTGGGGACTGCACCCCTTTCCATCTCTTTTCCCGTGCTGGCCCGAGTGTTCTAACATCAACGTCAGTGATACAATTATTCTTGTCTCCATCATGCCACCACAGTCTAAGTCCCCACCAGAAATTGTCTTGGAATTATTGCAGTAGCCTGCTTCCATTCTTGCCTCCGTATGATGTGGGACTTCAGTAGAGCGGTGAGGTCAATCCCTTCTAGATAAGTTGTATGTTGCCATATCAAGAGTCAGCTGTTGACTCCATAAAAGCCGTACTCTCTATCACATCCCATAGGACGGTGCATGATCTGCGGCCCATCTGGGGAATCCAATTCCCTTTGACTTTGTCACCTACCACATTTCTTCCTTCCGTCTTCTTCCAATCCAGTGGTTTCCTTGCTATTACACACTCTGGCACTCTGTGGCCCCAGGGCCTTCATGGCACCTGCAGATCTCTGCTCTTGGAAACATGTCCTGAAATGTTCACAGGCCTCACACCTTCATTGTCTCCAGGTCTTCATTTATGTAGATGCACATTTCAACAGTGTCATTTTTACACTCTCTTCCAGGTCACTGAGCACTCTCCGGCAGAACTGTATATGTTTCCTCTTTTCCTCTTTTTATTTTAAAGAGTTCCACAGAGGAGAGGCAGAGAGAAAGAGAGAGAGAGAGAGGTCTTCCATCCAATAGCTAACTCCCCAGTTGGCCACAACAGCCAGAGCTGCGCCGATCTGAAGCCAGGAGCCAGGAGCTTCTTCCAGGTCTCCCACGCGGGTGCAGGGGCCCAAGGACTTGGGCCATCTTCCACTGCTTTCCCAGGCCATAGCAGAGAGCTGGATCGGAAATGGAGCAGCTGGGTCTCGAATCAGCACCTATCTGGGATGCTGGCACTTCAGGCCAGGGCATTAACCCACTGTGCCACAGCACCGGCCCTCACTTTTTTTTTTTTTTTTAAGATTTATTTGTTTGTTTGAAAGGCAGAGTTACAGAGAGACAGAGGCAGAGAGAGAAAGAGGCCTTCCATCTGCTGACTCACTCCCCAGATGGCCACAATGGCTGGAGTTATGCCAATCTGAAGCCAGGAGCCAGGAGCTTCTTCTGGGTCTCCCACATGGGTGCAGGGGCCCAAGCACCTGGGCCATCTTCTATTGCTTTCCCAGGCCATAGCAGAGAGCTGGATTAGAAGAGGAGCAGCCAGGATTCGAATCGGTGCTCATATGGGATGCTGGCACTGCAGGGCGGCGCTTTACCCGCTACACCACAGCACCATCCCCTATATGGTACCTCTCTGTCATAGCCACTGGTTCTCTTCCCCACTTGAACGTCAGCCCCGTAACAACAGATGTCTTTATTTCTCTTATTTACTGCTAAATCTCTCATACCTAGAACAGTGTCTAGGGCATAGTTGTTGCTCAGAAATCAACTATAGTATGAATGAAGTAATGTGAGAATTAAAATATATTTTCATAGCTTCCCAAAGTAAAGAGATGGGCTCTTTACTGTATTATTACATGCCAGTTGTTCTATCATGCAATTTTATGTCCATTATTCCTGTTGGGGGACAATCCTAGCTTATATTCACAGATGAGTAAGTGAAGACTCAGAGAATTTTAATGATTTTTTTTCCTTGTCAGCCAAGAAATAATCCAAAAAGACAGATTTGGGGTCCAAATCTAAGTTGTGTTGGTATTGGGCCTTTTCTGGCTGTGGTGAGCTCTTCTCTCATTGCCAAGGAGGAAGGATTGTAAGGAGACCAGGAGAAAGAAGGCAAGAGTATTCCTTTCTCTTAGAGAGATCGAAGGACTGAAAAATATTGTGGGGGCCGATGCCATGGCTCACTTGGTTAATTCTCCACCTGCGGTGCCAGCATCCCATATGGGCGCCAGGTTCCAGTCCCGGTTGCCCCTCTTCCAGTCCAGCTCTCTGCTGTGGCCCAGGAAGACAGTGGAGGATGGCCCATGTGCTTGGGCCCTGCACCTGCATGGGAGACCAGGATGAGGCACCTGGCTCCTGGCTTCGGATCGGCATAGCTCTGGCCATGGCAGCCATTTGTGGGGTGAACCAACGGAAGGAAGACCTTTCTCTCTGTCTCTCTTTCTCTCTGTCTCTCTTTCTCTCTCTCACTGTCTAATTCCATCTGTCAAATAAAAAATAAGATATTGTAGAACCTTGAGTGGCCTGAATTGCTTGTCACTTCATCAGCAGGGCAGCTTGCAAGACTACTCTAGCTCTTGTGTGTGTATGTGGCAACGAACTCATCTTAGCCCTACCTTGGATCCTAGCGATTGGTCTCTCTCTTCTCAGTTTTGCCTCTCAGGTGAATAGTTCAAGGTCATGGCTTTGGGTTGACCCAGGGCTCCTTCCTCCCACCTTCTCTGTGACTTTTGGCTTTCTCTTCTCTGCTAACTGGATGCTGTGGTTGGAATGTCTGTGCCCCCCATGCCCTCCAAAATGTGCATGTTGGAACGTAATCTCTACCGTGATGGTGTTAGGGATGAGGCTGTGGGCAGCTGATTGGGTCCTCATAGACGAAAGCTAATGCCCCTCTTTTAAGGAGACTCCAGAGAGCTTCCTGGTCTTTGCATCATGTGAAGATGAAAAAAGAAGACACCGTTCACTATTGAGAATAATTTAAAAAAGACACCATTTATGTCTTTACCAGACATTAGCTCTGTCAATGCCTTAACCTAGACTTTCCAGAAGTAAATTTCTGTTGTTTATGAGCAACTCAGTCTATGGGTTTTTGCTGTCACAGCCAAGCAGACCAAAATGCTGGCCATCACTAAATTCTTCAAGAGACAGGATTGTTTATTCAACAGTTATGAACTGAGCAGTTACTAGGGCCTGACACTGTTCCAGACAGAGGGGACACCTGAGTACTCCTGCCCATGCTATCATAAAGTAATGTGCTTGCTCTCGGCTTGGGGACAATTAAGCTCCCCCCTGGGAGCTTGGTAGAAATGCAGATTCCTGGGGTGCACTCAGACCTGGTGAATTTTATTCTCCGAAGATGGGTTCCAGAAAACTGTTTCAGGAAGCTTTCTGGATTCTGCTTTTCCCCCTCCAGCGTAAGAACTGTTGCCACAAAGAACAACTCCCACTGGCTGTGTGTCTCACCCTGGTCCACTCTATTATGGCAGAAGGGCAGGGCTGTCGGTCAGTTTTCATCGAAGGGCCTGCCTGCTTCAGTGGCAGGTGTTGGAAACACAGGATACATCTCTCTGATGAAAACACCATCATTTGACGACCACAGCCGCCACCCCCCACCCCCCGCCGCCACAGATTGGGTTTTCTGATTCCTTTACATGTAGCTCACCAGCCTTGTTTTTATCACTCTTGCTTCTTCCATCTTCTTAAGCCACTGTTACACAAATGCACACACAGAATTTCAAACAAGATGTTGTTGCAGGATGACAATCTTCAAATTCCAGTCTTCTTTTCTCTGTAATTTCTTCCAAGGAGGTAGCAGACTGGTGCGTGTGAGCTTTTCGATTTGAGAGGAAAGACTGATACCTATCAGAAGGGATGCATAATGCCCAAGGTTATGTTCTATCTTTGTAGTCAACCAAGTTATTCAGTGCTGACTGTCTTCCAGGCTTGCCTGATTCTTTTCTGTTTCCTTATGTCCAAACTGGAAAACTCAAGCAAGGTTGGCTTGTCAAGACTTTCAGGGACTGCTGAACAGGGAATACCCACGGGGGGAGTCTGTTGCCTTGCAACTTAAGGCATCCTTTAAAGAGGAAGAAATGTTGGCAGACTAGTAGTGAACAGATTTCTCTAACTAAATTAAGGTTTTTATTTGTTTGTTTTCCGGAATGAGGCTTCAATATGTTGTATTTACCTGCAACTTCCGGCACTGCATGTATTTTTACAAAACAAAGAGAAATGCGCATGTTACGTAGGGAGAAAGAGTCTAGAATTCAGAAAAATGAAAGTCGGTTGCAGGTCATGGTTCCTCTTGTTGCTTCCACAGTAGAATCTGCTATGCAACGCGAGCTTTCATACCCTTCCATGAATTGATTGATTGATTCGTGTGCTCAGTAAGGGAATATTCATTGATCTGGGCTTGAGGCATCGAAGGGGAGCATGCCAGGTGGGTGATACCATCCATCACGTGAAAGAAGAGCCCATTGGCTTTCTCTGGGGCTGTGACCCTGAAAACTCCCTGCGGAGCCTCTCTTGCATAGCTGTGTCTTCGACTTCGGAGCAATGATGACTGAAAATGTTTCCTTTTGGGTTTCTCCTGTGAGCCTCAAGCGTCAATATGCACATGATAACGTGACCTCTTCCCTTCGATATTTTAAATTGACCTCCCATTTAGGGTGCCCAGAGACTAAGCTGAACCTTCCCCATATAACTTACTTCTTCTCTTCTGATGTTCTCTGTCTCCATTAAATGACGTGACTGGCCATCGGGGTGTTCAGTCCAAAATCTGTACGTCCTTTTGAGCTGCTTGCATCTTTATTGGACGTAGATGGTTGGTCACCAAGCCTTGCCAAGTTTACTCCTTCGCCATCTCTCCAATCAGTCTGCTCCTCTCCATAAGCAATGGTGCCAGTCAGCTCAAGAGCCTAGCCTCTCTCATTGTGAACTTGGCACCTGCCTCCTCTCTGCCTCCTGAATCCTCTGAGGCTCTGAACCCATCTGTTCTCCACCTCACAGCCTGGGGGACCCTTCAGAATCCCAGACAGACGCTACACCTGCTAAGCACCCATCCAGGGCTCCCTATTGTCCTCAGAATAGTATTGATAGATACTGGTTGTTGCGCTGTACTAGGTGCTACTTGTAGTGCTGCACGTATATACATTCCTTGTCTTACATCAACTGTCGAAGCAAAATCTAAATCCTTGCCAAAGCCTTAAACTCCTACAAATACCACCCCTCCTGCCTCCCCTGGCTGGGCTTTGCATTTGTGATCTCTACACAATAGTCTTTTCCCTTTAGTATAAAAAGCAGTCCCTTTGCAAGTTGGGATTGCAGTGGGACTGCTCCTGGAAACAATCCTGTGAACTCCATGTGGGTGTCTTGACTGACAGCAGCTAACCTCTGCCCTCCTGGGTGGGGTGGTGGACACCAACATCCCTACTTCGGCAGGAGAGTAGGGTCTAGCGTCCATATTGCATCGGGATTTGGGCAGGTCATTCTCCAACTCAGGATACTGCAATTGCACCTGTGTCTCCTTCCATCTTGCTTAAGCAAAATATAGGAATTTCTCAGATGCAAACAGAACACTGAATATATCCCAGGGGCAGAATTAAGTGAGTCCAACCTCCCAGATTCTGAAGCTTAACAGCAGTCAGAATTGGGAGTAGCACAGCAAGTCAGGGTGCAAGTTAGAGGTCAACTACATCTCTCTCTCTCTCTTTCTCTCTCTCTCTCTGGACCTGATGTCAGTGTTTTGGAACACACATAACTCCTACTTCTATGTGAGTTAAGGTTCAGTGACCTCAGTTCGGTTCTAAGCTCTGTAGAGAGCTCACCTGGTTGGCCGAGTCACAGACCATAACCCTGCCTGCTGAAGTGCAAGGTGGGGGCAGTTGGAAAGGAAACTGGCCTCCCTGGAGAAAGGAGCTGCCCTTGGCCTCGGCTTTCTGCTCTTTCAAAGCTCTTTGAGCACCACAATTTCTCCCAGCTCGCTTCCTGCATGAGAGCGTGAAGCTCAATGTCACAGATTATGTTGTGACGCTCTTGAAGCACAAACCGAATGCAACCCAAACTCTGAAGATCTGGGGATTAAGCTGAGAAACCTCTCGTGTGGTTCCTGCAAAGAAGCTGCAAATCCCCTACGTACCAGTGAAGGGGAAGCTTCGACTGGGGAACCATCAGAGAAATCAAACACTTCGCTCGGCTCTCATGTCCTGGGAGGGGATTTCTTGTTCCAACCAGTGATCTTGCATGCGACTCTTGTAAAGCCAACGCCTGCCGCGAGCGAGTGCAGGAGGTAGAATGTAAAACAGCAGAGGCCAGGCACTGCTGAGGGGACGGTGCTGGGGTGACCTGCGTGCACGCTGGAAGCCCCAGATCCTAGGTTTGCTGCCAGGTGAGATGCCTCACGCAGCCTTGTCAGCCACGGCTCTCAGCTCTCCTCCCAGTGCCCTGCTGCTGGCCCCACATCAGTTAAGTTCTGCCCCCCACTTTGCCTTCGTTCTATTTGAGAAAACAATCCCCAATCCCCCTGTTTGGGAGGAAACCGAGTCCTTCCTCTCTGTAGAGAGACCGTGCCATGTCCCGAAGGCTTTGCTCAGACACCACTTCCTCTATGAGCAGTTTTTCCTAATACTTCGTGAGATAGGATTTACATAGTAAAGTGTTGCTACTCTAAGGGTGTGATTCAAGGTTGTTGGTTGTTTTTATTTTAAGATTTATTTATTTATTACATTTGCAGAGAGAGAGAGACATGGAGAGATCTTCCATCCACTGATTCACTCCCCAAATGACTGCAACAGCTGAGGCTGGGCCAGGCAGAAGCCAGGAGCCTGGAGCTCCATCTGGGGCTCCCACATGGGTACGCAGGGGTCCAAGGACTTGGACCATCTGCTGCTGCTTTCCCAGGCCATAAGCAGGGAGCTGGGTTGGACTCAAAACTGTGCTCATAGGGATGCTGGCCCTGCAGACGGAGGCTTTACCCGCTGCACCACGATGCTAGCCCCTAATGCAAGGGTTCTAGTAACATTAACAGAGCTGGGCAAGCGTCACTGCAGTCCAGTTGAGAGCATTTCCTTCTCCAGAAGATCTTTCCTGTCCATGTGTAATCCACCCCCATTCTCACGCCCATCCCCACCCAATCGCTCATGTACTCCATCAGTAGATCTGCCTCTCTCTGAACCTGAGACTTGCCCTGTGGCTTAGGACCCTAACATCCTTTGCACATCAAATGTTCTGGGAGTTCGTGTGTGTGTGTGTGTGTGTGTGCCTGTGTGTGTTTCTCCAATTAGAGCTTACATATCAAGACCACTCTTTTATCCCCGGGTCTTAGTTGAACCCTTACATGTGATACTTAGACAGAAATAGTCTGTGTATGCATACTGCCATGAGTTAAGTTTATTGCTTGATCAGGGACAAACTTTCACATGCTTTCTCCTTTGAAATTGCGTGACTGTCATGTACTGAGTGTGTGCAAAGTGCCTGGTGTACCCTGCACATACACCGAATCCTTGAGGACTGTGTCTTTTTGTTTTTATTTTTAACAGGCAGAGTGGACAGTGCGAGAGAGAGACAGAGAGAAAGGTCTTCCTTTTGCCGTTGGTTCACCCTCCAATGGCCGCTGAGGCCGGCGCGTTGCGGCCGGCACATTGCGCTGATCCGAAGCCAGGAGCCAGGTGCTTTTCCTGGTCTCCCATGGGGTACAGGGCCCAAGGACTTGGGCCATCCCCCACTGCACTCCGGGGCATAGCAGAGAGCTGGCCTGGAAGAGGGGCAACCGGGACAGAATCCGGCGCCCCGACCGGGACTAGAACCCGGTGTGCCGGCACCGCAAGGCGGAGGATTAGCCTAGTGAGCCGCGGCGCCGGCCCAAGGACTGTGTCTTAATTGCCATTTATATTCCTGCACTAGCACCATGCCTGGCACCTGGCAGGCACTCAGGAATATTTAATGAAAGTGGGCGAGAAAAAAAGAACGGGAGTTCTTGGAGATTTAGAAACAACAACGACAGGGTTAACACACGTGGTTAGAGTGTGTGAGGCCGAATGAGCAGGGAAGAAGTTTGGCCCAAGACCAGAAAGCATCTGATTGTGCCCCACCCTGACCCCATGATGCTATTGCACCCGGGGGCTCCCTCCTGTACTTGGGGAGACTTAGGGACCTCTCAGGACTTCAGGCTGGTGGCAAAGGAGAAGCGCTGGGCCGAGAGAAGCAGTGCCCTGAGCAAGTTAGCGTGTTATGTGAGTGAGCGTTGGTGGATGAGACAGGAGCCAGATTCACAGGGTTCATGCACGTTTACAGCGTGGCCCAGGAATCAGTGAGGGAGGTACTCTGAGTATTACGTGGTCTCCCTGTTTCATAGATGAGGACATCCAGGCTCAGAAATATTAGACAGCTGCTGACCCAGGCATGAGAGGCTGGACACATTTGAATCCAGCTAGGCTGACTCCAAAGCCCGGGGTACTGATCACCAAATAATCTGATTTTCCAGGAGGTCAGGGAGCAAAAGAAAGAGGAGAAGAAGCTGAGAAGAGCTCCCAGCAATGCAAATGAAGCCAGAGGGCATTAAATGGAATAAACCGGGCACAAAGAGATGAAGCCCACGTGACCTCACTGGTGCAGGCAACCTATACAACTGGAACCCATAGACACAAAGATTGGCATGGGGGTTAGAGAGGCTTGGGGGGGCTGCGGAAAGGGGAGATGTTGGCCTACTGGTGCCAAGGTCATAGTAGGAGTAAGTTCGGGTCTTCCTAGGCACAGCATGAGGACTGCTTAATAATAATGCATCGTACAAGGGTATATCAAAAAGTGCATGGAAAAATAGAATTAAAAGTTAAGTTTCTTTTGATGCAAAAAGTTTGGAAAACCACAGGAAGTTTCTCTATGAACTTTTTTTTTTAATATTTATTTATTTGAAGGGGAGGGATGGAGGGAGGGAGAGAGGGATGGGGAGAGAGAGATCTTTCATCCATTGGTTAACTTCCCAAATGCCCACAGTGGCAGGGGCTGGGTCAAGCTGACACCAGAAGCCCCTCCATTAATTTTTTGAAGCCTCTTCATATGCTCAGCTTTCAAAAAAAATTTTGCACCAAAAGAAACTTAGTTTTCATTTAAACAATCAATGAGCTTTTTGAAGTATTTTGCGTATATTAGAATATCTAAAACGGGATTTAAGTGTTCTCACCACAAAGAAATGATGCTTATTTGAGGTGATGGATTTGCTAATCAGGTTGATGAGGTAATCCTTCCAAGTATGTAGGTATTGAAACATCACATTGTACCCCATCAATATACACAGTTATTACTTGTCTATTGAAATAGGGGCAAGTGTTGCTAAGAGTCTGGTTAGGATACCCACATCCCATATTGGAGTGCCTGGGTTCAAGTCCTGGCTCAGCTCTCAACTATAGCCTCCTGCTCACATGCACCCTTGGAGAACAGGCAATGGCTTAAGTAGTCGGGTCCCTGTCACCCACGTGGGTGATATAAATAGTTTCTAGCCCCTAGTCCTGGCTGTTGTGGGCATCTGGGGCAGTGAACCAATGGATGGGAGAGCTCTGTCTGTCTGCCTCTCTGCCTTTCAAACAACATAAAACATTAAGAAGTAAAAATGGAGAAAAAATGTTAACGTGAAGAAGATATCATGAGGCTGTTTATTGGTGCTATGCCTTCAGGACATGGACTTGATTTCTCCAAAACGTAAGTTCTTATTCTACAAGAAGAGGAATAAAACTGAGGAACTTGGAGTGAGCATTTGGCCTGGTGGGTGGGATGCTGTTAGATGCCCGGGGACCATACTGCAGTGCCTGGGTTCAGCTCCCGCCTCTAGCTCCTGGCTCTGTCTTCCTGCTGGTGCACACCCTGGGATGCAGATGGCGCCCCAACTGATGGACCCCCCTCCCTGGGCAGGAGAGCTGAATTGAGTTCCTTTTGCCCTTGGCTCGGGCCCATCTCAGTCCTGATTGTTGTGGCATTTGGTGAGCAAATTGACAGATGGAAACTCTCTGTCTGTCTGTCTCTCTCTCTTTTTCTGTCTCCTCTCCCTCCTTGTCCCTCACATTTAAAAAAACTGAGAAACTCATAATGGAAGCAAGACGGGCAAAGAGACATTGTGGACTTTGGAGAGGCCAGTTCTGGGTTTGTTGAAGATGCACCTGCACTGGAGTAGACTCAGGATGGGCTGGGTTTTGCTATAGTAACAAATAGCCCCGGGTCTCAGTGGCCTGAGTCAGTGCAGTGATGTTTCTCATGCTTGCTGTGTGCGCTTCGTGGCTGTGCGGGAGCCTTTCTCCCGATCTCCTCCCTCCAGGACCCAGGCAGCCGAGACAGCCACTGTGTGGCTTGCAGATGATGTCACTGCAGAAAGGTGTGTATCGTGCTGTGCTCTTTAAGCTTCTGCTCATACTCTGGGCCAGAATGAGTCCCAGTATCATTAACTCCAGGAGGGCAGGGCCGTGGGACTTGTCCTTGCACTTGCAAGAAGACAAAAACAGGGACATGCTTTCCAGGTGAGATCCAGATTGGAATGACCCTGAAAAATGTCCTTTCCCCCTCTGCCTCTCAGTTTCCTTGTCTGTGAAATGGGTACAGTCCCTTTAAACGGGTGGCAGACTGAGGATTGCCCATGATCAAAAAGGGCCTTGCAAAAAACGCAGAGCTGGTACCAGAGGGAGAGAGTATCCCTTTTTTTTTTTTTTTGACAGGCAGAGTGGACAGTGAGAGAGAGAGACAGAGAGAAAGGTCTTCCTTTGCCGTTGGTTCACCCTCCAATGGCTGCCGTGGCCGGTGTGCTGTGGCCGGCGCACTGCGCTGATCCGAAGGCAGGAGCCAGGTACTTCTCCTGGTCTCCCATGGGGTGCAGGGCCCAAGCACTTGGGCCATCCTCCACTGCACTCCCTGGCCACAGCAGAGAGCTGGCCTGGAAGGGGGGCAACTGGGACAGAATCCGGCGCCCCGACCGGGACTAGAACCCGGTGTGCCGGCGCCGCAAGGCGGAGGATTAGCCTATTGAGCCGCGGCGCCGGCCTGAGAGTCTCCCTTCTTTTCATCACCTGCGTTTCCACTGCATGTCTGTTCTGCTGGCAGCAAGGGCCCCGCCCTCTCTGCTCCACCTCCCTCTGGAAAACAGTGAGCAAATACTCCTCCCGCTCCCCCAGGTCTGTGGCTTTTATGCCTTCAGGGAATACATTTTTATTTCCTCGAAGGAACAGGGCCTAAAAATAGATAAAGTGCAGGGCACCCACGATAACCATTCGATGTATTGACCCAGTCACGAGTTTATCTTGGTGAAATTCAGATTCGTTCTTTATTCCCGAAGGCAAAAGCACCTTCAATGGGCAGTTACCGGGGCGTTACCAAGGCCACCTGGCAATAAAACGTGACTGACTTCCTTATGGAGGATGCGGACAAGAGCCAGCTGGTCTTCAATCATAGGGCAGCTGAGCAGGATGCAGCCGGCACGGGCACGTGCGCAGAGGGAGTCTGGTGGAAGCCGCGTTGCACCAAAGGGGGCTCCGCTATTAAAACGCAGAGTGGGTTTAAGCCCCCCTCCCCTTTTTAAATATTTATTTGTTTTATTTGAAAACCAGAGTTACACAGAGAGAGGAGAGGCAGAGAGAGTGAGGTCTTCCTTCTGCTGGTTCACTCCCCAATTGGCTGCAATGGCCAGAGCTGCGCCAATCCGAAGCCAGGAGCCAGGAGCCAGGAGCCAGGAGCTTCCTCTTGTCTCTCACGTGGGTGCAGGGGCCCAAGGACTTGGGCCATCTTCCACTGCTCTCCCAGGCCAAAGCAGAGAGCTGGATTGGAAGAGGAACAGCCGGGTCTCGAACTGGTGCCCATATGGGATGCTGGCGCTTCAGGCCAGGGCGTTAACCCGCTGCGCCACAGCGCCAGCCCCAAAGGGGATCTGTGTGTAATGGGTGCCAAGGAATATGTCTCTGTCTGGAGCCTGCCAGCACCTGCAGCCCCCCACTGCTTTACCTTTGAGGTTTTGCAGCTTGGAGAGGTACAGGGCAGAGGGCTGCCTGCTGCTCCCCAGGGCTGCCCTGTGGAGAGGGGGCACAGTGCTCTTGGCAGGGACTTGGGCCCCAAAGGCTGCCATTCCTTTTCGCGAAGGTGTTTGAAAGGACAGGTGCAAAACCCTCCCTTCTCTCTGTTTGCTTCCCACACCCCTCACAGATGGCAGTGTGGGGCCTCCCTAGGCAGTTCTGTTTCCTACTCCGTCACTCTCTGCTGCTGTCCCATCTGCATCTCGGAGCCTGGAGGAGACTGCGTCTTGCCAAGTGTGCTTGAGCTCTCCACACCCTGCATTGCGTGTCTAACAGTGTCCTCACGTGAGATACTGTTGCTCCCTGGCCTGAGATGCAGAGGGCCAACGACAGCTGACAGCAAAGCCTGCAATGCCCGATGCGGGCTGGGGGCCGGGTACTGTGCTTAGGACTTTCAACGCGTGCTCCACTTACGCCTTGTAAAAGCCTTGAGATGAACGAGTGCTTCTCATCTCATTTGAGAGAAGAAACAATTGAGGTTTCAGAAGGTGCAGGGTTAGGCAGCTCCTCCGCTGTAGGACTGACCTTTCAGCCCAGTGTCCGGTCTCCTTTTTAAACCCAGGCTAGGCCGGCACCGCGGCTCACTAGGCTAATCCTCCGTCTGCGGCGCCGGCACCCTGGGTTCTAGTCCCAGTCAGGGCGCTGGATTCTGTCCTGGTTGCCCCTCTTCCAGACCAGCTCTCTGCTGTGGCCCGGGAGTGCAGTGGAGGATGGCCCAAGTCCTTGGGCCCTGCACCCCATGGGAGACCAGGAGAAGCACCTGGATCCTACCTTCGGATCAGCGCGGTGCGCCAGCTGCAGCTCGCCAGCCGCCGCGGCCATTGGAGGGTGAACCAATGGCAAAAAAAGGAAGACCTTTCTCTCTGTCTCTCTCTCTCTCACTGTACACTCTGCCTGTCAAAATAAATAAATAAATAAATAAACAAACAAACCCAGGCTCGGGGTGGGGGGGAGCGGCACTGTAATGTGACAGGTGAGATCGCCACCTGCAATGCTGGCATCCCTTATCCGAGCACCCGTGTGTGTCCCCAACACCCTGCTTCCCATCCAGCTTCTTGCTAATGTGCCTGGGAAAACCCTAGAAAATAGTCCAATTGCTCATGGGGGAGACTCAGATGGAGTCCCAGGCTCCTGGCTTCTACCGAGTCCAGCTCTGCCTGGTGCCGCCATTTGGGGAGTTGAGCCAGCAGATGGAAGTTTTCTTTCTCTCTGCCTCTTCCCCTCTTTCTATCACTCTGCCTTTGGAATAAATAATTTTTTAACACTTTTCCAGGCATTCTAGAAAGGGAGGGTAAAATTTAGGAGAGCTGAGTTTTCTCTAAAGATGGGACCAGGGTGCCGTGGCTCACTTGGTTAATCCTCTGCCTGCGGCACCAGCATCCCATATGGGCACCGGGTTCTCTGCTGTGGCCCGGGAGGGCAGTGGAGGATGGCCCATGTCCTTGGGTCCCTGCACCCGCATAGGAGACCAGGAGGAAGCGCTTGGTTCCTGGCTTCGGATCAGTGCAGCACCAGCCATAGCAGCCATTTGGGGGGTGAACCAACGGAAGGAAGACCTTTCTCTATGACTCTCTCCCTCACTGTCTAACTCTGCCTGTCAAATTAAAAAAAAAAAAAAATGGGACCAGGAGGCAAATCGCAGACACTGTAAATGTTTTTTCAGTGCCTTTTTTTCCAGCTGTCAAAGATGGTAGGTAAGTGTAGCTGTTTTGCCTATTCAGACACCTGCTTCTACAATTCTCATCTCAACTTTTTTTTTTTTTTTTTGCCAGAGGTTCACACCCAACAGGCCCAGCTCATTCTGTTTTCCTTTAGTCTCTGTGTCCTCCTGAACAGCCAGCCGCCCTCACTCAATGCCGCTGTCTGCTTCTGTGCACTGGGCCAGCCAGCTCTCGGGCAATCTCATTAAACTGCCTTTAATTACTTCGGAGCAGGTGACGGGAGAGGCTCCTCGCATGCCTCTTCACCACAGCCTGTATTGATTGGCTGCCGAGAGGCTGCTGTCAGACAGCGGATTAGGAGAGGTTAGTTTCCCTAATTCCCTAACACTCTTGCTGGTGATAATTGGTTCCCAGATGAAACGTCCCAAACAGAAGCGTCTCGCCAGGGCTTTCCTCCTTCCGTTGCCTTCGAAGCAAGGTTTAGCGCAGCTGAAATGTCTCCGTCTCGTCCTGTTTTCTCAGCGCAGAAAGGTAAATGTGGATGCCATGGTCAAGGTCAGCCTTGCTTTGTGTGCTGTCTGGCAGGTGTCATGGGCTTTTTGGTATCAGATTCTATCAGCGTGTGTCTCCTGTCCACGTCCAGGGGGCTAAATCGCAGGTGCTTTTCCCAGTGCCTAGGACCATTGACGTTCACATCTGACTGGGGGAGGGGGCCAGGTGATTTCTGAGATCCCTTTTTTAAACTTTTTTTTTAAAAAAATATGTATTTGTTTATTTGAAAGGGAGAGGGAGAGGGCAAAAGGGAGAGAGAGAGTCTTCCATCTGCAGGTTCACTCCCCAGAAGACCACAGCAACTCAACGACCAGGGCTGGGCCAGGCCAAAGCCAGGAGCCAGGAGCTCCATGCAGGTTTCTGGAGTGGCAGGGACTCAAGCACTTGGGCCCTCCTCTGATGTTTGTCCAGGCGCATTAGCAGGGAGCTGGATCACAAGCAGAGCAGCAAGACTCAAACCAGAACTTCAATAATGGGTGCCGGCTCTTGGGGAGATTCCTTTCAACCTTGAGGTGCCCGATGATTCCTGGGAAGAGGTTCTTGTTTCTCAGAGAGAGGGGGGTGTTTGGGGCTTGTTTCTGTCTGTCTGCTCCCTGTTTGAGTCTCCATGCCTGCCCACCCTCTGAATACTGCCCAACACTTATGGGTTAAGAGGCGGTAGCTAAGCTGATACGCAGGATCGAGAAACCGTCACCCACTCAAAATGATCGAGGAGGCCGGCGCTGCGGCTCAACAGGCTTAGCCTCCGCCTAGTGGCGCCGGCACCCTGGGTTCTAGTCCCGGTCGGGGCGCCGGATTCTGTCCCGGTTGCCCCTCTTCCAGGCCAGCTCTCTGCTGTGGCCAGGGAGTGCAGTGGAGGATGGCCCAAGCGCTTGGGCCCTGCACCCGCATGGGAGACCAGGAGAAGCACCTGGCTCCTGGCTTCAGATCAGCGCAGTGCGCCGGCCACAGCGCAACAGCCGCGGTGGCCATTGGAGGGTGAACCAACAGCAAAGGAAGACCTTTCTCTCTGTCTCTCTCTCTCTCACTGTCCACTCTGTCAAAAAAAAAAAAATGATCGAGGAGCTGCGGATTTGATATGGAGAAGAGAAAGCTCATTTTACTGCTGAGGAGATATGAGGCAAAGTTTTCAAAACAGACGCACCAGCATGAGACAGGGGTGGTCATTAGGGTCCTGCATGATTCCAGAGACAGAATCAGGCGCCATGGACAAAGCAGGAAACTTGAAGGGCCAATGTGAACCCCTTGAGAAAGAGCATTAATGATCAGCCCGTGGTAGAAAGCACAGAATCAGCTGAGACACAGTGGGTTCGTCAGTCCTGGGGAGATGTGCTGCCTGGAGCTGTTTGTTGTCCTGTCTAAGCCTTGGTTGAGATGTGTACATGGGAGTCTGGACAGTGATCATTCATGCCCCCTGCAGCTGATTCAGTGCAGACCTGGGCCAGGCAACTTTTAAGTAAGTGAATGAGGCTGGCTGTGGACTATAAGGCAGGAAATATTTCTCATCAAGACCAAGCTTCCATTGATTGCTTCAAGTCAGTAACAGGAGTCCCCAAGTTCCTGGTATCTGGGGTTTAAAAAATATATATAAACCTTAATTTGTAGAGATGCTTCAGGTTCACAGCACTATTGCATGGAAGATACGGAGATTTCTCATGAACTCCTCTCCACCCCCACCCAAGTTATCACAATACCCAGAGTGGCTTGAATCGACATCAGGACATCACAATCATTTGACACTCGAGGTTTATTTTAGGGTTTGCTCTTGGCGCCCTACATCCTATGAATGTGGGCAAGTGCATGATGACATATATCCATCATTATGCTTCACGTACGGTATTTGCACTGCGTTAAAAACCCTCTGTGTTGTCCCTCCCTCTCTCAACTCCCGACAAGAAGCACTGTTCATTTCGCTGTCTCCACAGTTTGGCCTTTCCCAGAATGTCTTAGAGTTGGAATCAAACCCTGGGTCATCGTTCACACTGGCTTCTTTCACTTGGAAATGTCCATTTAAGGTTCTTCCTTATCTTTTTTGTGACTTGAAAATTTATTTCTTTTTTGGTGATGAGAAATACCCCAGTTGTCAGGATCTACCAGTTTTGGCGATTGTGAGTAGAGTGGCTATAATGCTTAAATATTTGGGCATTTTAAAAAATCCAGACATTAGGACTTCTAAATGTGAATTTTCATATATAAAAAATGCCAACTTGGGGCTGGTGCTGTGGTGCAGTGGGTTAATGCCCTGGCCTGAAGCGCTGACATCCCATATGGGTGCTGGTTCGAGACCTGGCTGCTCCACTTCCAATCCACCTCTCTGCTATGGCCTGGGAAAGCAGCAGAAGATGGCCCAAGTCCTTGGGCTCCTACACCCACGTGGGAGACCCAGAGGAAGCTCCTGGCTCCTGGCTTCGGATTGGCGCAGCTCTGGCCATTGTGGCCATCTGGGGAGTGAACCAGCGGATGGAAAACCTCTCTCTCTGTCTCTGCCTCTCTCTGTAACTCTGTCTTTCAAATAAATAAAATAAATCTTATTAAAAAAATGCCAACTTAAGTTTCAGAGACAATCTATAGGGCCAAGAAGTGTACTTTGATATCAGAATCTCTTGACTACTGCTGAGTAACTGGGGGATAATCCCCAAGCTTGCCCTGGTGATGTGACAGTGATAGCATTTGCTGCTGCTGCTGCCTTTATGTGGATTTCCAACTGTAATGGAGAGTTTTTTTTTGTTTTTTTTTTGTTTGTTTGTTTGTTTTTTTGCACCTGGAGAGACTTCCATTAATGATCCTGGGGCTCTGTGTTCAGTTCTGTCCTACTAATTGTTTGAATCAATAGGACCTAGAAAATCCACTCATCAGATATGCAGAAGATGTGTGCTGAGTGTGACAGCCACTAGCAGGCATGATGAAATGAGCACTCAAAACTGTCTGATCTGGCCGGCGCCGCAACTCACTTGGCTAATCCTCTGCCTGCGGCGCCGGCAGCCCGGGTTCTAGCCCAGTTGGGGCGCCAGATTCTGTCCCGGTTGCTCCTCTTCCAGTCCAGCTCTCTGCTGTGGCCCGGGATTGCACTGGAGGATGGCCCAAGTGCTTGGGCCCCTGCACCCACATGGGAGACCAGGAGGAAGCACCTGGCTCTTGGCGTCATTTGGGGGGTGAACCAACGGAAGGAAGACCTTTCTCTCTCTCTCACTGTCTAACTCTGCCTGTCCAAAAAAAAAAAAAATGCATTATATATATATATTAAAAAAAACCTGTCTGACCCAGGTGGAGAGCTAGACACTCGCCAGTAAGTTTATATTTAGCAGAGGCTTAGGGGAAAGTCTCACGCTTAGGTCTAAAGTATGAGTTACGTTCTCACTTCTCGATGAAAGGAAAAACCAATTTGGGAATGTGTTCATGTAAAACGAAGGAAAAATAAGACCTGGGGGGGTTCCTTTGACCAGAAGATGAATATAGCCAGTAGTTGATAAAGATAACAAAGGAGCTTGGGCTCAAAATCTATAGATGTCATCCATTTATCAACTCTGACGCAGCATTTTCTGTATGCTGTGAAGCCTGCTCCAGGCACAGCATAAGACGATAGATAAAGTTGGGTCCTGAATGCCCTTCGAAGAGCCCGCAGCAAGAGATCAGGATCTGGTAGGAAGCTATGGAGTAAATGCCACAGAATACTTTCCTGCAGAGAGCCACAGACACCAGATACACAGGCACTTCTGCCCTATGTATGTTGAGATGTTGCATTCCACCCCTAAAAAATGTGCACGTATTACACGCTGATGCAAAATTAAAGTCCATACAATTTAAGAAGCCCCAAAGCTGACTTTTTGAAGGAAGACTGGGACATTTTTTTCAGGTGGAAAATGGGAAATCTGGTTGCAGGAGTGGAGGATTATATGCTTGTGCATTTTGCAGCCCATTACTTGGGACACCACGGGCGTCTCCTGGGTCTGTGTCCTGAAGCTGAGCTGGAGGGCGATACATAACTGGCTCAGAGAGTTTCGGCTCACCCGAGTTGGGTTCCTTGGCAACAGGATGACCCTTTTCAGGGACTGTTTTTGAGATACTAGGGAAATTGATCCTCTAGCCAACAGGTTGTAATGAGAGAGACAGCAGGTATGTGAACTGCTGTAACTGAGCCTTGAGTTTATGAAGGGTAAGCCTGGAATCTGCAGCAAGACAAAATAGAGAAAAGAAGTGAAGAAAAGCAAGTTTTGTCCTCTGGTCATCATTAACCACGGACCAAGTTGTGCCTGAACTGTTGTCCACCAACTCTTTCCTTACACAAACCTGTCAATCCAGTGTTTTCATTATCACCTGGAGTTGAGTTGAATTTTTTCTCATTTCCTGATAAAGGAAATCTTGTTTTGATCTTACTTGCCCATAATGACCACAGCCAAGAAAAGGCCCTCAGGCAGAGGAAGTACGTGGGTGAGACAGAGGCTGGGGAAATGCCGTGTGTTCCTGAGCAGCCGTGGGTCACTGGTGACCCAGAGGGACCTGGAGGAGATGCCCCGTGGAGTTGGGTAGAGGCTGGATTGTGATGGGCCCTGAGCCCTGGTCAGCATTGAGATGCTAATCGTAGTTTTAATGGCCCTATGGCTTTGATTTGTTGGGCAAGGCTCCTGTAGATATGTTCAGAATGCACAGGAAACTTCCACACTCTTTTACTCTACTGTCCAATGGTCCACGCTGCACGTGTTCTCTGATTTGCAGTCATAAGTAGCTCCTCCTTCTCTGTGGTTTTATCTTCTGCAAGGTGTTATCCATCGCCAACTTCAGTCTGAAATTATGAAATGGAAAATTCCCGGAAGACGCAATTCATACATTTCAGATAACTTCTATTACAGTGTATTATTGTGCTTATTCTATTTTATTATTAGTTGTTGTTACTGTCTTCCTGTGCCCAAGTTCAGCTTCAGCATTGGCATGCGTGTGTAGGAGAAAACATAGTGCGTGTAGTACAAGGTCCTCTCCGACTTTTCAGGCAGCTGCAGAATGGTCTTGGAATATATCTGCTGCAGATAAGAGGCAGAGATGAACGGCTTTAGGAATCGGCCCAACATTACCTAGCACAGAGTTCCCTTGGTGGGAGCCGGCAGCTTTCTGGCCATGAGGAGGCAGAGGGGGAAATAGGCTTTCATGGAGGCATGTGGTCAGGGCTTTCTAGGGACAGCCAGATTTGGACAGAGCAAGGGCCATGTTTTCCAGGGCCAGGAGTGCTTCTGAATTCAGACCCCACTAGCAAGCCTTGAAACCCACCCAGATCCACCCAAACGACAGCATCCCCCTCCCCTAAGCCAAGTACAGCATTAGCGGTTGTCACCAGTGAAGACAGCTGTTTCCAGCAAGACCAGAAGCTCAGAGCAAACTGAAACCCAGAACATAATTCTGGACACACAGGAGGCCCAGGAAGATCCTCAGACACAGCTGGGAGACAGTTGGAGGGCCGCAGGCCATGATAATTTGCTTATGAAAGAAGAGTGTAATCTCATTTTGTAGACACAGGCTGCTGAGGTTGGGGACTTATGAGTTACATATATTTCATTGTCTTTTTAGGGAAAAAAAAAAAGAAGTGTGCATCTTCTGCTGGGGATTTATGCATTTGTGTGTAAAAACACAGGCAGGAGCTCACACACCTATCTCTTGCTCAACAATACTGAGTATATTGGAAAGATTGCCGTTGTGATAGGGAGCCAGAACCTGTTCTTAAGAAAAGAAGCAGTAATAAAATCCTCCCCAGGTTTTATCTACAGTATTAAAAAAAAAAAGAAGAAGAAAAGCAAAAGACTATCTTTCAATTCTCAAAATGTACCAGCCTCCTTCCTACCTCAGGGCCTGGGTACCTTGTATTTGCTTGGCCTGAAACTCTCCTTCCACTGTTTTCTGTGTCCTTTGTCTGTTTTCCGTTGCCCTTCAGGCTCGGCTTAAATGTCACGGTGTCACTGGTAATAGATTTTTCTATTATTTGTTTTAATAATGCTCTCTGGCTTCCTTTGGAACCCCTTCTTACCTTTGCAATTAGTAAGCGTGGCAGGTAGCTATTTGTTAATGCCCTTTCTCTCCTACTAAGCTGGGGGTTCTCAGGGGTGTCTGGAGTCTACAGTGATGTCTCCCACATAATAAGAGACCAGAAATGACCAATGATGGTCGAATGCATAAATTTAGCCCCTCTGGTTCCAAATCAGGGGTGCCCACTACTGTTCATTGGCAGGCACAAAGAACGCCAGGGGGCCAGGTGGTGACAGTGGTGAATGGGGGCTCCTACCCTTACCCACAGTTACTGGCTGCTGGAATGCATTGGCCTTTTGTGGTCATATGAACAGTGTGGACCCTGTGTGGTTCCAGGTCTTGGAATTTTGTTAAGAATACTTTCTTGATCTTGATTTTATAAATACTCTCTGAATTTGTCAATGCTACCAATAATGTTTTTCAAAAGGGAGCCTGACACTCCATTTGGGAGTGGATGGTGCCTGTGGGCCACTAGCTTACACTTTACGGAGGGAAGTTCACCCTGCCGGCCCGGTTGCATTGCTCGGAAAACCAGAGGCGAAAATAGAACAACCAGGTCCGGAAATCCCACCAGGAACGGAGCTGTTGCCCAAAATGCACATATTTAATATGACGTTTCAGCTTTGCTGCTGTGGCTTTCCCCATTTGGTGCCTAATTTTAGCAGATCAGAATCCAGACCCTAAAATGCTACAGGGGTTAGGACTGTGAATGTGCAGAGTGAGACTGGTAGTGAGACTGGTTATTAACAAATACGTTGGTTCTTAGGCAGCCACATGGATGTGGTCACTCCTTCAGGTAGACCCCTGAGGAAGTCATAGGTTTATTCCAATAACATGGAAATTTCCCAGCCATTCTGAGAAATACATTTTGGAAATTATCATCAGAGCCTAACACAGAATTTTTAAATGTCTGCAATTGTGACAAATCTCCAGGTTTGAGATATATATATTTTTTTGCAACAGCCAAGAGTTATTTAGCGCTAAGACCAGTGATTTAAACTGATGATTGAGCACAATAGTCCTATTTTGGGGCCCCTGTGCTGTATGATTAATCCTTACCAGGAGCATGGTTAAGACAAGGTACACTAGGGTTAGGCACAGGGCCAACAGGAACAGGAAAGATACACAACCAAGTGGAACCCTGCTTAGTAAGGATAAAATATGGGCTGAGGGTAGGCTCTGTTAGTTCCCAGATGTTCAAAATGTCAAGTCTAAAAGACAAAGCAAAATTGAACAGGGCTCTGGGGGCCCAGTATGAGCAGGGATTTACAGAATGTTGGCCCTCTGGGCTGGGAGAACTCTCACTTTTTAGGCAAGTCTGTAAGCCTTGACCAGGGACATGGAGAGCAGAGCCAAGCACCTGGAGAAGATTTGTGAGAGCTGTGCACAAATCCTGCGATTAGAGGGTTAGGAGGAAACTCTAGTTCTACTGGGATAATGAAGTAGGTTGACCAGATGGATTAAAGTGCCATTCAGGGCAGGAGGCTTGGCCTTGAGGTGGACATGAAGTCCCCTTCTCAAGTCCTTCCCTGCTCAGGCAATGTGTTTTCTACACTTATCTTCATCGCTCACTCTCTCTTGCTCTTTCATCTTCAACCAGCAGAGCTGGCCAACGGCTTTCTTTGTCCCTTGAACATGTATCATTCATTTCCGGTCTGCAACCCTTGCTCCCGCTGTCCATGCACCTGGACACTCTTACTTTAGATTTTCACTTGTCTGGCTCTTTCTCATGGAGGGTTTATCTCAGACACTGAGCGTTCAAGAAGACGTTTCTGCACCAACCAAACCAAAGTAATTTCTCCACTCTTCTGTTCTGTCCTTCATAGCATAACGTGACCTTGCACTGTTATCTGAACTCTTCCATATTATCCATCTCTCAGTACTGGAATGGAGGAGTGAGTTGCCGCTTGGGACACCATATCCCTCATTGGAGTGCATGGTTCAAATCCTGGTTACCCTGCTTCCAATCCAGCTTCCTGCTAATGCACACTCTGAGAGGCAGTAGGTAATGGCTTATGTACTTGGGTCCCTGCCACTCAGGTAGGAGATCCAGGTTAAAGTTCTGGGCTCCTTGCTTGGACCTAGTCCAGCCTTGACTATTTCAGGGATTTGGGGAGTGAACCAGCATATGGAAGACTCTCTCTCTCTCTGTAACTCTGCCTTTAAACTAAATAAATAAATATTTAAAAAGTAAAAAAAATAAGTAAACCAAGCAGTTCAGGAAACAATCTTCATTAAAGCAAAAATGATCACAATAACCATAACTATAACCCTAACAATAAAATGTGCAAAATGGTGGCCCTCCCCACCGCCCACCACCAACCGCATGTTGGAGTATTCTTAAGCATCAGGAACATGGAAACTTTGTGTATCGAGAATCCCTCTGGGTGAGTATGTGGAGGCTGTAACAGGTGTTCCAATATCAGTGAAGAATATATGAATGTAATACGCTGACTCCAGGAGGTCCTGCGTGTTTCCAGTGAGGTGAGGAGGTGACACAGGGCACGGCTGGTGATGCCAGTGCAAAGTGCTGGTTACGGGTTACAGAAATGTGGGGCTTCCCGGCACTGAGTGCTGTGTCAAAGGCAGCAAAACAATAAGTGATTTTGTCCTCCCACTCACTCACTCATTCAATTATTCCCCTCCTAATACTGTGTGACATTTGGGTCTATTGAAGAAGCGGATGGCTTTATTTCCATTCTATTGCCCAAACTTTAACATTTGGATATAGTATCTTTATTAAAAAAAAAAAACTCAAAATTGAGGATGATTCTTTGTAAAAGCAAAATCATTCTTGTAAAGTGCTCACAGTCAGGGTGAATGGTGGAACAGAATAGCAGACTCCATTATGCCTTCCATTTTTATCTCTGTTATCAAAGTCTGATGTAAAACCAACTACAACATAATCATAGTAATAAGCAACATTTGTATACCATTTTTGCAATTTCCCCAAGGGCATTCATGAGCAGTTTTATTTAATCCTCACAACAAGTGGGTGAGATTTAAGAATTATTAGACTGGGTCAGCCCTCATGGTCATTTCTGCTCAGTGGTTTGTTTATCCTTATCTACTTGGCATTTTTCTACACCAGAGCTTAAATGTACTTTGTGCATTTAGACATTTAACTATAAATGCTTTCAGATGATTTATAAACCCTTTAGATAAGCCCACTCTCAGTACTGCTACTTGGGAAACCTTCCTTTAAGAGATGGGACAATGGGACCAGCACTGTGGCGTAGTGGGTAAAGCCACAGCCTGCAGTGCCAGCACCCCATATGGACACCGGTTTGAGTCTCAGCTGCTCCACTTCCAATCTAGCTCTCTGCTATGGCCTGGGAAAGCAGTAGAAGATGGCCCAAGTCCTTGGGCCTCTGCACCCCTGTGGGAGACCTGGAAGAAGCTCCTGGTTTCTGGCTCCAGGCTCCTGGCTTCAGATCAGCGCTGCTTCGGCTGTCACAGCCATTTGGGGAGTGAACCAGCAGATGGAAGACCTTTCTTTCTGACTCATCCTCTCTCTGTAACTCTGTATTTCAAATAAATAAATAAATTTTTTAAAAAAAGAGAGATGGGACAAGGAATGAGCATTTGGAACTGCAGTTAACGTGCCACTTGAGACAGTCACCTGCCAAGTCCCTGCTACTCTGCTTCTGATCCAGCTTCCTGTCACTTGGCTTCCTGCCATCCACATGGGAGATCCAGATGGAGTTTTATGTTCCTCATCCCTTTGGCCTGGCCAAGTCCTGGCCGTTGTGGGTATTTGGGGGAGTGAATCAGCAAATGGAATAGCTCAGTCTCTGTCTCTGCCTTTTAAATAAAATAAAAATAAATAAGCAATTTTAAGGTGAAATGTGGGGGCAGCGCTGTGATGTAGTGAATAAAGCTGCCACCTGCAGTGCAGGCCTCCCATGGGGGGGCTGGTTTTTGTCCCCACGGCTCTGCTTATTTTTTTTTTACAGATTTATTTATTTATTTTTATTTGAAAGAGTTACACACAGAGCAAGAAGGAGAGGCAAAGAGAGAGAGAGAGAGGGAGAGAGGTCTTCCATTCCACTGGTTCACTCCCCAGATGGCCACACAGCCTGGAGCTGCACCAATCAGAAGCCAGGAGCTTCTTCAAGGACTTGGGCCATCTTCTACTGCCTTACCAGGCCATAGCAGAGAGCTGGATCAGAAGTGGAGCAGCCAGGACTCGAACTGGTGCCCACAGGGGATTCTGGCACTGTGGGTGGCAGCTTTACCCGCTACACCACAGTGCTGGTCCCTGCTCTGCTTCTGATCCAGCTCCCTGCTATTGCACCTGGGAAAGCAGCACAAGATGGCCCAAGTCCTTGGGCCCTGCTACCCTTGTGAGAGACCTAGAAGAGTCTCCTGGCTCCTTACTTCAGCCTGGTCCAGCCGTGGCCATTGTGGCTATCTGGGGAGTGAACTAGCAGATGGAAGACCTCTCTCTCTCTCTCTCTGTATCTTTCCAATAAAATAAAAAAACAAATAAGCTATTTTAAGAATTAAATGGAGCAAATGCCCTTACTTCTATTGCTAACCTCCTCCTGCTCCTCCCCTTTGCCTCCTTTGATCCCTGGATGTGACACAGGGCAAGACATGTGTGCAGGTGTTCCCACAGCCCTGCCCTCAGCCATGTCTGGGCGTCGGGAGTACTGGGCGACCCTCCCTTGCTCAGCTTTCTGCACTGCAGCTTCAAGTTCAATTTCACTCAGCGGAGTTCCTTGGCTTCCTTGTAACTCATGCAGACCGATGTGAACAGTTTGATGTTAAAAAATTACTTTTAATTTTACAAGGCAAGCATGACTATGTTATTACCCTTTGCTTAAAAAGAAAACAGTATTATGGACAGTCCTAGACCCCCATGCCTGCTGCTAGTTTCCATTCCATCCCAGTTTGGACTGTGATGTATCAGGCCACCTGCTATGGAGTCACACATGTCCATGGCGGCATCCGGTGCACAAGGCACAGTGCTGTTATTTTGAGTGTGTTTAAGGAAATTACAGCATGCTGGAGCTGGCACTGTGGTCCAGCAGGTTAACACCCTGGCCTGAAGCGCTGACATCCCATATAGGCACTGGTTCGAGACTGGGCTGCTCCACTTCCAATCCAGCTCTCTGATATGACCTGGGAAAGCAGTAGAAGATGGCCCAAGTGCTTGGGCCCCTGCACCTGCGTGGGAGACCCAGAAGAAGCTTTTGGCTTCTGGCTTCAAATCAGCGCAGCTCTGGCTGTTGTGGTCATTTGGGGAGTGAACCAGTGGATGGAAGACCTCTCTCTCTCTCTGGCGCTACCTCTCTCTGTAACTCTTTCAAATAAATAAAATAAAAATCTTTAAAAAATAAAAAAAAGAAAATTGTAGCATGCTATGCCTTCAGACAACTTGCTTTTTTCCTCTCTCAATAATATCTTTTGAAACAGATTTACTTACTCATTTGAAAGGTAGATCAACAGAGGCAAAAGGAGGGAGGGAGGGAGGGAGGGAGGGAGAGAGAGAGAGAGAGAGAGAATTTGCATTTGCTGGTTCACTTCCCACATGGACACAGCAACCAAGTGTGGGCCAGGCCAAACCTGGGAGCCAGGAACTATGTCCTGGTCTCCCTTAAGGGGGACAGGGATTCATGTGTCTGGGCCATCATCTTTTGCCTTCCCAGATGCATTAGCAGGAAGCTAGATAAGAAGTGGAGTAGCTGAGACTTGAACCCGTGCTCCAATATAGGATGCTGGTGTTGCTATAGGCCACTTAACTTGCTATACCACAAAGCTGGCCCCTCTCAAAATATCTTATCAATGTTTACAAGTTAATGCTTTTCTCAGGATTGCATTGTATCACATAGATGACTCCAACAGAGTTTGCTTAGTCTGCTTGTGTGGATTTGGTTGCAAGCTTTGTGCCGTGATGAATATATTTCAGTGAACTTGTTAGAAAGCCTTATTGTGTACTTAGGTGCGTGTTTCTTTTGGAATGTGCTAAGAATAATTGCTGCCTCATGGTCAGTGTGTGTCTTTATTTTCAAAAGATGATGTCAAAGTGCCTTCCAAAGCAATCAGGCCAATTTCTCCTCCTGCCATGTCCTCACCAACCTTTGATGTCATCAACCTCATTTTCTGTTCTCCAGCATGATTTCTGCCTTTGGCCCCATCACAGTCAACGTTGGAATCATACTGAGATTACATCATAGTTCCCAGCACTCCACTTGTACTGTCCATTTCCCAGTGCCCAGTGTCTCCCTGTTGCCCTCATGCCCACCTTTACCTGCCCATCCTCTAAGCTTAGTTCAGGTAGCAGTTTCTATCATCTGATCAAAATTATCCCAAGATATTCATTATTTACTGAATTCACTTATTCATCTCCCAATTATTATGTGAGTGACAGGTATGCCTTTTCCCTAGTACAAACACATACCAAATGAAGTCATTATTCTGTCCTACCCTTGATTTCTTTTATTGCCAGATCTCAAGTCCCTAAGGAAATCCATGTGGTCTTTGCTTAATTCTACAAAGGGGCTGACACAGTGTATTCTGCCACCAGCTGCTATTTGTGCTGTTCAAGAAACTCTCATTTCTTGTGCATCGATTTTGAAGGTGATGCTATAGACAAGCTGTCGGGAGGGTTTGCAGCATCCAGATGTTTCATCCTCCTCCAATTACGGAAGTCCTTTGGATTGTAAAATTACAGTGCGGTGTTGAGGGACCTGGGATGAGCACCTGCTATGTAGATGGATCAGATTGCACTGTATGAAGGTCATATTTCCCAGTTGGTAATAACAGATTGATAATGCATTCCCACCACCCCGTTGCTTTGTGGGAGATCTGTCTTGGCAGAATCTCAGAGAAATCAAGCAAGTGTTGCAAGACCTGATGTAAGGAAGAAGGATTAGTTACGTTCTGTGTGCTTTAGACAACCAGGATAATCCATTGTCCTCCCTGCTACCTAAGCTATCATTCCATGGCATTTTTTTTTTCATTCAGCACATTTTACCAAGCAGTAAAAGTGCATCAGGACTGTGCTGATCTTGGGGATATTAAGATCAGAGGAAAGCGGACCCCGTGGCTGTTTTCTGGAAGGAGACAATTCAGCGGCAGAAGTGGACACCAATCAAATTTTATGCACAACTGTGACATCACAACTGTTACAGGTGCAGTGACAGAAGTGCATGGTGCTAAGAGCATTGGTAGCAGGGAGGTTGATTTACCAAGGAGGTTAAGAGAGGTTTGTAGAGGGAGATTATAATTAAATAGAGAGGGAAGTAGGCTATGAGTCAGTCAACAAGCATTTCCAGCATTTACGAAGGTCCTGTGGCAGAAAGGAGTTGTGAGCATTTAATGGTCTGAAAGAAGGCCAGTGTGGTTGAAAGTACTAGGCAAGGGGACACATGGTACCTGATGTGGTTGGGGAGTTGCACGGGGTGCAGAGAGAAGAACTATGGATTGTGTGTGGATTGTGTTAATGATTTAAGGGTCTTGCTCCCAAAAATGATGGGAAGTCCTTGATAGGTGTAAAGCAAGTGTCTGCATGGTGATGAAGAATGAAGATGGTGACTCAATTTGTTTTGAAAGAGGATTCCCATCACAACAGAGAAAGTAAAAGTCAAATCATTTCATGGCTGTGCATAAAAGCATTTGAAGACTGTGCCTTGCTAGGAGATTAACAATAATTACCATTGTTTCCCAACATGGCTAATGTCAACTGTTACGGTGGAATAAGAAGGCCATGCCAAGATGACCGCTGGCAAGTGAGTGTCAGTTACTCAGGAATGGCTTCGGAAACCCCCTGGGAAACCACCTGACAACGGAGCCTGCCTGGCAACAGGCTGCGATTGGTTAGGGCATAAACCGCCCCTTGACTGGATTGGCTGCCTCAGCTATATAAGCTGCTGTACCAACTGAAATAAACAAGTCTGTGGACTGCTCGCCTCTGGCCCACTTTCACCTGACTCCCAGGGTCGTGACTCCACGCCTCTTTCCTCCACTGCGCTCCTCCTCTCAGAACAAATCCACAGCAACATCTGGCGCCCAACGTGACTGAGAGAGAGAGAGAGTGTGTCAGACTCGGTGAGGTCCCCCCTTGATTTCGGCAAGTAGGCCCCTCGGTGTTTTGTGTGCTGTTCAGTTCTGTGAGGGTGAGCACAGAACCCCCTCCTACGCCTTTCTCCTTTTCCTTGTCCTTGGTTGAAGTGACCCCAGGTTAGGCACACACCGCCCAGAAGCATAATGCCACTTCTCAACTCCTCCTTTTACGTAAGGTTCACCTGGTGAATTCAATAAGGGGCTGATCATCCCAGAATTCGGAACCAAGTCATCTTCCCTCACTCGAGAGAGGTGACACTCCGGAGACACTGTGTGGGCATACGGCCTTGACCTAACAAATCAAGGAAGTCCCCCACTAAGCACAGGATATACATACAATCTGATATGCCACTATCTGTTCATCTAAGGTAGGGAACCCCCTGCATAATGCCATCAGCTGCTGAGGTGCTAGGAATTGGTTTTGTTATGGCAGCAGTGCTGTGGGTGTCTCCTTCGGCTAGAGTTGGTGTGGCGCACCGCTCTTAAGCACTCAAATGTGGGAAAGATACCCCCCTCTCAGAAGCCCACACAGATTACCAAACATAATGAATCTGTGAGTGATAAGAGCCTGTCACTCCAGGCTGCTGCCTCACAGGCAACAGTTGATGACTTAGGAAGAGAGAGGTTTGACAGTGAAAATGACATGACAGCAGACAATGCAGCAATGCCTAGTCAGCCACCCCCCCAAATATCTGTGGGATGAACTTAGATGACCTCAAGGTGATAACCCATGCAAGGTCATCTCATCTGCACCCAGAGAGGATCCCCACATTTGTGGCAGTCCCCGGGCACCCCAGGTTCTCAGGACAGCTGCTAGACCCCATCCACCTGCATGTTTGCCATTAATCTTGAAGTGGACACAAAATTCAGGCCCTGGATTCCAACGCCTGTAAAAAGGCTTCTACTAACCAAGGGCCGAGGATATGCTTGTGTCTTTCCAGAGAATGCGGAACAGCCGATTTGGGTACCAGCCAGAAACATTAAGCCTGCAACTGACAGCCAACCAGAACCAGCTGAACAAAACTGAGAGTCTGCCTTGTTAGCAGACGCACCTGCCCTATCATCCTACCCTGAGAAACTGCCCATGGCCACATCCATTATTGTTTTATACCCCACTAGCTCTGGTCAGCCACTCTGATGCCCTACAGCCTATGTGCGGTCATGCCATTCCTGATTACCATTGTTCCTCATTCCTACCCCTATCTGAGAAAGCACTCCTGTGGTCTCCTGTTTTGAGCACTGGTTAGTCAATGACGGGTAAGATCCCCTGGGGGACAACCTAAGACAGGCACAGCTGCACACGGAGACCACATGGAAATGGGGTCAACATGGTATGGCCAAGAATCATGCCTCCTGTTGCTCAAAAATAAACAAAAAGGGGGAAATGTGGTGGAATGAGAAGCCCATGCCAAGATGGCCACTGGCAAGTGAGTGTCAGTTACTCAGGAAATGGCTTCAGAAGCCCCCTGGGAAACCACCTGGCAACAGGCTGCGATTGGTTAGGGCATAAACCGCCCCTTGACTGGATTGGCTGCCTCAGCTATATAAGCTGCTGTACCAACTGAAATAAATGAGTCTGTGGGCTGCTCACCTCTGGCCCACTTTCACCCGACTCCTAGGGTCTGTGTGGTGACTCCACGCCTCTTCCCCCACCGTGCTTCTCCTCTCAGCACAAATCCACAGCAACAAACTGTAAATCCTCATTTCGGGAAATGCTCCATTTTCCACCTCATTCCCAGTAATTCCAGTGACTACTGCGTTAGTCAGCTACTGCTGTGATCATGCTGTGTAACAACAGCAAATCCTCAGATCTTAGTGGCCTTCAACAAACAGAATTGGCTTTTCTCCTTCGTGAGTCTACAGATTGGCTGAGGCTGTGGATTGCATTTGAGTCTGGTTTACCCGTCTCCTCTTCTGAGATCCATGCAGCTACCTGGACTGTGCTTTAGAAAAAGCATAAGAGGTTGAATGGCCAAGCAAACCAGAACCTCGTGTCACCTCTGGTAGCATGTCATGAGCTGAGGCCAGCCCAATGTCACTGCAGAGGGAAGTGTGAATATACAGTCAGCCACACTTTGCTCTTATTGAAATTACAGCAAAGGCCCATGGTCAAGTGCAGTGCCCAAGAGAGCAGGCTTCAAGGCACGGCTTTGTGGCTTCAAGTCCTGGCTTTGACACTTCACAGCTGGGGGGGTGAGTCTGGGCACACTATCAAACTCTTTGTACCTTAAGTTCCCCCTCTGTGTCCAAACAATGATACCAGCTCCTGCTTACATCAGGGAGGATAACTTCATCAAGCACTTAGCAATGGCCCTGGAATATAATAACTACTTAGTAAAGCATAGACATCATTAATAAAGTTTCCTACTTTCCTATTCAAAAACTAGACCTGCTTTGCAATGTAGAATTATTCCTCTTTTAGAAGGCATCCTTTGTGCATGCCACATAGTACATAACCTCCCAGGTTCTGGGGCTCTGTCCAGTTGAAAACCTATTGAATATTCTGCTTTGAAACATGGAACTTCCACGAAGAAAAACAGGAAATAAAACAGGTTGATTTGTTTAAATAAGATCAGCTCGAGTGTCGTCACAACAATCAGTATTTTGCAACCTCAGAGCATTTTCGATTGTAGGTCTGTGGAAAACGGATGGAAGCCGGTGTTGACTTTGAAGCCTGGTGTGGTGGTGATTTTTTCTTTTGTGCTCTCCTCTTGGCATGGCCTCTGAACCCATCTTCACCTGTAAATTCTTGCCATGACATGATCCCAAATATCACTTCATTCTTGGAGGACCTGTTATCCCCCAAGCTGCCGCATCCTCACGGCATTGATCAGAGTACCCCCTTGGTCTAATTACTTGCATTGATTTTTGAGTTTGAGGATTGTGTAAAACCCCAGGTGCTCCATAAATGTTCTTCCTGTCCAGAGCACCCCACAGCGTCACCTCGTCCCTCTTCTCACACTGCACATTGATGACCACTCCCATGGGCACCATGGCTAGCAGCTACTGAGCACCTAAGAGTGCCAGCTGTTGTCCTGAGCGCCCACGCTCATCACCTGGCTTGAGCCTCAGATCTCTATGCAGGACTGATAGCATTAGGCCCATTTTACAGATGAGAAAACCGAAACAAAGACTTCCTATCTTGCCAGCTAATAAATGCCGAGGTCTGAGGGTGACAGTACTGAATCAGCTGTCACCCCAAAGACTTTAAAACGTCCAGATGGTATTTGTTACCCCTCTCACTCAGAACCTAGGAGATTTGTGGCTTTTTGGAGCAGGTGTTTCCTGGTGACGATGCAGGTTTCTAAATTTTGCTTGCTTTACATGCTATTTAAATCATTTTAAAATTTTATTTTTATGTATTTGAAAGGCATGGAGACAGAGAGAGAGAGAAGAGTGAGAGAGAGGTGTATGTGTGAGAGAGAGAAGAGAGAGAGGTATGTGTTGAGATAGAGAAAGAGAGGGAGAGAGAGAGAGAAAGAGAAAGTTTTTATCCATTGATTTCCTAAATGCCTACAACAGCTGTACCTGGGCCAGGCTGCAGTAGGGAACCCAGAACTCAATCTGGGTCTCCCATGTGGGCGGCAGGGACTTGAACCATCTTCTGCTGCCTACTGGAGTGTGTACTGTCCAGGAGCTAGAATTGGAAGCAGAGCTGGTACTCGAACCCAGACACTCTGATATGGACCCAGGCATCCCAAGCAATATTTTCACCGTGACACTAAACATTTGCCCCAATGTTGTTTTTGGACAGACAAGTTCATCTTCTTTTCCACGTGGACCTTTCTTGTGTGGCATCTCTGTGTCAGAGAAATCTTGAGCCAGAAAGAAGTTAAAACAGTGGAGGCAACTTCTGTTCAGGAACTGTTGCCATGGAGGGAGAGCGATCCCAGTGTGCAAGTGGGCTCCACTCTGAACACAACAAAGGCTGATGGGGATTGTGGCCAAAGAGCAGGTTGGGAGGTCAGGGGTCAGAAAATGGCTAACTGGGCTCAGCACCCTAGGGCATCCAGTACTTGCTGGTGCATAGTCCTCTTCCGGGTCATTCGGATGTGGAGTTCTTTTTCACAGCCTCACCCATGACCCATGTTCTACCAACTTGTAGCACACCTGTTCGCTGGCACAAATCTCTGGTCTCTTAGAAAATGGTAACTTCAGCATCGGGGAGTGCACTGGTCTGTCAGGAAATGAGAGGAAAGTCATCAAGGGACATTGATGTCCACATAGATGACCCATCTGACCTCTAGCCTTGAAGTCTTGAAGTTTTGCATAGCTCTTTGGCTGTCTTTCTCCCCCACAACTCCTTCCCATCAACCCACTCAGAAACTGGACATCTTTAACATGTTAACCACTATGATTGAATAGAGACTAGCTCTTATTTATCCTTGTATCTTCCTTCCCCAGGTTATCACGGGGCCTGGCTAATAGCATACACACAGGCAATACCAGCTGTATGTCTGAGGATGATTGATTATTCGGATGGATGGGTAGACGTTTGGGTGGATGGATGACCAAACACTAGATGAATGATGACTGTCAGACTGCTTGTTTGATGCCCTGTAGATCCAGCTAGTCCTTGTCTAAAGTGCTTATGTCTCAGCCAGCTGTGTTGAGTCATTTCAAGCATCTGGGTCAGCGGCTGTTGAGTCATCACAAGCTGCAGGAGGATAAAGGCTCAGGTTGGACGCTGCAGGGCTGCATTTCGGGTCCCCGTAGGTAGCAGGTAAGGGATCCAGAGTCCCACGGACTTGTGCAGCACATTGCACTGATCAGCCGAGCTTCCGTTCCTTCATCTGCAGAGGAAATGCGATAAGCATCACCCCCTGGAGTTGCCACGAGAATGAGGCAAGATCACCTATGTGATGGCCCTTGACCGAGGACCAGCAGGGGATGGGCTCTCCTTGGTGCCAGCTTTGATCACACTTCCTATTATCGCTGAAAACACAGCCCGTGGAGCAGCGTTTCTCCTCCCACCCCACTGGGCACCCCTTGTTCTGAGCAGCAGGTGGGTTCCCAGCTGTTTTGATAGGAAGCAGGGATTATATCCAGGGGCATCTTACTTGGTCTTCTAATTAATCCCTTCTCCTGTAAACATTGACCTCCACCTGCTACCAGGGCATAGGCCTCCCAGCATCCTTTGGTTCTGGGTGAAACTGGAAGCTGAGAGGGGATTTAGCTGCAGGCTGTGGTCAGCAGTGAGTGCTTCTAGATCAGATATGAGGCAAGGAATATGCAAAAGGCCAGCTTGGAGCCACTGCGGGGTTTTGCAGAGACAATGCAGGACACACAGTGCGTAGAAAATGGAGTCAGTCACCCTTGGGGGTGGGCTGCCTCTATGCTGGGTGATGTTAGGCAAGCCGCTTGACCTCTCTGGAATGTGCTTTCCTTACTTTTGGAAAATAGAGATGATAACACTTTGCTAACTATGCCTAATGAAGGTACTAGGTCCTAAACCACTAACCCACTAATTGCAGGAACCATCCATGGTGCTGTGCACCCAAGTATCAACTTAAGGACCATCCAAACTCAGCAAGGCTTATGTGGCCCTTCCTCTCTGGACCCCACTTTCAGTCTAGTTTTTAGATTGCAGATACGAGTATTTAATCCCTAGGAGTTGAGGTAGTCCAGGCCTAAACTAGTCCAGTTTAATATTTTAAAACACTGCATTGATGTATTCTTTAGTACGTTTTTGTAAAAGATTTATTTATTTAAAAGTCATAGTTACAAAGAGGGAGAAGGAGAGAGAGAGAGAGAGAGAGGTCTTCCATCCTGTGGTTCACTCCCCAGATGGCCGCAACGGCCAGAGCTGCGCCAATCCAAAGCCGAGAGCCAGGAACTTCTTCTGGGTCTCCCACGCAGGTGCAGGGGCCCAAGCACTTGGACCATCTTCTACCACTTTCCCAGGCCACAACAGAGAACCGGATCAGAAGTGGAGCAGCCAGGACTCAAACTGGCGCCCATATGGGATGCCGGCTTTACCCACTACACCACATCGCTGGCCCCCTTTAGTACATTTTTTAAGTGGGAACAAAACCAGCAACAGTTTGTGCAGACTCATTTCTAGATCCCAGACCAGGGGCTGGAAAACAGTGGTCTGTGGGTGATATTTGGCCTTCCACCTGATTTTGGATAGCCAACAAGCCAAGAATGGTTTTACATCTCTTAATCATTGGAAAAATCCAAAAGAGGAATGCTATTTTGTGATTCAGGAAAATCATATGAAGTTCAGAACCTGTTTTCTGTAAATAAAGTTTTTTCTTTCCTTTTTTTTTTTTTTTTTTTACAGGCAGAGTGGACAGTGAGAGAGAGAGAGACAGAGAGAAAGGTCTTCCTTTACTGTTGGTTCACCCTCCAATGGTCGCTGCGGCTGGCGCGCTGTGGCAGGCGCACCATGCTCATCCAAAGCCAGGAGCCAGATGCTTCTCCTGGTCTCCCATGCAGGTGCAGGGCCCAAGAACTTGGGCCATCCTCCACTGCACTCCCGGGCCACAGCAGAGAGCTGAACTGGAAGAGGAGCAACCAGGACAGAATCCTGCGCCCCGACCAGGACTAGAACCCGGTGTGCCGGCACCACAGGTGGAGGATTAGCCTATTGAGCCGCAGCGCCAGCCCACTTATTTCTTTCTCTTTTTAAAGATTTATTTTATTTATTTGAAAGTCAGAGTTACACAGAGAGAGAAGGAGAGGCAGAGAGAGAGAGAGAGAGAGAGAGAGATCTTCCTTCTGCTGGTTCACTCCCCAGATGGCCACAATGGCTAGAGCTGTGCCGATCCGAAGTCAGGAGCCAGGAGCTTCTTCCAGGTCTCCCACAAGGGTGTGGGGGCCCAAGGACTTGGGCCATCTTCTACTGCTTTCCCAGGCCAGAGCAGAGAGGAGCAGCCAGGACTCAAACCAGCACCCATGTGGGATGCCGGCATTGTAGGTGGCAGTTTTCCCCACTATACCACAGCGCCAGCCCCTCTTCTATGGTTAGTTCATTCCCCCAGATGCCTGCAATAGCCCTAGGACTTAGGCAGCACAAAATCAAGAACCCAGAACTCCATCTGGGTATCCCAAGCAGATGACAGGGACCCAGGTAGTTGGATCATCATCTATTGTTTTCCCAAGTGCATTAGCAGGAAGTTGGATCAGAAAAGGAGCAGCCAGGATTCCCATATCGGATGTGGGTTTTCTAAGCTGCAGCTTAACTTACTACACCACCATGCCAGTCCATGTCGCATGTTTGTTTGTTTTTTTTTTTTGACCTTTCTAAGCCTCGTTTTCATTTTTAAAATGCATATAATAGTCAAACCGTCAAATATCTCAAAAGCTATTGTGAGGTTTAAATTGCACCCAGTGCAATGCCTAGAATGGAAAAAATTGTTAAATAAAATATTTGCTGTTATTATTACCACTATTTTTGTTAATATTGTTTTTAGTCCATCTCTTGACCTGCTAAGCATCTGTGAGCACATTATTGTATAGATCAAGTCTTGGTGTCTTCTTTAAGATGGTGCTAACAGTGAACGCATCTCACAGAGCAGTGGGAAATTTAAATAGCTTCATGGACAGTGCATCACTGTATGCAGCAGGCATCCAGGGAATCTTTCCCTAGACCTCCCCGCTTCTTTGCATTGCGATTCGAAGTTTGCAGGACCAGAGCTTCCCAATGTGGATTTGCCTTGGGGCCACTCCTCATTTGTCACTGGCCATGTGCCATCCTACATTTTTTTAATGCACCTGTCATGACTCTGCATGAATCATCTGAGCCCTTTGAGGGCCAGGGTCTCGGAAGCCACCTCTTATTTATTGAAAATCAAGGTGGAGTAAAAGCCAGCTTGAGTGACGTTCACATACAGATTGCATCCTGGCATGGTTGGATGTAGCTAAGTCCTGGCTTTTCTCCCAGGATTGGAGAGAGTGATGTTGAGACCATGCTGGGGAGCAGGTGGGGAGGCAGGCACCTGGGTGTGATGGCTTCAGGGGCTGTCAAGCAGGATCTTTGCGAAGTGCTATTTATAGTTCATTGGGAACCCAGACACCTGCTCGGGGGTCTTCAAACTCGTCCACTAAGCTTTTTCTTCACTCTCCCCTGGACCCTGACAAACTGCCTCATTATAGTCATTATCCCCTTCCTCTTTGGTGGTAGAATGCCTGGGCTCACAGGGCGCATTAACACTCAGAAAAAAGAACTGCTTCTCCCAGCCTCCTTTGCTGCCCGAGGAGGCCATGTAAGTTGTGTCTACTGGGGTTTAAGCAGGGCTAGCCTGTGAAGCTTCCAGAAATATTCTTTCTTTAAAAAAAATAAAAGAGGGGGTAGAGTGATAGAGAATGGGAAAGAGAAAGACAGATTTTCCTTCTGTTTGTTCACTCCCCAAATGACTGCAACAGCCCAGCCTGGGCCAGGCTGAAGCCAGGATCCAGGAGTTTCATCTGGGTTCTCCCACATGGGTGCAGGGGCCCAGCACTTGGGCCATCTTCTGCTGCTTTCCCAGGCACATTAGCAGAGAGATGGATGAAGAGTGAAGCAGTGAGATTCGAGGATAAGCTCCCATACGGGATGCTGGCATAGCAGGGGCTCAAGCTGGCTTCCCTAGAAATGCTCTTAAAGTGGAAGACACCCCCTCTCCAGCCCCTGCCCCTGGCTTCTGCTTCTTTCTTCCTGATGCCTGGAGTGTGGATGAATTGAGCAGAGCACGAATGGCTACCTGGGGCATATCATTGACTGGGTTCCTTCAGCAGAGAAGGTTCTGGGAGATTTGAGATCCAGTTATTTATTTGGCTAGGAACCCATGAAACCCTGATCCAGGAGTGGGGAAGTGACGGAGGCAGGGAAGGGAGCAGGTGTACGGTTGTATTCATGAGCAGAGCCATCCTTGTCCCGCTGGGGAACTCTGGGAGATGGTGCAGCATGCACTTCAGAGTTCTTACACTTGAAAGGTGATGTCGCTGGGATATTGGTAGAGCAAACCTGTCTGCCATTGGTTTGGGGCTCCTCCTGGGGAACTGTGGACCTGGCATCTCCAGTCTGCTTTTTGTAGACTGCGTACCCTGCTGGGACCAGGGTATCTTGGGTGCTTGTGCTAAGCTTGTGCTGTTAGAGTGTTTGCGGATGGTGAATACTTAAGGAATACTTGGCAACAATTGCTGCAGAACAGACCAAGAGGCTGGGCATGGCTGGGCCCAGGGAAAGAAGGGGCTTTGGGGGCCAGCGCCATGACTCACTTGGTTAATCCTCTGCCTGTGGCGCCAGCATCCCATATGGATGCCGGGTTCTAGTCCCGGTTGCTCCTCTTCCAGTCCAGCTCTCTGCTGTGGCCTGGGAAGGCAGTGGAGGATGGCCCAAGTGCTTGGGCCCCTGCACCCACATGGGAGACCAGGAGGAAGCACCTGGCTCCTGGCTTCGGATCAGCGTGGTGCGCCGGCCACAGCTTGCTGGCCATAGTGGCCATTTGGGGGGTGAACCAACAGAAGGAAGACATTTCTCTCTGTCTCTCTCTCTCATTGTCTAACTCTGCCTGTCCAATAAAAAAAAAAGGCGGGGGGGCTTTGCTCCCTGCTGAGTATGGGATCATCACGCCAGGCTTGGCCGGCTTACCTCTGGACCTTGTGTCAAGGGAAACAAATCTATCTTTCTAAAACTCTGTTGGTTTATTGTCACTAACAGCCAACTTAATCACAAATGATATATCCATTACTAATAGCAACAAAAAGAATATTGGAGATAACTATCACATAGCAACCTGTGACATCTGAATCTGCTCTCTTGTTTATTATTCATGCTTACCCCTCCCCATATGAAGGATCTCTTCTGTCTTGTTCATAAATGGTCTGCATGAGGGCATCTCATCCTTGGAAACTCTAGGAAAATGTTTGTGCAATAAACAACAACACAAGGGGAAACAGCCAAGATGCAGACCTTCATCTCTCGGAAAGAAGTTGCTTAGCTCTTAAACATGATGCTTTGGTGAAAGGCTTAGAAGTCTTATTTTATAAATGATGGAAGAAGCACAGAATAGTGCCAGAGGGCCTGAATCTTGGCAAAGTCAGAACTTGGGATGGGGAGCGGCAGCGAATATACTTATGAAAGAGGTAATTGTTACACAAACTCCAACAGGAGGAACTGAGTTAGAGGCTGGTAGTGAAAGGTCATCATGGCTGTTCCCTGAGAAGTTATGTTGACAGCGCTAAGGTGACCGTGCAAGGTGTTGTAGCTGGTGTTGCAGCTCTGGGAAGGAGGCATTTCTGCAAACCTGCTGCACCCCTCTCATGCTGCTTAAACTCCTCCTGTTGAGCTGCTGAACCTGCGACCACATAACACTGTAGATACCCTTGGGCTCTCACACAGTGGTATTTACTCTAGTGATGCTTAAACAGAAGCTAGTTGGCAAGTGGTCAGGGCTGCTGTTGAGGGTAACGCCATAGCACTAAGCAGTGCACACACTGTACACACATTGTTCTAAAGGTGTGATTGACCTCACCTACAACTTTCATAGCGTTCTCAGTGAGTTTCCAGCCCTGACAGGCAAGCATCCTTCCTTTCTTTGGCTTCTTAAAAGAGATCTATGAATTTATTTGAAAGTCGGAGTTAGAGAGGGAGACACACACACACACAGAAAGAGATCTTCTGTCTGCTGGCTTGTTCCCCAAATGGCCACAACAGCCAGAGCTGACCCAGGCCAAAGCCAGAAGCCAGGAGCTCCATCTGGGTCTCCCATGTGGGCAGCAAGGACCCAAGCCCTTGGGCCATCTTCTGCTGTTTTGTCAGGCTGTTAACAGAGAGCCAGCTTGAAAGTGGAGCAGCCAGGACAGGAATCGGCGCCCCTGTGGGATGCTGGCATTTCAGGCAGCAGCTTTACCACAACACCAGCCCCATCCCTGATTTCTTAGTGCAAGTTTTCCTCACCGAGAGTTGGTCTCCAGGAAACCCACACAAGTCTAGCCTTTGAAGAACCCGCTTTTACTGTTAACGCTAACAATGAATTTCCCGTAGGAAACTTTACAGTGGCTCTGCAAACAGATGAGTGTGAAATGATGTTGAAGTGGGCATAACTGTAGTCCCCAAGTGCTAAGAATTTGACCACAGGTAGCATTTATACTCCCAGGGCATTCCTGTAGAGATAATTTCATTCATGCATTTATGCAGCAGCATTCACTGAGGGTAGCTAGTGTTTTAAACACTGGATGGTACAGATAATACCACCATGAATAAGACATGAGACCGCGTAGCTCGCAGTGTTTTGGGAGAAATACACTCAATTACATTTACGATATGATGAATACTTTTAAAAGATGTCGTACAGAGGAAGGAATGACTAAATTCCTCTGAAACACGAGAAGCAGTAACTGTTTTATGTTTCCGCAACACTGAAGTTTTCCACTGTGTTTCCAACACCTCCCTGTTATTGTGCCTGTTGGTCTGTCTTCCTAAATACCTTCTTCTCAGCACTGCTCTTGGTGAAACCTGATTTGTATTTCAAGGCTACAGCAACCGTGTTGGTAGCCTTTCCAAGGGCTGTTCTCTTTTCCTGTACATCGATTTTTGTCTCAGGTAGGGAGAGATGGCTATATTTCAGGGGTGTGATGCTAGGCCTGCAAGATAAAGCTTGGTTGACCCGAGCCTTAGCATCTGATTCTCTTTGGGTCATTAGTTCATTGTATATAAAAGTTATTATTGGTGGTAAAGGTGTTTTACTACAAAAATAAATTAGCACTGGGGGCTTGGGCACCAAAGACATTTAATTAACATTTACTGAGGTGGGGAGGTAGATATTGCTGAAGTGGGCACAGTGGCTAGGTCGTGCCACCTAGCGTAAGGGCTCATCCTGTCTTCCCTCCCTGCCCTCCTCCGGGATGCTGGCTTCTTGTCCCATCACCATTTGATGACTGTCTCAAGTGCACGTTCATGACATTCACACACAACGGTGCCTGTGGCCGGAAACACAAGCAGGCCTCCCTGCTGCTGCTTGTAGAGCAAAACCCAAGCCCTCAATCTCATTGGCCCAAACTAGGTCAAAGGAGGGGAGGGGTGAGGTGAGCGGGAGGCTTCGGAGGCCATGAGAATCAGCCAGAATCCGAAACACCTTGATTTTCTGTGGATGTGTGATTTCAGACAAAAGGAAAATCTGGTCTACGCATGGATCGGCGTTGGACCTGAGTGGACTGGAGACAAGGAGACTACTGCAGTATCTCAGTTGAGGGGAGATGAGAGCCCCTATGAGGGTGGGGATGATGAAGGCCTGAGGAGGTTGGAGAATGAGGACCCGAGGGCTTGCTGGCAGAGTTGAGCAGGGGTCCTCCCTGTCGGCCTTCCCAGGGAACCTCTGATGGCCCCCTTGGAGCCCCTCACCACCCCAGGTCTCAGTCACGCAGCACAGAGCCAGCTTAAGCGCTTGCTCGGCCTCTTCTCCAGCAAAGACAAGGAAAGGAAAGTAATGGCGTGTGATGTGGAGCACTGGGCACAGCACTGCAGGAATCCATTTAATTAAATGTTATCTGCAGCAGTGTAGCCTATGAAAAACCAGTGAACCTTCCCAGCTCTCTTAATACACACACAACAATCATGTGAATTAAAGAGCCACTAAGCCCAAGGCACTGTTTTCTGGAAGTCTGCTGTGAATTCTTGAGACACAGGGAGATGTGGGGATGGGTTGCCAGCTGGTGTGAGGATCCACAAACCACTTGCTTTCCTTGGACTTTGATTCTGAGAGTCTGACGCCACTTTGCAGCCAGGTGGCATTATTACAGCGGTGGATACTATGGGTCAGGCAGAGTGAGGCTTGCTCAAAGCCATGGCGCGCTTCTTTCCACAAGGATCCTTTGCATCCCTACTATACACCAGACTTTCCTGGACTCTGGGCGCCCCACAGGGAACAAGCTTTGGGAAGCAGATGAGGGAGAAAGATGTATGGTGCAGCAATAATCAACGTTCAGATTAATAACCACTCCGATGGGCCAAGTGCCATGAAAACTTCCAGCTATTTTTGTTGCATAACAGACCACCTGGAAACTGTATGGCTTGATTAATCTGAATCAAGATTATGATTATAATCTGAATCTGTTTATGATTCTGCAGTTGGAACAGAGTCCAGTTGGGAGGGTTGTTCTGTGGTTTATGCAGCATCCACTGAACTGGCTCGTGTTGGGCTGGAGGGTCTACTTCTGGGGGCCGTGCTTATAAGACCAGAAGACCAATGCTGTCTTTCAGCAGGGAGCCTGACTGTCAGTGGGGCTTCGGATCGGCATAGCTCCGGCCATAGCGGCCATTTGGGGGGTAAACCAACAGAGGGAAGACCTTTCTCTCTGTCTCTCTCTCTCACTGTCCACTCTGCCTGTCAAAAAAAAAAAAGAATTAATTATAACTATACAAAGTAGGTTTCTTACCTAAGGGAAACAGCAGAGTACCTAAGAATGTTGATTTCTTTCCCTCTGCTTTACATGGTCAAATCTAGACATCCCAAACATTATTTTAATGAAATATAAGAGCAACCAGATAGGATAATTTTCTGTTATTAAAAACAGACCTAAATTGGGACAGACGTTAAGATACTGCTTTAGATGCCAACATCCCATTTCAGAGTTCCGGCTCCAGGGGCTCCTGATTCCAGGCTTCCCAGCTAACGTGCAGCCTGGGAGGCAGAGGGTAGTGGCTCAAGTGCTTGGGAAACCCAGATTGAGTTGGCTGCAGCCTGGTCCATCCCTGGCTGCTGTGGGTGTCTGGGGAGTGAACCAGTGGCTGGAAGATTTCTGGGTCTCTCTTCTCTTCTGTCTCTCTGCCTTCCAAATAAAATAAAATTTTAAATGTTTCTAGAAAGTATAAATTGATGCACAAGTAGACTGTATGACTCGTCTCTGGCCACACAGCAAGTAAATAAAACAGTGGGACCAATATGTAATTCTCCCTTACTGAAAAAGTTCATGTCGTTAACCTCTACGCAGTGCCGGCACATAGCTCCTAGTGATGTATCTGTGTTCTCTCTGAAACTGTGAAGAACAAGTAGGCAAGATATGATGATGCTGTTGAGAGTTAGAAACTAAAACTGTTGAATCTCAGAGACGATATGCAAGGTTTTTGGTCACTCAGTCTCTTTGTAGCCAGGAGTGACTGTCACCTATGTTTATAGAAAGAAGGGAATTGCAGAAAAGTAATTCTCGAAACATCCACTGGCATCTTAAGTAGAATTTCTGGTGTGGACAGTTTTTGTGTGTGCCCAGAGAGTATTTGCAGCACGCAGTCATGGCCCTCATCACCCCAAATCCAGGGAAATGGAAGTATCCGTCTCCATCCCCCACAGAGACTTAGCATGAACTATTGGAAGTGACCTCTAATGAAATCACCACAGAAACTGTGAAAAGAGCCACAAATAAAATGATGCAAAGGGAGGCGGGGAAAAGGGACGAACACAGTTTTTGGAGCCCATTTGGCCTGAGTGCAGCTCTCACATCACTGGTTACATAACCTTGGGCCCACTTTGCCTCAGTGTTCTTGTCTGTGAAGTGGGTATCACAGCAGTGCCATTTGTTTCTGTAAAAAAGAAACTGAAAGCGTCTTGCCTAATGCAGTAATCATTTCTTGCTGAAACAAACTGATGAGGGTCTGCCTGTTGTCTGGCTCGCCTATCTTCTCCTTCTTCTTTTGTGTCTTCGAGAGACTATGCAAAATGCTACCCTCCAGGGTCGTCTTGGCACGGACACACTTGGAATATTGGGAATATCCCATATCTCTATGGATACCCTTGGAATATTGGGCATATTCTCTCTCTATTCTGAAAAAGGGAAACCACAGTCAGTTGGTAGACAGCTTGATCCTATGCTTGTCCTGATTGTCTAGCCAGAGCTGGCTTCCTCTCTTCCTGGCCTGTGAATTTCCCCTTCCCTCACCGTCCACATCTCTTCCATGCGTCTGACACAACAGCATGTCCTCCCCAAGGGATTTCATCAGCTTTTTATCCTCGAAATCATCAAAGAACCGAGTGCTGTAATGCTGGAGGCAAATGTCCTTTTGATTTAGCACAACATGCTCGTCCCTTCCAGACCTGGGGTATTTCAGCCAAGTCGGGACACTCCGGACACGTCCTGGGGATCTGCTCAAGAGCAGGGAGATGAGGCTTGGTAGAAGCGGATGAGCCGGGAAGGATTCATGAGTGATTTTCTATTTTGGACTTAATTAGTCATTTGAAAAGCAGAGAGACAGAGACAGGGACATATAGAGAGAGTCTTCCATCCTCTGGTTCACTTCACAAATGCCTCCAACAGCCAGAGCTGTTAGATGATATTCTAAATACATATACAAGCAGTAAGTGCATATTTAAGTACATTAAATAGGTATTTAAGGAATATGTCACTTAAATGGTTACTTATCCATTCATTCATTTTATTTCATCTGCTCCACAAACATTTCATAAATGCTTCCTACATGCCAAGCAATAGCTAAATCGGTAGGTGGAAATGAATTAGGTGCAATCTCTTCTATTTTAAGGCCACTCAAAGGTTCATGGAGGGCGTGAGATAAAAGAGGGTGGTGGGTGCAGCCCTGCAGATGCACACCGGGTATTCTGTGTGGAAAAGGAGCTGGGGAGCTAGAGGTGGGAGGAGCCTGACCCGCAGTTCCGAGGAGGCCCCCTCCATTGGAGGGAGATGCAGATCAGGAGATGGGCACATTGGCGTCAGCATCCGGGACTCTTGGCAAGGCAAGGGCACGCCTGAAGCCCTGAGCAGAGGGGACTGTGCTGTTTTGAGTGCCAGAATTCCTTTCACACAGCACTCTGCACAGCCGAGACAGTGGGAAGCCTCCGTGTTTGGTATTTTCTGCTCAAAAAGTTGATTGCGTTCACAGCTCATGCTTCTTTTTCTTTTTCTTCTGTGGATAATGGACTCTTTCCCCCTGCGATCCCCATCATCTTCTCTGCAAAGCTCATTCTTGCAAGTTCCCTCCCTTTTTATCATATGCGTGTCATCAGACATCTGTGCCAAAAAATGTCCTTGGCGTGTTCACCTACTGAAGGGGACCCAAGGCTTTGTATCCCTTACCCCCAAATCACAATGAACAAAACACTTAGAAACATACCTGCTGGCAGCAACAAGTCTCTCTACCTGCAGAACTCTCCACAGATACCTCCCTGCTACACATTGTTCAGTGCAACATTGTGTCCCTGGTACACATTGTTCAATGCAACATTGTGTCCCTTCTTCAAAAAACTGGAGCTAACATTTGCTTCGTGCCTGCTGTATGCCACAGCACTATCCTAGATGTGTCACTCCGAGTAACTCCTTTAAGTTTCCTAGTAGTACTTTAAAATGGTGTGATTGTTACATCGACTTTAGAGATGATGCAGGGAGATTCACTGAAGGAAAGGGACAGGCCCAGTGTCACATAGCTGGGCACTAATGGAGCTCGGTGCTTTTAACTCCTTCTGACTTCAGTACCTGCACGTTTGCACTATGTACCCTCTTCCTCCAAGTGCACAATGATATTGCAATTCTTCCTTATCATAAGGCTACTGGAAGCAGAGTAGATCCCATCCCGTGACTCCTGGCAGGCCCACATGGAATGGCTAGGCCTTATCAAGCCTCAACTCTGCTCTGCTCCCTTGGAGGCCTTGTCTGGCACTCCCACCCCCAGACCGTGTCCTGAGGTGACCTGTGTGCTCTGTGCCAGCAGATTCCTTCTTCCTCCTGGGTGTCGTGAGCTCCTGCAGGCATTGGCCAGCTGCTGGCACGGCTCAGCTTTGACCTGGGAGCAAAGGAGCAGATGAGCATCCGAAAGTTGCAGTAGAATTGCACCCTGGAGGTGAAGAGTTAGATCACTGGTTTCCACTGCTGTTCTGGGAAGGCAGGTAGCCTGGTGGCAGGGAGCCTGCCTGTTTGTACCCGGATGTGGCATGCGCGTGGTGGGCAGAGGAGATGGAGGTATCCTGATGCACGTTTCATAGAGCCTCGTCGAAGCAGTTCAACAGGGGCTCTGGCTCTGAGAAGCTGGAGTTGGAAGCAGAGCTGAGATTTAACCCCAGGGACTGTGGTGTAGGCTGTGGACAGACGAAGCAGCGCCGGAACCCCGAGCCCAGAGCCTGCCCCATGGTTACATGCAGAATGCTGCAGAACCGTTCTCGGAATGTGGTATTGAGCCCAGCAACGTCAGCTGGGAACCTGTTAGGAGTGCGGCTTCTTGGGCTCTACCCAGGACCTACAGGTTCTGGAACTCTGGGTCTGGCTGCAGCCGTCTGAGTTACAGCAAACCTAGTTGGTTCTGATGCAAGCTTGAGTTTGAGAACCCCTGCTCTAGAGCAAGAAAACTATTTTGTAGTTCTTACTTTAAATTCAGAACTGCAAGGCATGTCACTTTTATAGATCCTATGACACTCTTAGAAAAATAAGTTGGAATTACAGAAAGAAAAATTAACAAAATTGGCCACAAATCCTATTTGTGTTTAGAGTGTGGATTTTAGATCCAGGTTGCCTGAGTTCAGGTGCTGTCCTTGGCTCTTATTGGCTGTACCATCCTGGGATGGTTATTTAATTATGCTGTGCACTGTATGTCCTCAACTTTGAAATTCATATACAGGACTGGCATTGTGGTATAACAGGTTAAGCTGCCACCTGCTATGTCAGCATCCCATATGGGTGCCAGTTCAAGTCCCAACAGCTCCACTTCTGATCCAGCTCCCTGCTAATGCACCCGGGAAAGCAGTGGAAGATGGCCCAAGTGCTTGGATACCTACACCCATGTGGGACACCTGGGTGAAGATCCTGGATTGTGGCTTCAGTCTGGCCCAGCCCTGGCTGGCAGCCACTTGGGAAGTGAACCAGAAGATGGGAGCTTGCTCTCTCTCTCTCTTTCTCTCTCTGTAACTCTGCCTTTCAAATAAATCTAAAAAATTCAGATATCAGGGGCTTGAATTGTGGTGCAGAGGGTTAAGTCACTGCTTGGGGTGCCTGTGTCCCATGTCTGAGTGCAAGTTTGAGTTCTGGCTGCTCTACTTCCCATGCAACTCCCTGCTAATGTGCTTGGGAAGCAGCGGAAGATGACTCAGGTACCAGAGTTCCTGCCTCCCACCTGGGAGACCTGGATAGACTTCCTGGCTTGTGGCCTCACCCTGGTCCAGCCTATATTCTCTCTCACTCTCTCATAAATAAATAAATAAACCTTTAACTAAAATTTGTAGAACATGGCTGCTATCAGGAATGAATGGGTCAAAACAGGTCAAGTTCATGGAACAGACTCTTGTAGCTGACCACCATTGGTGCAGGCTCTAATTACTATGAGTGGTGGTCATTGTTACCCCTGCTCTCCATTCTTCACAGTGTACACTTGCATATCAGGGTTTGATTGAGTGAGTGAGCCTTAGTGCTTCTCTCAAGCTCCCATGCCATAGGCCCAAAGTCTTTGGAGCAAAGCTTGGGGACAGTTTCCCTTCATACTCCCTGAGACAGGGATTTGGTCAGAAAGAGGATTGCAGCTGAATGCATTCAAGAACAGCTCTATCCTTGTCAGTGCATGGAAAATCTACCTGTAGCAAACTCATGGGGTGGAGGCATGTTGTGACATGTGTGCGTGTGCATGTGTGTGCGTGTATGGGTATGTGAACGTGGCTTTGTTGAGAGAAAAAGAAAATATATATCCACAAGAAAACTGGGAAAGACATGTGTCCAGTGGAAACCAGCATCAAGTGTGCAGGTGTCTAGATGCATGTGGCCTCCTTTGCACTCATTGTTTCGCCCCCTCACCCCTACACACCAGCATTACCCTCAGCAAGACTCACGACATGCTGGCCAAACCCCCACACACCAGCATTACCCAAGACTTAGGACATGCTGGCCAGATGCTGACCAAGTGCTAGTCAAAGGCCTGCCTGGGGCTGATGGTACCATTTGGTGAGGTTGGTAGTGAGCTCACCGTGTTTCTTGGGTCCCTCCAGCTGAGCAACAGCCCCCTTCAGTGATGGAAAGAAGAAAAACACCCAGCTGTTCAGCCAGTTCCGCTCCTATTCACTCCCAGTTCTTGTTACAGCATTGGCGGTCAAGAGCGAAGATTCTGCAGTCTGGCAGCCTGGGTTTGGATACCAGCTCTGCTGCTCACCAGTAACATGATTTTCATGATATTCCTGAACTATTTTAGGCCTCACTTTTCTTTTTTTTATTCTTCTCATTTCTTATGTCTTTGAAAGGCAGAGATACAGAGAGAGAGGTCTCCCGTCTGCTGCTTCCCTGTCTAAATGCCCACGGTAGCTGAGGCTGGACCAGTCTGAAGTCAGGATCTGGGACCTCAATTCAGGACTCTCAGGGGCAGGGACTCAACTGCTTGAAACATCACCTGCTGTACATTAGCAGCACGTTAGGGTGCACATTAGCAGGAAGCTGGATCGGAAGCAGAACTGTAACTGAAACCCAGACACTCTCATATAGCACAGGGGCTTCCCCAGTGACATCTAACTACTATGCCAAATGCTGTTTCCCCTTGTTTTCTTAATCAACAGAATGGTGTAAGTTGTATTGGCTATACATTGTGCAATAAATTACTATATTAGTTATCTATTGGCTGAGTCCCAGGTCATTGTATTAGCTTTCTACTGCTCCATAATAGATGGTTGCACTGGCTATTTATTGCTCTGTAATAGGTGGCTGTATTGGCTATTACACTCTAAGTGGCTGTATTGGCTATTGCTATGTAATGGCTGATTGTATTGGCTGTCTGTGGCTGTGTGATGCTGTACCAGGTGGTTTTATTGGGTATCTGTTGCTGTGTACCACATATTGTATTATTTGGCTTTTACTGTGTAGCAGGTGCTTGTCTTAGTTACCGTGTTTCTTTACACCAAGCGGCTGTTCTGGCCATCTCTTGCTGTGTACTGGCTGACTGCACTATCAACGGCTGTTTACCATGTGCTTCCCTTTGCTCCCCTGTTGCTATGTGTCAGGCGGTTGTATGGACTGCCTTGCTGAGTAACAAATTATCCCACGGCTTCATGGGCTGGAACAATACCGTTCATCATCTTACAACTTCCCTTTGGTTCCAAGCTTCTCTCACTGCTGCAGCCAAGGTGTACAGTGGTGCAGGTATTTTAAGTCTTGTGGTAGATCAGCTTCTAAGCTCACGCAGGTGGGTGTTGTCTGCATCCAATTCCTTGCGAGTTCAGCTGTGGGTATTGGTTACCCCAAGCTGATGGCTAGAGGCTTCCTCCGTTGCTTTCCGCATGAACTTCTGCATGGGATAAGTTTGAGCAGGTCAGCTGGATTCATCAGAGTGAGAAAGAGAGAGGACAAGGGAGAATGCACCAGCAAGACTGAAGGCCCAGTCTTTCACAGCCTCATAGTTGCATGTCCTGTTCATTAAAAGTAAGTCACAGGTTCCCGGCCGTCTCAAGGGGAAAGTACTCTCCATCATGGGGGTGCCAGGAGTGGGGGATTAAGGAGCCCCCAGAACTTATCTTCTGTGGTAGTTGTGAGAATGGTAAGACTTATACGTGTAAAGCATTTAGAAGCATCCCAGGGACATAGTTCATACTTTATAACTCTTAGCACTTCTTATTATTACTATTTATGTCATTTTCAGCAAATATTCCTTGAGTCTCCTACTAGATCAAACGCACCATTCTCATTACTACTGGGGATTATTAGAGCGATGACTGGGTGCAGAGGAGTTACAAGTGGGTCCTTCTTCAAAGCAGTCGCCTCACGCTGAGGGACGGATGTTCGGTTAGAAAATAAAAGCCGCGGAGTAGACAGTGATTGTCGTACTGTCAAGGGAGGGCAGAGATGCAGAGCTGGAAGGCCCTGGAATGTGCACAGAGATTAGCTGTTGTTCGCTTGCCTGCAAAGCAGGACATTTGAAGGTTGGGAAAGTAGGTTAGTGCCACACTTGCACAGGAATGTGGAATTCATCTTCTGCGAAGTGGGAAGCTGGGGCGTCTTGTTAAGACGAGGTCCACCATAGACACAGATGTATGGCGGAGAGGGAGGGGCAGGTGGGAGGCTCTGACGTTCAGGAAATAGTGTATTTTTCCTGCCTGTGCCAACCCAACAGCAGCAAATTCAGCTCAGAAATCCTGACTGTTTCTCCTCCAAGATGCGTCCATAAAGAAACCGCCGCTCTTTTCCTCACAGTCAGAATGCTGCTTGGCTAGTGGAAGGTACTCCTGACAACTCAGGGCTACTTAAGGAGCCTGAGCCTAGCACCGAGTTCTGTGAACATGGGCATGCCGATTAACCTTGCTGGTTGAAAACGAGATGATTTTACTGACTTTATGCTGACAATTACATACATACACATCCATGTGCACGCACACATATACTTCATCTTTCGAATCCTTTTTGAGAACTTAGAATTGTATGTGCTTTTATTATCCACATTCGACAGATGTGGAAACTAAGACTGAAAACCAAACCTACATGACTTGGTAATACTTGGTGGGTGCACAGCCCCAGGCTACCTGATCATTTTAACCACTGTGCCTAAACACTGCTCTAGTGCCCAGTGGACAAATGCTTGATAAATTATCCTTGCCTCTCAGCAAATGAGCTATCGAACTCAAGGAAACACCTGTCGGGCTGGCTGAGAATTAGACACGTAAGACGGCATGCTTGAAAGGGGCGCAGATAGCTTAGACTTACTCTAACTTTTTGCTCTGTTCTGAGCACAAATGAGACTCTTCTACCTAAGGACAGTTCAAAAGGTAGAATTCCAGGAAGAACACAATTCAAAGATAAATTTATGGTGGAGCAAGCATTTTTGACACCCAGGTGTGTTGTTCATAGTCCGCATCTTCCTTGGACCTTTTGAAGACCCCGGAAGAATCTAAAAATGACACATTATCCATATTTCTCCATAGCCTTCCAGTTTTTTGAGCATTTGCCTTGTACAGCTCCCAGAGCGTCATGTATCCCAATGCTTTTTTTTTTTTTTAAATCACTCATGAGCCATCAGCTGTTATCATTTTGTCCAAGGCTAGGTTTTAGCAAGACACCAGACGGCCTCGCTTGGTCTCCGGGATCATCCTCCTCTGGAGCTATTTTTGCCTGGCTCTTGGTGACGTCATGGGTAGTATTATGGGACGTGCCATGGAGGCGGTAAGCTGCTTAGCTGCTTCCTGACTCCATACCCTGGGAAAGGCCTCCGTGGTAGTATGAAAATTACGTGGCAATTGAGGCTCAAAAACGAAGTGATGCAAATCCCCCCAGAGAGCCCTTTAATCTGGATTTCAGGCTAGGAAACATGTCCTGGTTAAACAGCCTGGGCAGGAAGCCACCAGATCCCACAAGTTCCTCTTTTTTGGGGGGGTTTGGGGGTACTTGAGTGATATTGAGGCCCAAGTTGCAAAAATAGCATGGGAATATTTCATCCGTGGTTATCTGTGAGAAGTGGTGGATTTTACCAACAATTTTTATTTTCTTTGTATGTGTGTTTCCTTAATTTCAAAATTTTCTGTAACAAATGTGTTTATAATTTTTGGCAAGAAACTGTAATTAGAAAAGTATGACATTGTAAGAAAATAACTTAGATGTCCTTAAGCTATTTAAAGACTGAGGGTACTTCTGATTCTTAAATAAGTTGTAGGAAGAGATTGTTGTAATATGAGCTATTGCAAATTATAGAATAACATGGAAGTGTCGTAGGAAGGAGTTTAGACCTCTGTATTCAAACCAGTCTCTTTATTTTCATTTCCTCCTCCTGAATGCTGGCTTCTCCACTCACTAAATGGTTGGTCCATTCGTCTGGTTGCTCTGGTCAAATTCTTCAGGACTATCTTTGACTTCTGGCTGTTTGTCCCCAGCAACACATCCGCAGACTCTGTTTAGAGAAATAGCCAGCTGACGGCTTCTTTGCGCCATCACCCCTGATCTCAGCCGGTGACACTTCTTGCTGACAATGTGGCCACAGCCTCCTAATTGCAATTCTCTTTCAGTTCTTCACGCGGCAGGAAGGAGACCCTCTGTACAATGTTAGGTCTGAATATCTCCCTTCTCAGTCACCTCTCCTCAAGGACTGCCGATCTCATGCAGAATGAAATTCCCATGTTAGAAATAGAACTTTTGGGACCAGCACTGTGGCACAGCAGGCTAAGCCACTACCTGTGACACAGGTTTCCCTTATCAGAGCACTGGTTCAACTCCTGTCTGCTCTCTACTTCTGATCCAGCTCCCTGCTAATGCACCTGGGAAAGCAGCAGCAGATGGATAAGTGCTTGGGCACCTACCCCCCAACATGGCAGACCCAGGTGGAGCTCCAGGCTCCTGGCTTTGTGCTGGACCAGCCCTGGCCATCGTGGCCATCTGGAGATGGAAGATCTCTCTCTTTCTTTCTCTCTCTCTGTCTCCCACTTCCCTTTCGACTAAATAAAACACATCATTCAGAAAAAAAAAGCAGGATTTTTATAGGTGGCTACAATGACCAAATTGTGATACACCATAATCTATTTAATTATTTACTAATGGTTGAGGGCCCTGCCCCATTTATTAGTGGTGGGCTATGATGCACAGAAACTTTGGTTCTTTTCTGCATCTCAAATGATTGACCTTCGTTGGTTTCTTGGAAGTGGAATTAACTTTACTGGGGAATGAGATGAGCTGAGTAATGTTGAGAGTTGAATGCCTTGCAAGTTTGTCTCAGTTCCTATTTCCACCAGATATGTGTGTTTGTAACACTGTGCCCTCTAAGCAGTGAATTTTACACATGTGGCCTGTACTAATTCGATTGCAAGCTTGGTATCTAATTTTCAAGGATTGCATTGCTTTGTTACAAGCAGTTTGTAGACCTTGTTTTCTGTCCCGCAGCAATCCTCTGGGCTTATCTTCTGCTATGCTCTGTGCATGTTTCTCCAGGAGTGTCGGTTTATTTCTTTTTTAAAGATTTATTTATTTATTTGAGAGTCAGAGCTGCACACAGAGAGAGGAAGAGACAGAGTGAGAGGTCTTCCATCTGTTGGTTCACTCTGCAAATGGCTGCAATGGCCAGAGCTGTGCTGATCCGAAGCCAGGAGCCAGGAGTTTCCTCTGGGTCTCCCAAGTGAGTGCAGGGGCCCAAGGACTTGGGTCTTCTTCCACTGCTTTCCCAGGCCCTAGCAGAGAACTGGATGGGAAGAGGAGCAGCTGGGATTTCTTATCTACCCTCACCCCTGACTCTCCTGAAGATACTCAGTGCCTCCTGTCAACACTTACTTGTGGAAGGAGCAATTGGCAATTGCTGGGAGGTAGCATGGGGTTGTATTTAGACACAGAGCTGCTAGAACGTGTCTACTGCTGTGCTGTATACCAGACTCTGTCTAAAGTTGCATTCCCAGGGCCAGCATTGTGGTATAGCCTGAGTCACTGGCATCCTTATCAGAGCACCAGTTTGAGTCCAGCTGCTTGGCTTCTGATCCAACTCCCTGCTAATGAGCCTGAGAAAGCATAGGAAGATGGTCCAAGTGAGTGGCCACATGGGAGAAACAGGTGGAGTTTCTAGCATCTGACTTTGGCCTTTGTCATGGCCATTTGGGGAATGAATCAGCAGATGGAAGATAACTCTCTCTCTCTCTCTCTCTCTCAAACTTCCTTTTAAAATAAATCTTAAAAAATAATAAAGCTCTGTTCCCACGTTGGTAAAATGGGCCTAGGAGCAGTGCCCTGCATATCTAGGGTCATGGGCGGATTGAGGGAGAAGAGACAGCTGATCTCTTCATCTGCGGGTTCTGTCCCCATGGATCCAACCAACTATGGACAAAAATATTCTGAGAACAAATTCCATCTGCCCCAAATGCGCATGGACATTTCTTCTTCCCTCGTCATTATTATCTAAACCATGCAGCATAACAACAATTTAATAGCATTTACATTGTATCAGGCATTACCCATAATCTAGAGATGATTGAAAGTAGGTGAGAAAATGTGTGTAGATTCTATGCAAATCCTTTGTCATTTTATGTAAGGGATCTGAGCATCCAAGAATTTTGCTCTCCTGGGGAGTCCAGGAACCAGCCCTCTGCCAATAGCAAAGGAAGGACAAGTGTGCCTGCAAGTGACTTGGCCACTTCTTGCCATATACTAGGTACTTATTAGCACATGTATTATCAGAGTTGTTAGTTTTTTAATTAAAAAAATTTAATTAATATAGAAAGAATGGATTTCATGTATTTCATAGATATAGTTCTAAGAAGACAGCTGCTTTCCCAGATGCATCAGTAGGGACTTGGATCAGAAGCAGAGCAGCCAGGACTCAAAATGGCGCTAAGATAAGGGATGCCAGTATTGCAAGTGGCCCCTTCCCTCATCCACTGTGCCACAACGCTGGCCTTGAATTTTTGTTTTTAAAGTGAGAACTCCTGGGGCCGGTGCCATGGCTCACTTGACTAATTCTCCACCTGCAGCGCCAGCATCCCATATGGGCACTGGGTTCTAGTCCCTGTTGCTCCTCTTCCAGTCCAGCTCTCTGCTGTGGCCCAGGAAGGCAGTGGAGGATGGCCCAAATGCTTGGGCACCTGTACCCATGTGGGAGACTAGGAAGAAGCACCTGGCTCCTGGCTTTGGATAGGCACAGTGTGCCGGCCGAGGCGCCCATTTTGGGGGTGAACCAACGGAAGGAAGACCTTTCTCTCTGCCTCTCTCTCTCTCACTGTCTAACTCTGCCTGTCAAAAAAAAAAAAAAAAATGAGGACTCCTTCTTACCGTAAGTTCTTGCTGAGGCGTATCTGAAGTGATCCGATTTGTGTCGACATCTTTGGAGCGTCACAGGCATGCAGTGTGTTTCTTCTCTTGCCCTGGGTGAACGCTGCAAATGCATCTCCTTCGTCATTCATCCGTCGTGGCTCCCCAGCTGCGTCTTGGGTTCCAGTGGCACTGAGAGTGTTGTAGCTCTCTACACACTCCGTGACCGCTTTGACCTTTAAATTTCATCACATTGTATATCTTAATTCCATACACACGGCCTGACCTGTTTCCTCTCAATACTAAAACAATGAGTAATACTCCTAGAGTCCTAGGACCCGAAAAGTCCTTGCACATCCATCATTGTATTATCCAATCCAGAGTTTCTTTTTAAATGGTTTTCCCCATAGAATCACATCCAAGTTTTCTGAAGCTGCCCTTGAATGATTTTGAAAACCCCCATCCCCAAACATAACACTGTTAACACCACAGCAAGTTACTGGCTTCTTTAGAATTCAAATCCCCAGTCCCATGATACTTGGCCTAAAAAAAAAAAAAGGAAAGTGGAAGGACACTGTTTATTCTTTAATTAAAGCAGTAGCAACTACAGCTGTCCACAGTCTGATTCAAATGCCTCTGTGGAGAGCAAGTGGAGCTCCCAGCTCTTCTGGGTGGCTGCCCTGCTGCGTCCAAGGAGTATTGAACACAGGTCGCCGTCCCCAGCCCAGAGCCCTCAGCCAGGGAGGGCGGTGTAACTTCAAGGGAGGCCGTGTAACCTGCTTGCTCGCTGTGTAACCTCCAGCAAGGACCTTAAACATTTGGAGTCATTGTTTCTTCATCTGCAGAATGGAGGTACATAGGTCCGCCAAGCAAGAATGAGGCTGCCTTTAATTAATGTCTCTGGCACACAGGGACACTGTAGCCTGGTAGCTGCAAATGAGTGCTGTTTCAACCAGAGCTGGCTTTGAATTAAAGATGGGGGGGATGCATTGCCTTGTAATATCCAGTAGCTTGTGACAGTGACACATGGCTCTTCCAGTCGCAGAGATTCCAGTCGTTGGAAGGTGGGAGAGGAACATTTTCTAAAGCAATGGTCAGAAGCCTTTTTTTTTTTTTTTTTTGTAAAAGGCCCCAGTGTAAACATTTTGGGCCTGGCAGGCTGTGCAGTCTCTGTTGTAGCCATTCAGTCCTGCCTTGGATAATGCACACGCAGCCATTGGCAGTACTGAATGTGCATGACTGTATTATAATAAAACCCTATTATATACACAGATGGAGGCCATATCTGGTGCAGAGCCATAGGCTAGACCACGTGGAGTGTGGTGTAGTAATGAGAGCACAGATTCAAGGTGAATAGAACAGTGCTAGTACCTCATGTTGCTTATCGGTCACGTGGGTGAGCTTGAGCAAATCAAACCTCCTCAATTTCCTCTTCTGAAAGTAAGCAGAAAAGTGACTGTCCTCTTTATGACTGCCGTGTCTAGGTTCAGATGGACGCAGCCACCCTCTCTCAGAATTCTCTTTATGCCTTGTGTGGCTGACTTCTTGAGGATCAGAAATAGAAAACACAGAGCAAAGGCAGAGAACATGCAGCAAGTCTCAGACAAGGAGAAGAGGGGGTCCTGTGTGAGGGGAGCTAGGACCTGCAGGTGCACCCAGCCACAGGACAGTGATGAAGAGGAAGGGACAGGTCCTGCCAGATGGGGTCTCTGACTTCCCTTCTATCACATGCTCATCCCTGCTTCCAGCTTCTCACCAGGTGTCCACTCTTGGATGTCCTAGACCCTCAAACTGACCCCAGTGCAAGTACCCCTCTGCCTACACTGGCTTCCTCCCTCAGTCAGCGACAAGGCCACTTCCCCATCTCACCACCTCCTCCCCGGTCTTCCTGCCTTTTGCAGTGCCCTTGTCCAGTGTGCTCTCCGCACCAAGAGTGAATGTTTGTAAAACAAAAACAAGATCTATTGCTCCATGATAGAAACTCGTCAGTACTTCGAGGTTGTCCCCGGAGTGGAGTCTAAACTCCTGGACTTCCTGGGCCCTATTTGCTTCTTGCTAGCTTCTTCCATGTCACCCGTTCCATGCTCCTTTGATCAGTAGTTGACATGTCATGCTCTCAGCTCTGTTCCTGGGATGCACCTGTTCCCTCCCTTTTCATGGTTCTTCTGGGTAATGTCTCCTGACCCTTCAGAACTCGAAGTGGCTGTCACTTCATCTGAGATACTTAAAAATCATTATTTCATTTGAAAGGCAGAGAAACAGAGAGAAAGAAACAGATCTCCCTCCTGCTGGTTCACTCCCTAAATGCCTTGCAATGGCCCGGAGCTGGGCCAGATCCTGGAACTCAGTCAAAGTCTCCTTTGTGGGTGGCAGGGGCTTAGCTGCGGTCTTCCAGGAAGCTGGCACAGAAGCGGAGCTGGGACTTGAACCCAGCTACACTCAGGTGAGATGCAGGCATTCCAAGTGCCATCTTAACCACAGTGCAAAATGCCCACCTCTGGGAAACTCTCTCTGACACTCTCTTTCTCTGCAAGGCTAGATAAAGCTCCCCCCTTCTTGATCGGCTGAGTCCCACACTTCCTGACCACAGGACTGGTCCCATGTCTTGATCCAGTGGGTTCCAGAAAGCCAGCGACTGTTCTGTTCCCTGTGTGGCCTGTGTGCCCTTGGGGTTCAGGGAGTTGAAGTTCAGCAGAGTAGGCGGAACCAAACATCAGGGTTCAGCAAAGGGCATCTGGCCCTCATCCATTCCACGGTATCTCCCCACTTTTGGGCACACCACCGAGGAGATTCCTCCTGCCTTAAAATGCACCTGGAAACTGTTTGTATCGGGGATGGTAAGACACACAGAGAAATGCCTGTCATGTAGAAACATGTTTTTATACTTGCAGATTCCTAGAAACAGGGAGTGTGCTGTGGCACGCTGGACCCAGCTCGGCCACACAGGGAAGCACCAGGGTTGATCAGGAGGCAGAGGGAGTGAAAGGGAAATGTGGCTGAGAGCCTTGATTGTGGTTTTCCTGGGAAGGAACAGCAGTGAGCCAAGATGGGAAGACTGAGCAGGTGGTTCTGGGCATAAGGGTTGTGTTTCCTTATTTGGTAGCTGCCCCTGGGATGATTAGAGCGGAACGATGGCTCACTCAACACCACAAAGGAGGAACTGGAGGGTGCAGGTTGGGCTTGGTGATTCTCCCGGTCAAAATGTTGGCTGTCTCTAAAAGATTGTCTGACCCTGGGAAGGGCAGTCTCTGCCAGTTCCAGCCAGGCCCCAAGTGTCAAAACACGAAAATAAAAAGCCATGCTTAATATACCTCCTCTTGTTCGACACCCTAGGCTCAATTCTCTTCCTGGGGCTGGACTACTGATCACACATCACACACTATGCCTTTTCATCTATAGCGATGTCGTTATGGAGTCATTAGAATCAGTGTTTATATCCTACATTGGACTCTGGGCCCATGTGGACAGAAACTTGATGTTTGTCCCTCCATAGTGTCCAAACCTGACATGTGCTGGGCATCCAATAAAATGTGCAATGAGCTCTCTGATCTTGGAGACTAAATCCTTAATTTACAGACAGGGATAACAGCAATGCACATCTCTTAAACCATAAGCCGACAAATGACCCCTGGTGTCGTGAAACCTTATTAATAGCTGCAGTCACGCACCTGGGAAAATTTAGGCAATTGTGCACGAATGTGCAGCAGTGTATGTGTGTATACTTATGTATGCACGTGTGTGCATGTGTGCACAGGGTTCTGAGCACCCAGGGGCCCTGGGTGACTCCTACAGATCCTACCTTTGGAAAACTCCAGAAGATTACAAAGCGTGCATCCGGGAGCAGGAAGCACCTGAGGCCGCTATGGGGGAGATGAATTGATGCTTCCATGTCGGTTGTGTTCCGCACTGTTCGCTCACCCAGCTGGGTTCTGAATTTCTTGATGTTCGCCTGGCTACTCTTTGGCAAATAGCCATCCTCTTGCCTTCCGAAAGCCCCAGGAAGGAAGGCAGACCGTGTTTGTTAAAAGGTCTTGAGCTGGCGCACCATCTGACAAGCCGTGTAGCATCTTCCAGGCCCTCTGTTGCCTATGTCTCTTCCCTTACCACAGCAGGTGCCTGGATTTACTTCCTGGGGTCCAATGCTTCGCCAGCCACAGCTCTCGGGAGAAAATAAAACCGATCACAGCACTCCCCTGTTTAAAACCTCCAGCACCTGTTTAAAAACCGGTAGCTACAGGTTAAGGTCCTAGTATTTCCTTTGAAACAGCCTCTTATTTATTCAACAACTATTTACGGAGCTCCAGCTGGGTGGTAGGCATGCTGGGGGTACTGAGGTTACAAGAGCAAAGAAAACAAGTTAAAAAAAAACATACACACACACCCTATTGGAACAGAGCTTATGTCCCAGTGAGGAGAGGCAGGAGATGTCACATAATCAGTTAATATATACTGCGTTGCCTGGTGGTAAGTTCTAGAAGAAAAGTGAGAAGGGTGAAGGGAGCGTGATAGGATAGGGAATGAGGCAGCTATTCAAGTCCAACTGCTGACCGAGCCTGCCTCCTCCTTCAGGCTCGCTTGCTGCCACTTTCCACTCCAGCCTCCTTGCTTCCTGTGACCTTAGGCTTAACCCTGGAGATGATGAGATAGGGTTTAACAGCACCTGCATCCCAGGACTTCTGTGGGCCACAAATGGGGTGAAACTGGAACGACCCTTAGGGCAAGGCTTGGCCACAGGTTCGTGCTCCGTGTGCATGTCTTCGTATTGCACGGCACACTTGGGGTCCTTCTCTCTGCCTGTCTCTCTCTGTCACCAGCTGTCCCATCTCCTGCAGCTGCCCGTCCCCTCCTCCAAGCCCTCTGGACATCCTGTAACTACTTTCCGGGGCACAGTCACCTCCGTGTCATTCCTGGTAGACGGCTCAGTCCCTGGAGGCCAGAAGCTGTCACTCAGCTCTGATTCCCCAGCCCCTAGCGGAATCCAACACACCTGTGTCTGGGCTCCATCAGAGTGCTGAACGAACGAATGAAAGTGCGAAGTGTGGCTGGCGCCACGGCTCACTAGGCTAATCCTCCGACTGCGGCGCCGGCATACCGGGTTCTAGTCCCGGTTGGGGCACCGGATTCTGTCCCAGTTGCCCCTCTTCCAGGCCAGCTCTCTGCTGTGGCCAGGGAGTGCAGTGGAAGATGGCCCAAGTGCTTGGGCCCTGCACCCCATGGGAGACCAGGATAAGTACCTGGCTCCTGCCATCGGATCAGCGCAGTGCGCCAGCCGCAACGCGCCAGCGGCGATGGCCATTGGAGGGTGAACCAACGGCAAAGGAAGACCTTTCTCTCTGTCTCTCTCACTGTCCACTCTGCCTGTCAAAAAAAAAAAAGTGCGAAGTGCATGCTGTATAAGGCACATGATTCATCAGCCTGGGTGTCAGGTTTCTGAAAACCCAGAGGAATAGACGCCTACAGATAGTACTTGCTGGAATGAGGGTATATTAAAGCATGACATGGGGCCATGAGGGATGCCAGACCTCTTATCATCAGAGCTGCAGCGACTCCAGATCCCAGAGGGGACACACAGCATGCTTCCCAGAGACCAGGAGCTGCAGTTCTGCTTCCTTCCAAGAGGGCAATGTGTGACAGAGGAGCTCCCAGACAGGTCATTTGGGAGGGAGACAGGGTCCTCAGCGCTGGGTCAGCGTCTCACTGTGGAGGCAGAACCTAGAGGCTGAGAGTATTGGCTCTGAATGTAGGCTCTAGGCTCTATGCATTCCCCGTCTACCCATTACCAGTCCTACAGCCCTGGAGAAGTTGCTTGAAAGGTCCATGCTTCAGTTTCCTTGTTTATCAACTGGGATTCTTACACTTACGTTGAAGGGTCGTTGTGGGAACTCTGTGCGATGTGACATGTGAAAAGACTGACTTAAGTGCCTAGCATTTAAGAGTTGCTTGGAGGCTGGTGCTGTGGCGTAGATGGTAAAGCCACCGCCTGCAGTGCCAACATCCCATACGGCTGCTCCAATTCTCATCCAGCTCCCTGTTAATGCACCTGGGAAAGCAGTGGAAGACAGCCCAAAGGTTTTAGGCCCTTTCACTCACCTGGGTGACCCAGAGAAAAGCTCCTGGCTCCTGGCTTCAGCCTGGCCCAGCCCTGGCTGTTGTGGCTATTTGGGGAGAGGACCAATAGATGGAAGATATTCTCTCTCTCTCTCCTTCCCTTCTGCCTCTCCTTCTCTGTAACTCTGACTTTTCAAATACATAAATAAATCTTTAATGAGACAATAAAAGAAGGAGTTTCAAAGAGGCTAAGAGGCCACCAGTAGTTGTGGAAGATGGAGGGAGAACAGGAGATGTACCAAGACTATTGGCTTGAGCAAGCATTTGATAGTCACTTGTACAGACAGTGATTTCAGTGATGTGTTGAGGTTTGAGAAACAGTCCAGAGAAGCAAATCCATTTGCTTAAGATCTGCAAGTAGTAAGTGGTGGAGAATGAAGTGTGTGGGAGAAGCAGATCCTCTTGGTTCAAGTTCTTTTTCTCCCTCAGCTCCCATAGTTCAGGGCACCTCTCGCCTGTCTCCCTTCATATTCTCTGGCTCTTCTTCATGCCAGGTTTTTCTTTCTTTCCCCTTAAAGTCCAAATCTGCTCATGTATAATTGTTTGTTTTCCTTTCCTTTCTTCTTCATGAATTTCACCTGTCATCTTGTTTGCACGCTCTGCTCTGGGACTGAGCCCCAGATCCAAATGCTGATTGCTGATCTGGTTCCGGAATCTCTCAGTTGGCTCACTCTCTGCTGAAAAGCTTTTCATTGCACAGGCTGGCACAGCAGTGAAGACGCCACTTGAGATACCTGCATTCCGTGTTGGATTGCCTAGTTGAGTCCTGGCTACACTGCTTTTGATCCAGCTTCCTGCTGATGCACACTGTGGGGAGGCAGCAGACGATGGTTCAAGTATGGGGGTCCCTGCCACCCAGGTAGGAAACCCACACTGAGTTCCTGGCTCCTGGTTTTGGCCTGGCCCATTCCTGGTTGTTGCAGGCATTTGGGGAGTGAACAGTGACGGAAATATCTCTGTGTGTCTCTGCCTTTCAAATAGCTGACAATAAATTAAATTTTAAAAAATTTGGAAAGTTATTTATTTCTTTGAAAGGCAAAGTTACAGGGAAGGAGACACACACACACACAACATACAACACACAACACAAAGAGAGAGAGAATCTCCCATGTGGTTCTGGGGCCCAAGCACTTGAGCCATCTTCTGTTGTCTTCCCAGGTGCATTAGCAGAGAGCTGGATCAGAAGTGGAGCAGCCAGGATTTGAACCGGTGCCCATATGGGATGCCGGCATCATAGACAGTGGCTTACCTGCTATACCACAACATCAGTCCCAACATTATTTTTTTTTGAAAAAGTAGTTTTCCCAGGGAGGCAGGGTACTGGTAGGGTTGATCACATACTGCTGTCAGTGGTCTCTGACTGTGGCAAGCACCTGCCTCCCCTGGAGGGCTTTTAGAGCACATGGTTGGGCTCTCCTGCAGAATTCCTGATGGTGCCCAGGCATCTGTGTTTCTAACAAGTTTCTCAATGAAACAGACATCGATAGTTAGGTATTACAGGTTGAGATGCACTGTCCTAGAGTGAGGCCCCCAGAAGACAGGCGAGGGCACAGAAGCCTTCAGAGAGAACGGCTGGCACTCACTCACACTGCACCAGATGCCCAGCAGTTATCAGAGGTGTTAACACGTTCGGCAAGAGGGGGAATGAGACACGGGGAATATGGTTCTGCTAAGATCAGGGAACCCAGGTGGGCACTGTGACACAGCGGGTTAAGCTGCTGCTTGGGATGCACCCCATATTGCAGTGCCTGGTTCAGCTCCTGGCTACCCCACACTCCCCATCCAGCTTCCTGCTGATGTGCCTGGGAGGCAGGGGAGGATGGCCCCTATGCTTGGGAGATCTGGAAGGAGGTCCCGACTCCTAGATTCAGTCTGGCCCAACCCTAGCTCTTGCAGGCATTTGGGCAGTGATCCAGAGGATGGAAGATCTCTCTCTCTATCTCTTCCTCTCTCTCTCTCCTCCCCTCCATGCTTCCCTCCCTCCCTCCGTCACTCTGCCTTTCAAATAAATAATAATAATAATAAAAACCGTGAGATAGAGATGAGATAACCCTGGTTAGTTTCCAGAAGAGACAATTTAAAGTCTGGAGAAGCACACCCACGAGGTTCGTTAGCCATTCTTAGTTCATAGAAAAGATTACCTAAGGGAAAGTGATTCCAGGGCAAATCATATTCTTACATCTTGAGTTTTTGGCTTTTTAAGAAACATGATTAAAGCAAGGAAAAGTACTTTCTGTGATTGCAGGTTTGTCCAGAAGAGGGAGAGTTTAGGCCTGGGACATGCTATGCTTATTTTGTGCAAGGGTTGCCTAAACATCTTAACCTTTTGTGTTCCCTTGGTCCAAATCCTAGCTTTGCCATTTATCAATTGTGTGACTGGGGGTAAGTTACTTAGCCTCTCTGGGCTTTCTTATTTATAAAGCGCAGATAGTAAACCAGGCCTCATTCATTTGGTGCATTGTGAGTACCTGCTTTGAGCTGGCATATGCATTGGGAAGCTGTGGTAAAACGAACAAGACGTGTAAATTGTTCAGCAAAAGAAGGTGCTCACAGTCTGCACGGAGTTCAGGGTCCAAGGAAGGAGACAGAAATTAGAGAACCACCATAGAAGTGAAGTCGCCCTGTGCAAGGTCCTAGCAAGAGAATCATGTGGCCTCTAAGAGTCCATAACAGGTCATTTAACCCAGGCAGGGTCATAGAAGGGTAAAACTGTGCAGAGCTGAGAGCATGTACAGAGATCTGGGGAATTGGATGTGCCAGATAGGAGACCTGGGAGCAACAGAGCATTGCACATACAGGGAGCAGCAGGTGCAAGGGTCTTGAGAAGCAGTGGGTGGGGAGGGTGTGCTTTATAAAGTCAGCCGAGTGGCTGGCATGGAGTCAGAGAGCACCCAGATCAGCCGGAGGATGTTGATCTACATCACAAGAGAACTGGAAAATCAACAAAGAGGTTTAGCCAGTGATGGAGGAATATGTGTGGAGGAATCACCCTTGTGTCTTGAAAAGATCAGCTGTGAGGCTTAAATATGCTAACACAGGCTGGTTGCTTCATAGTAGCAGGTGAAGCTATTATTATTACCACTATTACGCTTATTTTATCACTGTTACTTTTATCAATAATTTTATTATCAGGTAATTAGTGAACAATTATTAATAATTAATAATTAGTATTATGATTTTTTAATATTTATTTATTTGAGAGGTAGAGTTACAGTGAGAGGGAGAGGCAGAGAGAAAGGTCTTCTGTCTGCTGGTTCAGTCCCCAAATGGCCACAGTAGCCGGAGCTGTGCCAATCCGAAGCAAGGAGCCAGAAGCCTCTTCCGGTCTCCCATGCGGGTGCAGGGGCCCAAGGACTTGAGCTATCTTCTGCTGCTTTCCCAGGCCATAGCAGGGAGCTGAATTGGAAGTGGAGCAGCCGGGTCTCGAACCAGTGCCCATATGGGATGCTGGCGCCACAGCACTGGCCTCAATCATTAGTATTTATTAATCATGTATCACCATTATTATTCAACAGTGATAATTATCATGGTCATGTAGTGGTCAGTGTTTGCTGAGCACTTACTCAATGCTGGGAATAGTGGTATTAGTGCAAATAGTAGAAGGAAAATTAGTAGCAGAATTGGTGAGGACACTTGTTGCAGGAATATTACCCTAGGCCTCCCAGGTGGGACAACAATGGAGGCTATGAGCAAGCAGCTCTCTTAGTCACCTCTTACTGGATTGTAACTTTTACCGTAAAAGTTTAGTGATTTCAGACAACCCATGTGAGTTCACTCACAGGACTCTGGGGTCCTCTGTGTCAGGGTCTCCCATAGACTGCCATCAGGGTGTTGGTGGGGAGCTGTGGACAGTCACCGCAGGTTCCCTCGCCCGGCTGCTGGCAGGATTCAGTTCTCCACGGGCTGATGGACCTGGTTCTTGTTCGGTTGGTGGCCAGGGATGACCCTTAGTTCCTTGTCATGTGGAAATCTCCACCAGGCAGAGAGAGTGAACAAGGTACAAGGTTGGAGTCACACATCCCAACCTGGTGAGTGACATCTGCCCACTTCTGCCCTGTTCTGTCTGTTCAGCATGAGTCTCTGAGCAGGGCCCGCACTCGAGGGATGGGGGCCACACAGGGGCATGGCCACCAGGAGATTGGTCTCTGGAGCCGTCGTAGAAGCTGCCTGTCTCAGCAGCTACACTTATTCTGGAGATAACCTGTTGGAATAAATAAGCAGAGACAAGAACATTCCAGAGCTCGGGAGGTGCTGGCAAAGGCAGATGGCACACCTGGGCTGGCTTGGGGAGATCCTTCCAGCCTCCCTGTGTTCTTGCTTTTTAAGCCCCATTCTCCTGACCCACTGAGTTGCTTTCTCGGAGCTGTGGGGTCTTGGCAACAAGTATTTGCCTCCAGTTCCCACCAGCAAGAGACCTGGCTGACGAGTAGGTCCTTATGTTGAGTCGTTGTTTGTTGAACGCCATGGGTCAGCCTTTGGCACTCACATGGGCTTTCAGGACAAATTGAGGAGGATGAGCCAAATGAATTATTCACCTCTCAGAGACACCTAGCATTTCACTGTGGGAGAGAAACAAGCAATGTTTGGCAACCTTGGAGTCAGTGGTGGAGAATCCCAGGGAAGATTGTCCCCTCTGGGTTTGCTGAGTGTGTGAGTGCATCTCACTGCACAGACAGGGAGGAAACAGCGTGGACAGGGACTAGGACGACCACCCCATAGGGTAACTTACTTTGTCTGTTCCCAGCGGCTACTCTGAGACAACAGTGAGTGCAGATAATGAATTTGGAAGATGGTTCCAGGAGACACTGATAGGGAAGTGGGGAAGGGAGAACGGGAAGGGGATGGCATCTGCAGTACCAGCATCCCATATGGGTGCCGATTCTAGTCCTGGCTGCTCCTCTTCTGATCCAGCTCTCTGCTAAGGCCTGGGAAAGCAGTAAAGATGGGCCAAGTCCTTGGGCACCTGCACCCACATGGGAAACCCAGAAGAAGCTCCTGGCTCCTGGCTCCTAGCTTTGGATGGGTGCAGCTCCAGCCATTGTGGCCATCTGGGAAGTGAACCAGTGGATAGAAGACCACTCTCTCTGTCTCTACCTCTCTTTGTAACTCTGTCTTTCAAATAAATAAAAAAAAATCTTAAAAAAATAAAATAAACTGGTCCAGTAGGCATCCATGTGCTTCCAAGCAGAGTTGACATGTCAGTTATGGATATGGTAATTTCCACTCATTCACTTGCCCCAAACATTAGGCACACTCACCAGTGTGAACAGAGACACAGTTAGGGAAAAGAGAAGGAAAGGAACTGACCTTCCTCCGGTAGTTCTCCCACACTTCCACCCGGAGTCTCTGTTTCTCTAGTTCATATGAGGACTCCGACCTAGGTAGGTGAAGGTCTTTGCCAAGGCACCCAGGTCGTAAAGTGGACCCAGCACGTGGACGTGACTCTGTTTGCCCACCTCTGCCTGGAAAGCCATGGCCACCATCAGCATCGACATCCAAGACTGGTGCAGAGGTCACTCCTAAGTAGCTGGACCAGACACACCATGTGCTCTTGACTCTCCGGTACATTATCAGTGTCCTGAAAAAGCTCATGTGATCTCCGCGTAGTAGATTGCATTTTGCATAGCAGAGCAGGTAAAGGTGCAGGGCTGACAGGGTACCTTTCACTTGTGGCAGAAACCCAATTCAGAAATGCTCCAGGGAGAAAAAAAAAAATAGAACCTAGAACAGAGTTATGTAACTGATTCAGGGAGGGCTGGATCAAGGAGCTCAAAGAGTGTCGTTGGATATTTGTTCTACTCTGAATTCTTACCCATGTTGTCCTGAGTAAGAGAAAAGATAGGCACAGGCAGTTCTAAGGTTTACCTACTGGGCTTATCACTCCAGCAGAAAAATGGAGTCTGTTTCCTAATATACTTGCAACAAGCATCCTAAGGTTCCCTGGTTGGTTTAAGTTGAGTGACATTTTATTTCTGGAAGCCAATGTTGGAGGGTAACTTCTGAGAAAGCCACATGAGATGATAATTTTGTTGTCCTGTTCCCTCAAAAGAAAGGTGAAGATTCCTTCCAGAAAAAGAGATAAGAGACAATCGCAGGGGGCCTGTGCTGTGGCATAGCGGATAAAGCTGCCGCCTGTAGTGCCAGCATCTCACCTGGGTGCCAGTTCAAGACCTGGCTGTTCCACTTCCAATCTGGCTCTATGCTGTGGCCTAGGAAAGCAGTGGAAGATGGCCCAAGCACTTGGGCCCCTGCACTGGTGTGGGAGACCTGGAAGAAGCTCCTGGCTCCTGGTTTCGGATCATAACAGCTCTGGCCATTATGTAAATCTGGGGCATAAACCAGTGGATGGGAAGACCTTCCTCTCTCTCTCTCTCTCTGTCTCTCTCTATAGCTCTGCCTTTCAAATAAATAAATAAATCTTTAAAAAGAGAGAGAGAGAGACAATTGCAAGTGATAGAATAACTAACAAACAACGCCATGTTTTCATTGCAGGTAGAGTGTTTGCAGTTTAAGATCAACCCAGTTGCCCCATTATAGTCACCTGGGATTCAGGGAGGAAGTGGTGCTTCTCTTTGACATTGATGAACATGGGTGTTCTGAGAAGAAGAGAAAGGGTGCTTCCGGCCAGGAATTCTGCCTAAGCCAAGCCTAGAAGAAGGAGCAATGTGTATAGGAGCTAAGGAAAAGGGTTTGTTTTATGGAAAGGTTGGGGCGAGCATCTCTTGATTAAACATCCACTATGTGCCTAAAAGTGATTTAGCTTTAGGTGATAAAACCAGAAGAGGTATATAGCACAGATTCCACAATGGACTATGGGTTGGCTTCATCATAATTTTCCAGCTGTGTGAAATTGGGCTGAAACCGTAAGGTTCTGGGGGCTGGTCTCCTCTTCTGTAAAAAGTGGACAATAGCACGAGTACCACCTTGCTGTGAGAATTAAAGGAAATAATGCCTAAAAAGGGCTCAGCACTATAGCTGCGTCATATTAATTCTCAACAGATGTGAGATATTATTGCTAATCCCCTGAATGGCATAAGGTCTGTTTGATTTCTCTTTGTATGGGTGAGGATAAATAGCTTGGGTAATGCGTTCTGTGTTCAGAGTCTGTGGACCTCCTCTTATCAGTAAGGTTTTTGTTGGGAGGAAATATAATTAGACACATAAGGCAGAGTCCAATCATGTGGAGTCTTGGGTTCTTCTCACTCCTACTTGTGCTTCCTCTAGGACTGTCCTCTCACCATCCCAAAGCCCAGATGACTGGGAGATTTGGAATCAGGCAGACCCATGTTTAGGTCCCGTTTCTACCCTCAAACTGGTCTTGGGCTTCATTGCTACCCTTAGAATCCACATAAGAAAGTGGTGTTTTCCACCATCACACAGTTAGTATGTGTTAACATCCAGATGTGAAACTTGGTCTTCCGATTCCAGAAAGAGCAAATCCCAGTCTAGGCATTCTAAGTTTTTAGGAATTCTCCAGGAAGTCTAGGATTAATGTAACAAGGTAACATACTCCCCTGCCCAAAGATAACCTCAAGAAATCAGGTAACTACTGGAAGACCAAGGCTTTGCCTTGCTGTCCATATCCCCAGCACCCTGAAAGTCACTGGACCAGTATCTGAGACCCCACTGCACACTGGGCTCTCAGCGAGGTAGAGGGGATACCTGCTGTTGCATGAATGAGTAGGACCCTGGCTCTGCTGGAGACAAGCAGAGCTTTGCCCGACCATTGCCCTACCTTAGGGTCCCTGATGATTGCAGCCCTGGGTGATTGCAGAATGGGTGTTTGCACCCATTCATCCATTCACTGGGGCTACAAGGCTCCCTATAGTAGTGGAAGCTCTGTCATTCTCCTTTGATAGCAGCAGTGGTGCCATTTATAATGTTTCCCCCGTGAGTCTGCTCTGGGCTCAGGTCCTGATCTAACAAGTGTCACCTGCTCCAGGCTTCTCCAAGTGGCACCTTCCCTGGTCACCCGACTCGACATGGCCTGCATTTCCCACTGTCCCCACCCCTGTCCAGCTCCTCCTTCTCCTGGTTTGCTTTTCTCTATAACCATGATCTCTACCTAACATGGGGTATAGGGTATGCTCGATCGTTTGCTACTGTGCTCTCTGGCTTCTCCCCCAGAATGTAAGTCCCATGAGAGCAGGTGGCTTGTGCTGTGAGTACTGAGGTTCCCATAGACCTAAGTGTAGAAACTGCAAGGTGGTCACATAGCCTAACAGTTACGGTGCCCAAGTCCCATTGTGGCCTATCTGAGTTCACTTCCCGGCTCATGTTCTTAACTCCAGCTGCCTGCCAATGCCGACCTTGGGAGGTGGCAGTGATGGCTCAAGTAATTGAGTTCCTTCCTCCCATGAAGGGGACCTGGATTGTATTTTCCAGCTTCTGGCTTCAGCCGTGACCCAGTCCCTGTCCTGGCCACTGCAGGCATTTGGGGGTATAACCCACCGGAGCTCAAACTCTCCCCGTGTCCGTCCCCTGCTGTCTACGCGGCCACACCGAAGGGGCAGCCCTGCTTGACTCGCACTGCTGTGTGTGCTCCGGGTGTCCATCTAAATGTTATTTTAGCCCTGACACCGATGCTCATGAATGGCATTTAGTCCTCATTCAGAAGCGCGTTAGCCGAGGCCATTTGGCATCCTGTTAGGTGCTAATTCTTAGGGAGAACACACCGGCCCGAGCTCCCTTGCTACCTTTAGACAGAACAGGCTGTTTCTCTAAGGCGCAGCCCCAGATCACCACACGCTCCCGCATGTAGCCGCAACTTCACTTAGGGGACCCGAGACGTGACATTCAGGTGGAAGTTTGTTTTGCCTCCGTGCAACATCTCCGGCTTGGCAATTACATTCCATTAACAGGGAAACATAAGCCATGAATCATTGATCAGAAACAGGTTGTTAATTGGTCTGGTTAAAGCATCTGCCGGCTGGCGGGGCACGGGCTGTAGATTGATGGATGCCTGGGTTCTCAACTTGCCCAGGTAGATCATTAAAGTGATACCGCTAATAATTTTCACTAATATTTATTGAGCTCTTTTCCTCTCTGCCTGTGAGTACTTTATCCTCCTAGCAGCACTCAAAGGATGATTCCCATAGTCCAGATAAGGGAATTGAATTTCAGAACACTTAAACAGCTGGTTCAAGTTCATACAACTTGAACATGGCTCCATGTGGGATTCAGATCCAAAGGTTTGAACTCTGAAGAGCCACAAGGGTTCCTCCTTCCTGGAATTCAATGCTGGGGGCCAGAAAGGACCGTGGTTGGAGCCACTGGCCACTGCCCCCACCCCCAGCCCCATCATGAGAGCACTTTGCTGCCCACGTGTCCGATGCGAACCTTGGAGGATGCTGTGGGAGAAACACAATCAACAAGATTGAATTTCAACCTGTGCCTCCAAACCGCTGGAGCTGACCAGCATGGCCAGGCTACCAGCTAATTCATCTGACTTCCCTGCACGCTTGTCGTCCGTGAGCAGAGCGGTGGCAGCTGGGCCCGCTCACATCCTATTAACCTTGTCTGTTGGAATGACACCTGGCTGTGCTGAAGCCTTGGTGCCTGTAATTAGGAATGTAAACAACTCCAGCTTCCTCCCATCACCGCTGGCACCGTGCCTGCCTCCAGCTCCCCTCCTCCCCACTCCCTGCCTCCTGAAACGGACGCCCCTCCCCCAGGCTGAGGCCGGGTGGGGCCTGGGAGGCCTTTTAGCATTGGGTTGCACATTTATTTGCCAAGTGCCCCGCGGAGCCGGAGGCTTTCTGTGGCGACACTTCATCCAGGTTCGTGGGGACCTCCCTTGGGTTGTTGGTTCCTATGTTACGGGTAACAGTGCAGGCCTGGGGAGATGGTGGATCCAAATTCTCAGAGGTCATTCCTAAATGTCTTAGCAAGCCTAACTGGCCATGTCTGCTCAGGGATTCCTTAAGCCAGATCCTTAAGCCTGATCTCCTTTTTTGTTTACTTTACTAATTGCTTTTAATCACCCACAGTCCATTATTTACATTACTCTTGGTGTGGTGCATCCTGTCCTTTACTTATGATTTTTTTTATATATATATATTTGAAAGTCAGAGTTAACAGAGGTGGGCAGATCGGGTCTTCCATCCACTGATTCACTCCTCTAAATGGCCACAACAGCCAGGGCTGTGCCAGGCCAAAGCCAGGAGCCAGGAGCTTCATCCAAGTCTCCCACACAGGTGCGGGAGCCCAAGCACTTGAGCCATCTTCTGTGGCTTTTCCCAGGCCATTAGCAGAGAGCTGGATCAGAAGTGCAACAGCCGGGACTCAAACCAGAACCCACATGGGATGCCAGCATAGCAGGGGGAGGCTTTACCCGCTGTGCCACAGCACCGGTCCCCACCCTCTCCATTTTGCAATGACACGCACCCTCCATGGCAGCATCACACAGAGGTGCATCACTGCCTCAATGCTGCTGTTTATTCCCTTTTCCCACCGCATTCCCCCACCGATTCCTGGCGATCACTGATTTGTTTTGCGGTTTCCACCATCTTACCTTTTCCAGCACAGCACATAGTCAGAGTCACACAACATGTAGCCTGTCTCCTTCCGGCTTCTGTCACTTAGTGAGATGCGTCTAAGTTTCCTCCATGTCTTCTCATAGCTTGACAGCTCATTTCTTCTTGGCCTTGAGTGATGTTCCACTCCCTGCATGTACTCACTGAACTGTGTCCTGTTTGCGTCCAGATTTTGACCGTCATGACTTAAGCTGGTGTGAACGTTTGTGAATGGGGGTTTATGGGACATACGCTTTCAACTCATTTAGGTGCATAAGAGTGTGCTTAGTTTGGTAAGAAACTGCCGAAGCATCTTCCAAACCGGCTGCAGCATGTTGCATCCCCACGAGCAACGGATTAGAGTTCTTGCACCACCTCCTGACCAGCCTTTGGGGTTGTCAGTGTTCTAGATTGGGAACATTTGAACCCTGAGGTTTCGGCTCGGAATTCAGTAAGCTTTTCAGTGGGGTAATAACGCATGACCAGTAGAAAATTAGGTGGCATCATGCATGTATTATGGTAGTGATAATTTGAGGGTACTTCAAAATGCTTGAAAAAAATGGAATTGAAAAAAAGTTTATTTTAGGGGAAAGATATTTTGAAAACATGCGTGGTTTTTGCATATTATTTTTAAAAAGTATTTAATTATTCTAAAGGTGGAGAGACAGAGAAAGAAAGACAGAGAAATCTCCCATCTGATGGTTTTTTTTTTTTTTTTTTTTTTTTGACAGAGTGGACAGAGAGAGAGAGGCAGAGAGAAAGGTCTTCCTTTGCCATTGGTTCACCCTCCAAAGGCTGCTGCAGCCGGCGCACTGTGGCCGGCGCACAGTGCCGATCTGAAGGCAGGAGCCAGGTGCTTCTCCTGGTCTCCCATGGGGTGCAGGGCCCAAGGACTTGGGCCATCCTCCACTGCCTTCCTGGGCCGCAGCAGAGAGCTGGCCTGGAAGAGGGGCAACCGGGACAGAATCCGGCGCCCGACCGGGACTAGAACCCAGTGTGCTGGTGCCGCTAGGTGGAGGATTAGCCTAGTGAGCCGTGGCGCCAGCCCTGATGGTTCTTTCTCAAAATGCCCACAACAGCTGAGGCTGGGGCAGGCCACGGCTGGGAGCTGGGAACCGACTCTGAGTCTCCCATGTGGGTAGCAGGGAGCCACCTACTTGAGGCATCACCTTCTCTCCCCCAGAGTGCACCCCGATATGGGACATGGGCATCCCACACAGCATTTTTAACCACTGTGCCCAATGCCTGCACCTCCATGAGCTTTTTGAAGATACCTCCTATGGATGAGTCTCCATTTTCTTTGCACCAAAAAATAAGCTTATCTTTTCATTCCATTTCCCAAGAACTTTTTTGAAGCCCCTTTGTATTTAACATCTGACACGTGCTGGCCACTATACCATATGACTCAGATGAACCTGGTTCTCAGAGCAGCCCACCGTTGTGGGGTGAGTTGGACTTTCCTTCCCAAAACTCACGCACAGGTTTTAACTCGGGTGTGTTAATGTTATTGGTGGGTGGAGTAAGGGTGGAGACTTGGCCCAATGACGGCTTCTGAGAAGTGGAGCTGGTGGGAGGTCTTTGGGTCGTTGGGGGCATGTAGAGGGTGGTTCTTGCAAGAGGGTTGACTCTTTGAGTTCGAGTCCCACCTTGCTGTCCTCTCTCTGCCTGCTGGATCACCACGTGTTCCTTCTTCCTTACCCTTCCTGATGGACTTCCACAGACAGCAGACTATGGGGCCAACTGGTCCTAAACTTTAACCTCCAGATTGTTAAGCTGAGGGAATCCTTTTCCTTCCCAAGAAACCCTTCTCAGCTATTTCAAAGTAATGAAAAGCAGTCTAATCCACCCGTGATGCAGGTGCTGTTGTAATCCCCGTTTTGCAAAGAAACAGTAGATTGGAGGGACTGAGCGTCCAGGGCATGCAGAGAATGGCAGAGCTGGAGTAGAACTGAACCTGCTTGGCGGTGGGGCCATTGTTCTGCACCACTGTGCTTCGCATGACCTCGCTCGTGGTAGGTCCTCACTGACACACGCTTGTCTGCCCCAGGAGCACAGAAGGACCAGCAGTCATTCATGTCAGTAAAGACCTGCACCAGGGTTTCCACAAGGTGGTTTGACTTTTATCTGTCACCGTGGGGCTTTGTCTTAGTAGTCCATTTTCTTTCTTTTCTTTCTTTTCTTTCTTTTCTTTCTTTCTTTCTTTTCTTTTCTTTTCTTTTCTTTTCTTTTCTTTTCTTTTCTTTTCTTTTCTTTTCTCCTTCCTTCCTTCCTTCCTTCCTTCCTTCCTTCCTTCCTTCCTTCCTTCCTTCCTTCCTTCCTTCCTTCCTTCCTTCCTTCCTTCCTTCCTTTCTTTCTTTCTTTCTTTCTTTCTTTCTTTCTTTCTTTCTTTCTTTCTTTCTTTCTTTCTTTCTTTCACAGGTAGAGTTATAGGCAGTGAGAGAGACAGAGAAAGGTCTTCCTTCCATTGGTTCACTCCCCAAATGGCTGCTACAGCTGGCGCTGCACCAATCCAAAGCCAGGAGCCCGGTGCTTCTTCCTGGTCTCCCATGCAGGTGCAGGAGCCAAAGCACTTGGGCCATCCTCCACTGCCCCCCCCCCCGCCCCCGGTCACAGCAGAGAGCTGGACTGGAAAAGGAGCAACCGGGACAGAACCGGCGCCCGTATGGGATGCCGGCGCCGCAGGAGGAGGATTAACCAACCAAGTGAGCCACAGCGCCGGCTAGTAGTCCATTTTCTACTGCTATCACAGCATGCCCTGGACTCAGTAATTTATAAAGAAAAGGGATTTATTTTGGTCTGTGATTTTTGGAGACTGCGAAGTACAAGTTAATGCAAGTGTGTCAGGCAAGCGCCTCCTGTTGTGCCAGCTGGTGGTAGAAAGGAGAAGGGCAGGAGAGGCAAGCCCAGGAGGTGAGCTTGCCTTGTGGCCACAAGAGAAAGGCGTTCATCTAGTTGTAAGGAACCCCCCTAGCCTGGGGCTCAAACACCCCACTGGAGCCCCCCCCCCACCCAACACTGCCCCCTTGAGGAAGTACACCTCTCTGTGAGATTTTAGTAGGGACAAACCTCATTCAAGCCATGCCAGGCTCAGTGCTGTGTTCCCTGTAGCTTTTGCTAAAAATCAGAAAGAGCCCTGACCACATGCTTGTTGGAGAATGTGAGAACTCAGAGCTGTGCCTGCCTCATTACGGCCTCAGCATGCTCCCCGAGTCCTCCTATCATCAATAACATTGATACCAACTAATTTAAACCCACTGAACCAGTGAACTCGGGCTGCAGATGTGTTTATGAGTAGGATGCTAAGTAGATATTTTAACTAAGTGGAACATTTCTTGCTTCAATTAATGCAAAAGGTAGCAACTCAAAGGAAATATTAGGGGCATTAAGTTTTATATTGGCGCTATTTATTATATATGATATTTAACGCTTTTAATCACTTTATTTCCATGTTGACAGCTGTGGAAAGAGAAAGAAATCCCCATGGTTATTGTGACCCAGGTGTGACTGCCAAGTTGAGACAGATTATCCTTAACCCCTGAGTTGCCAGTCACCTAAGGAAATAGAGATTTTATTAGCTTTGTCAATGGCCATCAGGGAGATCAATTAATTGATTAGCAAAGAATGACTCCATAAGAAAGCACATTTCATGGAAAGGGAGAATGAAGAGAAGGGAGTTAGCATTGATGGAGCACCCACTGGGTGCCAGGCATGTGCTAGGCTTATCTGTATCCTGAATCAAATCTCCACAGTCCCATGAGGCTGGTGACACTTACGCCCATTGTACAGATAAGGAACAGAAAGGCTTGCGAAGTGTCTGATGTACACACCGTGCTCGGGTTTTGGAGCTGTAGTGGCTATTCTGGCATTCTCTCTGCCCTCGTGGAGTTTCTGTTCTGGTGGTGGAGCTGGATTAAATGATCAGCTTTTGATCATGATTTGGCAATTACAGTAGTGTGAGAAAGTGCTGGCATAGGGAGGAATGGAAGCGATCTTGAAACCTGGAGAAGGTGAAATTGATTCAGACCCTGCGGTCCATGGTTTTCCTTTTCATGGTTGAAGTTACCTGTGGTGACCTGTGCCCCAAGAATATTAATTGGAAAATCCCTAGGAATGAATAATTCATGAGTTGTAAATTGCATACTATTCTGCATAGGGTGATGAAATTTTGCCCAGTCCTTCCTGGCACATCAATCATCCCCTTGGTCCAGTGTATCCATGCTGTATACACTATCTGCCATTAGTCACTTCTGTCAAATTGACTGTTGTCATATTGCATGCTGGCATTCAAGTAACTTTTTTTTAACTTAATAATAGCCCTCAAAGTGCAAGAATATGATGCTGACAATTTTATTGCAATATATTGTTACAGTTATTCTATTTTATTATGATTTTTGTAGTGAATCTTTTACAGGCTTTTTTGTTTATTTGAAAGGCAGAGTAATAGAGAGAGAGAGACACAGAGACAGAGACAGAGAGACAGAAGGGAAGAGGAGAGGGGAGAGAGATATTCCATTTGTTGGTTCACTTGCCAGTTGGCCACAACAGCCAGATCTGTGCCAAGTCAAAACCAGGAGCTTTGTCAGGTGAATGACAGGTACCCAGGTATCTCCTGCCTTCCCGTGTGCAGCAACAAGATGCTGGAGAGGAAGCATGGGGTAGCCAGGACTCAGACTGACGCTCCACTATGGGATGCCAGCCTCCCAGCTAGCTGCACCACAATGTTGGTGCAGTTGATCTTTCACTGTGCCTAACTTATAAATTAAACTTGGTCATAAGTACATTTATCTAGGGGGGAAAAAATAACAGTACCTTAGTATGCATGGTTCCATTCAGTCTGTGTTTTCAAGTAACCTCTGGGAATCTTAAAACATATCACCTGTTCCTGAAAGGGAACGACTGTACATGATTTTTCAGAGGACACAAATATCCGGTCCCTAATACCTCCATTCCTCTGAGCATATTGTTTTATTTAACTCTCACATCTTTAAATATTTTTCTTTTCTCTTTTATTACTTTTTCACATTTTAATTTTTATTCTATAGAGTCTTATTTGGTACTTTTAATGCTGCGGATTTACTTTTCACTTTTGCAACTTATTTACGTTTTTTGTTTCATTATATTTATATTATCTACATATCTTACCATTTCATGCAGTATTATAAAGAGCACATAATATATGCTATTTTTTTCTCAGTCCCCATTTTTATGTTTTTAATACTGCCTTTTAGCTAATTTCTATCATTGGCAAATGCAGTTAACTTGATACTGCTTATTTCTTTTCACCAATATTCATTTCTATAAATGTGTTATTTGTTTTTAATACTGGATCTATAGACTTGCCATTATCTTTTGTTAATAATGATACTGAGTGGCTGGCACTGTGGCACAGTGGGTTAATACCCTGGCCTGAAGCACTGGCATCCCATATAGGTGCCAGTTTGAGACCTGACTGCTCCACTTCGGATCCAGCTCTCTGCTATGGCCTGGGAGAGCAGTAGAAGATGGCCCAAGTTCTTGGGCCTCTGTACCCACGTGGGAGCTCCTGGCTCCTGGTTTCAGATTGGTGCAGCTCTAGCCATTGCGGCCAATTGGGGGAGTGAACCATCGGATGGAAGACCTCTCTCTCTCTCTCTCTCTTCTATGCCTCTCCTCTCTCTGTGTAACTCTTTCAAATAAATGAATAAATCTTAAAAAAGAAATGATACTGAAAATCTAAACTGTACCCAAATACTCTGGCAACATTTTTTTTTTTTTTTGGACAGGCAGAGTGGACAGTGAGAGAGAGAGAGAAAGGTCTTCCTTTGCTGTTGGTTCACCCTCCAATGGCCGCCGCAGCCAGCGCGCTGCTGCTGGCGCACCGCACTGATCTGATGCCCTGAGCCAGGTGCTTCTCCTGGTCTCCTATGGGATGCAGGGCCCAAGGACTTGGGCCATCCTCCATTGCACTCCCTGGCCACAGCAGAGAGCTGGCCTGGAAGAGGGGCAACCGGGACAGAATCCGGTGCCCCGACCGGGACTAGAACCCAGTGTGCCAGCGCCGCAAGGCGGAGGATTAGCCTAGTGAGCCACGGCGCCGGCCTCTGGCAACATTTAATAATATTATATTACAGCCCCTTGCAAATAAAAATAAAATATTTTAACAGCAAGATCTAATTGTCATCTCACAAAAACTCTCCTATCCACCAAGAGGAAGAAAAAAAATTAAGGCTGGGAGAACAATACCCTCTTGCCTGAAATCACACCATGAGCAATGCACCCACAGACCCTTCTGCCCTTTGGACTGAGTGCCCGTCTTTCCTTCCATTTCAACATATTCTATCCCCATATGCCATGAATCTGTTGAGTAAAGCAAAGTCTTTAGGAACTGGCCCTCATTTTCGTTTTATTTATTTATTTATTTATTTTATTTTATTTATTTATTTATTGACAGGTAGGATTCAGGACAGTGAGAGAGAGAGAGAGACAGAGAGAAAGGTCTTCCTTCCATTGGTTCATTCCCCAAATGGCGGCTACAGTCGGCCTGTGCCGATCCAAAGCCAGGAGTCAGGTGCTTTCTCCTGGTCTCCCATGCGGGTGCAGGGGCCCAAGCACTTGGCCCATCCTCCACTGCCTTCCCAGGCCACAGCAGAGAGCTGGACTGGAAGAGGAGTAACTGGGACTAGAACCCGGCGACCATATGGGATGCTGGCGCCGCAGGTAGAGGACTAACCAAGTGAGCCACGGCGCTGCCCCCCCCCCTTTTTAAGCACAATTTGAATCTCATTCTCATCATCTTTCCCAGAATGTTCTTTTTTTAAAAGATTATTTATTTGAGAGGCAGAGCCACAGACAGAGAGAAGTCTCCTATCCACTGGTTCACTTCCCAAATGACTGCAACAGCCAGAGCTGGGCCAATCTGAAGCCAGGAGCCAGGAGCTTCTTCTGGGTCTCCCACGGGGGTGCAGGGCCCAAGCACTTAGGCCATCTTCCACTGCCTTCCCAGGCCACAGCAGAGAGAGCTGGATCAGAAGTGGAGCAGCCGGAACTCAAATGGGCACCCTTATGGGATGGCAGTGCCGCCACTGAGGCTTAACCTATTACACCACTGCTGCCAGCCCCTCCGATATCATTTTCCCATGACAGTACCAGGGCTGTGACCATGTGTCCCTCTGCTGAGAAGTGCATTTGCTTCAGTTGATTTATTCTTCCTCTTTGTAAAAAAAAAAAAAAAAAAAAAAAAAAAAAAAAAAAGTAATTGTACATAAGATGGACTCGAAGATAATCTATATAAATAATGATACACAGCATGCTTTTTTGTCTGAGAACTAGGAAAAAAATGTGATGAGGGACCCGATAAGATTCAAAACCAAAATGCCTTTTAACTGTTGACTGATTGTTGACTGTGGCAGTTGTCTGTCGACACTGGTGGTGACAACACCCTGTCTGATACTTCCCAGATTCTAAGAATACTTCATTTGTTATGTGACTGCTCTGTCTCCCTCCTACTCCACCAGAGGGGCAGGGTAAGACTGAGAAGCAGGGGTGCCAGGGAGGGCTTCATAGTTTCTGGGTATTTTGCATACCTTCAATATTTAGCTATCTCATGCCTCTCTCCCTTACAGTAAGGCCTTTAATCTGGCTAAACGTTAATAAATATAGCACCAGGCAGTGAGTTCCTTTTAAGTTTTGCCAGGTGATAGGCAGCTGTGCCCCACCATTTATTAAATCAAACTATTCTTTACTTAATGAAAATTATAATATACATATATAAATACACATACATAAATGTGATTTTCATAGGTGGAGGATCTTCAGAATTTCATGGAACATATGTATTAGGAAACAAGCCTGTACATGAATTCGAAAGTTTTTGGGAAATAAGTTATCTTTTTTAAAAGATTTATTTATTTGTTTGAAAGGTGTTACAAAGGCAGAAGCGGGGCGGGGTGGGGGAGACAGAGAGAGGTCTTCTGTCTGCTGGCTCACTCCCCAAATGGCCACAACTGGGCAGTGCTGGGTGATCTGAAGTCAGCAGCCAGGAGCTTCTTCTGGGTCTCCCGCATAGGTGTAGGAGCCCAAGGACTTGGGCCATCTTCTATTGCTTTCCCAGACAGAGAGCTGGATCAGAAGTGGAGCATCTAGGACTTGAACTGGCGCCCATATGGGTTGCTGACACTGCAGGTGGCAGCTTTTACCCACTACACCATGGCCCAGGCCCCAAAAATAGCTTATCTTTTAATTCCCTTTTGCCATGAACTTTTTGAAGTATTCTTCTGTAATGCCATTTATCTTCAGGCTGTTCCCTCCATGGTCCATTGATTCATTTGTATCCAAGCTACATTGTTTCAGTTACAGTAGTTTTATAGTCTGTTTTACTATGCACCAAAGCAACTCATTCCTAACTATTGCTCTTTACTTATATATTTGGTTATTTGTGGGAATTTATTCATTCATATTGGAATGAGCATAATTTCAGGCTGGCGCCGTGGCTCCTGCCTGTGGCACTGGCATCCCATATGGGTGCCGGGTTCTAGTCCCGGCTGCTCCTCTTCCAGTCCAGCTCTCTACTGTGGCCTGGGAAGGCAATGGAGGATGGACCAGGTGATTGGGCACCTGCGCCCGCATGGGAGACCAGGAGGAAGCACCTGCCTCCTGGCTTCAGATCGGCGCAATGCCGGCTGTGGCAGCCATTGTGGGGGTGAACCAGTGGAAAGAAGACCTTTCTTTCTGTCTCTCTCTCTCACTAACTCTACCTGTCAAAGAAGAAGAAGGAGAAGGAGAAATGAGCATAATTTCATGAAGTTAAGAAAAATCTGGTATTCTAATTGAACTTTTTAGATTAATATGAAAATTTTTAGAATTCAATTTTAATACATTAAAGTCATTTGATCCATGGACATAATAGTTCTTCCAAGTTATTGATAGCTTGATTGATATTCTTAATTTAATTTTACAGATCTCTTTATATAGATATAAATCCTGTATCTTATGGGCGTATATATCTCTAACTTTTATTATGTTTACGAATATATTTTTCCAGTTCTATCTATTCAGTGCTTAATTTAGAAAAGTATTGATTTTTGTATGTTTAGCTTTCAAAATAAAATGTTTTTTAACTGGAACCTCGAAGACTTTTGAGATTTACAATTACATCAGCAAAGAAAAAATGTTTCTTCTCTTCCAATAGTTAATCCATTCATTTTTCCTTGTCTTATTGTGTTTTATAAAGTCCCTAGGAAATGCAAAATAATACTAGTAATGCAAGTCATCCTTACTTTGTTCTTGATTGAATGAGATAATCTTTAAGCATTTACAGAGAGCAGTTACTGTCTGCCTGTGTCATTTCAATTTTGAAATCAATATCTCTTTTAATTATTTCTCATGCAGTGTGTTTCAAAGGCTGAATTAACCAGACATATTTTTGTGGCAAATGGCAGAAATTGAACTCAAATGAATTGACAAGCATTTGTGGATTTGCAACTGAAAAGTTCAGACTGACTTCTGGACAGGCCGGGCCAAGGTTCTCATTGAATGGCAGCAGGAACCTGGCTCTCTTCCTCTGTCAATGATGTTTTCCCTGCTGGCTTCATTATCAGGCTGTTCCCTGTGAGACCCAGAAGTAGGGTATCTTGCCTTGGCAACCACATTTTCCCAAGAGCTCCAGTTGAACTCCTAGCTTGATGGGATGATCTCGAGTCAAAAACCTCTCAGTCACTTTTTCCAGGAGGACAAACGGCTCTGATTGGACCTTGCTGGGTCAAGTGCCCACTGCTCTAGCTGATGTTGAGACCAAAGACGAGTTAAGAAGGGGGAGGGGTGAGGCTTCCCGAAAGGAAACACAAATTTTTCCCTGGGAATGGGAGCAGCAGTTTCACCAAGGGGCTCCTCAGTGTCTAAGTGTTGGATCTGGATGTGTTTTCTCTTTTTGCAAAAGTAGATTTCCCTTTAATACCAAGAACTGTTACCAAAGTGTACTCATCAAGGAGAATAGCTGAAATTGTCATTTTTTATTGTAGATGGTATCCTTCTATTAATATGCCCAATGATTGCTTCATGCATTTGCTAACCACATCACATTTCTGCTTCATTTCCAGTTAGTTGAATGAGTGTTATCACAGCACTGACTACTTTCCTGGCCTTATCCTATCCATTTTTTTTTTCCTTTTTTTTTTAAGAATGAATCTCATCACTCCAGATTGTCAAAATATTTTTCATTCCCAAAGCTAGCATTTTAGCCTTGTTTCACTCTTCCCAAGCCGATCCCATTTGGTACAACTCCACGTGGTCACGTTTCCAAAATGTTCCGCAAGAAGTGCCTTCTTGAAGCCAACTTTCCCCTTCCACCCGTTGGATAAATCCGTATGAGGTTTCAGCATTCTCTTGCTGAAGAGCCCCAGTAGGCTTTTTTTTTTTTTTTTTTTTTTTTTGACAGGCAGAGTGGATAGTGAGAGAGAGAGACAGAGAGAAAGGTCTTCCTTTGCCGTTGGTTCACCTTCCAATGGCTGCCGAGGCTGGCGCACTGCAGCTGGCGCACTGCGCTGATCCGATGGCAAAAGCCAGGTGCTTCTCCTGGTCTCCCATGGGGTGCAGGGCCCAAGCACTTGGGCCATCCTCCACTGCACTCCCTGGCCACAGCAGAGAGCTGGCCCGGAAGAGGGGCAACCGGGACAGAATCCGGCACCCCGACTGGGACTAGAACCCGGTGTGCCGGCGCCGCAAGGCGTAGCATTAGCCTAGTGAGCTGCGGCGCTGGCCCCCAGTAAGCTTTTAAAGTTTCTCTCTGAACACTTACCATCCTACGCTTTAAAACAGTGCTCTGTAACAGCTTAAATGACATTAAGCATTTCCCATTCCTTGAGTGTTTGAGAGACTTAACTTCTGGAACTTTCTGAGCATGTATTTTTTTTGCAAGTTTTTCAATTTTTTTTCTCATTTTTTTTTTCTATGACAAATAATGTGTTTAGAATTTAAAGTAGCCCTTCTGCTGTCATCTCTGGTTATTTATAGTTTTCCTAGATTTCATTTCACCTAGATTTTTCCATTAATTTGCATAGAATTGAGTAGTCTTCTTAAAAACAGTCTCTTGCCCAGGTTCATCTTCTGTAGTTTGGTAAATTGCTTATTATGCAGGTGTAGAGGGAACCATCCATGTTTATTTTAATTTCAAGCTTTGTTGTAGTAATTGTGTACTGATATTTTTTTCAGTGTTTAACAGTAAGATGACCTGAGAAAGGGTGTATTTTTCTTAGCTGTACATAGTATTGTTTGGGTTAGCAATGAGGTTGCTTCAGGATTTCAAATTCTTTCTCCTTGATTTCAATATAGTGTAGTTGAATTTTGATCTTCTCTTGACTAAGTGAGCTGATCTGGGTACAGAAATCACTCATATTTTGGATTGCACTGATGGTTTCAATAATTGTATTCTGCAATCCAGTCATTCCTCCTTCTACCGATGTAAATCGCATGAATCTTACTCTTTTCTCCAGTTTGTCAAGTTAAATTTTGTTTTCATTCATGCAATTTAGAATGCATAGCGTTTTGAACTCTGAGGTTTCTTCTGAGAACTACTTTAGACCTACCCTAGAGGGGGTCTCAAAAATTCACAGCATACTTTCTGTTTAAAACATAATTTTCTTTTTTCTTTTCTTTCTTTCTTTCTTTTTTCTTTTTCTTTTTTTTTTTTTTTTTTTTTTTTGACAGGCAGAGTGGACAGTGAGAGAGAGACAGAGACAGAGAGAAAGGTCTTCCTTTTGCCATTGGTTCACCCTCCAACGGCCGCCGCGGCCAGCGCGCTGCGGCCGGCGCACCGCACTGATCCGAAGGCAGGAGCCAGGTACTTATCTTGGTCTCCCATGGGGTGCAGGGCCCAAGAACTTGGGCCATCCTCCACTGCACTCCCTGGCCACAGCAGAGAGCTGGAAGAGAGGCAACCGGGACAGAATCCGGCGCCCCGACCGGGACTAGAACCCAGTGTGCGGGTGCCACAAGCGGAGGATTAGCCTAGTGAGCCAGGGCGCCGGCCTAAAACAGAATTTTCAAGAGTTACTGATGTTCCTGTTTCTGCTGCTGCTCTCTTCCTGAGCGAGGCTGAGCAGGGTGTACAGCTCTATGTGAACTATTAGAGATTAGATATGATTCTCTTAGATAGAGAATCTGGCCAGTGTTGAGCTCTTCTGCAGATAATTGTGCCCACGCTGGAACATCTGGATCTTTGCCTAATCCATCATCATGCCAGGAATTTGGCCACACAAACCAGTTTTTAAAAGGTGAAAGTTCTCTGGCCTTAGAATCAGCCCTTAAGGCATTCAGATCTGGCTAAAAAGCCCAGAGAGCATTTCAGGCATGGAAAGCCAAGACACTTTGGCAAAAAATGACCTACATGAAAGATCTCTGTGAATGAGATCCTGGTGGAAAGAAGGGGCCATCAAAGAAGGAGGTACTTTTCCCTGAAGGGAGGAGAGAACTTCCACTTTGACTATGGCCCTGCCTAAACAAGATCAGAGTTGGTGAACTCAAGAGGCTTCTGTAGCCTTGGCAGCTCATGACAAGAGCCTCCAGTGATTACTGACATCATAAATAATAGTGTCAATTGTTAAATCAACAACAGGAGTCACTGTGCACTTGCTCCCCATGTAGGACCTCTGTTCTTAATGTGTTGTATTATGAGAATTAATGGTAAAACTCGTCTTCAAGCAGTACTTTATACTTGGTGTGTCTGTGTGGGTACAAACTGTTGAAATCTTTACTTAGTATAGAGTTGATCTTCTGTATCTAAAGATAATTAAAAGTGAATCTTAATGAAGAATGGGATGGGAGAGGGAGTAGGAGGTGGGATGGTTTGGGGGGGGGTGGGAGAGCAGGTATTGGAGGAAGGACTCCTATAACCTAAAAGTTGTACTTACAAAATTTATGTTTATTAAATAAAAGCTTTCTGTAAAAATAAAATAGTAAAGGGTGGTTCAAAAAGTAAAAAAAAATAAAAGATGAAAGTTGAAATCCGACTGTTTGGAGACATGGACGTCCCATTTTCGCTTAAGCAACACAGGAACGTACCAGCTCATGAAGCTGAGGACTTGCAGGTGTTGAAGGCTGCAAACACGGCAGAAACCATCCCTCTGTTCCCCTCTTTTTCTGTGTCTCTCACACTTGAGCGGATAGCTATGTGTTTGCTGAATATCAGAATGTCTCGGGTCCAGATATGAATATTCCTACTTCTCATAACTCACAGAGCTCAGAGTAAAGGCTATATCCTGAGATAGCTCTGCAGATTTCATGGATCTTCTTTTTTCTAGAGCTTCCAGGTAACTATTATGTATTTTCATGTGTATAATTTAATCCTTGACACGCAGAACTCTGCATTTTCCTCTGAGCACTCCTTTAGAAGTATCTTGGAGATTCTCAAAAATCCACACTGCACTTTTCTATTTAAAGGGTAATTTTAATTAGCTTCCTGTATCCTGAGACGTACAGAGCTTATCCATTCTGGCTTGATATGGGGTATGTGTCCCTCTTGATTGCATTTCTGTAGCCACAGAGAGGAAGCCCTGGTCCCAGTTCCTGGGGCCAGAGAAGACGGATCTGCCCCATGAAAGACATGAGGAATGAGCAGCATTCACAAGGAGTAGAGATCTGGGGACGCTGCCTAAAAATGTTGGGCAAGCAAACACTTTCTATAGCTGGTTCCTGGGAGGCCAGGCGGTCCAGGTTCAATGGGGAGCATGAAATGGAAAGGCCTGTTTATTCTAGGGACAGTCAAAATCAGAAGGCCCTTGAAGGCCACACTGCGATGATTTGCGCTTCATAGAAATGCTACCCTGAGGACAGGGCATTATCTAGTATTCCATCGGGGAACCGTTTGAATCTAATCATGAGGAAGCCTCATAGAAACCCCAGGTGAGTAAAGTTCTATTTAAAAGGCGGAGTGGGGGGGGGGTGGGTGGGAAGATGCTGCATTTTCGAAAATGTCAGCGCCATGAAATAGAAAGGGTTGTAGAAAGGTGTGGGAATGTTCCAGATGAAAGGAGACTTCAGAGACTGGGTAACTAACTGCATTCTCTAATTATTGATGGGATCTTCTACTAGATGGAGGAAATAAGCAATGAAGGACATTATCAGGTCAATTGACAATATTGGAGTTTAGGCGGTAGATTAGACAAGTATTGAATCAATGTGAAATTTGGCAAAGAGAATGGTGCTGTGGTTATATAAATATGCTTATTCTTAGGAATGCACAGTGAAGCATTTAAGGGTGAAAGGCCATTATGTATGCGATGTACTCTGAAAAATAAATGTGTGTCTCTTAAAGTGTGTGTGTGTGTGTGTGTGTGTGTGAATAGCTGGACTGGGCCAAAGCAAAGCCAGGAGCCTGGGACACCACCCAGGTCTCCTACATGGGGGACAGTGACTCAGTTGCTTGAGCCATCATCTGCTGCTTCCCAGGTGCACGAGCAGGGAGCTGGATCAGAAGTGGTGTGGCTAGCACTTTAATGGTGCTCAGGTATTTGATGTGAGTGTCACAAGCAATGGCTTAACCTGCTGTTAACCTGCTGGGCCAGAATGCCCAGCCCAATGCATCCTCCTTTAACCAAATGCTAGCAACAGGTGAATCTGGATGAAGCATACGCTGGGGATTTCTTTTTGTATGGTTTTTATTCTTGCATCTTTTATGTAAGTTTGAAATTATTCCCAAGTTAACAAATGTAAAATACATTTCAGTTTATGTTTTATTAGGCAATTAACAAAAGCAATCAAGGTTTCTCTGAGCAAGCTTGTGATAGATAATAAGATACATTTTAAGTCTGTTTCAAAAGGCTGTGCAGTTCGTATAATCTGCTCCCTGATTCAGACTGTGATTGATTCCATCCTGGGGCCAGACACCACACTGTTCTCTCACAGTTTGAGGGCTACAGACTTGGCCAGTGGATTTCCTCACTGCCTGCACTTCTGTACCTCTAAGCCTGTTCCTCACTCCCTGCACTTCTGTTTCCTTTAAGGCTCTGAAGTTCCAGTGTCTCTTGAAGAATCGCTGTGCTGGTTACTTTGGGGAAAGCAGATGACCTCGAAGTGGGAGGGACGTTGAGGGGCCACCAATAAAGAAGAAGAAGGAAGGATTATTTGAGAGACACTTTAAGAAACAGTTGTCAGGACTTGGTAACTAATTGAACTTGAGGGCTGGGGCAGTTGGGATGACTCAGCCAAGCCCTCTGCTTGAGTCGGGTGAATGACGATGCCATGGGCAAAGGTGAAACACAGGTAGAGGAGCAGGTGGATGAGGGCTCCGGAGCAGCATGGAAGAGAATGAATTGTGTTGGCGTTATTGGTTCTATGGGACTCCAATTGCACATATTTGGTAGGAAATTGAAATTATAGGTCAGCTGTTTAATAGAAGAGTCAAATCTCCCTCTAAGTTTGGGGAACATTGTGTAGAGATGGCCATGGAAGCTTCAAGAAATAGCTTAGGAAAGGTGGGGACGTTAAAGGAGAGGGAAACCCACTTGGAACCTGAGAACATTAGTTTTTATGAATCACCCTAGAGCACTTGGGACAATCAATATCCAACATAATTGAAATGTATGTGATGGAGACTAGTGGGATACAGTTAGACAGAGTTCTACTTTGTTTGTTCTACATGAAATAAACCACAAATAATGGATGAAGTTAAAACCCAAATTCCCTGCTGACTAGAAATCTGACCAGCTGACAAGTCTAGTTGAGTGATGGAAGGGTATACATAGATCTTAGGGGAAACCCTTATTTATAAGAGATATTGAACATTTGGACTTTAGAAAGAGTGGAAGACGGGTTATTCAGTACTTGATGTTGGTCTTTCTCCCCAGATATTTAAAGAGAAGCATCTTCAGGGTCCTAGCTGCACTCTTACCCATAAAAGCAGTGGTATTTTCCTTTGACACAAATAGTTTTTACGTGCTTGGCAGGTTCTCATTAGTGAAGATTGCTGGGTAGACAAGATTGTTTACACCTCTGTTAAGTAGAAGAAATGGAAATTCAACTTTGGTGGACTTAAATGAATTTAATGACTCACAGACCTAAATAGTCACTGATTAATACACACACACACACACATATATATACATATAAATTAAACTTACACTGAGGCCGGTGCCGCGGCTCACTTGGCTAATCCTCCGCCTGCAGCGCCAGCATCCTATGTAGGCGCTGGGTTCTAGTCCCGGTTGCTCCTCTTCCAGTCCAGCTCTCTGCTGTGGCCCGGGAAGGCAGTGGAGGATGGCCCAAATGCTTGGGCCCCTGCACCCACATGGGGAGACCAGGAGGAAGCACCTGGCTCCTGGCTTCATTTGGGGGGTGACCCAACGGAAAGAAGGCCTCTCTCTCTCTCTCTCCCTCTCTCTCTCTTACTGTCTAACTTAATTAATTAATTAATTAAACTTACAGACTCTGACCCTAGACCAACCTCCTGAATTAGAATTCTGGTTCCACAACTGACTTAATTTGCCTAGTTATTTTTTTGTCGGTAAGCGGAGATTATTCTAGAACCTGCATCATAGTGCTGCAATGAGGGTCATCTTATTTCATATCAGTAAAGTAAATCTCTGGGAACAGGGTGTGACACATAGCAAATGGTCGTAAGTGTTAGGTACATTTATCCAGAGGATGGCTGGTTTCAGGCACTGCCGTCACTGGTACTTAAGCAGTGTTTCATGAATTTGCCTCTCTGGGGCCACATTTCCCTTTGATTTTGTTATACTCGGTCAGTCTCTCCCCTGGAGAGGACATGACCACCAGAAACTGTAAGCTTGGGTGACACCAGTGGAGCAAGCCCAGCAGAGGGACTATGTCTTTGCCAAATACTTTTTAGCAAAAATTCAAAGCATGATTCTTAGTAGAACAACTAAGCAAGTAGGGTCCTCCCTGAACTGACCTCTGCAGTCAATAGAATGAACTAGAGTGATGGTGCCCCCTTCTGGATTCGTGTACTAGGTCTGTTTCTATCTCTCTGGGCTTGGGGGGGTGTTCAGTGTGGCATTTAAGGAGGTGAACTGGAGAGGGCATAGGGAGTTGCCTGACAGTGCAGGGTAGGAAAAGCAGACTCCATTCAACACCGCTGTATTTAGTTAGCTCCATGCCAACCTCCCACACCCACCATGGTGCTTCCTTCTTCCCTCAGGGCATCCCCCTTCCATGTTTCTTGGGAACAAATCTGCTTGCCTCCTTTTGGTGTCCACCACCATGGAGGTGGTGCTTAATTGCAGCATTTACCATGTTGCCCAGTTCCCTCGCCCACTGTTGTCCTCTGTCTATTCCTTTTTGTCTGTGTGTGTTTGGATTGTTCAATGTGCATGTACTGTGTGCTCTTGGTGGTCTTTCTCAGGGAAATGGAAATAAATACACGTGTTCGCTCCACCTTGTAATCCTGAATCCCTACAGAAGGTTTGCTATCCTGACAAATCTCAAGTATAGCAGATACCCATCGATAAGATGTGTTGGATAACTAGATATACTATGGGTTATATGCACTTCCGTGAGCGGAAAGTGCACCTGTTTCTCTATACAGCAGGTCAAAGCTTTACGAATCGCTGATAATTAAAGTGGTTACAAGGCACACTACAAAGATGTGATGTGGATGACATTTATTGAGTTACAAGGGCTAAGATCGTGTGTCCATCAAAGAGCAAACCTATGAGGCAGGTGCTTGATGCAGAGGTTGGAATGCTGCTTGGGGCAACCACATTCAATCTTGGAGTCTCCAGGTTTCAGTCCCGGCTCTGCTTCCGATTCAGCTTCCTGCTGATGGATAAGTACCCTTGGCGGCAGCAGGTGATGGCTCTAGTGCCTGGGTCCCTGTCACTTACATGGGAGTCATGAATTGAATTCAGGGCTTCCAGCTTCAGGCTAGCTCAACCTTGGCTATTGCAGGCTTTTGGGGAGTGAATCAGCAGCTAGAGATTCTCTCTCTCTCTCTCTCTCATTGTCTCTTTCTCTCTTGCTTTTCTAATAAATTTACAAAAAAAAAATTCTGGAGAGCAAGTCTGCCCATCTGAACTAAAGGTCAATGAACCCTCAAATGACGTTGATGGAAGAACGTCACCCAGAGAGACACATGGATGATACAGGCACTTCTAGAAGCATGTGTTTCGTGAGACAGCCTCTGACCGATGTCTCTGTTACACACATGCAGTCCTGCTCTTTGCACGCCAACACCCTGAGTTAGCTGATCCGGATTTGAAAGTTAGTAAGACAGTCGATATGGGGGCTTGGTTTCCAACTGGGACAACGTCCGTCTTTTCGGTAAAACACGATGGCTGCTGTGATGGTAAAATACGCCGTGTGTGGTGGGGTATGTAGTTCCTTCTGCAGAACACACGAGGTCAAGCACCCATTTGAAGTAGATTCAGCTTTCCACGCTTTGATTCTCCTCGGTTGGCTGTTACACCTGTATATTTCCTTTTTTTATTTTCATTTTTTTTTGACTCCATAAGCTTTGGATCAGTGCCTATGGTTAATGTTCAAAGTTAACCCATTTTTATTATAGTGCCTGTGGTTTTTTTTTGTTGTTGTTGTTGTTGTTTTTTAATATCCCAGTTCACCTTCCCATTTAATAGCCTTTCTTCCAAGCATAAAATTTCCTCTTCTATGCTACAGTAGCATCTTAAAGAGAAAGGATCCCCATGCAAGTGTGCACCGGGATCTAGAAGTCAAAGAGCATGGGAAAGAAAACGCAGAACTCTCCTTTCTGGGTTTGTCCTGGAGCTGGTTAGGACCCCACAGAAGGATGAGTTTGGAAAAATCAATGGAAAAGTGTAAAAGTGAAATTTCTTAATAACACAGCCCATCCTGGGAACTAAGGTGACTTTGTTTTTTTACTCAATAATATAATGAGTTTTATTTTGACTGATGTTTGGATTTAATGGCTAAATCAATATGTGTATTTAGCGTTGGGCTTTATTTCCACACTAAGTGACAGCAGATAAGCAGCCTTAGAGTGTGTTAATTGGTTTGTGTTTAGCATTTACGCTAATCAGCAGTAGCAGAGGTGCCCTGGGCCACTTCAGGCCTGGTAATGGGCTTTATCTAAACCAAGCTTTGTTTACATTATTGACTGGCGTTGAATTGCTCCTGCTTCTTATACACTTGAACATTAAGCTGGATTTGCAAGTGTAACTCGAGACCTTCTGCGTTAGTAAGAATAAGCTGAGGTCTGGAACAAGGCAAACTCATTGGAGAGCAAATAAATATTATTGTGCAGACCCTGATAGAGGATAGCTGTGGGGAATCATAAAAGAAAACTTTAGACCAGTGATCAGAATGGGAGGGATCACTGGGTTGACCAGGGTTTCTCGGCTTCAGCCCTATGGCCTCTGGGCACTGGCTCTTTGCCACGGGCCGAGGGTGTCCTGTGTGTCCCAAGGTGTTGGGAAGCGCCAGTTGTACCAGCAGAAATAGCTCTGGACATCACCAAATGTCTCCAGATGGGAGCAATCCCAACCAGATGAGAAATACTGGGTTAAATGAGGCTTATGCAGAGTATATTTTGTCTGTTTTTGCTTAATGGCGTGGAGATTTCACATCATTATCTGGATTTGGGGATTCTCACAAAATATGGGGATATCTGGGAAATCTGGGCTCTCTGTGCCACATGGCAGTTCCTGATGGGAGCTGATTAGTAGCTTCCTCTTTTGAAATAGGCACCAATTCCTGGGTCCTGTGGTCTCCATCCATCTCCACCGTGTTTCTCCCAGTCTGCTGCCCTCATTTACCTTGGCTGGACTCCTGGGAGTATTTGCTTTGAAAACTTCTCCTTTAAATGTTGCACAATAGGAAGCTTATTCCTTAGCACCAGAAAGGTGAAAGAGGATTCAGAATCAGATGGGACTGGAGTTAGGTCGTAGCCTCAACAAGTGTGGGCTTTGTAACTTCTCTGGGCCTCAATTTTCTTACCTATTGTGCTGTTTCACCTCTCCCAGCATCTGCAAAATGGGAATGCTAACATACGCCTTTGAGAGAAGTTAGGAGATTAAAAGAAACAATGTCCAAAAATATCCTGGAACTCAGTTAATCTTGCTAATCTGCCCCATTTTCTACAGCCACTGACCTCCCTGGCTTCTGTCCAGATTTCCTGCTCTCAGATGTGCAGACTCACAAGACTGGGTCATTTTCTTGCTCATTTGCACTTTGAGGCATTGCAAATAGGAGCCTCGATTCACTGTATGCCAATATCCTTCAGAGATGTCTTGCTTCATCTTCACACACTCTGCGTAGAAATGTGGGTTTCTGCGGCAGTATCGTGGGAAGTTCCTGCATCGGCTGGTGGTTAGAGAGAGAAGGGGCGGTGGCAAGCTGGTCTCACCAAGGCCACATAGGCCCTTGTTCTGTTCCTTAAGCCTATGAAGTCTTGGGCATGAAGATTTTGCATGTGCTGTTCCTTTTCTCGTAAATGTCCCCTTCTCCTCTCTGCACACTTTACCTAGTTCATGATTCTTAGCTGACTGCTCAATCATGAATTCCCCAGAGAAGTCGCCTCTGATCCCTGGTCAACTGATTCCATTAGCTTATCTCCCCCATCACAAAGTACCCATCACAGTTGTGAATTTACGTGTGTGTCTCTTGTTTTTCTATTTTTTAAGATTTGTTTATTTATTTGAAAAGAGAAGAAGAGAGAGAAAGAGAGAGAGAATGTTTCATCTGCTGTTTCACTTGCCAAATGGCTGCAATAGCCAGGGCTGGTCCAGGCCAAAGCTGAGAGCCTGGAACTCCATCCAGGACTCCCATGTAGGTGGCAGGAGCCCGAACACTTAAGCTCTCTTCTGCTGCTTTCACAGGCACATTAGCAGGGAGCTGGATGGAAAGTAGAACATTCGGGACTTGACTAGGCATTCACATAGGCTATTGGCATCAAAGGCATGGCAGGTTAACCTGCTGCACCACAATGTCAGCCCTTCTTTCTATGGTAAATCTTTGTCTTCCCCAATAGTCTATGACTTCCATGAGGTCAAAGACAATACCTGATTTTGCTCATTGTTGCATCCTTAGCTTCCAGAATAGCTCCTGGAATGTGGTAGGTAAATATTTGTGCAGTGGTTGAGTAAGTGAATGCCTGTACATTGTATACATTTTTGTATCAGTAAGGATAGGTGAGGTTTGGCTGCAGTAACAGTCTCCACATACCAGTGGTTTAACACAGCAAAGGGTATTTCCTATTCATGTTTCCGGCACATAGCAGTGGGCTTGAGCCTCCACCCCATGTCTTCCTTATTCTGGCATGTACGTGGACACAACGTCCACTATCTGGAATGTTCCATGGAGAATGTGGCCAAAGAAAAGTGGCAAATTGTGCCCCCAGTGCTTATGGTCTTCCACCCAGAGGTGATATGTTTCACTTCTGTTTGTATTGGCTACAGCAAGTCCCACAGCCTCAGCTCACCTCAGTGGGCTGTGCCTGCAGACCCGTGATGCCATAGGGCTGCACATGTGACTTAAAACTGTCTCAGCTCCAACATCCACATGGACTGCAGCCCTGGACCTTGGGGACTCAGCAGAGCCAGCTTTCATTGTAGCCAGATTTATCCACAGTGTATGGGCCTTTGTTCCTGGGGAGCCTGGGGGATCATTCATTCATTCATTCACCTAGCAATTTAAAAATCTGAATTCTGGGTCAGGACTTAGGCCAAACATTGAAAACCCAAAGACGATTAAGACATCTGCCTTTAGGAGGTTGACGTGGGATGAGTGGGATTTTTCAACATTTCTGTGGCCTAAGTGGCATTGCAGGATGGAAAATATACTTTTTAAATATTTTGTTAAGGTAGGATTTTTAAGTTGAGGGTCCTGGAAATCGGAAAATCCATGGATATATCCATGAATATCTGTAATTTTCAAGTCAGAGAAATATTAGTCTAGTGGGATGCCCACATGAAATCAGATAGATACAAGAAAGTCTGATAACTTCACAAAGCAGTGTTGTGAGTGATGCTTAGGGAATCATCCCAAGAAATTAACTCGGTCTGCCTGTGGGAACTCCTGGAAGGCTTGAAAGAGGAGGGTGTGTCTGAACGGAACACTGAACAGGAAGGAAGACGTGCTGAGATGGCTTGTTGGCCAAGAAGGTAGATCGTAGCGCTATGGCCTGCTTTTTAATCTGGCATTTGCCATGTATTAGCTATGTGATATTAAGCAATTTTCATAATTTTCCCAAGCCTCAATCTCGTCTTTTATAAAATAGGGGTGACTACAGTCTCTTTCTCATGAGAGTGGTTTTTGAGAATTTCATAAGCTGATGCATAAAGAGTGCTTCGAGCCGTGCCCTCTGAGTGTCACATTCCCAGCTGTTATTACCAGCCCCAGGAGAGACGGTGAGTCTGTGCATGGATAACAGCCTGTGCGGCCGCATCCAGCCAAAACACAGCTTGGCTTGATCAGGAAGTTGGAAGTAGTTCAGAGTGGTTATAGATAGGATTGTGAACTCACGTTCCTGCAGGGGTCAGGTAGGTTAGATACATAAATGAGACCAGAGACTACAGATTGGTGGAGACTATTTCAAAACTGCAGAGCCCAGGTATTATTTAAAGATTTTTGAATATTGACTATATTGACTTCGTACAATACTTGAGGGGCCACCATTTGGCACAGTGAGTTAAGCTTCCACCTGCAGTGCCTGCATCCCATATGAGCACCAGTTTGAGTTCCACTGCTCCACTTCTGATCCAGCTCCCTGCTAATGTGCCTGGGAAAGCAGAGGAAGATGGCCCAAGTGCTTAGGCCCCTGACACACACACAGATGGAGTTCCAGGCTCCTGGCTTCCACCTGGTCCAACCTCTGGCTGTTGCAGCCTTTTGAGGAGTGAACTAGTGGATGGAAGAGCTTTCTCTGTTTCTCCATAACTCTGCCTTTCAGATAAATCTTAAAAAAAAAATACATAGGCAAGGGTAGTAAAGCCTGCCTTCAGACTGGGTATGGTTGTTGAACTTCCAGTAACAATCTCACAACAGGTATGTTTGTGGATATCAGTGCATGTGGGTGTGTGTATACACATTTGTGCCCATAGGAAATGGGGTCGAAATGGAGATACCATGAGGATTATAATAGGAAGACAAGAGAAATCTCAGTTTTGTTCATCTATTAGTCACCTTGGGAGGGATATATGATGTTGCAATTTACATTGTAGAAATGAGGGTATGAAGTCTTCAGGTTCCAGGCTTCTCCTCCCGTGTGTTACCCAGGCTAAGATTAATGGAAGCCAGGACAGGGCCAAGCAGCCTTGTAGCTCTTGGAAAAGATTAAGAGGGCTGTAAAGTTGGGGGAACAGAATGGATTCTACACCTGAATAATCAATTAATGCCTCTTTAAATGATTGTGAAAGCAATATGTACAAATTCCAAATCAATCTCAAGAATTAATCAGCCACGGCAGCAGGGCCTTGTGTCTGGGTAGATGGAGCCACCGGGCTGTGATTTGCAGGTAATCCCATTTTACCCTACAATGACAAGACAGAGGACAGAGATCCATGTGTTACCTCCCCTCGCGGCGGATGGGAAAGGGCCCCACAGCTTCCTACCCTGGCGTGTGAGCTTGCAGACCAGGGAGAAAGGAGAGTACACGTAGCACACAGGCCTTTGAAGACTTCCTGAAATCTGTAATTCCACCACTGTACTTTTTTTCGCTTCTCAGAAGCCCCTAATATTTTTTCCATTGTTTATGAAAATGTCCAGACACACCAGCAATAATTTTTAGACATCACAACCTCTGCTGACATCTCCCTGTTGGGGAGACAGGCTGAAGACACATGAGACAGTTAAATGGCATTTCAAGGCTTAAAGCCGCGCATTCTAATTTCACACTTGTCTCTGCCCACACACTCCAGTATGGAGGGACGCCGTGCCTTGTTCTTTATATTCTCACTGCCTGTTCAAGGGCCAGGAACTTGGCAGGTGTTTGATCAATGCTCGTTGAATAAATAAATTTATTAAATAAGAAAACCCAATTGTGTTTGAGAGGTCAGAGACAGGAGAGCAGGTGATTGGTGAGAGCCATGTTGTTCAAATGTGTAGTGTTGCCCAGTGACTGCTGCTGGTTGAGCTGCTGAACGGCTGTATGAATTGGGGGCAATTTGCTTAATGCTCTTGCCTTAATTTCTTCATCTGCAAAAATGGTAAAACCAACATTATCTACCTCAGGAGGTGTTTGTGAGCATCAAATAAGGCAGTTAATAGAAAACCTACAGTAAACCCACACAGAATTCCTCTCCCATGGTGATTCCTAGACATATTCTGCAATAACATTCAATGTACATTTATGCAGACTCATCTAGAAGAAGCTTGAATTTTCAGGTGCGTGCCAAGCCATTAGCTCCTCTGTTTTGTAGGCCTCATGTCATTGGATCTTCGATGACCATGTTTTTCTAGACTTCATGTATGGCAATTGTGTCTCCACCTCAGGGCCTTTGCACAAGTTTCCTCCTCAGAGAGGTGTTCTCAAACTGCTGTACTTGAAAATGCACCCATTCTCACCACTGCTTGCTCTTCTTTGTGGCACTTACCATCATCTGAGAGTGTATGGAATAGTGACATTTGTTGTCTGTCTTACTAGAATGTAAACTCTGTGAGCTCAGGGTCCTCCATTTGTTCACTGTTGCATTTCTGGGGAGAGATTAGTGCTGGGCACATTGCAGACACCCCCAGGGTACTGAATGTATGAATGAATGACAGCACTGTCATCACTATTTCATGTGTATGGATAGAAGTCTCCACTGGGGAAAGTGGCCTGACCACCACAGATAAGCAAAATGGGTAGAACTGAGACTGGAACTCATGAGTGGCCCAGAGTAATCCCCACCATGCCTTTGAGACTTCACACTGGGTGCTATGGTGAACTAAGGGTGGTCGAGCGCAGCCCCTTTCCACAAAGAGCAATGGTAAACTGCACTTAGCAAAGATTATGAAGACAGAATTAATGGTAGAAACAGATGACCCATTAGACATGAAGCAGGAGTGAGCCAATATCAAGGTTAAGGGTGCAGTCTTCTAGGTTAACAAATCTGCCTAAAGCATTTGACATCAGCCACACATTCGGGGTCCTCAGGCCCACCCTCGTGTTGCTCCAGCAGGCTACAAATTCAAGGGCTCTCACATCCACCCTCAGGTGTGATAATTCACCAGGATGGCTCTCAAGGTTCAGGAAAATGCTTTATTTTCAACCAGATTTTATTGTGGCAGAAGTTTACACATTAGGGTCAGCTAAGAGAAGAAATGCATAGGACAGAATCTGATGGGGGTAAGGTAGGGCTCCAAATGCAAACCTGTCATTCTCAGAGATGCGTTTTCCTCTGCACTGCCTAGTGTGGGGTGGTGTGCATGCAGTAAAGCCAACCCAGGAGGCTCACCCAAGTCTCCCTGCCCAGAGTTTTCGCGGTGGCCTTTATTGGGGTTTCGCCGGAGCTCAGTCCCTTAGGCGTGATTGACTGAACTGTGGCCTGTGTTGCTGAGTTCCACCGGAGTCCTCCTTCCTTCCAGGATGTGTCAGGCTGATATCATGGGGCTGCAAATCCTGACTCTTCAATCACATGGTTACGTCTCTGTGCCACGGGGCTGGCTGCTGCCCTGGTTCCTCTGATTAACCTAGACTCTCTGGTGTAGTGCGAGGCTCCCACCACCAATAACAGACACTCCTGTCATTCAGCAAATTCCAAAGATCTAGAAATTACTCCTTTTGATCTCTGTATGCCCAGCTCCCAGAACAGGGCTTAACCCAGTATCCTGAGACTACATTAATGTTCTACATGAGGATGAGTGACAGAATAAACGGAGCAAGTGCAGAGAAAGGCATTGGGGTTTTTAAGTTGGTCAAAAGGAAGGGGATAGGACTGGTCAGAACCAATAGGAGAGTGGTTGGGGGAATTCGGAGAAAGATTCCCATTCATGCTCCCATCTGTTCAGACACTCGGCCAACATTTTCTTAACCCCTACCATGCTGCTGTGCTCTGGGGATACCACGGTAAGCCAAAGAGACACTGTGGTTGCCCTCAAAGCACTCCCAGCATAGAAGCCTTTGTTTTACCCATCAGGCATTTCCAGGATAATACAGCAGGAAACCTGCAAAGTCAGGAAAGGCCAGGGTTCCTTGACCCCCGCCCCTGCCCCTCTTTTTGGGTATTGGAGCTACATTGAGGACCTCAAGTAGAGGTGGCCCAGAGCCTCAGTTCATCCTCACCAACACCGTATTGGCTCACTCAGTGTTTTAAACACCGGGAATCCTCAGGGAGATATCAACTTGACCTCTGTCTCTTGAAAATCAGGAGATTAGAGGCTACCACTTCTAACACTGGCATCCCATATGGGCACCTGTTCAAGTCCCAGCTGCTCCAATTCCGATCCCACTCTCTTGCTAATGGCCTGGGAAAAGCAGCAGAAGATGGCCCATGTGGGGGACCTAGAAGAAACTCCTGGCTCCTGGCTTTGGCCTGGCCCAACTCTGGCCTTTGCAGCCATCTGGGGAGAAAACCAGCAAATGGAAAACTTCTCTCTCTCTCCTCTCTCTCTCTCTCTCTCTCTCTTTCTTTCTCTATATGGCCTGGGCCCTTGTTTGCTCATTCCAAAAGCCAAACAAAAAAACACCCTGGCTGGAGCTGAGTAGCCAGCAGTTGTTTACTTCCAGCCCAGTGACCGCTGCAGTCCCCATTTACCTGGCCCAGTTTCCTTGATTTGTGTGAACCTGCCTGGCTCCTGCAGTCTCCTGACCTTGTGAGCCCTACTTCCACAGCCCGTTATCTGTCATTTCCTCACTGGGTACTAAGGGTTCTCCAGGCTTCTAACAAAAGATAGAAATCCTGCATTCCCACCCTGCAAGGGGCTGCTGCCAACTCCTCCTCTTTTCTGCCAACTCCTCCTCTTTCCTTCTCCTGGGCTACTCGTCCTGTAGCCCCTCGACCCCTGCTTCCAAGCAGTGACTTGAATCCAGGGGTCCTCTGGTGTTCACCCATCCCTTCACCCCCAGACCACAAGGAGCGGCCTTGGCTTACAAGAAAGAGCATCCGTCATTTAGTATTTTTATTCCCCAATCATTCTGGTCTCTAAGTTCATTCATTATGTATGCAAAATGGTAATATGCTGGTATTTTAATGCTCTTAAGCATACAATATTCTTATTAATCCAAATGCCTTTTTTTCCCCCCATCCGTAATTGAATGGTTTACTTTATTATTGCCTTATGGTGCTGGCTTCGTGTTTCCATTTTTCTATAGGGTGCCTAATTTTAACAGGAGGGCAATCAGAATCGGGAGGGCTGGCTGTACTAATTGCCTTCATTATAAGAGCAGCGAGTGTTCTGGAAACAGTGATCGCTGCAGAACACCTGTGGGAGGGCGTGGTTCCTGTGGTCCCTGGGAATCCAGGACGCCACTTCTTATGAAACAGATCCCAGATCTGCAAGAGGGAGCCTCTTTCCCTCCATGGTGTCAGTTTGAACATTAACATGGATCGAGGGCTATTTATATCAGTTTGTCCATTTAATCAGGTTTTTTGCAGTTTTCAGCGAGATGTGAACTCTATCCCTGTCCAAGGCGTTCGGTTGAAATCAGCCGAGACAGAGAATAATCAAGATTTATGATTCTCATTCTGACTCCCATCACACAGTCACTGCAATTGCTGCTCGCTGGTTGCCTCCCCCCAGTCCTGGCCTGACTGGCACCCACTTCACTTTCTCTCCAGCGAGTGATGTCATGGCCATCTTGGAATCTGTCAAAACACTGCTGGTGCTTCAGATAACAGCCGTCTGGTTTCTGTATTCCCCCTGAGCCATCCTCGTCCAACTACGCGCGGCTCCCACCCATCTTGCCTTGCACGTCTCGGCCATGCATGTGCAAAGCCCAGGACGTGGGGGAGCTTTTGGAAGTCAAGCCCAGCAAACACAACAGCAGTCACCTCTGACAGGCGGTTGTGGAATCAGAGATGACTCGAGGCAAACTGGGTGCATTTTCTTTCCCTTGATCTTGGTGTTGAGTGGAGGCTAAGTGTGCAAGGAGAGGATCTGGGGCCTGTTCGTGAAGCACTAGAAATTATAAGTATACTGAGAGTCGAGGAATGGCCTTGGTCTCCCATACCCAAGCGAGAATCAGTGTTTCATAACTAGACTGCAGACGACTGGAAGGGGTATGGCTGCCCTGGAAATGAGGCTTTGCATTTCCACGACCCGGAACCTGCATTGGAATCATCTGGAGGGTGTGGTTAACAGGGGTTGCTCGGATTGCCTTGCCGTGGAGCCCCCAGGTGCTGCTCTGGGGGTCGCCCTTGGAGAAGGTTCCCTCTGATGTAGCAGTTACGAGCTTGGCTGCTCAAAGTGTGGTTCGCGATGGACCTGTGTTGCCTGGGAGCTTGTCAGAAATATATCCCAAGCTGCACCCCAGAACTCCTAAGGCAGACTCTGCACGTCATGGGATCTTCAGGTAATCTCTGTGTACAGCCAGGTGTGAGAATTCCTGAGAAGAGCGCAGAGTTCGGGACTTAAATTCATTGCCAAAGTTCAAACCCACTCCCTGCTTGTAACTTTGAGGGATGGGGAAGATGGCTCTTGCCTCACCAAGAGCATGTGACTATACCTGAGGCTACTTCCAGAAGTTCATGGAAACCTCAAGAAGTTGCCTAACCCAAGTCTCAGTGTCCTCACCTGAAAAGACTATGGCTGTTGTGTTCATGGCCCAGCTGGATCATCCCACCTTCCCTTTAGAACTGTGGTTAGGGAGAACACCCTGGGACTATTTTTGTTTTCAGTTTTTACTTTTGCTTAATTTTAGAAGAAGGCAGGTTTCACGTAATGCTTCTTGGTTTGCAAAACACCTTCAATTGATCATTAGTGAAATTTTTCTATAATTCTCACCTTAACCAGGTGACAAAGGATAATCTAGGGCAGGCCATGGACCCTGTGTATAAGTCCCATGTTTGGTGAGTAAACCAAAGGCCATATCATCGAAGTGACCTACTTAGGGTCATAGGGCCAGTTGGGAGCTTGTTTATGGGATATGACTTGTCTTTATTCTTTGGGTCCGTCTCTCTCATTCCTATAATACTGACATTATTTAGATATATAGATGAAGATATAGATATAGACTAGATGGTATAGATATAGACATGTGATATAGATAAATAGAGCTATAGACAGAGACATAGGTATACTCGAGTAGGTATGTATTTTTTCTTAATTCATCCTGTGCTCTCCGGGTCCTGTGGGTGTATATTGATCTTCTACAAATTTGCAGAGAATGAAAAGCACACTCCTAAGCAATCTTTGATGTAAAGGAATATGTGTTACATTTTAACAAAAGGATCTGTGCCGGGTCTTTTTTTTTTTTTTTTTTAATCTTTTATTTAATGAATATAAATTTCCAAAGTACGACTCATGTGTTACAATGGCTTCCCCCCCCCATACCGTCCCTCCCACCCACAACCCTCCCCTTTCCCACTCCCTCTCCCCTTCCATTCACATCAAGATTCATTTTCGATTATCTTAATATACAGAAGATCAGCTTAGTATACCTTAAGTAAGTATTTCAACAGTTTGCTCCCACACAGAAACATAAAGTGAAAAATAATAGATGATTTTTTTTTAAATGATGATGAAATCAGATCAGACCTATTGTCATGTTTAATCCCAGCGAGAGTCAAGTTGGGAATTAATAATTTCTTTTTTTTTTTTTTTTTACAGAAGATCAGTTTAGTGTACATTAAGTAAAGATTTCAGTCGTTTGCACCCCCATAGAAACACAAAGTGAAATATACTGTTTGAGTACTCGTTATAGCATTAAGCCTCAGTGTACAGCACGTTAAGGACAGAGATCCTACATGAGGAGTAAGTGCACAGTGACTCCTGTTGTTGACTTTACCAATTGACACTCCTGTTTATGGCATCAGTAATCTCCCTATGCACCAGTTATGAGTTTCCAAGGCTATGGAAGCCCCTTGAGTTCTCCGACTCTTATCTTGTTTAGACACAGTCATAGTCAAAGTGGAGGTTCTCTCCTCCCTTCAGAGAAAGGCACCTCCCTCTTTGAAGACCTGTTCTTTCCACTGGGATCTCACTCACAGAGATCTTTTTGCCAGAGTGTCTTGGCTTTCCATGCCTGAAATACTCTCATGGGCTTTTCAGCCAGATCCGAGTGCCTTTAGGGCTGATTCTGAGGCCAGAGTGCTATTTAGGACATCCCTGTGCCGGGTCTTAGTCCACCCGAATGAGGATGGACTGGGTCCAAAGAAAGGTAAGTGCGCCGCTCGCCCGTTCCCCAGCCTCCCGATCCCAGAGACAGTCAGACGCAGCGGGGAGTCAAGTCAAGCAAGCAAGAACTCGGTTTATTGTGCGCATAGCAAAGCCTTTTAAAGCACAAGACCGCAAGATTACTGGGGCAGGGCATAAGGACCAACCAATTACTTAAAAGGTCATTTTATGGAGCGATTTTCTACAGGACCAGCCACATGTCTGTACACTCGTCATCAGTTGTCATCACCTCCCCTGATGCTGCACGGCCAATCAGCTGTGGTGCTAAACAACTTTGGGTACTGCCCACCTTACTTCCTTTGGGTGCCATCTTTGAATTGCCTCCTGTGCCTAATTTCCCCACAGATCTGGTTCTTCCTACAAGAAAGCAGTACAGTGTCACCTGATGTTATGGTGGGTACCAGTTGTAGGCTTGATTGACAGCCAGCTTTCCCTGAGTATCCCACAGTCTGTTCCTGTTCCATTCTTACCATGGATCCCACATCTGATACCTAAAATTCTGCCCAGGACACTGGTGCTCCTCCTTTGAGGGGGTACACCGTGGGAGTATTCAGAGCCATAGGTCACAAGCCCAGCGACCCCAGAAAATCCAGCCACTTTACTTGAAGAAGAGCTGTGAGCCTGGCCGAGTGGAAAGCTGTAACTCAAGGCAGTCACTGGCTGATGATGGTGCCAGTGACTCTTTATTAAATAGCAAAGTGGGATGGTGAGTTAAAGGCTGCGGTTGGCTGCTTCATCTGCAGTGTTGACTGATGTCATATGGGAGCCATGATGTCACAGGGAATGAAGTTTACAAAGGAACAGAAGGCATACAAACAACATTGTTCTCTGACAACCAGGACCGACCCTTCAGAAGCCAATAGACCAAGGCTCAATCAGAAGGGGTGTGTTTGACCACAATTAACAGAGGTTAATTTCACTAGCTTGCACTGTGAGAACATTTTATTATTGCATGTTAGAAAAAAAAAAGTTAGGGAGGTAGAGTAGTTTCAAGGCTAGAAACTCAGTAGTTGAGTCATGTCACCAATGTTCCGGCTGTTCTTGTCTTTCTCCTCATATATAAGTCTCCGTACTGGCTAGCTCGTGTTCCTGGTCATGAAGTAAGTACAGCAGTACTCATAATAGGCTCAAATGTCCAAAATCAGCTCTATCCATGAGAATAAGAACCTAAGACACAGATAGGACTTGCATTTCTGGTGCATTTGTTTCAATCAGAGGAAACCATCCTTAGAAGCCTCCTGGCTGATTTCTGCTCCTGTCTGTTCTCCGGAATGGGGTAGTGTCCATCCTTGTACAAGTCATTGGCACGAGAATTGAAATTATCCTATTTTGAGCTGATCAGATGTATCCTCAAGCCAGCATGTAGATGTCACTGGGGGTGTTTCAGTGGTACATGCTAAATCTTCTGCATTTGTGGGTTAAGCATTTGGAAACATCACACGACACGTGATAGACCTCTGAGCCTATGAGTCCTTTATTCGTAAGTCACTGCTTGCCTTTTTGCTTCAAAGTGTCCCTGCTTATAAACATTTACGGCCCAAGTCCCAACTGTAGAATATGAAAAAATATCACTTTTACGTGCAAAGGTAAAAGCTACAGTAAAATTTGTTTCAATTTTTCAGAAGTAAAAGTAAAAGCTCAGAACTGAGGATCATGTTAAGCTGCAGCCCTGCTGTCGGAAAACCTTAGCGAGATCTATCTGTAAGGCACTGTTTGTGGTTCCCATGGGCCAGTGGTTTCAACAAAACCCCCGGAGCTACTTACTGTCCAGTCTGAAAGCCCAGCATAATTAGAAAAAGAAGGCAGTGGACTCCCAAGCAATTCCAGCTCATAAGTATTGCACATTACTGGCCTCAGGTACCTAAGGTGGGCGTGTGCAGAGAGACAGAAAACAGGGCTGTAGTTTCCAGGGGCTAGAAGGTGGTGGAATGGGGAGTGAGTGTTACTGGGCGCAGCGCTTCAGTGGGGGAAGATGAGAAAGTGCAGTGACGGTTACACAGTTAAGTGAAAGTGCTAATGCCACAGAACTCTCTACTTGATTAACACGGTGGGAGTACTTTTGGCACAGTGGTTGAGATGCCACTTGGGATGCCCACATGGTTTGAGCCCCAGCTATTTTTTTTTTTTTAGCCTAGCTACCCAGCTTTCTAATAAGGCATTCGTGGGAGGCAGCTGTTGATGGCCCAAGCATAGTGGTCCCTGCAACTTATGTGGGAGACCCGGATGGTTCAATTTGGGGGTGAAGCCTAGACCAGCCAGCCTCAGTTCACGTCCCAGCTCTGTCTCTCCCACATCCGGGACTGTGAGAGTGTTATAGCCACACTCACTGCCCTCGTCCCCCTCATCTGTGAAGAGGAAACAATACTAAATAGGTGCCTGTCTTGCTAGGGCTCGTGTTGAAAAGCAAGTAAATTGCAGCCAATAAAGGACCTGAAGCCATGCCTTACATGTAGTAGGCACTCATGCCCAAGCTAGACTTGGTACTTTGCCCTCCTTCCACACCCAATGAGTGCATTTGATGAAATACCTTTCAGACCAATCAGAACCAGTTTGCAACCTCCCCCAGGAGTTTTCTGGTTGTATAAACCTGGTATTAGTTGTGTTATGCCTTGAGTTTCAAAATGAGAAAGGTTCTAGGAATATGGAATGCTCAATGTGGTAGGATTTAACAGAATGAATCTGAACTTTGATCCTAAAAATCACTCCCGAATTTCATATTTTCTATACATCAGCTGTGTCAAATGCAACATTACAAACTCTCTCTAGACCTTTTTTTTTCTTTAAACATGGGAATCGGGGACATGTGCTTGGTGCACCAGTTAAGACACCAAGTTGGGGCCAGCGCCGTGGCTCACTAGGCTAATCCTCCGCCTGCAGCGCCGGCACACCAGGTTCTAGTCCCGGTTGGGGTGCCGGATTCTGTCCCAGTTGCCCCTCTTCCAGGCCAGCTCTCTGCTGTGGCCAGGGAGTGCAGTGGAGGATGGCCCAAGTGCTTGGGCCCTGCACCCCATGGGAGACCAGGAGAAGTACCTGGCTCATGCCATCAGATCAGCGCGGTGCGCCGGCCGCAGCGCCCCGGCCGCGGCAGCCATTGGAGGGTGAAGCAACTGCAAAAGGAAGACCTTTCTTTTTTTTTTTTTTTTTTTTTTATTTTTTATTTTTGACAGGCAGAGTGGACAGTGAGATAGAGAGACAGAGAGAGAAAGGTCTTCCTTTTGCCGTTGGTTCACCCTCCAATGGCCGCCGCTGCAGCCGGCGCACCGCGCTGATCCGATGGCAGGAGCCAGGAGCCAGGTGCTTTTCCTGGTCTCCCATGGGGTGCAGGGCCCAAGCACCTGGGCCATCCTCCACTGCACTCCCTGGCCATAGCAGAGAGCTGGCCTGGAAGAGGGGCAACCGGGACAGAATCCAGCGCCCTGACCGGGACTAGAACCCGGTGTGCCGGCGCCGCAAGGTGGAGGATTAGCCTATTGAGCCACGGCGCCGGCCCAAAAGGAAGACCTTTCTCTCTGTCTCTCTCTCTCACTGTCCACTCTGCCTGTCAAAAAAAAAAAAAAAAAAAAAGACACCAAGTTGGAACTTTTTCCTCCCACACTGGAGTACCTGGGTTTGAGTCCCAGCTCTGCTCTTGATTCCAGCTTCCTGTTAATCTAGCGTGCCCTCAGAGGCAGCAGGTGATGGTTCAAATGACCAAGTCCCTGCTGTCCTTGTGGGAGGCCTAGAATGAGTTTCTGGTTCCCCTCTTTGGCCTAGTCCAGGTCCGGCCTTCGTATGCATTTGCTGGGAGTGAGTCAGTAGCTGGGAACACTCTCTGTGTCTGTGTTCGCTTCTCAAATAATTAAAATAAATTTGCAAAATTTAAATCTTAAAAAAAAAAAGCCTGAAAGAAAATGAGGAGACTAGCACCCATTTAAAGGGCTGCTCCCTTGAGGCAGGGCTTGTGGTGCAAAGAGTTAAGCTGCCACGTGACACCAGCATCGGTCATCAGAGTGCTGGTTTGTGTCCTGGCTGCTCTGTTTCCGCTTCAGCTCCCTGCCAACGCACCTGAGAAGCAGCAGGTGGTGGCTCCAAGTGCTTGAGTTCTCACCACCCATGTGGGAGACCTGGATAGAGTTCCTGGCTTCTGTTTGTCTCAGCCTCAGCTGTTGTATCCACTGGGTGTGTGAACCAGCAAAAGGAAGACCACTCTTCTTTCTCTGTGTCTGTCTCTGTCACTCTGCCTTTCAAGTAAATAAATAAATATTTTTTAAAAAATAAAGAGCTGCTCTCTCTTCTAAGGAGCATGAGAACTTGGAAGGGCAGGGATTTTGCTTGCTTTTGTTCATTGCTGCATTTCTCAGTGCCCGCCACCTGGGAAATACAAAAGAAATATTTGGAAAGAACAGGATAGCTAAGAAGATTAAATAACATGATGTATGTAAAGTGCCTGGTGTGGTGAGGGGCAGCCAAACAGCAGGCACTGCGTGGAGCCAGGGTTATGCAGGACCTGGAGATGGTTGTGGGACCAGCCAAGGACTCTGTTCTGAGTGGGACCTCCAGCCCCTGCTGCCTGCCAGGACTCGCTGCTGCCACTGGAAAGAAGGATCTGACACAGCAAGGATGAGCAGGCTCATGGAGAGCCCCAGCAGAAGTAGTGGGAGGAGTGGGCAGCTCTGGGCTGCACTGCTGCAGGAGCAGGGCCGGATTGCACGCCCCAGGTGGGGTCAGGCTCCTCACTCGCTCTTTTCTTCTGTACGGTGACTTAGCTTGTCCCATAAGGGTGTTTGACTTCCTACCAGGGAGGAAGGCTGGCACACATTAAAACCCACTCTGCTCCACACAGGCAAGCTTCATTATCATGGCTTTTGTGTTGAGAAGGCAAGAGTTAGATCTTAATCAAGCAGAGAGGAGTAAATTGGTCCTAAATTTAAAAAGCAAAAGAGAAGAATGATCCTTTAGAAGGCACAGGGGCCTCTGGCCTGATTCACTGGTAGCACAGCCCAGTGGAAAGAAGGAGGCATGGTTTGAACCCTGGCTTAGGTTCTGGCCCCAAGGATCGCCTTAATAAATTAGGAAAAAGTGGTCCCCAGCTCAGTTCTCTTTACGCCCAGCCGAGGGTGTATATGAGGTGAGATCCGCTCAGGAATACCCGAGGGAGAGGCTGCGCAGGTGAGAGGGGGCAACACTGGGCAGACCCGGGTTTTGGTTCATGCTCCCTTGGGGCAAGATGGACAGTGGCTCTGGTCTGAGCCTGGATTTCCTCTTCTCAGACCAAAGGTGATCAGAATGCTAACGTGCACTGAGAATTATGTGAACAAAGAGAGGACAGGACTCAAAAGACAACACATTTCTTATATTCCAAAATGGAATTTAAGGGTGAGCTTATTTGGGTGCAAAAAATTTGAAATTTGTGTATATATTTTTCCATAATATACATTTTCTGTGAACTTTTTTTTTTAAGATTTATTTTGTTTATTTGAAAGAGTTACAGAGAGAGGCAGGGAGAGACAAAGAGAAAGAAGTCTCCCATCTGCTGGTTCGCTCCCCAAGTGGCCACAATGACCAGGGCTATGCCAGGCCAAAGCTGGGAGACAGGAGCTTCATCCGGGTCTCCCACGTGGGTGCAGGGGCCCAAGCACTTGGGCCATCTTCCACTGCTTTTCCTAGGCCATTAGCAGGAGCTAGATTGGAAGTGGAGCAGCTGGGACACGAACCAGCATGCATATGCGTTGCCAGCATTGCAGACACTGGCTTTACCCACTACACCAAAGTGCCAGCCCTTTCTGAGAACTTTTTGAAAACCCTGAGTGTAGGGGTCGGCGCTGTGGCACAGCAAGTTAATGCCCTGGCCTGAAGTGCCGGCATCTCACGTGGGCACCAGTTGAAGACCCGGCTGCTCCACTTCCGATCCAGCTTTCTGCTATGGCCTGGGAAAGCAGTAGAAGATGACCCAAGTCCTTGGGCCCCTGCACCCACATGGGGGACCCGGAGGAAGCTCCTGGCTCCTGGCTTCAGATCAGCACAACTCCAGCCATTGTGGCCAATTGGGGAGTGGACCATCACATGGAAGATCTCTCTGTCTCTCTCTCTGTCTCTCTCTGTCTCTCCTCTCTCTGTGTAACTCCGACTTTCGGATGAATAAATAAATCTTTAAAAAAAAAAAAAAGAAAAGAAAACCCTGCGTGTGTATGGACTTAAAAATTCTTCTTACTGGCATGCATGTTGTGGCATAACAAGTTAAGCTGCCCCTTCCGATGCCTGCCTCCCATATCAGAGTGCCTAGGACCAAGTCCCTCATCTGCTTCTGATCCAGCTCCCTGTTAGGCAGCAGATGATGATCAAAGTGCTTGGGTCCCTGCCACGCACGTGGGAGACCCACATGGAGTTCCTACCTCCTGACTTCAGCCTGGCCTTGGCCCAGCCCCAGCTGTTGCACGTATTTGGCGAATGAGCCTCAGAGGATGATCTTCCTTTCTCCCTCTCCATCTCCTTCTCTGTCTCCCTCTTCCTCTCTCTCTCTTCCCCTCCTCCTCTCCATCTCCCTCCCTCTCCCTCCCTCTCCTCCTCTTCTCCCCTTATCTGTCACTTTGCCTTTCAGATACATAAGACAAAAAATTTACTTGTGCACCAAAATGAGCTTCTCTCTTCATTCTATTTTCTGTGAACTTCCGGAAGCACCCTCATGGACTTGCTGAACAGGTGTGCTCCCAGTCTGTGCCCCTGCCATCCAGATCCCCAGGTTCCATTGATTCCATGATCACATTTCAGGCTCTGGGTGGGTGGTCCCAGGAAAGTTAGGGCTGCAGTGAGAGTGAGCTTCTCACCTCTGGATGCTTTTCCTTCGGGATCTTTCTTTCTGAAGCCCCTACTGTCTGGCTGTATCTTCTACAGGTTGCTGGGAAGAGGGTAGAACAAGGGAAGAAGAACTGACAGGAGGCAGCTCATGGACTGCATGATAATCAGGAAAAAGGCTACGATGGGGTCCGAAATGCCACTGCCCATTGATGGAGAATTTAAGGAAGATGAGCGTGCATGCCTGGACAGCGTCTCTGGCAGCCACAGCCCAAGATGGACCACTGCTCTGTACATTCATCATCGTCCTTCTACACAGTAGTAGAGTCCTTCTACACAGTTATTTGTTTCTTTGAAAGGCAGGGGCCAGAGAGAGACAGACAGACAGATCTTCCATCTGTTGGTTCACTCCCTAAAAATGCCTGCAGCAGCCAGGTCTGAGCCAGGCCAAAGCCAGGAGTCAGGAATTCCATCTGGGTATCCCATGTGGGTGGTAGGGGTCCAAGTACTTGGGCAATGTTCTGCTGCCTTAGTGGGAAACTGGATCCAAATTGGAGCAGCCTGAACTCAAAATCTGGCACTCTGATGTGGGGAGTCTGACTGCAAGCAGCAGTTTAACCCACTGTACCACAACATTGGTCCCCAGCACACAGGTATGTGGCCTGCCTTGTATCAGGCCCGTGCTGGCCTGAAACCAAAGTTATGTATGACTCCCACTCTTCTTCTGGGGCCACACAAAGTTGGGTCTCTTGTCTCCTTCCTGGACCTCTTTTGAAAATATCCCAACTTACCTTGCCCTTCCTCCTACATGACTGCCAGGTTGGTCTTTGCCCTGGACTTCTGTCTGCAAGACATAATCGAATTCATCCATATCAGAGCTGGGTGTGGCCCCCATGAAGCGGCAGGAGAACGGGAGCTTCACTAATACAATGCAGGGTTTCAGATCACAGGGGCCTGGTGTTGCGGTTGGGAGGTCCGATGAAAAATAAGTACTAGGGGGCCTACGCTGTCGTGCAGCTTGTTAAACCTCGGCTTCCCACACCGGAATCCTGTATCAGCACACCAGGTTGAGTCTCCACTGCTTTGCTTCAGATCCTGCCCTCTGCCAATGCACCTGGGAAGGCAGCAGATGGGGGCCTTAATGCTTGAGTCCCTGCCACTCATGTGGGCATCTAGGATGGAGTTTCTGGCTTCAGCCTGGTCCAGACCTGGCTGTGTGGCTGTTTGAGAAGTGAAGCAGCAGATGGAAGATCTCTCTCTCCTTTCTCTGTCTGTCTCTCTCTCTGTCTCTCTGTCTCACACACACACACACACTCTCTCTTTCACTCACTCGCTCGCTCTCTGTGTATCACTGTGCCTTTCAAATAAAAATCAGCAAACAGACGAGGCTTATCATCTGCTCAGTAATCTTTGACCATCTCTATGCAAGACTGGCATAATTGTGCTGGGAGAAATATTGAACAAACTCAAAGGACTATGCCCAGAAATGAGCACTGGTGAAAATTGTGTTTAAATAGGAATAAGTCACATTCAGAGGGGGTGGAAAGCCAACAACATAAATAAGAGATGGACAGAGATAGTTGTCAAGGGAACCTGGACATAACCATGGCTGGCGTGGTCTCCAGCCTCTCTTTTTCTCTCACTGATAGTACATACGGTTTTGGCATCCGTGACCACATACACCTGTACTGGCAAGTTCCTATTTCCAACTAAGGTCCATCCTCAGTTCCTCATCCATATTTACTTGTACATCCAACTGCCTCTTCACATTACCTCTTCGATGTTTCAAAATATTCCAAACTAAAGCCATGCTCTCCCCAGACCCCTTCAACAAAGCGGCTTCTTTTGAGTCACCTCTGTTACTGAAATTGTTGTAATCTGTCCACTTGCACGAAGCACAAACTTGAGAACCATTTGTTATACTTCTTTCTCCCCCAGTCCCCATATCTATGTCATCACTGCCTGGTCAAGTTTCATGGTAAAAGCCACTTGAGCCTGTTCCACCTCTCGTCCCCCTGTTGCCAGGACCCCTGTCTAACCTGCCATCTTCTTCACCAAAGTTCTCAGTCATCCCCCTGTTGTCTTCCTTGCTTGCAATCCTGTCTTCACACTGCCACCCAAGGAGATTGCCCCCAGCGCACAGACAACCACATCATCTTGCCTTTGACTCCATCCTCATAGAAGCACATTGGAAACTCTCCTGTGGCCTCTCCTTGCTCGTATGATAGTGACCCAGAGCAAGAGTCAAAGTCATCTCCCTCTGACAGCAGGAGAATAGTGAGTGGAGGAAAGATACTTCCTCAAGGCCTGGTATGGAGCAGTTACCAGGGCGAGAAGAAGTGAATACTCAATGGCAAACCTTAGGAGGGATGAACAGGGCAGGTGGTAAAGGGTTCTATATAGGTGAGCTGAGATGACTGATTTCAGAAGGAGACTACCAGGCCAAGTTTGTTAGGGATATGCTGCAAGCAAGTGGAGTCAGGGTATGCTTCTACTAGCTGACAAGGCCAAAACACCTAGAATACACCCTAGTGCTGGAGTGTTTCAGTGCATAGATCTAGACAGGGCTGAACAAGGCTGGGGCTAACAGACGTCTGGCATGGCTCAGGCTTACTGAGCCTCTGTCAGCTTCTCCCTGTTCAGAAACTGTTTGCTCTGTACTGCCTTCTATATTGAACTGGAGTTTGGTGTTAGCGCTGTCCAATCTGTGCTTCCCAGGATTCAGCCCTGATTTTTAACTGTGTCTGAAAATGAGCTCACTCGTACATACCCAGTCTCTCCTGGTGGCTTTCACATCCACCTGAATGCTGCTTCTGTCTTTGTTGGAGTTTAGTTGTGTCTCACACTGGACGCCTCTGTTGAAGTGACAGTTTGAAGTTCTAGAGGAGGAAGGGAGCTTGGATGCACTGTCTTCCCTTCTACATCTCTCTAGAGGCAACCAAAACAAGACAGACCACTCCCAAGAAAGCCTTATGATCCAGATTCCCAGGAATACCCCTCTCTCCAATGTGTGGCTTGTTTACGGGGATACCGTTCAAGATAGCCTGTTCCTCTTGGGAAAAGAACCATTCCCAAGCCTGAGAAAGAAGGACCCTTCTCCTAGTCCTAGTTCTTCTCCCTGGGGAGATTTGGGGCCAAAGCTTCAGGAACACTGAGGCTTTTGTCCACCCGTCTTCATTGTGAGAGTGATAATGCACACATACACTCCCAGTGAAGAATGTAGCTGAAATCACTAGATAAGTGGGGGAGAGACAGGGGGTAGCAATCCAAGAGCTATGACCTGGGAGCCATCTCCACATGCTGCCATTTTGTGTCAAGGAGGTCTGAGAAGTAAGAAGATTGTGAATTTGAACTTGACCTTTGAGATCATTGTGAAAGTCGGAGGTTAGTACATGTTTTATTGAACAGTTTGTTGGAGTACTTAACAACTTTCAAATACCTGAGCATGTGGTAGACAGCCCTTCATTGTGTTCTTATCTTGGATTCCTAATATGTTCTGGATGGATCTGTCAAATGGAATTAGGGTGGTCCCGGCACTGTGGTGTAGCAGGTAAAGCTGCTGTCTGCAGTGCCAGCATCCCATACGGGTGCTGGTTTGTGTCTCGGCTGCTCCACTTCCGATCCAGCTCTCTGCTATGGCCTGGGAAAGCATTGGAAGATGACCCAAGTGCTTGGGCCCCTGCACCCATGTGGAAGACCTGGAAGAAGCTCCTGGCTCCTGGCTTCGGATGGGTGCATCTCCGGTGTTGCAGCCATCTGGGGAGTGAGCCAGAGGATGGAAGATCTCTCTTTCCACCTCTCCTTCTCTCTCTGTATAACTCTGAATTTCAAATAAATAAATAAATCTTTATTTAAAAAAAAGGAATTAGGGTGCTGTTGCCTAAAGAAGGGGAACCAGAGAGCTCCCCGTGATGCTGAGATGCTGTTGTCCCAGTCCTGCCTATGATGATCTAACCCCCAGCTACGCAATTTCCCAGGACCCCAGCAGATCTTGCAAACACAGTGGCTGCTCAGCTGGTCCTCCCTGCATCCACTCTGGCTCCCTAGGTTCTTCTCTCAGCAGAGTACCCTCAGGGATGTTTTAAAACATGTAGCTACAGGCCACCTGTCAGATCAGGAGTCCCCAGTGACTCCCCACCTCTCTCAGAGGAAAAAGATCCCTTTTACATTTCACCAAGCTGAGTAGGACCTGGACCAGCCCTGCCCCTACTCTCTGCTCCCTTCTCCTGCCACCCTGTCCCTGTGGCTTACTCTGCTTCAGCTGCTGGGCTCCCCATCAGTCCTGTGCACCTGCCGATCCCTGTGCCTGCAGAGCCTTTGCCCTGATCGTGCCTGTGTGTGGCCAGTCACGATACCTTCTGCTGAGCACTGATCTCGGATGACGGCAGCTACGGGAGGGGAACCCCATTCTCACTGCTGCAAGCATTTTCCGTCTCCCTCTCCCTTGCATGTTCTCCCCAATAACACTTGTCCTCACACCGTGCCTTCTGCGTGTTTGCTGCTGTATTTGCTGTGTAGACAAATGAGAACAGATTCAGCATGTGGACATGCACCTTCGCCGGGCTCTTTGCTTGTGTAGCCCTCACGTGTGTACCACCAGTGCCTAGAACAGACCCGAGCTCAGAGGAGGCGCCCCATGTGTGCTTGTGCAGGGAACAGATGCATTCACACCCACACTCCTGAGCTTCTGGTCACAGTGCCTCTCTGTGGGGAATACCATCCTCTTCTCCATAGCTCCGTGGCTCCCCTTATCTCATATCCCACCCTGGCAGAATTACACACACTTTACAGCATGGCCAGTGTACTTTACACACACTTCTATAATAATGCTCAGCCTATGAAATTATTGTCCTGGTTTTTTCTTTAAAAAATGTGCATAAGAAGTCCAGAAATACACCTACATTATTAAGTTTTCAAACAATGTGGATAAAGTGAAATATCTCTATCCCATTCTATATCTCTTTCCTTCCCAGAAGTAATCTTTTCTAGGAATTTGCATACATCTATGGAAATAAATGTAAACCTTTGTTATGAGTGTATGTGTGTGTGCTTTATCATACACATGTTGTTATATTTTCTATTATTTGCAAGTTCTTTATGTAATGCTTTAGACTACCCCCTTTTTTTAAAAAAAAAGGCTTTTATTTATTTATTTGAAAGGCAGAGTTACAGAGAGGCAAAGGCAGAGAGAGAAAGAGAGAGAGAGAGAGGGAGAGAGCGAGAGAGAGGTCTTCCATCCACTGGTTCACTCCCCAATTGGCCACAGTGGCTAGAGCTGCACCTATCTGAAGCCAGGAACCAGGAGCTCCTTCCAGGTCTCCCACATGGGTGCAGGAGTCCCAAGACCTTGGACCATTTTCTACTGCTTCCCTAGGCCATAGAAATAAGCTGGATCAGAAGTGGAACAGCTGGGACTTGAACAGGAGCTCATATGGGTTGCCAGCACTGCAGGCAGCGGCTTTACCCACTACGCCACAGCGCCAGCTCCAGGACTGCCCTATTTATACCTGTATATATTCCTCATGCTAGAAAAACATCAACATTGAGTTACATAGAACTGCAGGGCAATTTAGTTAACCATTCCCCATTTTATGGTGGTTTAGACGGTTTTCATTGTTACAACAATGTTGCAGTGAACATTCTTATACTGGTCTCTTAGAGCATATATATTCCTGTAGCCCAGATACCTAGACAAGAAATACAGGATTAGAAAAGTGTACAGCTTTTAACATAACATCCTGCTCACTGAAAGACCTAGAAAATTTACACTGCTGGGAAGACAGAATATTTTCAGTGTTTTTCATGTTCACCTGTCTCCCGGAAGAAACTATCGCTGATGCTTTATTGTCTGTTTATCTGATTAATACAAAGCTGAACGTGTTTGTGTGTATTTAAAAGAAACCAGATTTTCCTTGTCTTTGACTTACCCGTCTGTATGCTTTTTGCTGTTTCTGTAGGTGTCTTTTTGTGTTCCTGTTTCTCCTACTGGACTGTGCGCTCCTTGAGGGTGGTTGGCCCATGGGCTGTAGTGTGCTGACCGACAGCGCCCAAGGGTCTAGATCACAGTCTTTCACAATATCTGCCACCTAAAACTGTCCCCATCAGACCAGGCTGTCTGATCACATTGGGACTGTGCCCATTCTCAATAGACAGCAGAGGAAGGGTCTTTGCCCCACCTCAAGAGAGTTTGCTTGTGCAGGTCTGGGCCTTCCCATTTTAATGCAGGTGACTCTACTGTTGGTGGGTTTCCTAAGGCCACACTGGAAGAGGTGCTGATGTCTGGACGCACGACGACGTCCCTGGCGAGGAGCAGAAGCTCTGCTGGAGACGCAAAAGTGGCACCTGTTGAAAACTTGGTGATGATCGCAGAGAGCCATTGCGTGCGCGCCTTCTGCTTTGTGTTCAAATTTCCCACCTCCATAAGGCCCTTCCAGTCTGAATGAGGGCAGAGGAGGAAGCCCGCCCTCCCTTTAACTTTGAATTTAGTACAAACCAAAGTCTTCCTGTATTTCAAAACACGGGGTGGGGAGCGGGGGAGAAAGTGGCTGTTTAACCACCTTCGTAATGAAACTGAAGCTGGCACTCATCAGTGTGTGTGTGTGTGTGTGTGTGTGTGTGTGTGTGTGTTTTAATACTTCAGTGCACTCCTGTCATCAGAGTTAAAGCCATGTGGCGGGTGAATGCAATCATTTCTGTTTCCCGACCTCTTTAACATCCATTATTTCTCTGTTGTCCGCATCTAATAGTTTCAATCCTTTTAGTTGTTGATGGCTGGGCGATTACCCGGGCTGCCGCTTTAGGATTGCATCCAAATGCATCTGAACAGTTGAATTTACTTACTGATTCCCTCCTAAAAGCTTTTTAGCATGATCCAGCTGGGATGGTTTTCACCGGGTGAACCATTATTTGCAGCTTTCCTTTTTTGGAGGGGATGGAAATAAATTTCCCGCAAGACAAACATGAACTCTGCTCCATGTAGATCTGCAATATGATTTCTTTTTTCCTTGTCTCTCCTGTTCACATCCCATTTTCACAATCTTCGCCAGGAATGGCTCTTCTCCGGGGAAACAGGAATGTTCTCAATTGCACAGTTGTGTCAAATCAATATCTAGAGTGGTTTGGACGTTGAGCTTTTTGCTGGATTTTGGCAGTATCATTTTACAATGTCAAACCCTTTTTTCCCAGGTAACCGGTAATGTTAACATTGGACATTATTCACGGTTTTCCAACATGCACACCCCTCCCCGAATTTCACTTAGCTATCAGCAAAGCAAATAGTGCCCAAGAGTTCAACATTTGCTGTTCTTCTTAAGCGCAAGCACTTTCATGCTAAAATGCTATTTGCTCTGTGTTCTTAATATCTATCTACATATCTATCTGGGCAGATAGTAGCTTTCAACATGGGAATTAGATACAGAATCCACACCGTGCAAGCATAATGCACACACACACACACATCTGTAGAGTCTCCGTGAGGAGCTTGTGGTGTGTTAAAACACCTTTATACCACCAGGCGAGGGAGGGAAAAGTCCTAGCTTAATACAACAGGGTTTCAAAGAGAAACTGTGTGGAGGAATCGCAACAGTTGGGTGCAGGAAGGGTGTGCCGTGATGAAGGCGGGAATTCCTGTCTGCTGCTACGTGCCTGAGAAGCAGCAGGCACTATTGAAGGTGGAGAGCACCTTCAAGGTGGGCTGATGTATTCAGGTCCAACCCCAGCCTGGATGCTGCATGACCTCAGGCAAGTGGCTTGGCCTCTCTGAGGCTCTGTTACTTTGTCGCTGTGCAGGTGCCAGGAGAATGCTGAATGTGGGACGTGCTTGGGAGGATTGAGTAAGGTAGCAGGTGTCTAGTGTCAGACTCGGTCTCCTCATCTGGGGACAGGGGCGAGGGCATAGTGGTGGCAATGAAAGGAGATTGGACTTCGTGGCAGGAGAACGCCTGTGGAAACTGCCTGTCCCCATGCCACGCACAGCAAATATGAATCTCCCTTAGGAGCCGTCCTGGTTAAATAACATCTACATGCATTCAGTTATTCGGCAGCTGTCTTTCAGCCCTTTCTCCCTCATCTCATCCCTGCCCTTCTTCCAATGACCCCATCCTCTGCGGTTGATTGGCTGTCAGGGTGCACTGTTTGCCCTCTTAATAACTTTTTTAAAACGTGCACTTATTTAGAGAGAGTACTCCCCACTGTTGGTGCACTCCCCCGGTGCCCGCAATGCCCAGGTCTATCTGGAAACTCACTCCAGGTCTCCGGCATGGGTGGCCGGAACCCAGTTACTTGAGCCCTCACTGCTGCCTCCCAGGGTCTGCATTAGCAGGAAGCTGGAGTCAGGAGCCAGAGCTGGGACTTGAGCCAAGTACTCGGATGTGGGATGCAGGTGTCTTATCTACTAGGCTGAACACCTGCTCCCCCTAATAACTTTCAAGGCCTGCCTGCTCATCTTCACCATCCCTACCCCTGTCTCACACTCCTTAGCACGGGGGTTAATACTGAGCTCTTCATTAACTTCACTGTCTTCAGCTTGGATTCTCAGTGATCAGCGATTAGCCCCATTTTACAGATTAGGAAATTGAGGCACAGAGAAGTTTAATAGCCCAAATTGCACAGCTGGTAAGCAGTGTTGCTCTGATTCCAACCTGGGCAGCCCAGCCCTGAGATTTCTGTTGTTTACTGTCTTGAGTACTGGCTGCAGTGCCCTGTGTGGATGGTGAAACCTGGCCATGCCCTACCCTCCATATTTGTAGCTCAAGTACATCTTGTTTCTTCCTCACCAGATCTTTTATCAAAGCCACTCTGCTTGTTGCAGTGACTCTGCAGGAGTTCCGATGAGCAGCCACGCGGCTGTTTCATAGGAAGAGAATGGGAGGAAGGGACGCCCAGAGGTCCACACGTGGGCTCTAGTGGGAGATTGGCCATGCCCTGGGGGACACGTGTCCAGAGGCAGACCTGGGCCAGGTGCGGAAAAGAAGGAAGCTGTGCTAAGGATGGACAAAGGAGGGAATCAAATACATTTTGACATTCGAGGAATGCAGCCCACTGGATGCAACCAGGCATGGGGAATCCCCAGGTTGGCGTGATGCCCAGGTTCTGGTTGGGAGGAAAGGCCGTGTGTTTGGAGCTGGATCATCCCGGGTACATGTGAGATTGTAGGACCGTGGTCCACATCCCACCTGTCCCAGTCTCCCATTGAGGGCTGCCTCCTGATGGAAGGCAGAGACCCATGTCGTCTGGTGTCTGGCCCTAGAGTGGCAGAGGCACTTAGGACCCAGGATCGGGCTGGCTGCCAACCAGTCTGTGGTTCCCGGTGCTCTTTGGGAAGGCTAAGGGTGGTCTCCACCCCCACCCCCAGCTTCACAGAAGACACTGGGAGTCCGTGAGGGTGTGTAATGTGTACATCACGTTGCTCTAAAGGCTGAGGGTGCAGTGCCAAGAGCATGTCTAGAAAGCCTGACATACTGGGTCCTGGCATCTGCTTGCTCAGGGTCCACTGTGGCATTTCTCACTGTGTCTGAGAGATGTCAGTAGCTGTTACAAGAGATGGAAAAGAAGGCGGGGGTTAGCGCTGTGGTGGAAAGTATCAGAAAACTTCGACCCTTTTCCTTTCTGAATTTGAAAATGCAACATAGTATCGTTCTCTTTAAAATGTATAACGCATCTTAGCAGGTGAGTTCTGCAAAGAAAGGATGCTTTTTTATGGGCTAGCACTTGGTGCAGCAGTTAAGACACCCCACATCCCATGGAGTACCTGGGGTCGAGTCCTGACTCTGAGTCTGATCCCAGCTCCCTGCTGATGCACACCCCGGGAGGGAGCAAGTAATAGCCCACGTCCTTGTGTCCCTGTCACTCATGTGGGAGACCTGAACTGAGTTCTGGGCCCCTTCTTTGACCTGGTCCAGCCCCAGCTGCTGCACGCATTTGGAAAGTGAGCCAGCAGATGGAAGATATGTCTCTGACTCTCTCTCTCTCTCTCCCTGCCCACACTCCCTCCCCTTCCCAATCAGACAAGGTGATAATTGATACATAATTTTGAAGGAATTATTTTTAGTTGAATCTAACGTTTTCTCTTGCCCACACTTACTTGACCAGCAAACTGTGTTCACCCAGAAAAGCCAGTAACCTATCCCACATAGCGTTCCTTGAGATTCCATTTGGGAAATACTGATTCAGTTGAACCTAGCACTTGAACTTGTAGACCAGAAAGGTGAAGGAGGAGCAGGCTTTCCAGGACAGACTGTGAACCTGGGCTTCCTCTGATGCCCAGAATTCGTCTACAGTGGGCTGTGAGCTCTGCGAATGCAGGCATCCTGTCCTCCTTGTTCACCGTGGAATCTTCCTAACCTTTTGATTATCGACTGTTTTGTCCTCTGGCCCCTTTAGGAACAACTGTCATTCTGAGTTTTCCATTTCCTTCACATTTTCATCTTTTCTGCTCTTTCTCTGCACTGTGATCATGTCTCAGTTTTTCTCTCAAGTTAACAATTACATTTGTGTGCATGGAAGATTACCTTTGCTATGACCACTTCTAACGCATATTTTTTAAGATTTATTTATTTAAAAGTCAGAGTTACACAGAGATAGGAGAGGCAGAGAGAGAGAGAGAGAGAGAGAGAGAGAGAGAGGTCTTCCATCCACTGGTTCACTGCCCCATTGGCTGCAATGGCCAGAGCTGCGCCAATCTGAAGCCAGGAGCCAGGAGCTTCCTCCGTTCTCTACATGGGTGCAGGGGACCAAGGACTTGGGCCATCCTCTGCTGCTTTCCCAGGCCATAGCAGAGAGCTGGATCGGGAGTGTAGCAGCCGGGACTTGAACTGGTGCCCATATGGGATGCCGGCACTTCAGGCAGTGCCTTTACCTGCTATGCCGCAGTGCTGGCCCCTCTAACACATATTTTAATTCTCTTACTTTGTTCTTGTTTTCCATGCAACTGTGCTTATTTCGAACAATGTTCTTTTAATTTCAGTGAGCTGCTTTATCACTTTCGCTTTCCTTTTTGACTTTGATTTTGAAACTTGATAGACACCACAAAACATATGATCCAAAGGGGTAGTTGGGTGGCCTACGTTGAATCTTCTCTGTAGGCATATTCTATCCATACTTCATGATGGCTCTGGCCTTCTTCCTTGCAGTACAAATTTTGATCATACTCATAAGATATTTTTTCACAGAAACACAAGAAAAACTCATTTTGTGCTCACGTGAGGCTCTGTAGATCCATCTTGATTTCTCACATGGTACTTTCGGATGCTGTTGGGCCCGTCGTCTTACATCAGTGAAATCCTCCACTCTCAACCATCTTTCCGGCATCTTAGCCTATGTGGTTCTTTAAGACTCAGCTAGAATTTTCTGTCTCTTGTTCATGCAGAGAAATGTGGTGTGTGTGTGTGTGTGTGTGTGTGTGTGTGTGTGAAGTACAAGAGGACTTAAGGCCAGCGCCGCAGCTCACTAGGCTAATCCTCCGCCTGTGGCGCCGGCACACTGGGTTCTAGTCCCGGCTGGGGCGCCGGATTCTGTCCTGGTTGCCCCTCTTCCAGGCCAGCTCTCTGCTGTGGCCAGGGAGTGCAGTGGAAGATGGCCCAGTTCCTTGGGCCCTGCACCTGCATGGGAGACCAGGAGAAGCACCTGGCTCCTGGCTTCGGATCAGTGCAGTGCACCGGCTGTAGCGGCCATTTGGGGGGTGAACCAACAGAAGGAAGACCTTTCTCTTTGTCTCTCTCTCTCTCACTCACTATCTAACTCTGCCTGTCCCCCCCCCCAAAAAAAAAAAGTACTTCAAAGAGTTTATGGAAAAGTGAAACCAAACAATGAGTTTATTTTGGTGCAGAACAGTCTTAAAATCCATGCATTTTTTTCCACGAACTTTTTTGAAGCTCTCTTGCATGCATGAGTTTCTAAATTTTTAGCCTGTAATCTATCAGGCATCACACAGTGCTCACAGGCAGGCTAAGCACCGTTCCTGAAGCACATTACTTTCCTCTAATCTGCACGGTCACGCCACAAGGTTGGCATTCGCAGCATGCCCATTTGACAGATGAGGAGACTGAGCCACTGTCACTCACCCAACCTCGCACAGCTGGTGAATTTGCAAGCCAGGATTCCAGTTTAAGCAAATTGGTGCTGAAGTCTGTTCTCTGAACTGCTACAATATGCTTTGTCCTCATTCATTTCTCATCAACAACAAAACAGAAAAGTGTGGAAAGCCGCAGCTTCCTTGATTGTCCTGTTTCTGTCCTTCTCTGCTTTGGAGAAGCCCCAAGGTAGCTGTGTTTAGAAATCCATGCATGCGCCGGCGCCGCAGCTCACTAGGCTGATCCTCCGCCTGTGGCGCCGGCACACCGGGTTCTAGTCCTGGTCAGGGCGCCAGATTCTGTCCCGGTTGCCCCTCTTCCAGGCCAGCTCTCTGCTGTGGCCAGGGAGTGCAGTGGAAGATGGCCCAAGTACTTGGGCCCTGCACCCCATGGGAGACCAGGAGAAGCACCTGGCTCCTGCCATCGGATCAGCGCAGCATGCCAGCCACGGCGGCCACTGGAGGGTGAACCAACAGCAAAGGAAGACCTTTCTCTCTGTCTCTCTCTCTCACTGTCCACTCTGCCTGTCCAAAAAAATAAATAAATAAAAAGAAAAAAAGAAATCCATGCACGCAAGGGAACTTCAAAAAAGTTCATGGAAAAAAATGCATGGGTTTCAAAACTGTTCTGCACCAAAATAAACCCATTGTTCAGTTTCACTTTTCCATAAACTCTTTGAAGTACTCTTGTACCCCCCCCTACAAACACACACACCACATTTCTCTGCATGCCATGGTCCTGCATGTACAGACGTTAACCCCTTGCTAGTTGGGGGAATGCGGAGGTAGTAGCCTCAGATGCCTCCTAGTAGAGCCTGGCGCAGGGCAGGGGCCTCCTGTCTCGGCAGCGTGTGGGACTGTGGATAAGCAGATGGAGCAGAAGGACGTGGCCTTGTTTTTCTGCGTCAGAACTGTTCCCATCTTGGATTAGCCACTTCCTCAAAGCCTGGAGTGTTGGTTGGATCATTATTTCTGGTTCCCAGAGCTGCAGCTATTTTGCATCTATTGGCGTGTCCATTTTCATGGATATCTCAGCGGGAAGTCAGTGCAGAGTGAATCCAGCTGTTTGTCCGCTAGCGTCTGGCCCCAGAAGTCCTCATTATCTAGTCCGATCCCTACAGCAACCTTGCCCGGCGCTGTTAGTACCCCTGCTCCACAGAGGAGAACATGGAAGTCCGCAGTGCTGCCGCATTCGGTCGGGGTCGTCACCCAGGGCCGCACAGTTAGCAGAATGCCGGTCCTGATCTTGTCTGTAGAGCCCTGCTGTGCCCAGCTCTGACCCACTGCCTCCCGCCTCCAGGCTCCAGTCAGTTCATTTCCATGCGTTTCAGTTCATTCAGTCTCAGGGAGATGCAATTGCTACACTCCTGTTCTGTGAGCAAGACTCCGGCTTCGCTCTCCAGGAGCTCGTGGTGAGCAGTGCAGGGCACAGCACGGTGGCTCTGCTGTGGGCGACGTGGGGTAGGAACGCCAGGCTGCAGGATAGGGGCAAAGACCAGAATTCCCTCCGTGTGGGTAACCGGAAAATGGCTCATGTTGAAAGTGTTGGAAGGGGTGCTTGCAGTGGGTATGACTTTTTTGTTTAAAAGAAGGACAATAGGCGTGCCTATTGGAGACCCTGCTGCTCCACTTCTGATCCAGCTCCCTGCTGACATGCCTGGGAAAGCAGAGGAAGATGGCCCAAGTCCTTGAGCCTCCACACTCACGTGGAGACCTGGAAGAAGCTCCTGGCTCCAAGCTTTGGCCTGGCCCAGCACTGGATGTTGCGGCCAACTGGGGAGTGAACCAGGGGATGGGAGATATCTCTCTCTCTCTCTCTCTCTCGGTGTGTGTAACTTTGAGTTTCAAATAAATAAGAATAAATCTTAAAATAATAGTAAATAATCATTTTGTTCTTATAAATAAATTAGTTTAAAAATAAAATTAAGAAAATAAATAAGATTTATTTATTTGTTTGAAAGGCAGAGTTACAGGCCAGCGCCGCGGCTCAATAGACTAGTCCTCTGCCTAGCGGCGCCAGCACACCAGGTTCTAGTCCCGGTCGGGGCACCGGATTCTGTCCTGGTTGCCCCTCTTCCAGGCCAGCTCTCTGCTGTGGCCAGGGAGTGCAGTGGAGGATGGCACAAGTACTTGGGCCCTGCACCCGCATGGGAAACCAGGAGAAGTACCTGGCTCCTGCCATCGGATTGGCGCGGTGCGCCGGCCGCAGCGCACCAGCCGCGGCGGCCATTGGAGGGTGAACCAACGGCAAAGGAAGACCTTTCTCTCTGTCTCTCTCTCTCACTGTCCACTCCGCCTGTCCCAAAAAAAAAAAAAAAAAAAAAAAAAAAAAAAAGAAAGTAAGAAAGAAAGGCAGAGTTACAGAGAGAGAGAGAGAGAAATTATCCATCTGCTGGTTCACAGTACAAATGTTTGCAATGGCCAGGGCTGGGCCAGATCAAAACCAGAACCTGGAACTCCATCTGGATCTCCCATGTAGGTGGCATGGCCCAAGCACTAAGCACTTGGCTCATCTTCCACTGCTTTCCCAGGCACATTAGCAGGGACCTGGATCGGAAGTGGAGCAGCTGGGACTCAAACCAACGCTCATGTAAGATACCAGTGTCCCAGGCATTGGCTTAGCCCACTGTGCCACAGTGCCCGCCCCAGGGGATGGCTTCTGCTTCAGCCACATTTGAGGGAGCACGCTGGCTAGAGGCAAGGCAGCCGGAGAACAGGGACATATAGGGAGCTCCTGTTCTGACCACACAGGCACCTGCTTGGGCCACTTTCCCAAAGCACCGCCCACGGGGAACTTCCACTAAAGGACTTTGTTTCCTGCGGTTCCGGAGTCTGCAATTCTGAAGCAAAGTGTCAGGAGGCGGGGCATCTGCAGAGGCCACTTTCCCCTCCTCTTGTGTGTATCTGGTGCCCCCTCCTCCTCCTCCTCCTCTTCCTCCAATGAGGACGCTAGTTAGATTGGATTAGGGCTCACCTTCATGCCCTCATTTTAATTTACTTACCTCTCAAGGCCTTGTCTCTAAAAATAATTACATTCTGAAGTAGGGCGAGTTAGGACTTGAGCAGATGGATGGGGTGGAGGAGGGGCGCACATGAACCCCTGTGGTCTGGAGTCAAGGCAGGTCCAGGTGGCAACATGAAAAAGGCCTGGGCCACATGGCAGGGCGCTTGGGATGCTGCTTAGACGAGTTCAGATTGCTGGTTAAGATTCCTTTCTGTATTGTTTTTTATTTATTTGAAAGCCAAAATGACAGAAAGAGAGCGAGGGACAGATCTCCCATCCGCTGGTTCACTCCTCCAGTGGCCACAGCGGCCGGGGCAGGGCCAGGCTGAAGCCAGGAGCCAGGAATTGTATCTGGGTCTCCCACAAGGGTGGCAGGGGCTCAAGCACTTGGGTCACCTTCTGCTGCCTTCCCAGGCGCATCAGCAGAGAGCTGGATGGGAAGTCAAGAGGAGCAGCCTGGACTCATACCAGCGCTCCAATATGGGATGCTGGCAGTGCAAACAGAGGCTTAGCTTCCTGCACCATAACGCCAGCCTCAGATGTTGCAATTTAATCTGTGCTCTAGGGATTTCATCCCCTTGTATGGAACATATACCTCTGCATGTGTGCGATTCTGTAGGATGTGATTTTCCATGGTGCTGGATGCATCATTAAATAACTTTGCATCTCACGGTGAGAAACTCCTTCTCCTTTCCTTTCTCTTTCAACTCTTCAAGAAGAATATTTTCCTTGATCATCATTATCCGTCTTTCACACCTCTCTGCCATTTGCAGAGTCTCCTGTTGAGCCGAGAGAAAAACAAGGAGTCTCACAGAAGAATGCTCCCTAGCTGGGATTTGAAAGCGTTCTTTGTGTCCAAGTTCACCACTTGCTGAATGTGTAGGCTTGCCTGTCGCTTACGGCGAATGAATCTGGGCTTCCACTTGCAATGATGATGCAATGCTTGCCTGTATGACCTAAATGAGGCCAGGTTTTCAGCAGTGAGTTTATTAAAAAAGTATTGTACAAGGAAAAGAATGAATCCTATAAGGGTTGACCAAAATGACGAATGTAGGATGCAGAAGTCAGAAGCGTGGGAAGTACAGTTGTAGGCTACGGTGAGGGGAAGGTGGGAGAAACAGGTGAAAGCCACTGGGAATCTCCAGTATATGACACAGCTGTTGAAGGTGTGTGTACTTGCTCATACATGTGGGCGGCGTGTGTGTGTGTGTGTGTGTGTGTGTGTTCTTGTACTCTGAAAATCGTCCCTTCAGCTGAGATGAATCAGTAAAATTGGCTCTGCCTTCATTTTCACTCCACAGGCAGAATTGAACATTTACCTCCTGAATTCTGGGATGGGAATTTAGCATAGGGCTTAAGACACCTGCTAAGATGCCTGCATCCCAGTTTCTCATAACTGGGTCTGGCCCCCTGGCCCCAGCTTCCTGCTAATGCAGATCCTGGGATGGTTCAAGTACTTGGATTGCTCCCACCCACATGGGAGACCTTGAGTGAGTTCTGAAATCCCAGCTTCAGCACAGCCCAGTCCAAGCTGTTGCAAACATTGTTTGTTTCTCCAGAAGCAAATAGTTGACAAGTTACTGGGCATGCTCCATGTGCCAGGCTCTGTGCCCCGTGCTGTCGCTACCGCAGGGTCCTAGCTAAGAGGTTAGAGACTTGCATGGGAGACTCCCAGCTGCACCACTGACCAGCCAAGGCCCCCTCCTTGCATGGAACGGACAAAGGCACATGCCACACAGGTTGCCTGGTGCAAACGGAGCTGAGGTGTGTGACCACTCCGCACACTGTGGAAGGGTCAGCTCCTTCTCCGAGCACCTAATTGGATAACTGGAGCAATTAAGCTAGAAACGTTCCAAACGCCGTGCCGCGGAGAGCTGGCAAGGAGAGGACCACGTACATGGTCAGGAGGTCAGGCGCTGTCCTTTTGGAAGCAGTGAGTTTGAAGGAGGCTGGCGAGCATTCGTCTAAGAGGGGATTGGAGATTATTACAATGCAGCCCCTGAATTTTCATAATGAGCCCAACACATGTGCAGTGCTCCAGGCAGAATTACTGAAAGGAAATATCAAATCAGACTCGCTCCATCCAAACCCATGGCAGGCTCCCTTCCAGGGGGGCCGGGGTGGGGAACGACTTCAGGTTAACAAGTTAATGACACCTGCCTACTGTGCCTTTAATTACCCTGCACAGCTCCAGCGCACACTGCCAACCCCAGCAGCCGTCGCACAGTCCCTAGGCTCTCCCCACAGTGATAACACAGCTGTCTTCCCACAAGCTTTCCTGAGGAGGCTGAGCATTGCGCCAAGAAGCCGATGCTATGTTTCTCATAGGGGGTCGTCCTTAATGGGGGGAACAGGCCTTGGGAGGTCGATAGTATTGTGCTTATTTTTTAAAATAGATTTATTTATTTGAAAGGCAGAGACACAGAAAGAGAGAGAGAGAGAGAGGTCTTCCATTCACTGTTTTACTCCCCCACAATGGCTGCAATGCCCGGGGCTGGGCCATGCCAAAGCCAGGAGTCAGGAGCTTCTTCTGGGTCTCTCACGTGGGTGGCAGGGGCCCAAGCACTTGGGCATCCTCTGCTGCTTGAACAGGGTGCTGGGTTGGAAGTGGAGCAGCCAGGACTGCTGGAACTGGCACCTATATGGAACGTCAGCTCTGCAGGTGGCGGCTGAACCTGTGTTATTTACCTAGGAGGACACTTAGGCTTAAATATAGGAAGTGACACGTCCATGGTCTCCCAGGTTGGAAGGCAGTCAGCAGCAGAATGAGGTCTCTCTGGCTGCAAGTCAGCTCACTCCAGGATTCCATGCGGCTGCGTAGCATCTGGCCAGCCCCCCACCTCCCATCCCCGACTCTGTCCCTCTCCTTCTTTCTTTAGCCTCTCTTCCAACCCTGCCCATTTCTGTTTTCCCTCCCCCTTCCTTTCTCTTTCTTTCTTCCCATTCTTCTGTCTATCCTTTCTTTGTTTCCTCTCTTACTTTTCTCATAACAAATGTGCACCGGGACCTACTTACCTGTGCTACTCAAAGAAGGTTTTCCCCTCTATCATGTGCACCTCGTACCTGGGGGAGACAGAGGAGGAAGACTGGTACCAGCCTTCCTGTGTTGTCTGGTACCAGCCTGCACAGTCAGTCCAGCAAGCCAGTGGGTGGCAAGAGGTGGCCCGTGGAAGGCCAAACTGTGCAGGACGCCCCCAAGTGGGGAAAAGGTGCAGGCTGTGTGGGGTCAGCACTCGGAGCATCACAGTGTTGAAGGTGCTGCTGTGGGGATGAGCTTCGTGGGTTTGAGGACTCACCCAGGCAAGGAGGCCCATATGACTGGAGCAGGGTGAGCAACAGGCAGGCTGGGAGGAGATGGCTTCAGGGAAGAGGGGCCGATCAGGTCTGTTCCATGGCCAAGGCAGAGGGATGTGCTGTGCTGGCCAAGAGCCGACACCAGGCAGAACCAGGCGCTTGGCTACCGGTTGTCTACACCTTGACCCTGAGCCAGAACGTGGGTCTGTGTTCTTTGCTCTCTGTACCTCTGGGCCTCCCCGTGGTGGGTGGCCTTTATCTCTGCCGACCATTCCCGTGTTGAGATTTGCCCAGCCTCTTGAGTTCGGATCATCTTAAGTAACCTGTGTCGCTAGCTGCTTCACAGGGTTCGTGAAGTTTGCTGGAATGGATGAGGTCAACCACAAGACGTGAGTCCCTGGTTTTGCTGTGTCGCCTTGGGCAAGCCTTTCTCCTGTAAAAGGGACTCCCTTGATACCCTTCCTGCAAAGCCATCTCCGTGTCCACCCTGGCAACATGACAGCCTCCTCAAAAGTCCACCTCCCGCATAGGCTGCTGACCAAGCTGTCTTTATAATTGGTGGCCTGTGAGAGCAGGTGAAAATCTGAGTTCTCTCATCCACAAAGAGTGAGTGAGACAAGTCAGTGTAAGTGCTTGTCACAGCTCTTAGAATAATGAGTTAATATTGGTGCACACTGTTATTAACCAGCGTGATACTAACCTGCAAAGCCATAGAAATAGCACAGAGAAATGAAACACATCAGTTTCCAGTAGATGTAGACAACAAGAAATGTGGATCAGGCTTTCTGGTAAGGGTCCAAAGCGGGACCCAAAGGAGGACGTGTGGTTCTGATCCACCTAGGACAAGGAGATCTTGGCCAGGGGGTGACCGTAGATGTACCTGTGCTTGACCTTGGATGGGTGGTTACCATCCCAAACAAATGTATTTCCCAATGACCCAAAAACAGAGTCAGGCCTCTGCAATTCTTCCTTTAGCAATGTAGTCTTCACTTATGTATTCATTTTCTTCTTTATTATTTTCCTATCATTCACTACGGAAGTTCAGGAAAGTGGGCCAATGTGGGTTAAGTTGTGTGTTGCAGGAATAATCACAAGAAAATTTCAGTCCTTGGAAACCTGTCTGTTTCATGCCTGTCACATGTCAGCAGGGGTGCACTGCTGGGATCCAGGCTGGTGGGGGCGGGGAAGGCTCCTTTATAGCAAAGCACTCTACCGCCTTCTAGAAAGTCAAGGAACGGAGTGCCTGGCCGGAAACGCACCTGTTCCTAGTGCACATCACTCATTCCTACATGGCAGTGGTGAAAGCAGGCCATGTAGCCATCCACAGCTGAGCTGAAAGCAGGCAGACACACATGGTCCTACCATGTGCTCAGAAGAGCCGTACCCTTGGTCCCAGAAAAGTTTTGCTTTCCTGTTCCTCAGAGAAGTGGCTTCACTCCCCATGTCTCAGAGCTGGCTCCTGAAGTCCCTGCGTTTCCACACCCCAGACTGGCTCTTCTGTGAGGACCTGATGCAGATTCGATCTGATTGTTCTGTTTTGTTCCTATGAGATTGAATTCCGAGTAGCTCAGCCCCACCAGATCGCCATTATCCTCTATTAACATTGATGAGTTGGTCTTTTTTAGCCATCCAGAATTACACTTTAATTGAATCATTCATGAGAGGGGCAGGGCTCCCAGCACAGGTCAAACAGAAAGGTGCAGGATCCGATGTTAGACGGGCCCAGCCCAAATCTCAGCTCTGGCATTGAGAAGATGCGTGGCTTTTGCAAAGGGAGTTTGCCTCCCTGAGGCTCTGTTGTCGGGCATGGAGAGACCTGATTAAGCGCCAAACTCTGCTGGGCTTCTAACAGGGGACTCCAACAATGTGATGCCGAGAGAGAAACTCAGGTGCTGCTGGGGAACCTCGGGCGAGGAACCGGGGAACACAGGAGCAAGGACTTCAAAGCGATGCCCAGGGAAGGCTGCAGGGTTCACGCCAGTAGGCTGGTTCTGGGGTTATGCTCCCGTGGGGCCAGGCCTCCTAATACTGGCTTACAATGTTGAAGAAATACTTCCTATGTAAGAATCCCCAGGCTTTCTATTTTAATACCCTGGAATCCTGGGAGCCTCAGTGTCTTGCACTCTAGAGCCATTGCACAAGGGGGCGTGCACATGGAAGCTCTGCTTCTTCCCCTTCGTGGCATCCCTGGGATGAGCAGGAAGTGACCCACTGTAAGTCGCAATGGTTGAAAGCGCCTGGGGACAGGGAAGTGGGTGCCAACCACCTGACTGATTGGATTCATGCTGACGGTGCAGCTAAATGCTCTGGTGTGTTTGTCTACACGGTTCAGGCTCACTGGGCATTTGATAAAGATCCCCTCTGAGTGCAAAGACACCATGCCTGGCAGGCTGTATGTACATCATAATACATCTTCTCTTCTGAGAGAGAGAGAGAGAGAGAGACTATTAAAATCTTTTGTTTTTCCTAAGAACACTAACTCCCTTCCATTCAAATCAAATTCCCCTCTCAGTTGACTCGGTTTACCTACCTGTGCCAGGCCTCAATGCCTGTCTCCTCAATTTCTACCGAAGTGCCAGGGAAGCCACATGGCTGCTTATCAGAACCGATGGCCAGCAGACCAGAGTGGAAACCTTTGAGAACCCTGGGTCAGGAAGGGGTCGTGCTGGAATCATGGCTGTCTTCCACCAAAATGAAACCCAAAGGCAAGACCTGGGGCCCAGAATGGGCCAGGGAAAAGCGCTTCAGAGAGCTGAGTCTCAAGAGAGTCCCTGAGCTGAGGACCAGAGGCCTGGCCGTGAGTTCCAGGAGCTTGTAGTCAGAGCAGAGGGCGCAGAGATGGTGTGAGAACTGGCCGAGGGGGAGCAACACTGGCCATCAGGCAAGACTCTTTTCCCCAGCCCGAGGCCGACGCCTCTGTGTCATCTGTTTGATGATTGCACATTGTCAACGTCTTCCTCTTACTCACTAGATGGAGTCTCTCTGCCATTTGTCCCTGCCACCCAGACACACAGTGTGTTTCCTTCAGTACTAAGCCATGACACACAGGCAATTTACGTATACATTGCTCTTTCTTGATTTTCACAGTAACACGGATCAACCTCTGCTTGATACAGATCGATCTCTACTCAACACTCTCGGTCATGTACGTATCCTAGATAGGACAAGTTCAACAATGGGTGCCGTTATTAGTATCATAAAGTGAATTTGTATTTGTAATTAGCACCAAATACCCTTTGTTTAGTAGCTCACGTTGCAGTGTCGTATTTCATGTCTGCTGTCATCTTGTAAAGTTGGTATTACCCCCATTGGACAGATGGAAAAAGCAAGGCTCTGGGCCGCAGAGTACCTTACCCGGTATATACAGAGGAAGCTGAGCCGAGAGATGCAGAGGTCTGGGACCAGGCAAAACGGCCTCTCCATTGTGGAGTGCATGAGGGGAGCTGGAAGGGGACCTCTTGGGGGAGGGGAGTGCAAGATATAAAGCCATAGTCCCGCCCAGAAAAGGGAGAGAACATGGAAATAAAGTTTGACCAATCCTCCCCGGGAAGGGGGACATCTGTGGAGGTCCTGAGGGAGTCGTCAGAATTTAACCATGCAGAGTGGAAAGCAACATGAGTTGTTGCAAAGAAAATGGCCCCATCAGGCTCTGAAATATAGATATTCCCCAAGCTACGTGATTGTGGATGTGTGATTCCTAGCAAGTCCCCAAGCCTCGCTGACGCCCAGTTTCCCTACTTCCTGGGGAAAGGGGCTGAGCGAGGGGCCGTTCAAGTGGATGTTATTTGCGCGTAGGCTCAGCAAAAAGCTCCCTGGAGATTTTCCATTTGTCAAAAGAAGAAAGAGAAATCAGGGCCCAAGTGATGGTAATATTTTTAGATTGCGTTGCTTCTCGCAGGCTCTTTGGTCGGTTTAAATGTGGGCTTCGGGGCAGGGCAGTGACACGAGTGAGCTGAAGGGGCCAGTGTGAGAGAGCTCCCTGGCCCTGAAAACCGAGGGGTGACAAGGCACAGCAGGAGGCGGACGGCTCCGTGCAGGCTGTGGCTAAAAAGGTCTTAATGGATGAGGCTCTTGCCTGATTTGTGATTACAGGATTCTTTGCTGTCCATCACATCTCGGCCTCAGCAGCAGCGCTGAGGAATCTGTCACTGTATTTCCTTGTCAGCCTCTCGTTCCCCAGGGCAGGAGTGAACCTACCCAGGGTGGGGCTTGAAGTCGGTTCTCTTGCTTCGTTTGCTTCTGCCTTATTCCATGTGAACCTGGGTAACTCAGGAACCTTGGCTTTGGAAGCATCATCATCATCATCATCAGAGAACATCTCACCCGGCCCCTTCCCGGTGCAGGTGGGGAAACTGAGGCCCAGAACTGGAAGGGGGAATGGGTGAAGATGGAGAGGCAGAATGGCCTGAGCTGGTGCCTGGTGTCCCCGACAGTCAGGTCAAATGAGCAAGCGGCAAGCAAGAGTGGCCCCAGTTCAAACTTGGCGAGGAGGCGGGCAGCTCTGGCTGTGAAGACCTGCACACACTGGGGAGGCCTTGAGGGTCAGACCTTTCCAAGAGAGGTTAAAAAAAAAAAAAAAAAAACATGATCCGAAGGATGCATTCAAATCAGGATGAAGCACGGAAGCCCAGAGAAGGGGTCCCAAGGCCAAGGTCAGAGCCCTGGAGTGGGTGAAAGGGCAGTGTGGGGGGTGGTAGTCAGAGTGACAGATGCTGTGATACCCACCATTTGCCTCCTCCTCCCCCACCCATCTTCCCTCCCCTTCTCTCTTTTTTTCTTGAACATGGCCATGGGTGTAAGACCCCATTTGCTTACAGACCACAACTAGTCTGGAAGGAGCAGAAGCGGTCTCACAAAGCCATTGTCATTTACTCACAAAACCATTGTCGTTTCTGCTAAAGGAAATCAGGCAGAGAGGAGAGCAGCCGTTAAGTACCGATGTTGGAGAAATAGGCGAGGTCTAACGCTTGGGTTAAGAAAAATGCATCCATCGATTCACAGCCTCAACAACGTGCTTTCTCTTTGCCGGGGTCCCAACTCCCTTCTTCCCTGCCTGTGTGACGGAGGCAGCACCCAAAGCCGCTCACTGGTAATAGCTCACTGGGTTGTTGAGAGAATTCAGTGAGGTACTGCAGGGAGAGAGCACTTTCTAAAAGTGTTCTTCTTGTTGTTGTTGTTTTTACTGCTTACTTTTCTGTCATTTTCCATTCACTGTTTACTCTTCTGGTAGTAGTAGTATGAGGATTATTTCACTTGAGATTGTGTTGATTGTTGCGAGAACCCTGATGATGTTGTATTAGGGGTTTTCCTTATGGTCAAATCAGAGAAATCCAGCCCCGCTCCTAAAAGGAGCACTGAATGGCTGGATTTGATGGTTTATAGCCCTTGTCTGTTCTCCTGAGGAACAGTCACTTGCCTACTTGCTACTTGTTGAATTCTTTATATCGTGGGGAGTTAGGCTTGTGATCATAAAGTAAATTGAGAGTACCTCATTGTAAAAATTAAAAGAAAAATAAGAAAGGAAGGAGAAAGAGGGTGGGAGTGAGGGAGGAAGAGAGGGAGGGTAAGGTGGGAAGTACCATTATGTTATTAAAACAGTGTATTTGAAATACATGAAGTCTGTTCACTATATATAAATAAATAATAAGATTTAAAAAAAAGAGATGAGAGGAACCAGAAAGCTCAGGAAGTAGTTTGAAGTCGACCTATTTTCTTGTATTGGAGTCTCAGCCGCGTCTGTGGCTGGTTTCCTGGGTTAGGTGGCCGTTGGAACCTTCTACCACCTGCCGTCTCCTCTCTCGCACTGGGGATTTCCTGGTGGAACTGAGCTGCTGACATTTGCTCCTGCCTGGGCATCTGGACCCCTGCTTTGAAATAGCTCAGAGTCTGCAGACAGCCAGTGTATCGGCACTACCCTCTGCTTCTTTTCCATAGCAGACATCACTAATCAATCCCAACACAGATACTGTGAACATCCTGCTGAATCCAGGGCTGGAGCTGCTCCATAAGCAGCAGTAGGGGAGCTACTGTGAGGGAGTGGCCCAGCGCCCCCAGACACAGAGCCTCTTGAGATGCCAAAGGACAGAGGGGTAAACACCAGAGCATTTCTTAGAGGCACTGAGCTGACGGAGCACTGCGGCTCAGCCTTGAGACAGGCAGTGAGAGAACAGGGCTGTCTGCTTTGACGTGTCCTCAGCCGGGGGCCGGGGTGTGGAGTCGATATGAGGGTTTAAGGGATTTCGGCTCAGGGCCAGGACCAGCTTATTTCGCTGATTTGGGCAACAGCCTAAACATCTTTATCAGCGGCTGCGAATACTCAAGGCCCTGGCTTTGGCTCAAGCCTGCTGGGAAAATGCTACGGCTGGCTGGCTGGGTCTCAGAGCCAGCGGTCAAGGCACTTGGATTTTCAGTGAGTGTGCAAAGACAGCAGGAGGACAGGAGGGGTCCCGCAGATACTTAAGTGACATAGGGACAAAGATTTCTCAACAGACCTCCAGTGTGCTAGCCCCCCTGGCGGGAGATAGCCACAATGGGGTGGGCGTATCTGTCACCTGATACCTGATGCAAGAGTGAACGCAGATAGGTTGAGCACCCAGCATTCTACGAGGCACCCTGCTGAGGGTGAGGCATTGGTTTCTAGTTCTCTGTGGTCTTGAGATGCCCACCAGAGCAGGTGAATGTCAGACACCACCCTGCAGTTGATCATCTTGGACCTCATACTGAACCCATAAGGCGTTAATGCCTGATGGCTGGGGATTCCTCTCAGAGTCTCTCTCTCCTTTCTCTTTGGGTTCTCGCTCACTGGAATTCACTGCTGCTCCGTGACAAGGTTTTCTGCTCTACGCCGAGTCCTCGATGTTTTAAAAAGATGTTCAGGGCTGGCACCGCAGCTCACTAGGCTAATACTCCGCCTTGTGGCACCGGCACACCGGTCTGTCCCGATTCTGTCCCAGTTGCCCCTCTTCCAGGCCAGCTCTCTGCTGTGGCCCGGGAAGGCAGTGGAGGATGGCCCAAGTGCTTGGGCCCTGCACGCCATGGGAGACCAGGAGAAGCACCTGGCTCCTGCCATAGGATTAGCGCGGTGCGCCGGCCGCAGCACACCAGCCACAGTGGCCATTGGAGGGTGAACCAACGGCAAAGGAAGACCTTTCTCTCTGTCTCTCTCTCTCACTGTCCACTCTGCCTGTCCAAAAAAAAAAGATGTTTGGTAAGACAAGTGCTGCCTTTGATCCTTAGGGCACACCCCTTATTACATGTCCCCGAGGGTTGGTTTGTCTCTCTGTCACTGCATTCCAAGTAGATTCTCTATACTCATGGCATTAGGCACACACCTCCCTAGTCCCATGGTGGTGCAGTGTTTTGAACAGCTTTTGATGTGGAAACTTGTCAAAGGTCTTTCTCTTCTTCTTGTTCCTTTTTTTCCAATCTAATTAACTGATTTCCACAGATTACTTGAGCTAGATGCCTGTTCGTCATCTCAGAAGGCGTGAAGAAATGAGTTAAGCAGATGTGTGGTGCTGGCGTTGTCTTTCTGTAACCGGAGAGTGCGTGTTACGTAACACGCATTTATTGCTGACTGTAATCCTGGTTCCACGTACAGTGTTAGATCAAGGGAGAGAACATCCAGTCTCACCTCCTTCCAGGTCTCCCCGTCTTTCTTCTCTCTTCAATTTCCTCTTGACCTACACCCACCCTCTTGGCTACACACCGGTGTGGGGAACAGTTATGGCCAGGAGGAGGAGAGCGTTAAGAATCCTGCAGAGATATGGGGACTTGGCATCCTGTTAGCTTCACTGCTTGTCCAGGGCTGGGATAGGACTCTTTCACTGTTAGTGATGGAGAACCGAACCAAACTGACCTAATCAGCTAGGAGTGTACTGGCTCAGGGATGAGGAAAGGGGGAGTCCCTCTCTTCCTGTGCGGCTTTATTCCAGTGTTGCCGCCAGGCCTTTGTTTTTCTGTCTCTGTCTTCTTCCATCTCAGGGCTCGGCTCTCTCTGTTGGCTTCATTCGCTGGTGAATTCTGACTCATGGTGGCAAAATGGGACCAGCAGTTATTACCTTCAAATTCTCTGACATTTAGATTCCATGGAAAGAATGATATCTCTCTGCCTTCTTTCTCTCTCTCTCTCTCTCTCTCTCTCTCTCATTCTCTCCCTCCCTACCTCCCTTGTCAATAGCTCCAGTAACAGTGTCCAGACTCTCTATGATTAGACTGGTTCAGTTACATGCTTGTCCTTGAACAAAGCCGTGTGTGCCTAGGGCTGGGAGATGGCTAAGCTGAGTCACGTGATCAGCCTTGCAGCATCAATGATGTCATATGAAATATATGGAAGGAAAAGGGAAGAAAAAAAGTTACAGAACACAGAGTAGCTAAAAGAACATGTGCCCGTTATTCAACCATTATTTGAATGTTTATTCATAGAAAGTGAACAGATTTCATGTATTTCATAGATGCAATTCTATGGAGGAAACCATACTTCTCTCATACCTCAGTCCTTCCTCCTTCCTTCCTTTCTCTTTTTTCCTTTAATTTTGGCAATAATATACTTTTTTTCTGAGAGGTAGAGTTGGACAGTGAGAGAGAGAGAGAGAGAGAGAGAGAGAGAGAGAGAAAGGTCTTCCTTTCCATTGGTTCACCCCCCAAGTGGCCGCTACGGCTGGCGCATTGTGACCGGTACGTTGTAGCCAGCATGCTGCGCTGATCCAAAGCCAGGAGCCTGGTGCTTCTCATGGTCCCCATGCGGGTGCAGGACCCAAGCACTTGGGCCATCCTCCACTGCCCTGCCGGGCCACAGCAGAGAGCTGGACTAGAAGAGGAGCAACCAGGACAGAATTCAGCGCCCCAACCAGGACTAGAACCTGGTGTAGCAGCGCCGCAGGCAGAGGATTAGCCAAGTGAACTGCAGCGCCGGCCAATAATATACTTTTAATTTATTTTATAATTGCAGGCCTAATGCACCACTAACTAATGTTCAACAAGAAAAAAGTAGAAAGACCACCGTCCCTTAGGAGTGTAGATAAGGGCTAAAAACAATAATCAAATCATAAGATGTCATTTTCATTCTTATGAAATTTATTTATTTGAAAAGCAGAATGACACAGAGAGAAGAGAGGGAGGGAGATGAAGATGGAGAGAGAGAAAGATTAGAGGTAGAAGTAGAGGTAGAGATTAGAGGTAGGCCGAGGCAGGGGCAGAGGCAGGGGCAGGGACAGGGGCAGGGGCAGGGGCAGAGAGGTAGAATTTCCATCTACTGATTCACTTCCCAAATGACCACAACAGCCAGGGTTGGGTCAGGCTAAAGCCAAGAGCCAGAAGCTCCTTCTGGGTCTCCCCATGTGGGTGGCAGGAACCCAAATACTTGAGCTGTCATCCACTGCCTTCCTAGGCACATTTGCAAGAAGCTGGGCTGAAGTACAGAGTAGCTGGCATTTCAAGCAGCAGCTTAACCTACTGCACCATAATGCCAGCCCCTCAACCTTTAAATGTTTTTCCTGGAGTCAAATTTCCAAAAATCCAAATCCAATGATTTTCCCAAATGCAGTTCATTGTGTTTAGGGGAAGCTGCACTGGGAATCTGATGAGTCTGGTTCAACTTCTGGCTCCAGTACGAATTTACTGTTCCATATCCTCTGGGCTTTAATCTTCCCCTCTGTCAAAGACCATCCTGTAGTCTTGTGCATCTCTTTGTCTCCAGGGATGGGAGAGTTGTGCTTGAACTTCCTGCCAGCAGCCCTGCAGCTGAATTCTTTGATGCTGCTTGCCTGTATGGCTCAGTTTCTGAGTCACCTACTTTGCCATGCACCAGACTCTGTTGGAATATTGCCGTAGTCTTTGCTGAGACCCTCCCTTGAATAGCTGCATACTTTCCAGAGTTTCGGTCGAGGGTGACTTTCTCTTGGCTCTGGTCATCTCTATCATTCCCAGTCTCTTCCTGTTAATGAAATACAGCCCCTGTCTATTCCCTGTCTATCCTATCCATTTTTAGTAATGAGATCATGAGATGCGATAAGGGGAAATTGGTCTCTTGCAGAACCATATTGGGTTGTGTTGGAAAAGATATTAACAGTCTCTCTATGATACAATTTCTCTCCCCTGGGAAAAGCCCTAGCTGATTGAATCCTAGCTGAGGATCGAGACAGCAGTTTGGAAGCCAGTTTTGAACCTCCACGATTACACAAAACTTGGTAGTCGGTAAAATTAGAACGTTCTTGTTGACAGTTAGTATCCTCTTCTCCCTCAGAAAACTAGAACACCATTAGGAGACACTTTCTGGAGAAGACGGCTTTGTGTTAGGACTTGAGGCATCCATTAGGCTCTCTGCTGGAAGACATAGGAAGCAGGTGAATAATGTAAATGTGTGAATGGAGCTGGTGTCTACCGTGTGCTGGCTGAGTGGTGGGGATACACTGAAGCAGACACTAGCCATGTTCAGCTTCTTCCTATGTTGACATACAGGAAGGAAAAGTCCAGTGTAGTCAAATCTTTCAAGAGATGATAGAAATCTTGACCTTTCTATTAAACTAAATTTCTGCATGTTGGCTGTTTCTAATTACAAGGTCTTGAGGGTGCAGGGTCAGAAGAAAAGGCATGATAAATGCTGGACAGGCCATGAGCAAAGACCCAGAGACAGGACCAAGTATCACGTGTAGGAGCCACACAAAGGCCTGTGAGTGGACCCCGGTGGAAAGGATATCAGTAGGTAGAGCCAGATCAAGGAGAGACTCAAAGCCATGCAGAGTGGTTCACACATGATGCACAGACAGGGAACAAATCATGTAGAGGGTGTAGGCAAGACAGAGGAACTCCAGGAGCAGAGAAGGCAGCTAGGAATACATTGCTGTTAGTCTGTCTAAAGCATGCTCTCTGGTAAAGTGAATTAGACACTGAATTAAGGACACCACGCAGTAGGATTGAACAGTCAGATTGACTAAACAACAACAACAACAAAAAAGGAGAGTGAGAGATCAAGAGAAAGGGGAGATAAAATTTTGCCTGTAGATTTCAGCATTTATTGAGAATCCCTAGTTTGCAAGGTCTGTACACCAGCCTAGTCACAGGAATTCCAATATAAATAAGAAGTGAATCACGCCTTGGACTGCTCCCAGTCTAGATGAAGAAATCCAGAGAGAGGAAGCTGAGAGATCACGTGCCACAGCCTTGTTCTAGTTGCTTAGTTATAATAGAAATAGAAGGCCGGCGCCGCAGCTCACTAGGCTAATCCTCCACCTTGTGGCACCAGCACACTGGGTTCTAGTCCAGGTCCAGACACCGGATTCTGTCCCGGTTGCCCCTCTTCCAGGCCAGCTCTCTGCTGTGGCCCGGGAAGGCAGTGGAGGATGGCCCAAGTGCTTGGGCCCTGCACCCCATGGGAGACCAGGAGAAGCACCTGGCTCCTGCCATCAGATCAGCGCAGTGCGCTGGCCGCAGCGCGCCGGCCGCAGCGGCCATTGGAGGGTGAACCAACGGCAAAGGAAGACCTTTTTCTCTGTCTCTCTCTCTCACTGTCCACTCTGCCTGTCAAAAGAAAAAAAAAATAGAAATAGAAGAGTGCAAAATGAGATGGCAAAGCCGCTGTCTACATCTCATATTCAGTAATGAAACGGAAGTCTGCCCATTTTTATGGTGTAATATCACTCAAAGCAGGTGCATGGATTTTTGTGACGCTTGGAGGATGTGTTTGGGGTGATCTGACCATGTGGCAGCTGGAACTGTGGTACAACACGATGTCCTCTTGGATTTGCCTTGGGTGTGATGTGCCTATCATTTAGATATAGAGAAGAGTGGTCTGCAGTATGAACCCCAAAATGATTGGCACTAGGAAGACCTAATCAATAGCAGACTTATTTTGCAAGTGAGCTGCTTAGGACATGAATACCTGTATGTGTGGTAAAAGCTGAGATGGTTAAGGGGTTTTGCAAACAGTGCAAGGGGATTGAGCTAATTATCACATACACACCCTTCATAAGAGTGATTTTTTTCTGGCCCTAAACTCGAAAAAGAATTTGTAAAGGGAGGTGTGAGAAAGAATATTCTCTCTGTAAGAGACATGGAACATTTAATGCTTTATCCCCTTGAGAGCCACGATATTATCACTGCATCACTTTGTGTTACCTGTGTTGAATGAGGGGATGAAGCCTTCTAAGAAAGGAAAAGAGGTGGAACATTTCCATCTATTTCTCTCTCATTCACTTCCTTCTTTCCTTCCCTCCCATGCCTCCTCCCTCTTTCCTTCTGTTCATTCCTTGGGCATCTCTGCAGGATACCTGGGGTGACTCCCACCAGGAACCTGTCCCACAGGTAAGGGAGATTTACTGTCAGCAGCTGGCGGTGCTGAGACATGTGAAAGGTACAGGAAGACACATGCACCTGCAACCCCACGGGTAGAACAGCGTATGGCTTCCCCCTGCCTAAACAGCACTTGAAATTCCCGATGATGTCTTGCTTCTTGCTTTACAATGAGGATCTCATTCTGGAGTCCTTCCATGACCGAAGGAAGGTGATCTCTGTGCAGTGTAGGACATCTGTGCTTTAGACATCAAGATTATACTGGGGGCCGGCGTCGCAGCTCACAAGGCTAATCCTCCACCTGCGGCACCGGTACCCTGGGTTCTAGTCCCAGTTGGGGTGCCAGATTCTGTCCCGGTTGCTCCTCTTCCAGGCTTGCTCTCTGCTGTGGCCCGGGAGGGCAGTGGAGGATGGCCCAAGTGCTTGGGCCCTGTACCCGCATGGGAGACCAGGAGGAAGCACCTGACTCCTGGCTTCCGATCAGCACAGCGTGCCTGCCAGCCATAGCAGCCATTTCGGGAGTGAACCAACAGAAGGAAGACCTTTCTCTCTGTCTCTCTCTCTCTCACTGTCTAACTCTGCCTGTCCAAAAAAAAAAAAAAAAAGGATTATACTGGGAACGGTGTAAGCATCAACACGTGTCATATAAATATACAGCAGCAGGGTCTATGTCACAGAACAGGGATGCAGACCCAGATAAAGATGGGGGGGGTCTTTTCTTTTTTTCAAAGATTTATTTTATTTATTTGAAAGGCAGAGAGAGAGAGATTTTTGATTTGCTGATTGAGTCCCCCAGTGCCTTCAGCAGCCAGGGCTGGGCCAGGCTAAAGCCAAGAGCCATGAACTCCATCCAGATCTTCCTTGTGGGTGGCAAGGACCCAAGTTCTTGGACCATCTTCCGCTGTTTCCCAGGCACATTAGCAAGGGAGCTGGACCAGAGTGGAGGAGGCAAGACTCAAACTAGTATTCCCATGTGGGATGCCACAGGCGGCAGCGGCTTAACCCACTGAGCCACAACACCAGCCCCAACGGGGGGGGGGGGGCTTTCAATAGCTGGATCAGAGTTCAAGGTCCCCGTAAGCTCTGGGATTTGAGAGGTGGAGGGGATTAAACAGCATTTTGTAGGCTGTACTGGTTTGCCCAGAGGGGTGGCTTGTCCCTCATAATCTGTATTAGGGACACTTCCAAGCCTCCTCAAACACACACGCAATCTAAATTAAAAACCGTGTGGCTTTCTGTGCACACATTACCTCCCAGCAAAGCCCCCATGACTGCTTCCAACCACACTGCCGCTGTGAGACCACCTGGAGAGAAGCTCTGAGCCAGCATGGGCCAGCTGCCCCTCCTTAATTCAACATAGAATTCTGGGTGCTAAAGCCACAGAGTCATCCCCTGCTCCCGTGGCTGCTCGGCCTTGTCCTCAGGGACTGGAGTCAAAGATACCTGAGAGCAGCAGAGCAAGTCCGCCACCCACCCTCCAGATGAACTTGTCCTCGCATGCTTGGGGCGACCCTCAAATGCATGCAAGGGCTGCTGCTGCTGGCACTACCCAGTCATTGGAGGAGTCTGGTCCTCTTCACCCTGAGACACTGCTCAGGAGCAGAGATGATCCGTCATTGTCACACGTTCGAATGGTACAACTGGAGTGTGCACACTTGGGGTCTGCTTTCCTAACACTTGGGGGCATGTCTGCCAAGGGCGAACTCTCCTCCTCCTCCTCCTCTTCCTCCTCCTCTTCCTCCTTCTCCTCCTCCTCCTCTACTTCCTCCTCCTCCTCCTTCTCATCCTCCTCTTCCTCCTCCTCCTTTACCTCCTCCTCCTCCTCCTTCTCATCCTCCTCTTCCTCCTCCTCCTTTACCTCCTCCTCCTCCTCTTCCTCCTCCTCTTCTACCTCCTCCTCCTCTACCTTCTCCTCCTCCTCTCCCTCCTCTTCTTCCTCCTCCTCCTCTACTTCCTCCTCCTCCTCCTCTACCTCCCCTTCTTCCCCCTCCTCCTCCCCTTTCTGCCCCTCATAATGCACATACCTTGAGCACCTGCTGGGGACAGACAGTGTTGTCATCAGTCCACACAGGTTAACTTGGGCCTCTGTACATCAACTCTAATACACCATCAGCTGTAGGACACACACCTGTCTCGTGTTGGACTCTAACAAGGCATCAATTGGGTTGTGTATGCCAATTTCAGAGATATTAGAGAGCTCAACATATATTTCAGGGTCAATAAAATAGAGGAATATTCGCTCCTTATTGTTGTAGGTGAGAGAACTGGGGATTATAGAGGTTCAGTATTGTACCCCAGTTTTACCCCAACTAGATTGAGGGAAAACCTGAACTCAGGCTGTTTGATTGAGAAGCTGCCCTTGGGGGACTCAAGCAGTCACTTGACTCTGCTCAGTTTTGAAAGAAAAGAATGAAATTAAAGGATAAGTACGAAAGTCCTGAAAATACATCATCAACAATGGTGGCTAATACACAAGGTATAGCTTAGTATTTTACAGTATTGTTTTTATTCTCCAGAAGCCAAATGCCTTTTAATATGCAGACATATTGTTTCATTTTTGCACGTTCAGATTTCCAGTATGGGTTCTAAGTAAATGTGAAAGTTAGCATGCTGGGGTGGGCATTTGACCTATGACAGGAGATGCTACTTGAGACCCCTGCATTCCATATCAGAGCGCCTGGGTTCAAGTTGCTGCTCTGCTTCTGATTCCAGCTTCCTGCTAATGCACCCCCTGGGAGGCAGCAGGTAGTTGGGTCCCCGCCATCCACTTGGGAGACCCAGATTGAGTTCCTGGTGCCTGGCTTTGGTTTGGCCCAGCCCTGGCTGTTGCAAGGAGTGAAGTAGCAGGTGACAGATTTTTCTCTCCTCTCTCTCTCTGCCTCTCAGATAAATTTATATATCTATATATCTTTCTATTTGTAGATGCCAATTAAATATCTATCGTAGAGGGTTGACATCATGGTAAATTGTTTGCAGGAGTAATGCCAATTCTATACTTCTGTCTGTATCCATACCCTTTACTCTGGGATAGTGTATCCTCTCCCATCAAGAAATAGCACCTATTTCTGCATCCTTCTGAGCCTACTGGACTGTGCCTTGCTTTAGGCAATAGAAGGTGGTAATATTGGTAGCCTGCCAGTTCTGTGTCTAGACCCAAGAAATCCTCTGGGATTTGGCTTTCTTTTGGATCCCTGCCCTACCACGAAAGAAATTCCAGCGTAGCCTAGAAGAGGATGACTACTACAAAGCCAGGTCATCTCAGCTTGCCTCCTGGAACAGCCAGCCCCCTGCTGACCTCCTCCCTCACTGCAGGCTCCCGAGCCAGACAGGCACAGCCCAGATCAACAAGACTTCCCAGGCAACCCTAGACATCACTGGCGGCTGTTTCAAGTTGCAGGCTAACGGTTTCAGCTTCTGTGTTAGCACCGTGTCTGCCCCGCAAAATGATGAGTTAACTCTTAGCGCCTGTGACAGTTTCCTGGGTTGTTCATTTGCTTTAGAAGGATGTTGTACACTTACTTTTGCACGGAAAAACTTCCCTCTTGAAACAACTCCTTTTTTTTTTTTTTGTATATCCAGTTGCCATAGCAACCTAATACTTTTGTTCTCTGCACTGGTCTCCCTGATCCTATCACTTTGCAGTTAGTCAACATGATGTTGGAACCTTGGTTGTTATGGTAACCTGGGACCATTTCTTTAAAAATGTATTCCATTGACATTGTTTTCTTGAGGAGGCCTGCGATTTAGTCTTGTCCTCATCTGGAGAAACTTGCAAGGTTCCGAGCAAAACCGCTTTGGGACGGGGAGCAATCCTCCCTTACAGCCGGCCTCCTTCCAGAAGCCTCGGGCATCCGGGGCCTTTATGGGTTTTTCCCATTTAAACGCCTCTCAGAATCTTGGCAAATGGCAAGGTATGTTTTAAAAAGCTCTCAAAGAGGCTGGATTGTTCATCGAAAACATGTGTAGCTGAATTGTCATTCATTATGCACGAAGCCCCACAGGTGCCCTACACAGAGCTGCAACAAACCTGGAGATGAGATTCTTTGTGTGTGAGGAGGAGACCCGGGAAACAGCCCGGCGTGGATGTGTCACTGGGAGTAGGTGAAGGAGAATGGCGTGTGTCGGGGGGGAGGGGGGTGAGGAGGAGGCTTGGAAGGTCACAGAGAGATGGCTGCAAGGCAGACCATTCAAGGTGGGCCTTGAGGCCAAAAGCAGTTTTAGGAGCACAGGGAGCAAGGGGGCTGAGGAATCCAAGTCCAAAGTAGACTCCAGACAGAACAGAAAATATGTCTATGCTGGGACCCGAGCTATGGCATAGCAGGTTAAGCCGCCACCTGCAGTGCCGGCATCCCATATGAGCACTGGTTTAGGTCCCAGCTGCTCCACTTCCAATCCAGCTCCCTGCTAATGTGTCACTGGAAGATGGCCCAAGTCCTTGGGCTCCTGCAGTCACATAGGAGACCTGGATGAAGCTCCTGGTTTCTGACTTCAACCTAGCCCATCCCCGGTCGTTGTTGTGGCCATTTGTGGAGTGAACCAGCAGATGGAAGATTTCTCTTTCCTCTCTGTTTCTCTCTGTTTCTCTGCCTTTCAAACAAATAGATAATTATAAAAAAAAAGTATTTCTGTGCTTAGGAGAAGTCGCAATTCTTTGAGAAACCTAAGGCACTTGCATTTTGCGAGGCTTTCATTATATTTTTTTAAAAATCGCGAAGTGCCAAGTCAAGGTTATAAAATGGTGGCATCTGTCATGTGCTTGCATGCAATGCTTCTGCTAAGAAAAATGTGATGCAGCATTGTCACAGTCTTCACGAGATAATTAGGAGATTTATTTAAAAATGCATGCATTCGTCATCCACCCAGGCTGGTGTGGCAGCCGGACCCAGACGCGAAGCTGTAGGAAGCACTGAGGCTATGCCTGGGAGCAGGCAGACGAGGAGCGGAAGGCAGGACCGTGAAGGGACTGCTCACTCTCAGGAGCCAAACTCCTTCAGTTCTGTCCCCTGGGGGGAGCCAGATGCCCCCCGCCCACGTTCTCCTACAAGGAGCCTCAGCTCTGTTTCCTTTGATGGAGCGGAAGGAGTCACCATCAGCCATAAGGGGAACAAGTCAGCAGCAGGGAGTTGGGTTCTGGGCCAAGAGGGGCTTCTCACTCTCTTGCTGTGGGACCTGGAGCCAGTGTATTGCTCTTCTGGGCTTTTGAGTTCTCAGCTCTTCAAAAAACATTTGCTGGAACCATCTCAAGACCACGCTGACTCTGACGACCCAGGGTTCTAGCAGAAGAAGGGCAGGAGGGGCAGAGGTCTGGGATAGGGTTGTTCCATCTCCCACCTGCCATCTGGGATCATAACCTCTGGCTGGTGAGCTGGTGATACCTTTGGTGTGGGACATGGAGCACCAGAGTTGGCACCTGGCACCAGACCAGTAGTCTCTAGAGCCCTGTGACTGGGAGGGATACCTGCATGGTGGCGATTTCACTCTTAGACATTCAAGATGGCGCCCTAGAAACAGTGACTTCCTGTTCTTATCTAGGAGAGGTAGGATAGTACATTGGAGAAGAGTGTGTTATAAAATAGGGCAAAGTGCATGCTAAGATGGTATGACGCATAGAAAACACTTCTGCCATTCCTGCTGTTTACTCTCTGCTCACTAGACAGTTATTGAGCCAGTTACACTTGCTTGAGTACATTAGATACACTGTCTTTTTTTTTTTTTTTTTTTTGCCAACTTCATAACAGCCTTTAGAAGGCATGCATCTCCATTTGACAGCGAGGTTGGGTTCTAACATCAAAGCTCAAAATGAAATTTTTTGTGGTCAGAATTACTCTTGAAAATGCACATTTGGAGAGCTACAGTGCTTTTGGATTCTAGAACTTGTACTCTCAACATCTCATTTTTTTTAAGCTTACGTATACTCGAGGTATCATTGCATTTCTCCAGGGTTCCAGTAGAGAAAGGACTGTGGCACTGGGGGGTGTAGCGCCAAACATTCTGAGTTTGAATTTGGTGTCTGCCACTTGTTACCTGTGTCCCATTTGTTACTTGTGTCACCCTTAGGTGACTGTTGCATAATTCCTTCGCTTTCTGTACCTCTGAGCTTGTCCATGGGATTGAACAAGACAAAACACAATTATTTATGTTGCAAACTCTAGTGTGCTACCTGGGTGTTGTTGATGACATTACTGAAATGGATAGAGAAGCTCATGTTTGTACCAGCAATATCTTGGGTGATTTTTCCAATTTTGGTTATTTTCCTGAGTATTTTAGCAATCTCCTCTCAGCCTTTCAGTGTCCAAAAAAACCTTCACTTACAGGAAGCAGCATCCTCCTGCTTCTCCCTCCCACTCCCACCGGATCCTCCAAAGGCAGGAAACCTGTAGCCTCCCCCACAACTTCCAGAAGGGGTTTTCTTCCCTACACCCCATAAAAATGCTGCTTGAAGCCTTGCATCAGGCATCGTTGTTTGAACCACTGCCAGGCAACTGCTTTTTTTATGTTTGTGACTAGCCAAGCTTCATGTGTGTCCAGCCTTCTTTGCAAGTAGGTCAGGACCTGGTGGCATTCTGTGGACAATGAGATGTCCACAGATATTTCTGGCATCTGGGAATGCTTATGATTTCTTGATGAAGAGGCCACCCAGGGCAAGTGCCACCTCCATCCCTCCTCCTCCCTGTTTTGATGTTTGGATGTGGTGTGGAGCTGGGGTAGCCACAGTGAGAGTCGACAAAGGCAAAAAGCCAAGAAGCTAAGAACGAGGCAGAGGCTGGAACACTGGCTATCCTTTTATCAGTCTTGTTATACAAACTCTGGATCTCTAGCATTAGACGCAAACTTTAATTCCCAGTGGAATCAGAGACGACAGCTCATAAGCTGGCCGTTCTCACTTTCTAATTTTACCTCCCTTCTGCTCTCCTGTTCCCATACGTGTTAGCGCTGTGTCCTGACTCTGAGCCCCAAGCAAGCTGTTCACTCCGGGGGGCTGCCTGTCCCTGTTGTCTTTGTCTCACTACCTGACTTGAAGACCCGAGCTGTGTAGCCAGGAAACTCTCCTGTACCACCCATTTTCCTGCAGTATGGCCCAGCTGACCGTATCAAGCGCCTGTTGTCTGTGACAGTGGAGCCTTGTGTCCCCTCAGGGTTAGAGGCTGCTCTTCTAGCACCTGGTCTAGAGCCTGGTCAGTAATAGATGGTTCCACAGCTGCTGACTGTGCATGAATAACAGGATATCGTCCATAGGAATTTGTTATTTCCACTTATGCATCAAACTGTAGCCCAGCAGCCTTGCCAGCTGGGAGCTTCTGCAGTCTTCTGCGGATATTCTGTAGACAAGAGAGGACAGGGCGGTAAACAGGACTACAGAGCTCAGGAAATAATAGACCAGGAGCCTTAGGTTCTCAGAGGTTGGAATACGATGCCCAGTACATTCCTGAAGGGCATCTCTCCCGTGCCAGCTTGATTTTTCACTACCAAAAGGAATGTGTCATTTTCTGCAATATTGGACATTTCTTTTCAAAAATTTCAAAAAAATCATATTATAAATTGAGAATTTTATGTATTTGTGGAATACAAAATGATGTTATGATTTATGACTACCATGTGGAATAATTAAATCAAGCTAATTAACATATCCATCACCTCAAACACTTCACGTTTTTGTGGTGAGAACATTTGAAATTTCCTCTCGGCAATGTTGAAATGCAACAATGCACTACTATGAACTATATTCCCTACACTTTGCAAGAGATAACAGAGACAACAAAACCCTCCTGGGTGAGATTTTGTACACCTTGACTGTCATCAGGGGACCTCAGCCCCCAGGAGACCAGCCTGGGCTTCTTTGAATCCTGGTGGTCTCAGGGTTCCAAGATTCATGAACCAAAAGCAAGAGCTTCAGGACCACCTAGGATCTGATAACTCTACCCAAAGTACAAGTCCTCAGAGATAAAACCCGCCCACCTTGCGTTTTATTGGTTCCACTTATTTTGTGTGACATCGCCTTGACCAATAGCAAGTCAGATTCAAGGAAGTGGGGGAAATAGACTCCATCTACTAGAAGGAACAGCAGCATCTTGTTACACATAGACAGGGTCCCAGGGAGGTGAGAGGGGCCAGCAGCCATGGTCTTCACAGTCTGCCTCACCTGGATGTCCACACGGTTCTCTTCCTGTATCGTCCAGCTCCCTGACCACTTCTGTACAGTGGTCTGCATTGCCGCCATACTCCAACTCCACTGTTGCTTGAGTTCCCTGACTGTGCTGTCCTTTTGCCCTGAATACTTGCTGCCATCTGCCACCTTGCACATTTATTTGTGTTTGTCTGCCTGTCTGCACCCCATGAAAATGTCAGCTCCAAGAGAGCAGGGATTTCCAGGGTTTTGTTCACCACCCTATGCCCAGCACCCAGGCCTGCGCTTGGCACATCCCAGGAGCTCAGTGAATGCTGGTTGCACGCATCAATGGAGCCTGTCCCAGTGATAGGTGTGTGCCTATGATAAATGATGACCCCAAGCATTTTCTATAAACCTCAAATATGAGCACCGTTTGCATCACTGGGGGGCCTGGGGGACAGAAGAACAAGTGACCACATCCTTTTCCTTGCTGAAGTCGCTTGTGCATTAATTCTTTTTTAAAGATTGAATTATTGATTTAAAAGGCAGAGCTACAGAGAGAAGAGATGACAGAGATAGAGAGAGAGGGAGAATGGGATAAGAGAGAGAGAGAGAGAGAGAGAGAGAGAGAGAGATTTTTCTATCTGCTGGTTCACTCCTCAAATGGCTGCAACACCCAGGACTGGACCAGACTAAAGCCAGGAGCCCGTAACTCCCTCCGGCCTCCCACTTGCGTGGCAGGGGCCCAAGCATTTGAGCCGTCCTCTGTTCCCGTCCCAGTCACATTAACAGGGAGCTGGAGTGGAAGTGGAGCACCCGGGACTTGAACCAGCTCTCATATGGGATGCTGGTTTAGCACGCAGAGGCATAACTTACTGTGCCACAATGCCAGGGGCCCAGATTTTTTTATAAAGTACATCCATGAGTTTGACCCAGATCCTCAAAAATGTGTATTTATTAGTCCGCAGCAGCAGACCTGGCTGTCTTATTAGAAAGGATTGGCTGCTCTGATTTCGTAGCATGCAGAAGGATTGGACTTTCAGGCTGTTAAAATTGTTCTCAGCATTAAACACAATATATCTGAGCTGATGTATCTAGGCTTGAATACAGATTCCCAGACCAGAAAGATTCTAAGACGTTAAATCTATGTAAATTCAGCTATTAATTTCTGTTTGAACAAATTCCGCCAGGGATTTGACTTGGGGGCTTCCAGACAAATAGATCTGGTTGGGAAACATGCAAAGTGCAGTCTGAAACCAGAGCAAGATGCCGTGGTCCCCCTTGAAAATTCCACAGCCGGGTGAATCTCTAACAGGTCACAGTTGAGAGCCCAAGCAATTATGCCAGAGTGTGTTAATAATAAAACAGGCAAATGACTATGTTTGTCTTGTAGAAGGATGAAAGCAGCTGTTGGTTCCAATTCAGAAAAATGACAGGGACACCGGCAGCTCACATTGTTGGTGACACCTGGCAGGCTGATAAGAAGGGGTTCTTCTTCCCGGGAGCTGCTCAGTCTCCGCATCGTCTGGGGCCCCTTTGCTGGTGATCAGGGCCCTGGGCGCCACCATCAGCATCTCACTGGGTGGCAGAAGCAACAGATACAGTTTCCAAAGGCCGCCCTGAGCAGGAGCCTGGGACATAATAGAGGTGCTTCCTGCACATGCTAATCCACAGCTGTGACCGCAGGATAATCTGGAGAGACGCGAGCCACAGGGGGCTCCTGGCAGCATGGAAATCCACAGGCTTACCAAATGGATCCTTTGAAAAGGAAGCTGGCAGTCAAGAGAAAGTCGGGGAGCCTGCAGTCCCAGATACACTGGGGAGCAAATGCGGGAGATCCCGCAGGTCTGGTTCTAATAACTGTTGTCATAATAAAGACAACAACAGGCATTTATTGGGCTCCTGCTCTTCATCAGACACGTGTATGCATGATGCCACTTACACGTCACACAGCAGCCTTGGTGTTAGGAGGCTCTGTCGTTATCCCCCATTATACAGATGAACAAACTGAGCCCCAGACAGGTGGCAGCATTACCCAGAGTCACTAGGGGTGGTGGTAGGATTTGAACTCAGGCCTGTCTGACTCCAAAAACTTCCATTGCTCTAGGCAGAAGAATCCATGCTGGGGGTTGGGGGAAGCTTCCTCTTGGAGTCCATGGGTCTGGCTCTGTGTCAGTTCTCTCTTCTAGAATGTTCTGGACAAAAGTCCCCAAGGCTTTAGAACAGCTGACTGACTGGCAAAAGTCAGTGATACCCCTGATGCTAAGGGGATCTGTGCTTTCTGTGTCAGGCTTGTATGTATGTGGATTTGGTGGTATTCTTTATCTTTGTTGCATCTTCATAATCACTGCACCAAAAATGCCAGTCCTGTTGATGGGGATTCTGAGGTGCAGAGAATTCTGGAACCTTGTGAGAAACTGGCAGAGGGACAGCTGAGCTTGTCAGCCTGCCACCCTAGATTCTATGCCCCTACATATTGACGCCATGGAGCCACCTAACTCCACCCCCTGGCTTGTTGCCAATTGCGTGGTGCTTGGAATATGAGCAAGCAACAAGCCTTTGTTATTGTTTTTTAAAATATTTATTTGAAAGGCAGAGTTACGGAGAGGCAAAGGCAGAGAGAGAGAGAGAGAGAGAGAGAGAGAGATGTCTTCCATTCGCTAGCTCACTCCCCAGATAGCCACAATGTCTGGAGCTGGGCCAATCCGAAACCAGGAGCCTGGAGCTTCTTCCAGGTCTCCCACGCGGGTGCAGGGGCCCAAGGACTTGGGCCATCTTCTGCTGCTTTCTAGGCCATAGCAGAGAGCTGGATCGGAAGTGGAGCAGCCGGGACTCAAACCAACTCCCATATGGAATGCCAGCACTGCAGCAGTGGCTTTACCCACTACGTCACAGTGCTGGCCCCATCTTTGTTGTTTTAAAGCAGCAAGATTCAAATTCAAGGATTGGTTATAGCTACAGCATAATCCTACCTATTTTTAATTGATTTTGTCTTATTGGAGAGGGAGAACGAGAATGAGAGCCAGAGAGCACGCTCACTTCTGCTGATTCACTACCCAAATGTTTGCAGTGGCCAAGACTTGGACCAGGATGCACATAGGTGACAAAAACTACCTGACCCATCACCTGCTGCCTCCCAGGGCATGCATTTGCAGGAATCTGACATCAGCAGTGGAGCCTGGGCTGGAACCCCCAGGCACTCCTATAGGAGCTGCACACATCCCAAAACACATCTTAACTGCTGGGCCAAAAGCCCACCTCTGTTTTATTTTATTTGTTTATTTGCAAGACAAAGAGAGAGAGGAGGGAGAGGATGCAAGCACCCACCCTAGGGGCTGATTGTGAGAGCTGAATGTGACAAGCATTTAGCAGTGCCTGGGACAAGGAAAATGCTAAATAAGAGGAATCCACCTTGGGTGATAGTCAAGGCCAAGGTGAAATGTCATAGATTCAGTGCAGTTCTTCCTCATCTGCTTCTGTTCCCTTAGCTAATGAGCTGCTCCCTGCTCTGCCCTCTGAGAGCACCTGGACTCACTGCAGTTCATTTGTCGGTCTCTCTCCCATAGCTCTTGGAGTCCCCGGAGCTCTAATAATACCTATTACTTCTATCATTTCCTCCCCAACTCTGGCCACCAGGGGTGTTTGGAAAAACGTATTCTATTAGACTGTGCAAGCCGCTTTCATTTGAATATGTCTGTAGCCGGCTCAGCTAGTCTGAGTTCTAGAAAGCTTTGTGGGGTTTGTCCATTCATGAGTTCCATCAAATGTGTTTCAGTGCTGTTCTGGACCAGGGAATGTATACTAGGGTGGGTATTGCTTGTGCTTTAGTAAAGCCTCATTTGCAAATGCAATTGATGGGCCAGTTTTGACCCATGGACAGTATTTGGCTGATCCATGATGTAGACAGAAAGGAATGTACATTCTTAAGTTCTGGTGCAGGAAAGATTAAAAATAAGTCAGTGAGGAGCTGGCACTGTGGTATAGTGGGTAAAGCCAGCATCTGCAGTGTGGCATCCCATATGGGCGCTGGCTCGAGTCCCAGCTGCTCCACTTCCCATCCAGCTCCCTGCTAATGCACCTGGGTAAGCAATAGAAAATGGCTCAAGTGCTTGGGCTTTTGCACCCTCATAGGAGACCCGGAAGAAGCTCCTGGCTTTGGCTTGGCCCAGCCCCAGCCATTGTGGCCATTTGGGGAGTGAATCAGTGGATATAAGATCTCTCTGTCTCTGTAACTCTGCCTTTCAGATACACAAAATAAATCTTTAAGAAACTGTATTGATTTTAAAGAAGAAGTCATTTGGCGAGGAGCAGTGGCGGGACTCCTTTGTTTGGATTGAGGCGTCGGGATGATCTCCACAATGGATGAGCCCAGAGCAGCCTCGTGGGATCTGGGGCTGGGGGGAATAACAGAGACCTACACAGAGGTGGCTAGTGCAAAGGTCCTGAGACAGGAATGTGCCTGGTGTGTTAGGGAACAGAAAGAGAGCCAGTGACTGCTGCTGAGAGCTTTCCTGACCAGTCTGGACTTGGCTCTCATGGTCTGATTTCCCTTGGCTCACGTTTCAGTCCTGGGTTCCTGGCCGTATCCCCGGGGGGGGGAGGGGGGGAGGGGGGCTGGCTTCTATCATACCTGTCTCTCCTGAGCCTTTTCCTCCAGATAGCTGTGCGCGGTTATTATCCCTCCCTTTGGGCCCTGCTTATCCAAGCTAAACAGACTGCATTTGTTTAATCTCCCCCTGACATTCCAGCGCCTCCAGCCCTGAGTTCTCTATGGAAACTTCTGGATATTTCTCTTTCTCGATGCCACCGCGGCCCTTCAGAAATAGCCTCTCCATGGGAACAAACTCTGCCCGGCTTCCCCCCCCCCCCCACCCCCTTTCTGATGCCCAGTCTCGAAGCTCACATCTCAGCTAATCTTTCATTTCTTTTTTTCCGGCAAGACTGTAGGGATTAGAACATTTAATGCTTCCCAGACTGAACGGCCGATCCCGCTTTCATCACTGTCTGGGTCTCCTGAGATCCTTGTTCTGCCAATCAAAGGGTTGGGATTTGTTAGAGTTTCTTTTGTTCTTTGTGAATCCCTGGAGTTCCTGGCAGCTAATGGCTTTGTAATGCTCCCTACGGGCCCCTGCCTCTGAACACTGCCCCCATTCATCTGGTGGCCGGCACAGGGAGGCACACAGCACATGGCCTCCCAGACAGGACCCTGTGATGGAAAGTTGCGTCTCCGCTGGCCTCTCGCGCAGCCAGCTTTCTGGAGACCCTTTGGAGGGAGCTCGATCAAGGGGCAGGAAGCTGGGGTTTAGATTCACAAAGAAATGACTGGAATCCTGACTCTTCCCTGGAAACGCTCTAATCTTAAGCAAGCAGATTCAACTCCTTCCTGGAAACCTCAGCGGTCTCCTGTCTAATGTGGGAGCTGCATCGGGAACTCCCGTCTCCAGGGATTGTGTGTACCTACAGAGACTTGCACGTGTGAATGCGCCGGTGAGATCAGTCCTTCATTCACGCACTCCACGAGTATGTATTGAGTGTCTATTATATGTAAGGCCCTAGGTAGGGAGCCAGAGTCCCAGCAGTGCCATAGGATATCAGTGGATAACGCAGACCTGAGGGTCGGCACTGTGGCGTAGTAGGTGAAGCCTCTGACTGCAGTGCCGGCATCCTATATGGGTGCCGGTTCGAGTCCCGGCTGCTCCACTTCCGACCCAGCTCTCTGATGTGGCCTGGGAAAGCAGTAGAAGATGGCCCAAGTCCTTGGGCCCCTGCACCCTCATGGGAGACCCGAAAGAAGCTCTTGGCCCCTGGCTTTGGATCGGCCCAGCTCTGCCTTTGCGGCCACTTGAGTAGTCACCCAGCAGACGGAAGAGACCTCTCTCTGTATTTATTTCCATCTCATTGTCTAACTCTGCCTCTCAAATGAATAAATAAATCTTACCAAAAAAATATGCAGACCTGGTTACTGTCTTTGGGAGGCTCATGCTGTTCTCAGAAAAAATGCTAATTTCTTGTCACTTCTTGAATGGTACTTGAACTACACGCGCTGATGCCTTAATTATGCAGTCCATCAGTCCTGTGAAAATGTATACACTGGCCATAGTTTATATGTCAGGAACTTAAGGTTCAAAGAGGTTATGGTGCTTTCTCACAGTCTGCAGACAATAGGGATGAGCGAGGATTGAAGTTCAGATCCATCTGTCTCCAGAAGCAGGGCCTGAACGAGCAAGATGTGGTATTTAGAGTTGAAAAGCTGATGGAATCCCTAAATGCTGTCACTGATGGCCCTGTACAGGCTGGGAAGAGTTTATTCCAAAAAAAACTTGGGAAAAGGGTGAGCAGGTAGCCTCTTGATTAAGCTGCCTGTTGAGTTATCCACGTCCCGTACTGGGTTCACTTGACCTTGAACTTGCCTGGGTTCAAGTTCTGGCTCCACTGCCCCTTCCAGCCTCCTGGTAAAACGCACATCTTGGGAGGCAGCAGGTGACAGTTCAAGCACTTCAGTCCGTGCCCCCGACATGGGAGATCTGGATGGAGTTCCTTGATCCTGGCTTCGGCCTGGCGTGGCTCTCATTGTTGTGGGTATTTGGGGAGTGATCCAGTGGATAGAAGATCTCTCTCCTGTTCAAATAAATCAAAATAAATCAATTAAATAAAAAATAGCAGCCTTGGAAAACGTACTTTGAGTATGCAGCTTCGTGTTTTCTGTTCAGTTTGGTCTTGCTTTTCTGAGGTTAGGCCACAGTCTTCTGGAGTGAATCTCTCTCTCTCTCTCTCTCTTTTTTTTTTTTTTTTTGACAGGCAGTTAGCGAGAGAGAGAGACAGAGAGAAAGGTCTTCCTTCCATTGGTTTACCCCCAAAATGGCCGCTACGGCCGCTGCACTGTGCTGACCCGAAGCCAGGAGCCAGGTGCTTCTCCTGGTCTCCCATGGGGTGCAGGGCCCCAGTACTTGGGCCATCCTCCACTGCCTTCCTGGGCCACAACAGAGAGCTGGATTGGAAGAGGAGCCACTGGGACAGAACTGGTGCCCCAACCGGGACTAGAACCCGGAGTGCCGGCACCGCAGGTGGAGGATTAGCCTAAGTGAGCCGCAGCGCCGGCCATGGAGTGAATCTCTTAACTCTCGTTTAGAACTTTTATTTCGTGTCTCTGATATGAGGACATGTGGCCAAGTGGAATGAACCAGCAGTGCACCTTCTCCATGAACTTGTTCAAGACCCCGTGAACTTGTTTGAGAGCACGTGCCCCTTGTTTCCCCAGAACTTGATGCACACCTATACTAAGGGGCCCTTCAAGCGTCTTTGATTATATATCATGTATTAACCATGAAGACATTCATGAAGATTCCACCATGAAGAAATCCTTGCTCTCCATCTCTGAACAGTTACACTTCATGGGTCTGCTTAATAGTAAATAAAGGCTTTAAGAGTTGTTTGTGGCCGGTGCCGCGGCTCACTAGGCTAATCCTCCGCCTTGCGGCACCGGCATACCGGGTTCTAGTCCCGGTCGGGGCGCCAGATTCTGTCCCGGTTGCCCCTCTTCCAGTCCAGCTCTCTGCTGTGGCCCGGGAGTGCAGTGGAGGATGGCCCAAGTGCTTGGGCCCTGCACCTGCATGGGAGACCAGGAGAAGCACCTGGTTCCTGGCTTCGGATCAGCGCTGTGCACTGGCCGCAGCGGCCATTGGAGGGTGAACCAACGGCAAAGGAAGACCTTTCTCTCTGTCTCTCTCTCTTACTGTCCACTCTGCCTGTCAAAAAAAGAGAGTTGTTTGTAAAAAAGCATGGGAGTGGTTCATTCTGCCTGGAAGCGGCTAGGGACTCTCACAAAGGGGGTGGCTAATTGGCTGGGGTCTTGAAGAATAAGTAGAAGTTTTCTAGTTGAAGTAATAGCTATCGATTACCAGGTACCTCGCCTAAAACTGCGATGGATTTCCCTCTCCCGTCTAACCTTAGGGAGCAGGTGCACCTCCCAGCTAGAGAGTGAATCTCAGAGGTTTACCTATGGACCAAATTAGGCGCCAGGGCCCTCCTCCCTCCCCTGTGGCTTGTGTCTTACCCATCTCTATTCTCCTTTGTTTGCCTCCTCAGCTGCTCAGCTGAGATCCAGCTCTTTAAGCAAGGCCTATCTGTCCACGGTTAGTTATGTGGGGAGCTGAACTCCAGTGTTGATTGATGGAAGCCTAAATGAAACTTAACAGCAGACAGGTAGTTGGGTGTCAATTGAAAGAGTTGCTGATTTACTGCTCGCCCAGGTTTAAACCTCAGCTTCGCTGCTTCCAAGGTGGACAAGCTGGGCCTATCAGCTCATCTCTCTGACCCTCAATGTGGCCATCTGTGAAATGAGCTACTCAAGTGTCATGAGCATTGAATGGTAGTTATCTGGGGCCTGCGTGGATGTATGCTCCCCGCCCCCCGTGCAAAATTCCTACCTCCCCTGAAGAGCTGTGCTCAAGAACCCCCTCCCCACAGCTCTGTTTAGGACCTATCCCTTTTGTTTTGTTTTTCTTATAATCCATATAAGTACATGAGAGTCGGTCCCCTATTTCTTTCCTGTGTATTTTCTGACTCACATGAGGGCAGCACCATGAGGGCAGAAATTGTGTCCTTTTTCCAAAGACCTAGAACAATGCCTGGCACTTACTAACTTATCCAAGAAATATCGGATGAATGAATGAATGGCAAAAAGCCCTTGGACCCTTAATTTTTTTTTTTTTTTTGACAGGCAGAGTGGACAGTGAGAGAGAGAGACAGAGAGAAAGGTCTTCCTTTGCCATTGGTTCACCCTCCAATGGCCGCCACAGGCGGCGCGCTGCGGCTGGCGCACCACGCTGATCCGAAGCCAGGAGCCAGGTACTTCTCCTGGTCTCCCATGGGATGCAGGGCCCAAGCACTTGGGCCATCCTCCACTGCACTCCTGGGCCACAGCAGAGAGCTGGCCTGGAAGAGGGGCAACCGGGACAGAATCTGGCGCCCTGACCAGGACTAGAACCCGGTGTACCGACGCCGCAAGGCGGAGGATTAGCTAGTGAGCCGCGGCGCCAGCCTGGACCCTTAATCTTGATCAAGTCCTTTCCTTACTTCTCTCTTCCTACCAATGAATCTCTGATCACATTTTTCATACCTGCTTTCCTAATCCTTTTCTCTGTATTTTCTGATAACCTGACCCCAATTTAAATGGATCTCTGGCATCTGCTTTTAAGAACCCAGATGCAAAATAGGCCTGGGCTGTTGTCTCCTTTCCCTTCGCCTCAACTTCCCCACATTCATTAAGTGAAACGCTTCTTCCAGACCATCTCGATTGCACAGGGATTTTTTTCAAGCCTTTAATGTGGAATGTGCTGATTAATTGTTCTTTAAACACTTTTGGGGTCCCAGGTTCCAACTCTGTTTGTTATTGTGACACCTGGAAGAGCAGTGGTAATTAAGAATGCAGTGGCAATTGTTTCACAAGCCCCTGATGGGGCTGCAGTTTATGTAATTTGGCCATTAAAGTAAGCAGCAGGTGCGTAGCTGGCCGCACTGAGTGGGCACCTCTGAGAAGCTCAGATGTATTTACTTACAATGAATAGGATTTCAATCATCTTGACTGGGTTAGAGCAAGTCCCCAAGCTGTGTTGGAAAGTGAGTAATGAACCACCTGCTCACCAGGGGCCTTTTTCTTCCCATTAAGAGACAAGCTGGCGCTGGCGTGGGGATTCAGTTGAGCCAAGGCTTCCTAATGGAACCAAGGAACACCTGTCATTCTATTACACAAACTTCTAACACAGGTCCTACCTCAAGACCTCCACGTCTCTCATTGCCCCACAGCCCAGTTGCTCACAGGCCATCTTACTTGAGCCCTTAAATGGTTCTCCAGTATCTCTACTTCTTAGCAGCTCCGCCACTCTAGACCAAAGCGACAGCGTCTCCTTCTTGGGTTGTTGCAAGAACTTTGGTTCCTGACTCTTCTATTCCAACGCAAGCCACTTTGACCTTGCTTCCGATCAATCCACTCTTCCAACAGCACCTGGGATGATGTTTGAAGACATAAAACAATTATGTTTATACTCATCACACAGCCCACCGCACTGCTAAAAACCCTGCGACGCCTTTCCGTTTCACTCCAGTTAGAATTCCGTAGTGAGCAGGCCTCCTATGAGATCCTGAAACCATCAGAGCCTGCCCACGCTCCTCTCTCTTGCTGCAGCTCTTGGATCTCTCCAGCCGTTCGCCTTGGCCCTGAACTTGGTGGCCACACAATATCTCTCTCGAGGACACATGTACCTCCTCCTCTAGGCAACACACTCATCCTTCAGATTTCAGTTCAACTGAGCCACTTCTTCCTGGAAGACTTCCTGGCTCTCCCTGGCTCGGTCAAATCTCTATGGAACAAGCTTTTACAATTTACTGTGCCTCATCTTTGCAGCAATTGTAACTATGATTTTTTTGGTCTCTTTCTCCCATTAGACTTGATGCTCCATGAGGACAAAATAGTATTATATTTTCACTCATATTTTATCTCTATTACCATCCATCAGGGAAGAACCCTAATCTTACATAGAGCAGCAAGAAGTGTCTCTGATATGTTTCCTTTGGGAGAGCGAGTGTGTATTCCCATCTGCGGGCTCACTCCCAAAATGACAGCAGCGGCCAGTGGGGTGAAGCCAAGAACCCGGGTTTCAATCCAGGTCTCCCACTTGAGTGGCAGGAACCCAACTAGTTGAGCTGTCACCTGTGCCTTTCAGGGTTTGCATCTGCAGGACGCTGGACTTGGGAGCCAGCACTAAGAACTGAGCCTTGGAACCCCACCCAGCATGAGACGTGGGTCTCCCAACCACTAAGTCAGATGCTCACCCCTCAATTTTCCAATCTGCCATTTACCATAATTACCACTCTATGTCACAAGTTCCACATCAGGTATGATGACCTCTGTGTGAGGGTAGAATACAGTGGAGTAGCAGTGACAGTAATGGTGGCGGTAGTAGCAGCAGAAGCAATAGTGATGCTATCTCCCGGGGCTAATGGTGAGGACATAGAAGTAATTGCCACAATTCCTGCAACATAGTCAATGCTAAATAAAACTTAGCTAACAATGTTGACTGTTGGATGTCCCGGCAACTGGTTGGCTGTGATTGGTTATGTTAGTAGTTTGCTGTGTTGGTGGTTGGTTGTGATATTTTGTTAGCTATGATTAGTTATGGTCACTGTTGGTTTTTTTTTAGGAATTTATTAATTCATTAGATTATCAGGGTCACAACAAATGCATGATAATTACTGTGACACAATTCTCTTCAATTCTCATGTGAATATGATATTAATGCAAAGAAAACAGATTCAATGTAGTTCCTAGATACATTTTTTAAAAGATTTATTTATTTGAAAGTCAGAGTTACACACAGAAAGAAGGAGTGGCAGATGGGAAGGTCTTCTATCCACTGGTTCACTCCCCATCTGGCTCCCCATCAGTAGTGGGAGCTATGCTGATCTGAAGCCAGGAGCCAGGAGCTTCTTCCTGGTCTCCCATGATGATGCAGGGGCCCAAGGACTTGTGCCATCTTCCACTGCTCTTCCAGGCCACAGCAGAGAGCTGGATCAGAAGTGGAGCTGGGACTCGAACCAGAGCCTCTATGGGATGCCGGCACTACAGGCAGCAGTTTCACCTGCTACGCCACAGCACTGGCCCCTATAGATACATTTTTTTTTGAAGATTTATTTGCAAGTCAGAGTTACACAGAGAGAGAAGGAGAGGCAGAGAGAGAGAGAGAGGTCTTTCATCTGATGGTTCACTCTTCAATTGGCTGCAATGGCCAGAGCTGCGCCAATCTGAAGCTAGGAGATAGGAGTTTCTTCTGGGTCTCCCATGCGGGTGCAGGGACCCAAGGACTTGGGCCATCTTCTACTGCTTTCCCAGGCCATAACAGAGAGCTGGATTGGAAGTGGAGCAGCCGGGTCTCGAACTGGCCCCCATGTGGGATGCCAGCACTTCAGGCCAGGACGTTAACCTGCTGAGCCACAGTGCCACCCCCCACTCCGATACATTTTTAAGATGATGCTTCCCTCACTCCCTCCCTTGCCCTTCTTTCTTCCCTCCCCCTCTCTTTCTCTTTAATTTTTCAGATAGCATATTTTTAATGTATCTTATAGTGAAAGGTTTAATACTTGGTCGTTGCACTCACCTGTGATATCCCCTGGTTGACTGTGGTGGATGGTTAATTGATTTTTACTTGGTCATTGTGGTTGATCGACTATAATGGCATGTGGTTAGGTGTGATATTGGTCGATTATGGTGCTGATTGCTTGAATTGGTTGGTTGATTGGTATGGTCATTTGTGTTGCTTGGTTGGTTGTGATGGTTTGTTGTGTAATGGCTAGTTGGTGTGGTGTTTTGTGGGTTAGTTGGTAGTGATACTGGCTGCTTGTTTGTGTTGACTTGTTGGTTGCAGTATTGACTGGTTATGGATTGAATGGTAAGCTGATGAGTTTACATAGCTCTAACCTAAAGTACAAATCCCCTTAGTGTGTCCATTGCAGTTGTGCCTAGTGATTGAACAAGGGAAGAATGTGCTGTATGTGGTTGTGCGTGTGAGAAGTTGCTCATTGCAAACCAACAACCATGATTTCAACTTGTGTCAAATTGCAAGTTGTTTTATTTGCCTTTGGCATCTGAGCAAGTATACCATATTTCCTCCAATTAGAAATCATAGATGCTTTTATTTTCTCTCAGTTTCAGAAAGCCTTTCTATTTGGAGTCTACACCAGGATCCTCAACATTAATTTTTCCATGGGCCATATACTTACATTAAAGTCAGAGTACCCCAAATATACCATGCAAATGCTGCAGAACTCATCATTTTCTCTGGTGTGGTGCAAACAGCAGAAGCTTAATGTCTCTCAATGAAAGTCTTCCCAGCAGGCATGTCTTTTTGCCAGTTGCCTGCCTATAGAGTTGTTGTTTTAGGGTTCCTGCAAGGGATAGTGTGTGTGTGTGTGTGTGTGTGTGTCTGTCTGTCTATCTTTGTGTGTATGCACACACATAGACACACACATGCATACATGTGGCTAGCAGCAATTTTTCTTGGCAGGTGTAATGTGGTGGTCCCAGCAAAGTTGAGCTCCCAGAAGGTTCCAGAGCCAGACCACCTCATCACTTCCTAGAGACAGATAATGAATATGGAAAAGCAACCTAAGGACCCCTAGAAATTAAAATGGACCCATCTGCATCTCCAGATTGTGGAGATTGACTTGTTCAAGCTGGGAGGTGCAAGGGCAGCTCTCAGCCTGTGGCAGGTGAGCGCAGAGCAGGTTACGACCCTGACAGTACTGATCGAGGGTGGATCCAGCATGATGTTTGCAGTCTGTTAGCAAGCCTGGAGGAGGAGGAGGGTTTGATGCAGGAGCCCGGAGAGGTTAGGATGAGTTTGTGAAAAGAGACAAGAGGCAAAGTGTCATTACAGAGAGGGTTTGAAGAGCAGATGGAAAGACAAGGACACTTGCAGGAAAGGAGAGTGCTTGCTTCATTTCTGGAGCTGGTCTGCTGCTGGCATCCACGTGCCTGGTCATATTTAACCCCAGAGGTAGTGTACCCCTGGAGCTATCAGTGTCTGTGTAAATCCCAGATCCTCCACTTGCAAGCTATGGTACTGAGGCCAGTTAATCTGCCTCTCTTAGCTTAACTTTTCAACACCAAACTGGTGGAACAGTCACACTGTGAGATGGTATATCACAGGAGGCATTTAGACTCAGTGAACTCTGAGTTTGAGCCCTGTCTCTCTAACCTCTGGACTTCGCAACTTTGAGCAATTTACTAAGCATCTCCAAGCTTCCATCTTCCATAGGCAGATAACACCACCTGCTTTGTAGGACCCTGTGAATTCTATGAAAAAAATGCATGGGAAACAGCTGATTTGATACCAGATTCATAGGAAGCAATGCCTTTTCACTTCCATCACTATGATTACTAATACCTTATAATTGGTTAATTGGCTCATATGAAATAATATGCTTAAAATACCATGTATATTATAATTGCTTAATAAACAACAGCTCTTTGTTTTACTTTGCTCTGATTTTCAAGACTACGTTTTAGGTCATTTTACAACAGTGACCCAGATTAGTGGACAAACTTCCCCCAAATCATGCAACAGGAACTGGAGTGGAAACCACATCCATCCCCATACAGTGCCAGTGTTCTCCTTGAGGTGGAATTGAGCAAACCATGTGAAATCTCTCGGCATGTGGATGTTTATGTTCCTTCCACGCATGCTGCGGAAGTCATTTATCTTGGAGCTGTGTCCATGTTGGCTAAGATTCTCCAAGGTAAAGGAGTTGACAGACACTGAGGATAATGCTGAATAGGGCACTCAGGGCCTTTCTTGGAGGACTAACCATTCTTTTTCATTCTGCAGAGGAATGTGGGGTAGATGCACCAAATTTCCCACGAGTCTAGAATCTTTGTCAAGAACTGATGAGATCCAAAGAGCTAAGCTCATAAAAGCAACTCGATTCCTAAAGGTGATCTTTAAATCCTCCACTGCCACATGGCAGCCCTCCTCATGGAGACCCCCGGAGGGCCATGGAGAAGATTTGTACCACCATCCAGAGGGCATGTGATCATAAATAGTCGTAAGAGGTTTTAATTTGGAGATGCTGAGCCTCCAAGCAACAACAAAGCAAATCAGTAAAACTGAGTTATAGAAAAGTGTGAGGGCGTGATGCCAGAGAAAGCTGGGAAACTCTCCACCACCCTGGCTCTAAAAGCACATCAAGAGATGTGTGTGGAGCCTGCAGGGGGAAGATGAGGTGCAAGTCTCACCCTCTGATCGTAGACTGGAGTCTCTGCTTCCTAGGCTAGGTTAGGAAGTTATCACTTGAGGCTAATAGCATATAGATTCAACATCACCCTCGACAATTCCCTTAAATCACCCAGAAAGGAGTCTATGAGATTTTATTCATACAACCCCTATAATGTTTTTCTTAGGTACCCTCAAGTGTGAGGCCCACTAGGCTAAATAAAAGAAAGAAACACACGCAATGTCTCTATGCAGATAACTCAATGTTTAAGTCAGTCTTCTTTTAAGATAATTCACCAGTTCTTAGTAAAGAAGAGGAATGAATGGGGGATTATGAGCTGGTTTTTCTTGTCTCTGGTGCTTACCTTGATCTGTGATAATATTTAGCCTCTATAACTTTACTGCACGTTATAAGGATTATTGCTGGATATATCAGTCAGTAAATAAACTGAAAACATCTAGCATACCTTCTGGACTCAGTGAGTGGTTACTGGGTATAAATCTCGCCCAATCAGATACAACACATACACACTGTCTTATTAAAAGTAACGTGGAAAAACTTGGTCACCTGCACCTTGCCCTCCCAAGGTGTTACTTTGCTACCATGGCCCATCTTTCATGTCCTTGGGCTTTGGGGTCATGGCACCTAAGGTAAATTATGAAACCCAGTCCTCCTTCAGTATTTGCTGCTAAAGACTTCTGGGCAATGGGTAGACTGAAGTGGAGTGCAGCAGCGCTACAGATAAAGATACCGGGGGAAGATGCCATATCCTGGAGAGATACCAAAATGAAGTTAGCAGTAGGACATGCAGATCTCTACTCCAAAGGGCTACCCTACAATATCATGAATATTTGGGAAAGACAAGGATAAGTTGGCATTTGATAACTTCCCACCACATCATAGAGAATTAAAACCAAGAACTCCAAATATAAATGGAATCCAGGAAGAAAAATTTCCATGAACTTTATTTTTCAAGGAATACTAATTTTTTTCTACCTTATGCCAAGGTCTACCAGTTTCATAGATGTCAGGACATGTCTGTAAACAAAGAGATAGACTTTAATTCTATGAGAAGATCACATTATAGAACTAGAAGTGCCAGGAGGCTTTAGATGGAACCTAAAAGTGCCAAACTAGGGTTCTTAGTGATTATTTACCTACTGCTGACACCACTGTGTAGGGCAGCCTGGGTCCCCTTGAAGACCAGAATGGAGTATGCACAGAACGTGCTATTCTAGAACCTTTGGAACCCTCTGCCTGAGGCAATGTTCCCAGGTCTGTCTTTAGCCCTGTTCCTGGGCTGTACTTTTCTAGGCAGAAAAACCACAGCAGAGAGCTGGCCACACCATTCTTCTGCAGAAAACAGTATTCACTCTGACTTGCAGAGAAAGACAATGTGAGTTTGATTAAACAGGCATCATTAGAATGTCATATCACTAAGGGAACTGCTCAGGTGAGCATCCTGGCTTCCACTGTTGGATGTCCAGTCACCACTTCCCCAAGGCCTTAACCCTAGATCCTGCACATGGGAACATTGTCTTAGGTACCTTTGGATCTCTAGGTTATAACATGAGATTTGACACACAGTAGATGCTCAGTATATGCTTACTGTATGAATAAATACATGGATAAATAATTAAGACAGACAGGAAGTCTGGATGGTGGTTGGATGGATATGCATATGGAAGGTGAATGATTGATGAGTACAAGACAGAAAGGAGAGCATTGATACACATAACTATTGAGAATCAGTTCCATAGGTCATCCTGTCTGAGACAACCTGAAGATAAGGTTTGGGCTATTGGTTGATACACTAATCCAAGAACCAAAAGCCCATAGCACTACATGGGAGGTAACTGGGAAGAATATGCCAAAGTCAGCACCTAGGAAGCCCTCCATGTGACTACAGAACCTCCAGGCTCACAGCCACCCTGTTGGGCAGGTGTTATGCTCATCTTCTATTTACAGAAAGAAACCATAGATTCAGAGTGGTGAAGTAACTTCCCCCAGGTCAAACATGTGGCATGTGGCAGAGCTGGAATTTGGACCCAGGTGGGCAGGCACCTTCCTCGTATTCAAACCCATAGACTTAGGATGGATCTGGGATGAACGGAAGTAAACATTGCTCCTATAGGTTAATGCAGGAATATTTTTAAAGGAAAACCAACATGCAGTTAACACTTGTTGACTCCTTGGGAAATGTTTTCACATTAGTTTATTCATCCACCCAAAAATATTTACTAATGACCAATTATGTGCAGGGTACTGGGACTAGAGCAATGAGTAGACTTACCCTTGGAGCAGCATTAAGCCTAGGGGTTGAGGCCGGCGCCGCGGCTCACTAGGCTAATCCTCCACCTTGCGGCGCCGGGACACCGGGTTCTAGTCCCGGCGCCGGATTCTGTCCCGGTTGCCCCTCTTCCAGGCCAGCCCTCTGCTGTGGCCAGGGAGTGCAGTGGAGGATGGCCCAGGTGCTTGGGCCCTGCACCCCATGGGAGACCAGGAAAAGCACCTGGCTCCTGGCTCCTGCCATCGGATCAGCGCGGTGCGCCGGCTGCAGCGGCGGCCATTGGAGGGTGAACCAACAGCAAAAGGAAGACCTTTCTCTCTGTCTCTCTCTCTCACTGTCCACTCTGCCTGTCAAAAAAAAAAAAAAAAAAAAAAGCCTAGGGGTTGAAACGCATGCCTCCTACGTTAGAATACATGGGTTCAATTCCTGGCTGTGACTCCTGATTCCAGCTTCCTGCTGCAGATCCTGGGAAGCAGCAGTGATAGTTCAAGGTAGTTGGTTTCCTGCCACTCATGTAGGAGACCTGGATTGAGTTCTTGATTCTTGGTTTCAGCCCAGCCCAGTCCTGGCTCTTTCTGACATTCAGGAAGCAGAAGCAAACTAACAGAAGTGTTCACTCGCTTGCTCTCGCTCTCCACCCCCATCTCTATCTCTCTCCTTTATCCCTTTCCTTACACCTGCTTTTGAATCCATGGGGCAACTATACAATTATGAGAACACTTTTCCACTCTGATTTATGAAAATTAGTCCTCCTGCATTATTTTCACACTTCATAAATCTCCCCCAACCTAACTGAAATCATCAGTATATACCTAAAAGAAATTTATTTCATCTACCATCTGGTATCATAGGGAGTTTTTGTTCTTCCTATAACTTCTTCATTAGCAATCTCATCATTACGACATTATCTCATGCAATCCTCTTAATAGTTTTAATAGTTTCAGGAAGTAGTCAAAGAAGCTGTTATTACCCCTGTTTTGCAGATGGGGCAATGATAGCTCCAATTCATAGAAGGCTCCAAAGGCAGGAGAGCTGGGCCGAGGAGATGCGCCCAGCTTTGAAACTGGCATTACCACCTGTCCCATTCCTGAAGCCCAGAACCAGGGAGTCATCCTTGCTGTCCGGTGTCCCTCACTGGCCATATCCAGGCTGTCAGCAGACTCTGTGTACTTAGATTGCATCTCCAACCCACTCACTCCTCCCGTCTGCTTGCATGCAACCCCCGGTCCCCTCCGTGGCCAAGCTGCCATCGTGTCTCCCTGCAGGGATCTACTCGCTTCCATGCTCAGCGGCTTCCCCAGCCCATCTCTGATCCGTTCCCCTCCACCTGAGCTTTGGAAAAAGCTCAAGAAGAGTTGACCCACGTCTCGTCTTCCCTTCAGTGATGCTTAGACTCCTGGGCCTTCCTTGCCCCTGCGCCCTTCTCTCTAGCCTCAGGTCAACATCCCTCTTCTTCGCCAGTTATGTTGCAGTGAGTTCCCTACTTTTTTCTTCCTTGATTCAGAACTCAAACACACGCTATCCCTTACACCTGGAATGCTGTTGCCTCTGTCTTCTCTTGGGGTTGGCTCTCTCTTTCTTCAGATCTCAGCTCAGATGCAGGTCATCTCAGCAGGGAGGTTCCTAACCACACTAGCCTGCCTTGTCTCCACGTCTTTTCTCTTGCTTCCCAGTCCTCTCTTTGCAAACTCTGCCCGGTCTGTAGCACCACTGGAGTATCGGTCCCAAGAGGGAAGTGAAGTTTTCTATCACCTCAGTGCCCAGGTTCTGGGAGGGGCCCAGCAAACACTTACAGAATAAATGAATGAATGCAAACAAGTGAGTGAAATAAAATATTGACTTGGTTTTATGTATTAGCAACCAGAGTGCTCCTCTTCTTCTTTACCATTTTATACCTGATAAATGTTCCTGATGCATTTTGTATTAATATGAGTAGGATATGACTATGAAATGACCTGTGTCAGAGATTATTCAGTGAGTGGAGAGAAGAAGGGATGGATGGGTGGATGGATATATGCTTTGTGTTTTTGATTTCACAGATGTTCCTTAAATTTCCCTCACTTTTTATAATCCAATAAGCAGGCTCATGTTCCTATTGGAATCTCCCTCCCTAATCCCCATCTTCCCTCTCCCAGTGTCCTTTCTGCCTGTCTTAGAAGTCTATTTTAGAGCCGGCACCGTGGCTCAATAGGCTAATCCTCCACCTTGCGGCGCTGGCACACAGGGTTCTAGTCCCAGTCGGGGCACCGGATTCTGTCCCGGTTGCCCCTCTTCCAGGCCAGCTCTCTGCTGTGGCCAGGGAGTGCAGTGGAGGATGGCCCAAGTGCTTGGGACCTGCACCCCATGGGAGACCAGGAGAAGTACCTGGCTCCTGCCATCAGATCAGTGCGGTGCGCCGGCCGCAGCGCGCTTGCCGCGGCGGCCATTGGAGGGTGAACCAACAGCAAAGGAAGACCTTTCTCTCTGTCTCTCTTTCTCACTGTCCACTCTGCCTGTCAAAAAAAAAAAGTCTATTTTAGAATTGTATTCTCCTTAGGGACAGAAGAATCTTATGTGACCCCAACAATAAAGCCCTGTTACAATAACAAGGGCAGTTTTCCAAATGTATTATATTCGGGGGTAGGGAATGGGGAAATACGTTAGTATCCTTCTTCCAAGAATATAAGAAAAATAAAAGTCTGCACGATACAAAAGCACACCATACCTGCAAACACTTCCGGTTATACAGATGGAGTACCAAAAAGATAATGTGACAGAGTCCAATTGACATTTTGAGATTCAATGATTGTTTACAGCCCTTGTCTCTTCTGTTGAGGAACAGTGTTTTTTTTTTTTTTTTCTTTTTACTATTTGTTGAACTCTTTACTTAGTGTAGGGGTCACCTTAGGAGTATAAAGTAAACTAAAAGTAAATCATTGTAAAAATTCAAGAGCAGGAGCAAGAGAGGAAGGAGGAGATAGGGTGGGAGTGTGCATTGGAGGGAGGGTAGGGTGGGAAGTATCACTATGTTCTTAAATCTGTATATAGGAACTAGGCGGATTTTGTTTACCTTAAATAAAATTTTTAAAAATGATACAGAAAGTGCTTCAGTTGCGGGTGGCAGGTCCATGTAACAAACCTGGTCCCGGTTGGAATGAGAAAAGGGAAAGTCCCTTTAAGGATAGACAAGATGCTTGCTTCTGCCTTTTAGCAAGACAGAAGTGGCAGTCCCACTCCTTGAAGCTTCTGGCTTTATCATGAGACTAGCGAGGAAGGAGTGAGGCCACCCTTCTAAGTTTCCACCCCTCCCTTCTGATGGTTTCTTCGTTTTATCGTGAGCAGGCTAGACAGGGCTGCAGTCCCTGCCCTCTGATTGATTGCCAGCTGTTATTCTACTCCCTGGAACTATGCCTAAAAGACCCCGCTTTGACCCGTTTCTCGGGTCTTCCACTAGTGGAGCCCTGCTCCTGACGCTGTGACTTAAACACATCTTGCTTTGCTCTCTGTCCTGTCCGCTGGAAATTCTTCAAGAACTGAGGTCTCCTTCATTACTGTTTCCCCATAACAAAAGGAAGCATTTATTTAGCACTTGCCTGTGTTAGATGCTCTCTGTGTAAGCTGGGGAGGCTATCACAATAGGAGTTTATTTTTTACTCTCATAAATAGTCAAGAAGGGGGTTGCAGGTTATCCGGCAGGGGTAGGAGTCAGGACCCCAACCTGACTGGTATTTCACACATGGAGCCTTCAGCTTGTTCTAGGTGTAAACCATACAGAAGTGGAAGGAATATACAGAGAATCACCAGTGGGAAATTTTTATGGGACAAACCTGGGAGTAAACACATCGCTCTAGCTCATATTCCATGGCCACATCTGACTGCAAGGCAGTGTGCAAAGTATTGTTGAGTTTCATTTGTACAACCAGGAGAAGGAGGAAACGGGTTGTGAAAGAGTAGCAAGGGGCCGGCGCCGTGGCTCGCTTGGTTGATCCTCTGTCTGCGGCGCTGGCATCCCATATGGGCACCAGGTTCTAGTCCCGGTTGCTCCTCTTCCCAGTCCAGCTCTCTACTGTGGCCCAGGAGTGCAGTGGAGGATGGCCCAGGTGCTTGGGCCCCTGCACCTGCATGGGAGAGCAAAAGGAAGCACCTGGCTCCTGGCTTCGGATCAGCACAGCGCTGGCCATAGTGGCCGTTTGGGGGGTGAACTAACGGAAGGAAGACCTTTCTCTCTGTCTCTCTCTCTCACTGTCTAACTCTGCCTGTCTAATAAAAGAAAGAAAGAAAGAAAGAAAGAAAGAAAGAAAGAAAGAAAGAAAGAAAGAAAGAAAGAAAGAAAGAAAGAAAGAAAGAAAGAGAAAGAGTAGCTCGTCAAACTCTGTCAAGCGGAGCTCAGTGTTTTATATAGTTAACTTATTTCATGCTTGCAACAAAGCAGACATTATCACCATTATCAATGAGATAATCCAAGACATAAAGGCAATTATAAGAGAACAGAATGCTGTTACAGCTAATAAACTGTAGGGTTTGATTCAAACACAAGTCCATAGGATGCCAATCCAAGTGTCTTCTTAGAAAACTAGAATTCTACAGCCAAGAAACCTGTTGATGGATACCACACACAAATAGGTGTGCAGTGAGCTCACTGTCCTCATAAGATGGCCATAAGTTACCCCAGCTGTTCCTGGTTAGGAAGTAGCTATCCACCCCACTGTACCTCCTACATTCCCAGGTAACATCTCTATAAGAACATTTATTTTATTCTTTCAAAGGAACCTATCTGGCTGCTATATTTGATCCTAATAAATAAAACTTGTAGAAAATGGTTAATGGAAATTTTCCCAGTTTAATTAATCTAACACCATTTTGTCCAGGGATAAATTCACTTAATGACGATACCATTTAAAATTCAATACCCTTGAGTGTTTCATATCCATTTGTGTCACTCATTCTTTTTATCTCTGGAAATAAAATGTTAAAGAATGAGTTTTTAACTGTCACTGAAAGTTGTTTGAAGTGTTCAAAAGTAGATAAAATATTAGACAACGCTCACAGCAACACAGAGAAAGCTCATCTTTTATAAAATGTGTAAATTTGATAAATACACACACTCTACAAAAACAAAGTTAGACTGGAATGCTTTTAAAAATATTGTTTATGTTCCTAAAATGCCATAAAATTAGTTCAAAAAGCACATTTGACTATATTTAGAACTCCCTGTAGGAAGAGTGAGTTTCCATAGCCAAACCACTGGCTGTGTTGCTCGCTAACAGCGACTAACTGGCTTCAGTTAGTCTTTTGTGGACTTCAGCTTGACCTTGTGTGAAGGTATATTTACTCTGATACTCCAACCACTTACCTTACCTCCATCTGCCGCAAGTCAGAGGTCCTAATGGAAGCTTGAGAATCTACTCCCTAGTTCCCACCAATCAGTTCCAGATTCTACTCTTATTAGGTGTGGCGCTGGCGCTGCCTGCTGACTGTGATGGACATGGTCAGCAAGGTACAGGTCAGTGAGTTGGATTCACTGCTCCATGTTAGTCTCGGTCTTCTGACTCCAGGAAGTGACCCCAAAATGGCCATTCTGGGGTTCAGCATGATCAGCAGATGCCGTTTGGGGAAACTCTGCCAGTCAGGTGTTCCCTGAGAGCCCTGTGACTCAGCCCTTTCCTCTATTTTCACCCTCATCTTCATAAGGTCAATCAGCTTTAAGACCCCAAAGATCTTTAAATGCCCAATTCATGTAAATACATATGATTCATATATATATTTATATAATATATATATATATATATACACACACAAGTCAGTTCAGATCTGTTAACTCTAGCTTTGTGAATCCAACTGTCTCCTTGACATTCCCACTTGGATATCTAATAAACACCTCAGCATTAACAAGTCTCCAAGCAAACTGTTCATGTCTCAACTCCCCCAAGCTCTGTTCCTCTGTGAGTCTCATCTTCCCTGACAAATGAAAGCTCTATTCTCCCTTTTATAGAGGGCAGGAACCTCAGAGCATCCTTGGTTCTTCTCTTTGAAACCAGTCTGCTAGCAAATTGTGTTGGGACCACCACATTTCAGTCATATTTACCTTTTTCAAGCCATCATCCTCTCTCACTTTGATTATTTCAATAACCTAACTGGTCTTCCCTCTTCAGCCTTTACCCTATAAAGCCTCTCCACGCAGTAGTCAAAATAAACTCTCAAGAGTGTATGTCTGATGATGTTCTTGTTTTCTTGAAAACCATTCAGCGGTTCCCACCACACTCAAGATAAAATCCAAAGTTCTTAGAGGGGCTTGCAAGACCCTCCATAGTCTACCCCTACTTCTTTTCTACCTTGTCTCCTCCAACTTGCTCAATCTTATATTTCTTTCTAGTCATGTTGCACCTTCCTTGTTCTAGGACAGGCCAGATACACTTTGGTCCTGGAACCTGGCACCTGCTGCTGCTTGAACCTTTCTCCATGTGACTTGCTTTCACTCTCTCCTGTCTCTGTTCAGATGTGCCCTTTGGCATGGTCTTCTGATTGGATACACTCCTGTGTATACATGGGCAGTTTTCTACTAGGACCTGGAGTCGTTAGGAGGCCAGTATATAAAGAATATGAGGAGAGAAAACAAAGAGGAAGAATAAGATAAATAAAGGACAGAAGAAGAATAAAATGAGAAATTAAGGAGACACTTGATCTCAAATCATTCCTATTGACCCAGTCTGCCTGCTTTTGTCGAGGGTGTAACGGTAGAAGCAGCAGCAAAACAGCAGGTGAAAAGCACATGCTGATGTGGGAAGTCAGTTTCCCCATTTCCTATCCCTTCCCAACCTACTCAAAAGCAATTTCCTATGAGTTACCTCGCATATCCTCTAAGTACATACCATTTTGTACACGTTGGTCAGAGCATTAGCTGTCGCTTATTGCAAATCAGTGTTCTAAGTTATGGACCAAAAGACATCATGTGCTGCAGAAGTTGAAGGGAAAATCAAGAGCAGAGAGTCAGGGCCGATGAAGAGTGTGAGGTTTGAATAACGCACATGGGCCCCATAGTCATGCAGCTCAAACCAAGCATGTGGTCAGAATGGGAAATGGAATTACATGTACAGCCTCCTACCTCTGGGGAGCCTTGAGAGTGTTTGACTATAGGAATGAATAAAGGGCCAGGTGAGTTCCATGACCTGCTCTGAGTTTCTCAGCAGAAAGTGTGCAGGAGGAAAGTGATCATGACCAGATAGTACTTCTTCATGTGCTAATCCCTTAGCACAAGGACCGAAGATCTCATGGGAACTATTCTCAAACCACCCTCCCCGTAGCCTTCCTGGATTACCTTCCTTCTTAAGGTCACCATCATCTCCTCTGCTGAGGGCAGAATGATTGGCCATGCCCTGTGTGCAAGAATTCAGGCAAAGCAGAAGCAGCAGCAACTGGCTTTCCACATCGACATGCGCTGTTCACCTGCTACCTCTTCGCCATCCTTAACCTTCTAGAATGTTCTTCCCTATCTTAAAAAGTAGACCGGTCTCCCCTCTTCACCTTGCCCATGTCTCCCTCTTCTGGCCTCACAATGCCTTTCACAGACGTTTGTCTGTATCCGCTTTCACCACCCTGTAGCCACAAAAGAGCATGGTTTTTGGAGTCATATAGTTCTGAAGCAAATCTCGGGCTGATGGCTTGTAACTTGGGTGTTTAGTTGGATTGCTCTCTGGTGCACTTGGACTCAGAAAAGTCATCTCCCTGAATTAAGAATCAGAAGATATGTTGCACCTAGAAATGCCCCAATGCAAACGTCCAGCATAAAGCACGTGTCAGAGATGTGCTCTGGTGTTGATATGGTTTGAGTACATCTCCCAAAGACTCATGTGTTGGGAGCCAAGTTCCAGTGCAAGGAAGGGCAATGAATGGAGATGTAGTGGAAGGAGGTGGAGCCTTAGGGAGGTGATGACGTCGTGGGGTGCCTCCTTGGGAAGGGATGAATTTAGTTCTTGCAGGAGTGGGTGTGCTCTCCCAAGAGGAGGTTGTTATAAGGAGTGAGCCCAGCCTTTCTCCGGTCACTCACACACTTGTCCTTATGTTTGGTCACTCACACACTTGTCCTTAGGGCACAAAGCTGATTCCCTGGCTGCCTGTCCACCGTGCTGTGTGATATGGCTAGGCACCCTTGCCAAACACCGGTGCCATGCTGTTTGGGTTTCCCAGTCTCCAGAATTGTGAATTGAATCAACTTCTTTTTCTTCTTGTTTTTTAAATTAAGTACCCAAAGTAGACTGAAAAGCTGCTTAATTATAAGAGTGTTCATTAGAACACTCTTCCTTTTTTGCTAGCTTTCGTGTGAAAAGGCAGCTCAGAACGGTGATTAAGGGAAAAGGCGTGGACTTCCTGGAACCCTGCTGGGTGACCTGGGACAAGTCAGTGAACCTCCCAGTGCCTGGATTTCCTTACCAGTAAAATAGAGAGAAAAGTAAATCGCACCCTAGAGAATGGTTACAAGATTAAGTGAATTTATTTTTTTCTAAGTATCTCGGGATAATGTCCTATAAAATATTAGTATCAAATATTTGTTGATATAGATTTTAAGTCCTGTCAGGGATTTCCCATAAGCTTATCAACTCCTTGATGACAGGAACTGGGTGATATTGGTCTTTAAGTTCTAGGACTTAGCAGAGTATCCGGAATACAGGGATTAATTAGAAGCTACTTTGGAAATGAATGAATAAAGATGTGTGGTGGTGCCCCATGGGTCCTGGTCGTGGTGCACTGGGAGGAATTCTGCCTCCCTGTCCCACCCCCCACTCCACTGCTCAGCCCATCTCAGAGACATAGACCAGCCCAGGCTACAAAGATACAAAGATAGACACACGTGGAAGACTAAATTAAATTGCAGGATGAAACGCAGGAAGATGACATCACAAATAACCCCTCGAAGAAAAAGAAACCCACACTCATTCCGTGCATTCTCTGGAGGAAATGCACTGTGATTTACTCCTGCAAATTACCAGCTGTAAAATATTTACAGCTAATTCCCTCCACCTTCCAGGGTGGCAATGGCGAAGGGAGGCAGGTTCAGGCAGTAAATGCAGGATGCCATTTCCATTTCAGTGGCTCTGTTTTCTGCAGCAACCTCAGGCGACAGCGTCATTTATATCCTACACACACACACACACACACACACACACAGTCTTTTCTGCATATGCGTGGCTCTCGATTACAGGCAGTTGAGGTTTGTGTGGTCGGCATTATGCATTTATGAGCCAGAGCAAACATTTTTACCAGTGCTAGTAATTCAGGTGGGGTGCAGGGAGAGAAGCACAGGAGCCTTGCCTGGGATCCTCAGATGGGTTGGGGGAGGGAACGGGTGCACAGCTGGGAAAGAAAAGTTCTGGCCATCTGGAGGCACCTGCTCTCCCAGGCATGTCCATGGAACCCGGGAGCTCTACACAGAAGTGCCCCAGGCGCTAGTCCTCGGCCTTTTTCTCATCCCTGTATGTGCCTCCGTGTTTACCATCTGTAGATGTTGTCCATGTCCAGATATTTCTCCAGCTCAGATCTCTAGCTGACTCACATGCTCACTGCTTGGCTGACATTTTCATTTGGCTCTGAGTCTTCTCCAGCCTAGCATGCCTGAAGCAAGCTCCTGACCTCCCTGGTCTGTGCCCAAGCTTTCCCCCTCTCAGTGTCTTCCTCCAAGTCAGTCAATACTTGGTTCTGCCAGTTGCTCAGGCCTGATACCCTGAAGTTACCCTGCCCCAGCCTCTTCCTCCTACATCCACGTATACATCCAGACGATGCTGGCTGTTTCTTCCGGATCCGAGCAGAACCTGTCCGCTTCTCCACTCCCGTCATCATCTCTTTCCTGACTTCCATGATCGCTCCCCTGTGGGTTTCCTTCCCAATGCATGAGTTAAGGCTGTCCCTGGAAACTCTGCTTCTGACTGTGACACAGTCCTGTGCTCAAAAATGCTGAGAATTCCCCAGTGCATTCAGAATGAAATTTCATCACTAGGCTTGTGGTACCTCTCTGATCGAATCTCCGGGTGCCGCTTCCCTCTCTCCTCCTCTCTCTCTCTCTCTCTCTCTCTTTTTTTTTTTTTTTTTTTTTTTTTTGCTAGGCAGAGTTAGAGAGAGAGACAGAGAGAGAGTTATAGACAGTGAGAGAGAGAAAGAGAGAAAGGCCTTCCTTCCATTGGTTCACTCCTCAAATGGCCACCATGGCCAGTGCTGCGCCAATCTGAAGCCAGGAGCCAGGTGCTTCCTCCTGGTCTCCTATGCGGGTGCAGGGACCCAAGAAACTGGGCCATCCTCCACTGCCCTCCGGGGCCACAGCAGAGAGCTGGACTGGAAGAGGAGCAACCAGGACTAGTACCCGGTGCCCTAACCAGGACTAGAACCCTGGGTGCCAGCTCCACAGGTGGAGGATTAGCCAGGTGAGCCAAGGCACCGGACCTCTCTCCTCCTCTCAAGCCACACAGACCTCCTTCTTGTCTGTAAGCACACTGAGAGTGCTCCTACCTCAGGAGCTTTGCACCACACATTTTCTCTGCCTGGAACAGGCTTCTCCAGCGAGACACGGTTTATTTCCTCCAGTCTCCTCAAATGTGCGTGCTCGTATGTGTGTGTGTGTGTGTGTGTGTGTGTGTTTGCGTGTGTTTAGGTACGGACGAACTTCTTAAGCAACAAGCAAAAATGTTACCTACAAGATAAATATTGATCAATTAAAGTACCTTAACATTAAGCTTTTAACATCAAAGCCACAAAAATAAAGTGGTAAGTCAGGCTACAAACCAAGAGAAGATATTGGCAGTCTATATAATAGAGAAAATAGTAGGACTCAAAATGTATACAGAAAGTTCCTGCATATCAAAAAAGAGAACAAACAATGCAATAGGGAATGGGCAAAATCTATAGATGTTTCACCCAGGAGGAAACTCATGTCACCATAAACACAGGAAAAGATCTCTTAAATGCAGGGAAATTCGCATTTAGACAGTAGGACGAATTGAGTAAGAAGGAGGCAGGTGAACCCCTATGCACAAGCAGAAGTGGTGTAACCTGCTCTACACATTCTGTAAACCAAAGTGCCATGCCCTGATAAAGGTGAGCATTTCCATTATTGGGAATGCACCTTAAAGAGCTCAGTGCCTTTTTTTTTTTTTTTTTTTTTTTTGACAGGCAGTGTGGACAGTGAGAAAGAGAGACAGAGAGAAAGGTCTTCCTTTTGCCGTTGGTTCACCCTCCAATGGCCGCTGTGGCCGGCATGCCGCGGCCAGAGAGAATCTTTCATCTGCTGGTTCACTCCCCAAATGGCTGCAACCTCCAGAGCTGGGCCAGGCTGAAGCCAGAAGCCAGGAGCTTCATCCAAGTCTCCCAAGTGGATACAGGGGCCAACCTCCGCTGCTTTCCTAGACACATTAGCAAGGATCTGGATGGGAAGTGGAGCAGCTGGGATTAGAACCAGCACCCTTACAGAATGCTGGTGCTGCAGGTGGCGGCTTTACCCACGACAGCACCGGCCCCTCTTCTCATTCTTTAAGCAATACAGTATTGCATATTTACATAGCATTTACATCGTACTAGGTATTCTTGGTCATCTTCAGATGACTGAATGTATGTAGGAAGATGTGTGTGCAAATACAACACAATTTTATATAAGGGATTTGTGCGCAGGGGTCCTGGACAGTCCATTACAGATACCACGAGGTGACTGTAAATGTGTATATATGTGTACTTATAGGTGTATGTGTATGTATATATAGTGCACATATATGTGTACATATGTACAAGTACGTATGTATAGTATGAGTATTATGCGCATGTTTTACATATATGTGTGCATTTGTTGCATCGTATATTGCAGATATAACATATGTGTGTGTGTTTAGATATTCATGAGACACTGTACAGAGTTGGAGGCCTTCAGATGGGGGTTCTCTGAGCAAGGGTTGGCTCAGTCGCCAGCAAGGGAAATGCAGTTCAAGAAGTTGGACTAACACATTCAAAAGGACAAGGTGCTGTACTCAGGAAATGAATGCAGAGAGTATGAGACAAGGGTCCAGACCGTGGCTGCAGCACAGGACCCCTCACAGAGGAGCTGAAACCCAGGCACTCACAGGCCCTGGGGGATGCATACTCCTTTGAGTTTGTCCCTCTCCTGTTCTTGCTCACTTGCACCAAACCCCATTAATCTCCACATGTAATTATTTTCACATCAATATTTTTCAATGTCCAAAGCTTGCATGAATCTCCACCTGTTCTAGTGCTTGAGAGGCAGGAGGATTCCTGGCAAAGACATGCCGTAGCATCTGGAAAAAGCAGGGGGTTAATCTGATCCAAGCATGCACACTTTTCCTGGGAGTCGACGTTGGCCCTGTTCCCAAGGAGCTCACATTCTGGTGGAGAAAACAAGAAAATGCATTTGTACCATATGCTGTGATGGGTCAGTAATGGAAATAGAGTCAGCCACAGGGCAGAGGCCAGAGTGGGGAGGTGGCCTGAACCTTGAGCTGAGGCCGGAAGGGTGACCATCAGTCATCTGAGGGGTAGAAACAGAGCACATGGATCCTATTAGAGGTTGGTGAAGGGACATAGGTACTACTCTGTTACATTAGGAGGCGGAGTACAGTTTGGCAAAACACCATGGAGGCAACTTGACCATATTTATGAAAATCCTCAACCCACAGACTCTCATGGCCCAGCAATTGGACTTCTCAATGGCTATGTTAAGAAGATGCAAGACAATTAGCATAAAGAGGCAGGTGGAAGGTTGCTCACGTCAATCTTATTTGTAATGGAAACTTGGTTAACATTGAAGGATCTTCTATAGGAGGGATGGCTAAATAAGCAACTGTTTGCATACACCATGATGCATATTCATTTTAAAAGGGGGTGTGTCATGAAAGGGAAAGATCTCAATAAGTATTATTAAACAGAAAGCCAATCCTAGAATGTTATATACAGTTTGATATTACTTGTGTTGTTAACATACTTCCACTCACGCACTCACTCAAAACAATATTCTATATATAAACCCATAGAAATTATGTATAACACATACTGATATATAATAATGTATGCATACAATAAATAGATAATTTTCTGGAAGATACCAAGATGAGTGGGTCCATGCTCTGTGGAATACCTGGAAGCAGGGTTTGGAATACTTTGGAAGCAGGCTTCCAAAGAAGACTTTAACTGAAACATGGGGCTCTGAGGAGGAGTGCTGAGCCATTAGTCTCACTGATAAAGGCCAGAGCTTGTCTGATGGCTGCCTGGGAGCCTTGAGGGGTGGAATTCATGGTAATTGTTTTCTTTCTTTTTTTTTTTTTTTTTTTTTTTTTTGACAGGCAGAGTGGACAGTGAGAGAGAGAGACAGAGAGAAAGGTCTTCCTTTGCCGTTGGTTCACCCTCCAATGGCTGCCACGGCCAGCGCGCTGCGGCCGGTGCACCGCGCTGATCTGAAGCCAGGAGCCAGGTGCTTCTCCTGGTCTCCCATGGGGTGCAGGGCCCAAGGACTTGGGCCATCCTCCACTGCACTCTCTGGCCACAGCAGAGAGCTGGCCTGGAAGAGGGGCAACCGGGACAGAATCCAGCACCCCGACCAGGATAGAACCCGGTGTGCCGGTGCTGCAAGGCGGGCGAATTAGCCTAGTGAGCTGCGGCGCCGGCCGGTAATTGTTTTTCAAGGCACCAAGCCAGCCTGTTGGACCTGGAATCGGAGAAGGGTATCAACCCCAAAACTCAGGGTAGACACAGATTTGAGGCTTCTTGGGCACATACTTAGCTACAGAAGCTGACAAGGAGAGAAGGAGCTGTCCAACAAGGCAGCTAATTAAAGATATGTTGAGCTGTACTGTGGCGCACACATTCTGGAGACTGTGCAGAGTTAAGTCCAGCGAGAAGGCGAGAGATCAGCTGGGAGCCACGCACTGCCTCCCTGGGTGTGACCTTTCAGACAAAGCACACACTCACCCTCCCTGGGCTGCAGTGACAGCTTCCGGGCAGCAGCACTTTGGAGGAAAGTGGGTTAGGAAAACAGCAAGGGGGCAGTTATTTACCCAAAAGACATGTAGAGCTTCCATGACATGTTAAAATGATTGTGGGTTGATTTTTTTAAGAGAAAGAAGGATGCAGGCAGTATGATCAGACATGTAAAAAAAAAAAAAAGACTGGATACTTTTACTCATCCTCCTACAACCACAGCCAGCTGCACACCCCCACCCCGTGCCTTGACTTCCCCAAGGCCGCCCCCCCCACTTAGATACCAGAACCTGGCTAGGACTGGACTCCAGTTCTGGCAAAGTCTAGAAAAGCAGGTGCAGAGGGAGATTGGGTTGGTACATGCTTCTACCACAGCAGAGAGCTGGAATATTTACTACGGAAAAGAGGAAGGAAAAGTCCTAGCCCTGTAAAAAGATGGAGACCAAAATGATGGGGACAAGGGAAAGGAGGACTTCCTGGGTGCAAGAACTCTGTGCAGATGGGAACGTGCTCAGACGGTGCCCACCCGCTGTCCCTGGATCCCATCTACAGCCTGAATGAGATACAGCTCTCAGCTAGTGGGTGCTTGGCTATGGAAATTAAAAACCAGGAAACACAATTAGGCAGACACGGGGGTGAGAAAATAATTCCCTTGTAATCTTTTTGAAATATCTTATTTAAGTCCCAGGAGAAAACCCTCAGTTTGGTGCTAGCAGGCCTTTAACAGCTAACATTGTTACTTTATGGTGCAGCACGTTAGGCGGCTACCTCTGATGCCGGCATCCCATACAAGTGCCAATTCAAGTCCCAGCTGCTCCGCTTCTGAACCAACTTCCTGCTAATTCACCAGGAAAAGGAGCAGATGATGGTTCAAATACTTGGGCCCCTGCCACCTATGTGGGAGACCAGGATGGAGTTCTGGGCTCCTGGCTTCCACCTGGACCAGCTCCAGCTGCTCTGGCCATTTGGGGAGTGATCTTGTAAATGGAAGATGGTTTCCCACCTCTCTCTCTCTCTCTCTCTCTCTCTCTCTCTCTGTCCCCTCTGTGTGTGTGTGTGCAAGACCCTGCCTTTCAAATAAATAAAATAAACTTTAACAATAAACAAGGTGATTTCCTGTAACAGTAAGCCAAACAGAGGGGAAGAAGAGACAGATATGAAGGCGGGAATGCATGGGATGGGAGATTGCTCTCTGCAGAGGCCGTGTTTGAGCTGAGACCTGAAACAGTTATGGCAGGAGTAAATGGAAGGATGTGTGTATGTGCGTGTGTGTGTGTGTGTGTGTGAGAGAGAGAGAGAGAGAGAGAGAGAGAGAGAGAGAGACCCTCGATGGGAAATTAGCATACATGAGTATCTGATAATAGGAGAATTTTCATAGCAAAGTGTGTGTGCATGTTTGTGTATCTCTCTCTAGGTGTACGCTGATCTTGCCTGTCTGTCATTTCTCCATCTGTTCTATGATCAGACTGATTGGTTTGCAAATCTGTTTAGTATTTCATGCGCCCCAAGCTGTGAAAGTCAAGACTAAATACAGGCGCAGTAGGTCGCACTGATGAATTTAGGATTGTATTTTTACACCAGTGAAGCGCGAGCTCTCAATTCAGGGACTGCACTTCCTGGAGGGAACCGCTGCAGGACAGCCTGGTGGGCTCTTCCTTGGGCGCCCTGTAGAAACGGTCATCCCGCAGTCCTGGTCAAGTGTGGGGGAAGGGGCTTCTGGGCTGTATTCGCTCAGCCCAGAGGGTAAACCCCCTCCAATGCTGTGTCTCTGTTGCAGCCACACTCTACAGCTGGTGCATGGCAGTATGGCAAAACACATTCGCTCTTCACAGTGACAGTCACACTTGTCATTCCTATGGATGGATGCTTCCTTCTGAGTGACTTATTTCATGAGTTTCCATAACCGGGCGTGATTGGCCCCACCAACACCCTCGCCAAGAAAGCGTCCTGTGTTTTGACCGAACATCATCTGTCTCACTGACCAGGTTCCTTCAACCGCAAGGAAGACACGAGTGCAGATTATTTAAAAAAGCAAAGTTCATTCTCAGGATGCCCATGAGGGAACAATTAAGTGACCTCACCATCAACACAGGTCCTAAGGTGGCATTCCCTGAGAATGTGCAGTGAAGAAACAGGCTTCAGAGGTAACAGCAACACTAATTAACACGTGTGCAGAGCAGTTAATTCCTTTCAGGCACCCTGCTAAGTGCTTCCTAAGCAATAACTCCTTCGAACCTCCTAAAATATGCTCTGAGATCTGAGCTCTTGCGTGTGAGCCCTGTTTTATCTGATGAGGAGACTAGGGTTTGCGGTAGTTTGGTGGGGTTTCCACTGAGGTGGAATGGCAGAGTGGGGGATGGACAGGGAAAGCAGTCAGCAGCACCAGCAGGAAGGACATTCGCCCAGGGTGCTCCGGACCTCTGGCTACAAATGGTTTGGGAATGATGTGCTGAGCACATCACTGGTGGCGGCTCCATCAAGAGCATATGTGGGGCTGGCGCCGCGGCTCACTAGGCTAATCCTCCGCCTAGCGGCGCCGGCACACCGGGTTCTAGTCCCGGTCGGGGCGCCGGATTCTGTCCCGGTTGCCCCTCTTCCAGGCCAGCTCTCTGCTGTGGCCAGGGAGTGCAGTGGAGGATGGCCCAGGTGCTTGGGCCCTGCACCCCATGGGAGACCAGGAGAAGCACCTGGCTCCTGGCTCCTGCCATCGGATCAGCGCGGTGCGCCGGCCGCAGCGCGCCGGCCGCGGCAGCCATTGGAGGGTGAACCAACGGCAAAGGAAGACCTTTCTCTCTGTCTCTCTCTCTCACTGTCCACTCTGCCTGTCAAAAAAATAAAAAAAAAATAAAAAAAAAGAGCATATGTGGGAGCATTTTGAAAGGCAAGTGGGAGGAAGCACAGGGCAGCTCTAGACAAGGCAAGATTCGAATGCGAACTTGGCAGATTCACCTCCATACAGAGCCATGTCTCTGTTGCTTCGAGTCTTAGTGTTAGGATAGCCCAGATGATTTGACACTGCCGGGCTTAGAAATGCATCAGGGTTGCAGAAGCTGACCCAGCGAGAACACCCAGGGCTGAGATTATCAGCAGGATGCAGGTGAGGAGGAGGGAGGGCTGGCCACATCCCTGAGACAGTGATGGGCTGACACACAGCTGGGGGCAAAGCATCAGACGGAGAGACCTGGGGCACAGGCTTCCCCCCGCAGGAGCCCTCTCACGTCAATGTTTGTTAAACTCTGAGCACAAGGTGCCCGGGCAGACAGTTTGACACCTCCATAATCATTTCACTGTTGCATGTGCCCTTTGAAGCATTGAGTCTGAGGACGGAAAATAAAATGAAACCACTAATAGAAGTTGGCGTGTGAGGGGTCTGCAGAGGGTTGCTCTTAGCATACCTACGAGGGTGTTCAAAAACTTCCTGGAAAGCTGGGTGTCAAAGGATTTGAAATCCATGCAAAACTGCTTCATCCTATGCATTTCCATGAAATTTTGGAAGTACCTGGGTATGGATACAGTATCAGAGAAACACACTTCAGATGGATCCTCAAGTGGGGGCAGATAAAATGTGTTCCATAATATTAATCTGAATCAAGGAGTATCTTGTCTTAGAACCTCTGGAGTGAGATGGTCTAATTACAAAGGAGAGAGTCATGGCAGGGAGGGGGGAGTCTTACCAGCTGGAGGGTACTCTTGGAAGCTAAGGGTGTGGGCAGGCAACAGTTTAGATTTTTAGATCCATGCTTCCCATCCTGTGGTCTTGAGAATTATTGCAAGGGACCTTCACATTCCTATAATAGATACCAAACATGATCAATTTAAAAATCTCATGTAAACATCCATAGGTACATGCATGTGCAATACACACACGTACACACATGAACACACATATGGCAGCCATTAAAAAATGTAGAATCAATGATGACTCAATCACACGTGCATTTCAAAGGATTGTTGAATTCATAGCAGCTTTCTTCCATATGTGCTTTTCTAAAAGAAATCATTTGAGAAAGTCAACTGCTCTCATCAGGTGATCTACTGTTAATGACAGGTGATCATATTGGGAAAAGTTCGGGATGCCAGAGAGAAATGGAAACAATGCCTAAGATTTGTGAAGTGTGAGGTGTGTGTGGGAACTGTGTAGTGGCTGAACGCTGCCCAGAAATGAGGCTTCCTGAATGCTGGGACACCCAGGATGGCAAGGAGAAGGTTTCTAATAATTCCTTGGGTTGGATGCCAAACCGAAGCACCTTGGTGTTCCAAGCCTGGGTTATGTCACTGTCCACTAGAGAGGTGTGTTCTTTGACTCAGTCGTCATTTACACAGGGGTGCATATTGAAGGCAACCAATAATAATCTTTGAGATTCCAGGGGTATTCTTCATTCATTCAGTAGATAAGATTATTTTTGTACCTACTCTGTGCTCCATTACAAGCAGTGATAATAAGAGGGGGCATTTGCCAATACTTGAGCTGTTGTGATGTCTCGAAACTTTTCTTAGGAACAATTAGAAGATGCTATTACCCCCACTTAACAGATGATGGAACTGAGGTTCAGGGGTGTGAAATGAGTTGCTGAAAGCAAGTATGGTTCAGAGATGGAAACCCAGTGCTCAATCCTATCAATACCTCTAATACGATGAGAATATAGAAGCTCCAGAGGAGGCCACTGTAGAAGTCCAGAGTCAAGCTGTCCACTAGCCAGTGATTCCCAGCCCAGAACTCATGAACCACTCTGAGTTCTAAGAGATAAGGCTAGGAGCCGGCGCTGTGGCATAGTGGGTAAAGCCACCTCCTGCAGTGCTGGCATCCCATATGGGTGCCAGTTCAAGTCCCAGCTGCTCCACTTTGGATCTAGCTCTCTGCTATGGCCTGGGAAAACAGTGGAAGATGGCCCAAGTCCTTGGGCCCCTGCGCCTGCCTGGGAGACCTGGAGGAGGCTCCTGGCTCCTGGCTTCGGGCTGGCACAGCTCTGGCCATTGTGGCCAGTTGGGGAGTGATCCAGTGGATAGAAGACTCTCTCTCTCTCTTGCTCGCTTGCTCTTTCTGCCTCTCCTTTTTTCTGTGTGTAACTCTGACTTTCAAATAAATAAATAAATCTTTTTAAAAAAGAAAGAAAAAGAGAGGGTTAAGATTAGACCTCTCAAACTGTTTATCCTGTTTCAGAAGTACAAACTTCTTGAGGGCAAAATCTTGCTGTTTACCTCTTAATACCAGCGCAACGTCTGGTCCACTACAGTTGCCAAATCAATGAGCACATGAATAATTTTCTCTCCTTTATTAACTAAAACTTGGTTCCGTGTAGTGACCTTGATTTTCTCCTATTAAGAAACACTAGAGAACAATTTGTATTGCTCTGATACATAAAATACAGGTAAACAAGTCTGTAATGACTTGAACGTGATGTTGGTTCTAAAACTCAGATCTCATGAAAGAAAATGTGGGTAGTACAAGAGATCAATATGGAAATCTGTTAAAAGCATGGGGATGAAGGCTTTCAGCTCTCCAGGGTAGGCTGGCTTTTCTGCTTCCTCGAGGGGTAGACTAATGTCCTCATGACAATTTAGCCAGCTTGTGAGCTCCAGAGAAGGTACCACATACTCTGAATCCACCAGGACACTCTCTCTTTGGGACCTGGTGCACAAACCATAAAATATTTGACCAGCTCCTGACCGCTGAGGGAGTGAAAACACAATCAGAATTGGTGAAAGCTATCGAGTCCTCGTTATTAGCACTTGGAAGAACAGAGCTACGTTCGCAAGGCTATAAACCAACCTGCTCTAGAACGTAGCAGTGGCCTGCGGAGGGCCTTCTCTTTTTCCATCTTCCTTTGTCTTTTGTTGCGTCTCTGGACATGAAGGAAGCAGATGTTGTCTTGTGGGATAGGTAGTGTCTGTAACTTCTGCTTCTTTAAGTTCTGTCCAGAGTAGTTTGTGGCACTCAGATTTCTTCAGAAGTAATCATTTATTATTTTCCCAAGTAGTTCTGTTGACAATGTGTAATATATTCTCGTATTCTTCTTCCTCTTTTGGAATCTCCATGGATAGCCTACAGACTTGACTTATCATTTATGGTGATATCTTCAGAAAATCATCTGTATTGTTTTTGCTTGAAGAGAATCATCAGTAAAACAATAATAAAACAGTTCAATTCTGTGTTTGTATTACACTCAGAAAGGCAGTCAACCAACCTTACATTTCCAGCATCTGCACTCTGGTCCCTTCAGCTCCCACTGGCTTCCTAGCCATAAGCCCCCTCCTGAATTCCTTCACCCATCGCCTAGCAGGGTCAAAACTATGATCCCAACCACAAGCATTCACCAGCATCTATATTTCCCCTGTCTCTTAGTCATTCTTCCATAGCACAAAACCTTAACGTATACCTAGTCCCTGGATACGAGTAGCTTGCCATCCATTCATATATGGTTTCCAACTTCTGGTGGATATCCAGCGTCTATTGACAGTTTTCTTTTAAAACAGATACATTCCCCCCAGGGTTTCAAGAAAGCTGCTTATTTTCCAATTCAAAGTAAATCTAACTTGAACCTGTATCACTAGTTTGGATAGAAGTTCTTAGTCATTACCCAGACCCACCCCTGACACCTCTTATGGAGCAGCCCAGGAGGAAGATGACTCCAGTCTTTCTTTGTCATATGTAGCAATATGTAGCAATACACATGGCAACACTAATGCTAATGCTTCTACAGTGTTTATCAGGAAGTAAAGCAGCATACACACTAACTCATTTAATGTTTCAAACAGCCTTATGAGATAGATACCTATTATCATTCCTTGTTATCTCATTTTGTGACTGTGTAATCCTAGACACAAAGAGGGTAAGTAACCTTCCCTAAGTTCCACATCTAAGGGCAGGGCCCAGAGTCACGCCCAGGCAGTCTGGTTATACCAGTGGCTCTCAACTGAGGACTGAGGGTGATTCGGACCCCTAAGAGACATTTGGCCATGTCTATAAACATTTACAGTTGTCATATCTAGACAGTGTTACCAGCCTCTGCAGGATACAGACCAGAGATGCCACTCAGCATGGCTCAGGGCACAGGACACGCCCCGAAGAAGGAATTATCCATCCCAAAACAATGACAGTACTGAGGATGAGAAACTCTGAGTTGGACCTAGATCTTGGAAACGTAAAGCTTCTCCGTGCTTTGTCCAAGATGCACCAGCATCTTTTATCAGGCCATATAATAGAGAAACTTCTTACCTCTCCTGGCAATACATATTAGCCAGATCTAGGGAGTCCAGGATGGGCTAAGTTCCCTTGGCGGTGGAGATGTGTGATGGGGTTTGGGGTGGTGGTGATGAATGCCTTACCTTCCTACCAAGTGAGTCTCCAGAGGCGAAAACAAACACATTTCACAGTAGGTCACTACAATCTATAAATCATCAGTATAGCATCCAGCTACAACCTGTGCTCTTTGAGTGCTCCAACTCCACTTCCAAGGCCCCAAGTTCAGCCTGAGTGTCCTCTTGGGTCACCGGGAATACCCAAGCCATCAGCCAAGAAACTTAAATATTGCCCTCCCTGATTCCATCCACAACCAAGCCACCAGGTCTCATGACCTTGTCAGTTGCTCTGTCTGTTGTTACCGGAGATTCCATCTCAGAGAGTGCCCATCTGCCTGCTGGGCTCTCATTCCCCTGCCTGGGGTCAGCATCCGGCCCCCCTCCTCCAGGCTAGTGCTCCACTTCCTGCCATCCTTTCCTTCATCTCACTGAGTGGTGGGAGGGAGAATGGGCTCTGCTAGGTTCCAAAGCCCAACTCTGCCATGTAGGAGCAGTGTGATCTTGGACAAGGCACTTAGGATCCTCTGAGCCTGTGTTTGATCCCAAGGGGAATAATGAGTGTCCTTCTCTGCCCCCTTCAATAGGGCCGCTTCCTCTTCCACCTTGATGGAGTGTCCCTGGCAAAGGTCAGCATAAGCCCTCTGATCCCAAATCCCTGTACTTGCCTTGCACAGACTTTAAAACAACAGACACCGCTGAGAGCTGGATTTGCTGTCTTCTCCTCCAGTGCGGTCATGGGTCATTTAAACCTGGGATTCTTTACGCCTTCTCTCCCAATTATTTAGACTTTGCGTGTATCCTCAACACCCCATCCCCTTTATTTCTTCTTCTCGCCCTTCTAATCATCTTCCTCTTTTGCTTCTGCCCTGCTTCCTCCTCTCCTCTGTGCTCTGCCTGCCTGTCTCCTTTCTCCCTGGAAACACAGCTAAGACAGAGCAGATAAGAGACAGCCATCCTGACGGAGGTGCCACTTCTGACTGACAGACCACTCTAAGATATGGGATATCCAGGCCTTTCCTTGAAAGAACTTACAGACTTTTGAAGGACAGAGACCATGTATGCCTTATCATCAATACATAGCCACCATCTGCTGCATTACAAGCACCAATAAACAGCTGATGGAATTAATGGGAGAGTGACTATAAACACAGCCCTTTCATTGTACAGGAATTTGTGGCCCAAGAAGGGGCCATCCCTGTTCTAACTTCATACAGCAAGATAGTTGCTAAGTCGCACTCAGTCTCCATTTGCAATGTCAGTTTGCTTGACAGCTGTGTTGGCATGAAGGCATGCTACTTTTCTTGAGTCTCTGTGTAAGAATGGGGATCCCAAATAATTTGACTTTTTTTTTTTTTGCCTTCAGGAATTTGGTTATTCATGGAACTTTAAACCACAGTGAACTTTCCAGAAGAACTGGGCAAGGCAAAATCTTGGCTATAAATCACTGGACAGGGTTCATTTTCTCTCACTCTGTTTCCACACCTCTATAAAGGGCTCAGTGAATCGGATGGTCCTTGTGACACTGAACCAAAATAACATGTGAAATTGCCTTGCTTGGTGCTTAGCAAGTAGCACTTGCTCAGTTGAATTTCTAAGTGAGTTTTCTTCCTTGGTGCAGAGGAACAGGCCCTACCTCGTGCCCTTGCTCTAACCACCATTCTCTTGGGTTATAGTTCATCAGGAGGGCTCAGAAAATATTGCTAATTTATGCATCATTTATTCAACTGGATAATGCATTTGGGAAAATGTAAGGTGTCCACATAGCTCTAATTCAGACAAACCAAAGGCAAGCTCTGCCACTGACCCTTCCAGAGAGAATGGGCACTTTATAGCTAATACGGGTGATTGCCTTCTCCCTCGGTATTCATGATGGCATCCATTCGCTTCAATTGAGGAGGCCCTGGAGAGACATATCACAAATTGAATGATGTAGCTTGATCTGGCAAGAATTTCTAGGGATTCTGGCTTGTGTCTCTGCAACTCCCAGTGGAAAGTCAGTGACAGCCACCTTTATAGCACACATAATGAGTCTCATTTTAAGATTCAGTTTTGCCACCTCCTAGCTGAGTGACCTTGGGCCAGTCATGTAACCTTGCTCAGGTTCTGTAGTTTGATTAAACACTGCCAGGCAGTTAAGCAAGGGCTCAGAGTATGGTGCAAGCAGACCTAGGATTGAGTTCTCATTTCTGTTCTTATGGTTTGGGACAAACTAATCAGTTTGATTGAGCTACTGTTTCCTGATCTCTAATGTGGAGATAGATAATGGTCCTTCTTACAAGAATTGTTTCAAAAATTAGTAGCTAATATATTGAGATATATGGTATATTAAGCATTATTCTCAAAATAGATTTACTTTATTTATTTTCAAGCAGAATAATAGAGAGGGAGGGGGGAGGAAGAGAAAGCAAGAGCAAGAGAGACCAGTCCTCCATCTGCTGGTTCACTCCCCAAATTGCCAGAATGGCTAGGGCTGGGCAGGTTGAAACCAGGAGCCAGGAACTCCATCCAGGTCTCCCAAGTCAGTGGTAGGAGCCCAAGTACCTGAACCATCATCCGCTGCTTTGCCCAGCACAGGAGCAGGGAGCTAGATTGGAAGTGGAGCAGCCAGGACTCAAACTGGTGCTCCAACATGGGGTGCCAAGTATCACAAGCAGAGAAGTCACTGTGACCTCTGAACTTGAACTCTCAATCACATGACCTAGCATGGGGTGTGCATTTGCTAAGTGGTAGTGCTCGCTCCAGGCTGCAGGATAACCGTGCCATGCTTATCATTGTTTCTTGGAGCCCCCGTCTGCTTCTGACCTGCATGGCAGTGGGGTGGTGCTTAGCAAAGCACCAGCACAGAGAGAAAGGGGGTGGGGACAGGACGGAGCGTTGGATGGAGCCTCATAAACATTTGGGGCTGTGAGAGCAGCTGTGTGATCTTGCGGAATGATTCTCACTTCAGGACTGTGTGTTGACGCTGATGTCACGGCTGCTCTGAGCACCCAGGATGCTGTTAACGAGGCGTTCCAAGCCCAGATGCAATGTTTTCTCACCATATGGCCGGCACTGAAGTGCATGGTCTTTCAGACACGGATGGCATGTGACTCCGAAGCACTGAGCCCTCGTGCATGGAAAACTTGGTTAGAGGAGCCGTATCCTTCTGAGTGCCCCAGTACTCCCGACTTCCAGGAACCGTGAATTCATGTGTATGTTACTGACTTCTGCATCCATTCAATCCAGGTAGTTGTGGGGCAGCTGCTCAGTGGTGGGTACTGTGTTAAGCACTGGGGATTCAAAGGTAGATAGAACATTGCCTATGGCCTCAAAGACACTATTGGAAGCCCTGGAGTGCAGGGGGTTATCAAGGACTCTGGGAACTAGAAGGAGTAGGGAAAATCTTTGTAATGGAGTTCTTTATAAAGGTCACACCCAGCATCCAGACACCTTTCCTATTTGAGAGAACAAAGGACAGGTCTCACCTTGTACAGCAGTGGTAAAGAGGGGAAGACATTCTTCTCCCTAGCAAGTGGAATGTGAGCACAGGACATAAATGTTGACATAAATGTCAACACCTCCAACCTGCTCTTCCTTGGCTCTCACTCTCGTATCAAGATGGTTATTCAATACCTCCAATTGGGTGTGTTACAGACATCTCATAGTTCAAGTCCACAGTCAGAGTTGGCTTCTTCCTCCCAAGCCTGCTTGTTTCCCAGTGTTCTGTACATCAGTAAACTATGACTTGGAGTCATCTGTGACACACCTCACCTCCACTTCTTCCCCATCACTCACCACCATTGGCCTCATTTTAAAAATACAACCTGGGGCCAGCACTGTGGTAAAGAAGGTTAAGCCTCCGACTGCAGTACTGGCATCCCATACGGATGCCGGTTCAAGTCCTGGATGCTCCACTTCTGACCCAGCTCCCTGCTAATGCACCTGGGAAAGGAGCAGAAGATGGCCTACATGCTTGGGCCCCCGCACCCACGTGGGAGACCCCGAAGAAGCTCCTAGCTCCTGGCTTTGGCCTGGCCCAACTCTGGCTGTTACAGTCATCTGGGGAGTTGAGCCAGTAGATGGAAGACCTCTCTCTCTCTCTCCCCTCTCTGTATCTCTTCCTTTCAGATAAATAAGAACTTAATCTTAAAAAAAATAAAATAAAAAATAAAAATGCATCCCGATTCTGTCCACTGCTGACCATGTTGCCCTTTGCACGTACATCCAAGCCACCACCGTCTCTACCTGTTCTCCTGAAGTGCCTGTTGTCAGGTTGCTGGCTTCTATTCTTTCCATACTCTTGTTTGATCACTGAGAACCATCCAGAAAAAAAAAATTAAGTCACCTTCTCTCGTTTAATGTTCTTCCATGGCTTCTTATGACATTTAGAAAAAAACGCCAATGTCTTTCTCCTGGTCTATAAGACCCTCCATGGTATACTCCCTGCCCATCTCCCTGGCTCTATTTTCTGTCTTTCTTAAGTTTGCTGAGTTGTCTCCATCATTACTGGTCTTTCTATCCTCTAGCACACCAAGATTGGAAAAACATGAGCATGTGGAAACTTCACATCCCATTGAGAACTTTCTGAAAACTTGGAGAAAAGAAAATTGGGGATGAGAAGAGCCTGAGATGATGCAGGGAAATCAGATCCAACAAGCAGGTGGAAGGGTTGGGCTTCTCCAGTAGAATGGATCTTTCCCCTCGTCCTGTAAGGAGAGAGACCAGGATGATACAGAAATATTTCTTGGACGTGAGGTGCAGTAAGAACCCTGATGAAGAGACAAGGATGGAGGAAAGGAAGGGACTTCAACACAAACCTGCCCTTAGGAATGGACTAGACTTAAGAGAGGAAGTTCATGGCTTGTCATCCATCCATGTCTTCAACAGAGATTTATTGAGCCCTTGCTGTTTGCCAGGAACTGGTGTTGAATTATGTTTGCTCAACCGCTGAACTATAGACAAAAGACGCATTCACTCGTTGGGACCTTGGAAAGTATCTTTAGGCTCTGAGCCCATTTCCTTCTCTGTAAAACTGCAGTCATAATGATACCCGCTCTGCTGATTAAAATGGTTCATTGTGCGACGTTATAAAGAGCGCTGCACTTAGTCATTTGGTAGCTAGACTGTAGCTGTGTGGAGGAAGGGACTATGTCTGCTTGGTTCACTGTTGCATTACTGGTAAATGATGCTTTATGGAGTGTATGTGTGCTCATATGTAGTATGTATGAATGGATGAAGGAATCAACACACAGAGTTCTGAAGCAGTTTAGGACAGGGGAATGGCTGCTTCGTGGATTCTGAGCTGATACTGGACGTCTTCTTCCTGACAGAACAGACTGAGTAACTGATGCCACAACAGTTGGCTCTGGGCTCAAGGAAACAGTCCCAGCACTCGGGCCCAGATGCAAGAACTCTTCCAGATGACGAGTTTTGATCTCACATTTGTAGCATGACCCCCAAAGCTGTTTAGGCTCTCTCTGCCTTCTTCAGAGCCTTCTGCAATGCCCCTTCTCTTGCTCCTTTTCCCAACAAGCACCAAGCTAGGCACACACTGTCTCCTAAGCTCTCTGGTTCACATGGTGGGTCCCATTTTAGCCCTGGTACTTCAGATAGAAGAGCCAAGAGCAGGGCTGGTGCCGTGGCATAGTGGTCTAAGCTTCTGCCTGGGGCACTGGCATCCATATATGGGCACTAGTTCATGTCCCGGCTGCTCCTCTTCCAATCCAGCTCTCTGCTGTGGCCTCGGAAAGCAGTAGAAGATGGCCCAAGTCCTTGGGTCCCTGCACCCACATGGGAGACCTGGAAGAAGCTCCTGGTTCCTGGCTTTGGATCAACCCAGCTCTGGCCGCTGCAGCCATTTGGGGAGTGAAGCAGTGGATGGATGACCTTTCTCTCTGTCTCTCCCTCTCTGTGTAACTCTACTTTTCAAGCAAATAAATAAAATCTTTTAAAAAAATAAAAGAGCCAGGATATACCATGATCTTGATGGATTGACAATTAGTTGAATCACAGGAGATGCGTTCAAACAGAACTCCATAGGAAACAAGCACTGAGGTCTAGGTATAAGCACAAAGAATTCATGAGAAGAAAACCAAGCAGCTGCCGGTGTAGTAAAGAAAACTACCACAAAATAAACAAGTAAAAACGCATCCAAGGGAACAAAATCTGGAAAATGCTATGGAAAATGGCTATTTTGGGGGTGATTTTTTTGCATCAACATTTAGTTAATACAGTCAGATCTCTGTATCTGTAGGTTCCCAGGCAATCCCCCTGATTCAGCCAACATGATTGAAAATATTGGGGAAAAAATTGCATATGTATTGAGCATGTACGCTTTCCTTGTTATTATTCCCTGAACAATACTGTTTAACAACTATTTGCATAGCATTTACATTGCATTAGGTATTACAAGTAATCTAGAGATGATTTAAGGCATTCAGGAGGTTGTAGTCCATATGCAAATAGACAGTCCCCAGATATGATGGTTCCACTTCCGATTTTTCCACTTTACAGTGATGCAACAATGATATGCATTCAGTAGAAACTGTATGTCAGAGTTTGAATTTTGATCTTTTTTTGTGTTGCCAATATGTCACGTGTTATTTGCAGTGCTAGAGAGCAGCATCAAACCACAACCCTCAGCCAGCTATACAGTCATGAAAGAGAGCAACTGATACTCTGCAGTGTACTGTGTTGCTAAGCTATGATACTTGGCAGGTTAGGTGTATTCCATGCGCTTTTGGCCTCTGATATTTTCAGCTCATGATGGGTCTGTTGGGACAGAACCCCATCTCCAGTCAAGGAACATCTTTAGTATGTCATTTCATGTAAGGGCTTGAGCATTCGTAAATTTGGTGTCCATGGGGAGAACGGGGTGGTGCTGAAATTAATCCCTTTGGGACACCGAGGAATGACTCTATTTGTATAATGTCAGCTCTATAAAAATCTAATCTCTCCATTGAAACAAAAACCAGACGTGGGTATGTTCTTCATAGTCAGACGCAACTAATTAGCTCCCATGTTGGTCAACAGCTCCTCGATCAGGTAATAAACTGTGATATAGCCTTGAACCAGCATTTACCAATTGTTTAGATCAGTCCCTTAATTCTTGAGTTTTTCAGCTTTTCCATTTGGTCAAATATATTTTTCTTCCATTTTTCTCTAAAAATTGCTGTGAAAATGATCTTGGGTAGCTGGATTCAGTTTAAAAATCCTGGCATTGATTGGGTGCTATCCTAAGTGATTTACCTGCACTATCACATTTTATCTGCATGACAGTCCTATGAGGTATTGGACTCTGATTAACCGTCGTTTTTAGATGAGAAATTGAGACTCAGCATGAGCTCTTTAAATTCATTGAGGTGTCATGAGTCATTGGAATTCTGAAATCAGGCAAATGTGGTTCCCAAAGGCTGTGTTCCCTGGCCTTGCCCTCCCCAAAGAGACAGTTACATCAGTTGAGGACCAAACAGGTATAGCAGGTACACAAACATAAAGACATTCAGAGGAATAGATCAGCCCAACCCAAGTGTGATTATTTATGTCCAGGGCTATTGCTTTGATCCAAAAACTCCATGCTGCCCAACATTACACTCTAACAAGGTCTGACTCCACATGAATTTTTCTACCAGGCAAATTCTTCTTGCTTAATAAAAGTGCTTGCCGAGAAAGCTCAAAACCCAGTAGCAATTAATTATTGACAGAGCATGTGAATGAGAGATAAAAGAAAAGTCATTCTTTCTCCACACACGCGATAGTAAATAAATTTAATTATGGTAGGAGAAGCTAAGGGATCTTCGTCTGTATTAAGTTTTATTAGCTGAGACATTTAAAAGCATGTCATCATAACAAAAAGGTCTTGTGTAATCCTAAATGTACCACTTTGGTGCAAGGCTCAGAAGTGAATAGACTTAATGGAGCACATGGTGGCAGATGGCCCACTGTACCAACAGTATTGAATAGGTTTATTGTCAATTAACTTTGGTCTACCTATGCCTATAGCAAATTGAGTGAATAAGAGGATCACTGTCCTCTGATAGGCCTGCCATGTTGCAACTAGGAGGAGAAATGCTATCAAATCCTTTAATATCTTGAAGCTCCCAAATAAGATAAGGCCATGGTAAAGACAAACAGGGATAGAGCAGTGGAGGTGCACAAGCAAACGTGGTAAGAGACCTGAGAGACATGGAGTTGTGTTACAGGATACAGAGCAGCTCATTGGGCAACCTTGGGATCAAAGAAAGAAGAAAATCTCATACGTTGAACCAGACCTGCGTATATGCTTTTTTTTTTTTTTTGGACAGGCAGAGTGGACAGTGAGAGAGAGACAGAGAGAAAGGTCTTCCTTTTGCCATTGGTTCACCCTCCAATGGCCACTGCCGCCGGCACGCTGCGGCCAGCGCATCGCGCTGATCCGATGGCAGGAGCCAGGTGCTTCTCCTGGTCTCCCATGGGGTGCAGGGCCCAAGCACTTGGGCCATCCTCCACTGCACTCCCTGGCCACAGCAGAGAGCTGGCCTGGAAGAGGGGCAACCGGGACAGAATCTGGCGCCCCGACCGGGACTAGAACCCGGTGTGCCGGCGCCTCAAGGCAGAGGATTAGCCTAGTGAGCCACAGCGCTGGCTGGGTATATGCTTTCACTCTATCTGTCACTTCCTTCTCGACCGACCTGGAGGTGAGTGTTAGGATTTTACAAATGAGGAGAGTTAGGCTTGGAATGCGATTGCGTTTGCTGCGATCACCAAGTCTGTTTGATTTGCTTGTCCACCCCCTGTCCCTGAACTTCTTTCTATCCCCTTGGCCAGTCATCATGCCTTTGGACAAAGTCGGGGGTCAAAACAAACTTTTTCTTGAAGGGCAGAAGGGTCAATACATTAAGTTTTATGGGCAATACAGTCTCAGCAACATGGACTTGACTGGGCCACTGTGGTGCAAAGACCAGTATTGAGAATGCATCAATATGTAACTGTCACTGTGCTTCAATGCAAGTGTATGTATGAGCATTGAAATTTGAATTCCATACAATTTTGATGCAACACAAAATGTGTTTGGTGTGTTTTTCTCAACCATTTAAAATTACAAGTCATTCTTCATTGAGAGTCCTGGAAGCACAGGAGGTGGGCAGTAGTTGGCCAACCCTTGACAAGATCATCTTGGAGGTTTTGGGATTAGTCAACATTTTGTGAGACCACTACAACGATAATAATATTCTTGATTTATTAATTAAGCTCTTACGCATGCTAGATTCTGTGCTAAATACTTTCCAAACATTATCTCCTTTAATCCTTACACTAGAGTGTAAACTTGGTACTATCATCATCTCCATTTCAGAGATCAGAAGGCTAATACATAGATAAATTAAGGGTGTATCTAAGTTAGCTCTAACTGAAAATAGGTGGAACAGCAGTTTAAACCCAGAGGTATCAGGTTCCCAAGAAAGAATGCACAAGCCTTCTGCTGCCTTTTCTGATAATGCGTAGTCAAGACTACAGTCAGGATGCATGGGTACAAAGAATTCCCAAGTGGTTATTGATTTCATTTGGTAACTCCTCACTAGATTATTTATATCATGTATGTTATGCAAAGAAGGTAGGGTATTTCTGGATAGGAATAACCGAGCTCTTCCTTTTTCCTCCTTATTCCAGAAATGTGATGCCCAAGACATTGGATGGGCAGATAACCATGGAGAAGACGCCTAGTTACTTTGTCACAAATGAGGCTCCTAAGCGCATTCACTCCATGGCCAAGGACATCAAACTGATCGTGGTGGTGAGAAACCCCGTGACCAGGGCCATCTCTGACTACACCCAGACCCTGTCCAAGAAGCCTGAGATTCCCACCTTCGAGGTGCTGGCCTTCAAAAACCGGACCCTAGGGCTCATCGATGCCTCCTGGAGTGCCATTCGAATAGGCATCTACGCTCTGCACTTGGAAAACTGGCTCCAGTATTTCCCTCTCTCGCAGATCCTCTTTGTCAGTGGCGAGCGACTCATAGTGGACCCTGCTGGGGAAATGGCCAAAGTCCAGGACTTCCTAGGCCTCAAGCGCGTGGTGACTGAGAAACATTTCTATTTCAACAAGACCAAGGGGTTCCCTTGCCTCAAGAAGCCAGAAGACAGCAGCGCCCCGAGGTGCTTAGGCAAGAGCAAGGGTCGGACTCATCCCCGCATTGACCCAGATGTCATCCACAGACTGCGGAAATTCTACAAACCCTTCAACATGATGTTTTACCAAATGACTGGTCAGGACTTCCAATGGGAACAGGAAGAGGGTGACAAATGAGACTGGAGCCATGGAGAGAAGGCTAGTGAATAGCTCAGGAGGTTCTTCCCCCGAGTCCTGAAGCCCCTGGCCCCCACCCCAGGTTCTGCAGTTTGGGCCTTGCTGGAGAGCCACGCACATCCCCTCTTTGGTCTGGTCAAGATTGCCTCCAATGCTATCAGCTTAGGCAGAGTGGGTGGACCCTGACATCCTCTTGGAGGAACCAGGCTTCCCTGGGCAGCAGCATCTGGTAGACCAGATGGCCCCCCCGAACCCACTGCTCATTCCTGTCTTCTGCTAGTTCATTGCAGACCGAGGATAAATAGCTATCAGTGGCAGAGACAGTGTCATGAGTGATTATTCAAGTGGCAGAAAGGTGAAAGAAAGAAGGTTTACTTTCTGGAGCTCTGACTATAGTTTGAGGAGGTTGGGTGCTGGCCCTGTGTCTGGCAAAGGCACCTGCTGTCTAACCCTCCTCTTTGGCTCCTCTCCACAATGCTGTTTGTGACTGAGTGTTGGGGGACTCCTAGGAAGCAAGATCCTCCCCCTAAGTTGTTTCTAGCCTTCTCTCTCAATGCCTCGTGCCACAACCCTGACTTCCTCCCTCCCACATCATGAAGGGAGAAGCATGTCTGTTCCTCACCAAAAACAAAAACAAACAAAACAAAAAAAGCTGACAGCCTTGGAAGCCTTCTTTCTTAGAACCCCCTAAGGAGAGTTCAGCTTCTCTCTTCATGGGTATCCCGGATCATGGAGAAGCTTAGCATGTGCCCTGGTGTTAGAATCTGGAAGCAGTGTTGCTCTGAGGGGGGTGTTGCTACTGATATCAAAGCCCTGTGGTTGTCAAGATGGATGACCTTGTCTAGGGTGGAAAGATGACATCCAGTCCTCTTGGTGGAGGGCCCCTACCCTGAAGACCCTGTCCCCCAAGTGCCATGATTCTGAGGCACACTTTGGGGATGGTCTCTGTCCCCTAAGTCCCCAGAGAGACAAAGAAGAGACCAGAGAGTTGCCCTATCCGTTGTTATGAATAACCCACGGTGATCCAGTGGGGAGGGGACCAGCCCATCCTAACGTTTGTCCCCCACCCTCTCGGGGTCATCTCATGCTTTATTTTTTCTATTCAGAGATGGTGTACGTTGAGGCAGTGGCAAGAGGGATGACTCAGTTTGTCAAGTCCAGCTTCTCCGTAGTGGGGGAAGTTCAAGGACTGTCTGCAGACACTCCCATCAAGGGCTGCCAAATAAAATGTCCCTTTCCATTAGTCTGAGTCCATTACAATGCAACGTTTGACATGAAGCACTTGTTCACAGATCTCCAAAATCAGGAATTGTTCTAGTAAAATTGGAAATTTGTATGAATGGGGGGGGAGTTAAATCTGTTCAGCTGTTATTAAACTGTCATTTCTCCCACTCAGTGAAAACTGTGTTGTTATAAAGCTTAATGCAACCTGATTAATGGGTTTCAGTGGTGTGTTTCTGCTGGTCACTTTCATCCCAATTCCAACCTTGCAATGCTTGGAGCACTTTTTCTGTGGAATGACCAGAAAGGCCCAACTTCGAGAGTCTTTGGGAGATTCTGTCTGTAGAGTGACTCATGGTTCTTGCAATAGCACCAAAAAAAAAAAAAAAAAAAAAAAAAAAAAAAAAAAAAAAAAAACCTTGGCTACTGAAAAGGATGCATCTTGCCCTACCTTGATCCTGGCAAGACCAGGACTGCTATGCCAGGTTCAGAAAGAGCCTTGCATTGTGTGTTTGATTGTTCTTAACAGATAAGAAAGTGGTTATTAAACTAATGCAACAAGTATGCCTTCACTGTCAACATAAAAGAAGGTATAGATCAAAATGTCTATGCATACACACACACACATTTAAAGGAAGAAAATGCATATTTGTTCAGAAGGGTGGACTGTGGGACTGATTGATGTGGGTCCTTGTTTTATAAGCAGAACAAGGAGTAGGTGAGCTTCAGCCCTGATGACATGTGGGAGTCAACTGTAGAGTTTGTTCCAGAAATGGTTTCCTGAGTTCTAACAGAAGTGGCCCCCAGGGTTTTATGGCTTCTGCGTAGGACAATTACTCTTTTGCAGTTGAGTCACAGCTAGGTAAGAGGTGCCCTTATAACCCAGATTGTCAAGGGGTTCCTGGTGGAAGGAAGGTGCTCAGGGTATTCACTTCCTGACCAAGAACGACCATTACTCCATCCTACCCCTAGTCTTTTCCACTCTGGATGCATACACAGTGACTCACCCCTCAACCACACCTACTCGCCATGTCCCAGCTCCCTAGCTATCTGCCTGTCTCTGTAAACTTAAAGCATCCATATCTTACTTGCGGCTTCCAAAGAAGCTACTCTGTGTATGTTCATATAAATATGTCATGTAAGTATGGCAGGCAAGTTAACATTTTCAGAAAAAGGTTTATTAATTGATTGACTGATTGATTTGAGTCAGAGTTACAGGGAGAGGGAGAGATAGAGAAAGACAGGAGCTGGGAAGAGAGACAGGATCTTCTGTCTGCTGGTCCACTTACCAAGTGGCCACAATGGCTGGGGTTGGGCAAGGCTGAAACCAGGAGTCCAGAATTCTGTCTGGGTGTCTGGGTAGCCTACATAGGTGCAGATCCCCAAAGACTTGGGCTGTCTTCTGCTGCTTTCCCAGGCACATTAGCAAGGAACTGGGTAGGGTGGAACAGCCAGGACTCAAGATGGCACTCTCAGGGGATGCTGGTTTCACAGGTGGCAGCTTCACCCACTGTGCCACAAGCCAACCCCGCAAATTACCTTTTTAAATTATAGTTAGCCAATGGTGAATAAGCTCTTCTCACCTGAGAAATGGATATGGGACGTTCCCCCCTTAAATTACATATACACCTTTGCATGTAACACTGTAAAATTCTCTGGAGAAAGCATCGGAGCTCCAACCCTTAAGATTGTGAGGATTTTTATTTTTAAGTCTATTCAGTGATGTGGTCAAAAGCTCTTGGATCTGGAAAGAAGTGCAAACTTGACATGTTTCAGGTCTATGTTCTTCAAAATCTACCCCAGCTTGATCCTTGTGACTCCAAGAGCAAGCCACTAAGCCATGTCTCTTTCTTCAGTGGGGAATCTTGACAAAAGAATTATTTCATATCCAGAAAAGCTAAGTCAACTTGCTGAAATAATTGGGTTAATAATACTTCCACACCATTGAAATGTGAGCATTACAACTCGTGAGAGATCAAATTTTGTATTTGATTTCAATTAGCAAAGCATAAATTATATTTAATTTTCCATTCCTCTCCCTTCCCTCAAATGGAAGACTCATGACACAAGAAGGGTTAGCACATGTGGTTTAGAGATGAGAAAAAGATGGCCGGCACCGCAGCTCACTTGGCTAATCCTCCACCTGGAGCCCCGGCACCCCAGGTTCTAGTCCCAGTTGGAGCGCCGGATTCTGTCCCAGCTGCCCCTCTTCCAGTCCAGCTCTCTGCTGTGGCCCAGGAGGACAGCGGAGGATGGCCCAAGTGCTTGGGCCCTGCACCCGCATGGGAGACCAGGAGGAAGCACCTGGTCCTGGCTTTGGATCGGCACAGCGCGCCAGCCATAGCGGCCATTTGGAGGGTGAACCAACGGAAGGAAGACCTTTCTCTCTGTCTCTCTCTCTCTCACTGTCTAACTCTGCCTGTCAAAAAAAAAAAATAGAAATGAGAAAAAGAGAATTTGTCCTTCCAAATGGTACAGAAGCCTTTGCACCTACATTCACCTTATGGGACTGTGTTTTGCCCATGTCATTCTGTACCTGAAAGGTATGGAAGCTTTGACGCTGCCACTTGGTCCTTCCAGCTCAAAATATAACAATGATAGCAAAAGCATTCAACAGGGGTGGGCACTGTGGTGTGGCAGGTTAAGTCACCACTTTGGATGCCCACAATCCATTTCAGACTGCATGGAATCATGCCCCACCTCTGCTTTTTATCCAGCTTCCTGCCAACGCACCTGAGAGGAACAGACTATGATCCAGGTACTTGGGTTCCCGACACTTCATGGAGGAGACCCGGATGGAGTTCCTGGCTTCTGGCTTTAGCGTGGTCCAGCTCCAGTTATTATGGGCATTTGGGGAGTGAACCAGCAGATGGAAAATCTGTGTATGTGTGCTTCTCCTTCTTTCCCTGTCTCTCTGTATTTCAAATAAATATTTTTAAGACACAAAAAATATGTTCAACAGCCCCATTTACCTTTTGACCATATATGAAAACCAAGGTTTCGGAAAGGTAAAGAGGTGGCCACTCATGAGGATTCTGCAATGGCCACTCAACCCGAGTACCAGGAGTCCCAAACTGAACCTCACTTCTTTGTGATTTCAACTCCTGAGTTCTTCCAGTTGCTTCCAGTTCCCTGCACCCTCACATTTGTCCACCTCACTATGGGCAGAGAGGCAGATGGGTTTTGTCCTTGGGTCTGCAGTGCCTTCCATAAGCAGAACTGCCAAACTAAACCATAGTTTTTAGATCTCTAAAATAGAGTGCATTTATTCCATACCTTCCCTGTCACTCTGAGTTTCTATGATGATCAAAATGAGCATTAAAAAGAACAGGAGGAGGAGAAAGGAGGAAAAGAAAAAAAAAGAGAAATATTTTGTCCACTGTTTCACTCCCCAGATGGCCACAAAAACCAAGGCTGGGTCAGGCAAAAGCCAGGAGCCAGGAGCTTCTTCCAGTCGCCAACATGGGTGCAGGGGCTCAAAGACTTGAGCCATCCTTGGCTGCCTTCCCCAGGTACATTAGCAGGGAGCTGGGTTGGAAGTAGAGCAGCTAGGAGAAAAACTGGTGCCCATGTGGGATGCCAGCATTGCAGATGGCCACTTATCCTACTTGACCATAATAATGGCCCCTAAAGTGCTTCATTGACAGGAAAGATAGTGATGGTGGTGGTGATGGTGAAGACTGTGAGGATGGTCTTAAAGACAATCACAGTGATGATGGTGTGGATGATAATCATGAGAAAGATTAAAAGGGGGAGGAAAAGGATGTTCTTGCTACTCTTTCCAGAAAAATATGCCCTTAAAGTGTTCCAAGGAGGTATCTGCAGGTGAGCCCGCTATCAATTAGGAAAAATGTGAGAGTGGTCAATTATGAGAATGCTAAGAGACAGTGAAACACCAGGCATTTGTTTGATGCCAAGACCAGGAAAACACTTGAACTGGCTGAATTTCAGACATTCAAATGCAAAACCTCCCCACTTGGGGCAAGGCTCTCCCATTCCAAACAGAAAATTCTCTTCCCTCTGGTCTTCTTTGCTCCACATTTAAGGTTATTTAAGGTAGAAAGCTCCAAGATTGATTCACACAGGGCCAAGCAGATTCTTGTAACATGGAAGTGAGACTAAGTTTTCAAGCTTCTGTGCTGTGGACTCAGTACCTGAAGCTGTAACCCCTAACAGTTTATATGGAAGATGCAAAGATGTTGAGAACCAGGGCACATGCTTGGGAGCAGCTCTGTTTGGTTTCTGGAAATAAGTTGGGATTGAAGGATCTCCCCAGGTTGTTCCTATAACAGATTGCGGTGCCAAGAGATGAGTGTGTGTATTTCCAGTTTCTCAAAGGGATGAGGAGGTGTCATTTCAGACATAAGGGATACATGACACCACTTACTAAAATTGTGGGATATATTGTATAGGATGCTATAATAATAGTATTCCATGCATCATCAAAGCAGGCAACTAAGACCAAGAACATGTATGCCCACTAACGGAAGATGAGAATCTTTGGGGTCCCTGGATACTACTGCTCCTGCATAAAGGAAAATCACACTGCTCTGGAGTCAGTCAATCATGTTTCATTCGATCCTTCTCATTCAGTCCCTTATTCCAAGTGGCCACTGAAGGAGACGTGGAGAAGAACAAATCCTTGGCAGCGTCTGCAGCCTAGAGGGGACGATGGACACAGGAGTACATGGAGCAAGGGATTTACATTGTTAAGAGAGGATATATACAATGTCCACATGGAATGGGGCAGAGTAGGGGGTGTTGTGAGGGGACACCCACCAGGGGGAAGGGAAGTCCACCAAGTACTGTGCCATTAAGGACTGCAATCAGCAGTGTTTGGCCCATTGTAAGAAAAGACAGTTGTTACGCTCTGGAGCTAGTCCACATGCCAAATGGTAGACCCCCACCAAACTAGCACACGCGCACTCACATACCTGACACTGGTAATGAAGAAGGCCATCAGGCATGGCAGCAGGTGCTGTGGCACGGGGTAGAAGCCCACCACTTAGGACACCCATATCAGAGTGTTTGGTTTGGAGCCCACCTCTGCTTCTGATCCAGCTTCCTGCTGGTGTGGATCCTGGGAGGCAGCAGACAATGGCTCAAGCACTTGGGCTCCTGCCACTCTCATAGGAGATTTGATTTGAGTTCCTGGCTCTTGATTTTGTCCTGGCCCAGATTCTCTCTCTCTCTCTCTCTCTCTCTCTCTCTCTCTCTCTCCCCCACCTTCTTCTCTCTCTCTTCTAACTTTCAGATACACAAAAATAAATATTTTTTTAAGAAGAGAAAGCCATGAGGCAGGAATTTGGGGGGAAAAAGAGAAAAAGAAGTGTGCACAAGAGCCATTGCTAAGGAACATTTTTGCCCTGAAGGGAAGCAGGCACTTCTTTGCTTCACTTGATTGTAGCCAAGCTGTTAATAGGGACCACAAACCATTCCCAAGCCCTTCCACCAGCCACAGTTTCCAAGGTCAAAGCCTAACTCCTTTTCCTTAGCAGTCAGCTGGCTGTTGACTCATACATCAGGAAGTAAACATTAAGCCAATAGAAACGGGCTTTTCTATAAATGTGCTAAAATTAATAATAGTGGAAATCAAAACACACTTACACACTCCTGCACCTTGTGTTAGAGGGCACTATAGATGTGTCCTCCAGCTCAAGGATGGCCAACAAATCTTACAACTGCGCTTTAAACTTGTGGACTGTGAGGGCTTGGGAATTTAGGAGGCTTTTCCAAACTCTGAAGCAGTGTAATGACCGAGGTCAAACTGGACACAGGTGGCTGCACAGGAGAGAGAGAGGGGGGAGAAGGGGCCAGAGTAGCTGCGCTAGTAATAGCAGCAGTGAACATGATTTTGCAGGCTAAAGGGTCTTTTCATCATTTTCCTAAGCCCAGGTAAGCCGCTTCTAATTGTTCTGATCCATCTGATCATTCTGAACACCTTGGAAAAGAGTCGTTCAGACCTGGATGAGAACTGATGTTGAGTTAGAATTGTAGACAATGATAGCTAGCTGGGAAGTCATTCATGAGGTCGCGAGTGAGTTAGAGAGAGAGCAGTCTTTCATGTTTGGGTGTCAGAAGGATTGTCACAGCTTCCTTCATAGCCCCCTGATGTTGCAGTAATTATGGTGCATGAGTAAGACTGAATATGAGATGTGGATCTCATTTGGGGTTGTTAACACTCTTCTCTCTGGCCAATCTCAAACACCAGGAGACCATTCTCCTGGTCCCTTTTACAAAAGAAAATAAATATCTAGTGCTGAGTGTTTGGTCTAGCACTAAAGACACTGGCTAAAATGCCCACATGCCATCTCATGGGGCATGCGTGGAGTCTTAGCTCTGCTTCTGATTCCATTGTCCTAACAATGCACACCCTTGGAGGCAGCAATTATGTCCCAAGTAAACGGGTCCCCAGCACCCTTGTGAGAGACTTGGATTGGGTTCCTGGTGCCTACCTCTAACCTCAGCACAGCCACAGCTGTTACAAGCATTTGAGAGGCAAATTGGCATAGGGGAGCTTACTCTCAATATCTGTCCATCTCTCTAATAAATAAATAAACATTTTTTAAAAAGAAGGGAAAGATTCGCCTTCAAACAGGCACCCAGAGCACTAGAGACTTCTCTTGGTATCTCTGTGGCCCCAGGAAATGGTTACTAGCAAGTTTTCTGGATGGATCCTTTCCTGGACAGCTTATTTCCCTGTGTGGTTTCTTGCACTTCACTCTTATCTTCCAGCACTCACGTATCGCATGGTCTATACTGAGAAAAGTCTGCTCTTACAAAGATGCCAGACTGTCAGCTGCATGTGCCTCAAGAACCAGGTCCTGTAGTCTTTTTACAGAGCAGGCTATTCTGGGGGAAAAGGCAATGGACAGTCCAAAAGGACATGTAGGATTGCACTGAAGAATAAAAAAAAGTTGATGCAGGAAGCCAGGTGCAGGCCAATGGGGTGGGGTTGAAAAATGAGTGTCAAGAACTCTCAGAGGTCCTATCTTGAGTCTTCACTTCCATTTGCAAAATGAGAATGTATCTGTGTTGCCTGAGGTCGCCTGGAACCACTGACTTCTCACCTAGCACGCTTTCTTCTACACTCACATCCGGGATTCAGGATATGAACTACGGGCATCTGAATGTGGCTTTGCCTAACAGAATGATCTTCAGAAGGGGTGTCTACAAACACCAAGAGGGCGTCTTTCTCAAAAGGCAGATGTTGAGTGTATTATTGATTATGAGTGTGCTCCTGGTTTGCCTCATTGGGGTCCAGTCCAACCTTTATAAATGATCTCTGCAAGGCAGAGGGTACTAAATATATCGGGGGCATACCACTGGATAGACCTAGAACTGTGTGTTTGACCAGTGTACTTACCTTTCAACTGCCCTTTGCCAACTCAACATCCACCTCTCAACAAGGTCTTGGAGCAATTGCTTCAGATAAGCACGGTAGCATCCCAAAGAGACCATTAGTAAGCATCTCCACTCAGAATAACTAAACAACTAAACAAAAGAAGGAAGTTTTAGAAATGACAGTCGTTAAACCCAAACTAAGTAGCTGTGAAATCTCCATCATTTATTCTACTCCTTTACTTATTTGGCAAGCATTTATGGATCATAATTATACTAGGTGCTACAGAATTGACTCTCCCCATGAAACAGAAAGATGTTCATCTGTATGGAGAAACACAGAATCTGTCCAACCAGTAAATAAGAATAGATAGGGGCCGGCGCCACGGCTCACTAGGCTAATCCTCCGCCTTGCAGTGCTGGCACACCGGGTTCTAGTCCCGGTCGGGGCGCCGGATTCTGTCCCGGTTGCCCCTCTTCCAGGCCAGCTCTCTGCTGTGGCCAGGGAGTGCAGTGGAGGATGGCACAAGTACTTGGGCCCTGCACCCCATGGGAGACCAGGAGAAACACCTGGCTCCTGCCATCGGATTGGCGCGGTGCGCTGGCCGCAGTGCGCGAGCTGCGGCAGCCATTGGAGGGTGAACCAACAGCACAGGAAGACCTTTCTCTCTGTCTCTCTCTCTCTCACTGTCCACTCTGCCTATCAAAAAAAAAAAAAAAAGAATAGATAGGATGGTTTCCCGGAGAATGTAGGGTTCTAGAATTTGATGATCAAGGGAACCATGGACTGTAGAAGATATTAGGTGTTTCCTTCCTATATTTTTCAACTTGAGAGAAGAGTTGATACTGAACTTTTGAATTTCTAACTGAGGAAGGTGTTCCAATTTCCTGCCACTGCACACTCTGGGAGGTAACAGATCATGGCCCAAGTAGTTGGTCCATGCAACCCTCATGGGACACCTGGACTGAGTTCTTGGCTCCTGCTTCAGCATGGCCCAGCCCCAGCCATTGAGGACATTCAGGGAGTGAACCAGCAGATGTAAGTACTTTCTCTTTGACTCTCTCTCCCTTTTTCCTCCCTTTCTCCCTCTCAAATAAATCAATGATTTTTTTGAAGCCTAACTTGTTTTCTTCCCCACTTCTCTCCCTAACTGGAAGAAACACAAAATATCCTGCAGAAAACCGAAACACAACGAGCTGAAATTGCAGGATTAGATGAACCAGATTGGAAAAAAGAAAACGTGCGCAGTTGTTAAAAGATTGACAGCGCTTGTTCCATGTCTGGCTTGCCTCTGCAGGGGTCTATGAAAATGAATACCCAGAAGACACCATGCTGATCTGGGCTGGATGGAAGCACATGGTCTTCCTCCTCCTCGTGCATCAGAAAGGCTCAATCCCCTTGGCAGCTCTACCTCTGCCACTTCTTCGCTTGATGCTCAGCTAAACCTCTCCTTTGACAAAGGCTATTTCCCCTTAAATGTCGTTAGGGAATGAGTTCTGTCACCTGTTTGTTTCTAAGGTCACGAGAACAGCCTTGAGACAAGCAAAAACTCTGCAATAAATGGTAAAAGGAAGAAAGAAGTGATGTATGTTCTTTCTGATAAATCATGGAGGAACAATATTTAGTAACCCCTTTGATTCCTTCCATCCCGAGAGAAAAGGGCAGGACATGTTCAAGATGATGGCTGCAGATTCCACTGTGATTTTTCCCCATCAAAGGCAATGCCTTCCGATAGAGCAGGAGATAGCCCCTGCTCTGTCATTTAAAGGAAAAATGCATTTCTCAGTTTTTATCCCAGCTCAAGTGCTTTAAAGGGTGCCAAGGGAGAGGCCTCTTTCTGGAAATGCTTAGGAGGGCTTTGGAAGGAAGGGTTTTCATTACCCTGGACATCCAGCCAGGAGGAAAGAAAAAGCAAGAAGAAAACTAGGAACTGTTTATGCCATAGGCAGCAGGCCAAGGACGGCGTCTAAATCATAGGCTCGCAGACCAGTCCCCAGGCCAAGATGAAACCCATCATCCATCCATTTTGCTGCATTACAAGCAGCAGAGAATGCAGATAGGGGTCTCTATAAATCTCTGGTTTGTAACCTCATCTGGGCCCTCAGCCCTGCTGTTCATTGTTTGTTGGTCCCTAGGCAATTCTCTTTTTTTCCCCAGCCCCCTTGTGCTGACTTCAGAGACTTCTCCCCATTTTCAAACTTTCTATCTCTACTTATGTTCCCTCCCAGTTTTCCTCTTGGTCAAGGGAGTTGGCTTTGTGGAGAAGTCATGATTGTGTCTCCTTGCCTCTTTGCAGCTGCGTTCCCACATCTGTCAACTAGAGACAGTGATAATGCCAGCCTTAAACAGGTCAGTGTGAGGGCTAGGTGAGAAGATGCAGAGAAGGAGCTCAAAATAGGGACAGACCAACAGGAAGAACTCGGTGAGCTCACTGTTACTGCTGTTACCATTATCGTTATCCATTAATAAGATTACTATCTGTGGCATAAATTCTTTTTTTTTTTTTTTTGACAGGCAGAGTGGACAGTGAGAGAGAGAGACAGAGAGAAAGGTCTTCCTTTTACCGTTGGTTCACCCTCCAATGGCCGCCGCGGCCGGCGCGCTGCGGCCAGCGCACCGCGCTGATCCGATGGCAGGAGCCAGGAGCCAGGTGCTTTTCCTGGTCTCCCATGGGGTGCAGGGCCCAAGGACTTGGGCCATCCTCCACTGCACTCCCTGGCCACAGCAGAGAGCTGGCCTGGAAGAGGAGCAACCGGGACAGAATCCGGCGCCCCAACCAGGACTAGAACCTGGTGTGCCGGCGCCGCTAGGCGGAGGATTAGCCTAGTGAGCCGCGGCGCCGGCCTGTGGCATAAACTCTTAATTCCTCTGCTCGTGTCTCATCTACTTTTCTGTTAGCTCCTAACTCCTAACCTCTAGGTTCATGTACTTGAATTGTTAGTCATCTTTTTTTCATTTTCTCCTTAGATTTAACATCAATCCAAAACAGATAATCCCAATCTGAATTTAAGACATCACAAAAACTTGCTATAGCACTTCTCAAAATACCATAAAACAGCCATCTTTTAGGCCGGCGCCACGGCTCACTAGGCTAATCCTCCTCCTTGTGGTGCTGGCACACCGGGTTCTAGTCCCGGTCAGGGCACCGGATTCTGTCCTGGTTGCCCCTCTTCCAGGCCAGCTCTCTGCTATGGCCAGGGAGTGCAGTGGAGGATGGCCCAAGTCCTTGGGCCCTGCACCCCATGGGAGACCAGGATAAGTACCTGGCTCCTGCCATCAGATCAGCGCAGTGTGCCGGCCGCAGCGCTCCGGCCGCAGCGGCCATTGGAGGGTGAACCAATGGCAAAAGGAAGACCTTTCTCTCTGTCTCTCTCTCTCACTGTCCACTCTGCCTGTCAAAACAAACAAACAAAAAAAACCAGCCATCTTTTGAAATTGGATTGTACCCTCGCTCTACTCTCTCACTAAGCCAAATAAAATGCTTTGTCGGCTCAGTGATGATGTCATCATTGCCAAATACAGAGAATATTTTCAGGCCTAATGTATTTGATATCTCTTTAGTGTTTGACCCTATTGGCCAATCTCTTGTTCCATGAAACACTCTTGATCACTCTTCCACAGAATTCCTCTCCAATACCTCTCCCCTCTCTGTTCTCTCCCAAGCTCTTGTTCACAGACACTCCTCCTCCTCGTATTTTTTCATTTAATGGCAGAGGCTGCTATCCATGGTCCTGTTTTCATTATATGGATGCTCTGGATGGTCGCCTTCACTTCCGTGGTTCAAATAAGTCATAAGCTGACTCCCAAACCCATATTGTTAATGACCACTATCCCTAGGACAGCTGTTCTCAATCACCTGCACAGTTGCTATCTACCCCCCTTTCCTCTGATGACAGAACCCTGTTTTTGCTTTGGTTAGAGTAACACTGTGTGCAGGGAAAGCAGAGCACCTCTTTACCTTCAAGAAATGTTTTCCTAGCCCAGGGCATTTTTTCAACCCCTCACAATTCCATCTATTTATCAGTATCAAAAGTCATCTCTCATGATACACCCTCAAATCCAGTGTCCTTTCTGCATCATCATGGTTATGAAAGTTACAGGTTTCTCACCCGAGACCTCTCAAATTTTGAGGAGCTATTAGAACACAACACATCTATTGATGGCCTTCTCCAAAAATATAGGGTCAGTACATCTAGCGTCTAATGAATCATATGAAATGTAAGACTACAGACACCCCTTCTAAGGTAAACAACTCCCAAAGATTCTATCTTGAGTTAAGATCAAGTACTAAGAATACAAATAGTTGGTAACTTTTAAGTAATCCTGCCTTTATTGATTTGAGACACAAAGTTACAGAGAGAGGAAAGAGGAGAGAGGAGAGAGGGGAGAGGGGAGAGGGGAGAGGGGAGAGGAGAGGGGAGAGAGAGAGAGAGAGAGAGAGAGAGAGAGACAGAGAGAGAGAGAGAGGTCTTCCATCCACTGGTTCACTCCCCAAATGGCCACAACAGCTGGAGCTGGGCTGATCTAATGCCAGGAGCTTCTTCCAGATCTCCTATGTGGATGCAGGGGCCCAAGCACTTGGGCCATCCTCCATTGCTCTACCAGCCCATTAGCAGGGAGGTGGATCAGAACTGGAGCAGCCAGGACTCAAACCAGTACCCATATGGGATGCAGGTGCTGTAGGTGGATGCTTAACCTACTCTGCCACAGCACCACCCCGGGGTGATCCTGTCTTCATGCTACTCAGTCTATTTGCAGATCACCTACCTTCCTTCACAGCCAACAGTACCTCATTGTCTGTGTTTTCCCTCTCCACTACTTCTCGTCTCTCCCACTTAGACTGTAAGATTTGACAAATAATTAGAAAATATCTACAATCAACATTTATATTGCCTTAATATTCTTTATTTTATGTGGAATTCTGAGCTCTCCCCACTCCCCAATAGTGGTCTTCCTTCTATTAAGCCAGTCCCTTTATTATTTATAGTCCATGCTGCATATGGGACCATGTTAACAGACAAGGGAAACTGGTCAAGACATCCCCTTACTAATAAACTAGTCATAACCCGTGTATTATTCACTTCTGCACAACTGAAGTGGGAGCAGGGGCTACAGGGACTTCACTGGTTCATGTGACAGATTTCCAAGCAGCGGCTGGCTTTAGCTGTAATGTATAGCTAATAACTTAATCATACGGGCAAGTTTGCTCCTTTTCAATCCACTTCTCCTTGTCCACTTTGTCTCCCAGTGTTTTGCTGGTCTCTTAGCTTCATTCACAGACTTTCCATGGGATATCATTATTGCTGCTTGCAGTCAATCCAACTTCCCTCTTAACAGTTCCAGAGAAAAAAGTATTTTCCCAAGAGCTCCATCACAATGGGGCAGAAGGCCCCTCAGGACCTGGAGTGCTGTCACAGTCTGGCTGGAGTCACCCTTGGAGCCACACAGAGCCAGCCCCCATCACTTCTAACTTGTGAAACGTAATTATTGAATTGGGGGGAACGATTGCAAAAGGAGATGCTGGGAAACCAATTCACTGGGTCTCATTGTTCCCTGCTGCCTCATGATCTATTCCAAAGTCCTCAGTTTAGCACATAGGCATCTTTACAGTCTGCTCCCAAGCCCCCCTTCACCCTCCTCTTTGGAAGCTATTCCCTACTCAGTGTCCTGCCACACTGATTCATCATCAATCCCTACACAGCTTTCGCTGTACCTTGTACTTGTAATATCTTTCTTACGCCAAATCCTTCCTTTTCCTGCAAAATATTACTCATGCTTAATGTTTAAAGACCCAGCTAAAATGTGCCTTCTGTTTTTCCCCAGCTGAACGCGTTGTCCCATCCTCTGCACTCCAAACGCGCTACTATTCCCCTGAAGTTCCTGGGATGCCACTTTTTTGAGGCACTGTTTATCACTAGACTGTGAGCTCCTTGGAAGGAGGAATTTCTCATTTATCTCTGTTCCCTCGATGCCCGTCCGTGGGATTAATATGGCAAACATTGAACAAAGGGCTGGATGAAGGATTTGATGATGCAGTAAATTCGTTGTTTGATGAAGACAGCACCAGGCTGAGTCTTTCGTCTTCATCTGGGCCCACCTTGCACCTCTCAATCTCACTTTCCGGATTGTTGCTTCTTCCTCCACGGGGTTTGCACATCTCTCCAGAAGGGCTCATGTGAATACATGAAACAGAAGAGCTGTCCACAAGCCTGCAGGGACCTCAGATATTCTTCTTCTTCTTCTTTTGTAGTCATTTTTTTTTTTTTGACAGGCAGAGTGAACAGAGAGAGAGACAGAGAGAAAGGTCTTTCTTTTCTGTTGGTTCATGCCCCAATGGCCGCTGCGACTGGTGCACTGCGCTGATCCGAAGCCAGGAGCCAGGTGCTTCTCCTGGTCTCCCATGTGGATGCAGGGCCCAAGCACTTGGGCCATCCTCCACTGCACTCCCAGGCCACAGCAGAGAGCTGGACTAGAAGAGGAGCAACCAGGACAGAATCTGGCGCCCCGACCGGGACTAGAACCCGGTGTACTGGCACCACAGGCGGAGGATTAGCCAAGTGAGCCACGGCGCCAGTTGGGACCTCAGATTTTCAATACGTATTTTCCAAGTGATGATAAGCATCTGACTTTTCATCTATAAACATGGTTAAGGACCACATGAGGTAAGATCAATAGTCCGGGAGGGACAGTTTTTAATCCCTTCCTCTTCGGAGATGTCACAACCTCACTCAATGTAGCCCTTCAGTCTACAACTAAATACCGTCAGCTTGGAGAGCTTTTTGTCAACATAGTGTTTATTGAGCATTTACTTACCAAGGGTCGGTTGCTGCTCCCTCTACATGGAATGCTGTTCTGCCAGATACTCCATTGGCTCATTGTCTTACTCGATCAGGTCTCTGCTCAAATGCCTGCAACTCAGACAGGCCTTCCCTGACTACACCCACTTGTAACAACCAACCCTTCCACCCTGCAGCTCTGTTCCTTTCGCCTGTATTTTTATTCATAGAACTTCTCAGTGCCTGTTGATATAATAGGACCTGCATTACCTGTATGTGTTTCAACTGCTTGCTGCCTATCTTTTTCTTTTCCTTTTTTAAAAATATTTATTTATTTTATTTGGAAGAGTTACACACAGAGAGAATGAGAGGCAGAAAGAGAGAGAGAGGAAGAGAGGTCTTCCATCCACTGGTTCACTCCCTAATTGGCCACAATGGCTGGAGCTGCTCCCATCCAAAGCCAGGAGCCAGGAGCTTCTTCTAGTTCTCCCATCCGGGTGCAGGGGCCCAGGGACTTGGACCATTTTCTACTGTTTTCCCAGGCCATAGTAGAGAGCTGGATCGGAAATGGAGCAGCCAGGACTCGAACTGGTGCCCATGTAGGCTGCCGGCACTGCAGGCAGCAGCTTTACCCACTACACCACAGGGCCGACCCTGCTACCTGTTTTTTTCAGTAGGACATAAGTACTTGGAGGCCTGGAGCTCTCTGGATCATGCCCATCAATTCTCCCTGAGCTCATAGACATGCAGAAACAATCATATCTATCAAGTCAATGGAGAAATATCAGGCCCTTTCCATACGAGGTACTTCAAAATGTCCATGGAAAATTTTAATTAGAAGTAAGTTTATTTTGGTGCATAGCATTTTCAAATCTATGCAGTTTTCCATAATGCATGTTTTCCATGAACTTTTTGAAGATGCCCTGTATGCATGGATTTCAAAAATTTTGGCACTAAAATAAGCTTATCTTTTAATACCATTTAATAGCATTTTTTTACAAACTTTTTGAAGACCCTCGTGGGCTGTTTTACTCGATTTGACCCAGTGGCCCAATGAGGTAGGCACTAATAGTCTATTTTACAGAAGGGGAACCTGAGACCCAGAGGAGTTACGAGGTTACCTTTCAGGCCACGTAGTTTGTAAGTGGCTGAGAAGTCTCACTGGGTGTTTTCCCCTGTGGGACATCTCCAGGATTCACTCGGAAAGTTGAGATGAGATTGTACATTCTTCTCAAGCACCTAGTGGGACATTTGCCCAGTCCGGTTGCCATCCATTCTCTGTCGCCATGGAGACCCTAGAGGGAAGAGATTTACTACGCTATTGCTGGGCTGTCACAGATGAGCTACAGCACTGATTTCCTAACCTTCAGCCTGCAGTTATACACTGGTTCCCTGTCTGTGATGTCACCTGACTTTTAGGAATCCCATTCTGCAGATGAAGACACAAAAGATACAGAGTTACGTCGTTCCTCGGCAGGAGGGTTCCCAACTTTCCCCTTCCTGTTTATTGGTTAGGGAACAGCATATACCCAAATAGAGAGCATCCATACACTAGGACCAGGGCTTCCAACACCAGCCACACAAGATGTTTGGTCCTTTCTCTATACAGAACTTTTTAACTTGTTGGAGTTGGCCCAATCGGTTCAGAGTTCATCCTCCTATAAAACGGCCATTGTATCATATTCCTTCAATCATGGAGGTTGTTGCTCATGGATAGCCTGTGTTGCTAAGGATGACCTTGGGAAGAGGTCCCCAGATGACACTATTCTAGCTGTTTACTTCCTGGATGCTTGATCTCACAACGTGCTCTGTGACCAGAGACGGCGAATGCCATCCAGAGAGAAATCACCACAACTTCTCAGAGATGACCTTATTCCACCACTGGGGAATGGCTTGCATAACTTTTACCCAGGAAAATTACTGCACTTCACCAGACTGTGAAACAATTTCTACAATATCAAAAATGGAAGCCAAGTAATAATAAACTAGATACTGGGGACACATATTTGGTTGAATAGTACAAACGTGTATAGAGCATATTTGTAGTATTCAGAACAAAATCAATTTGCCAAACTGTTTTATCCCAGTCACCGCTTCACCTTGCTTCCCACAAGTCCTTAGGGTCTTACACCAACCTACTTTATGATAGGTGTGTCTGCCCCTAAAGGATTCAAGGTTTATCAACACAGGCACTTCTAATGAAGCAACAGGTGGAGATTGCAAGGCCTGTAACACATAATATTTTTTTTAATAATACTGTGAAAAGGAACAGAAACATCAGTTATCTCAACAGCACCCTCCCTTTTGTTTGGAGCCTATTGTCACATGTTATTTCAGTGGCTGCGCACAGTGTCATTGGGACTGGTTCTCAAACTCTAGCATGCATGAAAATAACTGGAAAACTCAATAAAAAAAATACTGGTCCACGGCCCCTGGAGATTCTCTTTTGGTAGTTTTGAGGCAGGGCCTGAAATTCTGCATTGCTGAAGTCTTCCAGGAATGCAGATACTGCTGGTCCATGCTCCATGCTTTTAGCAGCAAACAGGAAATATCATCATACCCATTTCACAGGTGCAGACACGGGCTGTCCTCTTCAGATAGGCTTATAAAAGACAGCGAGAGCCTCTCCATGTACTGAAAACAATAGCAGCTCATTTCTCTGGCCATGAGCAGTGGGCTCCAGAATCATGCCTCCATCTTTAGTAAAGTCCTTTCTATCACCGCAATGCTCATTGTAGCTCTAGGCTAGCTGGGTGCAGGGAGGGAGAAGTGAGCTAATGTGTTGTAATGAATATTTTTACAAGCTCATTAAGGAAAGATGTATCGGGCCTAATGAGCAAACAATTTTCTTCTCTACTCCCACTGCTAAGGTTAAGACCTCCCAAGGTCAAAGCCAAGCCATCCCCAAGCTGCCTTCTTACAATGTTCCCTTGATGTTGATTAAAGATAATTTATTACAGATTCAACTGTGAGATTGGGGGTGTAGTGGGGGATGGTGGTGGAGGGAAGGAGGGGCCTACATTCTGACTGATGAAACAGAATGATAATCAATTCTCAGAAAATTATCTCTTTATGAGACTCATGTTTACCTCCATATTGGGCAAGGGATTTCACAGCACATTGCATTGTGGTTCCTGATAAAGCCATTGAAAAAACTTTATCTGCAGAATTAGGAAGTGGTGAACTATAAAATTGCTAATTATTTTCTAGTAAATTTACTTTTAAATAACTTTAGACATCAATTACAGGCACCATTAGGCACCATTAAGCACTGGGTGTGTTTACCAAACAAGGGCCGTGCCTTGCTGGTTTTTGTCCCATCTGTGTGGCCTCATCACTCAAGCTCCCCTCAGCTCCCCTCCCAAGTGCTTCTCAGACACAGCATTTGTACCAACAACTGAAATTAAACTCCATAAGCAATGACAGGCTGTTTCCATTTCAAGTGTCATTGCCTGGTCAACCCTGCTGGTGTCTTAGATGAAGGTTAGTATAGGGCAAGATTTTAATTCTAATTGTCAGTTTGGGCTACATCTCCTAGTTGAGCGTTTCTGTACCATTGCTGCAGTTTAGAATCACCTGGGGACTTAAAAAAAATAATAATGATATGTCAGGACCCCATTTCATTACATTTTCACTTAAAATTTTTCTTTTTAATCCATCCCGAGTGCCAAGGAAAACAAACACAGCCTCATCTGTCCCCAGCTGCTGGCTCGATTAACCACCATCTTTCTCCTATCTCCTGTACCTTGAGTCATGTGGAAACTGAAGTTCAATACCAAGCTGGAGCTGTGATATCTTGGCTCAGCGGTAACAGTGGCATCCAGTCAAGGGCATCTCTCCCGGCCCAGTACCCACAAGGCTGAAGTGTCTTTAGAACCGCTAATCTGCAGGAGACCTTTCACAGAACATGTAGACACGCATGGAGGCAGGGAGGCCTGTGTTCTCAGTTTCCTCTGGAACTGTGGGAAGACCTCAAGTCCCTCACCTGTTGACAGGATGAGGGCTACACACCTCAGCTCTGTGGTGGATGTTCAGAACACACACTGCAGAGTGATGCCTCTATGTGCTAAGCCTGGCTCTGCCACCTTCTAAGCTTTATCACTTGGTTCACTGTGCCCCAGTATCTCATCTCATCTTGGTTACTCCATAAGATTGTTGGGAGGATTACATGAATATAAGAAAAAATAAACAGAGGGGCCGTTGCTGGGGCATAGTGGGCTAAGCTTCTGCCTGCAGTGCCAGCATCCCATATGGGTGCTGGTTCAAGTCCCGGCTGCTCCTTTAACAATCCAGCTCTTTGCTGTGGCCTGGAAAAGCAGTAGAACATGGCCCAAGTGCTAGGCTGGAGAACACGGCCCAGTGCAGCTGTGTGGGAGACCTGGAAGAAGCTCCTAGCTCCTGGCTTCGGATGGGCCCAACTCTGGACTCCACCTGTTATGGCCATTTGAGGAATGAACCAGAGATAGTGGTTCACTATCACACTAGGGAGTGAAAGATAGAGGGTCTTTCTCTCTGTCTCTCCCTCTCTTTTTCTGTAACTCTCTCTCAAACAAATTAATAAAACCTTAAAAAAGATGAACAGAATACTGGACAGAGCATAATGGTAGCTTTCGTATAAAGCTAAGACCACAGGATCTGAGAGTAGAGGCAATCTCCCCATGTTTATACTTTTGTAGAAGTGTGAGGTCTTGTCAGTAGTTACCCTTTCAAGAAATGGTAGGAAGGGAGCTTCCACTTACTTCTTTTGTGTGGTAGAGTAGCCAGCACAACTGATGAGAACACAACAGCTATTGCTTGCTATAGGTGTGATCACTCTTCACGTGTGACATGTTTCTGGCTTTCTCCAACCAGCCTGTGCTTAGAGAGAACTGGAGGAGACAGCACCTGCTCTCCTGCTTCCTTCCTTTCTGGTGTGGGTCAACTCTGTCTCCTGTGATACAGAACAGCATGGCCCCCAGGGCTTGGGGGAGTAGAATCTGAAGCCCCTACTCTAGGAACCAAGTCTACGCATGCTCTACAAAAGGTCTTCCTCCGTGGGGAGAGAGTCAAGGAAGAGTTGGCCATCAATGAAGCTGACGACTGAGTTCCCACCTGCTGATCAGTTTCTTTCCTTATTCCCTTGAGCCCAAACCTGGAACAGCTCTGAGGTGGGTTTTAAGGGCCAGAATCCAGTACTGCAAGGTGGTCTTTTTCTCCTCTCCATTCCGTTGACTTGATTCACAAGCCAGAGTCGGAACTGTTCAGTTCCCTTGCTTGATATACCAGTCCCCTGCTCTTGCCCCAGCACCTACATGAACTTCGTACATAGGACATTTGTGAAGACCAAGTTCACATCATTTTTCCAGTGCATGGGGTGGTAAAGTTGGGGAGGAATGGAAGGATGCTTCCTGTGCATCCAGCCACGCCATTGGTGCTTCATTGTCCTTCCCACACCACTCCACTCTGGAATCAGGGCTTGAGTATTCCATGACATGTGGCACCTGGACCACCCATGAATGACCTGCAAGGCTAACCTGCCGTCTGTTTTGTGGCTTCACCTGGATACTACTTCTGCTCCTGCTGACCCTTCCTGAATATTCATGCACCTCAAAATCACGTGGAAAAATTAAAAGAAAAAAAAGGGACAGGTGTTTAACTTCATGGTTAAACATGGTTAACCATGGTTAAGATGGCTGAGTTCCTTATTGGAGTGCCTCTGTTCAATGATCAGCTCCAGTCCCTGGCTCCAGTTTCCTGATAAAGCAGGCCTTGGGAAGCAGTGATGAACTCTTAATTAATTGTGTTCCCACCACTGATATGAGAGACCTGAGTTAAGCTCCTGGCTTCAGCCCCAGCCCAGCCCTGGCTGTTGCCACCATCAGGGAAGTGTATCAGCAGATGGGAGTTCTTGTTCCACTGCCTCTCAACTTTAAAAAAAAAAGGCTTATGGGAAAATGGAATGAAAATATAAGCATATTTCAGTGTGAAATAATTTGAACTCCATGCATTATTTTTTCATCATATATATTTTCTTTGATCTTTTGGAAACATTTGTCATAACCTTTTCCCAAAAAAGTCCAGAAATTCTGGTAGGAATTGCAGGGGCTGGGCTGCACTGGCTTTTGGTGCAGGAGAGATTTCGAGTCTTAATAATGCAGTGAGCACGGCTGTGAGTCCCCATGTGTATCTGCAGTACCAAACAGCAAATGCCTGGCTTGTGAGCTCAGCGATGTTAAGTGCTTGGGGCCAGTAAGTAGAATGTTGCAATGCATTTTCCTTAGCAAAATCTGTATTCCAGGGCAAACAGCTATGAAAGGAGAGGTTGAGAAGATTAATTGATTCTTTTTTATTATAACATTTCTTACTGTTAAAAATTATAAAGTCAATATAATAACAGTATGGGGAGAGTTTGGAAAAGAGAGGAAACTAACTTCCTTAAATACCAACATCTAACACAACTCAAGTCTTACTGTTAGGCCTTTTCTTTCCCTTCCATCCCTAATACATACACAGGATATTTTGACACAATCACCATCATTACTTTATTCAATAAACAATTACTGGGCTCCTATTATGCGTGTAGCCTTCTGCTAAGGGGTCAAAGCCGTAGAAGACTTGGCCCCTGGTCAGGGCTTGCGCCCAAACAGACATCAACACCAATCATTCTAATACAAAGAGGCATCTGTGTTAACAGAGGCTGGGTCTCTCTCAGGTCTGAATCCAGGTCAGGAAGATCGTGACCTGGTTCTACTTAATGCTCCAATTTGTCAGCCAGGACTGGTGATTTTAGGATCACAGGACAATGTGGTAGTATTCAAAGACCTTGCATTAGGTCCGTTTGTCACAATTCTACAATTGGAGGTGTTTTGGAAGGGAGGACCTAGTGATTTGACAAAATGGAATTCATATGAATACTAAAATAAGTTAGAGAATTTACATGAAAATCTAGGCTCTTTGAGTTCTCTTGAGGATTAGGCAGCATTGAGCCTGGCTTCTCTCTAGGGAACAAGGAAGACGAATTGAGGCTGCCCCATTCAAATGAGGCAGTGTCTCTGTTTGCTCCCTGTTGCCCATTCGTTACCTGTCTGGCCCATATGAGCGTGGACTTTTGCACGCAGCAAGGCCAGAGTCCTTCCAATGGATCCCATGGGACATCATCCCCTACCACCCTACTGTTCTCTTTGTGTTCCTGCTACTGACCTCGTTGCTGGCCCCAGGTGCACCCCATCCTTCCGCCTCAGTGTCCACACTCAGTCTGGAAGGCTCTTCTCCCAGATGTCCACGGCCTCATCCATTTGCCTCCCTCAAGTGTTCACTCCAAGGTCATGCATTCGCATGCACTTCAAACTGCAACCTCTGCTCTCACCTTATTCTGTCCCATTTCCCTACTTTAATACATCTTTTGCTTTTTACTGCCTTTTCACGTACTGAACAGACTATGTATTTATGTGTTGTGTTTGTTGCTAGTCAGCTCTCTCTCCCTGCTAGGAAGGAAGAGATGGCATGAAGTTCAGTGTCTAGAAATCTACCTGGTACCTAGCAGGTGCTCAACTCATTTTTGCGGAATAAATAACTGATCCTGATTAGACCGTAGGACTTAGAAGAATAACTACTCGCTCATCCCGACTCTGCCTTAGGAGCTAGATAACCTTGGCAAAGCGTCAGAACACTAACACTCCATTTCTTTGTCAGTAAAATTAATTGGAGACTTAAACATCATAGATCTGTACACAAAGAAGCTTTGCTAAAAGACATGGAAAAAACAGAATTAAAAGACACATTGATTTCTGGTGCAAAAAAAAATTCAAAATGCATGCACTTCTTTTTCATACCATGCATTTTCCTTAAATTCTAAACAATACTCCTCAAATGACAGATGTCCTGGTGCGATCAATGAGTCACCACGTGCTGGACAACAAGGCCAGAGGGCATTTACTGGTTTGATAGTAGGGGTTTATAAGCCAGTCTGGCTCCAGCTTGTCCATTAGTAGCCAAGGGATTGTAGCAAGTTACTGAGTTTCTGTCTACCTCAGTTTCCTATAAAGCTAAGTCCTACCAGACTGTCTCCTCATCTACCAGTTAGCAACACCAAAGAATACAATGTGCTTGGGTGGGAGGAAGGGGGAGTTTGGCCTTGTATCTTAACAGACACAAGTTGCCACGTCCACATCCCATAGCACAGTGTCTGTGTTGGACCTGATTCCAGCTCCCTGCTAATGTGCACCCTGGGGAGGAGACAGGTGATGATGGCTCCAGCCACTGGGCTCCTGCCACCCACATGAGGGACATGGACTGAGTTCCCAGCTCCTGCCTTTAGCCTGGCCTGCCGGAGCTGGAGAGTGAACCAGCAGATGGGAGTTCTCAACGTTTCTTCAGTCAATCAGTCAATCAATATTTTTTTTTTGAAGAACAGGTGAAAAGGCCCTATAAAATTAGCATAATAACTAACATATGGTTCTTCTCTTCCCCCTTAATATTGAAGATTTCTCAGAGGACTTGGTATGGATCCTTGGAGCAGAGCTGTGAGCTTGGCCTTGTGAGACCAAGAGTCTTTGACCCATGATGATGACTTAAAGGATTCAGGGTGAGAGATGGAAGGTGAGGACTTGTGCTCTTTGGACGAGAAGAGCCTTCATGCGATTTATCTTCTCCAGGGATGTAAATTCGTGGAGCATGATGGGCACCCTGGACTTTTAGTGCCTTGTGTATGAGGAGGTGGAGGACAGGCTGGTGGCAAAGCTTGGTGGTTCAGTTCTGCTTGGCTGAACTCACTCAGGTGAACTCAGAAACTTGGGGCTTTTCCAGCTTCATCTGGACCTCCCACAGTCTTAGGGACAGCTAGCTCCAACAGGAGGATAATGGTGCTTCTCCCATCCCAGGGCTGCTAATGTATGTGAAAACATCCCCATGCCAGCATCCCCGCCTGCACCAATGTGCCTGGAATCAGATAGCAAAATTGCCCCCTTTGAAGCCTCGTTTTTCGTGCACTCGAAGGCTTAAACATCATCGTCGTGATGAGAAAAGCCATCCCTGTTTACAGCCTCTGTCTCGCCAGAGCACTTAGCTAAGTGCCCTGCACAGGTCGCCTCCTGCTACCACAGGCCTAAGAACTTGGGCCCATTAGGCTAACAATTTTGGCCAATTGTGTCCAAATTGGCCCATGGTAGGGGCTGCAAATGGCTAGGAAAGAGGCTGGTTAGGTGGAAATTCAGGTCTTGCAAGCCCACTCCTTCTCCTCTGAGGTTGACCAGATATTTAACCTCCAGGCCTCAGTTTTCTTATCTTTGAAATGGAGACCACACAGCTTACATCCCATGGGTGGGTAAGAAGTAAATGTGCCGGCCGGCGCCGCGGCTCACTAGGCTAATCCTCCACCTGTAGCACTGGCACACTGGGTTCTAGTCCCGGTCGGGGCGCCGGATTCTGTCCTGATTGCTCCTCTTCCAGTCCAGCTCTCTGCTGTGGCCCGGGAGTGCAGTGGAGGATGGCCCAAGTGCTTGGGCCCTGCACCCCATGGGAGACCAGGAGAAACACCTGGCTCCTGGCTTCGGATCAGCGGCCATTGCAGGGTGAACCAATGGAAAAGGAAGACCTTTCTCTCTGTCTCTCTCTCTCTCTTACTGTCCACTCTGCCTGTCAAAAAAAAAAAAAAAAAAAAAAAAAAAGAAGAAGTAAATGTGTCAAACACAGTGTTTGCCAAAAGTCCCTGCTCCAGAAAGTCCAGTGAGCTCTTCTTTATCGTTATTTTTCTCCCTCCCTTCTTTCCTCCCTTCCTCCCCCCCCCCTTTCTTCAATTTCCTTTATTTATTTGAAAATCAGAGACAAACAGAGAGGGAGAGCCATTGAGAGATCTTCCTCTGCTGGCTCATTCGCCAAATGGCCACAATAGCCAGAGCTGGGCCAGGCTAAAGCAGGGAGCCTGGAATTTCATTCAGGTCTCTAACTTGGGTGGCAGGGGCCCAAGTACTCTGACCATCTTCCACTGTCTTCCCAGGTGCATTAGCAGGGAGCTGGATCAGAAGCAGGGCAGCTGAGATTTGTACTGGGTTCCTGTATGAGATGCCGACGTTGCAGGTGGCAGCTTAACCCACTGTGCCTCAATGCTGGTCCCTCACCTTATCTTTCTTATGATCCATGCTTTGGGTTGAATTGTTATTGAGCTAAACTTCTCAAAATTCCTATGTGGAAGTCCTAACCCACGGTACCTCTCAGCATGTGACCGTTTTTGGAGATAGTGACTTTCAAGGAATGATTACACTAAAATGATGTCATGTGGGCGTGCTCTTCCAGCAGGCCCGGTGTCCTAGGAAAAAGGGAGGGTTTTTTTGTTTTGTTTTTAAAGATTTATTTATTTATTTGAAAGTCAGAGTTACACAGAAAGAGAAGGAGAGGAAGAGAGAGAGAGAGAGAGAGAGAGAGAGAGAGAGAGAGAGAGGTCTTCCATCTGCGGGTTCACTCCCCAGATGGCCTCAATGGCCGGAGCTGTGCCGATCCAAAGCCAGGAGCCAGGAACTTCTTCCAGGTCTCCCATGTGGGTGCAAGGGTCCAAGGACTTGGGCCATCTTCTACTGCTTTCCCAGGCCATAGCAGAGAGCTGGATCGGAAGTGGAGCAGCCAGGACTCGAACCAACACCCATATGGGATGCCGGCACTACAGGTGGCGCCCCCCCCCCCCCAGAAAGGAAGTTTTGGACACAGATACACAGACAGGAGACCTTATAAGGACACAGAAAGAGGATGACCACGTGTCAGCCAAGGGGAGAGGCCTGGAAACGTTAGCGGAGACAGATAGCTAGATACAGAGGGGCTCTGGATGTCTCCATGACTTCCGTATCATAAGACACCAAAAACCACAGAGTTGGCAAATGTCCCAGAAAAGCCAGTCATACTGTCAGCCCTCGTGTCACCCTAATCAACGCTAGGCTCATTATAATATCACTAGCATGACAGTTTTGCTAAGTCCCTGCCCACCATCTTGTATGACAGGTTCCCAATGGTGCCAGATACAGCTTAAAAAAAAAAATCCCTCCATCCTTAGGGAAAGCGAACAGTGGGTACATTCCAGGAAATCCCCACCTCGTCCCTGAAACGCTGCTCCCTACCTCATGAATATTCCACCCAGCATTATAAATACACTTACAATACGCTATGCCTGCTTGCCCGATTCAGCAAGCTTGCATCCTGGAGTTCTTTCTTGCAGCAGGTTCAAGGTCCTGGGTACACGTCCAGGTAATAATAAGAAGAAGCCAGCCCTGCTGACACCTGATCTCACACTTGCAGCCTTGAGAGAGCAGGGAGCCAAGCCACTTCTTTTGCAGAAGTTCCCCTGTCCGCGGTATTTTGTTTTGGCAAACACTGGCCACCCCAGAGTGATATGCATGTGTACAGCTTTAGCTGGAGATCCCTACACCTACATGCGTATTTAGGTACATCTTTGATTACTCACTGCAAATATACTTTTAGAAGGACAATCATTGGGTTGTTTTATATATATATATATATATAGTATAAGCATATATGTACAAGGGCTATGCTTTATATCTTATAAGGCACTTGATACCCAAAGTTATAATGTCATCAAATTAAAATATCCTACAGTAGCTTGTTCCTGTTGTCTTTCATTAGTACCTGGGCATGACCTTCACCCTAACACTCACCCACAAGGGTCCCTTTTTTTCACTCCCAAGTTAATGGATGAACCTTGTGTTTTTTTTGTTTGTTTTTTTTGTTTGTTTGTTTGTTTATTTTTATTTTTATTTTTTGACAGGCAGAGTTAGACAGTGAGAAAGAGAGACAGAGAGAAAGGTCATCCCTCCGTTGGTTCACCCCCCAAATGGCTGCTACGGCTGTCACGCTGCACCAATTGGAAGCCAGGAGCCAGGTGCATCCTCCTAGTCTCCCATGTGGGTGCAGGGCCCAAGGACCTGGGCCATCCTCCACTGCCTTCCCCGGGCCACAGCAGAGAGCTGGACTGGAAGAGGAGCAAACGGGACAGAATCCGGCACCCCAACTGGGACTAGAACCTGGGGTGCTAGCACTAAAGGTGGAGGATTAGCCTAGTGAGCTGCGGCACCAGCCTCAAAACACTTTTAAACAAGGTTCGCCCAGGCTAATCCTCCGCCTTGCGGCGCCGGCACACTGGGTTCTAGTCCCGGTCAGGGCACCGGATTCTGTCCCGGTTGCCCCTCTTCCAGGCCAGCTCTCTGCTGTGGCCTGGGAAGGCAGTGGAGGATGGCCCAAGTGCTTGGGCCCTGCACCCCATGGGAGACCAGGAGAAGTACCTGGCTCCTGCCATCGGATCAGCATGGTGCACTGGCCGCAGCGGCCGTTGGAGGGTGAACCAACGGCAAAGGAAGACCTTTCTCTCTGTCTCTCTCATTGTCCACTCTGCCTGTCAAAAAAAAAAAAGTGTTTTGAAATATTTTTTTAAATTGCTAGGGATCTAGCACATTTCAGAAGTATTGAGTATTTTGATTTTTCCCCCCAGTAAACAGCTAATTCATATGCTTTGCCCATTCTCCTAACAGGACCTATATACTTTTTATTGATTTATAAGAGCTTCACATTTTTTGAATATTCAGTTTCTGTTACAGAATTTACAAATGCTTTTTCATAGTTCATAATTGCCCTTTCCATTTTGTTTGTGGTTTTTTTGATATAAATACTCCATTTAAATCATACTGAAGATAAATCTATTAATATATTCCTTCATTTTTATTTCTATTCAATTATGCTAAAAAATCTTCCCTGTAAATACCAAGTCTGCTCATTTCTCCCTTCTTTCTCCTTTCCTACCTTCCTTCCTTCCCTTCCTCCCCCTCCCCTCCCTCCCATCCTTTCTTCCCTCTCTCCCTCCCTCCTTCTTTTCTTTCTTTCTTTCTTTCTCTCTCTTTCTTTCTCTCTCTTTCTCTCTCTTTCTTTCTTTCTTTCTTTCTTTCTTTCTTTCTTTCTTTCTTTCTTTCTTTCTTTCTTTCTTTCTTTCTTTCTTTTCTCCCTCCCTCCCTCCCTCCCTCCCTTCCTCCCTCCTTCCCTCCTCCCTTCTGCTTACAATATTACATTATTGTATCACCTCATTTACTTTGTTCCAGGTATTCAGGTTACTATTTAACTTCTGCTTTTCCTTCTTTTTACTATCACTGTTTTTATAAGTGACTAGCAGATTGCCCTAAAACTGTGTTAATTGACTGGTTCTTCCTTTTCTTGCTGAGTTAAAGGCCACCTTTATCATATTGAACATTTTTTAATATTCTCATCTCTTTCTGGGCTATTTCTACTTTTATTTAGCTCAAGCTATCCACTCTTAAACAGGTCCTACACCATCCTAATGACTATATTAATTATACTAGTATTATAATTTATTGATGTACTTTCCTTAGCTTATTATCATATTAGTAGGTCAATATATTAGCATATTAATATATATTCATCTCATTGGTTTGTAATATTTTCCTAATTATTTCAGACTTTTTTAAATTCAAGAATAACTTTGTCTAGATGTAAAATTAGGATCTTGATTGAAAGTGTTCACATCTATAAATTAGCGGAGTTAAATATTTTTAAAATATTCTTCTAAACACAAACCTAATGTCTCTCTTTTCAGGTCTATTTTCTGAACACTCAGTAAACATCTGCATCTATTTTCTAGGTCTTGAACATTTTGTGTCCTTCACTAACCTGTTACAACTACTATTTCTATTGTACAGCTTTGTAATACCGGAGAAGTCACCTCACCTCTCTGCTCTTCCCTTGCTCTTCTTTAAACTGGTCATGTTCCTTCCTCCCTCTGCCAGAGACTGTTCACAGCATGCCGGGTGATGGTACGAGCTGTTGTTAATTTCAAAGAAATTGTAGAACAGTACTAGATCATCATAATCATACTAGACTACGAGGAAAATCCCTCTTCCACATGACAACTCTCTGTGCACCTGCTACAATTAGCTTATAAATCTTTGAAGTGAGGCCACGAGGCAGTGAGATAGCAAACAACAATCCACGTTGGAAGAATGCAGCTTTAACTCTTTCTACCCTGCTTCACGCTCCCTACCAGCTCAATCCAACTGCCTATCAGAAATATTTTTTAAATTGCTGGGGATCTAGCACATTTCAGAAGTATTGAGTATTTTGATTTTTCCCTCCAGTAAACAGCTAATTCATATGCTTTGCCCATTCTCCTAACAGGACCTATATACTTTTTATTGATTTATAAGAGCTTCACATTTTTTGAATATTCAGTTTCTGTTACAGAATTTACAAATGCTTTTTCACAGTTCACAATTGCCCTTTCCATTTTGTTTGTGGTTTCTTTTGATATAAATACTCCATTTAAATCATACTGAAGATAAATCTGTTGATATATGTTTAGTTTCTGATGGAAGTGGAAATGCCCATGATGTGTTTCCATCCATGAGGTGTGAGTTGGCTCTCAAGAGTGATTCCTGATTGTATTATGTTTCCTTCCCCACTGTCCTAATCCTAGTTACTCTCACTCTGGAATTCTATCTGATGGATAATTCTATTCTATTCTATTCTATTCTATTCTATTCTATTCTATGATGGATAATTCTATTAGAGGATAATTCCCCGTGACTGTTCTGTAGGATGATTCTACATGAAGATTCTAAATGATGGCCTATGAGCACTGCTGTTGTTGGAATGGGATTTAACTGTGCTCCCCCAAATTTTGCGTGTTGGAAGCTTGGTCTCCAGGATGGCAGTGTGGGGAGGTGATGAGACCTTTAAGAGATGGGGCTTAGTGCAAGGTCACTGGGCTATTGAATGATTAATGATGTTCTTGTGGGACCCCAGTTAGCTCCCACCTGAGAATGAGCTGCTATAATAGAGGGAGAGCAAGACTTCCTCTCCACCCTGGCTTCCTGTTTTGCTGTGTGGTTTCTCCTTGTGTATACTCCCACCATGCTGCCCTTTGTCCTGACGTGCTGCAGCCAGGGTGTTTTTTGTTGCTGTTGTTGTTGTTTTAATTTTTAGCCTCCAAAATGATAGCAATCAGCCTGTTTGCTTTGGAAAGTACATAGCTTCTGGTTGTTACAGCAGTGGAAATGGACTAATATGAGCACTCTTGATGGTACTGATTTTAACACTAGTGTGGGGTTTCCACTGGGGGTCCCTCTAAGTTGTTGTGGAAGACAGAAGGTTGACAGACAGGACAGGAAGAAGGACAAAACGGGGGCTGGCATGGGGTCTGGGAGAGGATAAACAGGAATCAGAGTGGAGCTTAAGAATAGATTGTAGGTCAGCACCACAGCTCAATAGGCTAATCCACTTGCGGTGCCGGCACCCCGGGTTCTAGTCCCGGTCGGGGCGCTGGATTCTGTCCCGGTTGCCCCTCTTCCAGGCCAGCTCTCTGCTGTGGCCCGGGAAGGCAGTGGAGGATGGCCCAAGTGCTTGGGCCCTGCACCCCATGGGAGACCAGGAGAAGCACCTGGCTCCTGCCTTCGGATCAGCGCAGTGCGCCTGCAGCAGTGTGCCAGCCACAGCCATTGAGGGGTGAACCAATGGAAAAGGAAGACCTTTGTCTCTCTCTCTTTCTCACTGTCCACTGCTTGTCAAAAAAAAAAAAAAAAAGGATTGTAGAGTGAATGTCCGTTGTTGGGAAGAAACAGGGATTGACAGAGGGCTGGGTGGGAGAGAAGGACCAGCAGACATGAGGGGGGAGGAGTTTAGAGGGAAAGGAAATAAAATGAGAAGTCTCAGATTATTCAACTTCTGTGCAAACCATTGTGAAAATGTCCCCAAATGTTGCCAACAAAACATTCTGTGAATAAGTTGTTATGCAGTGAGATGAGCTGGGGGCTGGAGGACGGAATTAATATAGTAAGTAATTCTATCCCTTTGGCAATGTCTTTCTGCATGAAATAATGATTTTATGTCTCACTTCTCTCCAGCCTGCACATTCCTCATCGCAAACAGTTCCACAGTGAGTGACTATTTATGTTTCAAGGCAACAGAATCGACATAATGGGCAATCCTCTGAATCCCTTTCTGCCAAGGACTGCCAGAGCCACCTAGGGAGCCTGGGAGAGCTTTCCAGGGGGAAGAGTGATGTTGCTGCTGCCGGCTGAAGGCAACGGGGTTTGGAATATGGACTCAGGCAGACCCTGCGTACGCCCAGCCAGCCTCAGCCACCTTGTCTGCATCTCCGTCTTCTTGTTTGAAAAATGGGGGTGCACACATCCAGCTCCCACTGTTTAGGCAGACAGTGCCATCATGGCTTAGCAAAGGTACTCCGGGAAAATGGCCCATCTCCTTCCAGCTTCTGTGTTTGCAAGGACACAAAGCTGGGTGATGAATTTCCTGCCTGTGGGTGCTGAGCAAGAAGCAAGATGTTATCTGGTCCTGGTCCCTGCACTTTCCTAAGAATGCTCACTACATATGCCGGCCCTGTGGTGCAGTGGGTTAAAGCCCTGGCCTGAAGCGCTGGCATCCCAAATGGGCGCCGGTTCGAGTCCAGGCTGCTCCACTTCCGATCCAGCTCTCTGCTATGGCCTGGGAAAGCTGTAGAAGATGGCCCAAGTCCTTGGGCCCCTGCATCCACATGGGAGACCTGGAAGAAGCTCCTGGCTCCTGGCTTTGGATCGGCACAGCTCCAGCCATTGTGGCCATCTGGGGAGTGAACCAGCGGATGGAAGACTTCTCTCTCTGTCTCCACCTCTCTCTGTAACTTTTTCAAATAAATAAAATAAATATTAAAAAAAAAAAAAGAATGCTCACTTCATTCATTCACCAATGCCTATTTCACGCTTCCTTCATTCCAAGCAGTATACTGCAGGGATCAAAAAGATGAGTGAACATATAATCAGTCACAGATCATCCAATGACCTTTGTACACTCCCTATGTGCTCCGTGGTAAACCAGGCAATGGCACTGGGAAGCATTCTATCTACGTTCAATCCTTACCAAAGGAAGAATACAATGGTCTCTTTTGTGCCCGTTTTATAGATTAAAATGATCCAGAGGGCCAGTGTTGTGGCACAGCAAGTTAACATTCCATGTTAGAGTGCCAGTTCGAAGCCTGAATGCTTTGCTCAGATTCAGCTCCTGGGAAGGCAGCAGAGGATGACCCAAGAGCTTGGATCCCTGCTACCCAGGTGAGAGAGTCGGATGAAGTTCCAGGCTCCTGGCATCAGCCTGGCCCTGCCCTGGCTGTTGTAGCCATTTTGGGGCATGAACCACAGGATGTAAGACCTTGCCTTTATCTCTCTCTCTCTCTCTCTCTCTCTCTCTCTCCATTCCTCTTTTTTTATTATTATTTATTTGTTTGACAGGTAGAGTTATAGAAAGTGAGAGAGAAAGAGAGAAAGGTCCTCCTTTCCAAATGGCTGCTATGGCTGGCGCTGCGCCGATCTGAAGCCAGGAGCCAGGTGCTTCCTCATGGTCTCCATGCGAGTGCAGGGGCCCAAGGACTTGGGCCATCCTCCACTGCTCTCCTGGGCCACAGCAGAGAGACTGGACTGGATTAGGAGCAACTGGGACTAGAACCCGGCACCCATATGGGATGCTGGCGCCGCAGGCGGAGTATTAACTTAGTGAGCCACGGTGCCCGCCAGTAGTCCATTTTCTACTGCTATAACAGCATGCCCTGGACTGAATAATTTATAAAGAAAAGGGATTTAAGGCCGGCGCCACGGCTCACTAGGCTAATCCTCCTCCTAGCGGCGCCGGCACACCGGGTTCTAGTCCTGGTCGGGGTGCCGGATTCTGTCCCGGTTGCCCTTCTTCCAGGCCAGCTCTCTGCTGTGGCCAGGGAGTGCAGTGGAGGATGGCCCAGGTGCTTGGGCCCTGCACCCCATGGGAGACCAGGAAAAGCACCTGGCTCCTGGCTCCTGCCATCGCATCAGCGCGGTGCGCCGGCCGCAGCACGCTGGCCGCGGCGGCCATTGGAGGGTGAACCAACGGCAAAGGAAGACCTTTCTCTCTGTCTCTCTCTCTCACTGTCCACTCTGCCTGTCAAAAAAAAAGGGGGGGGATTTATTTTGGTCAGTGAGGATTAACCAAGTGAGCCATGGTGCCAGCTCCTTTTCTTTCCTTTTTTTTTTTAAGATTTATTTATTTATTTGAAATTCAAAGTTACCCAGAGAGAGGAGAGGCAGAGAAAGAGAGAGATAAAAATCTTCCATCCGTTGGTTCACTCCCCAGATGGCCACAAGGGACAGAGCTGTGCCGATCCGAAGCCAGGAGCCACGAGCTTCCTCCAGGTCTCCCACGCAAGTGCAGAGGTCCAAGGACTTGGGCCATCTTCTACTGCTTTCCCAGGCCACAGCAGAGAGCTGGACAGGAAGTGGAGCAGCCGGGTCTTGAACCAGTGCCCTTATGGGATGCTGGCACTGCAGGCAGCAGCTTTCCCCACTATGCCACAGCGCCGGCCCCTGCATTTCAAATAAATAAATAAATCCTGGAAAAAATGCATCTGCAATGTATAAAGTTAAACAATTCCCCCACCCGAGTCACATGGTATTGTAGTCTGATTTAGACTAAAACCGTACGACAGCACAGCCTGAGTGCTCCACCTTTGTGCTCTGTTTCCCTGAACCTACGTGTCCCATAGCCCAGCGAAGGAGGCAGATCTGCCCATCAGCACGGCCAGCTCAGTGTTAAGGGCCCTGGGACTCTTACCTAAGACTCGGTGGGATCGTACACCATGAGTTACTGTCTGAATACCAGTCGGACCCAACTTAATTATCCTAGGGTTTTGAAGATGACAAAGGTGCTGAATGTCTGATTTGTGTCCTGAATAACAAGCGGGGCTAGGCAGCACAGGCCTGCCTCTCTGGGTGGGGGTGATGTGCTCCTGGAGGAGGAGAGGTCACTGGAACACAGTGCGGCGGTCTTGTGGAGGGCCTGCAGGAGGCAGAGTGGGAGAGACCCAAGGGAGCAAGGCCTTTGTGGGGGAGGGCACCCCATTGCCCATCTGGAGAGCTTACCCTCTGTCCTCAGGGCCAATAAGAGCCACTGAGGCATTATGTGGAAGGAGTGACGATGATTAGGTTGGTGATAGGGAAAGCTCATGCCTGGCGAGTGAATGGGTGGCTGCAGCCTGGTGGCAAATGACACCAATGATGGGTAAAAGGTAGGTGAGGAACAACCAGGTCTTGAACTAAGGCATTGGGAGTGGAGAAGAGAGAATGATTTTTTTTGAAGATTTATTTATTTATTTGAAAGTCAGAGCTACAGAGAAGCAGGGGCAGAGGCAGAGAGAGAAAGAGAGAAAGAGAGAAAGAGAGAGAGGTCTTCCATTCACTGGTTCATTCCCCAGTTGGCTGCAACAGCCAGAGCTGAAGCCAGGAGCCAGGAGCTTCTTCTGGGTCTCCCACATGAGTGTAGGGACCCAAGGACTTGGGGCATCCTCTACTGCTTTCCCAGGCCACAGCAGAGAGCTGGATCAGAAGAGGAGCAGCCAGGACTTGAACCGGCACCCATATGGGCTGCCGGCACTGCAGGTGGAGGCTTTACCCACTACACCACAGCGCCGGCCCCGAGAGAGTGGATTTGTAAAAGATTCACAAGAAAAATTCCTTGGTTCTGAGGTGGTGCAGCCACTGGGGAAGGAGACCGGGCACGAGTTTTCAGGAGTTCTTCTGGATGTTCTGGGTCATGACGCCCCCTCCTTGCCTGCCCCAATAGAGACGAACGAGCCTGATTTGACATCTGTGTAGAGCTTTCCCAATGTGCCAAAGGTCCTTCAGTTTTAAAAGCACGGCAGAAGCCTCTGATTATTCCCTTTCAGTGTCCTTTTGATCTGAAGGCAAGTTTAATCAACCAGAAGCCCACGGCAGGGGGTTGAAAGCGTAGCCAGCCATTTGGCCTCTTTGATTCTCCAAGGCAGATCTCTCAACCAAAGTGGCTGAGTGATCCCTCCCCCTTTCTCCTCCTTTCTGGCCCCGTGATGTGATGACAACACGTGCCCTGGTGATCCTAGTGTGTTAGGACACCAGGCATGAGCGTAGCAGCTCCCACGGGGCGGCAGCCCCATCTCTGTGACCGCGGTGAGACTCTCCCACAACTTGGCAGTTCTTCCACGTATTCAACAGATATTCACTGAGCATCGGTAGGAGGGGTCTCCGACCAGTTCCCGGGAATGCATTTTATGAAAACACTATGCAAAGCTTACCAAACAAGCTTATCTTTAGATTCTATTATTCCACGAACTTTTTTAAAGAAGATTTATTTATTTATTTGAAAGTCAGACTTATATAGCAAGAGGAGAGGCAGAGAGAGAGGGAGAGGGAGAGAAAGAGAGAGAGAGAGAGAGAGAGAGAGAGAGAGAGTCTTCCATCCACTTGTTCATTTCCCAATTGTCCGCAACAGCCAGAGCTGCACCAATCCGGAGCCAAGAGCCAGGAGTTTCTTCTGGGTCTCCCACATGAGTGTCGGGGCCCGAGGACTTCGGCCATCTTCTACTGTTTTCCCAGGCTATAACAGAGAGCTGGATTGGAAGTGGAGCAGCTGGGACTTGAACCAGTGCCCATATGGGTTGCTGGCACTGCAGGTGGGGGCTTTACCCATTACGCCACAGCGCCAGCCCCTCCATGAACTTTTTAAAATACCCTTGCACATTCCTGGTTCTGCATTATGTGCCAAACATACCACAGGGAGCAAAGAAACAGTCCCAGGTCCTGACCTCACAGATCTAATCTTCTAATGGAAGTTGGTTGGGTGGACATTGTTCAGACCAATACATACTGACATGCAATAAAAGCTGAAGTGCTAAAAAGGAGAGTAGCCCAGAGGTGTGAGACTCCACGTTAGTAAATGGATTTCTACTGCTTCATGAGGTCAAGGGAGATGCTCCTAAGAAAAACAACCGTTACTCTTGACATCTGAAGGATGACAACGTGTATTGCAGGAAAAGAGAAAAAACAAAGGAAGAGTTGCCCAATATAAGATCGCTCTTCCCAGTTAAATTTTATAATACTGCTTTTGTAAGATCTAAAGTAGCTTTTCCCTGCCTGTAGTCCAGGTGGACACTTTGTTAAGAAAATTTACTTATTTATTTGAAAAGCAGAGACAGAGGGAGAGACAGAAAGAGCTCTTCCATTGGTTCACTTGCCAAGTGGCCACAGGTGCCAGGGCTGGGCCAAGCTGAAGCCAGGAACCTGGAACTCCATCCTGCTGTCCCCTACATGGGTGGCAGGGGCCCAAGCTCTTGGTCCGTTGTCTGCTGCCTTCCCAGGTGCATTAGCAGGAAGCTGGATCAGAAGCAAAACAGCCAGGGCAAGCGCTGTGCCTTAGTGGGTTAAGCTGCCAACTGCAGTGCCAGCACTGTATATGGGTGCTTGTTTGTGTCCCAGCTGCTCCACTTCCTATCCAGCTCTCTGCTAATGCACCTGGGAGAGCAGTGGAGGATGGCTCCAAGTCCTTGGGCCCCTGCACACATGTGGGAGACCCAGATGAAGCTCTAGGCTCCCTTCTTCAGCCTGACCCAGCCCTGGCCATTGCAGCCATTTGGACAGTGAATCAGCAGATGAAAGATCTCTCTCTCTCCCTCTCCCACTCCCTCTCCCTCCCTCCCGCCTCATTCTGTGATTCAGACTTTCAAATAAAAAATATTTTCAGAAGAAGCAGCTAGCATTTGTTTTTTATTTTTATTTTTTAAAGATTTATTTATTTTTTTGAAGTTGAGTTACACAGAGAGAGGAGAGGCAAAGAGAGACAGAAAGGTCTTCCATCCACTGATTCACTCCCCAATTAGCCACAATGGCTGGAGCTGGGCCAATCTGAAGCCAGGAGCTTCTTCCAGGCAGCTAGCATTTGAACTGGCACTGTAATACAGGATGCTGGCATCTCAAATGGTGACTCAACCTGCTGCACTACAACACCAGCTCAGGTGGGCACTTTTGATGTGGCACATCAGTCCTTCTCCTATGCACTGGAATCTGGCCTAGACACGGTGGTTAGGAACCCTGAGTTTGGTACCAGACAGATCCAAGTCGAATCCAGGCTTCACCCCCTCCCAGCTGTGTGACCTTGGGCTGGGGGCATGCCCAACCTGTGCCCAGGCCTCTTCAGCTGGTAAACTGAGACTAAAATCCCCTGTACTTCCTAGCGCTTTGGGAAGAGTTAGTGAGAAAGCAGACACAGGGTGCCCAGCAGGTGCCTGGCACATGAGTGGGTACTCAGTGGCAGATGGCTTTCGTCAACGTGGACTTTTGAATTTAATTCCAAGTCAATCCACTGAAAACCAGCTCTCCAAAGCCAACCTGAAAACAGAACTAAAAAACAAAGTCAACTCCATCAGTGACCCACTTGTCCCACGACTGAATGCAGAAAGCGTGGTTGCTGGTACGAAATAGGAATGTGAAACAAAACCTGTGCTGAATCCCACATCATTCTGCTCTTCCCAGCCAAACGACTCAAAAGAGGAGTCTGAGCTGATGTGTCAACTCAACTGCTCCTATCACAACCCGTCTCCGCTCTCGGGCTCCTGGGCTCCTGCCTTCAACAAGCCACCAATCCTGAGATCACCCATTGCTCATGTTGACTGGATCCTAGGTCTCTTTCCCTTCCCGGCCTGACACTGTGCTTCCTGCTTATTTGACTGGGAATCGTTATAGATTTTTCTTTATAGAAAATTTTGCTTTTGCTTCTTTTACTCCTCTGACTCTCCAACTCAAGTTACTTAAAACTTTTTATTAATTTGAAAGGTAGAGACAGACAGGTCGAGAGAGTTCCCATAGGCTGGTTCACTCCCCCAAATGCCCACAGCAGCCCCTGGGGCAGGGACTGAAGCCAGGAACTAGAAACTCAATCCAGGTCTCTCTCCCTCATGGGTGGCATGGGCTTAATTATTTTAACCATAACCTGCTGCCTCCTGGGATCTGAATTAACACCAAGCTGGAGACAGGAGCCAGAGGTGGGTCTCAAATGACTCAGGCACTCGGATGAGGGACTCAAGGTTTTTTTTTTTTAATATTTATTTATTTATATATTTGAAAGAGTGAGACAGAGAGAGGAGAGGCAGAGAGAGAGGTCTTCCATCCAATAGTTTACTCCCCAGATGGCCACAACAGCCAGAGCTGTGCCTATCCGAAGCCAGGAGCCAGGAGCTTCTTCCAGGTCTCCCACATGGGTGGAGGGGCCCAAGGACTTGGGCCATCTTCCCCTGCTTTCCCAGGCCATAGCACAGAGCTGGACAGGAAGTAGAGCAACTGGGTCTCGAACCAGCGCCCATATGGGATGCCAGCGCTTCAGGCCAGGGCGTTAACCCACTGTGCCACAGTGCCGGCCCCAAGGGCTCAAAGGCTTTTAACTGGTGTCTCAACTACCGCTAGGCCAGACCCTTGCTCCTCACTTTGGGATCTTTCATTGCAATTTCTCAGGGCACGATCCCACAGCTGCCTTCTTCACATTGCCCTCTTTGACCTGCTCCCACACGGTGGTATAATATGCACAACCATCGGTTTTATTGTCATCTATTTTCTTATAACTCCATAGTTTCATTCTAGCTGAGACCTTGGGAGGTTCATGCTCATATATTTAACTGGAATTTGAGATCATGACTTTCAATCTATCAACACCCATCAAAGTTAGACTCCTGACTCCAGTTTCTCCACACCTGCATTTGGCCCCAGTGTTTTGAATCTTACTCTGCAGCATCTCACCCAACCAGATATTAACGTCTCAACCCTAGGGCTAATCTGTAACCTCCCCTCCCCGACTCCTCTCACCAACCTACATCCAAAGAATCAACCAATCTAGCAGATTTTCCTGCCAATCCTTGTCTCAGACATTTCTCTCCTTTGCAGAGAGCTTTTTAAAAAATGCAATCTGATTATGTCACTCCCTTGCTTAGAGTCCTTAATTCTGCAGGGATTAAGACCCAAATCCTTAGCACGGCTTGTGTAATCACATCATGACTTCTCTCTCCAGCCATATGTCATGCCATTTCCATCATGCGTCCTGATCTCGAGCCGCAATGCCTTAATTTTTGCTCGCTGACAGCCTCATCCTGTCTTGCCCAGCTGCCTTGATATAAGGCTCTCCCTCAACCTACAGTCCTTTGCTGTGTCTGCCACCCAGTATCACCAGCTAATTCTTTTCATCCTTCCATTATAAGGGTGCATGTCACTTTCTCAGATCCTCTGAGTTTCCTAATCAAAAAGTTTAGGACAAAAGGGGACTATAAAGATAAATATCTGGGTGCAAAATGTTTTGGGAACCCATGCTTTTTTATTGATTGCATTTTATTTTTTGTATTAGATTCTCACATTTTTAATGTTTGAGATAACATATTTTTAATTTACAGTTTAGTCAAAGGCTTAAGGCTCCGCTAAGTAGAGTTCAGCAAGTGAAATGCAAACAGACCACAGTTCAACAGAAATATAGGCAAGGGTTATAAACAATAATCAAATGAAAAGATATCAGTTTCACTCATATACACATTTTAAAATAATCATTAAATTATTAAATGATTAAAATAATGATTAAATAATAATAATAATATGAATAAATGATTAAAATAATCATTAAAAGTATAGTAGTTTATCATTCTTAACAATGTGTTTGAAATAGAAAACAAAGTTCAGGACCTGATGGCTTTACTACTGAATTCTACAAAACATTTAGAAGGGAACTAAGTCTAATACATTTCATAATATGCATTTTAGTGGCTTTTTGAAGACCTTTTGTATGCATGAACTTTGATTTTTTTCCACCAAAATAAGCTTATCTTCACATTTCATTTTCTTTTCTTTTATTTTTTTTAAAGATTTATTTATTTTATTTGAAAGGCAGAGTTACAGAGAAGCAGGGAGAGAGAGAGAGAGAGAGAGAGAGAGAGAGAGAGAGAGAGGTCTTCCATCCTTCCATCCTCTGGTTCATTCTCTAGATTTACGCAACTGCCGGAGCTGTGCTGATCTGAAGCCAGGAGCCAGGAGCATCTTCCAGGTTTCCCACACAGGTGCAGGGGCCCAAGCACTTGGGCCATCTCTTGCTGCTTTTCTAGGCCATAGCTGAGAGCTGAATTGGAGGTGGAGCAGCTGAGACCCACATGTGACTTGCTCACAACTGTGTCTTCAGTGTGTTGACTGCTACCTGCTACATAGGAGGCACTTAGCAAATACTTTTTGAGTGAGCAGATGAATGAATAAATAAATCTGTATTTCTTACAATATTGTTGTGAAAGTGAGATAAGTGGAAATACTATGCAATCTGTAAAGTGTGGCATAAACTGCACTCACTGTCTTCATTAAAGTCTAGAGCAGACAGCTATAATGCCAGAGCAACTAGCTACAGAGTCTGAGCTGACAGGAACAGGGCTCTGGATAGGATCAAAGATGACAAACTGAATCTGACACACGTTTAACAGTGAAGAACCTGGGTTGTGCGTGTGGGAGTCAAGTTCCAGTGCCTAGCTGTATAAGGCTGCTGGATGATACAGCACGCGTGTCCTGATTTCCCCCCTTTCTTGATTCTTCTTCCATCTATCCTTTTGGGTTCTCAAGAAACAGTAAAGGAAGATTGATTTCCCTGCCCACACCCCTCCAATTGTGAAATCAGGGTTTGCCTTCGTGTTCTGACAACATCCTGCACATTCTACTATTGGGGCATGTGTGTTTGCATTTCAGCTTACTCCCACTAATACTTACAATAGGTCCGTTATACAGAAACGGTTCTGCCGTGCATTGTGCTGGCTGCTTTACTTCACTTTCAATTAGTATTTGAAACAGCCCTCTAAAGGTAGGTGTGGTCGTTTGCAGATGGAGACCTGAGGCTTAGTATTGTTCAGCGCTTTGCTGAAGGGTTTACATATCAACAGACAAAGAGAAAATAGAATTTGAACTCAGATACGCATGTCTAGTTTGATAGCACGTTGGTACGTGTTCAAGGTAAGCTCTCTAGGATACAGAAACAGTCCTCACTTGTAGAGTTTGATGACTTTTGGTGTAAATACTCCCATCGTAGCAAACTTCAAACAGCATCCCACCAATCTGATGAGGAATCCTGCGCTCTTCATCCTTGTCTCGAAGCAGTAGCTCTTCAAGTGCAGTTCCAGGCAGGCATAGCACCACTGGCGTCACAGAAGGGCATGCTGGAATTGCAAATTCTGGAGGTCCTTCCCAGATGTCCTGTCTCAGAAACTCCAAGGTGGGGCCTGGAAATCTCTGCTTTAACAATCCTTCCAGGGGATGCTGATGTTTGATCACCCTTGATTTGTAGAGTATAAGTACTTCACTGGCACGCTTAAAGATTTATTAAACTAAACTGAACTGAATGGACAACTATCAAGGGAACACTAGTCCCTCAGCCAAGTTTAGCCCCAGGGAGTCTTAGTTCCACCTTTTCAGGACAAGAGGAAGATGGAAAGGACTTTTGGTTGGAGCTATTTTCCTTAAATCCCCCTGAGGATCCCTCCCCCATTTACATCCTCAGATTCCTGAGACACAATTGGAAAGAGTGTTCTCTGAGTTATCATTAAGAAGAGCAGTTCCTTCAATTTATTCCTGCCAGAAGTAAGATTTTAACTTCTCATGTTCCTCCTAAAACGCCTTTGTCTAATCTGAGATCACAAAGATTATTTTCTTCTGTTTTGTTCAAGAAGCTTAATTGTTGTGTCTTTTACATTTCGGCCTATAATCCATCTTAAATTATTTCTGCATATGGCATTAGATAAAGATCAGTGTTGATTCTTTCTTCGTACAAATATCCATCTCTATACCGACATTCAGTTTGTTCATCTTCTTTCTTGATAAAATGATAATTTCCTGATTGAATTGCACTTGTAGTTCTGTCAAATATTGGTTGGCCATATATCTATAAGTCTATTGGATTTTCTGTATGGTTCAACTGATATATGTCTCTGACATTTTGTCCATGCCACATTGTCTTGGTCATTGTATCATAACATTATAGTAACTCTTGAAATCATGTAGTTTTTAAAATAGATTTGGTTATTCTATGTTCTATGTTCACTTTTAGATGCACATTTTGAAATCAACTTTACCATTTCCACAAATGACTCTATTAGGATTTTGATTAGGATTTCATGAACTCTATATTTGGGAAGAAAGAAAATTTTATCAGTTTTGAATTTGCATTTATGATATTACATCTTGGCCAGCGCCGCAGCTCACTAGGCTAATCCTCTGCCTGTGGTGCTGGTACTCTGGGTTCTAGTCCCGGTTGGGGCACCGGTTCTGTACTGGTTGCTCCTCTTCCAGTCCAGTTCTCTGCTGTGGCCTGGGAAGGCAGGTGGAGGATGGCCCAAGTGCTTGGGCCCTGTGCTCACATGGGAGACCAGGAGGAAGCACCTGGTTCCTGGCTTCAGATCGGCGCAGTGCGCCGGCCGCAGCAGCCATTTGGGGGGTGAGCCAACGGAAAAGGAAGACCTTTTTCTCTGTCTCTCTCTCTCACTGTCTAACTCTGCCTGTCAAAAAAATTACATCTCTTTTCATTTAGATTGTCTTTGATTTCTCATAGAAATGTACAATAGTTTTTAGAGAAGAATCTCGCATGTCTTTTGCTAAAATTTATTTCTGAATTTTTAAAGATTTGTGTAGTAATATAAATGTCACTGTTCTAAATTTATTGTGCAATTGTTTCTTTTGACACCCCAAAATACAACTGATTTTTATATTAACTTTTATCCTACAATCTTGAGAAATTTAATTTTTAGTTTGACTAATTGTTTTGTAGGTGACTTATGTTTTTCTGTAATTGACAGATGAGATAGTTTCACTTCCCTCTTTCCAATATGGACGCCTTATATCTCTTTTTTCTTGCATTGCACTGGCTCCTATAATGATGTTAAATAGAACTGGTTTAGGCAGATATCCATATTTTGCTTCTCAGCTGAGAGGAAAGGCACTCACTATTTCAAAAGAAAGCGTGTTATTGGCTGGAGGTGTTTCACAGATTCCATTTGTAGAGTTGAGGGAGTTCCCGTCTATTCACAACTTGCTGAGAGGTTTTTTTCTGTTAAAATCACAAATGAGTGCTGACTTTTATAGGATTGTTCCTTATCTATTAAAATGATTGCATTTTTTTCTATTGTGCTAAATTAGACTACTATATTTTAGAGTGCTAAGCCAACCCAACTAACCCTAGTTTCTGGAATAAAACCTAGCTAGTTACAAAGCGTTTTCCAGTTTTATATATTGTTGGTTTAATTTGTTCCTATTTTGCTGTGTCTAATCCTCATAATAGACATTGGTCTTTAATTTTTTTATTGTAATATTTTTATTCGGTTTTGTTATCAGAATGATTCCGGCCTTATCTAACACATTGGCGAGCATTTATTCTCTTTTTCTGAAATAATTTGTGTAAAATAGTGTTATTTCTGTTTTTAACTTACATTTCAATATAGCGATACTGCCTGTTGTATCCAGAACAGACTCAAATGTTCCATGAAATGAGCAGAGAGGACTCTTAGGAATATATCACAGTGATCTAGAAAATAAATGATGGTTTCTTGTTCCAGAATGGTGGTGAGATTCTGAATATCTATGGAAGTAAAGCAACAGAATTTCCTGGCAGGTGCTATAGGGATATAAATACGAAGGATGGCCTCAGGAGTTTTGGCTTTGGGAATGCAAGGGTGGAGCTGCTCTCCCATGAGACAAGGGCTCTGGTGGCTGGAGCAGAATTTGAAGGAGTCAGGAGTGTAGATTTAGGTATCTTTCAGACACCCCATCAGAAATGCTGACTAAGCAACCTGACGCCTGAGTCTGAAGATTAGCAGTGAATTCCTGGTGTCTCTAAGAAACGTGATGAGATTCAGTGGGATAAGAGCACACGTGTGCAAGCAGAGGTGACAGAGCTTCAAGGACAGTCCTTGGCACTCCAACAGGAACAGGTTAACGGAAGAAGAACTGCAAAATAAGTGGAGGAGAAGCTGATGACATAGGAGAAGAACCAGCAAAGTCAAGTGAAGGAAGTGTGGCAGGAGATAGACAACCAGGTGCAATACCAATTAGCAGTTTATGAACAAAAGGGCTTCAAAAAAACCATGGACCACAAAATCCAAAGATAAGTTTATTTTGGTGCAAAACTCTTAGAAATCCGTGCATAGAAGGGGTTTGCCAAAACCTCATGAAAATGGTGTATTATGAAAAAGCTACACATAGATTTCAATTTTTTGCACCAAGATAAACTTATGTTTTAGTTCCCATTTCCCATGCATCTTTTCATGAGACTAAGAATTTATCAGAGGATTGGACAACTTGGAGATCACTAGTGATCTGGAAGGAGAACAACTTTTGTGGAAGAAGGTTAGAAACAGGATGGAGAGAAGAATTAAGGACGGAAAATTTAGAAAATCATATGTACTTTATCTCCAAAGAAATCAAAGTAATAGGCCAGGAGCTGGTAGGTGAAGTGGAACCAGATATGTTTCATTTTGAAATGGGAGACCTACCAGCATACTCAGCTGTGAGCACCGTGCCCCTCTCCCTTGCTTTGACTGACACTCATGATGTGTTTCCTACTATTTCCTGGGGCAGCCCCCTCATATTTCAGATTCGCTGCTTATGTAGTGTATGGCTCTTAAATCTTCCTGACTTCAATTCAGAAAACATCTGGCTAAAGGCTGTCTTTTTTTCTTCTTCTTTGTCCCAAGACCTTCCGTGGCAATATGAACAGAATGTTAAGGCTAACTGGTGTCTATTCATCTGCTCCCTTTCTTGCAAAGAGTAGCATAGTCCATTAATTTTGGGTCATCAACCCTTGTTCCACTTCAGCGTCCAGCCCAAGCGTCATTTTCTTAAGAAAGGCCTCTTCGACCTCCTGTCCGTCTCTACCATCCCCTCGCCTGTGTACCTGTTTCCTGGAGCACTTATTGCTGGTGCACTGGTTTTATGATTTAATTATTTTCCTAAAATGCAAGCTTCATGTCAGTTTTACTTCCTGTCCGTAACCCCAGTAGCCTGGAATTCACTCAACAACACTTTTCCTGGTGTGCTTAGTATGTGCTAGACCCATTAGGGTTACTGAGAAAGCCAAGATCTAGAACCTGCCCGTGAGGCACTCACAGCTTAATGGAAGGAATAAATGTATAAAAACTTATCTATAAATAATACGCTATAATATCCAGGAATCTGGAAGAATCAAAGACCATCCGCAGACATGAAAAATACAGATAAAAAATTTAAAATAATGGTGGCCAGCGCCGCGGCTCACTAGGCTAATCCTCCGCCTTGTGGTGCCAGCACACCGGGTTCTAATCCCAGTCGGGGCGCCGGATTCTGTCCCGGTTGCCCCTCTTCCAGGCCAGCTCTCTGCTGTGGCCCGGGAGTGCAGTGGAGGATGGTACAGGTCCTTGGGCCCCTGCACCCCATGGGAGACCAGGATAAGTACCTGGCTCCTGCCATCAGATCAGCGCGGTGCGCCGGCCGTGGAGGCCATTGGAGGGTGAACCAACAACAGAAAGGAAGACCTTTCTCTCTGTCTCTCTCTCTCACTGTCCACTCTGCCTGTCAAAAAAAAAAATTAAAATAATGGAATAGTCCATAATAAACAGCAAAAATAATTGCATAGCCTTTTCCCTCATTTTGCCTTCCACTCTAACCCTATCTTTTACTGCTCTCGATGGTAATCTCATATTTTAAGACAATACTCCTATTCTGTTGTTTTGTTCTTTTCCATCCTACCTAGATTTCCTTTCCTTAAGAAAATACACAGGACAGGCAAAATTCCCAAACAGTAGAGTAGCAGTCTCCCTGGAGACGGTGCCCAGCAAAATCCTGAGAGTCACAATCCCCACCACCACAATCCCAAAAGTTGAAATCCTAAAAGATCGTAGTCCTCCAAATCACAATCCTGGAAGCCTAAAATGGAAATGCTGTGGATCAACATCCTGGAGACGGCGATTTCCGTAAAAAAGAAACACTGCAGGAGGGGTCTTCTAACGCAATCCTCCAGGCACTGCCCGTAAATACCCGCGTACTTTTATCCCGGTGAATTCTAACGCATTAATTCATATCAGTGCTTTCTTCCTCTTCTAATTCTTTTCAACTTAATACTCATTTATCTATTTTTTGAAATAACATTTTTAATTTATGTTACAGTCAAAGGCTTAGTGGCCCCACTAAACAGAATTCAACAAATACAAAGGTAAACAGACCCTAGTCCAGCAGGACAGCAGGCAGGGGCTATAAACAATAATCAAATGAAAAAATATTCAACTTCACTCATATAAAGTAGATTCTAACACAGTCACAAAATCACTAAAACTGTAATAGTATATGACTCCTATACATTTGATTGACTAACATTTATCAGCTTTATACCACGTAGGTGACTGGTTACAGTGATGGAGCATGAGTCAGCCCCCTTGTGTCTGTCTGAACGCGAGCTTTCTCTTTTCCCTTTCCCCAGTCTAGATCCATCACTATTCTTGGTATTTCTACTAATCCTTTCTGCTCACTGAAGCAAGATACTTAAACTCTGGTTTTAGTTTTATACACCGTGGGGAGGTTGTTAGTTGGTTGAGCTTGGACTTGAAGCGGTAGAACTTCGTTAGAAATACAGGGAAGAATAGAATACTACTAAAGGGGGACACTCCAGGGTGGTGACAAATGATGGCATGCATAAGAGAGGGGTAATCAGCCCAAAGTAGGAGGATAGTTCAAAATATCTGTGGAAACGGAATTAAACTATAACTTTGTTTTGTTGCAAAACATTTTGAAATCCATGCAGAGCTTTTTAAAAATGCATATTTCCCATGAGCTTTTTAAAGAACCTTTGCGTGTCTGAGTTTCAACCATTTTTTGTGCTAAAGTAAACTTATCTCTGAATTCCATCTCCAGTCAAGATTCTGTAGTATCCTCATACACACGACCCCTACCCTCGGGTACAGAACCTAGAGCGGAAGTGAGAGTTTCCCGGTGAATTGTTGAGGGCATTGGGCGTGAACACAGCACATTAAGGAAATAACAAGGACTAGGTTAGGGCAAGTCAACCCCGGCGGCTCGCAAAAGCAAGCCCTATCCCTAGTACAGTCTCATTAGTAAACACAAGAAGCCCAAAGCACTTTGCATTGAGAAAGACTTTCCCAGTTCAATGAGACACATTTTAAAATGCCTCAACCTTTTTAGTTACTTTCATTATTTTGGAAACCGGATAGAAAGTGCTATTTTTAAATGAAGTCCTGTCTGATGTGCATTTGTGTATGGAAAGGCTGCAAGGAAAAAAAAAAACTATATTTTGCCCGTCTTCAGTGTGAGCACTTAATTAAAAGAACATCATCTTGTTAAAACTTCAACTCTCCTCTTGATGCATACCAGGTTAAATTTTAGGCAACTCATCGGAGTATTTCTTAGGATGTGTCAGTATGCTGGGAACTTCTAAATGGCATAGCGCAATGACTACCCAGCAAATCTCTATGGGATAAGTATTCTCACTATGATCTGGGATAACCAAAGTAGTCATTCTGTGCATGTTTCAGCAACATTGTCTCAACGCATCCTTACAATAGCCTGGATAGACAGGCTCTGTTGCCCATTGTGTGGATGAGAAGGTTGAGGATGATGGTTGGGAGTGTTATAAATTTACCCCACCTATTGGTTAGTTGGGCCAGGGTTCTCATCTCAACCCAGTCATTTATCTTAATGAGTAAATGTGGAATCCAAAGGACAGCTCCACCCTGCCAGCCACTAATCCAACTCCCTTTGCTCTGCCCCACCCCGAACTGCTGGTGGTCGGATCCTCCCTCGGTGGGTAAGGACATGTCACTATGCCTTCTAGTCTAGGAACAGTTGAACTGCCACAGCTGAATCTGTCCTGAGTGTGCGTCTTCTTCTTCTTCTTTTTTTTTTTTTTTTTTTTTTTTTTTTTTTGACAGGCAGAGTGGACAGTGAGAGAGAGAGACAGAGAGAAAGGTCTTCCTTTTTGTCATTGGTTCACCCACCAATGGCCGTCGCAGGCGGCGTGCTGTGGCCGGCGCACTGCGCTGATCTGAAGCCAGGAGCCAGGTGCTTCCTCCTGGTCTCCCATGTGGGTGCAGGGCCCAAGCACTTGGGCCATCCTCCACTGCACTCCCGGGCCACAGCAGAGAACTGGACTGGAAGAGGGGCAACTGGGACAGAATCTGGCACCCTGACCGGGACTAGAACCTGGTGTGCTGGCGCCACAGGCAGAGGATTAGCCTATTGAGCCGTGGCACCAGCCCTGAGTGTGTTTCTTAACCCTTCCTGCTGAAGACAGCCATGATGGCCAAATCCACATCTGACGGCATTCTGCTGCCCAGGAATCTTCATGAAAATGGTAGAAGAAAAGGCAGGTTTGAGGCTGGTGTCATGGTGCAGTAGGTTTATCCTCCGCCTGTGGCGCTGGCATCCCATATGGGTGCCGGTTCTAGTCCCAGCTGCTCCTCTTCCAATCTAGCTCTCTGCTATGGCCTGGGAAAGCAGTGGAAAATGGCCCAAGTCCTTGGGCCCCTGCACCCCTGTGGGAGACCAGCAGGAGGCACCTGGCTCCTGGCTCCTGGCTTCGGATGGGTGCAGCTCTGGCCATTGCGGCCATTTAGGGAGTGAACCAATGGAAGGAAGACTTTTCTTTCAGTCTCTTCCTCTCACTGTCTGTAACTCTACCTCTCAAATAAATAAATACAAATATTAAAAAAAAAAAGGAGGGTTAAAAACCACCCCAAATAATAAAGGCAGACAAGGACTGTCTCTGCCCAAGTGTATTTTCTAAAATTGCAGAGTTTTTAAGTTCTCAGAATACAAAGAAATCTTAGAGGCCACCCAGTCTGTTTCTTCCTTTCCCCACGGAGCAAGGCTCCTCTTTCCAACATTGCTGGCCAAAGGTAGAAAGCACACACCTGAGTACTTGCCCAAGTTCTTTATTGCATGGGGTGGAATTCTGCTTCTTAAATGTAATTTCTATCCAAGAGTCCTTATTTCTCTCTGAACTCACAGAAATCTGCTTCCATTTTAAACACATTGATTTATTTAATCAACAATATCTGTTGAACTCCCACTGGGAGGTTAAAATGGTGGAGATAGCTGGACAAATCTTCCCAAAAGCCTTAAAGCAGGAGGGAGAGAATAAAGAATGGGGAAACATTAAGTCTAACTGGAAAAGAGATTGTTGTAGAAATGTGTAGGAGCAACCACACTGAAGTTTCTTGTGTCTTACAGCAATAACTTGCTTGGGATGACAGAGACATATTTAAAAGAAATAGGAGCCAGCTTGAGGGGACAACCTCTGGCCAAATCAGGGGCTACTTGATCATAAAAATGAATGTTTCTAGAAAGGAATTCTAATCCATAAAATGAAATGAAAATCAATGAGTCAGTTCTGTTACATATTGGGGGATAAACGCCTAAGTAAATGCTGGGGTAGCTCTTTCTTATAGATAAAATGCCATTAATAAATACAGAAGAAATGATGGACTTTGCAAATTATCAATGGAAGATAAAACTATTGGGTAAAAGTTTATAGGAAATAGGATATTTATTTAACTTCTCACAAGACGCTTATTGATAATACAAGGCAGACGTCTCAACTTTGTAGCGGAGAACTTTAGTAATGCTAAATTGATCAAATCATTGCAGATACTGGTGCAACGTGATATCATGGACCCCTTGGCCTGTGATGCACTGAGAACACAGCATCACCTTTTGGAGTTCCTGCCAGAATTACTCACCAAATACATTTACGAGGCAAACACAAGTTGAGGGACAATCTACTACATAACTAGCTTGCTCCCTTTCTTTTTCTTTTTTTTTTTTTTTGACAGTACTAGTGATGTTTAAATAACACACCAGATTATACATTGCAGCATAATTAAAACTATACACACATTCTTGGTACATGCTGGTATATAGGATCTCACACACACGTTAGCTACCATGCCCTCACACAGGTAGTTGCACACTCTCACGCACACAGATACATTTATCACCAGCAGTCATACTGCAGTCATTTCCACTCACAGTTTCTGAAGGCTCTATATAAGGTAGATTGCTATATCATCTGGAGCTACCACTTTTTATAAAAGCACATGCTAAAAGATCATGTTCACTGTAATCTTGCAGCAACACTCGAACGATCGCACAAAAACCAGGGAATGTTAGTGCACACACAAAATTAAGCTAAAGAAAAAGTCTTTGGAGTTCCAATCACACAGTTAGTATAACAATCCCATAATTGTGAAGACTAATTGTAAGCTTTTATAGTTGATTAAGTCACACAGTGCAAAGAAAGGTCCATTGACCCTTTTGGTAAAGGGAGGGCTGGAAGCCACAGAGTAAGTTCAATGGATAGTCCGTATATACATGTGTTGAGGAACACCCAAACTCAATTTGTGCTCTTAGGTTGGTTATTCTGAATCCCGATGCACTTCTGAAGCATCAGCTCGGCAAATTGGGCAAGTACGGTTTGCCTTAAGCCATTTGTCAACACACTTGGCATGGAACTCGTGGTTACAGGGTAAGACTCTAAGTAGCTGCCTTGACTCAAAATCACACATGCACACTACACACAAGGTCTGTTCTGACTGGTGGTTGTTAGGATTGAACCTGTAAGAAGGAAGTTGTTCAATGTCAGCTTTTGTCAGTCCTCGAGGCTTTGCCTCTCCCAGACGCTCTGCCAGGTTTAACAGGGCCTCGTAATTTTCTACCTCTCCATCTTCCACGTCCAATTCAAAGCTGAAAGTTGGACCCACGGCAGGTGGCACTGGAAGCATTGATAATACGTATGGCAGCAAGCTGGGGTGGTAAGGGGGTGGTGGTATTGGCTGCTGGGATCGATGATATCTGCTGCGTCCAGTGAGCCCCCGAGGCATAAATGGAGGGTAAGGTACTCCAAAGGACACCTCTTGATGCAAAGGGTCATGTGTCAAGAATTGCAAAGGAGCTGATGGAGGTAAGGTTGGGGGATGAGCTGATGCAGGGTACGTAAAACCTCCAACGGGAAGATGTTCTCCTAAGAGTTCCACTTCGTTTTCTATCCTCTGCAGAGGCGATCGTGACTGCTGTGTCTGGAAGGGGACAAACTGGCCTGGTGGTGGCAAATGAGGAGGATGATGGGGAGAAAGGTGAGGAGGATGTATAAGAAATGGATCACTAGAAATAAGGGGTGGGAATGCAGCATATGGTACTGGTAAGTGCTGAACTGAACATGCCTGAAGCATTGGAGGAGGCACACTACAGACAGGGAGGTGCTGTCCACTGAAAACCACAGAGCATCCTGGGACCTGTTGCCTACTGCAAGCAGGGATGTGCTGGCCTGTGCAGAGGGGAATTCCGTGTGGTGCCACTGTTGTTACTGTACAGGAAACAGGGACGGTTCCTTGATGGAACTGATCATGTATATCAACCATTACTGCATTCTGTTGGGGTGGATGAGCGGCAGGATGTAACAGATGGGGAGATACATTCGGAGGGTGGAAGGCTCGAGGTTCCTCTATTGCTTGCTGCTGTGCATAAGGGAGATGGTGATAGTTTTCATCTTGACTAATGGAATTATGTCGAGATAGGCGATCTCTTCTTCCTCTCTGGCGCCTGACAGGAGGACTTCTTCTGTTGCATGCAGGTGTGTTGCATCGTTCCCCTGAGAAGTGATGTTGGCTTGGTCGAACTGAAGGGGGCTGCCTATTTGATGTCATCTCCCATGGTCGCATTGGTGGTGAGGGAGCTGGTGATGCTGATGTATAATCAAAGACTGAATGAGAGAGGCGCTGTCTCTTGGGACTTGGAATATCTTCACTCTGCGAGGGGAGGCTCCGCCCTGCGGGGCTGCTCCCGCGGCTCCTCTCTGGGCTGCCGCCTCCTATTGTGACCGCTTGCCCAGCCAGCGGCCAGCTCGCCAGATCCGCCGTCCCCGGGCCTCCTCACCCCCGGACCCCGGGCTCCGACTGAGGCGCTGTCACGGCGCTTCCTTCCTCCCGGCACCATCACACGCACGGGTCGCGCCAGGAAACGACGACTGCATGCTCAGACCTGGCAGAATCGGCTAACGCCTAGGAGGCTCCATCCTCTCCGCCCCCGCGCCCTAACCGCCCGGCCTCTGCACGGTCCGCACCGCCGCTAGCTTGCTCCCTTTCAAAAATGTTCAGGCCAAGAAAGACAAGGCAGAGCCTAGAAGAGTTATTGATTCAAGGAGATTCAAAGAGCTGTGGCAGCACCAGGCATGGCTCAGGGTTGGATTCTGCACTGGGGAACAACATAGATTTTTAATATGGCCTGCGGATTACACAACAGTATTAAATTAGTATCAAATTTTCCAATTTTGATAACTAGCAATAAAAGAGAATGATCTTGTTCTTTCTAAGACACACTGAAAATACCCATCGTGTCTTATTTCTCTATCTACCATATTTATCCATCAATCCAACCATGGAAAGAAAATGATAAATCAAACGGGGGCAAAATGGAATGAACTGATGACTCCAGGTGAGGAGAATATGGGAGTTCTGTGTGTGTTATTCTTATGAATTGTCTATAAAATAAAAATTATATAAAAATACTCAAAATAAGAAATTACAAATCCAAGTTACCCAGCAAAGAAAGCAGAATTACAAGCAGAGATTATGCAGGTCATGTACATTCTAGAAAGGGATTCTAATCCATAAAATGAAATGAAAATCAATGAGTCAATTCTGTTACATATTGGAGGATAATATGGAAGATAAAACTATTGGGTAAAAGTTTATTGGAAAAAGGATATTTATTTAACTTCTCACAAGACGCTTATTGATAATACAAGAGAGATGTGAGAAGAGCTATTGGAAAGTCCTGAGATACATTAGTTTTGGGTGCAACAAGAGGGGAGGCAGTGAGGCCACCCAGTCTGGAAGGAGGTGATGTGGCTGCCGGGGGCAGTGGCATGGAACCTTAAGGTATAAAGGGACTTAGGAGGTTTAAGGGGAGGTCGAGGAGGCTGGACGTTATGACTCATTGCATGTGGGTAGAGAAGAAGAGGAAGGAGTGCGCCTTGAACAAGTGGGTGGATGGCATCTCCGAGGTGAATTAGCAGTTCTTGCCGCTTCCTCCTGTGTCAGTGTGGCTCCGTCTTTCACAGACAGGGTGACCAGACCTGAATGTTCTGTCCCATGCTGTGTGTAAAGTCAGAATTGTAAAGAACAAACATCTCTAGTTTTTCCCTCTCGCAGATTCTATTTCCCAATTTATCCAACTAGTTAATGAGTCCCATGGTGACTCCAAAGTCCCTCCCCAATAGCACATGGATCTACACCTTCCTCTGCATCTGTTTTTGTCAAAACTGTAATATTCTTCCTTCCAGCCCCTTAGCTTCCTCCTCCTACCTTTCTCCTTCCCTTAACCCCTACATTCATCTCACGCAATAAGTTGATTAAAATGCAAATCCAGTCATGCTTTCCTTACCTTAGAAAGACCCCCAATTCTAATCTGGCCTTGCAAAAACTTCAACCACATGGTTTCTTCCAAGCCCCTACCGTTGTCTGCTCCTTCTACTCACTGTGCCCATGAAGCACAGTACTTGTGAACACCAGGCTTGAATCCCAGCTCTGATTCCCAATCACCGTGTCTCTTTGTGCAAGCTTTAAAAACAAAAGAGAATTGGGGAACTTATTTATTCACTTGGGAAATGGTAATGGTTACCATGTTTGTAATATTGTTATGAGGCTTAACTGAAGTTATGTTGGTAGCTCATTGCTTGGCATGTGAAGATTACCAATGCTCAAGATGCCCACAGGTCCTCAGTCTTCCCAGACATGGATCCATCCATGCTCTTTCTCGTCTAAGCCTTTGCAATCACTCTTAGCTGACAGATCCTGTTCATCTGTAAAGGCTCTGAGCAAATACCACTTCCTTTGGGAATCTTCTAGAATTCCCAAGCTCTGAGGAGATGTCCAGAAGAGCCATAGCATAATTGCATTGCTAATTCAATAAATGTTTATCGGGAGTGTTCAGTGAGGAACCTGGAGATATATCACTGGAAGGAGTCTGTGTCCCCATGAACACATGTTCTAGTGCAGAAGGCAGAAAAGGAAGGAAACACACGGATGAATAAAAAGGTAATTGGAGAGAGTGCAAAGTTTCATCGCTTAGGGAATTAAACATGGTGATGTGCAAGGGAGAAGGACATCGTGTGGAGTCTACAGTGGATGAGGCCATCAGGAAAGACTTCCTTGAGATCATCAGTGAGCTGAGATCTGAATGGAGAAAAGAGCCCCCTGGGAAGCGCAAGAGGAATTATTCATGGCAGATCAAAGGATCTGCAATGAAAGTAGGCTCCTGTTGACCCAAGGACCAGAATGCATTGGAGCATTTTGAGCAAAGGGTAGAGAGGAATAAGTGAGGTTTCGAAGAAATAGTCAGGTGCTGGATTATCCATGCCTAGAGCCAAGACAGAGTCCCAGATTCACAAGTCTAATGACCTTGATGCTCCCCCCTCCCCTAGTCGAAAGAAAATTTCTGCTGGGAAACATGAAGAATGCTTCTTATTGGAAATAGAGAAACTTATGAGGGTCATTTTCTAAATATATTATTCTTATGCTTACTGCCAATACTAGGGATGTGACTAACGAAAGTCTTAATGAAAGTGTATTGAAGCCGGCGCCGTGGCTCAATAGGCTAATCCTCTACCTTGCGGCGCCGGCACACCGGGTTCTAGTCCCGGTTGGGGCGCCGGATTCTGTCCCGGTTGCCCCTCTTCCAGGCCAGCTCTCTGCTATGGCCAGGGAGTGCAGTGGAGGATGGCCCAGGTGCTTGGGCCCTGCACCCCATGGGAGACCAGGAAAAGCACCTGGATCCTGGCTCCTGTCATCGGATCAGCGCGGTGCGCCGGCTGCAGCGGCGGCCATTGGAGGGTGAACCAACGGCAAAGGAAGACCTTTCTCTCTGTCTCTCTCTCTCTCACTGTCCACTCTGCCTGTCAAAAATAAAAAAAAATAAAAAAATAAAAAAAAAAGAAAGTGTATTGAGAAAAACATTTGTGCATCAAAAGCATTACTGTTTGTTTTACCTGCATTGGAAATACATAATCTATTTCAAAACAATGCAATATTGAAAGTTATGGTAAACAAACCTTATTTTGTGGTTACCTTTCTGACAGTCACAACGTAAATCAAGTCAAGATGCATATTTGGGTTATTTTCACATTTTGAGTGGATAATACTGCTATAAATATTTGTGTGCAAGTTTCAATGTGGACATATGTCTTCATCTCTCTTGGGTATATACCTGGGAGTGGAAGTTCTGGGTTATACAATAAACTCATGTTTAACTTTTTTGAGTAACTTCCAAACTATTTGCTCTGATGGCTGCACTATTTTGTATTCCCCAGTTATGTACAAAGATCCTTACTTCTCAACACTGTCATTTACATTTGTTTTTTTAATAAATAATTAAAATCATGATAGTGAGTAGGAGGCGATATTGTGGTTTTTTTATTTGCATTTCCTCACTGACAAAGGACGGTGAACATCTTTTCATATGCTTATTGGCTATTTGTATGTATTCTTTGGAGAAATGTCATTTCTCTGACCATTTAGAAAGCTGGGTGGTCTTTTGGTTCTTGAATTTTAAGAATTCTTTTTATATGCTGAGTAGTAAACTCTTAGGCAAATCCACAGCGAGAGAAAGCAGGTTAGAGATCACCAAGGAACAGGGAGAAGGGAGTGGGGAATGATTTCTTAGTGAGTATGGAATGCTTTAAGGATGATGAGAAGTCTTAAAACTACAGCTTGTGGTTGCACAGCGTTGTGAGATGGTAAATACCACTGAATGGTGCAGTTTACAAAGGTTAGTCGTGCTCTTGGATTTCACCTTAATTTAAAAAAATTCACGTAAAATTTAAGACCAAAATTTCTCAAAGATGGACAAGGGTTAAGCAAATAGCGCTACTATAAAGCAGTTATATACAAGTTTCTGTGTGGACTTACTGTGCCTGGGAATGGAAGTTTGATTAGGTAGTAAACTCATGGTGAACTCTTTTGAGGAAGTGCCAGATGTTTCCATAAAGAAGATTTACACACATTGAATCTTCTTACATGATGATATCATTTCTTTTGATAAATTTCTTTATCTTTTGTTGGCTTAATTAGCCCTCAGGCAGGAGAGTTTAATTACCACTTACAGGACACTTAGACGCCCCACCTGTAGTGAAAACAGATGTATCGACTTTCCTAATTTCCTACCTGCAAAACTTCTGTTCATTCTTTATGCCGTAGCTCCAATAAGGCTGAAAAAAATATATCTCTGACTAGCTTCTGCAGATACTGTGCTCTTAAACTCTTCTAGAATAACGATTTCAGTTTTGCATCAGGGTTAGTAGTAGGATAATTGATGTTAGCTGATTAAACAGAAAAATTGGAATATGAATGTTTCAGCTCAACTGAAATTTATTATTTCCTCTCTTTCAAGCTGATGCAAGTTTCTAAAAAAGATGGATTAATGGATAGACTGAAGGGTGGAAGAATGGATTGATGGACTGATACGTAAAAAACCAAATATAATAAAATGTTATTTATAGAATCAAGGTGATAAGTATATAGGTCTTCATTTCACAATTCCTATTTTTCCTTTTTTTAAAAAGAACCATAATAAATTGTCCGGTGGGGGGGGTGGTGGTGGGGAGAAGGTGATGTACATCAAAGTCGCTCCAATATTAGGTAGCTAACACATTAGAAAAAAGTAGACCCAAAATACATGACTATAGAATAAAGGAGTGATAGCAGTTCCACACCAACTGTTAACTGCCTTGGCCTGGAAGTGTTGCACATCACTTCTGTTCACAACTCACTGGTCACTTCAGAAATATGGCCCAGCCTACCACGGAAGTGAGGATAAGCACTCAGAACTTTGCCGAGTGTCAACATCTCTGCCACAGAGATCCAGTAATATATTTCCCCTTGTGAGTCTCAGCTGGGGCTGAAATACGGGCTATCAGAACCTGTTTGCTTCTGGCAGCTTGCAGAAGCAACGGTAAACATGGCTTGGGGTGGGCATTAGGCCTAGTGGTCAGTTGAGATGCCCATGTGTCATATTTGAGTGTCGGGATTTGATACTTGACTCCTACTCCTGAAGCCAGCTTCCTGACAATGCAGACCCTGAGAAGTAGTTTGTGATATCACAAGTAACCTGGTCCCCACCATCCACATGGGAGAGCTGGATTGATTTCCTAGCTCCCAGCTTTGGCACTGCCAAATCTTGGAGGTTGTGGCCATTTTGGGAGTGAATCAGTGGAGGGGAACCTGCTTTCTGTCCATGTGTCACTCCTAGAAGAAAAAATAATAATTTTGAAAAGGTAAAGATGGCTTTGTTCTGGCCATCTCTATACCTGTTATTGGGTGTCACTGTTGCCTTTCTGTTTGGGGTCATTGTTCCTAGACTAAGTCTGTACTACAACATCTGAGACCCCAGAGTGTGACAATGGCAGCTTTTAGCCTTGTTCGTCTGCAGGATCACTTTTTCAGGGGGTAGTGTGTGCAGATCAAGACCATCCTCACTATCCATCCAAGCATCATGCTTCCAAGATTAGTTCCTGCCTCTTGCTTTTGACAACAGATGCATGAGTTTCAACTGTAGCTTTATGAGCTTGAACAAGTGCCTTAGACTCTGCACTTTGCTTCCTTACCTGATGTTTATATAAAATATCTCCATGCCAAAGTTTATGGCATATACATTTAACAAAGATGAATTTATTCTAAAGGAGTGCTATCTATTTGAAAATGATGAGGCAAACTGATCAGTTAAACTTGAGGATACAAAGACATATAGACTGCTGAACACCAGCCTGAGGATTCTTTATTTGATCCAGTTCACATTAAAAAGCCACTCAGTACAAGTTCTTTTGGACTGAAGGGTATGATTATTACCATGGTTAAGACAGATTCTTCAGGAAACTGCAAACAGGGAGAAGTATGAGTGGTATTTCAGACCTGACATGGGGTTCAGAGAATGTTTCAGGACCAGAATCTCCATGCTTCTGCGGATCCCCCCAAAGCTTCCTCATGACAAGGGGGCTACTGGGCAGATTTGTTCTAAGTGACAAGATGCTTTCCTGGGGCTTTCTAATGTGTTAGCCATTAGTTCTGTTCTCATATTTCTTCTCCTGAATGCATTAAATTATGCTTCCTTTCCCTCTGGAGTAAGGTAGAACTATGGATTTGCTTCAGCCAATGGCATGTAACATAATGAGGTGTGTCCCTTCAGGAAGAACTCCTGACACTGGGTGTGTGATAGGCCATATCCTACCCCGATCCACCGACAGCCAACCTCAAGTCATGGGAGTGAATTCAGAGAACACAAGATGTACACATCTTCTAGCAAGCCTTAACCCACTCACCCATCCAGCTCAAAATATTCATAACATCAGAAGCCACCGTGCTGTTCTGTGATTTAGAATTATTGTGACACTAAATGATTCACTTGACTAGTTAGTATATTAATGTTGATGGACTTTGTTATCATAGACCTGAACAAACAGCTTTCTAGCCTACCATAAATTTGCACAATAGTTTATTCGTGCATGAATATGTTATTTCTTTAATCGCACAAGGGCAGTCAGAAGACACGACAACTAGCAATCAGAATGAAAAATGTGAATTGTAGTCAGGGCTGTGGCTGCCTGGCTGGGTGAAAACTCATCTACGTCCACTTGGGGAACAGACAACACTTGTAAGTGAAAGTACTCAGGGTCCAAGGTCTGATCTGTATGGTTTCAGCCATTGGCTGTGTGACTTGGGAAAGCTCAAGAATCGGCCGGCTCCTCCATTTCCTCATCTCACTATGAAATTGTCACTGGAAAAGTAAAGTTGTTATGAGGATTCTGTTGAGACAGTCAATGTAACAGAGGTTAGCACCCAGTCTGTTTCCAGAAAACACCCAGCCCTTGGTAGCTGCTGCTATTGTCCTAACTACTCACAATAACTGGCAGAGACTACGCTTAGACTGGCACCTCCATGAGGACAGGGCCATGAATGTCTTGTTCCTCCCTCTATCTTCAGCATCTATCACAGTCCCAGCCACAGTGTAGGCATTCAATAAACATTTTTAAATGGTGAATTGATTACAAGACTTCTGAAGAAGTTCATTTGTGAGGTGGTTCATTTTAGGCGTCAATTTACCCGGGCTACAAAGTGTCTTGATATTTAGTTAGACATTCTTCTGGGATTCTGTGCAAGTGTGTCTGAATGACATTGACATTTGAATCAGTAGACTGAGTACAGCAGATCACCCTGGCTACTACACGTGGGTCTCATCCAACCCTGCAAGGACTGACTCAAGCAGAGGGCTGAGTGAGGAAGGTCCCCACCCCTACCCCCAGCCCGTCTTCCAGCTGGGATCTTCCTTTCTCCTGCCTTAGGACTCTGATGTACCAAGACTTACACCATCTGTTCTACCAGTCTTCAGGCCTCCGGGCTTGGGCTAGAACTACACCACCATCTCTCCTGGGTCTGGATTCCTCAGCCTCCATCATTGCAAGAGCTAATTCCTGTTTGTTTATATTCTAGGAATGAGGGTTGACATAAACATCCCTACTGTCCATGCTCAGATATTTGAGGACTGAAAAACAGAATCAGGTCTGGGTGTGTTTGGGAGATCCAAAAAGGACGTGTCTGTGTCTGGGGTGGGTGGAAGTGGTGACTTTTTTTTTTTTTTCTGCTGAGTGTGAAAGACAAGTGCTGAGGCTACAAGATGCATTCCATGTCTCTGGAAGGAAGGGCAGGTGGCATATGTGGGGGCCCTGGGATTTCTACTCAGGATAAACCAGAAGTGGAAAGGTTAGGAGAATCAAAGATCATCATAGGAAGAGAGTTGGGTGGACGGTCCTCCATTGAATGCTCCACACAGACCCCACATAGGTACACTCCACAGCTACTCTGTTAGGTCTTCATTCACAGGCTCATGGATCTCAAATTCCCTTGGCTGGACATTGCCTACCCCCATCTCCCCTTCCAAAAATATAAAACCCACAGAATTCCCTGTGGGCACCAGGGTTTATAGTTCTGTGCTTGAAATTGGCCTATGCTGGGTGGAAGCAAGGACTGCACTTACTGATGGTTCAGCTTCAGCTTCTCCTGTGTAAGATGAGGCATTGCTTATTTTAGCTCTACATATTCTTCTACATCTTCATTCATTCATTCACTCATTTTTTTTCATCAAATTTTTCTGAAAATGAATGTAAGTCACCTTCCTACTTGCCAGCTCTATGGTGATGAACAAGAAGCACACAACCCTGCCTTGATGGAAGGTATTGTGGTCCAGCAGATCAGAGGGACAACCTGAAACTCATTCCCAGCTAGCTCTCCATAGCCGGGGTTATGCATCTGTAGATTCAACCAACCATGGATCGGAATTATTTGAACAAAAATAATTGGACACATGCAAATATTTTGTCTTTGTCATTACTCCCTAAACAATAGCCTAACAACTATGTACCTACCATTTACTCTGACTAATCTAGACCTGATTTAAAGTGCTATATATGGAAGGATGTGCATATGTTATATGCAAACTTGACACCATTATAAGGGTGTTGAGCATCTTCAGATTTTGTTCTCAGGGTGGAGGGGGTGGGCTTCTGGAACCACTCCCCCATGGACCCTGGGGGAAGCCTGTACAGGTACTCAAGATTGTTCTAGAAGAAACAAAACGCCCAGTGGATGAACACGCACAGTATAATCTCTTTTTTTGAGAGATGGGCTGGGACAGCAAAGACCATATGCTCTGAGTAGAACTGGCTTGGCAAAATCATCAGGGAAGAATATTCTCATATTCCCCACATGGGATGAGGAAGACTCAGAATTGAGAGAAAATATGGCTGTATATCTTGAAGGAAATCAAGGCTTTCAATGTGCCCTGGGGACAGTGGCAGTGGCAGCACACAAGGTTGAAAAGTTGCATTATTAAGGATCTTCAGTGCCAAATTAAGGTTCTGCTGTGTGCAGGGTTCCATGGACAGTGAGCTGAATCCTCCTCACCAGCTGTCTGAGTTTTCCTCCACCTAAGAACTCAGAGATGGAGGCCCGTCCCATTCCCGGAATCCAGTGTCTTTCACACCCTCTGTTTCTTCTGAAATGTCCCTGGCAATTTCTGTATCTGGGCTCCTTCCAGCTTTTCTGGCAAAAGATGGAAACACACTCAACTTCTTCCAGCCTGGGCTCAGAACATGCCTTCCTCCCTCCAAACAGAATTGCTGCTCGAGACATCTAATTTTACAGATCATGGTTTTGGAGAAGAAATGTCGCCCGGGCAGCAAGTGGGAAATCACTCACTTCTGTAGAGATGGATTGGTCAGGCTCCAAGCTGGATGGCTGGGCACTTTACCCAGAGGGTCAGGGAATCCAGTACTTTCTCCCCCGCCTGTCTCAAGGTGGTACAGACATGGAAGTTGGCAAATGCTACACTGGGATCCTTCTCACTTCCAAGCCCTTTTTCATGCTGCTTCCTCTGGCTGTCCTCTCTCCCCATTCCCCTGGATAACACTTACACACCCTCTAGCCTCAATGTTGCTTTCCTGGAGGTCTTCCCTGGATCCCGTGGTGGCTCAGATAACCTCACTCACATGCGCTTCCAGAATGCATTCTAACACAGCTTCACTGCAATGCTGTTGTTTTTATTTGTTTTGTGTTCTTACCCTTCCAAATCTGCATATTCATGAGTGCAGGACAAACGTGCATTTTATTTTTTCCCCCTAGTAGCACCCTACATAGCTTCTGGCAAATTTGAGGATATTTCAAATGGAAAACGCAATTAAAAGATAAGTCTATTTTGGTGAAAATTTTTTTTTCAAATCCATTCATTCAGGATGGGGGAGAATTCTTCAAAGCACTCCTCAGCATCTACAATGTTGGAAATGGCAGCTCTGTAGGAGCTATTTGACTGCTGTAGACCGAGGTAGGCAGCGGGAGTTAGGAGCCATCCCTGAGTCCCCGCAGCAAAGGGGTTGCACCCAATGCAGAAGGAGGCATTGGCCCAGCCAGTGGAGGGGCCAGCTACCAGGCACAACCTCTGGGAGCAGCCCGGCCAGGTCACGGGCTCAGACTTCCAAAGCAAGGATGAGGGCGAGGAATTTGATGACTGGGAGACCAACTCTGACTATCCTGAAGATGAGCAGCCACGTGGTGCAGTCTACAGAGGGTCCGCAGCCTTGGAAGAAGCCGACAAGTAGTTTCTGGGCACAACCCGAGCCACAGAAGCAGCCCTCCATGGCGGCGGGTTTCGGATGCGTTATGAGAAGACCCCGGTTGATCAGTTAGCTTTGATTGAAAAGCTTTTTTTTCACTTACGGTTGTCAATCATCCAATGAAGAGCTCGTTGGGTTGCAGTGAACTTATCCATAGGGAGTAGCTGAATGCTGATGGAAGCGCAAGCAGCTATTTGATGAGACACCCGACATTCCACTTGCTCCGGAGTTCGCTCCGAATAGGTTCTGTGCCGGTGAAAAAGTGGATCTTCAGAGCAGGATGTTGTTTTTGTTTTTTCAGAATAGAAGACAACAGGACAGTGAAGGTGTAATTGTGAAGAAGGAAAAGAATCAGGAAGAAAAGGAAGAAGGAGCTAGGACTGTTGAAGTCCATTTCCTAGAGCGCCTGAAATAGCCATGGCTACGACTTTGTTAACAATCCGGATGGTGTTCCTTGCATTTGGGAAACATGGTTTTCATATTTGTTTGGCTGAAAAGATGGTCTCGCAAGAGAGGACACTGCCAAGACTGCCAATGTAGGAGCCCAGTGATAATAATTATATACAATAAAAAAGTGTCCACTGGGTTATTTGGACTAAAAGCCTGCTGGGAAATCTTTGATAATTATAATTTGTGGTCAATTTCTACCACGGTTATCAAAGGCTAACTTTTCTGCATAAGGTAATTGAGTATTCTTCATTATCCAAAAAGATGAGCAAACTCAAAAAGAAATATTTATCACACATGCTATATCTTAAGATGTGTTTCCAAGATCATCTGAAATCACGAGTGTACATTCATCTTGATTGTTTGTAAAGCTACTGTCATCTATAATTCAAGAAAATCTATTGGTGTGATTTGTTTTTAAAAGTCAAAAATTAAGATAGCCTTTAAAAAGTTGGGAATGTAGCCATTAAAATACATGGGGAAGTACGAAAACACTTTCTCACACCCTCATACACTGGAGACATGTTGTTTTCCTTGCTTTGTTTTTGGTTTAGCTTGACAGATAAAAGACGAGTTGAACTTCTTAAGGTAAGAACTGTTCGTGAAAATTGTCAAGTGAAATCTTTTTTTTTTAGATATTATTTTTTATTTACTTGAGAGAGATACAGACAGAGAGAGAAGGAGGGGCAGAGAGAGACTGGTCTTCTGTCTGCTGGTTCACTCCCCAGATGGCTGCAATGGCTGGAGCCGCGCCATTCCAACGCCAGGAGCCAGGAGCTTCTTCCAGGCCTCCCACACTGGTGCAGGGGCCAAAGCACTCGGACCATCTTCCACTGCTTCCCCAGGCCATCAGCAGAGAGCTGGATTGGCAGTAGGGCAGCCGGGACTTGAACCCGTGCCCATAAGGGATTCCAGCACTGCAGGCAGAGGCTTAGCCCACTACACCACAGCACCAGCCGCTCAAGCGAAATCTAAAAAAGGTTCTAGACTCTAGAACAAGGAGAAAATAAAGAGTCTCTGTCACTAGGTCACCCAGGCTATTGTGCTTTGTTACAGCAGCTCAAGGAGACTGAGATAGCAAAGGTCTGCCCTTACGCAAATTCCAGCCTATAAGACCGAGAGACACGTTTCCCCAGTAATTCCATACATGTCTAAGACACCCTGGACATGCAATGAGTGCTATTTGGGGAATAAAATATGGGAAAAAATATGGAAAAGAATGGGAGGGCTGGTGTGGTTGGCTTTGCAAAGGGGCCAAGAAGTTAACTTGTCTGTCTGTTTCTGATTCCCATCAGCAGCACCTCCACAAAGCGCGGCAGCCCACGCAAGGAGACGTGACTTCTCCTGGAGGTAGCTTCACCGTTCTCGGAGGACCCCAGGGGCAGCGAGGGTCGAGCAGGGACCGCCAAGGCATGCAGCCATGCAATCCCTGAGGTCAGCATTTCAAATTGGGGGCATCTGAGGAAATGGAGAGATTCCAGCGTATATTTTTCAATTCTGGCTTCTTAGTGGAGTCACCTGGGGCACTTCGAAACGTTAACAATATCTGAGCTCTTGACCCAGTGCGGCTGATGCCACTGGTTCTGAGAGATGCCAGCACATTGGCCAATTGGAAAAGCTCCCATGATTCTAACAGGAAGCCTGGCTCAGGGAACACCCTAAAGGTCCAGTGAACTTTGCTACATTCTTTCCCCATATCCCCTCTTACTGATGGGTTTTCTTGTCTAGTCAATTCTCCCATGCACACCAAGTAGCACTTCCTGCCTGCTCCCTCACAGTGGGTTTTCCCCGCTGTGATCCATCCAGAGCAGCCCCAGTGTTGCTTGCTTTCCTGTGTGATGCAACGAAGCATCCTGGTGAGGAAGCGCAGCAGCAGGAAATGAACTGGGCAAGAGTATGCTAACAAGCCAGCTTGGGAATTCAAAAATATTTAGCGCTGGAGAGAAATCTGGTGCCCTGACAACAATCCTGGGTGTTTTAAAGACCCTGAAGTCGAGTCACGGAACCTGGTGCAATGAATCTCAAAGTGTGGTCCTCAGAGGAACAGCCTCTTGTGGTCCGAGAACTTGTTAGAAATGCAAATCTTGGGCCCTGCCCTAGATCTACTGCCTTAGAATGCGGGGGAGAGGGGGGGGGGGCGCAGGAATCTGCGTTTCCACAGCCTTCCAGATTATTCTCAGGGGAACTCAGGGAGTAGGTACTTAACTATGGTTATGTAAAAAAAAATGCAATGGTGCTTTGCAACGTCTATGGATGTGTGGCTTCTTTTACCCAGATGTCCATCAAGCCAGCTGCTATGATACAGAGTTCCTCCAAGGACTGGCCCTGTGGTATAGCAGGTAAAGCTGCCACCTGCAGTGCTGGCATCCCACGTGGGCTCCGGTTTGAGACCCAGCTGCTCCACTTCTGATCCAGCTCTCTGCTATGGCTTAGGAAAGCAGTAGAGGATGGTCCAAGTCCTTGGGCCCCTGCACCTGCATGGGAGACCCGGAGGAAGCTTCTGGCTCCTGGCTTTGGATTGGCAAAGCTCTGGCCATTGCAGTCAACTGGAGAGTGAACCAGCAGATGGAAGACCTCTCTCTCTCTCTTTCTCTCGTCTCTCTCTGTAACTCTGACTTTCAATAAATTAAAAAAATCTTTAAAAAAAAGAGTTCCTCCTATTTGCTTACCTATATTTGGCCCTTCTGTTCACATATGCCTTTAGAAAATTACTGAGCATTCGCTTCCTCCTGGGTGCATAGACTGGCCCTCCCTTAGTGGGACAGACACGTGCAGAAATAACTCCCACACGGAGTCTAGATGTCACCAGCCCTTGACCAGGCCTTTGAAGCTCAGAAGAGAGAGAGGCTGACAATTCAGTCTCCGGCAGTGCAGCAAGGTTCACAGAGAAACTCGGCTTGACCTGGGTCTTGAGAGAGGGGGTCAGCCCTTCACAAGTCTCAGAAGCGGGGGACAGGGGCTGCAAGCAAAGCTTGACCAGGCCAGGACTTGGAGACACAAAAGGACGCTGCATGCTCAGGAGCAGCCAGTCCCTCCTGCGTCAAGTGCTGTCAGAGTCTGAAATAGGACAGGGAGTGTTGAATTCTGGGAAACATTGAGCCCAAGAAAATGTTTTAATCAAGAAGCTGCCGCTGTTGAGTGTGGCACTGGAAAATAGAAACTTTTCAGTCTTGACTCAGCCCGTGCCTACCATTGGAGCCTTCAGTGAAACCTGTCAGCCTCGAGATCAATATTTCTGTTTCTTCTCCCCAGTCTGTCTCCCAGCTTCTCTTATCACCATGCTTCAAACAGGGCCTGTATCTTTCTCAGCTTGCACCTGTCAGTGCTTGCGATGGAGGGAGAGTGTGCCAGGGAAAGTGGGCCACAGCCTTCGAGGTGCATTTCTTGCCTGTGCCTGTTCACAATGGGAGTGTGGTGTGTGTGTGTGCGTGTGTGTGTGTACACTTGAGTTTTCTTGCACAAACTTAAAACAAGGAGAAAGGGACTGTAACAAAGGAGCTGCCATTGCGGCAGGATTCTGGAGCAGGAAGTCCACTAAAAAATCATCTGGCCCATCTGTTTTTTTTTATTTTAAGGTAAAGAAAAAGTGACTCAGAGAGTTTGGTCATCTCCCAAAGTCACACAGCAAAGACCCCGTTGGTGGGCAGCGTGCAGTAATTAATAGCTCTACCCAAGCCTAACTGCCCATTAGGAACCTCTGCCTCTCCTCACATTGAGATGTGAACAAATCCCAGAGAAAGGAGGCGAGAGGCAGAGCGAAGCAAGAGCAACAATACATACTCACTACGCCCGCATCCAAGTGGGGGCCATAAATGGTAGAACTGGGACCAGATTCAAGTTCCTAATTAGAGTTTTCCATGGGAATACCAGGAGGAGGTATCGTAGCAGGTGCACACACACACACACACACACACACACACATATATATATAACATTTCCTTCCATCATGAATGCAATCCTGACCCAGGGTACATTAACTCTAAGTATTATTTGAAATTTTTAAAGTGATTTTTGTATATATTTAAGGTACAGAGCATGATATTACAAAATGTATATATGATAAAATGGTTACTACTGTGGAATAAATTAACACATTCATCATCTCCCTTAGTTACCCATTTTTTTTCACTTTATGACTGGCTACATGATTGGACTCCACTCTTGGCCCCATAAATAGACCCTGCACGTACACTTTAGCAAATGCAAGTTTTAGGCATTGTTCCCTCTTGTTTGTAACAGATTCTTAGTAGCTCACCCCCTATCCACTCTGTCCTCTTTGTCATATGGTTTCAGGCGAACACAATTCCCAACGTCCCTTGTAGCTGTTTGTGGTCATGTGACTATAAAGTACCCAGTGCCCGATGATCCTTGGAAGATTCTCGGCTCTCTTATACCCTCCCTGCAGCTAGGAAAAAGGAAGAGATGGGTAGCTGACCCCAACCACAAGTAGAAGTTCATGTTGAGAGTGGCAGAGTCACATGATCAACTCCTCTACAACCTGGCTACCTTAAGACAGTTTTTAAATGCAGGGAAAAAAACCTCTATTTTTAAAGTCACTGTAATCCATGAACTCTTTATTATAAAACCTGCCTTCCAGATTAATAAACTACCCTTATGATTCATCTGAATAACTTCATTCTCACTTCTCTCAATCTCATCTCCATTCCACCCTTTATTGACTTTTAAATTCACTGTGTTTCAGGGGTTCTCAAAAACACCGATGGAACTCTATTTAACGCACGGGAAAATTGGACTCCTCAAAGGAAACCCGGCTGATTGATCTGAGACTCTCCTTTGAAGCTTTTCCATACAGTGGTTGAAAGCGAAGAGTCATCAGCCGGGTTTTCAGGGTCTCAGGAACCAAAAGACAAGAGAAGGGAGAAAGGGGAGGCGAGGAGAGGAAAAGGAGGAGACTGGAGGAAACAGGGGGAGAGGAGGGAGGAGGTGAGGAGGGAAGAGGCGAGGTGGGGAGAGGGAGGGAACCGGAAGATTCTCTGTAGTGTTCATCAGGTTCTCAAAGAAGGCACCGAACACTTACCTTGTCAGATCTGTGATTTTAAACAGAATTCCTGAGTTCAAGTCCAAGCCCTACTGTTAGATCAGTAAATTACGCTCCTTACAGTCTCTATTTTCTCACCTGGGAAGTGGACAAGAAGTTACAGTGATCCCTTTTTCCGAGAATGAATTGAGATGATGTGAATGGAAGCAGTTTGTAAGTTAGAAAACACAATGTCAAGATTTGCCGGTTTGCTTTCTAAAATGCAGCCTTCTTGATCTACCGTGGTCTTTGGAAGAAGTGAGTTGTTTTCCTCTGAAGTCAGTTGGGGGATTTCTGCAGGGAACTCTGAATGTTCCGTGTTGGTCCCTTGGGTAACCAGCTTTGGGGACTACTCTTACCAGAAGTGCACAGATCACGGCTGAGCAAGCAGAAGGCTCCGCTTCCACTATCCAGCTCTGCCCTCCTCTGCCTGAGGGCACCATCCTAGTTTTTGGCCCATGGAAGCACCAAAACTGGAGTTTGATTTTTAGCCCTCTGGAGGAAAAGCTTCTCTCAGGTTGTAGCTCGCAGTGTAGACACTCCCCTGGTGTGTGTTGTTTTTTACTTAAAGTACAGTGACTAAGCCTTTGAAATCTGGGCATGCTACCCTGAGTTCTAATCAACAGCAGTACCCACCTCATTGGATTGTTCATTCTTTCAAAATTATCTCCTGCCCGTATTCCAGGTTGCAGTCACTGTTCTGGGCATGGGTGGTGCTATACTGAAAGAGAAGAGGCAGCGCATATTTCTTTGAGTTGTGTAGGGCACAAATGAATTGCCGTACATCAAGTGCTGAGGCATTAAGTGCTAAATAAGTGTTAGCTGGTGGCATTGCCACTGCCATAGCTGCTGCTGCACCTGCCGTCTCCACTGCTGCCACTGCTACTGTCACTGCCGTTATCACTACTGTCACTGCCACTCGGGCTTCCTTCTACCACTGCTCCATGTTGTTGCTACTACTGTTACCAGCACTATTCCGACTGGCACTGTGACTTCTGCTGCCACCCTGCTGCTGCTACTATTGCTGTTGTGACTACAACTATTGCTACTGGTATTATTGCTCCTGGTACTACCACTATTTCCGCGGGCACTTTGTTGCTGCCACTACTGCTACTGTTCCTGCTGTTACTACCACTATTACTCCTGGTACCGTGACTGCTGCTACTATTGCTGTCATTACTGAACTATTACTACTGGTATTATTGCTGCAGCTACTGCCACTATTACCCCGGACACTTTGTTGTGACTGCCACTTGTACTATTACAATCGTCATTACTTGGAGTCTGACAGCTGCTGCTACTATTGTTACTGCTACTGTTGCTGATATGGACGTTATTATTATTAACTCCACTGTTGCTACTGCTGATGCTTTGACTACCTTTGCTGCTAATGCTACAACTCTATTATGACCGTGAATGATATGAATGTGAATACAAATATTGGTTCTGTTTCCACTATTGTTTGGCCACTTCTCTTCTGAAGTATGTTCCTGCTTTGGGGGATTTCCTCATCCAAGGAGACAGAGCCTGCTTCCCAATTTGGGAGTTGCTTTCTCCCCATCCTGCTTACCTAGTAACGGGGGCATTTTTCTCTGGGCCTTTGAAGAGTCTGGGACTCACCCAGCATCCTCCAGCTGTTCTTCCTCTGCTTAAACCCAGACTAACATCTCTTTTGTCTGCAACTGAAAATCCCAGTGGCGGCATTCCCCCACTTTTCTCTCCTCTGTTGTGTGTGTTTGTGTATCCTTAACTGATTAATCAGAGTTTTTTTTTTTTTAATGGTGTGTTTTATTCCTCTAGAAATAATTCATGAAAAGAAAACCTATGTGCCCACAGACAGTCACTGTGCTGTTACCTGCACTGGTCAAACGTAGAGTTGCCGATGCCCCACTTACTCCAGGGCTTGCCACTGGAGTGTGACATTTCCACAATGTCCTTGCCTAAGTGCAGCCAGCTTGCCCATGCCCAAGCAGCATGCGGGCTGAAGAAGCCATTCCCACATTGGGAAGGAGGCGCTGCCTTCATCCTGTGGTTGTCTGATTAAACAATAAAGCCAACGTCATAAAAATCTCAAAAATGCCTCTTAGAATTCCACCACCGTAGTCACATCACCCACTTTCTACTGTTTTCCATCACACCAAACCTTTGGGAAAATAACAGAAGAATGTTTCCCAAGCTTCAGCTATTATACACCACTGTCATGATGTGGCATTATGCGCAAACTCTATGTGCTATGAAATGATAATAATAGCAGTAACAACAATGGTTGAACACTTAAGTGTTTATCAACCTATGAACTCATTTCCTCTTCACTAAATCTTACATAGTGAGTGCTGCTATTCCCGCTTCTCAGCACCGACAGCCAGCTCTTTCCACCTTGAAGTGCTTATATCCAATCCCTGGAGCAGATGTAGTGCATCACAGATGTGATCCTTGTGCAAATAGGATTCCATATTTTTATAGTTAACATTCTGTCACAAATATTTCCCATATTTCTCTGAGAGCTGCACACTTATTATTTCAAGATCTACTCGTTATTGTATCCAGTTTGTGCCCTATCATTTCCTAAACACTCCCCAAAGTGAGAAGCACTTGCAAATCAACATTTGACTACTACAGATAACATCATAGTGTACATCTTTGGGTACATAGATTTTCTTTTTCTTTTCTTGAATCATTTCCAGAGAAAAATGTTTTTGAGAAGTGAGAATTAACCAGGTAATTTTACACACACACACACACACACACACAAGAGGAGTCTTCAAAAAAGTATAAGGAAAGTGTATATTATGCATGGATTTCAAAAATTTTATAGCAAAATAAACTTACCTTTAAATACCATTTGCCATTAACTTTTTGAAGTACCCTCATCCAGGTACAGCTATGTGTGTATATGTATAGACAGATAAAGCTTTAAATTTTACTTTCTTTTTTTTAAATTTTGCTTTCTTTTTTTTTTAATTTTTTTATTTTTGACAGGCAGAGTGGACAGTGAGAGAGAGAGAGAGAGAGAGAAAGGTCTTCCTTTTGCCGTTGGTTCACCCTCCAATGGCCACCATGGCCGGCGCGCTGCGGCCAGCGCACCACGCTGATCCAAAGCCAGGAGCCAGGTGCTTCTCCTGGTCTCCCATGCAGGTGCAGGGCCCAAGGACCTGGGCCATCCTCCACTGCACTCCCGGGCCATAGCAGAGAGCTGGCCTGGAAGAGGGGCAACCGGGACAGAATCCGGCGCCCCGACCGGGACTAGAACCCGGTGTGCCGGCGCTGCAAGGTGGAGGATTAGCCTATTGAGCCACGGCGCCGGCCCTAAATTTTGCTTTCTAAAAGGAGAGTACCAACTTCCATTGATACCAAGCGTCTCAATAACTGCAGATTAAGTTTTTATATTACATAAAATTTTAGTATATAATATGCAGGGTGTGTTTTATGTATGTACACACACCAAACATATATTCATATATATTACATATATACATATACACACATACATTCATGTGTGTACACACCAAACATACATTCCTATGCATATGCATACATATTGAAATATATGTATATATACACACATTGAGTCAGGCAGACATTGGATTTATTGGATTTCTTTGGATTCCATTGTGGAAGAGCCTTATTTTCTTATGTTGCATTAGAATTCTGTCTTCCCATCCTAATGACAATGATGGTCATAAAAACCACCATAACTATAACAGATAAGATTTACCGAGTGCTTACTACCATATATTGTGTTCCATAAGTGTTTTTAGGCCTAACGGGGTAGGTACATGATTTATTCCAATTGACAGATCTACAGACTGCAGTAAATAGAAGTTGAACAACTCATCAAGTTATCAGGAGTGGAGCAGGACCTCCTATTTGTCTGGTCAATGTTCACACTCTCTTGTGCACAAGGAATGAATTCATAAAAGGTTTTGCGCAGAGCTCAGCCAGGGTTCCCCCATGCCAAGAACTTTTCAACACAGCAGACCCATGGAAATGCTTTCTTGGCATAGTTTCATGGAGCCGATCCCTCTCTGCCAGAGGGCACTCCCTAGGCATACAAGGGGCGGGTACACCTTTTCTTTGACGTTGAGGTGCTTTGATACTTTGCAAGACGTCTGCATGTGCTACTTTCACCATTACTCATATTTCTACTGTTTTTCATCACCCCAAGTGTTATTTCTTACATACCACTGTCCTGATTTGACATTATGTGTGTACTCTATATGTATTATATATGATGATTGAACAAGTAAGTGTTATTGGTGTGATAACTCATTTCACCTTTACTAAGTGCTACCATTCCCATTTCTCAAACGAGAAAACTAGCAGCACCATTTGGGGAGCTTGTCTGAGGTCTTAGTGCTAATGAGAGGTACAGCCTGCCTCTTAACCATTTAATTAAATTACAAGGTAGTTTGATTTTTTTTTTCCTAAACCTCAACAACGTTCATCTTCTTTTCAGTCATACAAAGCTCAAGATCCATGATCCACAGGTTCAATAGGTTGTCTAGATTTTTAAAATTTATTATTAAATACATAATAGAAAAAATGAGAATCACAGAATGAGCTCATCCACACCCAGGGGCATGAGCGTTTCATTATGGGAAATTCTGATGGGCAAAGTCCTTAGCTTTGATTTAGCGCTCTGCCTGTGTGTTCTGACCATTCCACCTGCTAGGTGACTGTATTTTCCTTTTGTGCACTAAGTCCTCCTAATTTTTCCTTCTGTAACGTTGGAAGTAGAGCTCTGACCCCTGTGGCAGAAGTTAATGGGGGATGAAATTTCAGTGAGAAACATAGAAACAGCTAATGCCGCATTTAGCATAGGTTGATTTGAAAACATCTGTCATGCTTATACATGGTGCCTGTTCTATGCAAAGAGCTGTGGACAGCATGTCTGAACACACACTCGCACGCGTGCACACACACACACACGTTTCAAATGTTATGCATTTTTCAAATCTGCATTGCCACTCCTCAAAGCAGAGAAATGGATGCTGAGAAGTTAAGAAACTTATTGATAGTGACACCAAGGCTAAATGAGGTGGTAAAGATTTGAACTCTGGTTTGTCTGTATCTGAGTCTGTTTCTTTATTATTTCCAAATTGCATTATCTAATACTTAATTATTTTTCAGCCATACAAATGGGCTCCCTTTGGCTGTATTCTAGACACTATACTAGTCACTGAACAGAAAATTAAAAAAAATTTTTGGAGGAGTGGGCATTTGGAAGAGAGATTAAGATGTCAGTTAGGGTATCCACATTTCCACAGACGTACCTGGGCTTGAGTCCTGGCCCTGCATCGGATTCCTGCTAACGTGCGCCCTGGGAGGCAGCAGATGAAGGCGTGTGTACTTGGGTCCCTGCCACCCGTGGGGGAGACCTGGGTGAATTTCCCAGCTCCCAGCTTCAGCTCACCCTCGCCCTGATTGCTGTGGACATTTGGGAATAGAATCAGCAGATGAGAGATCTCCCTCCATCCGCCTGGCTCTCTCTATCTCCTGCTTTTCCAATTGAATAAATAAACAAAGCTTATAAAATTTCATGGGAAAATGGAATCAGAGGATAAGTTTGCTTAGAAAATGAAAGGTACGGTCTAGTCCATCGGGGAGGGAAAATCGGATTCCTGAGACAGAGCGAGAGTCAAATGTCACAATGAGGAGTGGTGAGTCCTGGAAACGAGATTTTCACAAGGTGCCTTGGGGATGCACAGGAGACGGCTGAGCTGGGAAGAGATTACCGTGGAATCAGTGCCCATACTTTCTGAGGTGCAGAGTGATATTTCAATACATGCATACAAAATGCACCCATCCAATCAGTGCAATGAACAGTTCCGTCTCCCTATCATTACTTTGTGGAATTAAAAAAAAAAATGTTTAAGGAGATGGAAATGCTAACTCTCCTAACTTGATCATTCTACATTGTATTGAAATATCATTCTATATGCCGCAGAAATGTCCCAGAGAAACAGAAATAAAAATAAAATAAAAGTTGAGACAAGGGCTGAACAGGTGCTCCTCAGGGTCAGTTGAGGTTTCATTCTAGGGTGATGATGAAGGATGGCAGTTAGGGGCCTGTGTTAGCCTGCTGAGGATAGGATCTTGGACAAGTCCAAGCACAGGAATCCCCAGCTTTGCTGTCCTCCTTATGTCACTGTGGCAGATGCGTTCATCAGAGGACGGACGCTGGCCACCTGTCAGGTGGACGCCGTTTCCTCACGGCGGTCCCTCTAGGCCCCTCAACCACTCAGCAAACGTCTACTGCAGACTTGCCCTGTGCCTGGCTCCGTGCTGGATGCTGGGGTCTCAGAGATGCCGTGGGGCTACTGGGAAACTGTTGTCCAGGCAGCACTGACGTGGCAGGTGCCACCGTCTGAGGCCAGCTTGTAAAGGGCCTGGAGCGAGGGCGTCTCTGGTAGAGCGATCAGAAACTATTAAGCAGCAAATAGGCACTCTGCACGTCTCTGTTTCCTGCAATTCTCCCAAATCTTTGCAAAGATTGCTTCGGGAGAATTACGGGAACCGGAGACGTGCAGAGTGGAAGCGCTGGGGTCGGGAGACTCAAATTCACCAGCTTCAATATCTTCAGAAACTAGCAACGTTGGTTTGTGAAAAACAAGAGCAAATTCCCATTTTATTTACTCTGAGGAGGGACTCAGAGTTGAAAAATCCATGTGAAGTCATGCCTTTTTTCAGTTACGACTGACAGCAATCCGACTAAAAAGGACCGCAGCCAAAAGGAACTTCCTTTGTTCACGCAACTAAAAAGTGCGGGGATAATTCCAGCTTTGGGTCTGGCTTAATCCAAGGGCTCAGGAAACGCCTGCAGATACTCGCTAATGTCAGGGCTGCTTTCCACAGCCTTGGGTGAATCCTTTCCAGCAGCTCCAGGTCCACTGGCTGTTTGCTCAGGATCTCCAGCAGGAGGAGCGATTCTGGTTCCTGATGTGTGGGAGAGAGTTCTCAGAACCAAGCCTTATTGGTGTAGGCAACCCATTTAAGCCAACTAACTCTGGATTTCTTCAGAGAGAAATCGCTCTAGCAAGAAAATCAGAGCGGTGGCATTTTGTTGTCGCAGTTGTGTGTGTGTGTGGAGGGGGTTTGCTTTGTACTTAAAGATGAGAAAATAGATGCTTAGGTGAGCATGAGGAAGAGATGTGCCCGCCAACATGGCCACTGTGATTGACAGCATGGCTCTAAGCCAGGGCAACGGCGGTGGTGGCGGCGGCTGCTGCAGTTTCTTCTTCTTCTATTAAAGATTTATTTGTTTATTGGAAAGACAGAGTTACAGAGAAGCATCGGCAGAGAGAGAGAGAGAGAGAGAGAGAGAGAGAGAGAGAGAGGTCTTCCATCCGCTGGTTCACTCCCCAGATAGTAGCAACACCTGGAGCTGCACCGTTCTGAAGCCAGGAGCCAGGAGCTTCTTCCAGGTCTCCCACGCAGGTGCAGGGGCCCAAGGACTTGGGCTATCTTCTACTGCTTTCCCAGGCCATAGAAGAGAGCTGAATAGGAAGTCGAGCAGCCGGGACTCGAATTGGTGCCCATATGGGATGCTAGCGACCCAGGCAGCGGCCTTACCCACCATGCCACAGCCCTGGCCCCAGTCAGGGCTTCTTAACCAAAGAACGGTGCTTCTCCCCAGGGGACCCTGAGCCATGTCTGAAGACAGTTCTGGTTGTCACAGCTTGGGGAAAGGATGCCACTGGCGTTTTGAGAGTAGACATAGGGAGGCTGCTAAATATCATCCCAAAGTCAGACTACCCCAGAATTCACTGGCTTATTATCCTAAAGGCTCCTGAAGCCCTGACATTTGGTTATTCTAGTCATTGGTGCCGTAAAAAGTAAAGAGCATTTAGGGACAAAAAATTTAGCAGGAGGGGACTTTAGCCTCCCCCCAGATTTCATTCATTCATTTATTCATACTTCTGTTCATTCTTAAGAAAATTATTCAGCATGGTTTATAAGGTCCTCGGAAAGTTAGTTGAAATGGAACCCAAAGGTAAGTTTACTCTGGTGCAGAAGTTTTGACATTCATACACAGTTGTTTCTTTGAACTTGATATTTTACTTATTTGTCAGGGTAACACATTTTAATTTATATTATGGTCAAAGGCTTAATGGTCCTCTAAGTAAAGAGTTCAATAAATAAAAAAACACAAAGGCCACGGTTCAGCTGAAAAATAGGAGGCAAGGACTTTAAGTGACAATCCAATGAAAAGATATTCAACTTCATTTATATAGTGAATTTTAAAGTAGTTACAAAATCATTCAAGCTATAGTAGAATATAATTCCCATCAATTTGTTGGACAAAGATTTAAACCAAAATTTAGAAAAAACTGCAGTTTCAACAAAACTGATAGACATGGGCATTTCTTTTTTTGTTGTTAATTTTTAAAAATTTAGCTCGCATATGTTAAGGGAGAACATGTGGTATACATTTTCCATGATTTTTTTTAAACAGAGAACAACAATCTATTAATGCCAGCAGTGGTGCATAACAGATACTAGGTTTAGTTGGAGGAAGAGACAGAAGGAAACTTTAGCTACTGAGCTGGATTTCTGGGCAGATTGAAACCTTTAATAAAACATGCCAGCTTGGTCATGTTTTAGTGAGGGCTCTTCCTGGCTCGTAGGCAGCAGCCAGTTGCAGTGTTCTTATATAACTTCTGTGTGTGAGTATATAGGGCAAGACATACGCCTGAGATAAAGAGAGAGAGAGAAGTCAAAGAAGTCGCTAGTGTCTCTTTTATTAATTATGTTAATGCTACTGAACCAGGCTCATACTGGTGTGACTTAATCACTTCCCCCAAACCCCATTTCCAAACACTTTCACGTTAGTAGATGGGGTTTCAGTATATGAAGCCACAAACATTCAGTACCTGGCAACTATCCACTGCCGATTCCCTGAACAGGAGGCAGTAGGTAGTAGGTTTTGAGTAATTAATTCAGTCATCTCAAAGCTTATCTCCATGACAGTCCTATGAGCAACCAGAGATGCCTTAATTCTTCCAGAAAAATCCAAACAACTGAAGATTCAACTACAGTATGACTGACTTCTCTTTCATCTTTCCAGAACAATGGATGGGGGTCAGACTCTTCCTTGCTGGATGCGAGCAGGGGGCGGTCAACAGTGGATGCTGCACTATCTGCTTTTACCTTCTGAGGTCTGACTTCCAGAATGTTTTGTCTTGCAGAGGCTCCCTTCCCACCCACATGGCAACCCTGGAGAGGAGCAGCAGGTTTTGGAAGTCTTCTTTTATTCCAGATCCATTTGACAGGCATGAAGGAAAACATGAAAAAGAAAAGGGAGTCTAAAAAAAAGACCCTGTGTGTGTGTGTGTGTGTGTGCACCCACTAAAGAATGTTTGTGCTAAATATATAAGAGAAAGATTCTGTATAAGAAAGGGTGGTTTGTGGGGCCAGCACTGTGGCATAGCACGTACCTGGGACAGCAGTGGGACATGGCCCAAGTCATCGGACCCCTGCACCAGTGTGGGAGACCTAGAAGAAGCTCCAGGCTCCAGGCTTCACATTGGCCCAACTCCAGCCACTGCAGCCATTTGAGGAGCAAACCAGCAGATGGAAGACTCCCTCTCTCTCTCTCTCTCTCTCTCTCTCTCTCTCTCTCTCTGCCTCTGCTTCTCTGTAACCTTGCCTTTCAAATAAATAAATAAAATCTTTAAAAAAATAATGAAATTGATAAATGTTAGCCTCAATCCACCAGCTAGAACAATTCTTCCTACTGCAAAGGGCACTCATCCTGATGCTCTTTCGCAATATGACTTTATCGCTCCTCCATTAAGATGTGGGATCTGTTTATCCACCCTTGTCTTGGTTAGTAAAGTGACTTACTTTGGCTAAAGGCAGATTAGCAAATGTGATGGAGGCCGAGGCTTAACTAGAACTTGGGGTTGACTTCTTTTGCTGCCCTTGGAACTCGAGACTTCCTTCTGAAGAAGCCCAAGCAAGGTTCCTGGATGGTTACAATCGCTTGGCCCAGTTTCTTCCAGTGCATAAACTAATGGCCTGTTGTGAATAAGGTCATCCTGGCTCATCCGACTGACCTTCCAGCTACACAATAATGTGTGGAAGATTCTATCAGAGATGGGCCCTACTAGCCCAGACCACAGGAAACAGTCAACTCTCAAACATGGTTGTTGTTGAAACCACTAAAGTCTTGGCTGGTTCATTACACAGGAATATTAAGTGATGCATGACCTTGGACTTGGGATCCTCCAAGTGATAGATAACAGATCATGGGTTTTAATCTCTGTATTTCTTTTCTATTCCCAAGGAATAAATTACCACAATTTATTGGTGAAGGCAATCCAAGTGTATTATCCTACAGTTTTGTGGGTCAAGAATGGCTTTGTTGGGCCCCCCATTCAGGGTCGTACCAGGCTGCAGTCAAAATTGGCTGAGGATGAAGACAGCAGACTTCTGCCATTGTTGAAATATCTCAGTTCCTTGTGATTATCAAACTGAGCACTTCTGTTTAATGCTGACTGCTGTCTGGAGGCTGCCCTGGGTTCCTAGAGGACAACATCAATCCCTGGACAGGTGGATCCACCATATAGGCGGCCCAAAACTTGGTAACTTGCTTATTCAGTGCCACAGGAGAGGAAGAGGACTCCAGCAAGAGTAGCCCTGCAATGTTAGTACAAAAGCATGAGTGGTCACATCTCTCCCATTGCCCCTGCCACGTTCTGTTGCTTAGAAGCAAGTGATAGGTTCTACCCATACTCAAAGGGAAAGACAATGCAAAGGCATGAACAACACAAGGGATCATGGGAACAATTATAGAACCCATCTATCACATTAGCTCTAATATACTGTCCTGCAAGGGACTTCTGCCTCATTGACTCTTCATTGAACAAACATCTACCAAGCACCCCCTTCGTGGCAGGCACTGGAGACACAGCGGTAAACCAGATTGGAGGGAGGGTGTGACGTTGACCATTCATGTGTGGATGTCATGGTGAGGACTTGGACTTTTACTCTGAAAGGGAGGAGGAGCCATTGGAGGGCTTTGATAAAGGGTAAATAGGATCTTGATGTTTCAAACTACCAATGCTGCTGCTATTTTGATAAAAGACTTCAGCGAGAATGGTCAGGAGGCTGTTACAACATCTTAGTGAGAGATGACGGAGAGATGGGTCCAAGGCAGTAGCAGAAGTGCAGAGAAGTGGGTAGTCATTTACTAGTCTTCTAGGACTTCTAGGACTTTACTAGGACTTCTGGCTACACGTGGGTTCCCAGCCTTGTTGCTGTAGAACGGACAGGGAGCTTAACTTCTTGCCAACTCCTTCTCTTTGGGGAGACTGGATTCTTCAATGGGGTTCTGCTTTGGATGGCTGGGATGGCTGCACTGTCTTAAATCATCAGCCCTTGGGTTTGCTATGGCCTGCCGCTGGGATTTTGGCAACCAAGCTGTGAAGTGTAGCGGTAAACATTCGTAGTCTTTGGTGTCAAGAAGACCTCGGATTTTCTTGCTGCTCACTGGCTCGATGAGTCTTGTTTCCCATCTGCAGAATGGGGGGTAACAATGGTCCAGGTTTAATATAATCAAACACCTGCTGGAATAAAATTTGTCTCTTTTCCTTTCTGCATGCAATGCCTGCCTGCTCTTGCCCTATCCTTCAGTAATTTCACCTCCTTCCGGCAGATCTGTCTTTATTGTCTCAATTTGACTGTGATGATGGGGGCTTGGGCTAACATACAGAAGCCACTTGGATGGTGGATGTTTTTGATCTATTCTGGCAGCTTCCCTACCATGAGATGGCCACCCCCCGCTGCTTCTTTCCCAAGGGCACAAATTGCAAATCCAGCTACAGCTTGACAGAGCTGCCACTCAGTTCCCAGCCAATATGATCAGGATGTCTCAGAGAGGTCGAGAGGGGACAAGAAAGATTACACAAAGTAACAAAATAGAATAAAAGCCGCCCCTGTCATCGACTTTGGTTGATGGCACAGGCACTGGTGAAAATGCCCCAGTTAGTGCCCGTCATCCTGACCAAAATGCTGAAGAAGGGAAATCTCCATGCAGAGGGGGAAGATATTGAATTTGCAATGAATTCTTCAAAATCATACTTTTGTATGTGCACCTGGTATTTGACTGGTTTCCTGGACTTGTATAAAGGAATACAAAGGCAAGAAAAAATATCAAAAATACAATTATCAATGAGATAATCGGGCCTGTTACTGTGTTAGCAACCTTAGGATAGGAAAACAAAGATGTGAGAAGAACTAGTGTGAGCATTACTGCAGCTGTTATTCTAACAGAAAAGACAGTGCAAAGATGTCACATCAGTTGTTGATGGGCGGTTCTGACAACACAGAGAGCTAATAATAAGATAAACGGTCAGATTCCGAATCAGCTAAGGAAGCCCAAAGTAGATCAAGTGTCAGGCAGGAAGGAGTTAATTGGGGAAGTTTTAATTACACTAATATTCTGCCAGTGATGGTTGAATCTGTACTTTCATTTCCCCTAATGATGTTAATTAGGCTAATTAAGATGACAAAGAACAGAGACATGTAGAGACATGGGAGTTTATTGTAAGGATGTGAAGGAAGTGTAGGTAATAATAACACCTAAGATTCAGTTATCCTGTGATTACAAATAATGGCATGTTTATTCCAACAGCCAAGACTCCCTCACTCTAAGTCCTACCTCGTATTTGGAATCTGTGTTCTCTCTCCATGGCTTCCCTTCAGATCTGAGGCCGTTCATTACGTGTCTCAAAGGAATTTGGAGGAAAAGTCACTCATGCCCCTGTCTATGGGTGCCCTCATTATATTGATGTGCCCTCTTCTGCTCCCTAATCTTCCCAGAAGAGTCTAAGGCAACACTGGATTCCATTACAGTTTGGTAAACATTTGCCCCCCTGCTATGTTAAGCTTTTGTTGCCTTGGCCAGCATGTCAACATCACTTGCATTCCATGTTACATAAAATTGTTTTTGACACATTTCTTCCACCAGTGACTAAGGCTTCAGTATGCTTGTTAATGGCTCCTGCACACAGAAGCTCTTCTATCCACCTTTATGTGTCATCCTTGGGAATACCAATTCCTGTAAAGGAATACTGAATGTTGGAGGGTACATGGAGAAACTGGTTACAGGCATCTGAGTTCCAGCTCCATCTCAGGCAGAAATCCCTGTGCCATGAGGCAACTGTTATAGCAGTTGGCCCTCCTGAATGACCATGGACACAGTTCAGAATGTGTTACTATCTCTTGGGTCTGATTGATCTCTGCAGTCAAATTTTTCCATCTTTGTTCTGTGTCATTTCTAAAAAATATTCATTTTTATCTATATGAAACACACACAAACACACACACATACACAGAGAGAGAGAGAGAGAGAGAGAGAGAGAGATCTTCCATTTGCTATTTCATTCCCTAGATGCCCACAACAGTGGGGGCTAGAGTAGGCTAAAGTCAGGAACCTGGAACTTCATCCAAATATTTCAAATGAGTGGAAGGGATCTAAGTACCTGAGACATCACCTTCTGCCACCCAGGGTACACATTAGCAGGAAGCTGGAACTGGAAACAGAGACAGAACTCAAATGTAGGCACTCTGATTTGGCATGGGGACATCCTGAGCAGTATCTTAACCACTGGCAAAAGTCTGCCCTGATGGTGCCATGTCTAGGGAGAATCCATCTGACTCCACAGGAGCACACTTTGCCTGCTTTTCTATTTCTGCTCCCACCAGCAGATGTCTACACTTCTATGTTCTCTTTGGCATCTCTATCTTTTATGTGAACTTCCCAAGAAATAATCTGACTGAGTCAGTTGATTATTTTTCCATACAGTTAGTCACCATGCAAAATAGCATGTCCATATGGGGCAGGATTTCTATATTGTTGGTCTTAGATTGGCCAAATCCCAATCCTCTAAGTTGTAGAGGATTCAAAGCATTGACAATATGCATGGAAATTTGTTTATGGTCTTTCTGCCCAGAAGGAGGCTGTGGATATAAGAGCCACCCTAAATTGCAAACTCTTCCTTATTTAGTCAAGCTCCCATGTCAGGTACTCAACCTTCTTCGATACATATTCACCCAAGCACTGCAAGCTCATCATATCCTAAAATAAACTCTTCAGCTTTCTCATCTTGCTTGTCTACTCTGTGTCAACTTTCCTGGGCCTAGAGATCTTGGCTCTTTCCCCTTTTCTCACCAAATATATTAAATGTGTTCTGTGTATGCCTATGTATTCCCCAAATACCTCTGGGTACCTCTCTTTAGTAATGGGCCTCGTCATTGTATACTTGGTCTATTTGGGATATCATCTGTGTCATCTTATGGGTTCCAGCCCTAAATATGCGCAAGTACCATTGCACTCTTACATAGCTTCATTCCTTTGATATGCTGTTACCTAATCTTGGAAATTTTTATCCTTCTCTGCTTGACAAAATTCCACTAATTCTTTAGATGTGGCATAAAATATATCATCATTTCTAGGAGGAATTCCCTAGCTTTCCCCTGTTTTAGCCAATCAGATCCTCTGTCGATTGTGCTGAATCTAGATAATTGTAGATAATAGCACTGGCACATTCCAGAATATTGATCTACTCACATAGACAGCTCTTCCCAGTGAGCCACATCACCAGGGTTGGATGACATGAGTTTATTATCTTATTGAAGCTGTGTCAGGATAAGGAATTACCAGGCACTAATCTGAATGCTGCATCTAACATTAATCTGAGCTTGAGTCCACATTTCATCAAATCTGCTTCTCTTTTTCTCATGTTATGATAGTTTCCCAATGGTACAGGGGACTATAAGAAGTGGATGGTCATATTGGATGTGTTGAACAGGACATCCTCTCTTTAAAAAAGTTTAAGAAGGGGATGGGGAAGGAGCATAAACAAACTGTAGATTAAAGAGGAGGAAGAGGTTGAGTAACTATAGAGCTCACTGAAAAGAACTAAAAATAACGAGCAACTTGATACCAATGAGCACCAATAGTGTCCCTTTTGTGGTCTCTAAATACCATTTTCCACTTGGAGGAGTCAGGGCTAATTAGAAAAATGGCTGAATCAACAACTAGGGCAGCGAATCTGCAAAATGAGTCTAAAACATCTCAATGCATAAAGCAAGAAGGCTGTCAGAGGCAGGGCTGAGGAATCAGAATAAATAAGATTCCACTGGTCCAAAATGGGACAATCAGAGTACCAGTAAGAATAGTAACTGCAATAGATTAAAATATAGGTATGAGTAAATCCATAAGTTCATGATCATTCTAAAAAAAATTTTAAAGTGCATTGTTTATCTTTTGAAATTGCCAGAGAACTGACTCACTGTTTTGAAAACTAGTAGGTAAAGGGAATTTATGCATTTATCCTGACTCTACATTCTAGTTAAGAACAAGAAAAATATAATACACACAATCATCACAATTTTGGATCTTCCAATGATTTAGTAGATTTAGCGAATCTACTAATTTAGTGAATCTACTAATCTACTAAACAATGACTTCCTCCATATCCCCAAATGGGAACAAACCATAGTTAATATGCTTTCCAATAGAAGTATTCATCTTTCATTATAGTCTTGCCAGAAAGTTGAACTGGAATCTGATCGAATCTGATCAAGACTTTGAAATTACCAGCAATTTATAGGAAGTATGAGAAAATAGACAAATAATTTGTCAAATTCAGTCTGTGGGAAGTTGACTTTTTTGTGTCTTTATTTGTGTCTGTGCCTGTGTATCCCTATATCTATTTTTGGGTTTAGCTCTATGTCTTCGTCATGTCAGTCTCTGTATCTAGACCAATGTCTATGTCTATATCTGTGTCTATTTCTGACTTCATATCCAAGCCCTTTCATCTATCTATTGCAAGGAAAATCGATACAGGGGTGACCTTTGTATTAAAAGAAGCAAGAGACATAAAAATCAATCACAATATATGGACTTCATTTGGATTCTGATCATTCACAGTGTGTAATGATTTTTCTAAAAGATTTATTTATTTGGAAGTCAGAGTGACAGAGAGATAGAGAGTGAGAGAGAGAGAGAGAGAGAGGAGAGAATGAGAACGAAAGTGAGAGAGAGAGATCTTCAATTTGCTGGCTCACTCCCCAAATGCCTACAACAGTCAACTGAGGGCCAGGCTGAAGTTAGGAGCCAGGAACTCTATCCAGATCTCCCATCTAGTGGCAGGAACCCAAGCACTTGAGCCATCAATTGCTACATCCCAAGAGCATTAGCAAGAAGCTGGATCAGAAGCAGAGTAGCTGAGGCTAGAACCAGGGACTCTGATGTGGAATGTGGGCATCCCAAGCAGTGGCTTAACCTGATAAGCCACAGCACCCACCCTTTGTGATGAGTTTTAAGGCCATCAATTAAATGTAAATACTCACTGGATGTGGTGATATCAGTTTATTGTTCAAGTGTAATAAATGCATCAAGGCTATTTTGATTTTATAAGTACTTTGTTTTTTTTTTGTTTTTTTTTTTTTGTTGTTTTTTTTTTTTTTTTTTTTTTTTTTTTCGCAGTTCGTATTATTTTAATATACTTTCAGAAACCTCCGGCGAAGAAAAGGCTCCTTAATATGACAGGTCTTCCGGCACAACTCCGGACAGAAGTTGGGTCTTTGGACAGGAAGTGGCGGCCATAGAGGAAGTCGTGGAGTGAGCGTGGTGTCTGCAGTGACGGGCTTGGCGCCATCTTGAGAAGGTCAAAGGATTCCTGGTAGACGTTAAGTGTTTGAATTTTCCAATTTTATCACATCGCCTTATGCAAGCCAGCATCAACAGAGTCCATGAATAAACATGTCTTTAGTGGCTCCTCATTGCCATGCCTTGTCCTATAAATTAGGAGTTTGCTGTTCTGTAAGGAGATCTCAACAGAGATACAATCTAGACATTGTTTGGAAAATAAGGGATTGTCGTTGTTTGATTCCTCCTTAAGAAGCGTCCCATTTTTGAGGTAGGGAAATATTGGTGTGTGTTCATTCACTGCCTTTCTCCCTCATTACCAAGCGTAAAGGGACCAGAACGGTGGGGTTTGCTTTCCGTGCAAATCCTCCACTCTCTCTAGCGCCAGCACTTAATACGTACTTGCCGCGTGGCTAAAACAATTGTCCTAGAATTACCACGGATTACGCTTCGTGAACTGGCACCAGCCGCCTAGGGCGCACAGCCGGGGAGGGGCGGAACCCGGAGCTGGGGTCACCAATTGTCCCCACTGAGCCTAGGTCTCCGCGCGACCACTCTGAGCCTCAATGGCGCACTGCAAAGTTGTACCGGGTCCGCCTCTAGAATGCGGCCTTGCACCCTCAGCCCGGCCGCCGCGGAATCCCCAGACCCCAACGCCCCGCAGCAAGCCCTCCCGCGCTTCCCACGCCCCGCCCCCGAGGGGGGATTTTATAAGTACTTTGTTATTCACACATGTAACAAAATAAATATAGACATGAAACTAGTTGAAGGTAAGGACAGAGCTCATAATTGTAGAAGCAAAGTGGTGGATACATGGGGATTCATCATGTCATTGTTTCCATTTTGTATGTATTTTATTGCTTAAATGTGAAGCAAGGAAATTATAAGATGGTTCCTTCCTTTCTCACTTCTTTTGTCCTTTTAATCCTTTAAATCTCAGATGCACTGTTACATTTTTTGAGTAGCCACCATGGATGTTTGCCGTCTTTTTTTACTATCGGGCAATTATCTAAGCCAGATACTTCTGTTTCCAAAAGTTCTTGTAGCTGAGAAGGACACCATGGCTTCATCAAACAAATGCAAATAGAAAGAACCAGGGTGGCTGGCCTTGTGGCATACCAGGTAAAGCTGCCTCCTGCAGTGCTGGCATCCCATATGGGCAGTGGTTCAAGTCCCGGCTGCTCCACTTCCGATCCAGCTCTCTGCTAAGGCCTGGGAAAGCAGTAGAAGATGCCCAAGTCCTTTGGCCCCTGCACCCACAGGGAAGACCCAGAAGAAGCTCCTGGCTCCTGCCTTTTGATTGGTGCAGCTCCAGCCACTGCAGCCATTTGGGGAGTGAACCAGCAGATGGAAGACCTCTCTCTCTCTCTCTCTCTCTCTGCCTCTCCTCTCTCTGTGTAACTCTGAATTTCAAATAAACAAATAAATCTTAAAAAAGAAAAGAGAAGAACCAGGGACTGCACAGAGTCAAGCCTGTGAGTTACTCAATATCTTCTGATTAAATTCCTTCTCTGTTTAATTTGGTCACAGATAGATTCTGTTGCTTGTAAGCTAAAGCTTTACTTAAACAAAAGCTTTTCCCAGTTCCCAGGTTGATTCATACTTCTGTGACAGGTTTTCATACAACCATTTGCTTACTTGGCATTGAAGTTGACCCAGTTCTGATCTCCTCACATGCTTATCCGGTTTATGTATATGTTCTCAATCATATTGCTTCTGAGTGCACAGATCATGTATGCCTTGCTTTACTTCTGAATTTCTGGTGTTCAGCCCAATACCCCAGTACGTAGCATGAACTCGGAAAATAGGTGTTGAATGCATGATTAAGCGACTGAGAACAAGAGGAGGAAAAGGCGAGTGTTGTGGAAGTCTCCCCACCAAAAACTCCATGTCTTCTTGGGCACGTGGAAGACAATGCTTCTTAAATTCCACATAACCATCTGTGCTGAGTCATTTGTGGGTAGCAGCGTCAGCTGTATCTTTCAATAGAAAGCATCTAATTGCCAATGCTCTACCTTCTGCTCTGTTTTCCTGCCACACCGACCAAGATGGCCCTGGGTTAAGGCACTGAGATCTGGGGGTATTATTATTTTGGCAATAACCTCCCCTATCCTGACATAAACAAGTGGAAGAAGAGAAAGAACAAACATACCAGAGGAAATGGGAGAGTTAGATGGTAGTGGACAAAGAATAAAATACGCAACAGAGAATCTTGCCTGCTGTAGACAAGTTTTTGGGCTTATTGATATTTTGAAGGTGGAATCTCAGTTTTGCCACTTATGAGCTCTGTCATTTTGGATGAATTTCTTGATCTTTCCATACCTCAGTTCCCTCATTGGAAGAGTGGAAGAAAAAAAAATACTACCAAGTTTCTGGGGCTGTTGCATCGATGGCATGTAAATGAGATAATTTATGTGCGAGCACCTAACCTGGCCTGGTGTGGGTGCTCAATAGATGTTGATTGAGTGGATTAATGGTGCGGAGAAGTCACAGGTGGAGTGAGGGAGGGGCCAAGGTGGCAGGAGCCACATAGTTAGAGAAGGCCTCTGATTGTTAAGCAGACCCATGCTCCGATCGTCCCAAGTCTGTCGCTGTGCATTGTAATTTAGTAAATCATTTCAAGCAGTGGGTGTTTGCTTATTCAATCAGGAAGTGGATTTATGCCTAATTCGGGCAGCTCCTCTGCACAGCTCTATGAGCTTAGGAAGCTCCACCGTTCAGGAGCCAGATTGCTGCGTGGTGATTTATGTGATCTGGGAGGCTGGTCCCACAGCCATGAGCCTAGGGCATAAATCTGAGGTTTGCAGGGAGCCCTGATTCAGCCTGGCACAGCCTGGCAAAGCACCAGCCATGGGGCCCTTCTCACCTTACTGAGGGGCCCTTGATGTCACAAAGGGTGAGGGTGGGCCCAGGCTCTGAGGCTGCTGGGTCTCATTTATTCATTCAATTGTGCAACCAATAATGGCTGAGCATCCTCTAAGAGACCCTACGCTTGGTACTTGAGATATAAATGATGAACATGAAAGACACAGTCTCCGCTCGCTGGACGCTCACGTGCCATTAGGTAGCTATCCGTGAGACAGCCAATTGTTGTGCTACAATGAGAGATGTATGGTAATAAGGGAAGCACTAGTCACTCAGGGGTGCAGAGGGCAACAGCTAAGCTAGGATTGGTTTTTCAGAGGAGGAGGTCTCTATGCTGAGATGTTTATGAAATGTCTCAGAACAGGGAATGGCATTTGTAAAATCAAAGAATTGCATGAGACACTACAGAGACAGCAGGTAGAAGATTCTGGAACATAAAATCATTTGGTGGAGCAGGCATGCAGCACAGCTGCCGCTTAGGACACCCTCATCCCACATAGAGGTGCCTGGATCAAGTCCTAGCTACTCAGCTTCCAATTCAGCACCCTGCTAATGTGCACCCTGGGAGGCAGTAGGTGATGGTCCAAGTACTTGGGTCCCTGACACCCATGTGCAAGATCCAGACAGAGTTCCAAGATCCTGGCATCAGTCCAACCCAGCCCAGGTTGCTGTGGGCATTTGGGGAGTGAACTGGCCAATGGGTGAATCTGTTTTTTGTTTTTTTTTTTTTTTTTTGTTTTTTTTTTTTTTTGTCTGTCTCTGCGCTTTTCAAATTAGAAATGAGATGCAAATAAAAATAACTAAATGAAAGCCATGTGATATGGCTGCAGAGCGGAATTAGAGAGTGAGTGGTGAGACATGATGCTGGGACAGGCAAGCAGGGGTCTGGCTGCCCAGACCTTGTCAAACCCTGCTGGAGACTAGGGCTTTTCTGTGCAGAATTGTCTAGAAGAGGTGGCATGGCCAGGAAGGAGGCAGAGAGCTCAGGGTGAGAGATGATGGTGGCCTGGGTTGGGATGCGATGGGAAGTTTATGGGTTGGACTTAAAGCAGATAATCACCGCTAACCCTCCCGGTGCTGGGCGTAGCTTCACGACTTTAGCTTCTCTGTGCTGTAGCTGCTGTGAGGATGCTCTTCCTACAGATGAAGAAAGAGAGGCACAGAGAGGTTTAGTAACCACTCCAGGTCCTACAGCTTGTGAGTGACACAGCTGGGATTCAACCCCACTGCAAGAGTCATGCATATCACCCGTGAGTCTTGCTGCCTTGTCAGACCAGGAACTTTCTAGAAAGTCAGGGACCAAAGGCTTTATTTATTCACAGCACCTGGAAGACAGCATGACACCTGATTGGTGCTTAATTACTGTTTGTTGAGTGAATGACTGACCTGAGAGAGGGAATGCGACCAGCTTGGATTTGCACCAGTGCCCAAGCCACTCCCTAGCTTTGACCACTCCAGCTCAATCCTTTTCCTGCCTCGCCCCAGTCCCCTCCTGGCTGACAGAGGTTTCATTAGGAAACAGGGCGACTGCCTCTGGGTTCCCTTTGCACACACAGCCTCAGAGCAGATGTGAAAGGGTTTCGTAAACGACAGGGCGCTCTGGCAGCCTGGTGATTACAATTGCGACCGTGCAGGCTGAGACCCCACATTGGAATTCCAGAAGGCATTTTCTTTCTGTTGAACACTGCACGCTTCTTTTGCCTGGAAGTCTTTGGCGCAAATTAATTATGGTTATCTATGGCCGGGGGGCTGAGGCCACCTGCCCCTCCCTCTCCTCCTGACAGCTGAGGTTCTGGGAAGGCCACCAGTGGGTACCTCTCTCCTCTGGGTGGCGGCTCCTTTTTCTCCTATTTACTTCTCCTTTAATCTGCATATTATCGTCAGCACAAAGCCCTCAGAATAACATCTGACAAATGACGCCTATTAAAAAAAAAACTGTGCGCACTTCTCATTCACCGCCTTCTAATTTGGAATAGCATTATAACTATGCATCGCTAGACAAGCAATATTATGTTAAGAACATGATAAAATACCAGCAGGTCTGTAATGGCACCAACCAAATGGTAATTTCTGCTTCAGAAATTGGTCATTTATTTTGCTGGTCTGTTCTTACGTTCAAATTAGATGAAGTTTAATATACTGTAAAATTGAATGTATTCTGTCCTTTTCAACAAATATGGCGTGTGTGAAAATGATTTATGGCTCATGGGAACCTCTAAAATGTTAAATAATCTCTTTTTTTGTGCGTGTGTGTTTCTTAAGTAAGTTATGGGCCGAGAGTTTAAACACAGGGAAAGCAAAAACTTTATTAAGCTCCAGGCCCTCGTTGTCCTGTTATCGGCCATGCTAAGAACAAGAGCTGTGGCCCCGCACGTATTAGGCTGGGCTGTAAGAGCAGCCACATTAATTGCTACATTAATTTTCTTCTATTAACTATAATTGGGAGGAAAGCAAGTCTTCCCCAGTGAGTGTTATAATTTGCGACTTAATTTTTAATAAAGCTGTGTTCAGACGAAGGGTGCTTAGCACAGGTCATTTCTTTCGATGGGTGTTTGGCATCCCGTTGCTAGCAGACTGGCTTGAAATGGGGAGGGGGCAGGTAGAGGAAGATGGGGGGAAGGGAAGGCTCCCGGGATAAGGGGTAAGCAGCTCTCTTTTGGAAAATGCTTGATTTTGTCACCCTCCGTGACATCCCTCCAAGCCTCAGGGAAAACTTGAGAAGCTCAGGCAAATGCCCAGAGGATATAGCGACATGTTATGACTGTAGAGGAATGATTTGAACACCTTAGCTGAGTTTTCTCATCTGTAAAATGGGCGAGATGATCCCAGTGGTAATACATGATTCTGTTGTCACGTGTGCCATGGACGGGGCACTGTTCTGAGCACTTCACCTACACTCATCACTCTGAGAAATTCTCATGACCAACTGTGGCATTGGTATGTGCTCATGCCCATTGTACAGATGAAAAAACTGAGGCACGGAGACATGATATACCTTGCTTCAAGTCACACAGAGAGTGAGTAGTGGAGGTGGGCTTTAATCCCAAATGACCCAACTTTGGAATTCATACTTTGAAACTGTGAGGCTAAGGAGACTTCCAGGGAGATGGTGAATGTGAGTGAGATTGGTATTTCTTCACTGGGAAGTCTGTCAACCAACAGACATTATTGGAGCCCTTATATGTGCCAGGCACAGCCCCTGGCCACTGTCAGGGGTACAGGGGGAGGACAGGAAGGTTGGAGAATTTCATGTACTTGAACTCTCACTTGAAAGCACCAGGCTCATTTCAACCACCTGCTAAGTGTTGGTGACATCAGAACCTTCTGCCACTCAGATTGAGTGAGAAGTCCAGGTTGGGTAGTTGGAGAGGGAATTAGCTTTCGTCAGAATCTTCCAGACAGTACCAGTTGTTTTGTGCCATCTGCTCCATTCTCATGACAGCCTGGAGATTGATTGACAGCTATTTGATTGATTGGTTAACTGGAGGCTGCTCTGTGTTGCAGGATGTGCCCTTAATCCTTTCACCTTCTACTCAGCCTCCCAAAATCCCACTTTCTCCACCTCTGTCCCAAAGCACAGTTAGCCAAGTGGAGATTCTTCTGAGAGCAACATCCACCAATTTGCCTGGAACAAGAAAAGTTCCTGGAAAGGAAAATTTGAAGACGCAATGCAAGCCCAGAGCAGGGAGAGGAGATGTTAAGTAAGCAGAGGACACACACACACACACAAAATGTAGTTGATAAAAGCTCATAGTAATTCCTGAGGGGACTTCCACACAGTCCGTGTTGAGTTTGAAATCCCACTGTGTCAGCCTCGGATGGGTGAACTGGACAAGTTTCTCAAACTCTTGGAGCCTCAGTTTCCCCATTTTTAACAAGGGCATGCTAATGATATTGGCTTCCTAGTGTAGCGAGAACTTAGTGAGATTATGCTTGGACAAAGGACCTTCACTCCAAGCTCTGCAGAGAGATAATTATATGAGGAGTTCTTGTTTTGGAATCATCCTGAAGATCACAACCAGGGTTGTTCTCCATAAAGCTGGGAAATATCCAGTCCCGTAATTTGTTAGTGATTTTCTGCTCACCCCATTCCCTTTAGACTGAGGCAATCGATCAACTATCCAGCAAGCCCCCTGGACTAGCCAGCCGTGGTTACTATAACGAAATGCCAGAGGCAGGCTACCTTGTGAACAAAAGACATTCCTTTTAAGTGCAACCTGGAGGAGCTGCATCTGCTGGTGCCCTTCTTGTTGGCAGAGTCCTGAGATGGCCCAGAGCATCACATGGCAAGAGACAGGGGCACATGTGTGTGTGTGTCTATGCGAGTGTGCATGTGTCTGCTGATGTCTCCTCCCTACCTTCTAAAGCCACCAGGGATCACCCATGGGGGCTCCACCCCGATGGCCTTATCTAACCCTAATCACTTCTCAAAGGCCCCATGTCTAAAGACCACAGTCAGATTGCTTTTGCCTCCTCTCAGTACCACTAACTGTAATTAATGTAACTGTAACTGTAACACAACTTTGGGGATGAAACCCTGGCATTCTCTGTGGACAAGCCAGAGTTAAACCCTAGCTGACTTGCAAAGAGAGAAGCTGACATCAACCCACAGACGCTCCGTCCTCAAACCATTCGACTTCTCTTGGTCTCAGCTGGGTCTCTGCACCATGTGTATACAATGCACTTTACTTTTCCTCCTCTGTATATTTTTACTTTTCAATTTCTTTTTTTCTTTTCAAAAAATATTTTATTTATTTGGAAGGCACAGAGGTATGGAACAGGGTGGGAAGGGGAGACACAAAGAGATCTTCTAACCATTGGTTCACTCCCCAAATAGCCACAATGGTCAAGGCTGGGTCAGGCCAAGGCCAGGAGCCTAGAACTCCATCCAGGGCTCCCATATGGGTGCGGGGGCCCAAGCACTTGGACCATCTTCCACTGCTTTTCCAAGGAACTGGATAGGAAGTGGAGCGTTCATATGGGATGCTGGCATTATAGGCAGTGGCTACAATGCTGGCCCCTCTGTTCCTTAAATTTTTTTAATGTTTATTCATTTAAAAATTTTATTTGGAGGATGGAGAGGGAGAGAGAGAGAAAGAGAGCTCTTCCATCTGCTTGATCTCTCACCGAATGTCTGCAACAGTCAATAGTGGTGCAGCCTGAAGTCAGGGTAAGAACTCCATCTGCTTCTCCCATGTGAGTGACAAGGAGTCAAGAACTTGACCCGTCCTACATTGGCTCCCAGGACACATGAACAGGAAGCTGTATTGGGAAGGGAGTAGTTGGGCCTGGAACCAGCACTCCGATATGGGAAGCAGGTTCTGTTGCTATTGCATACTAATATACAAGGGTATTTGGAACTGGACGTTTATTTTGCTGTAGACAAACCCAGGCATAGTTTTCTTGTAAGATGCACTTCTCATGGCCTTTTTGAAAAACTTTTATGCCTAGATTTCTTTTAATTCCATTTTTCAAGAACTTTCTGGAGTATGCTTGTAAATCTTCATCTAATTTCCTGTCTTCGCATTTGGGTCTCTCTGTTTCTTGGGAGCCCAGAGAGTCTTAAATAATCGCTTATTTATGGGGCTTCTCTCAGAAACTCCAAAAGGTTCTTAAATGCTTGCTTCTCTTGTTAATTTTTAAATTACAGAAGTTGGGGGTCTGGTGCTGTGGCATGGTAAGCTAAGCCTCTGTGGTGCGGGATCCCACACGGGCTTTGGTTTGAGTCTTGGCTACCTTTCCTTCCGATCCAGCTCTCTGCTATGGCCTGGGAAAGCAGTAGAAGGTGGCCCAAGTGTCCTTGGGCCCCTGCACCCATGTGGGAGACCTGGCGAAAGCTCCCGGTTCCTAGCTTCAGATCAGCGCAGCTCTGGCTGTTGCGGCCATTTGGGGGGTGAACCAGCAGATGGAAGACCTCTCTCTCTCTCTCTGTTTGTAACTACCTCTCAAATAAATAAATAAGTAAAATCTTTTAAAAAATGTAGAGAAGTTGGATGCTTCCCATTTTTCTTTCAGACCGACAATGACAAAGCACGGAAAGATATCCCTACACAGTGGAATGAAATGATTTCTCCCTTCTCTGGTGCCTGGGACCCCTCATGGCTGTCTAGCTCTTCTGGTCAGTACTGACAGCAGTGAGGTATTTTCTGCAGAGTGAAAGACAAAACGACATTTCCAAGCTGACCTGGTTCCTACTCCGGCTCCTCTGCTAAACTCACTTTATGAGTCTGGGGATGCCATTCGCCTCCTCTGGCGCTGACTTTCCCATTTATAAAGTGAGCAGGTTGTACTCCACACCTCTGAAGACATTGCCCGTGCTAAAATGTCCACAGTTTGAATCTTTGATTCATTTCCTGTAGAATCACTACCAAGTGCCAAATTTCATTAACCTGACAAGCCTCACTAGGCACAGGCAAAAGGCATTCAAATGCAAATACGGGACAATTGACATTATTTTTTTTCCATTTTCTCTGGGTCTAATGCACTTTACTAGGCTTTGCTTTTCTCTTACCTTTGTAAATGTGTTTCTACAGAGTCCCAGAGGGCAGGAGCGGGCTTATTTAAGTCAGGGGGAGGGTTCTCAGGACTCGTCCTGGAAGCAGAGGCTTCCTTTTTCTACTCCTTAAAGATATTTAGCAGGAGGGAGGCTCTGGGTTGCCGCGGGATATAAGAAACTGCCTGTGATGCCAGCATCCTGTATGGATACCGGTTTAATTCTTGATTGCTCCACTTCTGGTCCAGCTCTCGGTTAACATGCCGGGGGAAACCAGTGGAAGATGAACCAAGTGCCTGGTCCCCAGCCACTCCCGTGGGAGAACTGAATGGAATTTCAGGCTCCCCACCCCGGCCGGCCATTGCTGCCATTTGGAGAAAGAACCACTGGGTGGAACACATCTCTCTCTCGCTCTCGCTCTCTCTCTGGCTTTCACTCTCGCTCTCACTCCCATTTTGCATCTTCCTCTCTATATTTCAGATAAAGAATGAATGTTCACAAAAAAAGATACTTATTCTATTTGATCTTTTTGTAGCTGCCATATCATTTGCCTTTTAGAACCAAGAGAACTCTTTCCTTCTCTAATGTTTTGTTTTTGTTTATCTTAACTTTTATTAATATACAAGAACATATTTCATGTATTCCATAGATACAACACTAAAACGATAATCATACTTCCCTTCTTCCCTCTACCCCCCTTCCTCCCTTTCTTTTCCCTTTATTTTTTGCAACAAAACACTTATAATTTATAATCGCAGGTATAATATGCCACTAACCATCATGTTCAACAAGTAAAATGCAGAGCTGTTCCACAGGAGTATAGACAAGGGCCGTAAACAATAATCAAATCATAAAATGTCAGAATCATTCTTATACATTTTTTGGCATTCTATATAAATTACCACATATCAGATAATCCCAGAGAAATATTACCAGCTTCATGTTACTCCATCAAGATCTACTCACTGGGTGCCAACATTGTGGCATAGCAGGTAAAGCCGCTGCCTGCAGTGCCCGCATTCCATATGGGCACGGGTTCGAGTCCTGGCTGCTCCTCTTCAATCCAGCTCTCTGCTATGGCCTGGGAAAGCAGTAGAAGATGGTCCAGGTCCTTGGGCCCCTGCATCCACGTGGGAAACCTGGAAGAAGCTCCTGGCTCCTGGCTTCGGATTGGTGCAGCTCCAGCCATTGCGGCCAATTGGGGAGTGAACCAGCAGATGGAAGACCTCTCTCTCTCTCTCTGCCTCTCCTTCTCTTTGTGTGTAACTCTGACTTTCAAATAAATAAATAAATCTTTAAAAAAAAATCTACTCTGACTCAGACTAGAAGTAACTCGAACCACCTCTTCTATGCTCTTCCTCCTGGGTAGCCATGGCTTATAAATCCGACCTCAAAATTATCTCTGGACTCAAAATTTCCTGTCTGCATTGCCATCCTTTCTTGTCTTGCCTGAGTTCCTGAAGCTATCGTCTGACTCTGTCATCCCTCACTCCTGCTACGCTCCTGTGTCTTCTCTCTGGCAGACAGAATACTATTTGTAACTTGAAAACGTGCAGAAATTCTCCAGCGCTTTTATGAAGAAGTCATAGTATGGCACACAAAGCCCTTGATAATCCACTTTCCTCCACTCCTTAAAATTTTCAAACACTGTTCAGAAAGTGGAATTCTTTTTTTTTCCAAGGAGGAGGTTTTACCAGTTATGCCACAGTGCTGGCCCCTCTGACTTTAAAATAAATAAATAAATATTTTTTAAAAAGCCCAAACAGATGAAAGCAGATCTATGATGAGAGGGAGGGAGGAAGGAGGGAAATAGAAGGAGAGAGACAGAGACAGAAACATAGAGACAGAGAAAGCTAGTTCATAGCAGCATCCGGCAGATACAGTGAAGACTGAAGACGTAGATTCAGCCATGCCTGAAGTTTCCTTGAATTCCCAATTATGTGAGCCAATGGTTGTTTCTCTATTTTTGTACTCAAGCTACAGTTCCCCAGGTTTTTTTTTTTCCAATTTTTATTCATTCTTTTATTCAAAAGAGAACAAGCTAATAGAATTGTCTTTTAAAAAATAAATGTATTGGGGCCAGTGCTGTGGCATAGAGGGTAAAGCCACCATCCACAGCACTGGCATCCCATATGGGCACCAGTTTGAGTCTGGCTCCTCTACTTCTTCTTTTTTTTTTTTTTTTTTCAAAATTTTTTTATTTTATTTTTGACAGGCAGAGTGGACAGTGAGAGAGAGAGACAGAGAAAGGTCTTCCTTTTTGCCGTTGGTTCACCCTCCAATGGCCACCACAGCCAGCGCGCTGTGGCTGGCGCACCACGCTGATCCGATGGCAGGAGCCAGGTGCTTCTCCTGGTCTCCCATGGGGTGCAGGGCCCAAGCACTTGGGCCATCCTCCACTGTCTTCCCGGGCCACAGCAGAGAGCTGGCCTGGAAGAGGGGCAACCGGGACAGAATCCGGCACCCCAACTGGGACTAGAACCCGGTGTGCCGACGCCGCTAAGTGGAGGATTAGCCTATTGAGCCATGGCGCTGGCCTGCTCTACTTCTGATCCAGCTGTCTGCGATGGCCTGGGAAAGCAGTGGAAGATGGCCCAATTGCTTCGGCCCCGGCACCCACATGGGAGACCTGGATGAAGTTCCTTGTTCCTGGCTTTGGACTGGCCCAGCGCTGGCCAGTATGGCCATTTGGGGAGTCAACCAGTGAATGGAAGATCGATCTCTCTCCCTCTACCTCTCTGTAACTCTGCCTTTCAAATAAAAAAAATAAATAAACCTTTAAAAAAAAAACAAAAAAGTATTCATATTTCTAAATTTACTTAACAGACTTGAGTTATCCCAATATGTCTTCCAGGAAGAAAAATTTAAAAAGTTAATTGGCCCTAGTCATACCATTGCTAGCAGTTGTGTTATATTAAGGTACATTTTTTTGCAAAGAGTGGTGGTGGAAGCACAGTATTACTATTGACTTCTATTTGGTTTTATCTACCCAATATCAGACACCTTAGTCATTGTCACAACACTTGTGATATTCAATTAACTCTTTTCTACGTCTTAGGAAAGGAGGATTCCGAGGTTAAGAAATCTAACAATCATAGCCGAAGGGTAAGGCGGTAAAATTCAATCTTGGGTATTTCTGCCTTTCAAATAAATAGGGACTGTATATTTTACACTTTTAGATGCTACAAACTGTGGACTGCAGCTGTGCTCCCATGTTCAAGAATAAATAATATCAGCTGAGCACCCACTACATGTCAGACACTGCTGCTTTCATAGATATCAACTTTTTAATATCGCCTTCTTTTACCTTTATAAAAATCCAATAAAGTCAGCAATATTAATCCCAACTCATAAGCATCTGCACTGGAAAATCAGCAGCAAATTCCAGAGTCAAAAAGTAGCCAATCTCAAAATTCAAATACGTTCTCCACTGAAATCAAAGACCATATTTTACTTTGTGATTATTCCTATTGATTCCTTGAGGAAATTCAAAACCCAATGAGGTAAGCAATCAGAGAAATTGGAGTGCCATGAATTGCATGGCAATGAATTAAGATGTACAGGTATTTAACACATCAAGGGAAAAAATAAATAAAAACGATGTTTGATTCAGCTTTAAAAGAATGCTCCTCTATTTGAAGATTCCGTTTGCTCATTTCTAAAATGCGGATATAGGAATTCATGACCTGACAACTTTCCAGCTTTAAAATTTGACTGTTCGGTGATTGGTCCAGCAAAAGCATTGCATCTGTTAAGATCTGATCTGAGCCGGCGCCGCAGCTCAATAGGCTAATCCTCCACCTAGCGGCGCCGGCACACCGGGTTCTAGTCCCAGTTGGGGTGCCGGATTCTGTCCCAGTTGCCCCTCTTCCAGGCCAGCTCTCTGCTGTGGCCAGGGAGTGCAGTGGAGGATGGCCCAAGTGCTTGGGCCCTGCACCCCGTGGGAGACCAGGATAAGCACCTGGCTCCTGGCTTCGGATCAGCGCGGTGCGCCGGCTGCAGCGGCCATTGGAGGGTGAACCAACGGCAAAGGAAGACCTTTATCTCTGTCTCTCTCTCTCTCGCTGTCCACTCTGCCTGTCAAAAAAAAAAAAAAAAAATCTGATCTGGCAGCAGCTGGCAGGGACTAAACACAAATATAGTGGCTTTAGAAAGATGGGTGTGTATCCCCCACATGTAACACTTGAGAAGAGGCCAGTTGAGAAGAGGCCAGCCAGGGCTGGCTTCTTCTTCATGATCCAAGTTGGTGTGACTGCAACTTCAGAGATCAATCCATACTCCAAACAGCAAGATGGTGAATTCGAGAAGATAAAGAGGGCAAAGGAGGAGTTACGATTGCCTGCCAAGAAAGCCGTCACGTGACAGTAGCATTCTACATGCCATTGGTTAGCTCTTAAGCACATGACCACACCTAGCTGAATACCACCCCCTAACCCTGGCCCCAGTCGTCATGCCTCCCAGCTAAGTGTGCTGTTTCCAGTGAAGAGCAGGAGAATAAATAATTGGGACACGTAGCAGTTTCTTTTCTTTTTTTTTTTTTTTTTTTTTTTTTTTTTTTTTGACAGGCAGAGTAGACAGTGAGAGAGAGAGATAGAGAGAAAGGCCTTCCCTTTTCTGTTGGTTCACCCCCCAATGGCCGCTGCGCCCGGCACACTGCGCTGATCCGAAGTCAGGAGCCAGGTGCCTCTTCCTGGTCTCCCATGCGGGTACAGGGCCCAAGCACTGGGGCCATCCTCCACTGCCTTCCTGGGCCACAGCAGAGAGCTGGACTGGAAGAGGAGCAACCAGAATAGAACCCGGTGCCCCAACTGGGACTAGAACCCTGTGTGCTGGCGCCGCAGGCAGAGGATTAGCCTATTGAGCCACGGGGCTGGCCGCCTATCAGTTTCTACCATGCACATTTGTTTGTAAAAAGCAAACCATTGAATGTGACTGGCATATTTGCTAAGACCTGAGTGCTATGAAGATCATAACTTGTAGGAAAACTGAGACATGGAAAACTAAATCTGAGTTTCATTAAAAAAAAAAAAAAAAACTCATGATAAACAAATAATCCTAAAACTGCCAATTACAAACCACTCTACTCTTTCCGAATTAAGGCAAATTAATTGAAATATCTTGGGCAAACTATTTTATCAGTAAATTTCATATTTTGTGTCCCCAATATTAATACATTACTTATCTTCCAAGATTTTGATGAAAAAATGATGAAATGAGCAACTGCCTATTCAGGTAGATTTGTTGTTATTATGAATTTAAAATAAATATTATGCAGGTTTCCTCCATACCTGGTTTATAAACCTATATGAAGATGATATAAACTGGGATCCTTTGGTTGTTAGCAAATATATATATATATAATATATATATAAATATATATGTTTTTATATATATGATATAATTTAAGCAGGCTTATGCTTTTAAAAAGGGATGCTATTTGACTATCATAATGATTTCTGGAATGGTTTGTTTCAATTGTTTAGAGGATATTAACAAGGCTACCAGTTCTCATTTTTGATCCACTTTTCTCTCTGTTACAATTTTCATCCAGGTTCTCCTTTTCTGGTGACAAACATGGCTCCAAGAGCAACCACCTCGTCATTTTATAAATTCTAGCAGAAAGAAAGGGCATCGTTCCAAATTCATCCTGAAAATGTCCATTGGATTAATCTGGGACATACATGGATATCTGAGCCAACCATCGATCCCCCAGCAGATAAAGTAGCCCTCTTGGCTGTTTCTGTTTTATCTACTATCAGTTCTTTTGAGTTTGACCCTGTATCCTATGCTTTAAGCAGAGGAATGCTGGAGAGACAATACAACAGGTTAAACATAGAAAGTTGGTTCCATACTCTTTTTGTAAATCAAAGACATTTAAGAGACTGATGGAAGATAGTGATAATCTAGTTCTGTCCCTCATTTAATATATGAGCAGGACTAAATGGTGAAGTGATTTGCCCAGTGATATAGAGGTGGTTAGCAACGGAGCCGGAGCGAAAACTCAGTTCTCTTGACTCCAGTTTCATGATCTTTCTCACCATACGATTCTGGCTCTTTTTAAAGGCTAGCTACCCATAATCCAGTTTGTGATAAACCTGACTGGTAGGTAGTTGTTTCTTTTGTCTAAGCCATCACGTTTTGCTCTCAACTAATTTGCACTGTTTTGATTTGACTCATTATTTAATTTGTAAAAAACTTGGCACACAAATTTAGCCCCGTGAATTCTGTGGTGCTTTGTTGAATCTCTCAGTAAAAAAAAAAATCTATTTGAGATTCTAATTTTTATTTCCTAGAGCTATGACTCACTTAAAAATTCTTCTGGAAAATTTTATTATTTGTTCACTGGAATATAAATTAAAATAATATTTTTCACTTCAATGAGAAGCAAGTTTGGGGTGGCTGTTTGGCCTAGGGATGAAGACATCAGGATGATCCATCCCATACTCTGGTGCCTCAGTTTGATACCCAACTCTGCATTCATGCTTCCAGCTTTCTGTTGATGCTTGGAGTTAGCAGTAATGGCCCAAGTAACTGAGCTCCTGCATCCGTGTTGGGGACCTAGATTGAGTCCCTGGGTTCTGTCTCTGCCCACCTTGCCATTGTGAGCATTTGAGGAATGAACCAGCAAATGGGAATTTTCTGTCTCTCTATCTTTCTAGCTTTCAGATTTAAAGAGAGATGGCAGCTTATTGAAGAAAGATCAGAAAATACAGTGAAGGCTCATAGCCTTCATTACCCTGATACCCAGGAATAGTCACTATTAATGCATTGGTTTATAATGTTATTAAACAATGGATCATATTACAGACACTCTAACATAGTTTTCTTGCTTAACATTTTGCAAGTCAATAGTTGCATAAATCAGAGTGACTCATTTTTGACTATACCTTTATTTAAACTATTTTCATGTTGTAGAGCGTTGAGACCATTTCTGCTTTTTCAGTCTTACAAATAATACAGTGATGAGTGTCTTTTATTTTAGAATCCTATTTCAATTAGGATTCCTTAATTGTGAGAAACAGAAGTCAATTATGGTTAACTTAAAAGAGGAAATAAGGAATTGAAAAGAGGAAAAGGAATTTATTGGAATGGTTGATGCGACTCACAGGGTTGAATCACAGACTGTGTAACTTCAGAAAGGAGATGATCTAGAAGGTTCTGAGAGCCCAATGGCAGAAACTGATGGAGTGTCCACTGAGGCCATTACCACGGAGAAGAGTCAACTTCAGCCATTTTCTCTTCTTTTCAATAAGGTTCTTTATGCATTTATTTGAAAGTCATTGATAGGGGAGAGAGATAAAGAGAAGGAGAGATTGAGAGAGAAAGAAAGATCCTCCATGTGCAGGTTCAATCCACAAATGCCCAGAGCAGCCGGGCTGGACAGGCTGAAGCCAGGAGTCTAGATCTGAATCTGAGTCTTCCACATGGGTGGCAGGAACCCAACCACTGGAGCCATTACCGCTGCCTCTCAAGATTCACACTAGCAGAGACTGAATTCAGAAGTGAAGTGAGGACTCCATCCCAGGCACTCTGGTTTAGGATGTGAGCTTCCCAAGCAGTATCTTGACCACTGACCCAGATGTGTGTCCCAACTTAACCCATTTTCTGACCTTGAATCCCCTCTGCTGAAGTCCAGGGTAGAGTGTCAGTGAAGTTTATCTTGAGTCCATGTCCACCATTTGGCCAAGAGAATGTGTGCGATCTTTATTTAGAGTGCCCTGAAACCACAAGGAGAAAGGGTGGTTTCTCAAAGAAGCATTTAAGAGTTTAGAGAAGGCCGGCGCCGCGGCTCACTAGGCTAATCCTCCACCTAGCAGCGCCGGCACACCGGGTTCTAGTCCCGATCGGGGCACTGGATTCTGTCCCGGTTGCCCCTCTTCCAGGCCAGCTCTCTGCTGTGGCCCGGGAGTGCAGTGGAGGATGGCCCAAGTGCTTGGGCCCTGCACCCCATGGGAGACCAGGAGAAGCACCTGGCTCCTGCCATTGGGTCAGCGCAGTGCGCCGGCTGCAGTGCACCAGCCGTGGCGGCCATTGGAGGGTGAACCAACGGCAAAGGAAGACCTTTCTCTCTGTCTCTCTCTCTCTCTCACTGTCCACTCTGCCTGTCAAAAAAAAAAAAAAAGAAAAAAAAAGAAAAAAGAGTTTAGAGAAAAGGGAATGGAAGCTGGGTGACCAAAAGCAATACCATCAACAAGTCTAGATATTTCTTAGATTAAATTCCTAGAAATAAAAGTGATTCATTAAGAGAATATAAAAAAGAATTTTTAAAATCTTCTAAATAATGCGAAAATTGCTAGAAGTTGAGACACTAATAAAATGAAAGCTATTATACATATTAATAGATTTATAACAGGTTAGGAGAAACCCTAGGAAACTCGTCTCACTCTGTTTCTCATAGAGTTACCGCCTCTGTCAGAAGAAACGTGGGAGGAATTCTAGCCAAAAGCCATTACTCTGTGATCTATGATGTTCCGGTTGCTCCTCTTCCCATCCAGCTTCCTGTTACTGCATCTGAAAAGGCAGCAGATGATGGCCCAAGTGCATGGGCCCCTGCCACCTGCACGGGAGACCCAGATGGAGTTCTGGGCTCCTGTCTTTAGCCTGGTCCAGTCCTGGCCATTGTGGTCAACTGAGCAGTAAACCGGTAGATGAAAGATCTGTGTGTGTGTGTGTGTGTGTGTGTTCCCCTTTCATCCCTCTGCCTTCCAAATAATTAAATAAATGTTTTAAGAAGTTACAAAGCATTAATGTGTACATTGGATAAAGACCTTGTACAACAATAAAAAAAAAATCAAGTAACCTGCTTTGCAAAATGGGTAGAGGTCTTGAATTGACGTTTCTCTGAAAATGGTACACACATAGCCAACAAGCATCTTAAAAGATGCTCAACATCACTAATAACAGAGAAACACAAGTCTATATTCCAAACATTCTTTTTGCCTGTTTCATACAAACATAGAGAATCATTTAGAATGTGTTCTTTCATAACTTATTTTTTGCCATTAAAATTGCTTTGTGGTTTATTTACTCTCATCACTGGATAGCATTCTACCATATAAACGCACCACAATTTACACAATCACACCATACACACAATTCTTTGAAGATGGATATTTGGAATATTTCCATCTTTTATCAGTACCAGTGTTTCTGCTATAAACAGTGGTTGACTATGGTGCCTTCCAAGAACATACATGCAAGAGTTTCTCTAGCATACACACGCAGGAGCTCCAGAATCCATGTTGATGTGGTAGGGAGTACAGCCCATAATATCACTGGGGGCACTGAGGATCATAGCTCTACTGAGCAGGTGTCATTCTGCAACAGGGTTGACCTATACAAAGCACTTTGGTTACTTACTTGTTACTTAGAATTATAGACATTTTGGATAAAGCGTCTCAAATCACAAGCTGATCTCTGAGAAACAAGTGAGAATGAAATAATTACCTGTGGCCAGAAGAGGAGACTTTTTTTTATAATTTGACAGGTAGAGTTATAGACAGTGAGAGAGAGAGACAGAGAGAAAGGTCTTCCTTCCATTGGTTCACTCCCCAAATAGCCACTACAGCTGGCGCTGCGCTGATCCAAAGCCAGGAGCCAGGTGCCTCTCCTGGTCTCCCATGTGGGTGCAGGGTCCAAGAACTTGGGCCTTCCTCCACTGCCCTCCTGGGCCACAGCAGAAAGCTGGACTGGAAGAGGAACAGCCGGAACTAGAACCTGGTGCCCATATGAGATGCCAGGGCCGCAGGCAGAGGATTAACTAAGTGAGCCACACGCCAGCCCCAAGAGGAGACTTTCTGGTTTTAGCTATGTAAGTTGTTAGAAATATCACATTAAAAAAAAAAAAAAAAAAGCTTACCAAGCTGGAGGGAATTCCAGACCTAGAGCTCTGTCTCTGGATGGCAATGGTTATAAAGCCGCCCAGAGAAAAATAAATAAATAAATAAATAAATAAAAATAAAGCCGCCCAGAGAGAAGTTTCACAACTCAGGTGGAATTCAAGTTCAAGTCTATTTGACTAGGAAGGCTTCCACTACTGTGATTTCCTACAAAGCTACCCATATCTGGGGTCACCCTCTCCTTTTCCTCAATCTGTCACAGAATAAATACTTACAGCACACTTTCTTCAGGGCTTCCAATTACCCGCCAGCGACACAGTCGGTAGAACATAAACACACAGAGCTAGGAGGCAGCTCCTTCTTCCCGGCCCTGGCCTTCATGATCCTCACTTCTTCCCTGACCAGGTCCAGCTTTCCTTTTTGACCTCATCTGGAAGCTGCTTCCTCAGGGAGACCTTGGCTGAAGCCTTGGCCAGATTCATTTACTCTGTGTCCTCTCATCGTATACTTGACCTTCCATGATGCTCATCAGCCCAGGTCGCTGTTTGTCTTTCCTTGGCCAACAACATAGAACTAAAGTGTCTTGTGCGTGAAGGTGTCCCTGGGGCTTGGATCAGTGAAGCACAGTAGATGCTGACTCAATAGCTGTTGCATGAAAGAATGAGTGATGGACAGGCACAGTCAGTGCTAGGACTAAAGAGAAGCCGAGTCTCGTGACTTCTAGGGTCAACACACTCTTTCTCACACCTTGAGCTTGGGTCAGGGCTTGAGACTCTGAGAATGCTGAAGATGTCATTAGCACTCTTTCCCATGTGAATGTTTGTTTCACGGTGTGTTTCGAGATAGAATTTGCAAGTATTCGTTGCCTCCCTTGAGCCATGCCCTGTGCTTGGATTGAGAAACAAGGAGTGTGGACTTGGCTCTTACACGGCTTTTTGTTCGATAAGACGAGGTAGAATACAGCCAATGGAGACAGCCTGCCTGAGGTTCAAACCTCAGCTCTGTCTTTTCCCAGCTATAAGATGCTGCAAAAGATATTTAATTCCTCTCTATCTTAGTTGTCTTATCTGTAAAGCACAGATAATTGCAGTATCCATCTCACAGAGTTGCTAGGAAGATTAAGCCGTCAATATATGTAAAGCACTTAGAATAATACCTGGCTTGTGGTAAACACCATTTAAGTATTAACTATTATTACTATTTTGTTCTTTATAAATCAGTCTTGAATGGAAGACTGATTCTAGGCAAGCAATTTCTCTCTATTACCATATTCTTACCTGTTTGGTGAAGAGTTAGAGAAACATGAGGTACTGTAACTTGTGATCCACCTGTCTCCAAGTTAAAGGCTGAGTGACCTTGGGCAAGCTCCTAATCCTATCTCTAAGCCTCACTTTTCTCACCAGCAATGTGGGAATGGTATTAGGACCCATCTCATGGACTATTGCAAGAATTAAAACCGAGAACAGAACACCCAGCACTTCCTGATATATGACAGGAGCTCAGTAACTGTCTCCAGAAATGGAATCCCAAGAAACGGAGCTATTTCCTGGCTGTGAGGTGAATGAGGCTACCAGCAGACCATTCTCCAAGCAGTGGTCCTCTCTGGAAACTCAGTAACCTTTCTTGCTGATGTCAAGACCACATACTCACATAGCACTAATGCTGGCTGCTAGCAACAAGGCTTAGCTGTTTCCTGCAGACCTGACACTTCCGTAGATTTGAGCATCTCACTGTTTTACAAGGCTTTTCACTAAGTCACTAAGAAGAGAGCAGTGAATCTGAAATCTCTCCTTCAGGTCAATAAGAAAGGATAGGGACCTACACGTAGATCAAAGATCCAAAGAAGACAAAAATAGAAAATGTGCTGTTTGGGCAGAGAATCATACTGTGTGTGTGTGTGTGTGTGTGTGTGTGTGTGTGTGTGGCTTCTTAGCATTTTATCTGTAAGATTCATCCATCTTGTATTATACGTCAATAGTGTATCCCTTTTTAATTACTGAATCTAATTTTATTGTATGGATGTGCTATGGATCTAGCCTTAGGAATGGGAATTTATAGTAATCAGGAATTAGAAGTAGAGGAATATGCCTGGAATGAAGAAACAGCTGTAAAACTGGCTTATGGGGACCAGCGCCTGCAGTGCTGGCATCCCATATGGGCTCCGGTTCGAGTCCCAGCTGCTCCACTTCCGATCCAGCTCTCTGCTGCAGTCTGGGAAAACAGTAGAAGATGGCCCAAGGCCTTGGGCCCCTGCACCCACGTGGGAGACCTGGAAGAAGTTCCTAGCTCCTGGCTTTGGATGGGTGCAGCTCTGGCTGTTACAGTCAATTGCAGAGTGAACCATCGGATGGAAGACCTCTCTCTCTCTCTCTCTCTCTCTCTCTGCCTCTCCTCTGTGTAACTCTTTCAAATAAATAAATAAACCTTTTAAAAAGAAACTGGCTTGGGGCCAGGGCCGTGGCTCACTTGGCTAATCCTCCGCCTGCAGCGCCGGCATCCCATATGGGTGCCAGGTTCTAGTCCCAGTTGCTCCTCTTCCAGTCCAGCTCTTTGCTGTTGCCTGGGAGGGCAGTGGAGGATGGCCCAGGTGCTTGTGCCCCTGCACCTGCATGGGAGACCAGAAAGGGGTGCCTGGCTCCTGGCTTCGGATGGGCACAGCTCCGGCCGTAGCGGCCATTTGGGCGGTGAACCAACGGAAGGAAGACCTTTCTCTCTGTCTCTCTCTCTCTCACTGTCTAGCTCTATCTGTCAAAAAAAAAATGAATTATAAAAAAATAAAAGAAACTAGCTTATGGTGACACACTCAGTACATTTTCCAAAAGCATCTTACTGCACACTTCAAACATACATTCTGGGGTACATGTGACATTGTGAAAGATTTCTTAATTTTCATTTGCAGTCCCTGGCTCATAACTCACTCCCCAAGGCCTGCCATGGAAGCTCAGTGAGGAAGTCATGGATGAATCCTGCTCCCGAGGCGCCCTGGCCTCGCTCCAAAGGAAGAAATGCCACCTTCCTGGCTTCCCCACCAGCCTATTAGCAACCCTGTCCATGCAACGAAGTCTCCCGAAAAACCCAGAAGGTTAGGGCTCAGGGAGCTTCCACCTGGCTGAACATGTGCAGATTCCCAAGGGTGGCATTCTTTTTAAAAAAGATTTATTTATTTGAAAATCAGAGTTATACAGGGAGAGGAGAGGCAGAGAGAGAGACAGGTCTTCCATTAGCTGGTCCACTCTCCAATTGGCTGCAACGGCCAGAGCTGAAGCCAGGAGCCAGGAGCTTCTTCTGGCCAGGAGCCAGGAGCTTCTTCCGGAACTCCCACGCGGGGGTAGGGGCCCAAGGCCTTCGGCCATCTTCTACTGCTTTCCCAGGACATAGCAGAGAGGAGCTGGATTGGAAGTGGAGCAGCTGGAACTTGAACCGGCATCCGTATGGGATGCCGGCACTGCAGGCAGCAGCTTTACCCACTATGCCACAGCACCGGCCCCGAGGGTGGAATTCTTGCAGAAGGCATAGGAAGCTCTGTGCCAACTCCCACTATACCTCGTCGTATGTGACTTCTCATCTCTGTCCTCGGTAATATCCTTTAGGGTAAGGATCCATGAGCCCCTGAGTTCTCTGAGCCACTCAAGTGCATTCTTTGAACCCAAAGGGAGGGACATGGGAACCCTAGGTTCAGAACCCAGGTGGGTCAGAAGCACAGGGCAAGCAAACTGGGACTGGAGAGTGGACTCTGAAGTTGCTTGGGGCGGTCTTCGGGCTGAGCCCTTGCCGGGTGAGAAGCTCAGACTGTTGCTTCCAGGAGCACAGTGCAGAATTGATTAGCAGACATGCTGCCAATACCTGCTGCAAAACTGATTGCCTGGGGCTGCACCCCCACCTATCGGGTGTCCAGAGTCCTTGCTGTGGATTGCGGCGTAAGAGCAGAGAAAAGAAAAATAGTATTTTTTTCTTTCCTACATAAAGTATGTAAATTATGCCTCACCAAAGTCACTAATAAATAATTAAGTGCTAAAAGAGTTCACAGTGGGCAAGCCATTCCTGGCTTGGGTGATTAAGAAAAGCTTCCTGGAAGAGGTGTCACGCACCCCGGGCTTGATTTATTGGATTGGCCTGGGTTCCAAAGAAATGTCCGTGAATGCCAGCTTTGAGTCTTTCCTAGGACCCCTCATTGAATTCCAAGAACAACTCCATGTTACGGATGAGCTTGCCTGGATTCAGATGTCAAGTGACTGACTTAAAGCTCTCACTGCGTGTAGTGGTACACAGCCCGGAGCCCGTATCTCTCCAGCATCGAAGCCCATGCCTGTATCGGCTGGAGAATCCTGCCTGGGACTGCTGCTCTTAAATCTCCAGGACTGTGGGGATGCAGTGATTTTTGTGACCAATCTATCATAAGCTTGTTTGCTGAAAGACGGCCTAATTTGCTACTATCTAACCGAATTCAAACCTCGTGGCGAGGCAGTATCATAAAAACACCCTCCTAATAGCGTGCCTGCTTAAGGCAAATGAATTGCTCAGAGACAAAATTAGAATTGCACTCTCCAAGTACGCAGAAGCTGGAGGATACGCTGTGCTATAACATTGATTTCAATTACATCTTAACCTTCAACGTGATGTTGTGACATTATACGGCTCTGCCACTGGCTGCTGCCGCACGCTCACTTTTATTCCTTTGGTTAAATCCGAGTTTTGTTGTGCTCCGTCGATCTCTGCGAATATTCTGCTGTTTGCAACTTTGATCATCTTTGTGGAATCAGCAGGAGTCATTGGATTCCCACAAACGTGGCTGCATTTTCAACATCGCTGAGATGGAAAAAAAAAAAAAATGGGCGATCCGACACAATGAAAGTCTCCGCCATTCTCCAACCCCCACAACACAGTCAGAAACTCTTTTGTTCTTGAGTTAAAATTGACCTTTTCTCTGGAGCTGGAAAGGTTATGTCCTCATAAGTCTGGATGCTGTGACAGAGTGTGATCCCTTTCAAGGAAGCAAGGTTGTAGGAGTTGCAGGTCTGTGGACCTGAATTCCATCACTGTCGTGGTGGAGCAGCACGTGGTTCAAGAAAATAAGGATGAAGGGGTTCTCTGAGATGTTTAAGTAAATCACATTCTTCCGGAAAAACACATAGAACTTTGGAGTCCAGAATTTATACTACTTTTGTGCAGTAACTTTCACTGCATTCATTGACAAAGGTACAGAGAAGTGACTGGTGCTGGTTTATCTCACCTCCGACTCTTGCTAACTGGGGAACCATGGGTAAGCTAAATTCTCTGAGCCTTTGCTGTTCGTATTCAACATGGGAGATAATAAAATTGGCCATATGCTCTGTCTCTCGCCCTCTCCTGGTCACTCTGCGTTTCAAATAAATAGATCTTTAAGAGGTTGCAAAATGTTTGGAATATTGGGATAGAGTATCCATCCTTGTTTGTTAAGTAAACTCAATACAGGGAGGAAAATGGCGTGCAGATAACATTTTGCTGAAGTTTAGGCAACCATGGGTTGAGTCTTGTATATTACGGCCAGAGAAGTAGGATCTTGACGGGAGTGAGTCACATCCAAGAGGGGTGACCTCAGGGCTGACGGGATAGAGAGGTGAGTGACAGTGCAGAAGAGATTGTAGGCGACAGTACCCCAGTACCCCAGTACCCCTAGCAGTTGGGAATCTACCTACAAGATCCAGTTGGAACCAACATCAGTGTCCTATTGGGAATGGACTGCTTTTATTCTTTTTAAATAAGTGAACAATGTTACCTTATAATAGGTCCTTATCAAAAATAATATATTTTACCAAAGCAATATTTTTCAGGAAAGCATTTTTTAATATTTTAAAATTTTATTTAAGGTATACAAATTTCATATATACAGATTCAGAAACTATAGTGATACTTCCTCCCCTACCCTCCCTCCAGCCCACACCCCAACCCTTCTTCCTCCTCCCTCTCCTATTCCCACTCTTAATTTTTACAAAGATCTATTTTCAGCTTACTATCTATTCACGAGATTAACACTACACAAAGTAAAGAGTTCAACAAACACTGTTCCTCAACAGAAGAGACAAGGGCTGTAAACAATCATCGAACCTCAAAATGTCCATTTCATTCCTAAACATTACATTCAGGGACTTTTTTAGTGACCCCAGATCAGGGAAAACACATGCTATCTTTGAAAGTTCAATAATAAGAAATTATTGACAATAGATTAAATTCATTTAATAGAAGTAATTAAAGTTGCAATATAATTCCTCAAACATTCCTACGGAAAGATGTTAATGAAATATTGTTATGAGTCCCTTCTTGAAAAAATATATTTAGGAAAAACATGGGTGGACATGTGGCAAGCTGTAGTTTTATTGGGATCCCAGAAAGAACTCTTCCTATGTGAATTTAACGTTGTAGAAATAAATGTGTGTTTCGATGGACAATTTTGCCTTGTCTAAAGGACACTGGCTTATCTTATCCTAACATTGCATTGTCTCTGAGAGATTTCATTGCCTTTCTAAGATTTAGGACTCTGGGATCTACAGAGTTCATCTTGGACCACAGAGATTGGATTGTCTCCCCACTGTGCTGCGGGTAATAAAGTCAATAATACCTCTATTTATGTATTCATTTCAATAGTCTTGATCAATTGTCCTATGCTGATTTTTAATATTTTTGCTTCTGAGCCAGTTAGAAAAGCTGCTCTTAGATTGAATAGAGCACTTAAAAGCATTCACTTCTCATCTGTATGCAGGCCTTAATTTGAACCTGTTTGAAACTATCTGACAGCAGGTGCAGTGGCTTCACACACCAGAACCAGGCAAACGCTGCTGGTAGAGAAGTGACTTTACGCCTGATGTAAGGCCGGAGCGCCTTCTTCGAGGCTCTCCTTAGTTGAACTGAAAAGCACCAGCAGCATTCTGTTATGCCATTTTTCTAATTTTCATCTTCTCTGTATTAATTTTGCATTTCTATTTTGCTTTCGCTATATTTACAGCCAATAAATTATTCCCCATTGTCGGCAGCGGAGGTTGGGAATTTACTTTTATGATCTGATCATTGGGGATCTCTGTAAATAGATGAATAGTTTATGAAGATCAAGTCTATCTTGAGAGACAGCATCTTGGTTGCCAATGTTTCGTGTGTCCAGGACCTTTTTCCGTTCTTGTGTTTGCTCTTAACTCACGGATAAAGTTGTAAGATTAAAGTTTCAGACTTGGGGCCGGTGCTGTGGCACAGAGGGCTCCCTGGCCTGAAGCGCCGGCATCCCATATGGGCACCAGTTCAAGCCCTGGCTGCTCCACTTCCGATCCAGCTCTCTGCTATAGCCTAGGACAGCAGAAGAAGATGGCCCAAGTCCTTGGGCCCCTGCACCCATGTGGGAGACCTGGAAGAAGCTCCTGGCTCCTGGCTTTGGATTGGCGCAGCTCTGGCCATTGCAGCCAATTGGGGAGTGAACCAGCAGATGGAAGACCTCCCTCTCTCTCTGCCTCTCCTCTTTGTGTAACTCTGACTTTCAAATAAATAAATCTTTTTTTAAAAAGTTTCAGACTTTATGTCTCTGTATGTATGTCAACATTTGAAATTCAGAAATGCCTTCACTTCTAATTGTGTGAGTTTTCCTACACCGGCTGATATCAATGTATGGAATCATCAAAATGTTCACATCAAATGTACATTAAGAAAAACTGCACAGATTTCAATGCAGCAAAGTAAACACTTATTTTAGAATTATTTTCATTTTGTTTGAAAGACAGAGAGGTACACATGGACAGTGATTTTTCCATTTCTTCTTTCTCTTTTTTTTTGACAGGCAGAGTGGATAGTGAGAGACAGAGAGAAAGGTCTTCCTTTGCTGTTGGTTCACCCTCCAATGGCCGCCACGGCTGGCGGGCTGCGGCCGGCACACTGCGCTGATCCGAAGGCAGGAGCCAGGTGCTTCTCCTGGTCTCCCATGGGATGCAGGGCCCAAGCACTTGGGCCATCCTCCACTGCACTCCCTGGCCACAGCAGAGAGCTGGCCTGGAAGAGGGGCAACCGGGACAGAATCCGGCGCCCCGACCGGGACTAGAACCCGGTGTGCCGGCGCCGCTAGGTGGAGGATTAGCCTATTGAGCTGTGGCGCCGGCCTCCATCTCCTGTTTCATTCCCCAAATGCCTACAACAGCCAGGAGTCCAGCACTCAACCTGGGGCTCTCATAGGTGGCAGGGACCCAAGTCCTTGAGCCGTCGCCTGCTGCCTCCCAGGGTGCACGTTGGCAGGAAGCTGGAGCAGAAGTAATGGAGCTGGACTGGAACCAGGCACTACAGTAGGAGCTGCGATGCAGGCATCCCAAGCAGTGACTAAACCCACTGCTGTAAACAGCTACCCCAGAACTTATCTTTTCTAAAGAAATGTATTTGAGAGACAAAGCTCTTATCTGCCAGTTCAGTCCTGCAGTGGCCATATTTGAATAACATCATGTGGTATTTGTCTCTCTGTGCCTGGCTTACTTCACTTAACATAATATTCTCCAGATCCATCCATGTTGTCATAATGGCATATATATGGTGTGAATGTATATACATATATATAGCATAATTATACTATATATAATAATATAATATATAATATAATAAATATAATATAATGCTTAAAAATAATAAGCCAGTCCCAAAAAGATAAATATAATATGTATTTTCTGATACGCAATAGTTAATATAAAATACAAAAATATATAAGAATGAAATGGATATCATGTGATTTGATTGTTGATTTTAGCCTGTGCAACTGTGATCTTCCTGTTTTTTCACTTGCTGAATATTATGGTTAATGGTGAATTAAGCCTGTAATCATAGAGTGTACTGAAATTAGGTTTTTGCAAAAATTAAAGAAAAAAAAGGAAGGAAGGAAAGAGGGGGATTGAGAGAGGGAAAGAGGAAGGGAGGGAAGTGTAGTTATCTTCTTAGAACTGTACCTATGAAATAAATGAAAACTGTTCTCTTTATATTAATAAAGGTTAAAAAAGAAATATAGATATTTTGGATGTTAGATTAAATAACATCTCCCCAAAAAAATCACTTCAACAATACCAATTCACATATTTATGTAAATTTTGGCTAATGAGATAAGATTAACCTTTATTATTTAATTAAAAAATGCATCTTCTCTTTTGTAGGTTTTAAAGTATTGGGCATTTTTTTTTTAAAAAAACCTAAACTTATACATGCCTTCTGATTACATAGGCTACTATTACATCCAGTTATTGGTTAGCACTAAAAAAAGTTAGGCTGAACCAAATTGGGTCATTTTTATGACGAAATTACATGTTTGCAGAATGAAGGCTTTTCCTCATATAAACGGGGCCTCTTGTGTTAGTTGCATACGTGTTTGTGATTCTCACATCTCCTGGCTGCATTGCCCCTTTTACTGACCTCACATTCTTTTTCTCTTTAAAGAATTCCTGGATTAAAGTCTGTTGTGTGTGATATTAGCATAGCCAATCCAGGTTTCTTTTGATTACTACATGAATAGAATGAATTTTTTTTTCTTTTCAGTGTTAATCTATTTGTGTCTTTGAAACTAAAGGGAGCCTCTTGCATAGATATCATTTAGCTGCATAGTGTTTCTTTTAATCCACTCTGCCATTCTCTGTTTTCCAGTTGGAGATTTAGATCTATTAATTTTTTAATATAATCACTAATATTTCTGTCATTTGTTATTTGATATCTTTAGCTTTTCTGTCTCCCCCAACCACCCCTCCATTTCTTTCTTTTCTTGTGATTGATTCCTTCCACTAGTGTACCATTTTGAGACCTTCTCGTTTCACTTTCTGTATATATTTTACGTTTCTTAAAAAGTGGTTACCTTGGAGATGTTAACATCAACTTTATAACAATCAAACTTCAATTAGTACCTCCCGACATTACAATAGGCTGCAAAGAAGTGTACTCTTTTACAACTCTGCACTTTTATGCTCTTGTCAAAAAGAACTCTCCATACGTGGAGTGCCAATCAACATTTATTTGCAATTATTATTTCAAGTGTTTATCTTTTAAACCATATGGAGAAATTGTATTTTTCTTGTAATTCATGATGCTTTAATTGTCTTTAGTGGAGTCAACAGACAATTAAAAGATAATCAAAATTTAAAATTTTTATTCTTCAAAAAATGGGAAGAGAATGAATAACCAACCACATAGAAAATATTTGAAGATGATTGACATCATAAAAGACACATATCCAGAATATGTGGCTTAAAAAAGAAAACCTTTCAAATTTTAATGATAAGGAAACAATTCAGTAAAAACCTGAACTAATATATATTCTCCCAAGAAAATATAAATTTTGCTTATCAGCACACAAAAAGAGTCTCAAAATCATTAGTCACTAGGGAAATACAACGAGATGCTGTAATGAGATACTGCTACCTATCTATTAGAATTAATTTTAAAAAATTAACAATACCCAGTGCTACTAAATCAGAAGCACATGTAACTCTCAATTGCCGGTGCAAAGGCAAAATGGTATAGCCACTTTGCAAAGATATTTGCCAACTTCTTGTAAATTAAACATACAATTACTGTGCAGGTCAGTAGTGCCATTCACTTCTCAAGTGAAACAAAAGCTAATGCTCACCAATAATACCCCTGTGAGAGTGTATGAAGCGTTGTCATTACTCCACGTTGGAAACAAGCTATGTGTCTTTCAACAGATGAGCGCATCAACTGTGGTCAGCCCCACCGCCCTTCATGGAGAACTATTCAGTAATGAAAAGGAATGAACCACTGACACACAGACCAGCACAGTTGAATCTCCAAATCATTATGCCCAGGAAAAGAAGCTAAAATCAAAGGCTGCATCTTGTATGGATCCATCTACATGCTATCTTGGAAAAGGAAAAAGCTATGAAGCTAGGAAATACATCTGTGATTGCTAGGGTCTGTGAATCGGGGAGGAAGTTGACTGTGAAGGCACAGAGGGATTTTGGTGGGTGAGGAGCTGTTCCGTATCTTGTTCATGGTGGTGATTCCAGGACTGTTGGCACTTATCCCATTTGAGGAACTACACTCTAAATAGGTTGAATAGTGCATGATTATGTGTTATTCAAGAGAATGGAAACAATACCAGGCGTTGTTCTACAAGTCTAACTAATTAAATCCTCAAAGGAATCCTTTGCTACAAATGCTGTTAATATTGCCATAGTGCAGCTGAAGAAGCAGGTGCAAACAGAAGTCAAGTAACTTCTCCCAGATCCTGCAGCGACTAACAGAAACACAGGAGCTCCAGAGCCTTGGGCCTCACCCACTAGGATTTGCCAACAAAAACCTTCCAGAGTTTGTTACAGCTACTATTTAATGGTGGTTATAAATCCACAAGGACCCGAATGCCACAGCCCCTTCCAGTGCACAGTCTCCCGGTTACTGTGATACCTGGGTAGTTATAGTATCCAAAAAAGGATGGAGAGTAGAATAGGTTTGAATGCCTTTAATTCCAAACTATGGGGAAAACTGATGACATAATTATTCCCACAAAGTAGAAAATCTTTCTTATTCAATTGGTTTTGCCACTCAAATCCTGTGTTTTTCTTCTGTGTTGATCACAACTGATCAATTTGTGGGTGTAAAGATGGAAATATGTCTGGGTACACATGGCTACTTTGGTTGCTGTTAGAAAGCCTGGAAGTTGTGATCTCTGTTTCTGAGCTTTCTTAAGCACTTATAAAGTCAAACCCACCAAGGTACAGCTAGTCTCTCAGCCTCCATCCTGTTCCATTCACTAGAAGTCTGATTCATCCATTAGCATTCACAGTTTAGAGAGCTGGCAGGAGACAGGACTTGGAGGCTGGGCTTCATGAAAAGGGATAATTTAATTTATTTCTTCCAGAATAGAGATCCCCCAAAATCCTAACATTGTTTTTACATCTAGACAAAAATGTATCCAAAGAATAACTCTGTAGTTTGGCATAACAATACATCTCAAAGAGCACTACTTTCTCCCCTTCCAATTCTAAGAATTTTCAACTTATTTGTGAATTTAACATAACTACATGTATAGACAGAAGCATTCTCTTCTATGGCCACATAGGTTTATTATTGGGTGGAATATCTCTGCCTGTCTTCACAAAATTTATATAAATCATAAAATATGACGGTACTTCAAAAAGTTCGTGGAAAACTGGAATGAAATGATTAGCTTGTTTTGGTGGAAAGAAATGAAAACTGAAGACCCCTCCTATATTTGTTGTGGAGAATATAGAAAAGTCTACAGAATATAACATTTATCTGTAACCTTACCCCACATTAGAGGGTTTTATACACAGTGAAGATCATAGAATGCATAATACATCCTAGTTTACACGTGGGCTATTACGCTTAATAGAACAGCATATGCATCATCTCATGTCACCAAATACTCCTCCGCAACATGATTTTAATGGCCTCATAATATTTCATTGTATGGCCATATCATAATTTATTCCACTAATCTTCTATTGTGAAAACTGATGCTCTTGTGATTCATTCCTACTATAAATAACGTTGGTCGAACAGCACATGTGCATTCCTGAGTGCTTCCTTTCAATAAATTCCTAGAAGTAGAGTTACTGGGGGAAAAAGATGTAAATAGCTTTATAAAGCTTTTGATGCATCTTGCCAAATTACCCTCAAGAAAGAATAAAACAATTATACTCCCTACCATCAGTGGGTGTAAGTACTATCTCACCAGACCCTTGACAAAAGGCGGTATTCCATATGTAATTTTATTCTTTGTCAATTTGATGGATGAATAATGGGCGTTTTGTGGTTGTTTTAATTTGCATCTATTTGACTACAAAATAGGTTGATCCTTTTTGGTCCATATTATCCATATGTATTTTTCCCACTCGTGAATGTCAATTTATGTCATTGGCTTCTTTTCTTTTGGATGGTGCTGTTTTTTCCCCCCTTGTGGATCCACTAATGCTATTTAAATATCAAGTATATTAGCTTTGGGTGAAAAAGCGGGGCTAGATAAAAATCTGCATTGAAAATATTCTGATAGCATAAGCCCAAATGGTAAACGACGATGAGGGTTATCCTATCTCCAGGACTGAGGGTAACTTGACAGACAGGAGGGATGTGTGTGTTAGTCTCAGTTTGCCTGCCCACCGTGACCCATTCTCCACCCTTCACTGTTCTACTCTGTGCCCTGGGAGTCTGATACCTGTACATCTGATGGCTAGGGCTCCCTGGCCCTCTATTTTGAAGCTGGTTTTAACTCATGGGCTTCCATGACCACAATCAGAAGACAAGAGGGTGGGTATTTCTGTTCTTTAATCACTTCTTACCTGCTTTGCTGTGATTCTGGTAGAGTCTACATTTCCCAGTTGTCTCAGCTTCTATCACACAACTCTGCTTTTTCCATAGAGCCTTATTGATCTGGAAACATTAACTATTCACTTATAGCTGCTTTATTTTTTATTTATTTCTAAAAGAGTTCTTTCTTTGTTTGAAAGGCAGAGTGACAGAGAGACAGAGAGAGAGATCTTCCATTTGCTTGTTCACTCCCCAAGCTGAAGACCAAGCTGAAGCCAGGAACCAGAGACTCCATCTGGGGCCCCTTGTAAGCAGCAGAGATCCATAGTTCAGCCATGATCTATATCTCCCAGGCGCGTTAGCAGGAGGCTGGATCAGAAGCAGATGTGGGCTGGTGCTGCGGCATAATAGGCTAATCCTCCACCTAGCGGTGTCGGCACACAGGGTTCTAGTCCCGGTTGGGGCGCCAGATTCTGTCCCGGTTGCCCCCCTTCCAGGCCAGCTCTCTGCTGTGGCCCAGGAGTGCAGTGGAGGATGGCCCAAGTGCTTGGGCCCTGCACCCACATGGGAGACCAGGAGAAGCACCTGGCTCCTGCCTTCCGATCAGCGCGGTGCGACGGCCGCAGCGCGCCAGCCGCGGCGGCCATTGGAGGGTGAACCAACCGCAAAAGGAAGACCTTTCTCTCTGTCTCTCTCTCTCACTGTCCACTCTGCCTGTCAAAAAAAAAAAAAAAAAAGAAGAAGAAGAAGCAGATGTGGAACCTGACCCCAGGCTCTCTGATACAAGACGTGCGCATTCCCACTTGTGGCCTAATCCACAGCATTGCAGGTCTGTCCCATCTTTTAGCTGCTCTAAACCTGCAGTGCGATGAGGTTCCGCTGCTGCTGGAACTCAGTGAGTCACCACTCCCACGGACTGCGCACCATGCCCATATGTCCCTATATTGCACCTTCATTCACCTCTCCATTGTAAGCCCTTGAGTGGGTCATCTGTCTCCTGCCCGGACCCTGTCTCATGCAGAAAGTCATTAGTTTTGTCCTCTAAATACACTTGTAACATTTGTAGGTTTCACTTTTTCACAATAATTATGTATTCATTTTGTAGTGAATTAAGTCAATTATTTTATATTGTTGCTCTACCCACTAGGATGACTAGATAAAAACTATTTTTCTTTTGAGTTATTGGCCTCTTTATGGCCAGTTTGTAACAGCTCATCAGCTATTACAGATTTTCGGCCATGGTGCATCATTTCTGCTATAAATATTTACCAAATCTGTCATTTGTCTCTTGATATTATTTACAATGTATTTTGACATAGAAATATAAACTTAAATTCAAATTGCCTGTGTGACAGGTCCACCAAAAGTTCATGGAAAATGTGTATTAAGGAAAAAATGATACATAGATTTAAAAATTTTTTGTACTAAAATAAATTCATCTTCTAATTCTATTTTTCCACAAACTTTTGGAAATACCTTCATGTATCTTTCTGCAACCTCGATTTGTTATTCCTGTTAATAAAACTTCATTATCTTGACAGTGTAGCTATGTGGTCTCCTAGAGTATTTTCTAATATTTTAATTTAGGTTTTATTTATGTCTATCCATTATCCAGTTGTGTGCAGTTTGTTTCTAATTTTTTATTGTTTTATTTGTATACAATTTTCTGTGTGTATAGAAATATATATTTTATATATGATGTGAGGTTGGAGTTCAGACTCATTGATGGTCAAGAAAGTTTAAATTGTTTTTAACAAAAAAATCTCTTTACTGCCAAAGATTTGGCAAGAAAATTAAGAATTATTACACTTATTCTTATGGGTATAAAGGGAAAGTTGTTGTCTCAAAAGTTACTGGAGGCAGTATAAAATTTTATAGTTCTTTTGGAAAGTAAAATGGCAATATCTCTTAAAATTAAAAGTACAACATGCTGTTCAACCCAGCAATTCCACTTCTGGGAATCCAACTCATAGAAATAAAAGCATCAATACATTAGGACACATACACCAGGATGTTTATAGCATCGTTGCTTCTAGTAGCAAAAATAAATGCCGATGACAAAGAAAAGGTCAAAAAAATCTATACAATAGAATATTTCACAGCCACTTATGAGAATGAATTATAAGTGTTAACAAGGGGATTTCTATAAAGTCCTGTTGAATAAGAAAAGAAAGGTAAAGAAATGTTTCCTATAATACCATTTTTATTAAACCAACAATGACAAAAAGGCTGTGTGTGTGTGTGTGTCAATTTTCAAATAGTCACACAGAAATACACAGAGGCTTAGAAGAACTTACAGCTGTTTTGCTAGCATGAGTTAATTGGTTATACAATTTGCAAGCGGAGAAAGGAAAACAACAGAAAATAAAACTCCACACTTATTATACAACCTTCATTAAATCGCAGCAAAGGAAACACAGTTTCTGTACTCACAACTCTTCTGATAATGTGTGGGTTTTCTGTACCAGGGAAGTTTCAAATTGCACATGGACAGTGGCTACCGGGTGCCTTACAACTTAATTCAATTCTGACGCAGATCCTCCAGGTGAAGAGCTCAGTCTTAGCAAGACCGCCCCCCAATTTCTGACATTAATTGCAAGTAGTGGGGCCCAGGATTACTCGCAAGTCTGTCTGATGTGGCTACAAATTGGGGTGTCCTCACAGAACTCGGGGTTTTAATTATTATCAGTGTATTCTAAAGGGTACAGAAGAACCACCCAGTGAAGGGATCTAGAAGTTCCTGAGTGCCTGATGAAACTGGACGTGTGCCCCCTCCTGGCATGGAGATGTGTACACCAACCCCAGTGCTCATTAACTTTGGTGTGTGAGGTTTCTAAGCAGGTTCCATTATGGAGGCTTGATTGATCGTGTCATTGGCTATTGGTGATTGAACTCGTTCCAGCTCTTCTCCCCTTTCTGGGGCTTGGAGATGGGACTGAAAGTCCCAACCTTCTGATCACATGGTTGGGTGTGCTGGCAACCAGCCCCCATCCTCTAAAAGTCGCCCCAGTAGCATAAACTCAATGATTGAAAAGGACTATAGTAAACAGGAAAAGATGTTCTCTTACTCCCAGCTTTTGAGAAATTCCAAAGGTTTTAGGAGCTCTGTCTTTGAAACCTTGAGGAAGACCAAATATATATTGCTTGTGGTATCACAACAGATATTTGCATGTGTGCAAATAAAATAGAAAAAATAGATTAAATCTACAACTATCGACTTAGAAAGACGCCTGTGATAGATTGTGAAGCATGAAGGCCAATTGGATTCAGGGAAATCGTGACTTTGCATATATAGGATTTTGGATTATTTCAGCCACAGTACTCTTGTAATCTGAAAAGCACAATACATTTTTAAATATAAAAGGGAGACAACTGTCCTTGGGTAGATCAATTCCAAAGGCCTTAGGAAGGTGGCTCTAACAGTACTCGAGGGGAACAGGAAATACAGGAGAGGGAAACATTTCTCTATTAGAGAAGTAAAATTCACTCCACGAAGAGCTGGCAGCATGTGCAAAGGGACAAGAGATGGGTAGGGGGATATCTTAAAGCTTAAACAAGCCTGGGCAGAAAGAGTAATGTGAGAAGCTTGGGTCTCTACACTGTAACTCAGGGTATCTCAAACCTGCTATTTGGGGATAGACAATACTGTGTTGTGCAAAGCTGTCTTGTGCATCACGGGCTATTTAGTGCATCTTGTTAGATGCCAGTGGAATCACCCTCTTCTTACATCTTCCTACCACCACCAGAAGTTAATTGAGGAGGAAAAACCAGTATTGGCAGACATTGAGAACTGTCGCCTTCAGAACAAGATCCACCCTTTTCTTCCTTGAGAACTACTGTTATGGGTTACAGGGAGCAAACAGGTTTTCAAGCAGTTGAACAACTGGATTCATTCTAATTCTTTTTTTTTTAAAGGTTTATTTATTGACTTGAAGGGTGGAGTTATAGAGAGGGAGAGGCAGAGGAAGAGAGAAAAAGAGAAAGGGAGAGAGAGAGAGAGAGAGAGAGAGAGAGAGAGAGAGGTCTTCCATCCTCTGGTTCATTCTCCAAATGGCCATATCAGCTGGACCTGAGCAAGGTGGAAGCCAGAGGCCAGGAGCTTCTTCCAGGTCTCCCACATGGGTGCAGGGGATCAAGGACTTGGGCCATCTTCCACTGCTTTCCCAGGTCATTAGCAGAGAGCTGAATTGGAAGTGGAGCAGCCAGTACTGGAACCAGAGCCCATATGGGATGTTGGCACTGCAGGCGATGGCTTACCCTGTTATGCCACAGCACCATCCCCCATTCTATTTCTTAGATTGACATTTCCAGTAGGAGACAGATTAGAAGGTGGAGACTGGAATCAGAGGGCAGCTCAGGAGGCTGCTGACATGGTCCTGGTGAGGAACGAGGACAGCCTGAACTAGGGTACTTGCTTCACACCCGCAAGTTGCTCTCCCCTCTAAATCTAATGGGTCCTATATCTACTGCAGTGCCTTGCTACAAATCATCCTTATTAACTCTTTTTTAAAAAAGATTTATTTATTTGAAAGAGTTACACAGAGAAAAGGAAGGGGGAAAGAGAGAGAGAGAGGGAGAGAGGTCTTCCATCCGCTGGTTCACTCTCCAGTTGGCTGCAACAGCTGGAGCTGCACTGTTAGGAAACCAGGAGCCAGGAGCTTCTTCCAGGCCTCCCACATGGATGCAGGGTCCCAAGCACTTGGGCCGTCTTCCTTCACTTTCCCAGGCCACAGCAGAGAGCTGGATCAGAAGTGGAGCAGCCAGGACTTGAACCAGCACCCACATGGGATGCCAGCACTGTAGGCGGCAGCTCTATCCACTATGCTACAGCACTGGCCCCATCTTTATTAATCTTTACCTCATCCATCTGCCTTTGGTCTTGACATTCCCATTCTGTAATATATCTTCAATGTTGTCAGAGAGAGGGCTTTCTTAAAATCAAATTAAAACATGTTCATGCCCAGCTTATGAACATACAGATGGCCACCATCATTGGCAGCATCAAGAACTATCCCAGGAGCAAGCATTGTGGGGTAGTGGGTAAAGTCACCGCCTGCTATGCCAGCATCCCATATAGGTGCTGGTTCGAGACCTGGCTGCTCCCAACTCCCTGCTAATATTCCTGGGAAAGCAATGGAAACGGCCTAGGTGTTTGGGTCCCTGCCACCCAGATGGGAGACCCAGAAGAAGCTCCTGGCTCCTGCAATCTGCTTAGCCCAGTTCTGGGCATTGCAGCCATCTGGGGAGTGAACCAATGGATGAAATCTCTCTCTCTCTCTCTTTCTCTCCCTCTCTGACTTTCAAATAAATAAATACACCTTTAAAAAAATCCTAGGAGGCTGGTGCTGTGGAGTAGTGGGTTAAAGCCCTGGCCTGAAGCACTGGCATCCCATATGGGTGCAGGTTCAAGACCCGGCTACTACACTTCCTATCCAGCTCTCTGCTATGGCCTGGGAAAGCAGTAGAAGATGGCCCAAGTCCTTGGGCCCCTGTACCAGCGTGGGAGACCTGGAAGAAGCTCCTGGCTTTGGATCAGCACAGCTCCGGCCATTACAGCCAACTGGGGAGTGAACCATCAGATGAAAGACCTCTCTCTGCCTCTCCTTCTCTCTCTGTGTAACTCTGACTTTCAAAGAAATAAATAAACAAATCTTTAAAAAAAATCCCAGTGTAGAGAATGAGATCCTTCCAGAACCTACTTGTCTTGATTCCTAACTGTCAATTTCTAGTTCATATCTCATGAAGAGCTACTCATCTCTTGAGTGGAATCTTTCTTAACTTCCTCTCCACTTAGAACTCTTTTTTCCTCCCCTCTCTCTCTTCTGTGAAGACTCACCTGAAAGTTCACCTTTTCAGGAAAGCTTTCTGTGCCCACCCTAGGGTAGAGCTGAAAATTCCTCTTCTGAGCTCCAATCCTGTGGTGCCTACCACACTGAATTACAGTGCCCTAATAGTCCATCTATTTGTTTTACTTGTCAAGAAAATGAAATCAAAGATTGTGTTCTGGGTCAGCCTTCAAATTCTGCTTCTTGCATATACCCAACACTTTAATTTTTAGGAAGAAGATAGGAAAGAGGATGGAGAATGATTCAATGGGACAGACGGGCACAAGCAGAAATCTGGCTATCCAACGTGGTAATTATACAAGTAACTTAAATGGTAGGATGTCTCTCCATAAAGGAAGTCATCAGTACATTTCTAAGAGATGTTTCAAGAATAGAGAGTGTTGGTCTGTCCATGGTAAAAGGAAAAAGAACTCTTGGGTTCTAGAGGTCTTTGGCCAGAGGCCACAAAAATGGTAGAATGTGGGCGTGGATACATTCTCATTGGCTCCTGTGAGGGGATTTCAAAAAGTTTATGGAAATGTGGACATATTGCAAAGGTTGCTAACATGCCTCACTACAGCCTTATATGAATAGAGAGAAGAGCAGTATTGACACTTTATTCTCAATTCTTTAAAAAAAAATGCAGCTAAACCTGGGATTGATTTTTTTGTTTTTGTTCGTTCAATACTTACTTAATGTTACATGTTAAGCAACAGGATTTTACAATTCACTAGTTCTTCACTTACACAGAATTAAGCAATAAAAATCCATTCTCTTCCAAAATGCCAAGAGCCATGGCTATGCACTGGTAAGTGAGTGAACCTATTGAGTGATTCAGTCAACACATTGATTTCTTGTTTTTCCAAATATCTATTTCTTTGTAATATGCGGAGACTCCTTAATAAACTCCAAAGCTCTTTCTCCTGAGTTTCTGTAATTTCTTGTTTTCTTCTTCCTTCTGCTCAGACTTGAGACTCAGGACCCAATTGGCATTCGTATTACTAGAACCTTTAGGCCAGAACCAGGGACATCACGCCTGAGATCCATTGTGTCTTGGGATTCTGAAGTAGATCCTATAAAAATCAAATGTGGGGGCAAAAAGGAGCTGCATATCATCTTTAAAACATCCTTGAGAAATATGGGAAGTCTTCAAAGAATTAGTGAAAAATTTGCATTATGAAGAAGCATAAATTCTAATTTTTTGCAACTAAGTAAGCTTACTTTCTAATTCTTTTTCATAAACTTTTGGAAGTACTGTTGTGTATATATTTATGTGTGTGTATTTATATGTATAACAGTCTAATCATTCTTAATCCTAAAATCTGAAATATAAATTGCTCCAAGACCTGAATATTTTTGAGTGTCAGGTCAGTGCTCCAAAAATTGCGGATTTCAGAGCATTTCTGATTTTCAGATTAGGGATTCTCAACCAATAAAGCCTGGGCAAACATTTCAACACCTAGTGCTGGTCCTAAGCATTTGAGATAAAGGATGTCCAACCTGTATTACTTCAAGATGACCTCATCTTTAGGTTGCCATGGAGCCTAGTGATCAACATGTCACATGGCATAGACCCGGATGGAACAGATGTAAAGAGTGGAAAACAATGCGCCCTCAACAGCCTATAAATCCACAGTAGATAAAGTGCCGATATTCTGTAGAGCTCTACAAAGGGCTTCCGCATCCTCCAGGGCCAGAGAGGGCAAGAATTGCCTTGCTTGGAAGGGTTGATGGGGACAGGTCAGGAAGTATCTAACTTTCTGCCCAATCTCAGAAACTAATCCATGAGCCACGGGTTGCAGCAGTAGGATGATTATCTCCTAAATGTTTCCCATCCTGAGCCTCTTAGTCAGACCACTGCATCCTAATGGGACAGTAGTGAGGAAGAGCTGATTGGGAGACAGCAGGGTCTTCTTGGACCCATCATGAAGGCCTCATTCATCTGTCTTTCCATTTCTTAGCTGTGCCAGTGGAGTCCTAGGGCTGTTGTACAGATGTCAGAGGTGGCCATGTGGAGGGGCCAAGAAAGAACACACACATACTTGCTATTTTCTTAGCTGTTAGTGAACTTGTATTGTACTTGTTACTTTGTTACTTTGATTAAAAAAAAAAAAAAGCAAAACAGCACTACCATTACCAACTCTGAAGTCACCATTATCAAAAGCTACCTTGACAAAAAAAAATTATTTACCAGGCCCTGGGACTTATAAGCATTTGAAATAAAGGATGTCCAGCTTGTATTAATTCGAGATGACCTCATCCCTAGGTTGCCATGGAGCCTAGTGATCAACATGTCGCATGGCATAGACCCAGATGGAACAGATGTGAAGAGCGGAAAACAATGTGCCCTCAACAGCCTACAAGACCACAGTAGATAAAGTGCCGATATTTTGTAGAGCTCTACAAATGCTTTTATAAACATTATGTCAGCAACCCCCAAAATTCCATAAAGAAGTATAATTATGCTATATATTCCATATATCTATCTATCTATCTATCTATCTATATACACATATATATCTTCCATATGGAAGATCAGAGGCTAAAAAACCACCCAGGTTCACATAGCCAGGATGTAGCAGAGCCAGGATCTGAAGTCAAGTGTGGCTCCCCAGCCTGGGATGCTGACCATCTTATCATAAAACTGCAACTCCCTGAACTCCATCTGCCACCATTGTTATTCTTGCCCCCTTCCACTTAGCTCCTTTCTGCACCATGAGGGGACTTTGTTCTATAGATTTTCTTTGTTCCAGAACCAGCCACAAGTGCATCTTGGATTCCAGCCCCACTGTGCCCTGCACTGCAGCTGCTGAATCCAAGGACGATATAGTTTTTCACTCTGTTCATAGCAGCAAGAATTTTGAGGAAGAACACTGTTCTGAGAAACTACTTTGCTTGCCTGGGATCTCTCTTTTTTTTTTTTTTTTCCTTATTCCTCGATTGCCCAATTGCTTGGTGGTCTTCTATTTGCTGTTAAAGACTATGCCTGCCTTAGAAGTGAATGCAATCACAATGTTGTGAGTCATAAAGCAGATCTCTAAACACGAAATACTCGAAATGAGGCAGAGTATGTTTTCTGATCACAAGGCAATCCAATTACAAATCAGCAATGCACTGATAACAGAAATCCTTTGAGGGGCCAGCCCCGTGGCTCACTTGGTTAATCCACCACCTGCAGTGCTGGCATCCCACATGGGTGCCGGTTCTAGTCCTGGCTCCTCTTCCAGTCCAGCTCTCTGCTGTGGCCCAGGAGTGCAGTGGAGGATGGCCCAAGTGCTTGGGCCCTGCACCTGCATGGGAGATCAGGAGGAAGCTCCTGGCTCCTGGCTTCGGATCGGCACAGCTCCGGCTGTTGTGGCCATTTGGAGAGTGAATCAATGGAAGGAAGACCTTTCTCTCTGTCTCTCTCTCTCTGTCTGTAACTCTACCTCTCAAATAAATAAATAAAATCTTAAAAAAATAAATCCTTTGAACACTTGAAAAATACAAAATCAAATTCTAAATAAGCCAGTGACAAAGAGGGAATCTCAAAGGAAACAATAATTAATACATTTAATGGAATGAAAATACAGTACATCAAACTTGGTAGGCAGCACTAAAGCAGTGTTGAGAGGGAAAGTGATAGCTTTAATTACATATAGTAGAAAAAGGATTCAAATCAATAATCTAAGCTAATGCCTCAAGAGCATAGAGAAAGAAAAGCAAAATAAACTTAAAGCAAGAAGAGAAAGGAGATAGCCGGCGCCGTGGCTCAATAGGCTAATCCTCCACCTTGCGGCGCCGGCACACCGGGTTCTAGTCCCGGTCGGGGCGCCGGATTCTGTCCCGGTTGCCCCTCTTCCAGGCCAGCCCTCTGCTATGGCCAGGGAGTGCAGTGGAGGATGGCCCAGGTGCTTGGGCCCTGCACCCCATGGGAGACCAGGAAAAAGCACCTGGATCCTGGCTCCTGCCATCGGATCAGCGCGGTGCGCCGGCTGCAGCGGCGGCCATTGGAGGGTGAACCAACGGCAAAGGAAGACCTTTCTCTCTGTCTCTCTCTCTGTCCACTCTGCCTATCAAAAATAAAAAAAATAAAAAAATAAAAAAAAAAAAGAAGAGAAAGGAGATAATAAAAAGATCAGTGAAATTTAAAACAGAAGAACAATATAGAATCTCAAAGAAACAAGGAACTAGTTCTTCACAGATACCAATAAGATATATAAAAAAAAAACTCTAGCAAAATTGACAAAGGAAAAAAAGATTAGATAAATTATCAATATCAGGAATGGATGGGGTTATCACTAAGACCTTGCAGGCATCAAAAGTATAAAGAGGGAATATATCTGCAAATCTACACTCATATACACACCAGTTCAATATCTTAGGTGAGGCAGACCAGTTCCTCGAGAAACATAAACTAGCAGAACTCCCTCAATATGAAATAGATAATTTGAGGAGTCCTATAATTACTACAGAAACTGACTATGTATCTAAAGGTCACACAGTTTCTAACAAATTCCCAGAAAGATATTTTGTAGATAGAGACAGAATTATTCTCAAAGTTTTGTGAAAAGGCAATGAACTTCAATAGTTTAAACATGTTGAAAAAGAAGGCTAAGGTGGGCGTGGTCATCTCTCAGGAGTTACTGTAGAGTCGTCTTCACAAGACTGCCTGATGTTGCAGGAGGAACAGCACACATGTAAATCAGGGAATAGAACAGTAAGCCCGGAAACAGGCTTATGCAAGCCTGGTGAACTTGATTTTGACAAAGGTATGAAAGCAAGTAAAAGGAGGAAAGAGAACACTTCCAACAAATGGTTGGAACAAATTGGATACATGTGGGCAAGAGAAGAAAGAACAACAAAAAAGAACTACCATCGCCATCACACTTCTTACATTGAACTTAATGTAGGCTGAATCACAGGTTTAAATGAAAAAGATAAAACCATTTTCTTTAAATATAACAAAATCAGGGAAAGTCTTTGGGTGCAGAGCTAGGCAAAGAGTTCTCATATTTGACAAGAAAGCGCATATTTAAAGGAAAAGTTGAAGCTCACAAAAAAAATGAGGAGTTGTTCTGAGTGAAAACCCTTAAGAGGAAGAAAAATACAAGATACAAACTGTAAGAAAATTTTGTACACCATATATATGACTAAATGCTAGTATCTGCAATATATAAAGAACTCTCAACACTCAATAGTACAAAAGAAATTCCAGCTACAAAACGGGATAAAGACATGAAGAGATATTATACAGATGGCGAGTAAGCACATGAAAAGCTGTTTTGCATCCTTAGCACAGGAAAATGAAAATCAAAAGAGTTAGACACTTTGACACACCTTCCAAAATGACTAAAAGTATTTTTTCTAATACAGTGCTAACACAAAATGCTGATGAGGACGTGGATAAAGTGGACCGCTCATGTATTGCTCGTGGGAATGTGAAATGGTCCACTCACTCTGGAAACAATTCTGACAATTTCTTAGCAAAGTAAACATGAAAGGACCGTATGACTCAGAAATTACATTCTTGGGCATTTGTCCCAGAGAAATGAAAACTTGTGTTTGCGTGAACACCCTGCGTGTGAATGTTTATAAGCAACTTTGCTGAAACTTGAAATGACCCATGATTCTTCGATAGCTAAATAGAAACAAACAGTGGCTCACCTATGTTACAGAAAAGGAATAAACTATAGATACACATAACAGTGTGGATGAATCTAGAGAGACTTACACTGAGTGACAAAAGTCAATCAAAAGTCACATACTGTGTGATTTCATTTATATAGCATATGTTGAACGGAGAACAGATTGGTGATTGTCAGAGGTTAGGGAAAGGGGAGGAGTGACAGGAAAATGGGTGTGCCTGAAGAAAAGCAATGTGAGTGATTTTTGTGTTGATGGAAATTCTCCTTTTTTTTTTTCCTGTAGCCATGTTGCTGTTATTATACTGTCGCTTGGAGAAACTGGGTGACAGACACTATGTTGTTGTTTTATGTCTTCACAATCTTCAAGGAGAGAGGTGTGATGGGGAAACGATGCACGGATTTCAAACATTTTTGCACCAAAATAGGCTTGCTTTTTAATTCCATTTAACACGAACCTTTTGAAGTATCCTTCTAGTCCATTTTAAAGATGTATGTGAATCTACAAGTATTACAAAATAAAAGTTTAATAAAATTTAAACATTGCAGGGGGCTCTGTATAATTAATATCATTGGGTGCAGGCCGAATGGTGTGAGGACAGCCAACACTTTTAGAAACAAGATAAGGGTTAGAATCAGTGCCCAGTCTCTCGGGTGCCTGACCTAGGGTCAGTCAACTCAGTGCGAGGATCCTCTTGTCCTCCTCGCCTGGAGATGGGGAGAATGAACCAAGACTGTCCCGGGGAGGGGAATCCAGGTAGTGAAAAAGCAAAGCACCACTGGCTTTGTAGACTGTGAGTCCCGGCACCTAAAGGGAGGAGAGACCGGGGTTTGAAAAGACTTCAGGGTCGACCGGCACTGAGATCTGAGAGATCATGAAAGTGGACTTGAGCATGAAAGAGGACCAGAGTCGGAGGCTCCCTGGAGAGAACCCTCTTCCTGAGCAGTGATCCTGCCTCTGATTCACAGGGCAGAGCGGCACCGGCGAGGGTGCAGCTCCAACAGAGTCCACCAGGGTCAGGTACTAGCAGACAGAAACCACATTTTGAGTGTGAATGGCCTGATTTTCTTTCTTTCTGGGTATTTTTTTATTTTTCTGGTCACTCTGTCCTGACAGAAGATGAGTTTTCGCCATTTGATGCCACACAGGTGGCCTTCCCCTTGGGAGAGTTGACTTGGTAGCAATGGACAACCCCATGTACCGGACTGTTCCACCGTCCAGGTGAGCAGGAAACGGCAGGTGTGCCTCTGATTGTGAAAGACAAACCTCCGTCAATGATGGCTTTTGTTCAGTGTGTTCAAAGGAGGAGCCAGAAGAAAGGGCGCTGTGCCAGCCTCTTTCTTCCCTAGGTCCGCTGTACTGCCTCAGGACGATCGAACCCAGAATGCATGAGCCTGGATTGGGTATTGATTACCTATGTGAAGTCGCATGTGTATTTTAGCTGTCTTGATCACATTTGCTCCCTAAGGATGTCCCCATCTACATGATTCCCAAATGCCTGGACAATGAGATTAGTAGCACCTGCTTTTAGGTCCTGGTTTGGGGGCCATGAGTATGTTGCTGGGATTTGAACTCCATGAAGGCAGAGATGACGTTGTCTCCTTGGTCGCCTACTGATGCTGACCATCTGGAACAGGGTCCTCCAAGTGGATGGATGCTTAGTGAAGAAATTAACAGCTCTACTCTCCCTCTGTGCCATCAGGATATGCCTGGACCTCTCCTTCTCCACCTGACACTCCAGGAGACCCTCTGCTTATCTCCCCTGGGAAGTAAGGCTCTCAGCTGTGGTTCCATGTCCCGGTCTCTCAGCTGGGCCAGATGGTCATGGCTACGCTGGTGTGCTTGAAAGGAAGATACATTATGAAAACAGGACATGCTCAGTGCAGGTCCCTGTGGGAGGGATAGTGAGCTGGCACCTTCTCGCTCATGTTCCTAGGGAATTTGTGTAACAACTGACTCCAGGTCTGAGTTTTGTTCCTTACCAGCTCCGGGTCCCTAAGACACAAGCGCTGAGTATTTGTTAAGTGACAAGCACTATTTTAGGTGCCCAGTGAGGAGAAGAAGAGGTAAAATCTCTAACACCCCCCCCCCCCCCAGATTCAGCGTTTCAGTGGAGGGAGCTGCATGGTAATAGTTGTTGTAAATAACCAGGACAATTTCTGGTAGTAATGAATTCTATGAAATGGTTGGCTCATTTAATGAGTTTGTGCAACAAATATTAACTGTGCACCTCTGTGAGACAGAGATTGTTCTAGGTGCTAGAGATAGAAGAGGGAGAGGGAAGAAATGAAATATTTTTCTCATAGGATCTACATTCTAGCAAGAGGGATGGACAATAAAAAATGGCTCTCATCCAAAAATCAAAAAATAACAAATGCTGGCAAGGACGTGGGGAAAAGGTTCCCTAGTACACTGTTGGTGGGAATGTCAACTAGTACAACCATTATGGAAGACAGTGTGAAGACTCCTCAGCAAGTTGAAATGGATCTATCATATGACCCAGCCATGCCACTCCTGGGAATGTACCCAAAGGAAATGAAACTGGTGTATGAAAGAGTTCTCTGTACCCCCATGTTTATAGCAGCTCAACTCGCAAGAGCTAAGATAATGGAATCAACCCCAATGTCCATCACCTGATGACCAGATAAAGAGACTGTGGTATATATGCACTATGGAATAATACTCATCCGAAAAAAGAATGAAATCCTGTCTTTCTCTACAAAATGAATGCAGTGGGGGACCATTATGCTTAGTGAAATAAGTCAGTCCCCTAAAGACAAATATCACATATTTTCACTGATTTGTGTGGTAGCTAATATACAGAGTATGAAAACAGTAATGTTTATAAGTGAAACTGACATTTTGATATTTTATTATTGTTTATAGCCCTTGTCTATATTCTCAAGGAGCAGTGGCTTTTCCACATACTACTTGTTGATTTTTGTATTTAGTGGAGAGTTAAGCTTGCGATCATAAAGTAAACCGAAAGTATATCATTGTAAAAATTAGAAGAAAAGTAAAAAAGGAAGGGAGAGGGCAGGTGGAGTGAGGGAGGGTAGGGTGAGAGGTATCATTATGCTCTTAAAACTGTATATATGAAATACATGAAATTTGTTCATCTTATACAAATTGAAAAAACCATAAATCCAAAAAAATTAAGAAAAAGACATATATGTTGGGTGGTGAAAAGGAATGCATATGTTGAGGATGAAGACAAAGCAGATGAAGCATGAATTTTTAAATCCATGCACACATTTTCCATAATACCCATTTTCCGTAAACTCTTTGAATGCTCCTTGTCTGCATAAATTTCAATTTATTGCACCAATTTCAGATAAATGATTTAATTTCATTTTTTCCTGTGACCATTTTTGTCCTGGTGTGTGTGATCTTAGACAATGTGGGTGAGGGAAAGTCTCTCTGAGCTGGTGACAGGCCCCTGTGCAGAAGCATAACCTGTAAAATCTGTCTCTGCTATTGGGTACTAGTGAGGACTAAAGGAGCTGCTAAATTGGAATGCATCCAACCCAGTGATGGAGCCCAGAACACAGCCAGGAACCAAGGCTGCTGTGACTGCTACTATTATCATCATTGCTGCTATTAGTACGGGTGGCGGTCTGTGGTTGTTGGAATGATCCGGAAGAGCCAAATAAGAGTCACCATTCCTCCCACTAGAGTCTCATGGGAAAGTCTCTACATGATGCCTAGGATGAGCTTAGAAAAGATGAGAAAAAAATTTTTTTAATTCAGTCATAGTAGCATCTCTTGGAGGCTGAAACTTTAATTTAACCAGGGGAGGGTGCCCATTTCCAGGCTTTTCAACTTGTGTTGATGGCGGGGCTTTGTGGTATGTATATGTGTGTGAGGCCAGAGACTCCTCCAAGCATGGGGCCCGTGGCTGCAGCACAGGACCGGGTTTCATGTTCTGAAGACACTGGGGCTGTCTGGTCTACCCCCAGGGAGGGCATAGGAGGTTGCCTGAACTTCCCCAGAGACCCCACTTATTGCCTGCAACCTGGAACCAGCACAGCTCATTTAGTCATTGGCTCAGCTACCTAGAGAAACTTCGCAGTCAGAAGTTACTGGTGGGGGCTGGCGCTGTGGCGCTGCTGGTTAATGCTCTGACCTGAAGCACCAGCATCCCATATGGGTGCCAGTTCTAGTCCTGGCTGCTCCTCTTCCGATCCAGCTCTCTGCTATGGCCTGGGAAAGCAGCAGATGGCCCAAGTGCTTGGGCCACTGCACCCACGTGGGAGACCTGGAAGAAGCTCCTGGCTTCTGGCTTCGGATCAGTGCAGCTCCGGCCATTGTGGTCAATTGGGGAGTGAACCATTGGATGGAAGACCTCTCTCTCTCTCTGCCTCTCTTCTCTCTGTGTAACTCTTGACTTTTGAATAAATAAATAAATAAATAAATATTTTTTTTAAAAAAGAAGTTGCTGGTGATGAGAACGCAGCCGTACGTTGCTGAGACTAATGATGGGGGAAAAATAAAACGTTCCCAGCTGAGGCCAGAGGCTTCCGGCACAAGAGTGGCCCTTTGTCATCGCCACTCTGGATGCGTGGGCTTTACAACTGGGATAACAATGCTATCGACTGTCTTTGCCAAAACCACGCTGTGAATTCATGATGACTGAGGCGGCAGAAATCAGAAGTATGCCTTTCAAACTGACGCCCACAAAAATCTCAGGCATGATGATTGTGTCAGCCTGTGTCTAAGCTGGAAAATAGAAATGATTTCAAATGTAAACTCTCCCTGATCTGCATGGTTTGACTTAGGATTTTTTTTTTTTACTTTATGATGGTGCAAAAACAATGTTATTCAAGAAAAACCATACCTGGCATTTTCAATTGCGATCTTCGCCTGGGCTGGAGGAATGTGGGGCGATTTTATTTTGCAGTGCTGGGCACTGACAGTGAGTGCAGCTGCCAGTCAAGTTCAAGATCACCAAGAGGAACAACCCACGCTACAGGTGCTCTGTTGCTAAGTTGGGGTGTTAGGTAGGATAGGTGTGTTGCATGCATTAATTTACAAAATTTTCAACCTAAAATGCATTGATTGCCATGGAATGCCATTGTCAGTTGAGGAACATGTATATAAAACAGAAGGAATTTGGGGCCAGCGTTTTGGTGCACAGGATTAAGCCAACACTTGTGATGCTGGCATCCCATATCAGAGTCTTGGTTTGGGTCCCGGCTGCTCTGCTTCCGATTCAACTCCCTACTGATGCACCTGGAAAAGCAATGGAAGATGGCCCGAGTACTTGGGCCCCTGTACCCATGAGGGAGACCTAGATAAAGCTCCTGGTTCCAGGTTTTGGCGTGACCCAGTCTGACATTGGCAAAACCCAATGGGAATCCAACAGCCATGGATTTCTTAGAAATACAGCTGCCTTGTAACACACAGCCAAGAAAAGGAAGAACAATAAGACCATCTGATGGTGAAGAAGTCCAGAGCCCGTGGCCTGCTAGCAGCCACTACTTTTTTGTTGACCATAGCTATGTGCTAGCACTGTGGGAAGACAGTTTCTACCAAGGCCAGTAGCGGAATTCTTCTAGACAAATGCTTTGGTTGTACATATGCTGTTAGCTCCATTTGGTGGCCACAACACTGAGGCAAAGCAAGGCTAAGTGACCTACCTTCAGATGGAGCTCCTAGATGGCCGGGTCGTTCTTTGAACTAAAGTAAGCCAGATTCTTAAGTCAGTGGCTTTAATCCCCTGTGTGAAGAGAAGAAGAAACACAACATATTTTTCCAATTTGACTAACTTTATTCTGTGGGCAAACCTATTAAACCATATATGTAATACGTTGTTTATTAAGGTACAGTTGCATGCCTTAGATTCAACCCAGAACTGTGTAGTTCCACGAGTTTTTTTTTTTTTTTTTTTTTTTTTTTTTTTTTTTTTTTTGACAGGCAGAGTGGACAGTGAGGGAGAGACAGAGAGAAAGGTCTTCCTTTCGCCTTTGGTTCACCCTCCAATGGCCGCCGTGGCCAGTGCGCTGCAGCCGGCCAGTGCGCTGCAGCCGGCGCACCGCACTGATCCGATGGCAGGAGCCAGGTGTTTCTCCTGGTCTCCCATGCGGGTGCAGGGCCCAAGCACCTGGGCCATCCTCCACTGCACTCCTGGGCCACAGCAGAGAGCTGGACTGGAAGAGGGGCAACCGGGACAGAATCCAGCGCCCCGACCGGGACTAGAACCCGGTGTGCCGGTGCTGCAAGGTGGAGGATTAGCCTAGTGAGCTGCGGCGCCGGCCTCCATGAGTTTTGATGAACACATTCTGTGGGGTCACAAGCATCATAAGCCACGGGCCAACTCCATCACTCCCCCAAATCCCTCCCTGCCCGTTGTTGGTCCTCCCCTCTCCCTCCTCCCATCCCCTGACAACCACTGATCTATTTTTCTGACTCTACAGTTTTCCATATAAGTGGAATCACTTGTTTGTCTGTTTTCACTTGCATAATGCATAGGCTCATCTGTTTTTAAAGCTATCTCCCAGGAGATTGCCCTGCTGTTTATTGCTGACTGGGCAGGTGTTTGAGCAGTCCTTCCTCCCCGACTTTAGAAATGTTTGTGGACAAATTTGAAAATTTCTCTGTGGCTCAGTTTTCTCATTAGTAAAACATAGATAATAATAGTGTCACCTAATAAGCTTGAGGTGAAGATTAAATAAGTTAACATAAGTAAAGAGCTTTGGCCGGCCCCGCGGCTCACTAGGCTAATCCTCCACCTAGGGGTGCCGGCACACCGGGTTCTAGTCCGGTCGGGGCACCGGATTCTGTCCCGGTTGCCCCTCTTCCAGGCCAGCTCTCTGCTGTGGCCAGGGAGTGCAGTGGAGGATGGCCCAAGTGCTTGGGCCCTGCACCCGCATGGGAGACCAGGAGAAACACCTGGCTCCTGCCATCGGATCAGTGCGGTGCGCCGGCTGCAGCGCACTGGCCGCGGCGGCCATTGGAGGGTGAACCAACGGCGAAAGGAAGACCTTTCTCTCTGTCTCTCTCTCACTGTCCACTCTGCCTGTCAAAAAAAAATGAGCTTAGACAGCAACAGACATAAATTATTATATCACTATTACCATGATTATTATTACTGCCACTATTATCAATATTGCTGTTGTGCTATTTACAATAATTTAAAATTTATTTGAAAGGCAAGCACATACAGAGACAGAAAAACAGATTTAGAGAGAGAAAGAAAGAAAGAAAAAGAGAGAGAGAGAGTTCTTCCATGTTCTGGTTCACTCCCCAAATGCACACAACAGCTAGGGCTGGGCCAACTGAAGCTAGGATATAGAATTGCATCTGAGTCTCCCACATGGGTGACAGGAACCCAATTACGTGGGTCCTCATTGCTGCCTCCAGGGTGTGCAGTAGCAGGAAGAAGGCATCCCAAGCTGCATACTAACCACTAAGCCCCATGTTCACCTCCTACCTGTTTTATTTGAATGAATGATCAGGGCATTATGGAGGGCTGTGGGAAACAGCACTTGGGCATAGTGAACAAAGCACGGGTTCAAGATTTGGACCAAACTTGCAGTACTTAAGGCATCTTAAAGAAACTGCTTCATTCACATGATTCTTTCTTGTTGACTCATGTGAGTAGGTTCTTGTCTTTCTGCCCAGCATCCATGCCTCTTCCTGGCAACCCCTTCTTCTGGGAACTGATGTTGACTTTGTACAAACATTTCTCATGTGTTTTCCAAGGGCTGGCCTTGCCCACTGCACCAGTATCAGGCCTATGACCCAACTCTAACCAGTTAGAGCTTGTGTACCTTTGACGGTGTATAGGTGGTTCAGGCATGGAAACCTGGCATGGACCAGTCCAGTGAAGATCCTCCTTGGAATATTACTAGGCCTGCCAGTAGTAAGATGCTGCATTCTGCTGGTTTCCTAACCTGTTAGGTTTTGAACTGGGAGCTTGTAGCAGCATCATGAGGGAGGATCCCATCTGTGAATAAAATCAGTACCAAGGGCCAGCGCCGCGGCTCAATAGGCTAATCCTCCGACTCGCAGCGCCGGCACACCGGGTTCTAGTCCTGATTGGGGCGCCGGATTCTGTCCCGGTTGCCCCTCTTCCAGGCCAGCTCTCTGCTGTGGCCCGGGAGTGCAGCGGAGGATGGCCCAAGTGCTTGGGCCCTGCACCCCATGGGAGACCAGGAAAAGCACCTGGCTCCTGCCATCGGATCAGCGTGGTGCGCCAGCCGCAGCGCACTGGCTGCAGCGGCCATTGGAGGGTGAACCAACAGCAAAGGAAGACCTTTCTCTCTGTCTCTCTCTCTCATTGTCCACTCTGCCTGTAAAAAAAAAAAAAAAAAAACAAAAACAAAAACAAAAACAAACAAACAAAAAAAAACACACACACACACAATACCGAGTGGCCGAGTGGAACAGACTTGAAATGAGGGGGTGGGTGGCTTTGCACTTGAGGGCACCACTGAAGTGCAAAGATCTCTGTGTTCTAACTACACGAACCAATATGTTCCATTTTTGTTGTTGTTCTGCTTAAACCCCTTGAAGTTAGATTTCTTTACTTGTACCCACAGGTGTCCTGACTTACAGATCTGTGAATTGTGGATGATAATACAAAATTGTTAAGATTAAATGGAATAATATCTGTGCAAAGCCTAAGACATTTTAAAAATCCTACCCAGTGGTAACAACTTGAAATTGTGGGGAAATTTTTGGGAGCGCTGAGCTGAGGGATGGAAAATGCTTTGAGAAGCTATTCAGTGAGTAAAAACGGTCTCCCCGACAAGTGACCAGCTAAGGTGCAATTAGGGTGTTAGAGGCCTGTTCAGTGGAAGCACTCCTACACCTCTTCCCCCTCACTACAGCTCTCTAGAGTCCATCATGTTACGTGAAGCAGCCAGGTGCAGCGGCGAGCAGGCCCAGCTGAGCAGAGAATGGTGCAGTGGCCAGAGAGCCCCTCTTCAGGTTCCCGCTGAAGTTCTCTGCCTCTTGGCTTTCTCAGACGTGGCAGAACGTGGCAATAACTCCTCCGCCTTGCTTTAGGACTGCGTTTTGATGAAAGGAGAAAAGAGGTGAGAGAAGTTTGGGAAGAGTGAAACATCACCATAGGTCAGTTATTTCCATGTATCTGTAGTTAGAGAAGCAGCAACATCTTTGTCTTACCCTTTCAATAGAGGACTTTATAGCCCTCTCCGTCAGGAGATGCAGTTTGTACTTTTTGCTCTTGAACCTGACTTTCACTGTGATTTGTTTGGGTCAATACAATGCAGCAGTGTGTGTTTTTGGCCCAACAGTCCAGCTCTGCTTGAGACTTCAGCATCCCACATTGGAGTGCATAGATTCAAGTTCTGCCTGCACTCCTGTTTGCAGCTCCCTGCTAAATCCCACCATGCAAGACAGCAAGTGATGATGGCGTGGGTACTTGAGTCCCTGTCACCCATTCGAGAGACGCAGGTTGAGTTCCTAGCTTTCTTCAGCATAACCCAGTCCTGGCTGTGGTAAGCACTCAGGGAGTGAACCAGTAGATGGGGAATCTGTCTATGTCTCTCTGTCCATCTATCTCTCAGCCTTTCAAATAAAGAAAACAAAGTCTTATAAATAAAAAGTAGAATATACTAGATGCATTGCTATGCCTATTCTGAGCCTAGATATCAGGAGGAGGCCTGATAGGACTCTATCAGTTACCATAGCCTAGGCTAGCCTTTAGAGAAGAACCATGCCAGCTGAACCCATCCCAGGCTAGCCAGCTCCCAGCTTACCCAGTAGCAGGTCATATATAAGTGCCCCACTGAGACCCAAAGAACCACTTCACTGGGCTCAACCCAATTTGCCAGTCCACAGTATTGTGAACTAAATAAAAGTGCTGCGTTAACTCACTGTGCTTTGAAATGATTTGTTACTTAGCAAAAGCTAACTATCCCATACCAAGTACAATCAAGCAGGTTGTCATATCAGTCACATTGTGTCTTTTTTTTATTTTATTTTTGACAGGCAGAGTGGACAGTGAGAGAGAGAGAGACAGAGAGAAAGATCTTCCTTTTGTCGTTGGTTCACCCTCCAATGGCCGCCGCGGCCGGCGCGCTGCGGTCGGCGCATGGCGCTGATCCGAACCCAGGAGCCAGGTACTTATCCTGGTCTCCCATGGGGTGCAGGGCCTAAGCACTTGGGCCATCCTCCACTGCACTCCCTGGCCACAGCAGAGAGCTGGCCTGGAAGAGGGGAAACTGGGACAGAATCCGTCGCCCCGACCGGGACAAGAACCTGGTGTGCCGGCGCCGCAGGCGGAGGATTAGCCTAGTGAGCTGCTGCGCCGGCCTCACATTGTGTCTTCTTACAAGGGACCCTCAGAGTGTCTGCTCTGCTGTGTATTCTCATGGTACGCAGGGTGAGTCATTCCCGTTGCCTCTTTCCAGCTAAAGACAAAATCAATGCTGAGGGTGACCAGGGCGGATTGTGTTAGGGTTGATGACCTTCAAGGTTCTTTGCAAGCTTGAAGGTTTACGAGGACTGTATAAATGTACGGTATTAGTATTATCATTATGCATAGAGTAGACATGTAATCAATAGGGGTGACACCACCGGAATAAAATTGTCAAGACCTGAACTGAAAGGGGATAATCCTCCAGATGCCCATTCACAGGGCTCACATCTGTGTTCTGCGAGACACACAGGTTGGAGTCTGGATGAGGTGACAAAGCTGACTGCTCTACCTGTGGACACAAGAGCTCACATGGTTGTTGAATCCGGTGGTGTTCAGAGGCTATCTAGGAGGCAAAGGAAGAAATCAGAAACCCGGGTGGGAGATAGTTTCTGACTTTCTACTCCCTCCATCTGCAGAGTTGAGGAACAAAGGCTGAGAATTTCCCAGGACTGAGGGTACGGGAATGCAATATTACCTTGTCAGTAGTAGAACCCAGAGGATCCCTGCCCAGTCATTAACACTGCACCATCTTTACAGGAATTCCAACCTGGCTCATCACAGATGTTGGTTTGGCCTGGTGATTGGGTGCGCTGTGGTGGGTATGCCATTCCAGGAGAGCAAAGAACTTACAGCCTTGGAATTGCTTGGTGCCTGAGTCTTCCTAGGTCAGTTTTTTAAAATGAGGGTTTTTTTTTTTTTTTTTTTTTTTTTTTTTTTAGCTCACATAAGTGTGGCTAGAGCCCCAGCTTGGGCTGCCAGAACAAAGTACCATAGACTGGGTGGTTTATAAACAACCCAAATTCATCGCTCACTGTTCTGGAGGTTGGAAGTCAAGATCAGGGCGCAGATAGGGTTGGATCCTGGTGAGGGCCTTTTCCAGACAGCAGACTGCCAACTTCTTGAATCCTCATGGTTGAAAAAAAAAATTAAAAAAAAAAAAACAATGTTTGGGATCCTTTGAAATGAGCACAATAATCTCCTGTATGAGGGCCTCTCCTTCACCACTTAACTACCTCCCAAAAGCCCTGCTTTCTGATGTCATATGTTGGGGTTAAGATTTCCTTTTTTTCTCTGAAGGGAGGAGAGAACCTCCACTTTGACTATGACCTTGTCTAAACAAGATAAGAGTCGGAGAACTCAGAGGGCTTCCATAGCCTTGGAAACTCATGACTGGAGCATAGGGAGATTACTGATGCCATAGACAGGAGTGTCAATTGGTAAAGTCAACAACAGGAGTCACTGTGCACTTACTCCTCATGTAGGATCTCTATCCTTAATGTGCTGTACATGGAGATTTAATGCTATAACGAGTACTCAAACAATATATTTCACTTTGTGTTTCTATGGGGGTGCAAACTGTTGAAATCCTTACTTAATGCATACTAAACTGATCCTCTGTAAAAAAAAAAAAAAAAAAAAAGAAATTATCAATTCCCAACTTGACTCTCACTGGGATTAAACATGACAATAGGTCTGCTCTGATTTCATCATCATTTAAAAAAATCATCTATTATTTTTCACTTTATGTTTCTGTGTGGGAGCAAACTGTTGAAATCCATACTTAATGTATACTAAGCTGATCTTCTGTATATTAAGATAATCGAAAATGAATCTTGATGTGAATGGAAGGGGAGAGGGAGTGGGAAAGGGGAGGGTTGTGGGTGGGAGGGACGGTATGGGGGGGAAGCCATTGTAATCCATAAGTCGTACTTTGGAAATTTATATTCATTAAATAAAAGTTTAAAAAAAAAAAAAGATTTCCTTTTTTTTTTTTTTTTTTTTTTTTGACAGGCAGAGTGGACAGTGAGAGACAGAGAGAAAGGTCTTCCTTTTTGCCGTTGGTTCACTCTCCAATGGCCGCCGCGGCCAGCACACCGCGCTGATCCGAAGCCAGGAGCCAGGTGCTTCTCCTGGTCTCCCATGGGGTGCAGGGCCTAAGTACTTGGGCCATCCTCCACTGCACTCCCGGGCCACAGCAGAGAGCTGGCCTGGAAGAGGGGCAACCAGGACAGAATCCGGCGCCCCGACCGGGACTAGAACCCGGTGTGCTGGTGCCTCAAGGCGGAGGATTAGCCTAGTGAGCTGCGGCGCCAGCTTGGGGGTTAAGATTTCAACACAACAGTTTGAGGTAGATGAAATGTTCAGTCCATAGTAGCTGGAAATTCGGAAAAAGCCATCCATCTCTTGGAACACCCAGTCATCCTTGGTATATTCATTCATTCATTCCTAATATCAGCATGCTCGTGCATATGCATATGGAGAAAAGCTTGGGCTCTGCAACTAAACTTATTTTTTCTTAATGAGTTAATTAATTAACTAATTTGAGAATAAGAGAGAGAGAAATTCCATCTGCTGATCTACTCCCCCACATGCCTGCAAAAGTCAGGGCTGGACCAGGCTGAAGCCAAGAACTAGGAACTCCATTTGGGTCTCCCATGTGGTGGGTAGGGACCTACATACTTGGACCATGGCCTGCTGCCATCCAGGGAATGTATTATCAGGAATCCAGATCAGAAGTGGAGCCAAACTTGAACCCAGGCACTACAATGTAGGAAGCAGGAGTCCCAGCCGCTGTGTTGAATGCCTGCCCCTGGAAGCAAAACTTCTTGAGTCAGAATTCCAGCTCTGCCACTCAGCAGCAGCGTGCAACTTTGAGAAAGTGTGAGCCATTCCTTCATCCCTGAAATGATGATGATGATGGTGATGAAGATGATGATGATAACAAACAATGAGTAATGGTGAGGATGAAGTTAATATGAAAAAATACTTAGAGTCATGCAAGTATGGAAAGACTCAACAAATATTAATTCTTCTTCTGTATTGAGATTCCACTCTACTCCAGGTTGCACAATGGGAGCAGAGCAGGCTGGGTGCAACAAAATGTGAAACGGCCCTTTAGGTCTCTAGGCCATGTTTCTACAGGAAAAGAGTGGAATGCACAAGCACACCCCGAAATATCAGCTTACAGGTTTCTAGGAGGACAAGAAAGGCAACAACGGGAAGGTTGTGATAGAACAGGTGCTGCAGGGGCTTCCTAGAGAGATGCTCAGGGACCAGGTAGCTAAGACCTGACACGGTGAAGAAGTGTTCAAGGCAGAGGAACAACAAACTGAAAGGCCCCAGAGTGCGGATGATCTTGACTTTAAGAAAAAGAAAGAGGCCAGCGCTGTGGCTCACTAGGCTAATCCTCTGCCTTGCGGCACCGGCACACCGGGTTCTAGTCCCGGTCGGGGCGCCGGATTCTGTCCCGGTTGCCCCTCTTCCAGGCCAGCTCTCTGCTGTGGCCAGGGAGTGCAGTGGAGGATGGCCCAAGTGCTTGGGCCCTGCACCCGCATGGGAGACCAGGAGAAGAAGCACCTGGCTCCTGGCTTCGGATCAGCGTGGTGCGCCGGCCACAGCGCGACGGCCGCAGCGGCCATTGGGGGGTGAACCAACGGCAAAGGAAGACCTTTCTCTCTGTCTCTCTCTCTCTCTCACTGTCCACTCTGCCTGTAAAAAAAAAAAGAGAAAAAGAAAGAGATAAAAAAAAACACATAAACGCAATTTAGTGAGAAAGGTACAGTAGTTGCGGGAAATGCCAGGAAGTAGGTGGGGCTTGCTTGTGTCAGTGACAGCACAAACACAGGAATAGGGATAACTATTAGCAGCAGAGTCACCTCACCGGGCAACAGAACTCCAGAACGTGATATTCCTACCCAACTACAATTTAATGACTATTAACATAGATTTCTCTATTTAAAAAAAAAAAAATGCTAGGTGATGGAATTTCAAATGCTTTCCCCATAAAGAAATGTGAAGTGTTTGAGAAGGTAGATGTAATTATTCTGATCAATGCACACATATGTCAAAACAGCACATGGTACCCCAGAAGTATGCACAATTTTTATGTTTCCATTACAATTTTTAAATAAAGATTTTTAAAAGTATAATAGGCCGGCGCCGCGGCTCAATAGGCTAATCCTCCGCCTAGCGGCGCAGGCACACCGGGGTCTAGTCCTGGTGGGGGCGCCGGATTCTGTCCCGGTTGCCCCCCTTCCAGGCCAGCTCTCTGCTATGGCCCGGGAGTGCAGTGGAGGATGGCCCAAGTGCTTGGGCCCTGCACCCCATGGGAGACCAGGAGAAGCACCTGGCTCCTGCCTTCGGATCAGCTCAGTGCGCCAGCTGCGGCGGCCATTGGAGGGTGAACCAACGGCAAAAGGAAGACCTTTCTCTCTGTCTCTCTCTCTCTCACTGTCCACTCTGCCTGTCAAAAAAAAAATAAGTATAATGGGAATATCTTTATGCTTTTATTTCATTTCCAAACAGTTTACTCGCTGTTAGGGATTAAGTAACTTTGGCAAAGCTGCACACCGCTGTCTTTCACCCTTAACTCTGCAAGTGCTCTGGCCTCTGCTCGTAGCTCCCAGTAATTCCCTAAGGTCTTCCTGGTATTTAGGGCTCATTTTGGAGTCTGTACTCTGTCCTCGCTATCACGTCTTCTAGATGATTTTGTACTGGAACACTGGAAACCGCACGCCACGAAAGGAGAGAGTTAGTCTTAGAAGTCTGAACTCCCCCAGCTCCTGTTCTTCTGAAGTTGGTTCCTGTTAGCTTACATCTGCTGTGCTTTGGGAGTCAAGAAAGAGAGAGCCAGCGTGTGCAGGGAAGTCCTTCAGGCATAAGAACTTGCCAACATTCAGAGTTTCGTGGAACAAGGATACGGGGCCGGGGATATCACCATTGTTGAAGCAGAGGATTAACCAGCATCCATAACGAGTGAGGGTTTATGCGTGTATGAGTGCATGCCCTTGCATACGTAATGCAAGATCACAGGCTGTGTGGGGAACTTGAGCCATTGTGCTGCTCCCTTAGTCTCAGTTACTCGTTTGTGAGAAGAAATAAAAGATAACTTCTCAGGGGCCGGCACTGTGGTGTAGCAGGTAAAGCCACCGCCTGCAGTACCAGCAGCCCATATGGATACCAGTTCTAGTCCTGGCTGCTCCACTCGCGATCCAGCTCTCTGCTATGGTCTGGGAAAGCAGTGGAAGATGACCCAAGTTCTTGGGCCCCTGCACCCTTGTGGGAGACCCGGAAGAAGCTCCTGGCTCCTGGCTTTAGATTGCTGCAGCTCCAGCCATTGAGGCCATCTGAGGAGTGAACCAGTGGATGGAGGACCTCTCTCTCTCTCTCTGTCTGCCTCTCCTTCTCTCTCTGTGTAACTCTGACTTTCAAGTGAATAAATAAATCTTTAAAAAAAGATAACTTCTCAATATTATAGCAACGGATACCTACAACATACTTAATACAGGTCAGACACTGTTCCACTGTACATTTGAGTACATTTTTGCACCTTTATGTACATTCTTAACTGTAGATAAACCAAATAAGGCAGACACTCTTACTGTTCTTATCTCATAAGTGACGGTGCAGATGAACTGGAGAGTCAAACGAACTTAGCCGAAGTCACAAAGCATGTGGCAAAACTACCATTCAAATCCAACCTCCACTGCCCTGGCACCTCTGTAATGTACAGGAGGGATGCCCAGTGCATGTCCCATGCTACTTGTGTCTCACAATCTTCCTTCCTGACTCTCAGGGCGGTTTGAGCTGCTCACACAGAATGTCTTCTGCGCACCAATGACAATGACAATGTTTTATTTTCATCCCCCCGGCTCACCTCTGTGATCCCCTCAGTTAGCAGTCTGTAAACAATGGGGATACAGTAAGAAAAATACATCAGCGACATGCCAATGGAGGGCGCTGTGTCTCTCTTCTAGTGGCTGTGGTTGAAAGCAGATGAGATAAGAGAGATTCTGAACCACGAGTAGTTTGTGTGGAAAGAACGAAAGGGAATATTGATTTATCTCAAGGTTTTGTCCTCAGAAGATAGACAACACACCAGGCACATCATTCATAGTTCTGAAGTAGGTTCATTTTTTTTTTTCCAGATAGAGTTAGACAGTGAGAGAGAGAGACAGAGAGAAAGGTCTTCCTTCTGTTGGTTCACCCCCTAAATGGCCGGCTACGGCCGGCGCTGCGCCCATCCGAAGCCAGGAGCCAGGTGCTTCTTCCCATGGGGTGCAGGGCCCAAGCACCTGGGCCATCCTCCACTGCCCTCCCGGGCCACAGCAGAGAGCTGGACTTTAAGAGGAGCATCCGTGACTAGAACCCAGTGCCTATATGGGATGCTGGCGCCGCAAGGCAGAGGATTAACCAAGTGAGCCAGTAGGTTCATGGTTTCTATCCTCGCCTTTCTGCCCCATCAGAATAAAGCCAGCCTTCCCTTCATGCCCCACCTCGGAGGAGACTGTTCCTTTAGATTTGAGGCTGCTCATTGTCTTCGGAGGCCCCGAGGGGAAGCATCCTAGTCCCTTCCAGTTCAGCTCCTCTATGGTGCTTTGGGAGATTGAGTTAATAATTCAGAACTTTACTTTTTTTCTGGGTGAGTTCTGCTCACCGAGACAAAGTCATTCTTTGATTCATAGTATCTTTTTGGCCAAAACATAATGAAAATCTAAGCCATGCATCGTGCATGTTAGTGTGAACGTAGCCTCGTCAGTTCCAAGTACAGGGGAAAGAAAATCTCCAGAGGAAGATTCCCAAGAACCAGCTTTGCCTTTCTTTCTTCCACAAAGTGTCTTTCTTTCCAGTCCAGCGAGGTGCTAAATAAGAGTTTGGACTTCTGGGGGCCGCCGCTGTGGCGCAGTGGGTTAACGCCCTGGCCTGAAGCATCGGCATCCCATATGGGCACCAGTTCTAGTCCCGGCTGCTCCTCTTCCCATCCAGCTCTCTGCTATGGCCTGGGAAAGCAATGGAAGGTGGCCCAGGTCCTTGGGCCCTGCACCTTCATGGGAGACCCAGAATGAAGCTCCTGACTCCTGGCTTCAGATTGGCACAGCTCTGGCCATTGTGGCCAACTGGGGAGTGAACCAGTGGATGGAAGACCTCTCTCTCTCTATCTGCCTTTCCTTCTCTCTGTGTAACTCTGACTTTCAAATAAATAAATAAATCTTAAAAAAAAAAAAAGATTTTGGACTTCTGGTCAAAACAAAACGGTTCTGATTGCCTTTGCCACCTTTTTCGTGGGTATTCCTTAGTGGTGTTCTTTAAAAGCATAACAAGTAGTGCAACATTTCGAAGACACTAGAAGTCAAGAACAGTTTTTATTTACCAATGGCTTCATCTTTTACAGAAAGTGTTCCCAGTGACTTCCAACAGAACATTCAATACGACAAAGAAGTACAACTCAAAAGTAAGTGAACGCTGATAGAAAGACAAGGCAGAGGATGTGCAGTAGAACTCGGGGTAAGGTTGGAATACAATCCATCATGGCCGCCTTCCAGAGACGCTGAGATCTTTGACTTCTGCTGTTTAAGGAATGCTTACCAGCTCTCCACTGCTCACAATGCCCGTGACATAAAAACAAACCACTTTCTCCAAAAGACTGCAAATAGCCTTGGCACATAGATCTGATTGGAATTTATCTCTGAGGTCCTTACAAAGAGGATATTTGTGATTTGAAAAACAACGTCTTTAGTAACACCTTTTGTCTGTATTTAGTGATGGTTGCTGATAAACTCGGAAGCTTCTCCATCAAAGCATAATTTAGGAAAAAGCAATTTAGCATGAATCTGTGCGACACCCTCTAGTTCCTTAATCATCCAAGCCATCTAGTGACTTGGTTTTGTCCAGTGATATATTTTTGAAATTTCCAAAATCAAAAAGTACACTAAGGAATCTTCCATGGAGGCTTTCTTAATTGGTGCTCTGATAAATATTGAGTTGAGTTCAAGAGTTTATTTTGTGGCATTTTTTGGGTGGCATTTTAAATAATAGTGCAACTCCTTTTGTTAAAATCACACTATGATTTAATAGGCTGATATTCTAAGTGGGTGTGTAGGGGGCGTTGGCATCCTTGCACAGATGCCAAGGTGAGGGGAACCTAACAAGAATACATCCTGTACTATAGGGCAGCCTGATTCTTTCTGTGCTAAACCACAGGATCTCCTAGAGAACAGGGCAGGGTTATATTCATCAGAGCTGTAAAATTACTGATAAATTCCCTAAACTCTACTTAACTTCTTAACTTCTCTCTTTAAGAGAGAAAAACAGTGGCAATGTGAAATATCATTAAGGCAATCTTATCTAAAGAGCACATTCAGTTAAAATAGACTTTACAGGCTTTTTTTATTTTGGAAAAAAAATTGGTTTTTGGAAAGACAGAGTTACAGAGAGAGGGGGAAATACAGAGAGAGGGATCTTCTACCTGCTGGTTCACTCACAAAATGGTCACAATGGCTGGAACTGGGCCAGTCTGAAGCCTGGAGCTTGGAACTCCATTTGTGTCTCTCATTTGAGTGGCAGAGGCCCAAGCACTTGGACCATCTTCCCCTGCTTTCCCAGGTACATCAACAGGAAGCTGTATTGGAAGTGGAACATCCAGGATTTAAAGAGGTTCTTGTGGGCAGCCACAGGTAGTCACTCCCTTTGTTTACACTTAAACATATGAATGGAGACAATTAGGCTAGGGGAGATTCCGGGAAGAGGCAGGAGGAACCTAAACCTTTCACAAGAGATGATACAAATAATCAGTCACACCTGTAACCTTCATTTATCACCTAAGTGTTTTTATTGTAACCTTAAGAGCCGTTTTGATATGTAAATCTTTTGTGCTCCTCCTTGTAAACAACTGGTCATGTTTAAATACTACTGCATTTATTCAATAAACGAGCCTTGATCAGGACTTGTCTTGGCTCCATTCTTTGCGTCCTTGTCCCCGCATTCCCACTCTCTGTTTCAGGAAGACCCAGTTCATTGTGCCGCAGGCCGGCACAGTTCTGATATGGGATGCTGGTGTCTCAAGCAGCAGATTAACCTGCTGTACTTCAAAACAATTCCTTCTGATGAATTCTGAGTAAAAGAGCCAAGCAAAGTAACAATGGTTGTCTAGTTTTTTACCTGTTATTGATAATTTTGAGAAAGGCCACAACTGAGTACAAAGATAAGCTGAAATCATAAATGGTGATCCAAAAATTTTTTTAAAATATTTTAAGCTGCAGAATAAAGAATATACAGAAATCTATATCATAGTTTTCTTTGTCTTTTCTTTGAAGTAGAAGGTGAGGGTATTCAATGAGCAGACTGCTGGATAGAGAGGGATTAAGACGATATTGTGGCATGGATAATGTGAAGATGATTTAAAAGTGAATGCTGTTTCCTAAGGAGGTGAAATAGTGAAATAAGAGAAGTTGAGCCATGGTAGTTAGTCCATGAGATTATGGAAGTTCATAATCAGAAAAATTGAATAAAGTGATTCAAATTTAAAGACAGATAAGAATGTAGGTGATGACAAAGATCTGATTGAACAGACAGGGTTCTCCAGGATATTTTAGGGGTATCCTTTGCAGTGATATGAGTCGGAAGGAACACACATGAAATGCAGGGGATAAAAAGGATTAGGACAATGGGCAGAGGTCTAGGGACTGAATAAATGAGGTCTAGTGACAATAAATGGAGCAATGGGGACAAGAGTTCACGCAGGACAGTTGTCATTAGAGATTGAGAACTCACAACTGAGGAGCCAACTTGAGAAATTAAAATTAGCCAAGCATGATGAAAACACACTGTAAACCATTCTGTGTTACAAATTATTCGTTATCACGGAACTCAGGATGAAGATGCTGATGGGGATGTGAGTAACGGCGATGGTAGTGGAGATGGTGGTGATGGTGACAATTATGAAGGTGAGGATAATACTGATAATGACAGCAGAGAAGATGATGATAATGATGATAGAGGAGGTGATGATGGAGATAGTGATGATGGTGGTAGTGATGAGGGTGATGGTGGTGGTGACGATGATGAGATGACGATGGTAGTGGAGGTGATGATGATGGTGGGGTGATGATGATGGTGATAGTCTAATGATGGTAGTAGAGGTACTGATGATAGTAGAAGTGATAATTATGATGTTGTGGGTGGTGTAGTTGGTGAGATTATGCTCTTCCTGCTGACCAGAAAGAAGACAGCTTTCTCCACTACGTCTTGCTCTCATAATTTTTGTCATGTTTCCCCCTTCCTGGAATGTTCTTGCCCATCTCTGCCTCATTATATATCTAGAAAATGCCTTTCCATCCATCTTCTTCTCTCCATCTATGCCATCACTTTCTAGTCCAATGTGCTCTAACTTCTCAACAACTACAACAACATTTCAACGGGGCTCTCTGCATTCAACCTTGACTTTTCAATCTCAACTGCTCACCCAAACCTGTTCCCCACATGGCAGCCAACATGGTTGTTTAAATGTATGACTATATGCCTTAAAATCCTTTAAGCTAGGAAAACAAACAAAAACAAGATACCAAACCTGTTGGTTGGTTATACCCTGAAAAGTCCTTCATGGTGCAACCTCATTTTATACTTCTGTAGCTTGACCATGGAGCTCCAGCTACACTGATATCACTTCAGATCTTTGAATAACCCAAGCTTTGATCAACCTAGAGAGCTTTCAAAATAGCAACATTGACCATTCTTTTGACTGCTGTAACCCGAAACACTGGTACACCACACAGTCACTGCTAAGATATAAGTGTACCTCAGAAGCTTCATACAAAATGGAATTAAAAGATGTGTTTATTTTGGTGCAAAAAATCTTTGAAATCCATGCATAGAGGGCTCTTCAAAAGTTCATGGAAATGTATATTATGAAAAACTATGTGTAGATTTCAACAATTTCTGCACCAAGCTAAATGTATGATTTAATTCCGTTTTCTATGAATTTATTGCAGTCCCTTTGTGTATATATACTGTGTCAATGAATAAAAAGACACCATGAATATGTTTCATAGCATCTCTATTCCTGCATTTTCGGCAGTAGATTATAATTTCTTGTTTCTATATCTGTTGTCTCCACTAGAATATGATCTTCTTCAGGGCTAGAATCATGTCAGATTTATTTCCCCTTCCCAGGAACTGAGAATAGTGTCAGGTGAAAAGCATATACTCCATAAATACACGAATAAATGAATGAATGCCACTGTAGTGGGATCAACAGCCTGTCGGGTCAGGTGTCACCTGGAGGTTCAGCCGTGTCCTTGCCTAAAGTGACAATAAGCAACAAGGCCATGTAGTAATGGAAATGAACTTTTATTGTTGAGTGGATGAACCCAGCCTTTTTACCCTTGGATGGACTACTTTATCCTTTGTCATCTTTGAAAATATCTTGTGTATATTCTTCAGTTTGTTTGAAGCTTTCCTTTCCATATTTTCCCTCTGAAACCAAGGGAAGACAGAGAAATGACATTTTCATTGCCAAGATCAATTTGAAGTCCTCAGCAGGTGCTCACATTAATCACCTTCTAAGAGGCTTTCTCTTTCTGCCTCTCAGAGAAACCATTGTGAAAGGCAAAGGGGCCAGGGACTTCATTGATTCCCTTCCCACTGTATATGAATAGGTTCCCTTTATCTCACTGAAGAGGTATATTGTCACATAGCCTTGGTATTCAAGTCCTGGTACTTTGAACTGCCTGTGGCTCTCTTGAGCCAGGGCAACAAAAGCATGCAAATCTTGTCTCCAAAGCTCAGGGAGTAGAGAAAGCTGAGGTCGTGCATTCACTCCCCCCCATGAGAGCCAATTAGCTTTCTTCTGTTCAATGAACCAAAGCAGTCCCCATGACTGGGTGTCTACGTGGGGAAAGCCTCGTGACAGTCACAGAGAATGAAGAGATCAACAGCATGGTCTTTCCCTTTGGAGAGTGGAACAACATAATGGGGAGACAGGTGAATAAAGCACCAGGATAGAAAGTGTCTGGGGCTCTGATAGAATGTGGCATGATAGAGCAGTTAGCAGTGCTGGGGGAAGGCTTTCCAAGGAGAATACCAAATTTTCATCAGGTCAGGAAGGATAGGATAGAAATAACCTGCAGGGACAAGGAACGTGTTCTGTGCTTTAAGTGTGAGAAAGAACTGGTCACCCAGAACTCTTATTTTCCTACAAGGGAATCAGTTAGGTTCACTCGCTCATGAGCCCCTGGGGTGGTCAGTGAAGCTGACCCTGAAGGCAGACCTTGCTCATCAACCCATCTGTGAGGACCTGCTTTGCAGGGATGGATAGGGTCCCAGCACCACAAGCTAAAAGCGAGAGTGAAATTTGATCATTCAGAACTGACTCACCACCCTTCTACCCCAATGTCTATTCCCAACACAGCTGGCTACTACAGAGAGCTGCAGTGGAAGACTGACCAAATTAAAGCGAATGATCTAAGGCTCTTTGTTGGAAATCACCCCAAAATTTCTCACTATCCCCTCTGCCATGCCCTTGACCCTCCCTCTGATTCAGTAAAAAAGAAGTGTAACCCATAGACAGAAGCCAGAGAAATCATCCCTAAAGGCTGGGAAAAAAAATCCCTGGGAGGGGAGGACTTAGCATTGGATGGTATATTTGATGTTAGCCTATTATTTAGACTTTTAGAAGTGACCACTTGGATAACTTCAAACATGTTGTGTAGCTCTGTGATCTCATTGTCCCTCGTCCAAATCAACATCTGTGGTAAGTGAAAAATATCCAATGAACTTTGAAAATCTAGTGCAAAAAGTGGAAAATACCTTAATCATTCATAGAATGATTTTATGTTGAAATGGCAAGCTTTTGGATATATTGGACTAAACAAAATATACTATTCAAAGGAATCTTACTTTTATGTTTTAGATTTCCTTAACGTGCCTACTAGAATGTTTAAGATTATATTTGTGACTTGCATTATGGACAGTACTAACTCTGGGATTCAAGACATGCTTCTTTAAGCTGCTAAATTTGTCGTAATTTGTAGTAGCCTCAATAAAAAATTAACGTGGGAGTCCATATGCCCTTTATAGTGTGATATTGATAAGCACCTATCAAAATATGGGGCCTATGAGCCATTCACTTAGATAGGGCAGGTTTTTGTGAGTTCCCTTGACCAATACAACAACCCGACATGCTTGGCTGCCTCTCTCCAGGAGACCTGGAACACAGCCATGGCATAAGGAAGCCTCCAGCTGATAGCCAGTATCAACCACCACATGTGTGAGTCAATGAGCCAACCGATGATTGCTAGCTCTGGCCTTAGATTCCTCCAGGTGAGGTCGTAGATAACAGAATGCCAAGGCAAGCCGTCCCTACTGTGCCCGGTCTCAATTTCTCCATCTCATTACCTTTCATATCAGTGCACGGAAGGTGGCTTGTTTAATGTCCTGGGATAATTGTTAAACCAACACTGTAGCATTAAAAAAAAATAATAATCCAGACGGATTTTTTTCCATAAAGTGTCCAGCAGGGTGAAATGATGCAGCCAACACTATATATTTTGTTTTTGTAAAGTGCTTATTCATTTCATTAGTTTTTCTCTGGGCCCCATTGTTTTCCTGCACAAATTGGGTCTGCATGCCATCTCCCACTTTCTTTAGGCCTAAACGCCATGTCCTACCATTTCTCCTCTGGATACCTTTTTTCTCTACTTTTTTCATGCAAACTCTGATTCTAGCTCTCGGCACTTATTCACGCTATCTCATTCCCCTATCACCCTCTCTGGGTTCCCCAAACCCCTTGAAACTACCACTTCCAGGTAGGTTAGCATTGCAAGCATTCCAGGGAACAGGAGTGAAAGACCAGGGAAAGTTCTAGAGACAAGGAGAGAACCCCCTGAGCTGGCAGCCAAGCCTAGATCCCTTTGAGACTTTCTGAGGAGATGATTAGGGCACGGCAGGGAAAGATCTACTAGGGGGGTGGGAGAGGAGAATGGTTCATCTTTTGCTTCCAAGCCCCATGGGGCATTGGCTCTCAGGTACTTCTAGGACGTGCCTGCCCGAATGCCTGGCTGAGTGCTGCAGGCTCCCCCTTCTGGGCCACATAAAGGCACAGGACAGAAGGCGAATGTTGGGTTAGGTCTGAGGGCAGGCCCTGTCAGTTACACCTGCACTAGGATGCCTGCCCTAGTGGCTCAAGGAAGACATGGTTTGAGAGATGGAGGTGAGGTTCGGGGGCACCCACTGTGCTTCTTTGAAGGGTCTCTTTGCTTGGAATCCTGTTTTGCCACTTGCAGACAAAGTGGTCAGACAGACACACATCCCAGTCTGGCCCCTTTCTTCTCTTTCATACCTGCTTCTCTCCAGCCCTCATCATTCATGTCATCCTGTTATTTGTACCAAAACCTTCACTGCTCTCTCTCTCTCTCTCTCTCTCTCTCTCTCTACTCCCCCTTCTCTCCCTCTCTCTCTCCTCCCCCTTCTCTCCCTCTCTCAGTAACTCTGACTTTCAAATCAATAAATACATCTTTAAAAAAAGGGTTCTAGGAAAACAGAATCAAAAGATGATTTTATTTTGGTGCAAAAATTTTTGAAATAAGAGAGATCTTCCAAAAGATTCCTGGGAAAAAAATATAGCGTGAAAATGATTGCGTGTGTATTTCAAATTTTTGGCATCAAAATAAACTTGTCTTTTAATTTCAGTTTTTCTAGAAAGCTTATGAAGTGCCCTCATATGTTTAATCCAGTTGTCTCTTACATGATCCATTTAAATAGGCCGCCAGCTCCCGCTGTGCTCTGGGAGACAGGTAGGGGATAGATGTCCCCAGAGACAGAGAGGCCATCTGTGCCCTAGGGCAACGTACATCTAAGCAAGGGAAATACCTACACCTTCCTGATTCATTGTTCTTTCTACTGCGGATTGTATTTCATCTGAACCCGTGGATACACGCAAAAAGCAAATCATTATCATTACGTGAAACGAAGTAGGACACTTCAGAAACAGACACCCATCGATTCAAACGTATTTGACCAAGTGAGGTTGATTTCAGGTGTGAGAGGAAGCTTGAAGCCGCTTCCCCCGAACACACTATAGTGTGGTACCTGTGCCAGACTGTGCTGTGGTCCGTCTCTCTGGGACACGTGGCCAGAAACCAGTGTCCTAAGTCCTATGGGGAACCTTTAACCTCCAGCACCACTCCTTTGAAAACACCATGCCTTTTATTTTTGGAGGTGTCTTTGTTTTATTTATTTGTTTGACAATCACTGGCCAGGAAGGGGGGAAGGAAGGGAGTACAGAAGTAAACAGTATCCACCTTGAAAAGATGAGTCGAAGTCCTCTAAAGGCAACAATGTAACCATTCCTTGTTAACCTGGAATCCTGATTGAATCAGCTATTGATCGCCTGGTGCGTAGCTGGGAACAGTTGATCCAATTGCAGACATTCTCTGTAAGGCTCAGTGAATCTCTCCTGTCAGCTACCTCCCAAATCCCCCACTCTAGAAAGCTCAGACACAGAAGCCTGGCGGTAAGCCTTGGGCTGGAAGACTAACATGGTATTTAAAAAGTAAAAGACTTTGGTCTCTTTTGTCCAACAAAGTTCAAATTTCCCCTACAGCAATAAACACCTTATCTGAGAAGTATGCAGTGCGAGCTAACGTCTTCAACCATGAAATTATATGGCTCTACCTTGACCTCTGGTTTTCTCCAGCGAATCTCACTCATGGAATACAAACAGCAGCTCTGGGCTGTTTCTCTGATCCGACAGGTGCCTTGCATAAATCTTAAGGAATGTAGCCTTCTTTGCAAAAGTATCTCTGGAGCGCAGGCTCCTTGGTTACCCTGAGCCGGACTGGGCGGCCCCAGGGACTCAAGCTGCAAGATGTGTGTGTCGGATCACCTCCAGCCACAGGGGACAGGCTCCCTCTGGCTGTGAAAATGAAGGCCTTCTCACGCTTCTGAGAGATGCTGCAAAACAAACAGACAAAAAACACCATGTTGAGGGGAGCTGTTCCCTGGTCTAACCACTGCCTATTGTCAGGAATGGTCTTTAGCAAGTCTCTGTAATATGTGGCGCAGTGGCTTGGTGCTCAGAGAATGGCCCCCACCCCTTGACACAGTGGTGTGAGAGTCATTGCCAAAGCCATACTGCAGAGCCAGGTGAGGAACCTACAATCAAAAATCACAGCTGGGACAGGCATTTGGTGCAAATCCACTTAGGGCACCCACATCCCGTATTGGACGGGGCCCACCTGCGGTAGGCTGGATCATAGCTCTACTTAAAGTCAACTGACTGTAAATGCTAACCCCCTGGGAAAGTACCTCTCCACAGCAGCATTGAGTTGACTGTTCACCACCGCAGGGGTTCATGGCACCTGGGATGGGAGACGGCGGGTCCAGCTCTCTGCTGTGGCCCTGGGGGGCAGTGGAGGATGGGCCAGGTCCTTGGGCCCTGCAGACCAGGAGGAAGCACTTGGCTCCTGGCTTCAGATCGGCACAGTGCGCCCACTGTAGCAGCCAGTTGGGGGGTGAACCAACGGAAGGAAGACCTTTCTCTCTGTCTCTCTCTCTCACTGTCTAACTCTGTCAAAAAAAAAAAAATCCTTGAACGTAGCTTTTCCGCTTAAATGAATGAACACAGCAGAATCTTTGCTTTCCGCTTTCTTGATAAGAGCTGACTTTGATCAAGAACATCAGCAAATCGATCTAAATCACACGGAACCGCAAGCTCTCAGAGCTGGGAAAGATATTAAGGTCTAGCCTGGGGTTTATGCATGTCAGTTGTTTGGTCTAGCCTGGGTTTTATGCACATCAATCATTTGTCTACCACTCTAATAATCATTTTCTCCACAACATATGACAGCCACACCCATATGCTTAATATTGTTTTACAACAGTACGATGCTTGATAACATAATTTAGGGACCACAGGTTAACCTCTGCTTATGACAACAGCATCCCATACTGGAGTGCTGATTCTGGCCTTGGCTACTCTGTTTCTTTCCAGCTTCCTGCTAGTGTGCCTGGGAAGGCCATGAATGCCTGCCCAAGGACTTGGGCCCCTGCCACCCACGTGGGAGATCAGGATGGAGTTCTTAGCTCCTGGCTTCGACCTGACCCAGACCTGGCTATTGAGGCTATATGGGGAGTGAACCAATGAGTGTAAGATCTCTTTCCTTCTCTCTCCTCCTGCCTCTCTCTCTCTGTCGCTCTGCTTTTTGAATGAAATAAATAGATCTTTTTCAAAAATAACATTATTTACACATAAAGATCTTTATATTACTGTCATAAATGCAAATCCCACATAATTTTCCTTAAACACATGAAGACATATACAACTCAATACAAGAGAAAAATGAATTTTTTAAAAAGATTTATTTATTTGAAAGTCAGAGAGAAAGTTACACAGAGAGAGGAGAGACAGTGAGAGAGAGTCTTTAATCTGCTGATTCACTCCTCAAATGACCTCAACTGTTAGAGCTGAGCTGATCCAAAGCCAGGAGCAAGGAGCTTCTTCCAGGTCTCCCATGTGGGTGCAGGGACCCAAGGACTTGGGCCATCTTCTACTGCTTTCCCAGGCCATAGCAGAGAGCTGAATAGGAAGTGGAGCAGCCGGGTCTCGAACTGGCGCCCGTATGGGATGCCAGCACTGCAGGTGGCGGCTATACCCGCTATGCCACAGGGCTGGCCCCAGAAAAATGAAGCTTTTAAAGCCTTGTAAGATACTACTATGTGCAAAAGCATCTTTATCTAAGGATTTATTTCCTTCTTTTAAAAAAAAAAGGATACAAACCAAGTGTAAGATATTAAAGGTAAGTGAGATGTTCTCCTTGAAAAAATGGGGATAATTGAAAGGCAATTGAAAAGAAATAACCTTTTTACTGCTTGATTGGAGGTCATTTAGTGGCATGTCCATGTAACCACTGCTATTACCACTGCGGTACACGCCCCACCCGCCGGGAGTCCCTCATTCCAGTCTGGCAGCAATTGGGTGATTTCCGTCGACTGCGACTCGAGGCCGTACCTGGACTGGGCTTGGACATTTTCTGTGATGCTCATTACTACCAAGACGGACTTGTCACCAGACGCAGATGGAATTAGAAACCTCTGCCTTTGGCTGTGCTGAGCCATCCCCTGTTGCTTCTACCAACTGAGGTCACAGAGATCACAGAGTTCCCTCTAGGGCACACAGAGATCTGACCCTGCCCCACCCAAATGTCACCTGCTCACCTTCCAGAGAGCTGAGATTCCCCCCCAGGGGGAACTAGAATATTCCTACAGCTGTTTCTCTAGTCCCTGACCTTCCCTCTTCTATGTACAACAGTGATATTAGTCAAAGTCCAGACCTGACCTCAAGACCCAGAACACTGCAGGCAGCAACACCCTGGGGAGAGTTGACATGACCTTTAACCTCAGGACACACGCCTCCATTTGGGCAACATCAGCTCACTCTACTCTCTCATTTTGTTCCACCCACAGTTTCAGTCCTATTTTTTTAATATAAATTTTATTTATTGGGGCCGACGCTGTGGAGAAATGGGAAAAGCCGCCGCCTGCAGTGCCGGTATCCCATATGGACGCCGGTTCGAGACCCGGCTGCTCCACTTTCAATCAATCAGGAGCCTCTTCTGGGTGTCCCACATGGTGCAGGGGCCCAAGGACTTGGGCCATCTTCTACTGCTTTCCCAGGCCATAGCAGAGAGCTAGATCGGAAGTGGAGCCTCCGGGACTCAAACCAGCGCCCATATGGGATGCCGGCACCACAGGCAGAGGCTTAACCTCCTATACGGATTATTTTTTAAACTTGTTATCTGTCGCTGTTTGGGAGCATTTCTATTTTGAATTCTTACTGCCTAGAAAGACACCTCTCAGTTCTTTTGCGTGGCTTTCTTAAAGTCTCACTTCAAATGTCATTTCCATGGAGAGACCTTCCCTGAACAACCAAACTACAGACTTGTCATCAGGTAGAGATTTCCCACCCTATCACCCTTATTTATTTGCTTCTGCACACATCACACTCCCAAGCTATTCTGTTGGGTTAAAGGAAGGAAGAGGAAGGATGAAATTCATGAAATCTGTTCCCTCTATATTAATAAGTAAAAAGTATTGAAATGTAAATAACTAAATAACAGAATTTAAAATGTCTGCGGGAAAGAATTACTGAAATTTTAAAAATATATAAAATGAAAACAGAAGAATTCTGGGGGAATAAAGAGGCACTATGGAATGGCAGGGTACTCACTTTTACTTCACTGTTTGAGGAAGGGCTGGATTCCAGTATTTGCTTAGTGAGCGCTGGACGAATGAGTGAATGGAGGAAACCAAGACACAATATTGGTATTTACTTTGAGAGGCAGAGTTACAGACAGAGAGAGGGAGAAACAGTAAGAAAGATCTTCCACCTGATGGTTCATTCCCCAAATGGGCACAACGGCCAGGGTTGGGCCGATCTGAAGCCATGAGCCAGGAGCTTCTTCTAGGTCTCCCATGCAGGTGCAGGGGCCCAAGCACTTGGGCCATCTTCCACTGCTTTCCCAGGCCATAGCTCTCTGCTATGATTGGAAGAGGAGCAGCTGGGACTCGAACCGGAACCCATATGGGATGCTGGCTCTGCAGGCTACTCCACAGCACCAGCCCCCCTATAATTGTCATATGTATGCTCTCGGTCATCATCTGTAGATCCACACTCTTATCTATTGCTCAGTATTTATTTAGTTGGGAGTCATCGATGTCTTCTTGAATCCTGCAAACTGTCTTGCTCCTCTCCCCTGAATTGACTCCGGTGTGTCTACCTCCCTCTTCAATTACACTGAGCAAGATTGAATCTCCTGCATAGGTCTCTTCCCATTACAGGAAGTGTCCAACCTTCCTTGTTTGGGGTGTTCTACTTCTATTCATGGTGTCTACCAACCCTATCATCATTTTTTTGGCAACCTCATTCACTCTCCCAAAATTGATAAACTTACTGTTTAAAGAAAAACATCTGAGGTTTTCCAGCCTGTGTTTCTGCTCAGGCACGTGTCCTTGGGCAGCTGGCTTTTTAATACAATCCAGGGCCTTGCATTCATCCTTGTTAAACTCCATCACTTCCTCTGACAGGTATTTGTGGCATCCTCGCGTCTCCCAGTCTGCGACTTTATGTGGCTTCTGTCTGACTGTGTTAGAGGTGATTTGCAGTTTCTTTATTGCAAGCAACGGTTGAGTGACAGCTGAACGCACTGAGCTCCCCCGCCCCCACTGAGCGACTGCAAGGAAAAGTGAGTCATTGTGGAAATGCAAAATAAAGGCCGGCGCCGCAGCTCACTAGGCTAATCCTCCGCCTAGCGGCGCCGGCACACCGGGTTCTAGTCCCGGTCGGGGCGCCGGATTCTGTCCCGGTTGCCCCTCTTCCAGGCCAGCCCTCTGCTGTGGCCAGGGAGTGCAGTGGAGGATGGCCCAGGTGCTTGGGCCCTGCACCCCATGGGAGACCAGGAAAAGCACCTGGCTCCTGGCTCCTGCCATCGGATCAGCGCGGTGCGCCGGCCGCAGCGCACCGGCCGCGGCGGCCATTGGAGGGTGAACCAACGGCAAAAGGAAGACCTTTCTCTCTGTCTCTCTCTCTCACTGTCCACTCTGCCTGTCAAAAAAAAAAAAAAATAAAAAATAAAAATAAAAAAAAAAAAAGGAAATGCAAAATAATAATGATGATCCAAGAGTAGCAATGAGTATACAGCATTTTGGCTACGTGTGGGTGTGGAATAGATAACTCCAAGTGTGGCCGCTTAGCGAGACAATGACCAGGTAGCTCCTTTACTGCATGGGATACTGATGCAATAAGGCCACCAGGAAAGCTGGCCTGTGTGGAAGGGCCTCACTTACATAATGAGCAGGTGCTGGTGGGTGCTGTCTGGGAGCCCAGGGGGGATTTAGAATGGACGCATCCCTGATTCTCCACATGGGCCTCTCCATGTCATGGAGTCGGGGCACCAAGTCCAAGCTTCCAAAAGATGTAGATAGAAACTGATGTGCTCCTAATGGATGTTAACCTTGAATGTCTGGCAGTCTGGTGTAGCAGGGTTAAGCCTCCCATACGGGCACCGGTTCAAGTCCCGGCTGCTCCTCTTCTGACCCAGCTCTCTGCTATGGCCTAGGAAAGCAGTGGAAAATGGCCTAAGTCCATGTGCCCCTGCACCTGCGTGGGAGACCCAGAGGAAGCTCCTGGCTCCTGGCCTCAGATCAGCCCAGCCCCAGCCACTGAGGGCATTTGGGGAGTGAACCAGTGGATGGAAGACCTTTCTCTCTGTCTCTCCCTCTCTCTGTCTGTAACTCTGCCTCTCAGATAAATAAATACAATCTTGAAAAAAAAAATCCAGCTTTGAAAGTTCCACAGCGCAGCCCTCTCCCAGCACCTGGCCGTGGCTGTGAAACACCACGAGCAGGCTTGCGTTTTGCAGATCGGGAAACTGAAGTGCAGGGCAGGAAGCTGCCCAGCCGGCCCCTCGGGTCTTTTCTTGAGAAGAGACTGAGCTCAGTCCCTAATACAGGAGACCCGGTAACAGGGCTTGTGTGTGTGTGTGTGTGAATGTGTGCCTGTGAACACACTATTATTAACAAGGAAAAAAGTGCATGCTCCCAAAGTCACAGCTGTCCTTTTTTATTTTTTTAAAGATTTATTTTATTTTATTTGAAAGCGAGAGAGAGAATGAGAGAGAGAGATTTTTCATCTGCTGGTTTACTCTCCAGATGATTGCAACAGCCTAGGCTGGACAAGACCAGACTCAGAAGCCAGAAGCTTCTTCCAGGTCTCCCAGGTGGGTGACAGGGGTCCAAATACTTGGGCCACCTTCTACTGAATTTCCAGGCCATTAGCAGGGAGCTGGATCATAAGTGGAGCATCTAGGATATGAACCAGCACCCATATGGGATGCTGGCATCGCAGGCAGGGGTTTTACCTGCTACACCACAGCAGCGGACCTGTAGGTGTCCTTTTGTCAAAAGTACAAACAGGGGCCAGCACTGTGGTGCAGTGGGTTAACACCTTGGCCTGAAGCACCGGCATCCCATATGGGCGCTGGTTCAAGCCCTGGCTGCTCCACTTCCGATCCAGCTCTCTGCTATGGCCTAGGAAAGCTGTCCACTCTCCGCTGTGGCCCGGGAGTGCAGTAGAAGATGGCCCAAGTCCTTGGGCACCTGCACCTGCGTGGGAGACCTGGAAGAAGCTCCTGACTCCTGGCTCCTGGCTTCAGATCGGCACAGCTCCAGCCGTTGCCTCCAATTGGGGAGTGAACCATCGAATGGAAGACCTCTCTCTCTTTCTCTCTCTCTCTGCCTCTCCTCTCTGTGTAACTCTGACTTTCAAATAAATAAATAAATCTTTTTTTTTTTTTTTTTTTTTTTTTTTTTTTTTACAGGCAGAGTGGACAGTGAGAGAGAGAGAGAGAGAGAGAGAGAGAGAAAAGTCTTCCTTTTACCGTTGGTTCACCCTCCAATGGCCACTGCGGCCAGCGTGCTGCAGCAGGCGCACTGCACTGATCTGAAGGCAGGAGCCAGGTGCTTCTCCTGGTCTCCCATGGGGTGCAGGGCCCAAGTACTTGGGCCATCCTCCACTGCACTCCTGGGCCATAGCAGAGAGCTGGCCTGGAAGAGGAGCAACCGGGACAGAATCTGGCGCCCTGACCAGGACTAGAACCCGGTGTGCTGGCGCTGCAAGGCAGAGGATTAGCCTAGTGAGCCGTAGCGCCGGCCATAAATAAATCTTAAAAAAAAAAAAAGTACAAACAAGCAAAGAACTACTGCTCATCATTCCTCTTTAGACAGAGCATGTCTTCACATCAGAGGTTTTATCTTCCCACTTATTTGTGAAGTCTGTGCTCTCTCCCATGTTTTTGCATATATAAGGGTACTTCAAAAATTCATGGGAAATGGAATTCTAAGTTTGTTTTGGTGAAAGATTTAAAATCCATGCATACAAGAGGTCTTCTGAAAGTGCGTGGAAAATGCATGCTATGACATTTTTCAGAACTTTCTCGCTCTGGGGCTGGCGTTATGGTACAGCAGATTAAGCTGCTGCTTGTGATGCTGGTGGTAGTAAAATGGTGCAGCCTTATCTATGGTGCGATCTACACCTGACACCATCTTAGGCTCTTGCCCCCGCCGCCATTGCTGGAAGCCAGGTGGCCACATGGCCCAACCACCAGTGTCAGCCCCACCCCCATCTTAATAGGATTCAATGTTCCTACTTCCCTGCCCGCACCCCCCTAAAGTTTTAAAAGGACCTGTTCCTGAACACGTGTCTCTCTCTCTCCCCCTCTCCCTCCATCTCCTGATGTGTTTCTCTCTGTGTCTCTTTTTTGTTTTTTGTTTGGTTTGGTTTGGTTTTTGTTTTGTTTTGACAGGCAGAGTGGACAGTGAGAGAGAGAGACAGAGAGAAAGGTCTTCCTTTGCCGTTGGTTCACCCTCCAATGGCCACCACAGCTGGCGCGCTGCGGCCGGTGCACCATGCTGATCCGATGGCAGGAGCCAGGTACTTCTCCTGGTCTCCCATGGGGTGCAGGGCCCAAGGACTTGGGCCATCCTCCACTGCACTCCCTGGCCACAGCAGAGAGCTGGCCTGGAAGAGGGGCAACCGGGACAGAATCCGGCACCCCAACCGGGACTAGAACCCGGTGTGCCGGCGCCGCAAGGCGGAGGATTAGCCTAATGAGCCGCGGTGCCGGCTCTCTGTGTCTCTTGATCTCTCTCTGTCTCTCTCTCTCTCCTTCTCCCTCTTTTTTTTCTTCGCCCCTTCCCTCCAGTCTGTCAGGTTTCCCCCGATAAACTCGTAACCTTACGCTGGTGTTTAGTGTGTTGTGACGATCTTACAGCTGGCATCCCATATGAACACTGGTTTGTAGGGATTGGAGTCCCTATGCCGGTCTCTTCTGTACTCTGGCTGCTTGCTTGCCTGCTATGCTCCCCTGGAATTTATGACCTCCTGCCCCTGACCAGCTCCCCTGGGATTTATGGCCCGATGCTTCCCGCCAGTTTTTCCCCCATGCCATCTCCTTTGTGTGGCCTTCCCGCCACATAACGTATATAGTCCTTACGTTTAAATGAACCAATGAACATGTTAGCTTGCCATACAGAGAATAAGAAGGTAACCTATGTAGGAGATGACCTGCACCCTTGTATGTGTGAGGATATAAAAACCTCTCTTATGCAAACGAGAGGGCCTTTTGCCCCTGCACTGTTAATGGCTGTGTGCAGGTAGGGGATCTCAGCCGGCTGGTAACAAATAAACCTCTGCTTTTGCATCCGCGACTGTGCCTTGTGCATTGATTGGGAAATTCAGACACAACAGGTTCAGGTCCTACCTGCTCCACTTCCAATCCAGCTCCCTGCTAATGTGCCTGGGAAAGCAGGCAGAAGATGGCCCAGGTAGATGGAGTTCCTGGTTCCTGGCTCCAGGCTTCTGCCTAGCCCAGCCCCAGCTATTGTGGTCATTTGGGCAGTGAACCAGCGGGTGAAAGACCTCTCTCTCTCTGCCTCTCCCCCTTTCTCTGAGAGTCTGCCTTTCAAAAAATAATAAATATTGAAAAAAAGTCTCCCATCAATGTAAACTCATCTTCTAATTCTATTTTCCATGAATTTTTTGAAGTCCCTCATGTCTGTGTGCATATAGTCTTATTTTTATATTCTGTAGTTTTAATTTTAAAAGTTTTATTTATTTATTTGAAAGTCAGAGTTAGAGAGAGAGAGAGAGAGAGAGAGAGAGAGAGATCTTCCATATGCTAGTTCACTCTCCAGATGGCTGCAATGGCCCAAAGCCAGGAGCCAGGAGCTTCATCCAGCTTGTGCACAGGGGTACACAGGGCCAAGCACTTGGGCCATCTTCCATTGCTTTCCCAGGTGCATCAGCAGGAAGCTGGATTGAAAGTGGAGCATCCAAGACTCAACCAGCGCCCATATGAGATGATGGTGCTGCAGGCAACAGCTTACCCTGCTATGTGATAACGCCGGCCAGTTTCCTAACACTGACTTTTTAAATGTATTTATTTATTAAAAATTTATTTATTTATTGGAAAGGCAGAGTTACTCTTAGCTTGGGGTTCTGGCCTTTCATACACTGAAAAGGAGAGACAGAAAAATAAAACGGAGACCGACCTCAACAGAGACAGGTTGCTTTACTGGAAGCAAAGAGGTTGGCGACAGTCTGTTATGCAGAGACTGTGTGCAGGGCGCATTGGGGACCCAGGTTAGTAGGGAATTTGTCACTGGGCGGAGGGGTGTAGAAAGCAGCTGGGAAAAGTGAGTGTCTCTTTGAAACCTCTGGGCACTTCCTCCTGATCTGTAGTTTCACAAGATACTTTGCTATTTGCATTGCAAGGAGACTGGAAGGGTAGGTTTGGCACCTAGGATCACAACAAAAGGGAGGATGTGGGGTGGGGAGAGGGAAGGAGGAAGAACCGGAGAAGGGGAAAGGTGCCACAAGTCCTTTAGTTACAGAGAGGCAGAGAGAGAGAGAGAGGTCTTCCATCTGCTGGTTCACTCCCCAATTGGCCAAAACGGCCACAGCTGCGCTGATCCGAAGCCAGGAACCAGGAGCTTCTTCCGGGTCTTCCACGCAGGTGCAGGGGCCCAAGGACTTGCACCATCTTCTACTGCTTTCCCAGGCCATAGCAGAAAACTGGATCAGAAATGGAGCAGCAGGGACTCAACTGGCGCCCATATGGGATGCCAGCACTGCAGGCGGCGGCTTTACCTGCTACAACACAGCACGGGCCTCACCTTTTGAAATTTAAACTAGTGTGCTATGAACATGGTTCAGATTATTCCATTTAAATACTCAACTACTGCACGTGTCACTCAACTACTGCCGTGTCACTCAGCCCCTGCAGTTGGAGATTCAGGTTGCTTCTGGTTCCTCAGTACCCGCCCTGTGAAAGGACAGGCGGGCTAAGGGGCTGAGGGACGGGGCTGCCACTGCCGCTGTGTTGAGAAACAGGACCCAGCACTGCCCAAGGCCATGGCTTCTGCGGAAGTCCCTAGAGGACTGGCATTGTGGCCCTCGGGTCCCTGGGCTCAGCCTCCAGGTGAAAGGTCTTGTTATCTAAATCTAAATGGAGAGCCCTGGGGGCAGTTCCTCACACTCCAGTCCTTTAAAACAAACAGACAATGCAGCTGGGCTCAGATCATTCAAATAACAAAAGACAGGCTGACGACTTTGGTGGCTCCTGGTTGGCCCAGTTCCCAGGGGTTCTGAAAGCCTCGCTGCTGTACCCATTCTCCTTGCCCCGAGGGGTGGACCCTGAGACACTGACCAAGGACCATTTCTGCACCTGTGGATCATTTCTAGTAACTTTGGCTGCACTGAGGGGAGGAGTCAGATGGGTTAACGGGTAGTCAGGGGATCCTAATGGAATTTGGGGTGTAAAATATGTGTTCCTTCCCCAAAACATTATCTTTAGCAAGAACAAACAGGCCACCCTCCTTCCTTTGGAATCTCCGAATTTACCATGAGAATTCACAGCTTTTGGAGAAGGCAAGTTGCCTGTCCCACCCTCAGCAGGCCTGATGGAGAATTGTAAATAGGCCTTCTGATGGGCTTTGTCTCCACCAGGTAACTGAATGCCAGTCTGATTGTCAAGTTCTCTCTTTTTTTTTTTTCTTCCAAATTGTACTTAAAAACCTAAATGCTACAGGGCCTTTTGGGCTCTTTCCTCTCTTGGAACGCCCCCTCTCTGGCTGGAGGTCCTTGATTCTAATAAATGCTTTAAAATCTCTTTGCCATCTGCTTGGAAATTCTCCCATGTGAGACAAAGAACGGAGATAACAACAATTTCTCTGACTCCTTACAGCGGGTAAAGCCACTGCCTGCAATGCTGGCATTCCATGTGGGCGCCAGTTCGAGTCCTTGCTGCCTCACTTCTGATCCAGTTCCCTGTTAATGTGCCTGGGAAAGCAGCTGAAGGTGGCCCAGGTGCTTGGGCCCCTGCACCCACACCAGACCTGAATGAAGCTCCTGGCTCCTCGCTTTGGCCTGGGCCAGCCCTGGCAGTTGGGCCATTTGGGGAGTAAACCAGCGGATGGAAGATCTCTCTCTCTCTCTCTCTTTCTCTTTCTCTCTGCCTCTCCTCTTCTTTCTGTGTAACTCTGACTTTCAAATAAATAAATAACTTTTAAAAACATCTTCTCTTTTAATTCAAACTGGGAACAATCTTATTAGTATAATTATATTGAAAGCTTTGTTTTTATGATCTTGCTATTCCCACTACAGTACTAGACAAAAATAAATAAATTCAAAAGGAGAAATAAAGAAACAAAACCACACACTCCAACAGAAGTTTGAGTTCTAGTCAAGATCCAATATCACTACAGCATGTTTTTCTTATTCATTTTATTTTTTGAAAGGCAGCAAAGCAGATGTAGAGAGAGAGAGAGAGCTCCCACCCACTGCCTCACTTCCACAAATGCCCACAAAAGCTGGGGCTGAACCAGACCACAGCTGGATGCTAAAAACACAATGCAGGGGCTGGCGCCGCGGGTTCTAGTCCCAGTTGGGGTGCCAGATTCTGTCCCGGTTGCCCCTCTTCAAGGCCAGCTCTCTGCTGTGGCCCAGGAGTACAGTGGAGGATGGCCCAAGTGCTTGGGCCCTGCACCCGCATGGGAGACCAGGAGAAGCACCTGGCTCCTGGCTTCAGATCAACGCGGTGCGCCTGCCGCAGCACGCTGGCCATGGTGGCCATTGGAGGGTGAACCAATGGCAAAAGAAGACCTTTCTCTCTGTCTCTCTCTCTCTCTCTCTCTCTCTCACTGTCCATTCTGCCTGTCAAAACAAAAACACAATGCAGGTCTCCCAGATGGGTACTGGGAACCCCATACTTTATCACAGGCAGCTAAAATAAGCTCCTGGGACTGCGAACATTCTGCAAATCTGCTTTAGGCAAATCTGCAAACTTCTTGCATGTATTTTTCTACCCCCTGTCTTACTGATGTCGCCAAATATTGCATGATGACTTCACACAGGGCTCCTGTGGTCATTCTTGCCGTGACAACTTTCTCCCTATGTTTGTGTTATGTCCCTTTTACAGACTGAGGAACTGGGGGAACAGGAAGTAAATGGTCCAGGTTGAGCATCCCTAATCCAAAAATCCAAAACCTCATGAGCACTGATGTGACAGCACAAGAGGAAAATTCCAGACCTGACCTCAAGTGCTGAATCAGGGTCCAAACGCAAGTGCACTAGAAATATTGTATAAAATGTCCTTTAGGAGCCAGTGCTGTGGCTGGGTGGGTAAGCCACCGCTGGCGACACCAACATCCCATGTGAATGCCTGTTCCAGTCCCAGCTCCACTTCCTATCCAGCTCCCTGCTAATGCACCTGGGAGAAGAAGTAGCAGAAGTCTCAAGTGACTGGGTCCCTGCTACCCACATGGGAGACCCAGATGGAGTTCTGGGCTCCTGGGCTAGCCTGGTCCAGCCTTGGCTGTTGTTGGGGTGAGTGAACCAGTGGATGGAATTCTCTCTCTCTCTCTCTCTTTCTCTCACTCTGTCTTTCAAATAATAAACAAATCTAAAACATTTTCCTTCAGCCTGTATGTCACAAGGTATAGGTGAATCCTGAATGAATTTTGTGTTCAGACTAGAGTCTCACCCCCAAGATGTCTCATTCTGTGTGTGCAGATATGCCAACTGCTGAAAAAGGAAACCCAAACCCAAGCATTTCAGGTGAGGGATACTCAACCTGCACCAGGAAGCTCCCGGAGCGAGCAGTGTGCACATCGAGGGGCTGAAATCATGCACGTCTGCTTGCTGAGCCTGTGTGTGTGACCTTGAAGCCACTGCCCCTGTCCCGACAGAGTGACCAGCTCTCCCAGGAGACCAATAAACCACCCTAAGGAGAACACACCCCTTACCACACTGCGTTAATTTCTTCATTTACTCACTCAAATGTTTACAGAAAGCCTGCCAAGCACCAGGCGCTGTTTTGGACATTGGAAATACAATGATGAATAAGTTAGAGATTATTCCAGCTTTCAAGTAGCTTACCATACATATTAGGAAAACAGCTATTATGAATTTTAAATAATTGCTATTATGGTTTTCCTATGTACTTCAGAGAAGCAATAGAACACACTGCTGTGAAAGCTTTAAATAATAGAGTGATTTGGGATTTGGCCCAGGGTCCAAGGAGTTTAAACATTTAACATTTAAAATAATGATTTAAAAGACTGTACAAATGCCATGCCCTTTCTCCCTCAGCAAATGCATCACTGCAAACCTCCAGGTGTTTCCTGGTTCCTAGCCGTAGAAGGATTCCGGATGGCTTCCAGGCTGAGCTTCCTTGACAGCTGGCAGGGAGACGTGCTCACTCTGCTGACCGCAGGGGTGGGGTCCACCAGCTGTTGGCAGCAAGTGGGGGGCCCTGACTGTACCCGAGTCTTCTTGTGACTTAGTCACCATTTCTTCCTGATTGTCCTCAGTGTGAATTGCTTGCAACTGGGATAATATAGTTATTTTTTTTTTTAAGATTTATTTATCTACTTGAAAGTCAGAGTTATACAGAGAGAGGAGAAGGAAAGAGAGAGAGAGAGAGAGAGAGTCTTCCATCCACTGCTTCATTCCCCACATGGCCGCAACGGCCAGAGCTGTGCCGCTCTGAAGCCAGGAGTCAGGAGCTTCTTCCGTGTCTCCCATGTGGGTGTGAAATGGGCAGGCATATGGGTTAAAATGGATTAGGTTTGTGAGTTGGAAGACCACGCCTTCGCCACTCCCCAGTGTGTCCTCATCCCCCTACCTGGCCACACCGGGGTGCCCACCAGCCAATCAGGATAATTAACCACTCCCCTTTGGAGTGGGTTAAAAGCCAGGCCACACTGTGACCCGGCCTGCTCTTCTTCCCTGGCCTCTTGTCAGGAGGGGCTTGCGGTAGCCCCCATGGCCTTCAGGCCATGTGCTCTAGGCTTCCTGGCCTAGATGCTCATCTATGTGGCTGGTTCCTGGTGCTCAATATGAACCCCCATTCACTTCTCTCTCCTAAATAAAGCTCTCACTCTCTTATGCACCTTTCTTACTAAATAAAAGCTTAAAACGTACCATGATGCCTCATTTATCTGTGCCGGTATTTAGAATTCTTCTCTAAATATTAGGCAAGAACCCTCTTGGGCTTATTAATATTGGGGATTTAGTAATAAGCCCGTGGTGAAATCGTATGGCACCCCAAATTCTGGTAGCGCATGTGGCACCCCAGATAACATTTCTAGGGAACTTTAAGGGGCCACATTTCAGTGTAAATTTTAGGGGGTCTTGTCTGATTTCAGGTGCAGGAGCCCAAATCCTTGGGCCATCTTCTACTGCTTTCCCAGGCCATAGCAGAGAGCTGGATTGAAGAGGAGCAGCCAGGAATCTAACCGGAGCCCAAATGGGATGCCGGCACTACAGGTGGCAGCTTTACCCGCTATGCCACAGTGCTTGAATTAAGCTTGGGTATCCAGGGAATTCTTCCTGGAGGAAGTGACATTACAAAAATGAGGGACTGGTGCTGTGGTGTAGCAGGTCAAGTTGCCACCTGCATTGTCATCTCACCTGCATCTCATATGGACGCCAGCTCCCTGCCAATGTGCCTGGAAAAACTGTGGAAGATTTTCCAAGTCCTTGGGCCCATGTACCCTCGTGGGAGACCTGGAGGAGGCTCCTGGCTCCAGACTGGCCTAGCTGTGCCTGTTACAGCCATTTGGGGAGTGAACCAGGGGATGGAAGACCTCTCTCCCTCTCTGTCTCTGTCTCTCTCTTATGCTGTAAAAGTCTGGTTTTCAAATAAATTTTTAAAATCTAAAAAAAAAAAAAAAATGAGAGGGCCTAGCATTGTGGCACAGTGGGGTAAGCCTCTGCCTGCAACACCAGCTCCTATATCACAGGTCAGATTCTAGTGCTGGCTTTCCCACTTCCCTACGGGTGGTCCCTCATCTCTCTAGCTTCTGTGTCCAACCACATCCCTGTGGGTGGTCCCACAGCCCTCCAGCTTCTGTGTCCAGCCTCATCCCTGTGGGTGGTCCCACAGCCCTCCAGCTTCTGTGTCCAGCCTCATCCCCATGGGTGGTCCCACAGCCCTCCAGCTTCTGTGTCCAGCCTCAAGTCTCCTTCTCTCACCCTGACCTTGCTGGTGCCTCTCTGGAAAGAACCATTATGATGACATTAGGCTCACCCGGATAACCCAAGGTCAACTCCACATCCCCAAACCCTTTGCTTGATCACATCTGCTGTGTATGTCAGCATATTCACAGGTTGTGGGGGATCGGAATGTGGAGCACTCTGGGTACACTTTGCCTGCCTACCCCAGTGTACAATGGAAAGCTCACTGTTGTACTTCGAGAATGCTTTAGCAGGTGTCTTGTAACCTCCTCTAAGCTTAAGGTTTCCATCTATATTTGATAAGGCAATCATTGTAGATGAATTAAACAGCCAAGCAGTCATTTTGCTTGTTTGTTGAATTTGTTGAGTAGCATTCTGCATTTTCTGAAGAAAAACTAGAGAGGGAGTAGGACACAGCCCCAGGTGGGGATGGCGATAGGAGGTGGGCTGCTATCCAGTCTCCTGCTTGGGTTGAGACATCCTTCTGGTTCTCTTTGGGGGTCTACATCTTTCAGAAATTTAGCAAATGTCTATTTGGGGACTGGCATTGTGGGACAGTGGGTTAAACAGCCACTTGCCATGCTAGCATCCCATATCAGAGTGTCAGTTTGAGTCCAGGGTGCTCTAATCCTGATCCAGCTCCCTGCTAATGCACCTGTGAAGGCAGTGGATGATGGCCCAAGTACCTGGGCTCTTACCACCCACATGGGAGACCCAGATGGGGTTCCTGGCTCCTGACTTGGGCCTGGCCCAGCCCCAGCTGTTGTGGCCATCTGGGGAGTGAACCAATAGATCTTCCTCTCTCTCTCTCTCTCCTTTCTCTCTGTCACTTTGCCTGTCCAATAAATACATAAATGCATAAAACATGCCTATTTCTCCAGACTGTGGGCCAAGCATCATGCAAGACCCTGAGGTACAATCAATTAGCTCTGTGCTCAGGAGGCCTTGGATCTAGGGGGAAGCGTGGCTGATGACGGCTAACCAGGAGCATGCATGGCCTTGGCCGGTATACTCCCATCTGCAACTCAGCTGGGCTGTTGCTGTGCAGCATGGGAGAGGGGCAAGGAGGGATCTGCTGGGCTGCCAGCCTCAGGAACGCACCGTGTGTCTTTGGGCCTTTCTGCTTTGCATTTATGTCTGAGCTCATGTTCCAAGAAATGCCCACGATCAACCTGATTTCCCTGGGAAGCAGAGGGGTGTGAGGCCATTGGCCCATCCCATAGTGCAACCTCCCTGAACTCTTTGTAAGCAGCCCACAGATAATAGGAAGCAGAACATAGATGATGCAAAGCTCTCAGGCTTCCTCCCCTTCCCCAGGGGAGCTGGTGCCTCCCCGTCCACCCCTGGGCTTCAGGCCTCCGAGCGGGCGATTCCCCCACCCAAGGTACTGAAGGCTGCCGGTGGTCAAAAGGGAGAGGAGTAGGACAAAATGAAAAGCTGCTTTGCCGGCGCCGTGGCTCACTAGGCTAATCCTCCGCCTTGCGGCGCCGGCACACCGGGTTCTAGTCCCGGTCAGGGCGCCAGATTCTGTCCCGGTTGCTCCTCTTCCAGGCCAGCTCTCTGCTGTGGCCCGGGAGTACAGTGGAGGATGGCCCAAGTCCTTGGGCCCTGCACCCCATGGGAGACCAGGAGAAGTACCTGGCTCCTGCCATCAGATCAGCATGGTGCACCGGCCACAGCGCGCCAGCCGCAGCGGCCATTGGAGGGTGAACCAACGGCAAAGGAAGACCTTTCTCTCTGTCTCTCTCTCTCTCACTGTCCGCTCTGCCCGTCAAAAAAGTTAAAAGAAAGAAAGAAAGCAGAGGAGAGAGAAATGCAGAGATGGAGTGAGCTGTGGACGCGAAAGGAGGAGAAATGAGACAGAAATGCCAGAGTTGGGGAGGCAGACACCCAGAGGGAGAGAGGACAATATAACATCAGAGAAAGACGCACCCAGGGCAGGAGAACCCATGCCCAGAGGCTGGTGGCTGGGCTGCACGGCGATGGTTGGCTGCTTCGCGAGGGTGAGCAGGCCACTTAGGAGATGCACACCTCCTTCAAGGTGACAGGTCCCTCAGGTGCAGGGTGCTTATGCCTCCTACCAGGAAGAGCCTTCCCAGAACAGGGAGGATCCCCTGCCTGCCACTCAGGAGTCAGGGCCTCCCTCTCGCAAGGCACAGGCACCACAAACAAGACGCAGGCCCACAGGGAGCAGAAGGCTGTGTATTCAGAGTCCATTTCCATGGGAACACTTCCTGTCCCCAAGTCACTTAGCAAGAACGGGACTTTGGAACTGTGGGACCTGCATTTGGCACAGAGGCAAAGTCAACTGCTAGGGACATCCGTATTCCACCATAGTAGTAATGCTAATAATAAGTGCTGGTTCAGCTCCGAATTCCAACTCTCTGCTAGTGTGCACTGTGTGGACACAGCAGGTGATGGATCAAGTAACTGTGTCTTTGTCACTCACATGGAAGACCCAGACTGAGTACTGGGCTCCTGCCTCAGATCTAGTCCAGCCCTGACCAGTGTGGCCATTTGGAGAGTGAACCAGTGGATGGGAGTGTGCACTCTCTCTCTCTCTCTGCCTGTCTACCATTCAAAGACACAAACATAGATCAGCAAAAGAGCAAAACAAAATCCTAACCTTGTCAAACTATCACACAGTGCCCATAGGTATGCACAATTTAAAAGATTTTTTGAGGGGTCGGCGCTGAGGCGTAGCCACCGCCTGCAGCATCAGCATCCCATATGGGCGCAGGTTCAAGTCCTGGCTGCTCTACTTCCAATCCAGCTCTCTGCTATAGCCCGGGAAAGCAGTAGAAGATGGCCCAAGTGCTTGGGCTCCTGCACCCACGTGGGAGACCTGGAAGAAGCTCCTGGCTCCTGGCTTCGGATAGGCTCAGCTCCGGCCATTGCAGCCAATTGGGGAGTAAACCAGAGGATGGAAAGACCTCTCTCTCTCTCTCTCTCTCTCTCTCTCTCTCTCTCCTCTCCTTCCTCTGTGCAGCTCTTGACTTTCAAGTAAAAATAAATAAATCTTTACAATTTTTTAATAGCTTTGCCTTATAGCTGAGCAAACCAAGAATGAGTCATCTAATGTCCCAGATCCCACCTGGAAGCCCAGATGGGAATGAGAAGTGTGTGATTGTGCAGGGCAGGACTCAGAACAGCGAGGTCTGGCCTCTCCATTGTCAGCATCTTACTCTGCTGTGATGGATGGAAAGAAGGAAGGAAGGAAAGAAGGAAGGAAGGAAGGAAGGAAGGAAGGAAGGAAGGAAGGAAGGAAGGAAGGAAGGAAGGAAGGAGAGGGAGGGAGGGAGGAAGGGGAGGGAGGGAGGGAGGGAGGGGGAAGGGAGGGAGAGGGGAGGGAGGGAAGGAGGGAGGGAGGGAGGGAGGGAGGGATGAAGCTGGACCCCAGAATTCACGCATCATTAGGAAGCCAATAGGGGGACTGATAATGTGGCTGCAGCTGGAAGGGGGTCCCCACCTCTGGCTCCCACAGGATCTTGGCATAAGCCGGGTGGATGTTGTAGGATTTTGGCTCCTTGCTGGTGTCTTGAAGCCCTCTTTGGAAGCAGGATTTATTAGAGATTGTAATCGGTTCAACGCTGCCTGTTGAAACATTCGCTTTAATGGGCTTGTTAAATTTAGATGATGTTAAGAAGAAAAGAGGAGAGAGAGAGAGAAAGACGTTCCCCTGTCTCTGAACTCTCGGGGCTGCCACATCCTGACGGGGTACGTGTTGAAGAAATAGCTCCCAGCCGTGATAATTACCCGACTGCGCCAGGGAGAAGATGACATTCAAGACGTTACAAGAGGATGTTTTGTTTTGTAAACACTCTCTCCAGATCAAAGCCCCGTCTTCACTTCCGAAAGAGCCACACCAGCCTGCCTGCCTGTCTTCTTCCCTTCCCTCGTTTCCTGAGTGATATTTTAAATTGATTTTAGTTCTATGAGGATGAGTAACAGGCAATATTAATAGCTAACCCCTGACTTACTCTATGTGCTAGGCAATGATTGAAGGGCTTGCCCCAGGAGGTGGTATTATCATTATCATCATAGCGCAGGGGAGGAAACGGGGCACAGAGAGGTTAGGGCGTGTGTGTAGGGTCACACAGCTGGCGAGTAGGGAAGCCAGGACTCGGACTGCGGTATCTGACGTTGAAGACCACACAGCTACCCAAGAGCTATCTATGCTGCACCGTGTGTGCTCATTCTCCTAGAAAGCCTGATTGTTGTCCACACAAAGCTAAGATCTTTGATCACCAACCCAATCCCTGTGTCTTTGTCCCATACTCAGACTCAGTCATTATTATCAGCTTGGGAAATATCATATTCATGAAATAAATAGCATCTTTGTGCTAAATATATAATAGTAAATAATATTTTAATAAACATTAATACATAGTATCATTCTTCTAACTACTTTCTCATTCAAAATATTACATTTTTGTTTGAAAGTATTCTATTTCAAGGCTACATTGTATTCCATTTTATTTTGTTTAGCTATTTCTTTCCTTTTAAGAAAATGCTTGTTTATTTTCATCTACTTGCAAAGCATAGAGAAAGATCTGCTGATTCACTCCCCAAATGCCCACAATAACCAAGGTTGATCCAGAATGAAGCCAGGAGCCAGGAACCCCTTCCGGGTCCTCCATGTGGATTCCAAGACCCAAGCACTTGAGGCATTGTCTGCTGCCTTGCCGAGTGCATTCACGGGAAGCTGGGTCCACAGTGCCGGTGCCAGGGCTTGAACTGCACTTTGATACACATGCAGGCATCCCCAGAGGCGCCTTAATCCAATGCCTGTCCCTATCTCCTTCTTTATTTTTAATATTGATCGAGAGCGGAGGAGACAAAGAGAGGGTGCTCCTATGTGCTGGTTCACTTCCCAGAGGCCCACAATGGCTGGGACTGGGTTAAGCCAAAGCTGGAAGCTGGGCCTTCACCCACTCCCATATGGGTGACAGGAATCCAATCACTTTGAGCCAATGCCACTGCCTCCCAGGGTCTGCATTAGCAGGATGCTAGAGTTAGGAGTTGGAGCCGTGAATCGCACCCAGGTACTCTGATGTAGGCTGTGGGCCTCTTAACCAGTGTCTTTAGTGCTACACTCAATGCCTGTCCCACGATTTGCTTCTTGATGGATGTTCAGTTGTTTTCAGTTTTTCAACTCAAGTAAACAATGATGCAGTGCCTATGCAAGCTTATCTCTAGGGAAGATAGCAAAAGTGGAATCACCTGGATCTTTCTTTGTTTTTTAGGGTACTGCTAATTTATATTCTTAACGTCAGTACCTATAAGTGGCTGTTTCTTCAGCTTCTTTGTCATTTTTCATAATTACACTAAAAAAAAAACCTCTGCCAGTATTATGAACAACAAATGGGAATGCTTTTCGCTACTGTTCTGTATCATTCAACCACCTTGGCCTTGCTGGCCTAGTCTTTGCAGTCATGGGCTCCACCCAGCCAGGCCTACTGAAGGCCAAGTTTAGGTTTCCCTTGGTCCTCAGGACTGATTTGTCAAGAAGAGGATGCTCATGTCTGGGTTCTCCTTTGAGGCCTGAGAACTCAGGAGGCTTGCTGTAGCTGTTGCGATGGCTAGAATGTAAGATTCCCCCCAAGACAAAAACCGGTCCCTGTTTACAAGCAAACTCGCAACCTTCCCTTCATTGGCTTATTCATGCATTCCAATAACCAGTCCTTCCTTCAATAAATAATTAATGAGAATTGTCTGTGTGCAGTCACAGTGGCAGGTGCTGAGGCTGTGCCAGATACAGGCTGCCCTCATCCTCACAGGACTCCACACATCCGTGCCTGCCCAGGTCACAGAGCCCAGTGTTCCCTTCGGTTTTCATATTAATTGTAGCTCCCCTGCCTCCCGGTAACTTCACCTTGAATCCCCAGGCCACCTTGTGTTAGGGGCACTTCTGCTTTGCAGACTCCCTGTTCCCACCTCTGAGTGTTGGATCCTGTTCCCAGCCTCCATCTCTACACTGGATTCTACAGGATATAGATGAAGATTTTGGACACACTCAACACCCAGATTCACCACTATTGTGGCAGTTCTGTTAGGATAGTTCAGAATAGATTTGTCTGAAACCTTGAAATAAAATACCCATCCTTTGTGCAAGGAGACATTTCTTCTTGGGCCTCTTGCGATTCTGTGTATCTTGATCAGCACAGAGAGACAGGTTGCCTTTCTTCTGGACCAGCTCTTCAGAGATGTTTATATGGAGACTAGCCATGGATGGTATGCCTTCCGGAACACGTGACATACATTCTCACAGCTTTGAAACATAGAGGTAGTGTGGTGTAAGAAATAGAATATTTGACCTTTGTCCCTGGTTCCTGACATGGAATTTATAAAATCATTGCAATTTTCTGAGTGAGAGGAACAGCTTTTGTTTTTTATGGCAAACCCTCCTTAAACCGTACCTGAGTCTATGCTAACGAGGGGGTTCTTACCCCTTAGAGAGCTTCAGAATGGAGACTCATGGCCAGGGAAACCAAGCATGCAATTAGTGGTTGGAACGGTCAGTCCCACCTCTGACCTTTGCGGAGAGGCGTGGGGGCTGGATTGAGTTCAATCACCAACGACCAATGCTTCAGTGAGTTTTGCCTGTGTCATGGAATCTCCATAAAACCCCGTACATAATGGAGTTTGGGGAAAATTGCAGTGAGTGAACACATCAAGGCATTGGGAGGGTGGACTGTCCAGGCAGGGTATGGAAGCTCTGTGTCAGTCCTAACCTCATTCCTTGTCCTGCGCATCTCTTTTTTTTGCTTGTTTCTGAACTACATCTTTCATAGTGAGTTGGTAATAGTAAGTTAGGTGCTTTCCTAAACTCTATGAGTCATTACAGCAGATTGCCAGTCCTATCAAGGACAATGGAAACTCTTGCATTTACAGTTGTCTAATTAGTAATACTGAAACTTGTTACCAGAATCTGATGCGGGGCAGCCGTGTGAGATGACGCCTGTAACTTGGGGGAGGGAGGTGATAATTACTTATAGTGTCTCCTGGTGTCAGAGAATCTCAGAAATGGGTAATTCGTTGGTATCCAAAGGCAATCGGAGACAGTCTGAGGGAGAGTCTCCTTCTGAAGCGGTGAGCAGGCTTGCTTACTGCCTGTTATAAAGGATTCAGATTCCTTGAGCCCAAGGTTCCTGTCCTATAACGTACTGTTCTACCTGTGAAGATGTCATTTTGCCTTCTCCTGCAGCATCATGGGGTGCAGGGCCCAAGCACTTGGGCCATCCTCTACTGCACTCCCAGGCCACAGCAGAGAGCTGGCCTGGAAGAGGGGCAACCGGGACAGAATCCGGCGCCCCGACCGGGACTAGAACCCGGGGTGCTGGCGCCACACATGCGCCGTTGCATGTGCAACTGGAGCCATTGCACATGCACATACTCTGATCCTGGCTGTTGCTGTGAGTAACATACTCTCCTTCGTTTCTGGCCAAGGCGTCTTGTGTCTTCTGTCAGCATCAATGAAACTGTCGCAGGTTCACGTGCTAGCTTGTAAAAAGGGACACATCTCAGATATTACACAGCTCTTGATACACTCACTTATCCATTCAATAAAATATTGAGTGTGTACTAGGAGCCAGATACCAGGCATACAGAGATCAATCAGTTATTGAGGTTCCTGCTGTCATGGAGTTTCCACATAATGAAGAAAGCATTTACATATTATAAAATGCTCTAGGAAGAGAAGGTGAGACTAGCAGGTGTTCTAGGATAACTGTGAAATAACTTCTTACTGGTGGAGGTGAGAGCTGAGAAGTGAGATGGCACCTGTCATTCAAGTACTTGTAGAAACACAAGTACAAAGACACCCAAGTGGAACCGAGCTCAGGGCCTCCCACAAACTGGCAGGTGACACAAGCGACCACAGTGGAGTAAGGCAAGGGACAGAGAGGGATGTAGTGAGGTCAGATAAGTAGCAGAGAATGCAGACCACAGGACAGAAGTTGTATGGGAACACTAGCTTGGAGCATTAATAGACATCCTAGACATGTTTGGTGGGATAGTGAGACATACTGAACACAGGATGTGATGAACTGAAAGTGTGCCAGGAAAAGAGACACAGTGGTCAGGAAGGCGGTGGCACACACACACATCGGGGGGATTATGCTGTGAAATGCCAGGGTCAAGTTGTCACGTGTATCATGGGATCCACTCAACGCAAACACCGATGATTCAAAGAGCAACTCTCTGTCAATGTGTTTGCATGCATACACGAGTACTTCAAAAATTATGGTTAAATGGAACAAAAAGACACCTTGATCATTGTGCAAAACATTTTAGAATGATTGAATTTTCGTGATATGCATTTGCCATCAATTCTTTAAAGATCCCCACCTATGCATAGATTTCAACTTGGGAGTACCAAAGTAAAATTAAATTTTAATTCCATTTTCCACAATTTTTTAAAGTACTTTTATATGTGGTTATAGGGACCTGTGTGAAAATTCACTTTCCTAAATCTTTTTGGGAAGGTGAGTCTCAACCATGAGTGATTATCAGAATCTATTAGGGGAGACTTTTCCTCCATATCACCATGATGGATGATAGCGGGAAGTTGTGTATTTTAAATAAAACTTCTGGGCACCCTTTGTGGTATTTCACAAGTTTTGTTTTGCAAACTTAAAACTATCCTGCAACAAGAAATTTCTTTAAAATATTTTTATTTTGAAATAATTTTATATTTTAGGAAAGTCTTTTGTAACAGTAGTGTTAGACTATCCCAGATGCCCTTCAGAAATTTCTCAAATTAACACTGTGTGTGTGTTTAAAGATTTATATATTAAGATGAAAGTCAGATTTACAGGGTTTTTCTGTGACATAGCGGGTAAAGCGGCTGCCTGCAGTGCTAGCATCCCATATGGGTGCTTGTTCAAGTCCTGGAAGCTCCACTTCCAATCCAACTCCCTGCCAATTCACCTGGGAAAGCAGTGGAAGGTGGCCCAAGTCCCTAGACCCTTGCACCCATGTGGGAGACCTGGATAAAGTTCCTGGCTCTTGGCTTTCAGATAGGTTCAACTCCAACCATTGTGCCCATTTGGGGAGTGAACCAGTAGATAGGAGATTTCTCTCTCTCTGCCTCTGCCTCTCTCTCTCTCTCTCTCTCTCTCTCTGTAACTCTGCATTTTCAAATAGATAACTATTAAAAAAAAAAAAGAAAAGTCAGAGTTAGAGAGAGAGAGAGAGGGAGAGACAGAGACAGAGAGATCCATCATCTGCTTCTTCATTCCCAGATGACTGCAATGGCCAGAGCTCAGTCAGGCCAAAGACAGGAGCTGGGATCTTCTTCTGGGTCTCCCACATGGGTTGCCAGGGCCCAAACACTTGGACCATCCTCTGCTGCTTTCCCCAGGCCATTAGCAGGAAACTAGATCAGAAGTGGAGCATCTGTCCAGAGCACTGGTCTAGAACCGGTGCCAGTATCATGAACTCCTATATTGTACTTGCCAACATGAAGCCACCACCATGGTGCAATCCTTTTTACTAATTCCAGCCTTTGTATTTCTTCCTTTTTTTTTAAATCCATTTGCCCAGTCTATGTCATTTTATTGGTTAATTTAAACCTTTTACATTTTACAAAATTTATTTGAAAGGCAGAATCACAGAAGGAGAAAGAGAGCGAGAGAGGGAGAGAAAGAAAGAGAGAGAGGGAGAGAAAGAAATAGAGAGAGAGAGAAAGAGAGAGAGAGAGAGAGAGAGAATCTTCCATCTGTTGGTTCACTTCCCAAATGGCTGCAATGACCAGGATTGAGCCAGGCTGAAGCCAGGAGTCTGGAACTGCATCAGGGCCTCCCACATGAGTGGTGCTGGCCAAAGTACTTGGCTTCTCCAGGTTTGTTAGCAGGGAACTGGATCAGATTTGGTGCTGCCACAGAGCTCACAGGGATAGGGCATCGCAGGCAGCGGCTTAACTCAATGCACCACACTGCTGGCCCCTTGTTTGTGTGTCATCAGTTTTCCCACTTGTATCCTGTTTCTGTTCTGGGAGGCAGTGCACAGCACCCTGGTGCTCTTGGTCACCACGACCCTGTAATCTGTTCTGTTACACTTTGCACTTTCTTTTTTTGATCTTTGCAATTTTGAAGAGTTGTGGTCAGGTGCTTGATTAGCTGAACCTTGGTTTGTGTTTCTCCAATCTTTTTTCTGGCGATTACACTGAGGGCATGGGCATGGTGGATAAGACAGGCCTGGTGCCTCTTCATCTCATCATATCGGGGGCTGTTATCCACGCTCACTTTAGAAAGTTCTTGGAAAATGTGTGTTGTGAATAAACTATGCATGGGTTCCTAAAAGTCTTTTGCACCAAAATAAAATCATTTTTCCAATTCCGTTTTCCATGAAATTTTTAAAGTCATCTCATATATACACACACATATCCATAATTATATATATATACATACATGCACATACATATCCATAATTATATATCAATCCTCTCTCTCCACACACAAATGTGCATACACATAGGCACTTCAGGAAATTTTTGGAAAATAGGATTAAATGATAAATGTACTGTTCTCAAAATTTTCAAGGAAATGTGTTTTATGAAAATAGTATGCATAGATTACAAAAATTGTTGGTGTGAAAATAAACTTACATTTTCTTTTAAAAAATTTGTTAGAGATTCATTTGAAAGGCAGAGCATCAGAAAAATGGGGAGGAGGGGGCATGGAGGAGGAATGTGGGGGAGGATCTTCCAGCCACTGGTTCACTCCCCAGAAGGCTACAGCAGCAAGGGGCTGGGCCAGGCTGAAACCAGGAGCCAGGAGCACCATCTGGGTCTCCCACGTGGGTGGCAGAAGCCCAAGCACTTGACCATCATTCACTGCCTTCCCTGCCCATTAGCATGGCACTCCACTAGAAACAGAACAGTGGAGGCTTGAGCAGGAGCCCTGACATGGGTTGCTGGCATCTCAAGCAGCAGCTTAACTCACTGTGCTGCAATGCTGGTCCCTAAACTTATCTTCTAATCCCATTGTCCTGTGACTTCCTGGAGTCCCCCCTCCATCTCTACATAGGTATAAAATTAAACAAGAGTTCATCCTGATGTCCCCAACTCCAGTCTAACACCCAGGATTTATTTTCCCCTCTGCTTGTTTATTTGAAGTTTGTTTCTTGATCTGGAGAAACCTGGCTTTCATTATCCACTATTCATATGCTTATTTGCTCAACCCGAGTGTGCATGTAAAATACTTTGAGAATTGCTAACCCATATCCCTGTGGAAAGCAAATTTACAAAACAGAGTTTAGTGTTTATGCAAAATTGTTTTCTTTAGACTTAAACTTTCCCGTGCAAAGAACCTTTCCAAAGTTACTAAAGTCAGCTTTTTGTTTCTTATTTTTCCTCCCAGGAAATTTGGAGAACATAGAAGCCTATAGCCTGAGTTCGAACTCACCTGTGACCTTGTGGCTGACTCTCTGCAGTGACAGTTTCTTTTTTTTTTTTTTTTTTTTTTTTTTTAGGGAAAGATCTTTTATTTTTTTTATTTATTTATTTATTTTTTTTTTTGACAGGCAGAGTGGACAGTGAGAGAGAGAGACAGAGAGAAAGGTCTTCCTTTTGCCGTTGGTTCACCCTCCAATGGCCGCCGCGGCAGGCGCGCTGCGGCCAGCGCACCGCGCTGATCCGATGGCAGGAGCCAGGAGCCAGGTGCTTTTCCTGGTCTCCCATGGGGTGCAGGGCCCAAGCACCTGGGCCATCCTCCACTGCACTCCCGGGCCACAGCAGAGGGCTGGCCTGGAAGAGGGGCAACCGGGACAGAATCCGGCGCCCCGACCGGGACTAGAACCCGGTGTGCCGGCGCCGCTAGGCGGAGGATTAGCCTAGTGAGCCGCGGCGCCGGCTTGCAGTGACAGTTTCAATGATCCCCAGAGTTGGGAACCAGTGCTTTAGGACTAGAAACAAAGGGAGAGAGTTTCAAATGCCCTCCTCCCCCCCAACATATTTTCATTATTTCACTAACTGGTAGAGATTTAAATTCTTTTATAATTTAAAATAAAAGAAAGGAGGCATTGTGTGCAACCAGGGCCTTTGACATTGGCATCCCATACAGGCACCGGGTTCCTGTCTTGGCTGCTCCACTTTCCATCCAGCTCCCTGCTACTGCACCTGGGGAATGCAGAGGAAAATGGCCCAAGTCCCTGGGCCCCTACACCCATGTGGAAGACCTGGAAGAAGCTCCTGGCTCCTGGCTTTGGCCTGGCCCAGCCCGGATCATTGAGGCCATTTGGAGAACTGGAAGGCAGCGTTACCACCCAGCTATGGCAGCTCAAGATCTGCTATTGAGATCCTTGAGGACCCCCGTTCCTTGGGTGGGAGTCATTGGAGGGGTCATCCCAGCACCACATGGCCATGGTGCACCTTGGGCAGCCAGAAGGGGTGGAGAGAGACTGGAGCAGACATGGAGGCAAGAGCAGCACTGTGAATAAGCGCCCTCGAAAGGCCTAAGAATCACAGTGAGTGGCTAATCTGAATTGCCCTGGTCCTGTATAGCTCTCTAGACCCATTTATACCCTACAAATCTCCCCATTACACAACAGAGTCACTGAATATTTTATTTCCAGGTATCTTTATCAGTGCCCTGGTTTCTATAACTTGGTGGACAGAGGTAACCAATGGGGGTGTTGAACCTCACCTCTGCTGATCCAGCCACCACTGCCCTGGTGATGTGGGTGCCTCAAGCAACATCTTGCCTGCTGTGCCATAGGCCTGTCTCCTTGTTTCTTATTCTATCTGGGTCAGATGGCCTGCCTGTTTTTGAACCAGAGGCGTGCGATTCAGCTCTAGTTTATGTGCCGATTCCGAAGATGGATCTGAGAGTGGGAGAGGGGAAATATCCTTAGGTGAAAATGAGGGCTACTACTAGAAGGAGAATTAGTTTCTCAAGAGGCAGTGCTATGGCATAGTGGATAAAGCTGCAGCCTGAAGTGCCGGCATCCCATATGGGCGCCGATTTGAGTCCTGGCTGCTCCACTTCTGATCCAGCTCTCTGCTGTGGCCTGGCAAAGCTTTACAAGATGGCCCAAGTCCTTGGGCCCCGGCACCTGCTTAGGAGACCAGGAAGAAGCTCCTGGTTCCTGGCTTCAGATCGGCACAGCCGTTACGGCCATCTGGGGAGTGAACCAGCAAATGGAAGACCTCTCTCTGTCTCTCAGCCTCTGCTTCTCTGTAACTCTGCCTTTCAAATAAATAAATAAATAAATCTTTTTTTTTTAAAGAGGCAGACAGCAGGCACTTGCATCACCAACCTTCTTCCTATATCATATGCACAGAAATGGCTTTAGACGTGCAATGGTGAACTGCTCCTCATTTTATGACAGGCAAGCCTACAGTTAGAAATTTCTCTCTCTCTCTTTCAATAAATAAATAAAACTCTAAACGATGTGAACATTTAGAAATCCAAGCTGTTTTTGTTGCAACATGTGTTTTCAAGGAACATTTTTGAAAACACTTTTTCATGTCTTCATTTTTAAAAATTTTGCCAAAATAAAAATTGGTTTTGGGGCCTGTGCTATGGCATAGTGAGCCAAGCTTCCACCTGCAGCCCCAATATCCCATATGGGCACTGGTTCATGTCCTGGCTGCTCCTCTTCTGATCCAGCTCTCTGCTATGGCCTGGGAAAGCAGTAGAAGATGGCCCAAGTCCTTGCGCCCCTACACCTGCATGGGAGACTCAGAACAAGCCTCTGGTTTTGGATCGGCCATTGTGGCCATTCAGGGAGTAAACCAGTGGATGGGAGACCTTTCTCTCTGTCTCTCCCTCTCTCTGAATATAAATAATAAAAAAAATCATCTTAAAAGATGCTTTTTGATTCCATTTTTCATGAACTTTCTGCAGAATGCCCGCAGCTGCCAAGTGGAATCAGGTTAAATTTAAACTGCAACTTTGTTAGTGCTGTCACTTCGGTTAGGCTGCTTAACTCCGCAGCTCCAGCCTCTGAGCCTGGAAAGTGGACAGCTCTCTAAAATAGGACTTCCAGGCCAATCTTGCCGAAGGAGCTTCCGGCATAGTCCCCGCTGCCAACACCTGTTCTGGGTGTCGAATTGAAAGCCACCTGCAGCCACGCAGGGCTGAGGAAATCGGGAGTGAAGGTCCATGCTTTATTAAGTAAAACGCGGTTAAAGAGGGTTATGCTTTGGGTGTTGCTTGCAGGAGAACCTGGGTAGGCTGCTTCGTTCCCTGGATCCTGCAGCTGTTTAAACAGCAGCTTCTCCTCCCGTGGGGAGAACGCTTGGTGCTTTATGCAAGAGCGAGCTTGGCTGCCAGTTTTAGGGGAGGTGCTGTCCTTCCACGAACTCTGAGTCGACTTTCTCATTAGGTGTGCACGGCAATGAGGCAGACGGGAGCAGCTTAATAGGCAAGGGAAGTTTTAGCTTTCGGACTAGATTGTCAATAGGCGCGTTTGATCTGGCTGCTTTTCTGACCTAATCAGCTGGCAGCGGTCTCTGCTGAGTTCCCTCGGGGCATCAGCACACCCAGTATTCCACCATACAGCAGCTTAAATCAGCCTTGATCTCAAGGAGCAGGGGCCTGAAGAGAAGAGACTGTTGGGTGAAGCCTGTGTGTACCAAGGGGAGCCCTTTTGATGATGGCAATTGTGTTTGCGTAGTATCTGCTCCTTGCCTGGAAGCAGCCCAGAGTCTCTTTGGCAGTGCCAAAGTGATGTCTGCGGTAGCAGGTGCATCTAAATTCCAGTAAAATCCTCAGGTCACACAGCATTCAGGAATGTTGCTGGAGAACTTGCCTTGAGGGAAATGTTGCCAAAGGCTTGCAAGAAGCAGAACATTGTCTTATCCCTTTGTGCCTTGTCCAGGCTTCAGCCCTAGTTTAAAAATCAGTTTTCATCTTGCAGATGCTGGAGGGGTGAGATTTGGTGGGTAAGATGCTGCTGGAGGTGCCTACGCCCCACATCGGAGTGTCTGGGTTCCAGTCCTGGCCCCGATCCCAATTCCAGCTTCATGCTAATGCTCACTCTGGGAGGCAGCAGGTGGCGGCTCCAGCACTTGGGTCCCCGTCACCCATGTGGGCCCTCTGGATTGAGTTCCTGGCTCCTGGCTTTGACCTTGCCCAGCCCTAGATATTGTGGACATTTAGGGAGAGAATCAGGGGATGGAAGATCTTTCTCTAATTGTCTGTATCTGCCTCCCATGCCCTCTGTTTGTCTCTCTGCCTTTGAACTAAATCAAAATAAAGAAGATACTCCCATCCTAGCTACATTTGACTTGATTACAGAAGGGAGCAGGTCAAATGGTTTTCTAATGGTAAGGATGCTTCCATGTGCAACTAACTGCAAACCTAGACAACCTGGAATGCATATGTGTAGACAGTAGCCTCACATCACAAAAAGATGTCTACAACTGTTAGATTTCAGATATGGTTCTTGGTTAGGATCCTTGTTCAATGGCTGCCATCTCTACATTTGCCCTCCTCTAGTACTCTAGCAGCTATATAGTTGAAGCAGTGAGTGTTGCATGAGCCCTATCAGAACCCAAGAACGCTTTTCCTTTTCCAGCCATGTCCTGGAACATGGCTTCACTCCGATGACAATAGCGTACTATGCCTGCTTAAGCCTAAGCCAGTCTTGTCCCAAAAGAATGGCATTGTGCTAATTAGCCCAATTCCACCCAATCCGCAGGGTTATGTTTCAATAAGGTAAATGAGTATGTGGAAGGATGCCAAGATTTCCCACAGAGTTACTTTTATCTGCTTATACTTTCATAGAATTTTCCTATAAGTAGAGAGAACTTGAGCTGGTGCAAACAAGAGTCCGAAACCATTTCAGTATTGGCTCTACCAATAGCATAGCATCCCCTTCTCGAAGAGAGACAATGTGGAAACCCGGATACATTCCTGAGAAATATCTCATGCTGGCACAAAACTATTTTAAAGGATAGGAGACTTGACTTTCTGGCCATTGCAAGTCTGCAAGTCTTCTGATGAGTTTGCTCTGTGTGTGTGTGTGTGTGTGTGTGTATTGGTAGGGGGGAGTGAAAGAGGAGATAGATGTTCCCTGGATTTCTTTATTCACTGAACACAATCTTTCTTCTCAACGGAAGTCTTCTCATCATTCCTGGTGGATTAAAAGTTCATGCACGCATCTCCGTCACACACACCACCATGTGTACCCTGAGCTTTGCACTGCTGCTGGCTCTGCCCCTGTCCACTTCTAAATTAGAATTCGAGCAGCTTGGGCCTGCACTATCACTTAGTGCTCCTGCTTAGTCATTTTGTTAAAGTTTAATGTATTTATTTAAAAGTAAGAGTTAGAGAGCGAGAATGAGAGAGAGAGAGAGAGAGAGATTTTCTGTCTGCTTGTTCACTCCCCCAGATGGCTGCAATAGCTGGGGCTGGGCCAGGCTGAATCCAGGAGCCAGGAGCTTCTTCCAGGTCTCCCACGTGGTCGCAGGGCCCCAAGGACTTGGGCCATCCTCTGCTGCTTTCCCAGGCCACAGCAGAGAGCTGGATCTGAAGTGTAGCAGCTGGGACTCATACCGGCGTCCAAATGGGAGCTGGCACTGCAGGTGGTGGTTTTACCCATTACTCCACAATGCCAGCCCCTTATCAGTCATTTCCAGACCCTTGATTCTCAATCATTTCAGGACCTGAATTCAACACCACAATCCCCAGCTCATAGGCAGTGCCACCTTCCCACTCTTCCTCTGTCTTCTGTTTCCTCTCACCTCCTTGGCTAGCTTGGATTTGGTGAGTCATTTTTTTATCACTCCCTTAAAAACATCCGAAAATTTTGTTTTTCTCTTCTTCAGTTGGCTAGCTAAACATATGTTAAATTATTTTATTTTGTCTTATATGTCCTGGTTTCTGATCGGCCCAGCTCAGGCTGTTGTGGCCATTTGGGGAGTGAACCAGTAGATTGAAGATTCTCTCTCCCTCTCTCTCTCACTTTCCCTCTTTCTCTCTCTCTTTTTGTTACTCTGACTCTCAAATAAATAGATAAATCTTTAAAAAATAATTATTTGAAAATATATTTTTCCAAAATAGATAAAAGCTAGAGATTCAAGAAGCAGTATCAACTACAAGCAGATTAAAAATAAACAACTCCTCAGGTAAGCACACTGGAGAAAACTGCTAAGTATCAAATGCAAAGATAAAATTATAAAAATGGCTAGAATATAGGGTGTTTTGAGTGGAGGTGGGCAGAGTCTATTCAGAGAATTTACATTAAAATTGATGGTTCGGCCGGCGCTGTGGGTCACTAGGCTAATCCTCCGCCCGCAGCGCCGGCACACTAGGTTCCAGTCCCATCAGGGCACCAGATTCTGTCCCGGTTGCTCCTCTTCCAGTCCAGCTCTCTGCTGTGGCCCAGGAGTGCAGTGGAGGATGGCCCAAGTGCTTGGGCCCTACACCTGCATGGGAGACTGGGAAGAAGTACCTGGTTCCTGGCTTTGGATTGGTGCAGCGCCGGCTGTAGCGGCCATTAGGGGAGTGAACCAATGTAAAGAAGACCTTTCTCTCTATCTCTCTTTCTCACTGTAACTCTGCCTGGCAAAAAACCAAACCAAAACAAAAAAACCTGATGGTTCAATCTCCAGATGAAATTATGGAGTACAGATGATAATGTAAGATTTCTTCCATGTGCTTAAAGAAAATGGTTTTATATATGAAAATATCCTTCTAAAATAAAGGTGAAATTAAGAAATTATCAGACCAACTGAAATTGAAAGTTTGTCTCTAGCACAAACAACACAAGGGTACAGGGAAGGTGTATGAGACGCTGATAAAACTTTTCTGTGCTCTTGAGCAATGAGTTACACGAATGGTCTCAGTTAATGTAAAGTGTTTTATTTGTACACCTATGATTGATTCTGACTTCTGTATGTGTTATATATACTTTGACCAATTACTTATGTAAATCCATGACCTCCTTCTTGGATTTTGTCTATTCTTGACAGATCAGCTACTTTTTGCGTCTTGTTTTTCATTTTATTGCAATCTAGTTTATTTTTCTAGAACTTTCTTGACGGTGTCAAAAGTCACCACTGCCTCCCCCAACTGTGTTGAAAAACCCAGAGGACACACCCCCGCCCCTGTGTTACTTTGAGTTTCTGGGTAATTTGTTACATCTTGCCTCCTTCTGAGTGGCTGTGACAATACATGCTTCCGGTTTTCCTGCAGGCCCATTGGCTGCCTCTTTGCAGATTCCTTTAAGTGCTCATCCACCTCTGCCTGACCTCGACCTGTTTGAGCACCACGGAACCCTGTCTGGATATCCAATCATTCTAATCCACACTCAAATCAGGTCTCCAGTTCAGACTGGAAAGTTGAGCTCCTGACACCGACATTTAATTGTCTATATCAGGAATCAACTCACTTTTTTCTATCAAGAGCCCCATAGTACATACTTTAGCCTTTATGGGCCATATGTTCACAACTACTCAACTCTGTCCCTGCAGCATGAAGGCAGCCATCAACAATACATACATAAACGCATGGATGTTGCTGTGTTCCAATAAAACTTTATTACCAAAACAGGTGGCAAGCAAATTTGACTCAAGGGCTATAGTTTGTTCATCCCTGATCTATACAATGCTCTTGAACCTCTAATGGTTGTTTGGATAGTAAGTAGTCTGAAAAATTGCTCCCCATGATGGTAAATTTATGTAGTAGCTTGACTAGGCTATAGTACCCAGATAGTCAGTCAAACATTAATCTAGATGTTTCTGTGAAGGTATTTATTTGGAAAAAATAAACATTTAAATCAATAGACTTTGAGTAATGCAGATTGCCCTCCAAAATATGTGTGGACCACATATAATAAGTGGACGACTTAATAAAGACTGACTTTCTTAAGGTGGAAGGCATTCAGCCAGCCCACAGCTCTCAGATTCAAACTCTACCTTCCCTCTGGGTCTTCAACTTGCTGGTCAACCCTGACATGTTTGGGCTTGCCAGTGTCCACAGAGGTGTGAACCAATTCCTTAAAATAAGTCTCTGTCTCTCTTGAACACATGTGCACTCAAGCGCGTGCACACGCACATGCACACACTCACACACACACACAGTGCTTTCCCTCTGTAAAACCCTGATGAATACAATGCCCAATCTCCATTCAGTAATCATGCCTCTATCTCTATCATGATTCAAATCGCCAGTATTCTCCATCTGTATCCTGTGGCTAGCGTATGAATTACTTTCCCTTCCATCTCTGCTCTCTAGAGAAGTCAGAGTGATATTTGTAAACACAATATCACCTCCCCCACTTATTTCAAGGACTCAAAACGAGACTCAAATGTCCTGCCAAGGCCATTGTCCCACAGCATAGAAGATGTGGGTGATTGGATGGCACTTCTCCTCTGTTCTTTGGCTTCAAGGCAGTGGCTGTGTGGGTCCAGTGTCCATTTTATTTTCCCTTTGAAATAGACGTCAGGAATCCAGGGTTCTTTGGCCTTTATAATTCCTCCAACTCCTTAGCAGGGTTAATTCTGCTGGAATTAAGTTGCACGTTAATACCAGGACTCAGTTGCTGACTGATTGTTTAGCATCAGAGTTGTCCAGCCAGACTGAGTTCTCAGTACTTGTTCTCACTTAAAGGGAAGCTGTCTGCCTGGTCTCAGCCAGTGCACTCTCTCCGCTTCCCACCTCAACAGTTTGCCAATCTTCACACCTTTCCCTGCTTGCCATGATACATGATTCTTGTTCCCACCCCCTGAGAGATAGCTGAGGAACACAAAGGTATTTCAAAAAGCTCACTGCAAATGGAAGGAAAAGATAGGGTTATTTCGGTACAAAAGTGTTTGAAACCTATGCATAGGTTTTGCATTTCTGTGAACTGTTGAAAGACTCCCTTATAGGCCCTTCATATTTTTTCTATTGAGGGAGGAGTTGTGAACAGGAGAACATTCAGGTTCAAGCACAGACTTTGTATGTCCAAGGTTAAAATGTGCCTTCCTCAGACTTGAATAAATGACTGGTGCCTCTAAATCTTATTTTCCTAATCTATAAAGCAAGAATAGCAATACATACCTTATAGGGATATTACAAAAATCAAAGCTAATATGTTTAAAAGCATTTATTACACAAATTTTGAAGTCTTTTCAAGTATTAATCAACAACAGGGCAGCAATAGCCTCTGTCGCCGTCCCTGATCAAGCTCAGCCTCTCTCTCTCTCCCTGTGGAACATTCTCTTCCTTCTCCTCTCTCCTGACAGATGCTTTCGCTGCTAATAAATCCTGTGTGTGATATCATGGCTCACTGTAGCAGCTGGCTCAGCGTGGAGATATCAACAGATGAATCAGACAGTACGGGAGGAGGAAGAGGCTGAACACAGGGACTCCAACTGCCTTGGTGACGAGGAATAGAGGGGAGAAGGAGCAAGGGATTTTAAGATTGGAGAGGTTTGTTTTTCTGCTAATAGGGATGTGCTTAAACTTCTCCCGGTGTTCACCGCCCACTTAGGGTTAGGCAAATTGCTTCTCTACAAGGGGCAACCAATCAGGAATTTGGCAGACAAAAGGGAAAGCTGCAATTGAGGTCTGTCTTAGATGTCCAGCCTGAAGAAGGGAGGAAGGAGGCGGGAGAAGAGGGGAGGAGGAGCGTCTCACTGGCTTTCCCAGGACGCTTGCTTTGGATGGTTTCCAGCATGGAACAAGCAAGGCCTCCCGAGACGCGCACAGTTTGGAATGAGTTTCATAAAATTTGATGTTCATGAGGATAAGTGTCACTATGTGATGTTCAAGGTCATTCAAAATGTAGCCCCTTCAGAACTTCTCCTCTCCAGCCCCTGCAACCCCTCTCCACCTGTGCAGTCCCCAGCTGCTGAGAAAACAACAGGCATCTGTTCTGAAAAATGCATCACTGGGTGACTCCATCATTGTGTGGATGCCAAGGTGCACACACACACAAACCAAGACACCTATGAAGTCACTAGGCAATACCGTCTTCCAGAACCATCGTCGTGTGTGTGGTCTGATGTTGACCGAAATGTCGTTATTCAGTGCATGGCTGTCCATGGGATAGTGCAGTCACAGGAAAACGTTTACTGAGTATTTGTTAAGTTCTAGTTTTATGCCTGTAGGAGGCACCTAGCATGTGCTGGGCTCTGCCGTAGATGCCAGGAGTGCAGTGGGGAGCGTCGGCTTAGAGAGCTCACACACCTCTTCCAGATCAAACAGGGAGCAAGCATCTTACCCAGGATCCCAACTCCAACTTCAATTTTCTTTTTCTATTACACTCAGCTGCTTCCCAATTCGCATGTCTTCATATTCAAAGAGGCTATTAACCTACCGCATCGCCACCACCTGGCGCCTGCAAAGCAAAACAAATAGAGTCAGCATCTTTGTCAATAAGGACTGGCTAGGCCGGCACCGCGGCTCACTAAGCTAATCCTCCACCTTGCGGCGCGGGCACACCTGGTTCTAGTCCCAGTCGGTCGGGGCGCTGGATTCTGTCCCGGTTGCCCCTCTTCCAGTCCAGATCTCTGCTGTGGCCCATAAGTGCAGTGGAGGATGGCCCAGGTGCTTGGGCCCTGCACTCCATGGGAGACCAGGAGAAGCACCTGGCTCTTGGCTTCGGATCAGCGCGGTGCACCGGCCGCAGCGCGCCGGCCGTGGCGGCCATTGGAGGGTGAACCAACGGCAAAAAGGAAGACCTTTCTCTCTGTCTCTCTCTCTCTCACTGTCCACTCTGCCTGTCAAAAAAAATTAAAAAATAAAAAAATAAAAGGACCGGCTAAAGCTACTCATCAGTCCCCAGGAAACGCTGTCTCCTGCCTTTCCAAGCACAGATCCCTGGCCTTGCTGTCCTGGAGGGATGTTGGGCTGAGCAGGTGGTAAGGAAGGGTTGTTGGTGCTGGCTCTGAGTAATCCTCCCAGAGGACTTCTCTTCCTAGGTTCTCATCTGGGAATTCAAGATCAATGTCAACCGTCAAGGTCTTTTCGGTCTTCATGAGAAGGAACCTGTTCATGTGGCTCCCCAACCACTAGGGGACCTCAAAAAGTTCATGGAAAATGGAATTAAAAGTTAAGTGTAGGGGTTGGTATTGGGGTGTGGTGGTTAAGGATGCTGGCATCCTATGTCAGAGGACCTGGCACCAGTTTCCTGCCAATGAACATGCTTGGGGCAGTGGGCCATGGAAGCGATGGCTCAAGTACTTGAGTACCTGCCACCCACGTGGAAGACCTGGATTTAGCCTTCATCGCCTGCCTTCGGCCTGGCCCAGGCCTGTCTGAGATGGGAAACACAGAGGTGGTGGGTGGGATTCTGAGCACCAGCCCGCATCTCTTATTTGCTTTCCTCCCATCAAGGTGGCTGAGTGCTCAGCCACACTCAGCCAGGATACTTCCTGGAGGCTGTTCTCATGAGAAACCCACTGGTGATTCAATTAAGCTGCATCAGTGCTAAATGGGACTTGCCCAGAACAGGATTTGCTGATTTGTATGTGTTGAAATAAATTCCATGTTCTGTTCTAATTGAATAGATTGAACACAGACTGTATTTGTTCTTATCCTGCAGCCACATTCGCAGGAACGATAAATTGGAAATGTGATCTGGCTTGATGTGCCAGTTTTTCTGAGAAAATCACTCTGCTAGTGGTGAGGGAATGGGAGAGCTAAAAACATCTTTGTTTTCAAAGTCGTATGTCACAAGCCAAGGGGACTCCAAGTGTGTGTGTGTTTCCGTGTTTGTGTGTTGCCACTGATGGCAAAGATATGGTGGCACAAATACTTTACAAATGACCAATAATGTTGAAAGTTAATATAACCCTATTAGAACAATTTGAAATATTAAAAGGGAGATTAAAAATGACCATCATACTTCATGCCTCCATCCAGGTATCCCAAATTTAGGGATCAATTCGAAGGGAACAACTATAATTTGGAAAGAAACCGTATGCATGAAGATGTTCATTATGGTGTTAACTACTGCAGCAAAATCAGAGTCACAAAAATGTTTGCCACAACTCCTAAATAGGAAAATATTAAGTTAGTTACGACACTTTCTGAAAAAAATATTATGCAGAATTTAACATGATGGCTGCATAGATTAGGTAGAAGAATACTTAAAATAAAATGCAATGTTAACATAAAACTAAATCCACTATGTGCTATCATTGCACTTGCATTTTTCAAAAGAAAATATGATCTTTCTGACTGATCTGTAAGCCTGTCAGGCATTCTTCTATTTTTTTTTTTATTTGACAGGTAGAGTTAGAGAGAGAGAGAGAGAGAGAGAGAGTCAGAGAGAAAGGTCTTCCTTCCATTGGTTCACTCTCCAAATGGCTGCCGCAGCTAGCACTGCACCTATCCGAAGCCAGGAGCCAGGTGCTTCTCCTGGTCTCCCACATGGGTGCAGGGGCCCAAGCACCTGGGCCATCCTCCACTGCCCTCCTGGGCCACAGCAGAGAGCTGGACTAGAAGAGGAGCAACCAGGACTAGAAACCGGTGCCCATATGGGATGCCGGCAGGCAGAGGATTAATCAAGTGAGCCACGGCGCTGGCCCCCATTCTTCTATTTTTAAAATTAATTTTTATTTCTTTATGTATTTGAAGTGGGGAGGAGAGAGAGGGAGAAAAAGAAAGAAAAATATTTCATCTGCTGGTTCCCTCCCTCAAAGCCCACCACAGCCAGGATTGGGCCAGGTCAAAACCAGGAGTTTTGAATTCAATCCAGGTTTCTCACATGGGCGACACAGACTTAAGACTTGAACTGTTACCCCAGACTCCCAGGGAGTGTGTTACAAAGAAGCTGGAGTCAGAAGCACAGCCAGGACTGGAACCCAGGCACTCCTAGGTGGGATGCAGGTACCCCAAGCAGCGTCAAAATCAGAGCCCCAAATGCCTACTCCTTCAGCAGATTTTTTGAGTGGTGAAACTCTTCTATCTAACACCATAATGGTAGATACCTGTCATCATACCTCTGTCAAAATCCACAGAATTGTACATTGCAAACAAAGACCCTTACCATATACCAAGGACTGTAGCTAACAGTGAATGTATAATGATTGTAAAAAATATACCACACTGGTACAATAATAGGGGGATAGTGTGCTGAGGGTGAAGGTAGGGCTGGCTTGTATATATGGAATTCTGTGCCATCTGCTCAATTTGTCTGCGCGTCTAAAGCTGTACTACAAAAAAAAAAAAATGTCTATTAGTTTGTTTACAGCTTGTCATTGCAAATAGGAAACTCTTTGGGTAGGTAGGGGTGAAGCTGCCTTAGAAATACAACCTTGTGGCCGGCGCCGCGGCTCACTAGGCTAATCTTCCGCCTTGCGGCGCCAGTACACCAGGTTCTAGTCCTGGTCGGGGCGCCGGATTCTGTCCCGGTTGCTCCTCTTCCAGTCCAGCTCTCTGCTGTGGCCCAGGAGTGCAGTGGAGGATGGCCCAAGTGCTTGGGCCCTGCACCCATGTGGGAGACCAGGAGAGGCACCTGGCTCCTGGCTTCAGATCAGTGCGGTGCGGCGGCCTCAGCACGCCAGCTGCAGCAGCCACTGGGGGGTGAACCAACGGAAAAAGGAAGAGCTTTCTCTCTGTCTCTCTCTGTCACTGTCCACTCTGCCTGTCAAAAAATAAAAATAAAAAAAAGAAATACAACCTTGCTTCAACTTCTGGTTGTTTTTTTGTATCCAGTAATAAAGAGCTACAGTGGTCATATGGATTGACTTGGCAGTCAGTGTGCCAAACCAGAGAGGCTCCTGGTGGAGCTGTGGCTACTCCCCCAGGGATGGAGCCACTCTGCCCAGATTCAGTCTCCTCGCTCTCTCCCTTGTTAAACATGTGAGTCTGAGTTGAACAAATGGAGAAATGCTAGCCTGGGTGTCAGAGATGGTTGTGCGGATTACCTACACGAATCCCTAGTAAGTACTCAATGAATGCGAGCTGTTATTTTTATTATTTATATAAGCCTTACCCGATGCGCACATCAACTAGGGGAAAGATCAAAGGGTCCAGCTCAAATTATTTCTGAACTGTCAAAGTACATAAAAGAAAAGCTAAGACAGGATGGTTGGAGGCTGTGGAAATGCCGGCCAGAGGGGAAAAAAAAAGGGAGAGAAATACAGGTCAGAGTGATTTGAAATCTCCCCTGCCCTTTATCTGGGTGCCCAAGATAGCTCACCCCAAATCCCTTGAATAATCCCTTTCTGTAGACTTCACTCTGACCTGCTATCCCGCACAGAAAATAGAGCTGAACTCGGCACCTTCCCTCTGAGGTTCTTGGGGACCCCTGGTCTGACCTCCTACCTCTTGGACCTGAATTAGGAAGGATCAAGGACCTTAGCACTGCACTCACTTATCCTGTGCTCTTTCTGTGTTTGGATTTCGCTCCACACGCCTGGGGACATCCTGGGGAGAAGAACATGTTCAGAAAATAAACAACATTGCCTTCTTAACGTTGTGTTTGCTCGAAGCTTTTAATATAATCTAATTCTTCACGTTGGGGAGCTTAAAGCACAGAAGTTGTCTTCCCTCCAGTCTTAATATCAGAGGACTCAAAAGGACCCCCGAAGAACTTAAGGGTACCATGGTTCCGCCGACACATATGTTCCCCTCCAAGTCTGAGACTTGCTTCTGTTCTCAAGATCCCGGAAGCCTCTTTCCAAACTTCCATGCACGGTTGCCTGGGGACGGCGTTTCCTTCCACAAGACATGCGGCTCTTGCTAAATTTCTCTCTTCCATCTTCGCTGGGCTGTTTCTGTAACCATGCCTGGTCCTGTTCATCGTGTCTTCCCTCTCCCTATTGAATTTAAAACTCATACATTAAGTGTTTCCTTTATGATCTTTGTGTCACTTCTTTAAATTATAATGCAAAAGAGAGGGGGTGGGGGGAGAGAGAGAGAGAGACAGAGAGAGAGAGAGAAGGCGTTTGCTCAAATTGACATTTCCATCTCGGCTCACTCATTCAAGAGTGACAGGCTGTAATTTACCAACAGGTTCACATCTAAATGCATAGGTTGGTGCTGACATGTGATTTCTCTACCATTGCTGTCGCCAGCTTGGGAGTGCCAGCCAGTAGGCCAGGCTTAGGTGAGCAGAGACTGTGCAGTGAAATACAAGAACAAAAAAGAGCAAAAGCTCCTGACTTCCTAAGCTGCTTCAAGCCCCCAATGCAAGTTGTACTTAGGGCTGTGTGGGGCAGCAGGTGGATGTGTCCGAGCGTGCACTGGAATGCTGTGTTGGTTGAGGAGAGCAGGCTTTCTTCTTTGGTGCACCCACTCTTATGTCAACACCCTTAACTGTTAATGCTGGGAAGAAGCAGATTTGTAGTCAGGGACCCCAGAATGAGCTCCTGGACCCAAAGACAAGAGGGTGTCCAGCTAGGCAAGGTGAGAATGGAAAGACGGTTTCCCATCCAGGTGGGAGCATCCACCAACCAGAGCAGCACCCACCTGCCCATGTGTCCATCAAGAAGGGGCCTTGGTTCCCGGGCTCTTTTTCTTCCCCTGCACTTGTATTTCTTTGCTCTTGTTGCTTCTTGTAATCCCCCCTTCCTTGCGTCTGGTGGCCTCCTTGCTGAGTTACAGCCTTTGGAAGGTGTCCCGGCAGGTGTCTCTTGGGTAGTACATGCTCTCAGTCTTTGCACCGTTGCGTGGTTTTGAGTAGAATTTATTTTGTGATCTCTCCTGTGGGCTCCTTTTCAGCGGGTGTTGCTGTCTACAGCAGTGGTGCATGCGCTGGGATTGGAGGGTGCCTTCATTCTGCTTCTAAGACCGCTCTGCCGGAGCTCCCACAGCTCCTGGCTCCTGCGACCTTTAACCCAGGGACTGGCATTTCTGCCATGTTTGAGGCATGAGAAGCCAGGCTCCCTTACATTTGTACCACGTATGGGTCCAGGGTCTTGATATTTTGTGAATAAAAACTGGCTATCAATAACTTGGGCAGATATTCTCTTCTGGGCTCTGTCCATATTTATCCCTAGGTCCCGTTTCGAAACCCCTCTTCCTACTCTCTGCAGCCCTTAGAGATCGAAGCCTTAACTATAGCTTCTTCCTCCAAACATTAAACTCCTAGGCTGAGAGGGTCAGATCCAGTTCTTCACTGAGACTGGTGGTCTCTGATCATCTCCTAATTACCAGAGAGTGATCCCTTCTGCCTTGGATGTCAGATTCTATTTTATTTAACTGCAATTATTTTATCTTGAGAAGAGAAGGTTTTGCATAAGGTCTTGTTTCACCTTATGGACCACCCATTTTCTATTCCTGAGCTTAAAAAAAAAAACCCCACTTTTTAGCCGGCGCCGTGGCTCAATAGGCTAATCCTCCACCTTGCGGCGCCGGCACACCGGGTTCTAGTCCCGGTTGGGGCGCCGGATTCTGTCCCGGTTGCCCCTCTTCCAGGCCAGCTCTCTGCTATGGCCAGGGAGTGCAGTGGAGGATGGCCCAGGTGCTTGGGCCCTGCACCCCATGGGAGACCAGGAAAAGCACCTGGCTCCTGGCTCCTGCCAGGATCAGCGCGGTGCGCCGGCTGCAGCGGCGGCCATTGGAGGGTGAACCAGCGGCAAAGGAAGACCTTTCTCTCTCTGTCTCTCTCTCTCACTGTCCACTCTGCCTGTCAAAAAAAAAAAAAAAAAAAAAAACCCACTTTTTAAAAAAATTTTATTTCTTTATAGAAAACTTTTATTTAATAAATGTAAATTTCTTAAGTACAACTTTTGGATTATAATGGTTCTTCCCCCATACCCACCCTCCCACCCCTAAACCATCTCACCTCCTACTCCCTCTCCCATCCCATTTCTCATTAAGATTCATTTTTAATTATCTTTATATACAGAAGATCAACTCTATACTAAGTAAAGATTTCAACAGACAAACCCACTTTTTTTTAAAGAATTATTTTATTTATTTGAAAGTCAGAGTTACACAGAGAGAGAAGGAGAGGCAGAGAGAGAGGGGGGTTTTCCATCCGCTGGTTCACTCCCCAAATGAATGCAATGGCCAGAGCTGAGCTGATCTGAAGGCAAGAGCCAGGAGCTTCTTCCAGGTCTCCCACATGGGTGCAAGGGCCCATGGACTTGGGCTATCTTCCACTGCTTTCTCAGGCCATAGCAGAGAGCTGGATCAAAAGAGTAGCAAACAGGACTCAAACCAGCACTCATATGGGATGCAGGCGCTGCAGGCTGGGGCTTTAACCCACTGTGCCATAGCACTGGCCCCCAGACAAACCCGCTTTTAAGCTCAGGAGTTGCAACTACAGCCATTTGTGAACCTGCTCATCTGTCGGGACTTCAGCCAAGCATGGACTTCAAACCCCTCCCACACAGACTTCACAAAGTTTAGAGGCCCAAAGACATTTTGGACATCACTTTGATCTGTGTGCAGCTTCATGGGCTCATAATAGGACCCTGGCTTCCACCAGGTCAAGCTCTGGGTCCCATGGGCGTGGCACGGGGAAGCTGTATATGGAGGGGAGTGTCCAACACCTTTGTGTTGACTGCTACCGGTATGAATTGCATTGAAGTGGTGGGCATTGTTTCCTGTGTGAAAATTAATGACATGAATGGAGTCATCCCAGTCATATTGTAGCAGAACAGAGTTGGGAGTCATGGAGGAAAACACCCTGGTCATAGATACCTGTTCCAGGGGACAGCCTGAATGTCCAACCCAACGACAGGACCTGCTGCTTTCCAGATCCGCTTTGCCTGGTAACTGCAGTCACTCACCAATCAGAACTCAGCGCTCACCAATCAATCAGAGCCAGCCAGCTCTTGCATAACCCATGCCAATGGACGCTATCAAAACACCTTATGTAACTTCTCTTTTCGGTAAAACACCAACGTTCTCTCTGTTTCTTTAGACATAGCCGAGGCCATCCTGATCTGGGAGTGGGTCCCAGATTACAATCCTAGTTTATTTCCACCTAAAACTTGGAACTTGGAGATTCGTTTCTGTGTTTTCATTTGATTTGGACACCTGTTAAATTCAATGCCACTTTTTCGTTAAAGTAAAAGACAAGAAATTTGGTTTTGTCATCGTTATTTTTTGGCAACCAAGGGAATGAGTCAGTACTCATGATTCTTAATGGGAAGACAAGAATAAACAGACATTCAAATTACAGTTTATGATAGCAGCAGTCAACCTTAGAAAAGACCCTTTGAAGTAGGAGTGCCCTGAGGAGCCAAGTGGACCCAACTTACTGCTTCCACCTCCTGCCAAATTGCTTGCTCCTCTTGAATGTTTAGAAATTTGGCTTCGAAAAGACTTTCTGGTTCAGGGAACTTTATACGGTAAGCACCGCACAGAGCCAGGATGGCTGAGAACAAAGGCTTTGAACAGAGGACAGGACTTGGCAACTAGAATTTGCCCCAAGTCTTGGAGGGCTATGCTCTGCGTAGTAGAGCATCAACTAAAACTGCCTCCAATCCACGTGCCCCCAGGGGCCCCCAGCATCCATGATTTGCTTACAAGAGAAAAGATGTTAAGGGCTGCATCTATTCCCCTGAATGTTAACTTCCTTGTCTTTTCCTTAAGCACCTCCCAGTGTTGGGACGGAATTTGTGTTTATTGAGTGCTTAATTACTCTGCCAGGCAGGAGTTTCATCCCTCCTTGATGGAATGATCGTTTTAAAAGTAAAATTAGGTATTGTGGGTCTCCTTTACAAACTATTCAATGAGCATTCCTTCTGCACTCACTCAGAAAAATGAACCCAATTTCTTTTCCTAGCATCTGGGATCCAACCAGTTTTCTCACCTTTGTCATAATTTGCCACAATCATCCCTTGCTTGCTACAGTCCATCTGCTGTCTGTTTCTGGGTTTCCAAACTCATTCCTACCCCAGGACCTTGGCACCTGCCATGTTGCTCTTCTGGGACACATTTCTCACAAGTCAGCAAGTGGTTGGTTCTTTCTAGTCATCTGAATTGCAACACAAATTTTATTCATACAAAGAAGCTGGTCTTGGTTGTCCTGTGAGGAACAGTGCTTGCTGTTGCTGGCTATGTTAGCTTGTTTTATATTTTCTCTGGGGCTGTTACCACTTTCTGCAAATACTCATATTATTAATTAGTCTACTGTCTCTCTCCTCCACTGTAATGTAGCCATCATAGGAATAGGGCTGTGAATTCCTTATTCAGAGGGGCATCTCCTGTGCCTAATGACTGAGAACGCGGCACGCAGGTGGCTTGCACTCAAATCCTAGCTCTGCCATCCACTGTGTTATTTTTTGTTTGTTGTGGAACCCCTCTGTGCTTCATTATTTTATTTTATTTATTTTATTTGGAAGGCAGAGTTCCAGAGAGGAAGAGGCAGAGAGAGAGAGAGAGGCAGAGAGAGAGAGAGAGTCAGAGAGACAGAGAGAAAAAGAGAGAGAGAGAGAGAGAGAGAGAGAGGTCTTCCATCCACTTGTTCACTCCCCAGATGGCCGCAATGGCCAGAGCTGTGCTGATCCAAAGCCAGGAGCCAGGAGCTTCTTCCAAGTCTCCCACATGGATGCAGTGGCCCAAGGACGTGGACCATCTCCTGCTGCTTTCCCAGGTGCATTAGCAGAGAACTGGATCAGAAGTGGAGCAGCTGGGACTCAAACCAGGGCCCATATGGGATGCCAGCACTGCAGGTGGCGGCTCTACCTGCTACGCCACAGTGCGGATCCTCTGCCTCATTTTTAAAATTATGATGACCCCATTGCTTCTCGGCCTTTTGGTTAAGATCAAGTGTAAAATTATGATGATTCTGACAATTCTGACAAATCATAGTGTTGTTCCAAGGCCTGAAGTTGTTAGCACTGGTAACATATTTGGAGCAGTAGCTGAATCGTGGCAAGTACCCAGCAAGTACTTGTGATTTTTATTGATCATAAATACGATTGCTGAATGAATGAATGAATGAATTTGTATACAGTCGATTCTCATGGCAGATATGGCTAGTCCACTTTATGTGTGAGATTAAGAAGGTTACCTGGATTTTCATGTCCAGAATGAGTTGGAGCCAGGATTTCATCCCAGATCAACTTGGCCTTGGATCTTGGGTTCTCTCCTGGTATTCCAAGCCCTCTGTTCCGCCCTCTGATATCCCCTATTGCTGCTTTGTGTCTTGGTCGTGTGCTGGCACTGGCTTTCCTGAAACACTCATTCCCACACTGCATTCATCAGTGCTTGCCTGTGCCTTGCATTTGACTTGATTCCTGCCTTGCTCCTGTAAGTACAGCCCAACATTCCACCCAGGTCTCCTGGCCCCAGCCTCCGTCCCAGGAGTTCCCAGTGGCCATCAGCCAGGAGCGACAAAAGAGAATTGTGGAGAAAAAGACTCCAGTACCTCTAACACTGAGGCTTGCTATGTAAAAGGAAGTTCATAGGTGATTGCCTGGTTTTATCATCCTGATTGGCCCTATCTTCTCTCTGAATTATTCTGCTTAGCAAGGGCACTGGAATGGCCCCACCATTTTCCACAGACCTGGCTTTCAACTCCCCTTACTGTGGACTCCCACATTGAGGGTGCAGTAGGGAGAAATAAATATAAACTTTTCTCCAGGAAGAAAAAGGCCCGAGATTTCACATCAGTATCATAGACTGTGACGGAAGTTTTCAATCTTGCCTGTATTTTCTAATTCACACACTCCAAAGAGGTCCATCGTCTAGCATATCCTGCTGTGATGTGTGATGGGGGAGAATACTTCCCGCTTCCCTAGATCATTCAGACTTCCCTAGAAAATGCAGGAAGGGCGATGCCTCTATTCCATCCATCTGTTAAGGTCATCCTCTGGGTCTCACACCTGTGTGGAATTTAGGGATGGGACGGAGCAAATGCCCTTGTCTGCTCCTCTTTGGCTTCAAGTGTGGAATGTTGTACCTGAGTAGGCAAAAGTAAAGCAGTTGTGCAAGGCTGAGTGTGCAAGCCTCAATGTGGGTGTGAAAATGTGTCTGGGTGTCTGGAGGACAGGAAGTGTGAGCAGGCATGTGTGTGTCCGTCTCTGTGCCCCAGTGGGTAGAAGTAAGTGCACAAGCGTGAGTCTGTGTGCTCTCATATGAATATATTTGAAGGCACTTCAAAAACAGTTCAAGGAAAATGTTGAGTATGGAAAAGTTATGCATGGATTTCAAAGTTTTCTGCAGCCAAATAAGCTTATTTTTTGATTCCGCATCCATGAACTTTTTGAGATACCCTCATGAGGTGCATATACACAAAATATGTGTATATGTGGTGTGGATAGCATGCAATTTGCTATCTAGATGGCAGTTTAGTTGCCTGTGCATCTGTTTGTATTCAAGTGGGTGTCCTAACAAATGGGTGTCATTGCGCACGCTTGCTTCCAGCTGAATAAATGGATGCGAGCTTGTGTGACAGCCTGCATCCCCATCTTCGCGGCCTGGGTGTCTGTGCCCATGGAGTTACGTGCGAAGGCTTTTATGAGTGAGTGTGCATGGCTTTGTGGAGCAGTGAGAATGTAAGTATGTTTGCCCAGTGGGTGTGGCTGAGTGAGTGACCAAGAAGTTAGAGTCAACTTAGGATGAAAGAGTGGACCAGAGTTTTCTGACTTTGTCTCTCTGTCGCCACCACGGGGTGAGTGGGTGGAACAGCTGTAGGGTTACCTTATCCAGTGAACCCCACCTGAAAATAATCCGTAATGTTTCCCAGCAGTGTCGGGTAATCACTCCCGTGATCCCTTCTGGAAAGATCCATTACAGCTTTGGACAAACTTTGCGAATATCTCACTGCTTCCCCATTCACAACCTATATATATGCTCCAGGCTTTGGTCGACATATTGTATAACTCAGCACCTAGAACCTGGAATAGACTTGATACTGAGTAGAGAAACTCTTCTTGGGAACAATGATCATTGCCTTGCAACTGAATTTACAGATTCTACGTGGAGTGATCTATTACAGTTAATTCTCCTGAATGCATTATCATCATAGGAATATGGACGATAGCCTTCATCACTTGTTCCATTCATTATTCACTCAGCAAACACTGAGAGCTCTTCCATACGTGGACTCTGTGTTGGACACTGGAAATGCAACAGGGAACAAGATCCATTCCCACAGGGAAACTGGGAAATTCTCAAGAAGAACAGCACATCCTGGGTGCTCGTGTTGGGGCTGTCAGTCTTGGGAGTAGGGACAGGGGACTCCAGGAGGGCATCTGGACCAGGTGGATGTTCACCGCTCCATTAGAACAAGGACCTGGAACTCAAGGATGCTGCCGCCTTCTTCCTTTTCCTCTCCTTCTCCTTCTCCTTCTTCTTTACTTTCTGGTTGACAACAAGACCTTCAGACTATCCCCAGAATGTTCCTCTTGTCCTGGATCCAAGGAGCCCACAGCCTCCCTGGTCTGTTTCCTTGGCCACGCCTAGCCCTTGGAATGAACACGTATAAACAATGCAGCAAGGGAATTCTTGCTGATGCTGTCTGCTCAAAGCGAAGCCTTGGTGTATCTGCTTTCTAAGGCCAGAGAGGTGGCCAATTTAGTGCCCTGTGTTCAGCTTCCGTGAGTCATTGGTGAATGGATCAGCCCCTTCCTTTTCTGAGCTGCTGGTCAGGCCCCACTGAGCAGCTACTTGGCACTGCTGGAGAGAGAGAGAGAGAGAGAGAGAGAGAGAGAGAGAGAGAATGAGCCTCCATTCATTTCTGTAGATTCTTATGCTCTGGAGAGGAAGTAGACAGAAATCCAGGGAGACAAAGAGATTTGAGCTCAGGCACCAGGTCCCTTTAGGGAAAAGACACCGATGATTTCAGACAGAGGTGAATGAAAAGAAGCCCCTGGGGAGAGGGTGCTCAGAGACCCCAGGGAAGAGGGGCAGGCCGGGAGCACCACAGTTGGGAGCTGGTTGAGGATATGATGAGGGCTCAGAGGTGGCAGACAGACAGCTGGAGGCAGATCTGGGAATAGAAGTCACAGAAATAAAACTGGAAATAAGTCACGCTCACAACATGAGACAATGACGCCTGCTCAGAGAGTAGAAGGCAGCAGCTGTGGGAAAGCGATCCTGGGAAAGCTCGCGCCTCTCCTGTTCCGATCAATGCCCACGGACCACGAGACGGCATCTGGAAATGACTCCAGCCCAAGGTTGCCCTGTGTGCCTGGCAATTCTGGCAGGCAAACTTCATGTCGGAATTGTCCTCAGGACCCGGGAGCTGGCCGGGGTCTCAGTCCTCACCCTTGGTGGAGTGTCCTCTGTGTCCTGCTCATGTCACCTGCTCAGCCCTGCCCTGCCTTCAGCAAGGTCTTTGGCCCCTGCTTTGGAGCCTTCCTCTCTCTACTGCAGTCACATCTTCACTGTGGTTGTGTGAGCCTGGCGTCCTTGCTCTGCAGATCATCAGCCTTGAGAGTCCAGGAGATTCCAGGGGTTTCGAGGGTCATTGTGTGAAAGTGTAAATGGGGCAGTTCCACAAGAAAAGGAATCACATTTGATCATTTGTCTTTGATGAGCAAAGGTTTGTAAGATCCTTCACCCCCCTAAACAAGAGCCGTTCCCTGCCCCCATGTCTCACTCCCTGAGCTCCTCCCCTTCTCCGGTGCCCTTGGCTCCCCCTTGGCTGTCAGCAGGAACGTTTGTGTATCAACCCCAGGGCCCCCACTCTGTAGTAGTCGCTTGTGGTTTTCCTTCTGTAGTCTTCAGCTGGTTGAAAGCTCTTAGTATCTCTCTCTGTGTCGGTGTCTGCCTCTGCTTCTCTGAACACACACACACATACACACACACATGTGTCTGCACTCACATACACACACACAGGTGCATACCAGACTTTCAGCCTCCTGGCCTGGCCTAGATTCCTACTGCTTTCGCACGATAGACCCAGAGGTGAGTTACTTAGCCACCATCTCACCGGCACCTGCAGCTTCCCAAGTCCCTTGTCCGTTTCATAGACTTACAAATAGGAACAGTGCTCCTCCACCCCCACAAATTCAGATGGTAAAATCTTAACAAAGCAACTCTGTGTTACTTAACCTTGGCCCCTTCCTTCCTTCCTTCCTTCCTTCCTTCCTTCCTTCCTTCCTTCCTTCCTTATCTTGTCAAGTCCTCCAAAATTTGGCCATCTGTCCCCAAGCCCCCTAGAACGATCTCCCGGTCCACCTCTTTTTCAGGGAACGACCTTGCCTCTTTTCAAAAGAAAGGGAGTCTGTAGGCATCAGTTCGCCACAGGCTGCACCAACAGCAGCCCGCCTTTGACAGTTGGGAAGAGGGAGGCGCCTGCACCAAGCACCTGCAGCTGTGGATGGCCGCACTGGAGAACACTTCCACCTTTTCACGCTGTGTCTAAACACTTAGTTCTGTCTCTAACAGTTCCTGTCATCACTGCCTTCAGAATCCATGAAAGCAACAAACATTGATTGAGTACTATGAACCATTCCTTCCTTTGTGGACCATGCATCATGCTATCCAGTGCAAGCAGACTTGTGGGTACAGGAGTAATTTTTTAAAAAAGATTTATTTATTTGAAAGTTAGAGTTACACAGAGAGAAAAGGAGAGGCAGAGAGAGAGAGAGAGAGAGAGGTCTTCCATCCGATGGTTCACTCCCCAGATGGCGGCAACCACTGCGGCTGTGCCAATCCAAAGCCAGGAGCCAAGAGCTTCTTCCTGGTCTCCCATGCAGGTGCAGGGGCCCAAGGACTTGGGGCATCTTCTACTGCTTTCCCAGGCCATAGCAGAGAGCTGGATTGGAAGAGGAGCAGCTGGGACTTGAACCGGCGCCCATATGGGATGCTGGCTCTGCAGGCAGCAGCTCTACCTGCTATGCCCCTTGTTTTTGAACAGTTTTCTCAGGCAACCGTCTTTGCAATACTTCCCACTGCTGACCTGTGCACACTGCTTGCGAGTAGCAATGCACAATGAACTCTTCTTAACAGGCCCATTAATTTGTCAGGCACTCACTTAAGACGGTTCCACCGCGTTATAGCAAATGGTTTCTGGGGGCTCGGGAAATGCTGTATTTATTTTCTGAGAATCACCATTAACCCTGGATGGGTGGGGGCTGAGAGGCCACATTAGTGGGGGCCGTGGTCAGTTTCTCTGCCCTGTGCAGCTGCAGAATTAGCGTGGGTTTTATTGATGGGCCAGTTATCCTGGAACAGGGTCCCAATTTGGCTCCTAGGATAATGAGATGGGTCCTTAGGGACCATCCATCTCCCCCACAGCTGAGAGCCGCTCTGAGGATCTGGGTCTCTTAACCTGCGACTGATGGAGTGGAGATGGGGCCGAGGCTAACACAGTCCATTTATTTCTCCAGGAGCTGAGACGCTCTGCAGATGTTCTGTTCCCTCCCCTGAGACACACCCCCCCCCCCCCCGCCACGTGCCTCGGCAGATGTGTTTGGAAGTTGAACAAGGCTGTGCCTTGGGCAGTCTCAGGGTTTGCATTCCTGCCCTGCTGGGCAACCTTAGGCAGGTAACTTAACTTTTCTGAGTCTCAATTTTTCTCTCTAGTAAAATAAGGAAATAATTTATTTTTTAAAAAAGGTTTATTTGTTTATTTGAAAGGCAGAGTGACAGAGAGAGGGAGAGTCAGAGAGAGAGAGAGAGAGATAGAGAGAGAGAGAGAGATCTTCCACCTGTCCTTTCATACCCCAACACACCACAATGGCAGGACCTAGACCAGGCTGCAGCCAGGAGCCAGGAGCTTCTCCACATCTCCCACGTAGGGGGCAGGGCTCATACATTTGGGCCATTTTCTGCTACTTTTCCAGGTGCATTAGCAGAGAGCCAGATTGGAAGTTGAACAGCCAGGACTTGAACCAGCACTCATATGGGATGCAGGCACCACAAGCAGTGGCTTAACCTGCTGTGCCACAGCGCCAGCCCCAAGATCTACATCTGACAAACTCTGGCATGCCTCGAAGGCCTTAGCACAAGGCTTGTTAGCAGACTGGGAGCGGGGACAAAATCAGGCCAAGTCTCGTGAACATTGATTTAAAAACACAATGAATCGCCATACTAAATGCATAACTCAGGCTCAAGTAGGTGCTGGGAGGGCAGGCAAAAGGACCACACGACAAGGGTGCATGTCCTATTGTGGCGCTCTGCGAAAGTGACAGCTGAGCTCACCTGGGAAGGGTGCACAGGTGTTAATCCGCCGAGGGAGGGGCAGGTGTCTGGCGATTGCTGGGAACACGGTGTGTTGGAGCCGCGGAAGGACCAGCCGGCAGAAAGGACGGGCAGCCTCCTCCAGGTCTGTGTACTGGGGACAGCTTGTTAGGACAAGGCTTTCAAGACAAACGGGTAAGTGCTGGTGGTTGTTAGCGGAATGAAGACGCCATCTTATTTGCGATTGGAAAAGATGGCTCCGTGGGGGTGACGGAAGCTTGGCAGAGAGGGGCCACAGGACGTGGAGAACGGATTTTAGATGATGCGTTGGACAGAATGTGGGCAGCGAGAGGAGGAAGTTGCCAGGGTTGACTTTTATATTTCCTGCTCAGCCCTCACAAGGCCACGTGAGAGTTAAATGAAGTCATGTGTGACAAGTGTCTGGCACACCGTAGGTGCCTAATAAATGCCAGTTCTTGTCCTTCTGTTTCCTTAAGCTCCTGCTGTTTGTTCCCTGCTGACTTTTACAGCCGTGTTGAGCTGGGACTTTAATCCGTTTTACCTTCTCCTAGGGTGTTCTAACCTCATCATTTTCCAATTCAGCACGGAAGCACCAACAGGCAGCTTTGGCTTGGCAGAGCTACCCGGGAGAAGACAGCTCAGCTTGTGGCTGGGAACAGTTGGGCTGGGAAGCTCCTGGGCGGGCTGAACCGCCTCCAGACGTGGATGATGTGGAGAGCCACTGCTGCTTCGCGTGGACCAGCCAAGCCCGGCACCCTTCCTGGAAGAGGGCACTTGATACCCAGGTGAGGGAAGGAGACAGAAGAGAGAATACAAGCAGTCTTTGAGGTGTTCATGGAAAATACATAGTATGAAAAAAGCTGTGCATGGGTTTCTAAGTGTTTTGCCCCAAAATAAACTCATTTTTTAAAAGGTTTATTTTGTGTTTATTTGAAAGGCAGAGTTACAGAGAGAAGGGGACACACACACACACACACATCTTCCATCTGCTGCTAGTTCACTCCCCAAACTGGCTGCAATAGTCAGAACTTGGGCCAGGCTATAAGCCAGTAACCTGGAGTTCCATCTGGGTCTTCTATGTGGGTGGCAGGGGCTCAAGCACTCGGGCCATCTTCTGTTGCCTTCCCAGGTGCATTAGCAGGGAGCTGGATCAGAAGTGGAGCAGCTGGGATTCAAACTGGCACTCAAATAGGATGCCAGTCTTGCAGATTGCGTCTTAACCGGCTGCATTGCAACACTGGCCAAATAAATAACCTTTGAATTCCATTATTTCAGGAGTCTTGCTGATAAGCATATAAGGTGTGAGTATCCCAGTGGGATGATTGTGAACTTGGTTGGAGCTGGCCTCCAACCTAAGTTCTACTTTCAATCTGTTCTTGGAATAGAGTGGGGAATCATTCATTTCTCTGCCCCTTAGCATGCTTGTTCACAGGGAAGAATCATACTATGTAGCTCATAGGAACTTCTGTCAGCATTTCAGTGTCAGGTTTCATTTTATTTGTAAAGCAGATAGACGAAGCGAGACAGAGAGAGATCTTATTCCCCAAATGCCCACAACAGTCAGGACTGGGCCAGGCTGAAGCCAGGAACCCAGAACTCCATCTGGGTATCCCTCTTGAGTGGCAGGGACCCAAGGGCTTGAGCCATCACCTGCTGCCTGCCTGGTGCCTGTCCCCAGGAAGCTGCATTGGAAACAGAGGAGTGAGGATTCAGCCCCAGGCACTCCAGTCTGGGAGGTGGGCATCCCAAGTGGCATCTGAACCGCTGTTTCAGGTGGCTACCCCTGTTCTCAGCATTTAAAGAGAAAACAGTTCAGATGCTTAACTTCATGAAGCCTATACTTCTAGAGAGAAGAAAAAAATATCACAAATAGATAAATCAAAGCTTGTCTTACGGAGTGATGACCGTGCTGAAAACCTAAAGCAAGATGAAACGCTGGAGGAGCTACCTTGAGTGAGGGGACAGTCAGAGGGTGGCCTCCTTTCGAATGTGATTGTTGAGCCTAGACCTGAATGAAGAAAGAAGCCAGTGAGTCCAAGATCTGGGAAGATGACTCCCAGTCCTGGCTCCTCAGTGACGTCACCGGGGACTCCCCTTGCCTGATTGATGTGGAATTTTATGGGGCAAGGGCTTCAGCACATGCGAGTTTTACCACTCTCAGGTGATTCTGAGGCATGGTGGAGGCTAGCAGTGACTGACAGGTGCACTAGGTAAGACAGTCTATCTATGGAGTGCAATATCGCTGATGTTCGGGAACACCTTTTGCTGGTTAGCTGGTGCTGCCGTAACAAGCCCCATGGATTGGGGTGCCATTATTGAAGCCATAGCACATCTAACAGGTGCAAGTTTCTCCCTTGATCCTAAGCTTGCCACTGACTTTCTGATCTCATATTGATGGTAGCCTCTCCTCTCTGTGTGGCCCTAGGAACACTCTTCATTATTGCAGAATCATTGATTTCTAGAAGTTTGAACTGAAAAGCTTCTAAATAAGGTCATTGTTTAAAGCCCTTATTTCCCAGGTGGAAATGGAATGGTTCAGGGAGGAAAGAACCAGCTCAATCCTTCGCAGATAAATGGTCCCGAAGTGGGTCAACACTTCCAGTATTTTTGCTGCCAGTATTTTTTTTCTCTTGCTTTGTGTGTCACAGGTGCAAAGTGGAGAGAGAAATGCTGCTACTCCAGCCTTGCCACTGATTATGTGACGTTGGAAGCATTAGACCAACACTCTCTAGAAAGGAGATTCAAAGGAATGATTATGAGACACACGTGGCATAGTAAGAAGGTTCTCAGAGTAAGTAGCTCTTACACAGCGTGCATGATGTGTGGTGGCGAGGGTCATCAGTGATGTCCCTTGTAGGGGGCATTGACACCATGCAGGGAAGAAGGACTTCTTGGGGCCTCCAAGGCTGGTGCTGCTGGAGAGGCCATCTCTGGGCAGATGGAGGCTTGTACATTCAGGAGAAGGAGCAGAATAGGGGGGACCTGACATCAGGTGACCTTACAGTCACAGGGACATGACCATGACCCTCACACTTCCATACGAACTCATGTCTCCCCTTGGCTTCGGGGCTATTGTCAGAACCTTAACCACTGGGTTGTGGCCTAGTGGATTAAACCTCTGTTTGGGACATCTGCATCATATACAGGCAGCCTCAGCATGCACACTGATGGTTCCTGCTACTGCATCCTGAAAGGGGGCAGATGAAGGCCCAAGGTGCTTGGGTCCCTGGCATCTACGAGGGAGGTCCAGCCTCCCAGCTTCAGCCTGGCCCAGCCCTGGGTGTTGTGGGCATTTGGGAAGTGAACCAGAGGATGGAAGATCTTTCTCTCTTTTTCAAGAAGAAGAAAATAGATAAGTATGTATGTATTTACAAAAGGACTGATTCCAGGCTGAGGGGCAATAGTTAGTCACGTGGGACTTTCATTGAGACCTGCTGAATTTCCTTGGCATTTTGGCTACTCTGCTTTCCCCATGGGAAGCCAGGGGAGTGGGTCTCTGTAACTTCTACCCTCGCGATCAATTAGGCTGCTTTGGCTGCAAATAACAAAAAAGTCAATCATGTGGCTTGAGCCCTCAAGATGTTCATTCTCCTCTCTCTCTCTCTCTCTCTCTCTCTCTCTCTTTCTCTCTCTCTCTCTCTCGCTTTTAAGATTTATTTATTTGAGAAGCAGAGTTACAGAGAGGGAGAGGGAGGAAGGGAGGGAGGGAGGGAGAGAGAGAAAGAGAGAGAGAGAGAGAGAGAGAGAGAGAGAGAGGTCTTTCATCTGATGTTTCACTCCCCAATTGGCTGCAATGGCCAGAGCTGTGCCAATCTGAAGCCAGGCCAGGAGCTTCTTCTGGGTCTCCCATGCAGGTGCAGGGGCCCAAGGACTTGGGCCATTTCCCACTGCTTTCCCAGGCCATAGCAGAGAGCTGGATTGGAAGAGGGGCAGCCGGGACTAGAACTGGTGCCCATATGGGATGCTGGTGCCACAGGCAGAGGCTTAGCCCACTATACCTCAGCACCATCCTCTGCAAAAATGTTGAAATCCATGTTTAGGTTTTTTTTTTTTTTGACAGGCAGAGTGGACAGTGAGGGAGAGAGACAGAGAGAGAAAGGTCTTCCTTTGCCGTTGGTTCACCCTCCAATGGCCGCCGCGGCCAGCGGGCTGCGCTGATCTGATGGCAGGAGCCAGGTGCTTATCCTGGTCTCCCATGGGGTGCAGGGCCCAAGCACTTGGGCCATGCTCCACTGCACTTCCTGGGCACAGCAGAGAGCTGGCCTGGAAGAGGGGCAACCGGGACAGAATCCGGCACCCCGACCGGGACTAGAACCCAGTGTGCCGGCGCCGCAAGGTGGAGGATTAGCCTAGTGAGCCACTGCGCTGGCCATGTGTAGGTTTTTTATATTATAGATTATCATGAACTTCTTTAAAAACTCTCAAATGAAAAGATTACTTGTACCAAAATAAACTTACCTTTTTGATTATATTTTTCAAAGATTTATTTATTTGAAAGGCAGAATTACAGAAGAAAAGCAAGGAGAAAGAGGGAGAGCGAGAGGAAGAGAGAGAGAGAGAGAGAGAGAGAGAGAGAGAGAGAGATATCTTCCATCCTTTGGTTCACTATTCCAAATGCCTACAACAGCTGGGGCTGGCCCAAGCTGAAGCTAGGAGCCAGAAGGTTCTTCAGGGTCTCGCATGTGGATGTAGGGGCCCAGGGACTTGGACCATCTTTGACTGCTATCTCAGGAACACTAGCAGGGAGTGGGAAAGGAAGTGGAGCAGCCAGCCCTTGAACCGGTGCCCATGTGGGATGCTGGCATCTCCATCGGTGGCCCAATACAGTGCACCACAATGCTGGCCCTTTAATTCCACTTTCCAGAAACGCTTTGAGTCCCTTCTTCCACTTTAGGCATATTTGTGTTTCAGAATTGGTTTATTCTGTTGTTGGTAGTTATGTGCATAGCTTCTTGGTTTTGTAAATCAGGGATAATTCTACTATGAGGATTAACTCTCCACCCCACCTCCATGGAACAGCATCTTTTCTTAAATGCCCCCCAAAGCCAGTTGCTTCCCTTCTCTCTCTCTCTCTCTCTCTCTCTCTCTCTCTCTCTCTCTGCCACTGACTAGCCACAAGTTTATCCTGAAACACTCCATCAACCACAGATTGCTTTGATCAGCTTAGAAATATGAATTAGTCCCCAGAGCTGTGGACATTGCTACTTCGCCAGCACCAGGCCTCTGGGAATCCTGAAGAAGCAGGGATGGGGTCAGGTGGGTTCCATCACACTCTCCTGTCTCCTGATTGTTAGCCCAGGCTCTTCTATGAAGCTTGGATTTGCCTAGAATCCCCTCAGTGCTGCTCTCCTGGATGTCTGTCCATTATCTCCTTGCCATCACCCTATTCCTGTGCTTTTTGGCCCCAGCCACGCCCAAGTTCTCCCTGAAAGTGAGGCCTGCAGGTGCAGTCAGGGGATAATCAGAAGGATGGACCAATGTCCTCTTGCCTGTGCCTCATCTTGAGTCATCTCTCTGCATTCTATCCCATCAGGCCTTCCTCCATTAGCGACTTTTCTAAGGGCCTCTATTTCAAGATACTGATGGGTACGATATATTTTTTAAGAGGGCCAATCTTCTTTTTAGTATCATCAGGCTAAAAATCTTGAACAATCTCACACTGATTTTAGAAACAGTCTTGAGCAGGTTATCATGGGATTTCCCCAGAGTTTGAGTTCAGTGTAGTATTTTAGGAGAATCTTAATACCGCAATGATGATGGATTGGCATTGCATCAATTGCTAGTCTCATTACAATAAAAGAATCAGTGTGGCATTCGGATTTCACTGCCTATGATGTCTGGTGAATTACAGGGAGGTCTTGTACGATTTCCCACACTCTATAGTCTGTTTAGATTGGCAGATTTCTCTGGGCATTTCTCAGTAGACCAATAAAATAGTAGACAGAGGATTAGCTCCCTGGGAAGCTGGAAAAGGAGGTGATCGAGGTTGTTTATAGCTTGTGGGGATGGATTCTAATGGAATAGTCCAGAGGGAGTGAAACTCTACAGCATACAGAGCACCATGGACTTCGAATGCATCCCGTAGGGCACAGTCCTACAGTAATTCCCCCTGGTGACCCGGGCCCAGAACAATGAGAGTAGGGAATGGGTCTCCTCTTGGGACAACAGCGTAAGCAGACATAAACCGTACCAGATGTCTCCCAAGGGGATCCACTTCGTTTTTTCCTGCTGGAGGGAGGTTGCAGATCGGTGTAAGCCAGCACACATTGGCCAGCACCCACTGCAAGCCCACTCAACACTCACAATCTCATCCTGTTCTCCCGCAGCCCTGTTGTGTGAGTTATCTCCATCACCTTCCCCATCCTCAGTGTGGTTCCAGATGAGTTTGCCTGGAAACAGACTCTGACGCAGAGAGAGCGTGCAGAAAACTTCCTGGGATGATCGACTCTCTGGAGATGTACCTTGAAGGAAGCGAGGAAAGCAGAAAAGCTGACCTGCACCATGTCTGCACCTGAGCAGCTGCTCCAAGGAGCTCTGTGCTAGGGTGGCCTTCGGAGCTATCCCAAACTGACACAAGGGGTCTGGTCCTTTGAGTCCCACTCACTGACGAGCTACTCCACGGAAGGGGGCATAACCTTGGGTGAGGCTGTTCCCTCTCAAGATTCTTTGTACCTGGGGGGTGGCAATGGCATGCTTAACAGCAGCGTCTCAGCAAAATTCCCAATATCTACTGAAATCATGGGCGTTATCTTTCAGTGGAAGAATTTCAAAAGAACTAAGCCAGTTACCCAAGGCCACATAGTTGGGAAGTGGACCCTCCGTTCCTCTGACTCCCTGCCCACTATTCAGTCACCGTAACTCTAATAAGTCTTTCTAGAAAGCACCTCAGTCGATATTTCAAAGGCTTCAACTCCAGGAAATGTACTCATAGTTATTAGCCCAGTCCCCCCACCTTATACAACCTCATGCTTCTCCCCTCTGGGGAGGGTTCAGGTCCCCCACCCTCCTCCACCATTGTTCTCCCTTTCTGAGAAGAGTGGACGGTAGGCACCGAGGTTGGGTCACTGATGAATTATAAGTGAGGGAGGAGTTGGATACTTAACCCCACCAGTGCTGGATCTAAGGAAAGAATTATACCAGCTTCTACCTGTCAATCATCTCTTTTGAGCCGTTTTCTGCCTTGGGTATACGCTGGAATCATCTGGGATGTTTTAGCTGGTTCCTGCTCTGATTAGAATCTCTAGAGGCTCAGCCCAGGCTTCAGTACACTTTTCAAAGTTTCCCAGTAATTCCAACAGGCAGACGACTTTCCGAATCATCGTGCCAGAGGGTTCTAAAGAGTTTGGATATGTGAGCATATTTAATCTTCACAACCGCTCTTTGAAGGGTGGCACCATCCGTCTCCCCGTCCACAGACGCACCAAGTGGGGTTCAGGCCAATGCAGCAACCAGCTAGGTTGCTGGGATTTCCACCTGCTGGGGCCGCCTTTCCCCATCACTTCAGCAGGCAGCATCTCCAGCAAGCAGGCTGCTCCGCCTGACAGCTGGAGGGAGGCTATAGCAGGCAGCAGCCGACAACACCCAGCATTGCTCCCAAATGGTGTTCCCTTGGCTTTGTCTGGGGAAACCTAATTGCTGCAATTGTGTTATAAAATTATCACTTTACCCACGCAAATGGGCCAGAGCGACCGGTTGTCTATTCCTATGGTTGTCCCAGATTATTAAATGAGCAGCTGCCTCCAAATATGTTTGCAGCCGCCTAATTCAATGGCTGCGTGTTCTTGCATATTCATGGCCCCCAGCCCCCAGCACAGGCTCCCAGCACTCTTCCAATGGGGCTCTAAAAGTTAATTTATCTTGACAATTTCAATAAATACACTTCCTTGGCTTTAGTGACTCCACCAGATTTCAGTGAGTTCCTTCACAGAGAGGGACGTCGTGGGTGGAGTGGGAGAGTGATGCTTGCTCTGGGCCTCAAGGTCAAGTGCAGCGGGAGAATGAACCACTGCCATGGTGGAAGAGAACTCCAGCTTGGTGAGGCTCGTGCGTCCACAGCTCAGACTTGGGGACTCGGCACTTTAAACCTTGGGTAAGCTGGGTTCTAAAACGTCCATTTTGCGGTTGGAAGAACGTGTTACGTGAGATTTACCCTCCTGACGAATTTGCAAGCGTGCACTACATTATTGTCTACTATAGGCACAACGTAGTTCAGCGTCTCGAGCTCATTCATCTCATCTTGGTTGACTGAGACTTTATGCCTGTCGCTTAGTATCACCCTGTTTCCCCCGACACCCGCCTCTGACAGCCATTATTCCACTCTTTTTTGATTCTGTGGAGTGGACTATTTTACATATGTCACACAAGTGCAATCCCACAGTCTGTCTCTCTATTTCACTTCCTGCAATAACTTCTAGATTCAGTCACACTGTAGCCTATTGCAGAATTTCCTCCTTTTGTAAAAAAAAAAAAACAAAAAAAACAAAACAATGTGAAATTGCACACGTGACACTTTGTTTCTCCTTTCCCCTGTTGGTGGATGGTAAGCTTGTCTCTGCACACTGTGCCCTGTCAGTAACAATGCAATAAACATGCGGTGCTAGTATCTCTTAAAGATCCTGATTTCAGTCAGTAGGGCAGTGGTTGGATTCTGTGGTTGTTCTATCTTCAATTCTTTGAGTCACTTCTGTCCTGTTTTCCATAGTAACTGCACCATTTTTCATCCTTGAAAAAGTGATTTGATTGGTCCAAACCTTATTTTCCTCATCCATAAAATGGGAATAACTGGCCCATCTCTTGGTTTGTTTGGACAATTAGATGCAACAGTGTTATTTCCTAACTTCTTTCATGCCTGTTTTGCCTTCATATTCTTGTACCTCCATGGCTACTGGTTGGTTAATTTTTCCCCATCAAGTTGACCTCCCTCTATTCTTAACCTGAATATTACTTATCTGTGACTTTGTTCATAGAATTTTCTAAACCGCAATAGCATTGCCCTTTTCCAATATGCACTAAACAATAGATAACTTTAAAAACAGACCAAGCTTTTCCCTTTGCCACCTCTGTGGTATGTGGGTCCCACTTGGGCATGGGCTGTGTGGATGGGGTAAAGGCCACAGCTGGGTGCCAGCACACAGAGGTAGGTAGAGCTTACCTTCCTCATTCTCTCTCTCTTTTTAAAATTTTTTTTTGACAGGCAGAGTGGATAGTAGAGAGAGAGACATAGAGAAAGGTCTTCCTTTGCAGTTGGTTCACCCCCCAGTGGCCGCTGTGGCTGGTGTGCTGCGTCCGGCTCATCGCATTGATCTGAAGCCAGGAGTCAGGTGCTTCTCCTGGTCTCCCATGAGGCTGCAGAGCCCAAGCACTTGGGCCATTCTCCACTGCACTCCCGGGTCACAGCAGAGAGCTGGCCTGGAAGAGGAGCAACCGGGACAGAATCCGGCGCCCTGACCGGGACTAGAACCCGGGGTGCCGGCGCCGCAGGCAGAGGATTAGCCTACTGAGTCACAGCGCCAGCCCATTCTCTATCTTTCCGAGTGCCAGCCTCACCCCTACCACAGGGAGATTGACTGTACACACCTACAGAGTGCCCAGTCTGTGGTGGGTGGGCCAATCAGTACCCAGGGGAAGACTGTCCACTCCCCTGCCCCTTGGTCTCAGGATAGCAGCTCTGGGCTAACAGCACAGACTGTGGAGCTTGGGTATGGGTGCTCTGGCCTCGGTTGTGCCAGCTATCAGCAAAGCAGCCTCAGCCTACATGTAACTGCCCTTGCCTCAACTTCTTCAGGATGGAGAGAATGCTGGCTACGTCCTGGCATGACTGTGGGTACTCAGGGATATACACAATGCGGGTGTTGGGTACACACAGAGACAATGCATGGAAAGGGTTGTGAAAGGTTATTTCCTTTTTTATGTGATTAGTTTTTACTTTTAAAAATATTCGAAAGGCGGAGAGACAGAAACAGAGAGAATAAAGAGAAAGATGAGAGAGAGAGAGAGAGAGAGAGAGAGAGAGAGAGAGAGAGTTAGATAGATATATCCCACCCACTAGCTCACTCCCCAGACAGCTGGGGCTGGGTCAGGCCAAGTCAGTAGCCCAGGACTCCCATGTGGCTGCTTCCTCCAGGGGGTGCATTAGCAGAAAGGTGGCCTTGAAAGTGGACTTGGAACTTGAATCAGGTACTACAGTATGGATTGTGGGCATCTTGAGTGGCCCCTGAACCACTAGACCACATGCTGGCCCTGTGACGTGGCCTGTGTTCAGACAGGCTGGCACACGTCTGCTGTCCCTCTTTGCTTCTCCCCTTTTCTCTCTTCCTCACTCTCTTCTTCATGACTTCCCAATTTCCCTCCCTCCCTCTTGCTCTCCTTCCCCACCTTCCTTCCTCCCCTGCTTCTTCTTTCTGTCTTTGGGTCTTTCTCCCCAACACCCAGAGGCCCCTTCTGTCTCAGGTACCTGCTCAGACACTTCCCTGTTAGCTGATGGGTCTTGTCTGTCCATCTCACAGTTGAAACTCAAGAGGTTGCAGCATGAAAATAATTCTTGATTTTCGCACACACCTGACCTCTTCTCCCTGAACACACATGAAAGAAGATGCTCATTATGCACAGAGGCACAGTGTACCCCCCACAGGCTCCTGTGCAGGCGGCTCCACCTCCAGCGTGCAGTGGGAGAGGTGGTGGGAACTTTAAGGGGCGGAGCCCAGTGGAAGGTGATTAGGTCATTAGGGCATCACCCTGGGAAGAGATTCCTGCTGATCTCACACAGTGAGTGAGTTCTTGCAACAAGTTATTTTTAAAACTAAGGGGCTGATATTATGGCACAGTCGCCACTCCCAACACTAGCATCCTGTGTCAGAGTGCTGATTCAAGTCCCGACTACTCCACTTCTGATCCAGCTGCCTGTTAATGTGCACACGGGGCAACAACTGTGATGTCTCAAGCTCATGGGTCCCTGCCATCCACATGGGAGACCTGCATGAAATTCCTTGCTTCTGGCTTCAGCCTGGCCCAATCCTGGGGAGTGAACCACCAGGTGGAAGATCCCTCTCCTCTCTCTCTCTCTCTCTCTCTCCTCTCTCCTCTCTGTTTCTCTCTGTCTCTGCCTTTCAAATAAATAAAATAAATATTAAAAAATGAAGTAAAAATAAAAAACCAAGCACGGCTGGCCCCTCCTCATTTTCTGGCTTCCTATGTCACCATGTGGACCCTCTGCACACAGCTGCTTCCTTCCCACTCCTCCATCAAACTGTGACTCAGCCAAGGGGGCCCCCTCAACAGATGAGCAGAATTCCTGATCTTGGATTTTCATCCTCCAGAGCCAGGAGCTACATAAACAGCTTTTTCTTATCAAGCACACGGCCTCCAATATCTTGTTATGGCAAATGGAAATTGTACTAAGGAGACATACTTATGAAGATTAAGATGGTTCCTCCATGTGCTGCCCAATGCACCCCAGGTATGTGCATCATTCTTAGAGAAATTCTGGAGTTGTGTTTGTTAAAAAGCAGCCTCTACTTCCTGCACGAGTGTCATCTCATGTCTGAAGCATGTGTGAGGGACAGAATTTACATTCTGGCTAGGATTGCAGCCTCTGGGAACATATTGCTTGGACACAGCCTTCCGCCCATCCTTTTTGTTTTTTTCATTTTCAAAATTTTATTTTGGGACCAGTATTGGGGCATAGCAGGTAAAGCTATCACCTGCAAGGCCAGCATCCATTGTGGGTGCCAGTTTAAGCCTTGGCTGCTGCACTTCCGATCCAGCTCCCTACTAATGGCCTGGGAAAAGCAGCGGAAGATGGCCCAAGTATTTGAATCCCTGCCACCCATGTGGGAGACGCAGTTGAAACTCCTGGCTCCAGGCTTTAGCCTAGCCCTGCCCTGCCCATTGAGGCCATCTCGGGAGTGAACCAACAGATGGAAGATCTATCTCTGTGCTTCTCCCTCTCTGTAACTCTGACTTCCAAATAAATCTTTAAAAATGTATAAAAACAAAGTTTTATGTTATTATTTTACAGTTTTTAATGTTTTGCCACATCTGCAAATGTACATGTTTTATACATGCACATATACATTATTTTTTCTTGAAGCATATTAATATCACAGAGTGAGGAGTTTATGACAAGGATCATAAGTGGGGAAAAGAGAGTGTATTGTGGTTTTCATGGCATGATTCGGTGAAGCGAAATATTCATAACACATTTCTGATCCTCAGTCTTTGTGGCTGAAATATGGGAATAATAATGGAACTTACTGCCTGAGGTGGCTGTGTGGAATAAAGATGACCACACAGCAGACGAGTTTAGCGCACTGCACCTGCCACGTGCTGGTGATACTAGTTACTGTTATCCTTATTCCTAGCAATCTAGCAAACCACAAAGTGACTCTTCAAATACAAGGTGGTGTTTCCAGAAATTGCAGAAGCAAACCATTCCCCGTCGACGTGGGGGTGGGAAGATGGGGGTCCTGATGAGCGGGTGGCCTGACTTCATTCCATCTGCTACCTACAGACTGTGTGGCCCTGGATAAGTTCCTAACCTCTCTGAGCCTTGATTTTCTCATCTAAAAAAAAAAAAGTCCTCGCAGGACCTGCTTCTGGGTGGTGTTTGCAAGGATTAAGTACAGGAACACAGAAACATCCCTTAGGGCAAAGCCCACACAGGATACATAGTAACAAATCAAAATGGTGTGCTGTCATGACCACGTTGAGCTCCGCCCAGTCCCCTTGCCTGGATGTCACCTTTGCCAGCAAACATTATCTGTCACTTTTTCCTTTTTAACTCCCTCTCCCCTGCTGCGCTGACACTTACCTATCGCCTGCTGCTTCCTCTCTCTTTAGGTAAACACACCTGCGGATGTTCCAGGTGTTCCATGTTGGTAGAGTGACTCCTCCTTTCCCCTAGCAACCTCACCACCGCCACGCCACCGCTACCAGCTGGGCTCCCCCCCTACTCAGCAAAGTGGGTGGCCCCAAGGACAGCTGGGAGAACCCAGAGGTCTAGGCGAGAGGGTCTGAGCAGAGGCAGGAGTCGCCTCCGAGGGGCTGGCTTGCCTTCTGCCTTCCCTCTGGGGAATCATAAATTACCTGCTTTTTCTTGTTCCCTGCTGCTCCCATGGAAATTAAATTCACAGACTGTATTTTAGATCCTCTATATTGTTTGGCATACGCTGGGCTTTCCCCCCACCTCCTACTTTGATAAATAGAGCATTTTAATAACATTCACCGCATGGCAAAGAGTTGGGAGAAAACACACGTGGCTTTCCAGGTGCCAGATTCCCTGGGCGCTGCTGAGATGGGCTCCTGCCGTCTCTGTCTCCCGGAGAGCGACACGCACCTACGTAGGAGGCAGTGGGTGTCTCTGCACCTCCAGGGACTGAGAAGGCAGAGAAAGCTGGGCAGGAGGAGGCAGGCAGGGGCCAGGAGTGGAAAAAGTGCTCTTCCCAGGAGGCACGCCGCCTTCCAGGTTGGCAGCCTGGCCCCAGCCCCTGTTTCTCCCTCCTGTGGCAGGGCTGCCCGAGATAACCGGGTGACGAAATGTCCCCAATCTATCAAGCGCCTGCACACTCAGGCGAGGGGCTGCTTCCTCTCTCTCTCTCTCTCATTTTTTTTTCTTTCTTTTTTCCTTCTTCGGTTTTGCCCTCTGATGTCTGCAGAGGTCTCTGACATTAACATGCAAGGATTTTCTCCTGCTCTGTGCTAGGTTCTACAGGAGGTACAAGGATGAATGAGACACAATGACTGCCCTTGAAGAGCTCACAGCCCAGACGGGAAGACACGTGTGAGCTCAAGCAGTGAGAGTTAAATTATAATGGAACATCGAAGGCCCACCTGGAAGCTGGCACTGGGCTAAACCTCATCTATTCACTTAATAATTATCAATCAGGTACCCTGGAGCTGGCGAGAGCCTTTTGTTTCCAGTGGCTGGAGTAAAATAGTGAATGATGCAATGGTCTCCTACCCTTGTGGAGCCAATAATACCCAGGGATGTGAGGGAGGAGGGAGACAGATAATACCCAAAGGTAGCTCTCAGCAAGCCTGTTCCATGAGTGACAGGAATGACAGAGTGACTTGTGGGTATGTCTGTGGGGAGAACCCTCCAGGCTAAAGGCACAGCCCGTGAAAAGGCACTGAGCGTGTTGGACTGTCCAAGGGATGCACCAGGTGGCCAGCAGCCTGGACCAGAGTGAGAGAGGGAGATGCCGGCACGTGAGAATGGATGAGTCTCAGAGGTTCAAGGAAGAATTTTGGATTTTATTCAAAGGAAAAGTGGAAATGTACCAGAGGAGTCCCAAATGGGGGAGTAACATTGTCTGATCCAAGTTTTCAAAGAACCTTCATGGCACTGTGTTGGGAATGGGTGGCAGGGATGAGGGAAGAAGCAGGGAATGAGTCAGGGGACCTTCAGGGGGCAGCCATTGTGATCTCTGAGGTAAAGATGAGAAGAGCTGAGGCTGGTAGCTGAAACTCATCCCTGGTTTCAACACCAGAGAGTGGAGAAACGAAAGGACAAAGCCAAGACAGTCTGGTTCTAGGTTCCACCATCTCCATGTCAACCAGAGTTAGAGTCCCAACATGATCCTCTTTGTGCATAGTGCAAACATCTCACCCCAGTGGTGCAGGGGAGGGAGCAAACCATAGCCGATGGGTGGCAAGCCAGGAATGGCAGCACATCGGACCATGCAGGGCGATGCATTTGATCAGATAAAATAAACGATGCATCCTAGACGTAAATAACAATGCAAGCAAAGGGCTGGAGGACGAAAATGAGAAATCGTGCAGTGCGTAAAGACTAGAACCATGGAAATCCCAGAAAGGTGTGAGGCGAGAGGGTTTGCAGGGAGCTAGACTGTAAGATGCTAAACTCAGGAGTTTTTGCCAGGAGGTCACACATGGTGTCAGCCTGCGAGTGTGGGATGAAGCAGACTGCATTATAGAGACGAGTCCTGGAGACCTTGAGGCTATCCACCAAGAGCTGGGTTTCCCAAGCTCTGGCTCATCAAAACCTCATCAGGACTAGGCTGAAAGATGGTTGGCATCTTAGCTTCCAGGTGCATCTGGCCAGCTGGGCAAAGGTGATGTAAGGGAGACAGGAAAAAGAAATGGTTTCTTTATAAAGAGTGGATTGACTTGATTTCAAACATCCTGAAATAAAAGATGGAGGGGCTTATTTTTCTAGCAGCCTTATAACACTTAAAATCGACCAGGTCCAATTTTAGATACTTCACAGATATTGACAAATTTAGCACTGAGTCTTAGGAGAATGTTTTCCTAACCCCTTGTTTTGCAGGCGAGAGAGCTGAGATACACAAAGGTTAATCAACTTGCCCTATGTTGCAGACCAGTCACCAACAAAGGCTGAGTTTGAACATACGAATTTTGGCTACAGAGTCTGTTCCTCAACTTTGTTATTCATATTCATCATCATTCAATCATATTCATCATCTTTATGATGTCAACATCCAATCAACAGTCTACAAAAGACTGAGTTACCCACATTTCTTGAGTTTGACAAAACAAAATGTTTAAGACCCACCAAGACAAGTAGATTTCGTTAGCTCTATCACCTGCTAATGCTTGCTCAACCTGAAGTATGTACTAAATCCTCCCACTGCCAAGACCCACCAGTTTTGAGGAGGATCCATTGGCACTTCCGGATCACCATTACATTGCTAATACCTAGAAAACCCATTGGAACATAATTACTGCTCAATAAATATTTTTTGTTCCATTTGATATCCTGCCAGAGGCAGGACAAGCCTTACCCAACTCTTGATCCAGTGTCCTTATATTATATCCATTAATGTGTTTCTTTTTAAGTTTTATTTATTTTTTTGACAGGCAGAGTGGACAGTGAGAGAGAGAGAGAGAGAGAAAGGTCTTCCTTTGCCGTTGGTTCACCCTCCAATGGCCGCCGCGGCCGGCACGCTGCGGCCAGCGCACTGCGCTGATCCGATGGCAGGAGCCAGGTACTTATCCTGGTCTCCCATGGGGTGCAGGGCCCAAGCACTTGGGCCATCCTCCACTGCACTCCCGGGCCACAGCAGAGAGCTGGCCTGGAAGAGGGGCAACCGGAACAGAATCTGGCACCCCGACCGGGACTAGAACCCGGTGTGCCAGCGCCGCGAGGCGGAGGATTAGCCTATTGAGCCACGGTGCCGGCCCATTAATGTGGTTTTAAGCAGAAAGTCTGCAGTCAGACTCTGGGTTCGACTCCTTGCTCTACCGTCACTAACTGGGTGACCTTGGGTAAGTTACCTAAGCTCTCTGTGTTTCAGCTTCTCCATATGTAGAAGATGGATGATAATAGTAGCTACCTCATCATATTGCTAGAAGAATCGAATAAGCAAATATACTCGTGTTAAGCTCTTAGTCTGATTTTTCATTCACATGATGAAAATACTCAAGGAAATTCACTTCACAGACAGATAAGCTTGTTTAGTTTGAGTCCAATATTGGGCAGCTCCATTGGTTTGGCCAGTGATGAGATTGGTGCATGGCAATGGTGGATGAGTGTGGAGGAAGGACCACACAGTAATTCAGGAAGCAGAGAGAGAGGGAGAGAGAGAAATAGAGAGAGAGAAATAGAGAGAGAGAGAGAGAGAGAGAGACCAGGAGAACTCCCTTTTACAGTACACTCCCAAGGACCCCCCACTAGGTCTACTTCCAAAACATCATGATTGCATTGAACCCTCTTAGTTCCATTCATAACTTAAGTCTCTAGAATTTAAAAATATCTGCATGGGTTTAGAAGCCAAATCTTGTTCAGACTGTAGCAGTGCTTAAAACAGCGCTAGCACATAGCAGATGATCAACAAGTGTTTGGCACTACATACTGTCTCACTGTTACTGTGATGTTTAGAGGGGCTTCCTCATGGTTGGGGAGCAGTGCCTCCATTCTGATTTTCCCTATGAGGTCTCAGCCTGCCCCAAACCCAGCAAGCACTCAAGTTGGCCCTTATGAGAAGGACTATGTTGGTTAAGTATTCTCTTGATGAAACCCATCACGGTCCCCCATATCATCTCTGTCTCAAAGTCTGAGCACCAGCCATCTCTTCTTTGCCTTCTTGCTGGCCAGGCTGGTGTAGCAACATGGATCTGGTTTAAGAAGAAAGGGCTCCTTCCATAGCAGCCTCTTCCTTGCTATCCCAGGAACCCAACCTGAGGGACAGGGTTCTGTGTGTCTGTCCTCAGCACACATGTTCTCCAGGGCATTCCTTACAGAGTTAAAAAAGGGGGGGTCCCCTGGGTTGTGCTGGGTTGGATGCTCTGTGCTGTGGCTGCAGCCTCTGCTTTCTGCGCCCTTTCACTGGAGAGAAAGGAGGACTCAATGAAGACCCAGGTCAAGGTGAAACTACAGAATTTTGATGAAGGCCTGGAGATCTTATGCATGGTATTTAAAGTCAGTTTTTCAGTACTATAATGGAACACCTGAGACAGCCTAACTCTATAAAAAGAACGCTGACCCTCAGAGATGTCTCAACCGTCAAACCTGGGCAAGTGGAGCCCTTGGCTGGGGGCAGGGGCAGGGGCAGGGGCAGGTGCAGGTACAGAGGAGGTTGGGTGCATCCAGCTGTTCACGATTCAGAAGTTGACATCAGCTCAGATGCTGGCATGCTGTGCTAAATCCCGACGTGTGTGGACTGAAAATCACCCTGTTACTTTGCACTAACAGCAGTTATTTAATAAGATCAGGAGGAGCTGAGTATACTTGTTACATTTGAGGGAATGCTATAAAAGGCTAAACGTGCAAGGGAGAATTTGCAACATAATTCTGAAGTCAACAAGGGGAGGAGAAGTATTTTGAGGACATGGAGTTCAAGGACTGCAACTTCATCCGGGTCAAGTTCAAGTCACATTTGCCTCCTCCAAGCCCTTCTTGGACACTGGCTACAGGCCCCATCCTTATTTATATTGGGAAGCTTTATTCAATAAGATATCCTATAGGTAGACCTGATCTATTGAGTGCTGGGGCCAAAAGTGCTCAATGAGACTTTAATTTTCATCTCGACAAATTGTATCAGGTAGAAGTCCATTCATTTTGGACAACAGGATGAGAAAACTGGGGACCTGTGTGTAATTAGAATTGTGAATGTTACTCAGCAATAATGGGGCTCATCAGGGATCCTAGGGACTGGCTTGTAAGTGTCCAACAAGTCCATTTTATTCACAAGAGGAAGAAATTTTCCAGGCAAAGGAACGCATGGGAAATCTGAGAGACCTTTGTGTGTTCAGGGAACTGAGATATTTCCCAAGTGAATAAAACACAGTGGAACAGAGGGGAAGGAGTACACTCAGACATTTGAGTTAAATTTGGAGCTTGGGTGATGTCTTAAGAACAATAAAAATCACAGAAGGGTCTTTGATAAGAAGTGACACAAATTGGTTTAAGTTTTGAAAAGACTGTTCCAGGTGGAGAATTGACAAGAATGCTGGAAAGGAGTAGAAGCAGCAGGAGCAAGCGGAAGGACATTGCAATAGTGCAGCCTGAAGATGGTCCAGCCTTGGCTAGGGTGATGGAGGTGGAGATGCAGAGAAGTGGGTGGATGGGTGGGGAGGTGAGTGGCTGGATGGATGGTTAATTCAGTGACAGAGCAAGCACAATATATTAGTAAGATTTTTATTACTACAATGAAAACCTAAGAAGCTACCTTTTTTAAGAAAGAAGGTTTATTTAGCTCACAGTTTTGGAGGGGGCTGTCAAATACGTGGGGCAGGTGCCAGTTGTGACTCCCTTGGCTGCATAGTTTCATGCTGGACAGGCTTCCTCCTGGAGGAGTGCTGAGGCCATACAGAGCATCACAAGACAAATGACAGGAGCATGGGTGCCTCTCTCTCTCTCTCTCTCTGTCTCTGTGTGTGTGTGTGTGTGTCGCCACTCTGTTTATAAAACCATCAGGATTCAATCACAGGCCCACTGTAATGCTATTTCTGATCCTAATAACTTTCCAAAGGCCTCATTTCCAAACACCACTGTCAGGTTCAGTTTCCACCCTCTCAGTGGCTCATAATGGGTGTGAAGTTTCAACACATGAATCCTTGGGGGGAGGGGGCACTCAAATCCTATCCAAGCCATAACACAGCATTCAGATTTCTCGCCACCTTAGCCCAGATGTTTATTGATTTTATGTAGGAAGCTCAATGGTTATTTAAGGCTTTCTCAGTCAACAGGGAGTGAACAATGAAAAGCAATAGGCTATTGGTCATATGCAGAGCAAACACTGTGCCAACCTCGGGGTGCCAATGAAGAGAGAGAGAGATCCACAGAGGAAAGCCACTGGCCCACGGGACATGAATTCCATTCTTGTAACCCCAGCTCTTAGGGGGTCCTTGCTCCACTGCATGGGATCCTTAGCATTCTGCCATGCATCTTTCCCACCATGGGAATGGTCAAAGCCAGAAACCACGGCCATCTGTTACTGTTGTCAACCTCAGTAACACCCTGCAAGGACAGACGGAAGGTAGCACTGTGCATTGTCCCCCAAGGGAGCATCCCCACTGAGGATTAAATGCAGTAACCTTTACCCCGGAGCAGAGAGACTCAAAAATGCCAGGAATATCATCTCATAAGAAGACAAAGGAGTGGGTATATGCCTGAATATATGTGTATATGTATCTACAGACAGAGAAAAATCAATGCATTCAGAAAAAAAAGGGCCCACTTTCGGTCGTATTGGAGGTCTGGGCATATGTGACAGGATGAAGAGAAATAGGAACAGGCAGGGAGTGCATGAACAACAGAGTTTCTTCTAGGGGCAGAGGGGTTTGTGTGTGTGGGAAAGAGGGAGATTTTAGAGATATCCCCGAGGCTTCTCATTTTGGGGGTGCGTGTGCACTTGAGGAAGGGGAGGATGGAGATAGTTTCCTGTTGTTTTAGGGTGTAGCTCCAAATGGGCTTCCAGTGAGAACAGAAGAAGGGAGAGATAAAGAGACAACAAGACACCAAGGCAGAGCATGAGAGTCAGGTAACACGGAGAAGCAGAGAGACAGCGGACGCCACCCAGCACAGGGGCTGCTGGGAGCTCCTGGGCTGCCCCCTTCCCCAAGCCTCATCCCAACGCAGACAACATCTCTCACCCAGAATGACTCTAATCCCCATGCACTGTGATTACCCTGCCGACTTTATGGTGTGTCCATCCTCTATGCCACGAGAACTTGCTTAGAAAAGCTTCTCATTTCTTTCAACCACTAAGAGCGGCTCTTCTCTGTGTCTGTTTTCTCTTCAACACCAACGTGGAGAGGTAGATGGATTCTGCAGCCTGTCTCTGCACCATGGCGAAGTGGCAGAGGCCTTCAGGTTATCCAGAGATGGAGGGAACAAACGTGGTGGTGGTGGTGGGGGGGGGTGGATTCCATTAGATCATGCCCCAGGTTGTCCAAGTGAAAAATGGAGAAAATAATAACGACACCTTTGTTGCCCTCACAGATGACTCCGGAGGGGAAGAGTAAATCTGCTCTCCAGGAGTTCCCTGGAAGGCAGATTTTTATAGAAGCTGTGGAGCAGGGGAGGTGTTCAGAGAAAGGTTGATGTTTAGACTGAGAATGTTTCCAAGAGACATAGGCAAAAATCATTGTGTGAAGGCTGAGATGCCGAGTGATGGATTTTGTCTGTTGTTGTTCAGAATCTCCTTGTGGAGTTGAATTCCAATTACCCCAGTTGTTGCATGTCTGACCTTTGTGTTTCTTTTTTAGAGAAACAGAGAGAGAGGTCTTCCACCTGCTGGTCCACTCCCTAAATGGCCACAATGGCCAGAGCTGCGTTGATCTGAAGCCAGGAGCCAGGAGCTTCTTCTGGGTCTCCCACGCAGGTGCAGGGGCCCAAGCACTTGGGCCATCTTCTACTGCTTTCCCAGGCCACTAGCAGAGAGCTGTATTGGAAGAGGAGCAGCCAGAACTAGAACCAGTGCCCATATGGGATGCTGGCACTTCAGGCCAGGGCTTTAACCCGCTGCACCACAGTGCTGGCCCCTCACCTTTGTGTTTTCAAGGATCACAACAATTGGGGACTCACTTGAGAAGAGCAATGGTTTAGTGATAAGCTAGCAGAAAAATCTGCAAGAAAAGCGCTCTGGGCTGCATAAAAAGCCACATTCTCAGGCTGAGAGGTGCCTTTGGCAAACTTTTACAGAGGATTCATAAGCTGCCTAGTATTGGGCTGCATGCCACAGCAGAGCAGGGAACAAGTTGGTGCGGCAAGTCTTGGTCTCATGGGGGTTATAGTGAGCAGGAAGACAGTCCATAGGTCAGCCAATGAATTAGATGAGACAAGTAAGAGATGAGGAGAAAACCGAGCGATGGGTTAGACAACGAGGCTCTGTCTGGGCTGCACTATTTAGGTTGAGTGGGCAGGAAGGCCTGCTGAGAAGGCACTGTTTGTGTTGAATCTGAGTGATGAAATGGGAGGTGAGGGTACTTAAAGGACACCATGAGAACATCTATTTATTTCTAAGAGAAACCAGGAGGCATTGAAAAGCTTTTAGTAGGACATGATACGCTCTGCGGGCTGGTTGGAAAGTAGACTGAAGTGGGTTTGGCAAAAACAGAAAGTGAGGAGACCAATTTTGGGTCCACAGTAGCTGTCCAGGCCATAGATAGCGGTGCCTTGGAGCAGAGTCATCACCAAGTAGATAAGTGGTCGTCTCTAGACTTAGCAAGATGGATAATACCAAGTGATGACCAAAAGGTAGAACAACCGAGCCTCTCCTACACTGCTGGTGGGAACGTAAATTGGTCTGAACAGTTTTGAAATTTCCCAACAGTTTCCTCTAAGGCTAACTATACATAAACTCTGAGATCTAGCAATTTCACTCCAGAGAATAGCCCAAGAGAAATGAGTGCTCATGTTTCACCAAAAGAGTTGTGAATAAATTCATATCAGCTTTTTTTCATGATAATTCCATACTTGGAAACCCAATGTCTATCAGTATAAAAATAGGTAAGTAGACATGCTACTGAATCACCTAGCAGGATGCATAAAGCTCACATTGATAAGGTTGAGCAAAAATACCCAATTGCAAAAGAGTATACGCTATCCATGTTCATTAATGTGCAAATCAAGAATGGATGCTAGAAGTCATGCCTTTGGAAGAATATTCACCAGGATGGAACATGGAGGAACCTTCTTGGATGCTGGAATTGTGAACCTCGCTGTGAGTGGTGGCATAAGTGCATTCATTTCTAAAAATCCATAGAGCTTAATGGTTAATATTTGTGCACGGTTTTGTGTGTAAATCATATGTACGTTAAAGTATGTATTTTATAAAGAACTACAAGACAGGATCCTAAAGCTTCCAAACAAAGAAGTGATGAAAAGGTGGAAATGCTAATTACCTTGATTTAATCCGTGCATGCTGTAATACATGTGTTGAAATATCACACTGCATCCCATAAATACACACAATTGTTGCATGTTGATCAAACCTTCAAAAATGTGCACCTAAACAATAAAGTCAATAGAAATGACTTTTTGGGAACATGTTTTAGAGGTGGATCCAAGATGCAACAGGATCTGCTGATAGATATGGTATAGAGCATGATAAAGAAAGAGATGAGTGAAATAGTATCCTTAGGTTTACGACTTGAGCAATGGCACAGATGGTGTCACACACTGGAATGGTAGCTAGGATGGCAGATCATTATCCAAGGATCTTGGCATTGCTTGTCATCTGACAGGTAGTGGTTAACTCTGATGCTTAGGGTGGAGGCAACTTCCGGTTCCTCCAGCCCATGGGCAGGCACAGAAATAAGGAAGCTAAGCTCACAGCTACTGTAGAGCCAAGACCTCAACCTCTAATCAGGGCCACAGCACCTGGTGAGGCAGGTGTGTAAGGACATGGTATGACCCCCATGTTACAAAAGGCTTGAAGGCATTAATCAATGATAGCTGGAGTGAGAAACAGAGCAGAAATTCTATCTCCCAGGCCAGGGCATGAGGTGGAAAACAAGACAGGCTCAAGTGACAGAAAGTGGCTAGATGATCACCAATCCCACATTTTGACCTTGGAACTAGGAGGCTCTCGCTTCTGCCTTCCTTGCTATTGAGCTGAGGCCACACGCTGCTTCTAGCAAGTGGAATGTGAGAAAGCCGGTATAGGCTGTTTCTGGGACTAGCCCTTCATCTTCAACCCATCTTTGATTCACCGTCTTTGTTCATAGCGTAAGGATCCAGAGCAGGAAGGCAAAACTCTATGTGGAAAGCGGAGCCTCAAGACAGAGAAAACAATTGTGAAGCATTGCGGGTAAGACTGCTGATTTAATCTCTGATTGAATTTTGCCATCAATAAGAAAGACATATTAAGCCTGTTACAACCATCAAAGCCAATCATCCCAACACACCTGTGTACAGAAACTGCATACAGGGGGACAGGGATGCTGGAGAGTATAAACGGGGGATTTGAGGTTCAGTTAGTTCTGCGGTGCCTGCGGTAGAATCACTCAGCGGGGTGGAGAAAGATGAAACTAAATTGAGCTGTGTGAGGCAGGGCGAAAGCTGGAGACCACTGTCACCAGAATTTGCCACCGGCTTTCTCTTCACTTGATTACAAATACTACTAATAATGATAAATAGTATTCATGCTAATAAAACATTTATTTTATGGAGCCCCTTCCATCATGGTCATCTTATGCTATTTTCTTTAGTCTCAAACTCAGCATTGGCCCGTTCCCGGCTGTTGCCAGCCATGGAGCAGCCTCAGGCATGAGGATGTCCAGGTAAGAAGAGGATTGGCTGAGTGATTGCTGTGTAGGAGGTGCCACACAAACTGCTTTAGCTTGCTCCATCTTAACAGCAAACCTATTACTTAGGTGCTATTAGAATCCCCATTGCTGGCCAGCGCTGCGGCTCAATAGGCTAATCCTCCGCCTGCGGCGCTGGCACCCCGGGTTCTCGTCCCGGTCGGGGCGCTGGATTCTGTCCCGGTTGCTCCTCTTCCTATCCAGCTCTCTGCTGTGGCCCGGGAGTGCAGTGGAGGATGGCCCAGGTCCTTGAGTCCCTGCACCCGCATGGGAGACCAGGAGGAGGCACCTGGCTCCTGGCTTCAGATTGGTGCGGTGCGCCAATTGGGGGGTGAACCAATGGAAAAGGAAGACCTTTCTCTCTGTCTCTCTCTCTTATTGTCCACTCTGCCTGTCAAAAATAAAAAAATAAAAAGCACAAAAAAGAATCCCCATTGCATCAATAAATTGAGTTCCAGCAAGGTTAAGTGACATGCCAAAGGAGACACAGCCAGGAGCGTGGCAGAGCAGGTGTCGAGCCCAGCAGCCTTGGATCAGGGCCTGTGCATGGAAGCACTGTGCTACACTGCCAGAAGCACACCAGTCTAGAACATTCTTCATGAGGGTTAAGAAGCCAAAGCCAGAAAAGGCCTGGACATGCTGTACAGGAAGGCATTGCCATGGCAGGGCCTGGACCCCACCGAGAAGCGGACGGAAGGTGGGGGGGGGGGTCTTCTGGGTTTCTGGCCTCCTGGATGGAACACGGGCTTGCATGCAGGCTGGGGATTGAGCCACCTTCCCGGACTCCTCTTCCCCCCAGGAAATGAGGCTGGTTGGTAGTCGGGGCAGCGGGTACTGGCTAGGGGGCCAGTCTTAGGAGGGGCTGCCACGAGGGTGATGTGAGCTTGGTGTGAATCCTGAGGAAGTTCACCTGCTGTTTGTGTTTTTCTGTCTCCCCACCGCCCTCTCTGTCACGCTGTCTTTCAAACGAATAAAGAAATCTTTTTTAAAAAGTGAACTTTGGCAAGTCAAGGTCTTTGATGCAATGCCATAAAATTACAGTGATGAGCCACTAGTCTCTAGTCCAAAATGTGCACTGTCAGCTATTAGACCCCGCTGGCTCCCAGAAACAAACACCTTTGTGTTGTCAGCTCAGTGCACTGCACCTGTTTCCTGCTGCATCGCCAGAAGCTGTTAGTTCATCAGTCACAGAGCAGGTGCTCAATGTGTGGATATAGGGTGAATGTGTGAGTATAGAATGGGTGAATTCACTGCCTCAAGAGACAGTCATGACTCAGATGGTGCTCTAGCCTGGTGCGACTGTTCCTACACCCTAATTGGAATCTAGGAAGACCCCTGAAACTACAGCCCCAAAGTTCTCACAGGTTGCCAAAGCTGTCTACAAACTTCTCTGAAGTTTCTCTAAAATCCCTTTCCCTCATTAATACTTCCTTATCTGACTTTTGTTTTTCAAAGATTCACTATTTATTTGAAGGCCAGTGTTACAGAAAGAAAGGGGGGAGAGAGAAGGAGAGGGAGAGGGAGAGGGAGAGGGAGAGGGAGAGGGACAGGGAGAGGGACAGAGACAGAGAGAGATCTTCCATTTGCTCCCATTTCGGTTCACTTCCCAGATTGTATACAGCGCTGGGCCAGAAGGAAGCCAGGAGCCAGGAGCTTCATCCACATCTCCCATGTGGGTGGCAGGAACCCAAAGGTTTGGGCCATCTTCCACCACTTTTCACAGGCCATCAGCAGGGAGCTGAATCAGAATCAGAGCAGCCAGGACACGAACCGGCACCCACACGAGATGTTGCCATTGCTGGTGGCAGCTTTACCCAGTACAACACAATGCCGTCCCCTCCTTTTATTCATTTATATTTTTTTGAGAACTATCTAAGAACTATCTACATCATGTCATTCAATTCCACTATAGCCATGGCAAAGCGTATTATTATCTTTATTTAACAACTAAGAAAAATGAAGCCCAGAGAAGTCAAGGAACTTGCCCAAGATCACGTTGTGACTTGGTAGCAGAGCAGAGATCTCTCTTAAGACCTGTGTGTGGCTACAGCCCATGCTCCTAACTAACACCAATTTTCTGCCAAAGCTGGGTGTCCCGAGATCATTCAGGAGGGTCTGGGGTGCTGGCAGCTTCAGGGGGCCCACCCATAAACAAGCCCTTGCAACTAACCAGTGAGTTTCACCTTCCCCCATCCCAATAAACGAAGAAGTAGCCAGCAGAGACATCTTGGCTTGCCTGTCAAGAAGCTCCAGATTAGAAAGCTAGTTAACAATTCATCTAAAGGAGGCAGAGTATTCCAAGCATATCCAAATTAATATTTATAGAGGGAATGCTTGCTCAGACCCAATTATGCTGAGGGCCTAGAAGCCGGGCACAGTGGTGCGTGCAGGGTTGGGGGGTGGGGGAGCAGCAAGACTGCAGAGGGGATGATGGCTGGATGGTGTGGATGGAGCCGGATGCAGAGCGAGGGCTGTGGGTGGGGCCTGGACACAGTCCAGGAGGGGGGTGCACAAACAGGTGAGCCCTGTCATTTACAGGTAAGCACTGAGCCTCGCCACAGCATCGATTTTCCTCTTAAGCATGGAGCATGGGGAGATCTTGCCTTTGTAGGGATGCCTGCAGGAACTAGCGAGTGACACCTGCTGCAGGGGGGACAGAGGAAAGATCTGGAAGCACTCGGAGAGCAGGTACTTGCTGTGCCATCCTGCCTGATTCATTCCTACCCACTGGGGATGAAGGCCCGACCTGGCCGGCCAGATTTCCTGTAGAGAGAAGTCAAATGTTACTGTGAAATTTCCATAGCAACTAATCCACGTTTCTAAAGAGTGGGAGGGTCACACAAATCGTGGCTGTGCCATTTTGGGCCCACGCCTGCTGCTGGGCCTGGAGGTGGGAGTCTGACACCATTTTCCAGGGCCTTGGATGGATGTGGGCCATTTTTGCCACACAGGAGTTTTTCAGTCTGCAATGGGATTTCTCCATGTTCTGGTCAGTTCAGCCCATGCTATCCCTGGAATCTCAGGTTCTCCATGGAAGCCCCTCCCACCGACAGGAGCACAGAAACGGCTCAGATGTTCTTCCCAGCACGGTCATGCCATCAGAACTCTCTCGCTTCAGCCACCCACCCAGTGATGCTGATTTCTAGGTCTTTGCTCCCTAAATCTTCCTCTACCTATTGGCCATGGACATTTTGGAGAATGTAAATTCGATCGTGTTACTCTTCACCCAAAACTCTCCAAAGACTCCATTTTCTTTTTTTAATCTATTTCTATTTTTAAATTGGGGTTGGTGCTGTAGTGTAGTAGGCTAAACCTCCGCCCACAGCGCCAGTATCCTATTTGCTCGCCAGTTCAAGGCCTGGCTAATCCTCTTCCAATCCAGCTTTCTGCTAATGGCCTGGGAAAGCAGTAGAAGATGGCCCCTGCACCTGTGTGGGAGACCAAGAAGAAGCTCCTGGCTCCTGGCTTTGGATTGGCCTATCTGGCTGTTGCAGCCATTTAGGGAGTGAACCAGTGGATGGAAGAAGACCTTTTTCTCTGTCTCTGTCTCTGTCTCTGTCTCCCTCTCTGTATGTAACTCTGTATTTATGTCTCTCAAATAATAAGTAAAATCTTAAATTTTTATTTATATAAGGTGAACAAATTTTATGTAATTCATATATACAGATTTAAGAGCATAATGATACTTCCTACCCTACTCTCCCTCTCATCCATTCTGCCATTCTCTCTGTTCCTACAAGTCTTATTTTTCCTTTTAATTTTTGCAATCACATACTTTGTTTATTTTATAATCACAAAATTAACCATACATTAAATAAAGAATAATAATTCAACAAGTAATTGATAGAAAAATCTTTGTTCCTCAAGAGTATAGACAAGGGCTGTAAGCAATAAATCTCAAAATGTCAATTTTGCTAATATACATTATATTTCTTTTACTCTGTATATTAGTTACCACAATCAGGGAAAGCATATGATATTTGTCTTTTAGGTACTGGCTTATTCCACTAAGCATAATCGTTTCCAGTTGCATCCATTTTGTTGCAAAAGACAGGATTTCGTTCTATTTGTATGCCTGAGAAGTACCCCATAGTGTATATATACCACATTTTCTTTGTCCAGTCATCAGTTGATGGACGTATCCAGTTTCTTCCAGAAAAAGATGAGATGGCAGTTAAAGTCCCACATTACCTGGTCCTCAGCTGTCTCTCCTGTCTCATCTCCCAACACCTTCATCCTTGCATTGTGTAACAGCTCGGAGTCCTTGCAAGCAGCAAGAAGTGACTCTGAGTAACTGAGGCAAAGCAGGGGACTGCTTCTCCCCACCCCGTGTCACCACCGTGGGGGTGCGCCTGAATCTTGCCTTTTCCACTTGCCCCGTTCACATCTGTTCTCACACAATAGCAGAGCAATGGTTGCAACCTGGACACAGGCCATGTCTCTCTCCTGCGAAGAACTGTCTATAGACATTCTACTTCCTCATCACCATCCGCAACAATAACTGACACTCACTGAGCACTTGGGCACCAGGCTCCTTCTTAAAGCACCTGACATATATTAGGATGTCAAACAAGCTTTGGGGGAGGTCTGTCATTAGCCTCACTTAACAGCCAAGGACGCTGAGGCATACTTGACCAATGGCACTCAACTGGGTGGTGGTGGTGGTGGTGGTGAATTTGAGAGGGAGGGACTGATTCCAGAACTCATGGCTTCATATTAAGTCACACCCACAAAACATGCCGTCTGTGGTCTCCCAACACTATCCTCTTCCATTTTGCTCCAGTCTCACCCACCTTATCGTTATCCTTCAAATTTGTCACAGTTGTTCCAGCTCAGGGCCTTTGCTCCTGCTATTTCTTTCCTGAAAACCCTTCCATCAGAACTGTTAAGGTGCCTTGTGTCCGCTTCTAGAATGTCCACTTAGACCACACCAGTTTTCCTTAGGTTTTACAAATATTCTGATTCTGTAGCCTTCCACAAACCAATTCAATCAGCATCTCTAGAGGTGGTACATAGGCAGCCATAATTTTCACATCATTGCAAGAGATTCCAATTTGAGGCCAGGTTCAGCAAACCAATGCTGTAAGCCTCACCTCCACTGCATGGTGTAGTTTCTCATTTGGACCTTAACATGTATCATTTCCATGGCATTGTTCCACCTGTCATCTCTCCCGAGAATGCTTATGAACACACACACACACATACTCACACACACACACACACCCCACACCTTTACTGTGGGCTTTTACATCCTGAAGGAAGCTCACCTGATCTGCGCTACTTCTAACACCATGATTTTTGATCAGTGCTCTTTCCAGAACTCGCTGTGTCAGTCTGCATATCTGTTCTCCTATGTCCGACTTGCCACACTCTGAACTCCCTGAAGACAAGGACTGGACCAGACTCCTAGCAGACCTAAAGATTAGAACCTTAACCCTAAATTCCAGGGACTTCCGACGGTTTCACTAACATCTGTCCATTTCCTGCCAGCACAGAATCCCAGCTCAAGCTGACTCAGGAGTTTTGGTGCTCTGTTGGTATCTCAATGTTTTGCAATCCAGAATTCACATTTCTATTTGAATCTAAAAATCTCTGCTGGCCCAGAAATCTTGACAGTTTTTACTCCCTGGACATTTAGACGTGTATTCTAGCCCACATTGAACTACTTTTAAAAATGCCTTTTGGCTTTTGGATAAAAAGATTTGTGCCATCAAACCATCCATCCACCCACTCGGTTTTAGTAAAGTTTCTTGGGTCACCCCCCCACTCCCTTTGCTTCTCAGAGTTTGTTAGCTTTCCCTGAAGCCTGAGCTATGCCCTTAAAGAAAAAAAAAACGTTTTACATTCTCCCTGCCTTTTATCTCCTCAAGACTCAAGGAGTTCTGCTATCTCCCAGCCTCATCCTGCTTTCCAAGAGGAAAGCAGCCAGGACTTGAACTGGAAGGCACGGTGTAAAGAAAGGATTTTTGCGTGATCTGTGGGCACAGCTTCTCCTTGATGTGCTGGAGACAAATGAGAGAGGGATTTCATAGAGAGCTCCTCTCTGCTCAGTGCCAGCAGCTGCTCCTAAGTCAACAGAGCAGTGGTGTGTGTCTGGGTTGAAGAGAAAGGAGGTTGCTTAAATTGTTTTCCATCCCCTCTGAAACTAATAAGTGCTACTCCATTGCTTGGCGCAATTGAGTTCCTGAACAGTGCCCCAGTGGGGTGTCAAATCAAATCTTAATCCTGTCAAATGCGGGCTCTGTGAGACTCTTGGAGTGGGCATAAGGCCAAGAGAGGAGAGATTGGAGGTCCTATTGCAACTGGCTTGCACAAAGGGCTTTGCTGATGCACTGTCCCCAGGCTCTAGGAGAAAGACCATCGGTAGCAGCAAATACTATATCCAGGGACTTTGAGCTTCCTTCTAAGGTAGGTTCAATACCTTACTATTAATATCAGAGATAGCTTCTGGGAGACTTAACATGGCCATGAGCAATAGGATATGACTGCTCTGATTTTTTGATAGAGTTTAACAAGGCAGAATAAGGATCAGGGTGCATGGAGCTGATGAAACTGTGGAAGGAGGGGTAGACACATTTGTTCAATCACCAAATAGTTACAGGGATAGATGCTGGATAGCAGGAATAGGACAGATATCAACAAGCAATGGAGACAATCTCCCTAAACCTTAAGGGGCTGGTGTTCTTAGCAGGATCTGCATCCCACTCACTCCGGAGAAGAAAACTCATGAAAGATGAAGATCCCCTATGACCAAAGGATCCTAGAGGCTCTCAGAGCTTCTGGAAAATCTGGCCTTTCTTCAAGACTTCTGGCTGAATAAGTTTTCTCAGGTGCAACCTCCTAGTTACAGACTTATGCCCATGACACAGCCTTGACCAAACTGACCTAACGTGAGTCACAGAATCTTTTTCAGGGATGCACATGTAAGGTTTTGTTGGATACTGACAGAGACGTTCTCTGCTGAGGTTGCAAAATAGGAATGGAAACTTGAAGCTACTGGGGTAGATCTTCCTGTTCACAGGAGGAACTTTCTCAGGAGGCCTGCTCAGACAACAGAGACGGTGGCATTGTCTGTCTCTCTGTATTCTTACAGATTGATTGAGGTACAATTGGCAGATTATTGCTCTGCTGTTTAAAGTGTATAATTTAATGAGTCTTAGCAATATGTATACAGCAGTGAGGCCATCACTACAGTCAAGTTATTCAACATAACTATAAACCTCAAATGTTGCCTTGAGCCACTTTAATCTCTCCCACTTCCTGTTCCCTCACTACAGGTTAGTTTGTGCCTCATGTAAATGTATGTAACTAAAAGCATACAGCATATATGCTGTTTTCATCTTCTCTCCTTAACCTGGAATGGTTATTTTAAGTTTTATCCATGCTGTGTATATCACTGGTTCTCACCATGTTTATTGCTGAATGATAGTCCATTTTGTGTGTATACCATAGTTTGTTTATCCATTCACTTCTGATGCGCATTTGACTTCTCATTAGGTCTATGGTGACTGAAGTTGCTGTGAGTGTTCATGCCTTTACTTATCTTAAGGGAATACTCAGGGATGGGATGATGATTAGGTCATACGATAAATTCATGTTTAACTTGTAATGCAATTCTCCAGTTGTTTCTGCAACTGGTTGTTACTCATATGACTTTATATTCTCACCATCAGTGTAGAATTTTTGCTCCACAGCCTTGTCAGCAATTGGTATGGTCTGTCTTTCATTTTAGCCATTACAGCAATTGTATGTCTTTATAATTTTGATTTTACTTTGCATAATGACTAATGTTGAACTTTTTTTTTTTTTAATTCGAAAGACAGAGTTACAGAGAGAGGTAGAGACAGAGAGAGAGAGGTCTTCCATCCGCTGGTTCATTCCCCAAATGGCTGTAACGGCTGGAGCTGAGCTGATCCGAAACCGGAAACCAAGAGTTTCTTCTAGGTCTCCCACATGGGTGCCAGGGCCTAAGAACTTGAACCATCCTCTGCTGCTTTCCCAGGAGCATTAGCAAGGAGCCAAATCAGAAGTGGAGCAGCCAGGATTCAAACCAGCACCCCTATGGGATGGTGGCACTGCAGGCCAAAGCTTTAACCCACTGTGCCCCTGCACCGGCCCTTAAACATCTTTTAATACTCATATTTTGTTTGCTAGTCATTTATCTTCTTTGACAACTAAGTATGTGCCAATTTACGAGGATTTTTTCCTTAGTATTGAGTTGTAAGAGTTTTTCATATGTGCCAGATGCAAATCTTTCAACAAATATGTGGTTTCCATACCTTTCCTCCCAGTTTGTCATTTTCCTTTAATTTCTATCCTTTGAAGCACAAAACTTTTATTTTAGTAAGATCCAATTTATCAGTATTATTTCCTTTATAGTTTCTGCTATTTTTAATGTGTGTGTATTTGTGTGTGTTAGTGTGTTCTATGTAAGAAATCTTTGTCAAACTTGAGGTCATCAAGATTTGCCCTTGTGGTTTCTTCTAGGAGGTTGAGCTCATACATTTATGACTATAACACATTTTGAGATAAGTTTTGTGTATTGTGTAAGGTAAGTGTTGAGGTCCCGCCTTCCTCATCCTGCTATTCTTTTCCTAACTTGTTATTATTTAGAATATTATTCTTTCCTCCACTGAATGACCTTGATGCCTTTGTGAGAAATCTGGTGATCATGCGTGGGAGGCTGTATCTGGATTCTCTGTTCAGTGCATCCAACCACATAACAGTGTTCCCACTAAGGGCACACTATTTTCATGGCTCTAGCTTTGTAATTCTCCAATTCTGCTCTCCCGAATTGTTTTGGCTATTGTAAGCCCATTGTTTTCCCACAAAAATTTTATATTCAGCTTATCAATTGCTATCAAAATAGCCTGCTGGGATTCTGATTAGATTTTGAGGATTACAGGCAGATTCTTTACAATATTGCATTTCCCGATCCATGAACATCGTATCTTTCAATTATTTTTAGATCTTCTTTATTTATACTGCCAATTTATTGTTACATTTAGGTGTGGAGGTATTACTCTAACAAAATATCTGGATGTATTTCTTTTTAAAAAATTTTCCAACCGTTTATTCTTGGTATATAAAAATACAATTGATCTTATATACTACATTGTTGTAAAGCACTCTTGAACCAGTCTGGGTCCTCCATTGCTCCCCATTTCTCATCTTGTCTGCTAGACAATTCTTTTGGCTTTTTACCTGTGTTGGTCCCAATCTTTCACTGGCAGCCTTGCATGATGTCCCTGGTCCCACTTTTTTATGTATTCATCATGAAGTCCAAACTCATTCCAAGCTTTTCGCTTAGAAATTGCTGTGACCACTGGATTATGGACACCTCATATTGAATCCTACTCAAGGCATTCTAAATTTGCCATAGCCTTGTAAGAGGACATGCTCAGTTGTAGCAGGCAGGTTAACTCGGCTCAACTTCTGCCCATATGCCAACCATTCATCTATTCCCTAGAGAGTTGTAACCCACTAGATTTTTTTTAACCTGGTTCCCAGACTATTGGAGATAGGATGGTTGGTTTTGAAGCTCAGGATTTTGTCAGAATAAATGAAACACTGGAAGCATGCATTCTTTCACACTCTCTTCAGCGATGATTGTGGGGAGACCTTCCTAGTGTAACGTGAGTTATAGAAGCAACAAATCAGAGATCATTCAATTCTAAAAATATCCAGTTAGAAATGAAAGTGGGAGGAGGGGAGGCCCATTCACAATAGTCATAAAAACTATAAAATATCTATGAATAAATTTAGCAAGCACAGTCCTTATCTGAATAAAACTATAAAATTTTATTGAAGAGCATAAAACATGATCTGAATTAATGGAGAGACATGGCATGGGATGACTATGTATCATAAAATATCTACTCTTTCCAGATTAATAAAACTATTTACAAAATTTCTATAATAATTCCTATGTTTTAAATTGTAATGTTTTTACCTTTTGTGCTCTATGTTTAGGAGAATGGGAACAAATAAGGTAAAGAAAAAAATTGGAATAATTTTCATAAAATTTTAAAAAGAGAATGATAGGAAGGGAATTCTTCTCTCACTTATATAAAAACATACTCCAAAGATGCTCTAATCAAAACAGTATTGGCATAATATGGACAGCACATATTTTGGCAGATAACTGATATATAAGTGAGCATGATATGCAATACAGGGAGCTTTTCCATTCAAATGAGAAAATAAAGTTTTATTTGGTCCCAGCCTAACAGAATGTCTGTCCAAGAAGGTGCAAAGTTAAACCCTTCCTATAAACACCATGTAGAAATCAATTCCAGCTAAAATATTTAAAAGTAAAATAATGCCTACTAAAATATGAATACAAACTTCCAGAAAATACTTATAAGAGCTCAGATTGGAGGAAAACTTAAATAACAAAGATTATTTAGAAATCTCTAACATGAATAATGAGAAACAAATGAAGAACAGAGATAGTACCATAAAATTAAAGTACAACAGATTTGGAAATTAGAAAATTGAACATTGCAAAACATCATTGATACATATATATGTGCTTTAGAAATGCTATGAAAAATCAATCAAGGGTAAAATATCATGGAGAAATGATATCAAAAGAGTATTTGTTTTTTATTCTTTTTCTATTTTTTTTATTTATTCTTATCTAGTGTGGCATAGTAGGCTGAGCCTCCGCATGTGGCGCTGTTAGCACATATGGTGCCAGTTCATGCCTGGTTGCTCCTCTTCTAATCCAGCTCTCTGCTAACAGCCTTGGAAAGTAGCAGAAGATGACCCAGGTGCTTGGGCCCTGCAGCCACCCACATGGGACACCCAGAAGAAGATCATGGCTCCTACTTTCAAATCAGCCCAACTCCAGCTGTTGTTGACATTTGGGGAGTGAACCAGTGGATGCAAGACCTCTCTTTCTCTCTGGCTCTACCTCTCTGTAACTCTGTCTTTCAAGTAAATAACTTAATTTTTTTTAAAAAAAGAGCTCCCACCCACTGGTTCATTCCTCAAATGCCCACAATGGCTGGGGCTTAGGTAGAGGCAGGCCAAAGCCAAGAGTCTGCAGCTCAGTCCAGGTCTCCCACATTGGTGGCAATGACTAAAATACTTGAATCATTATTACTGCCCCATTGACAGGAGACTGGAATCAGGAGTGGATCAGGGAATCAAACTTAGGCACTCCCATATGACATGTGGGCACCCCAACTGGCATATTAACTGCTTGGCCAAATGCCTCCCCCATTTTTTAATAGAGAAATATACATTGCATGATCTTCTAGTCACGCTATTGGGCAATAGGACACTAGAACTGATGACTCCTTAACTATCTATTAGTATCCATTAACCAACCTTTCCCCATAAGCAGAGCATTTTTAACACCCAAATCTATACTACCTAAATCTTCATAATATAATAGCAAGTTCAGGCATCACTTCCATGAAGACTACAACAGATCTTCCTGGACAGTAGGTAGCCGTTGAGGTAGTTGTTTTCAGACCCAAGCACCTGCTGTATTGTAGCCCTGCCCTTCTCAAGGATCTCATAGACACTCAGGGGCAATAATGGAGGATCACAGTGGGAGAGATTCTGGGGTCCCCTACAGCAGTGAAGCAGCATGCTATTTCTGCTTCTATTTTGTTGGCCAGGGATTAGTCACAGGATCCCAGTGAACCACAGAGAAGGCTGAACGTGTAATCCAGGCAATGTGTTCATGGAGAAGACAAAATAGCTTTTGATGATCAGTTGGAAGACTCTACCACAATCTGGCAGAGAGCAATGACCAAAACAAAAAAAAAAAAAAAAAAAAACAAAAAAAGCCACACAGGTGATAAGATGTTCCAAGTTGTTAGTATTTGTGAAAAGCAAATTAAAGCCACCTCTCACTCAATAGACTGGAAACAATTGAAAAGTGTTAACATGCAGGTGTAGCATGGATATGAAGGAAAGGGATACTTGCATCCATACCACTGTCCTTGCTTTGCTTTCTGAGTGTAAATGAGATGGCCTCTGCTATCCAACAGTATTAACCAACAGGCGCATCCTAATGGACCCACTATGCTCTCAGTGATGCAGAAAGCCTCCTCTGGAACTTTGAAAATACTTGGAGTGATTATGGACAATATTTATTGCAAGTGATGTCCACACAAGTTATTAAAAGCCACATCTCAAGATCTCCAAGATTAAATCTCCAGTGGCTCTCGTTGAGTGCCCTGCCTTTATTCATTTAAAATTTTGAAGAGTAGTACCTGTAAGTGGTTTATTAAGAATTTCAGTGGGAGTCTGAGTTTTCAATATTCATTTCCCTCTTTCATATGGCCATATACTATTCATATTAGATTAACCGTGCCTTCCACCCCCCACTCATCCTGAGGTTTTACTGTGATTGCTGCCATTATCCAGTCATCCTTATCGGATAAGTAATTAAGGTAATATTCTTTCTAAACATTCAACAAGAAAAACAGCAGTACTTAAAACTTCAGATTTTGAGTTAAACACACCAGATTTGAATTCCATCCCAGATGATTCCTATCTGTGTGATGGTGATAAAAGTCATTTGTTATGAGGCTTAGGTGGAATAATTACCCAAATGACTGTACAAATGAACCTCAAAAGGGAAAGTTCGGGTGGGTGTTCAAACTACCAATAGGGATGTCTGCTTCCCAAGTAAGAGTGCTTGGATGTAAGTCCCACTTCCACTCTCAATTCTAACTTTCTGCTGATGCACACCTGGGAGGCAGCAGATGATGGCTCAAGTGGTTGGTTCTCTGTTACCCATGTGGGAGACCTGGGTTGAGTTCCCAGCTCCAGATGTTTCAGACATCTGGGGAGTGAGCCTGTGGCTAGGAACTGTCTCTTTCTCTTGAAAGACATGAAATACATGAAATATAGATAGGTAGATAAAAAGATAAAAATTGAAGATAATAAGGTGATAAAAGTTGCTGCAGAAAGATGCTAGGTGACAACTGCAGACTCATTGGCCACCCATGGGAAAAAGAGCCCAGCGTCTCCTGCCTTATGGTCAATAGGGTTTGTATTTGTGCTGATTTTCCTAGTTTTCTCTGCTGACTTTGAGTGCCTCTGTCAGAGCCTGTTCTTTCTTCTGTGTGTTTTTTTAACTTTCCCTTTATACACTGACCTTTTGCTTCACTTCTCTGCTTCTCTCCCTGCTCCCCACCCACCTTTTCTTCCTATTCCTACATCCGTAAAATAAGAAAAACTTAACTGTATCATCATGGCTGTTTTAGGGTTTTGAAAAATACCTTTCAGCTCCCTAAGAAGGCCCAATATAGCAGGATGCTCTTCCCTTCCCCACTCCCTTGCGTCTGCCCTCTTTCTCACTGTTTCCCGAGTTAGCTAGCTGCTTGGCATCTGCACTCTGCCTTTCCACCCACCCCTCACTGCTGCTGTCAGGTTCCTATCAGCACCTTCTTCACTCCCACAGCTCAGCGAGGCAGCTTCCTTCGTTCAAGTCAATAACAGCCCTTCCTCGGCTCTTTATTATCCCCTTTTCTTTGAGATGCACAATGGTAACGTGTGACATTGTTAAGATGATTGACTATATATCAAAAGAGAAAAGAGTCACATTTCATGAACTTCAGAAATTTCCTCAATACAAGCACATTTGCTCCATGCACATTTTAATTATCTTTGTCAAAGGGCTATTTTAGATGCCAGAAGCAGATTGTTTCGAAGCCACCAGGTAGAACTTGGCTCAAGCTGTAAAGTTCTCTCTCCAAGGTGCTGAAATTGGAACTCTCAGGGAGTCTGCCCTGCATTCCCTTTGGGAGGGTGGACAGGAGAGACTCACAGTCATGCTTGACAGGCACTACTAAAATAGAAGCTAACTTTGAAGTGTTTGAATCATGTCACCTGGAATTCATACTTCACTCCTATAATGTCATTTCTTGGCTCAGAAATCTTTAATGATTGTTTCCTCCTGCATCAACCCCTTACAGCTCTGATCATGTAACAGCATGAAGTTCTGGCAAAGAGCCTGGCTTTTGGGGCCATCCACTCCATCAGCAGCTAGCTGTGTGATCTCAGGAAAATTACTTAGCCTCTGTGTGTCTCTAAAAAATTAGAATGAAATGGAAATAATAGCATGCTTATTCCATAGGTTTTATAAAGGGTAAATGAATTCATGCATGTAAACTGCCTGGAGAAATGTCTGCTATATATTAAGTGCCTTATGAGAGTTAGTCAGTAAAAACTTTGAAGATCAAATAATATGATATAATAATAAGATCTCTCCACTGTACATAAGGTAGCATAATAGAATTAATTCTGAACTCAGTAACGACAGCTTGCATGAGCACCACTTGCCATGTGCCAGAAATTGCATTAGGTATTATATACATGAAACAGGTAAGAGAATATGCTTTTAAAAACTCATGGAAGGGTGGGTGTTGTGGAGCAATAGGTTGAGCTGCCATTCAGGATGCCCACATCTCATATCAGCGTGCCTAGAATAGAGATCTGCTTCTGCTGTCCATCCAACCTGCTGATAGTGCACCTGAGAGGCATCATGTGATGGTTCAAGTGTGTGGGTTCCCCTTACCCACATGGGAGATCCAGGTGGAGTTCTTGGCTTCGCATGTCAGCCAAGGTCCCCTTAGCTGTTGCAAGCATTTAGAGAATGAGCCACTGAATGGAAGGCTCTCTCTCTCTCTCTTTTCATCCTTACTTCCTCTCTTCCAAATAAAAAAAAAAATAAATTGTCAAAAATGAAAGCTCATTGAAAATGGAACTAAAAATACATTTAGTGCAAAAAGTTTGAAATCATACATATTATTTCTTAATATGCATTTTCTAGGAATATTTTGAAGATACCCTATGTGTCACACACAACAACCAAATGGGAGAGATATAATTAATTCTCCTATGTTGCAGATGAGGAAATAAATTGCTGAGGGCTGAAAATGTTATTTTAGATCATTCAGCTCTAAATCAGAGACTACTTTTAGGTACAAGTGAAAAAAATCTACTAAAGCTGTCGTATGCAAAGAAGCAGAGGGTTTCCTTCTCAGTAACTGGAAAGCCCAAAGGGAGAACTTCTAGCCCCAGGCACAGTTGAACCAGATGATTAAGTGACTTTGTCTGGGATCCATCTTTATCTCTTGGCTCCCTCACCCTCTATTGGCCTTGTACTAAAATAAGTACTCATCACATGGCAGCAAAATAAGAAAAAAACACGCTTAATGGTGTATTGAGATTTTTAATCGCTTGTGTGTTTTCTTTTTCACTCACATGGTTATCCAAAGGTATTTTTAAGGCAGTTATATTACTTGTGGCTGAGCCAATTTCATTCTTCTGATTTCTATTTAATTCATTAATTCTGCACTCATGTTGTTTTGATTTCTCAATTTGTTTCCTGAAATCTGCAATACCTCTCTCATCCTATTCTATCCTATCTCAATGTTGAGTTTAATATTATGAAATGTTGTTCTCATTAGTATTCTTTTCCACTAGCTTCAAGTACTCCTTATGCAATTCTGTGAGCTCTATTTTCTTTCCAACGGGTTTCTCTATCTTTCGTGAACTATGATGGATGATTCTCAGCTTCTTGCCTTTTAATTACATCAGTAGAATGTCAGTGTTGTGAGCCTCTTGTTCATACTGACCACAGGTATTTGTTCTCTCTTTCCACATCTTTTATGAGAGACAGAAAGAGGGGGGGATAGAGGGGTGAGAAAGAGAGAGAGACACAGAGAGAGAGACACACAGAGAGAGAGCAGGGGTGGTGGTGTGTTGGTACTGCTTACCCCTGCTTTCCCATTATACAAAGTATGTGAGGTGTGTGGTGGGACAGGGAGAAAGCCTTGTTGCATAAATTATTAGTTCTCCAAGGTTCTTCCCTTTCTCTCTCTTTTTCTTCTTTCCCTTCCCTCCTCTGTCTCTTTCCCACAACCTCTTCCTACTGCTCTCTCCTTCCTTCTCTCTCTCTTTCTGTCCCTCTGTCTCTGTCTCTCATTCAGTCTTCTCCCTCACTTTTTCATTAAATCTCTGAGATCCAGGTTCTCCCCAATGAATTAAAAGTACTTGTCAATAACTTGAGAAAATTGATTCACATTTTGGATTTTTATGTTTATGTCTAGAGGCTTAAGAAAAAAGGCAGAACTTGATGGTTCTACCTGTCTCAAACAAAATCATTGGCTAGCAAGTATCCAACATTACAGCCTGTTCTGTAGCTTCCAACGTGTAGCACCTCATACCACTTCTCAACCTGGGAGTTATGGATAGCGTTTTATTGACTTATCCCCTTTTCTGTTTGCCTGATAATATTCTTGCAAATGCAATCAACTTCAGAAGCTCTGCTTAAACTTCAACAGTATATTCTATTTCTTTTCCTCACTCTCACATTTGAAGGTTTATAACATTAGCTCAGCCCCTTTCATTATGTGGTTGCTGCTAGCAATGCTTTCTTTATGTGCTTTTTACTATTTTTATTAATTTCCTGAGCTTTGGGGAAATGCAGGTCTATAATTCAACATGATCAAGTTACCTCCACCCAGAAGCACCATGAATTCCCTTATGAAAATAGGAAACGGATGTTCTGGGAGTTTGACTATCTCCAAAATACCCAGTAATTAGGTAACAGAGAAGACAGAGCCCGTCCATTTAATTGCAGTTCAAGCAAGATTCTCTTCGTCCTATGTTCTTTTGTGGATCTTTTCCACTTCTACTGGAAATTGGAACGCAGATAATGGGCTTAAGCTACAGTATCAAGAAGGAAGTCTGAGCTGACAGATCTACTTCTTATTAATACATTTGTGGACTCACTCATTCAAACATATGCTGTCAAATTGAGTCTTGTACAAACTAAACATTCTGCTGAGCCTTAGAACATAGGAGGAGCAGGGAGCAGGAAAGACAAGGCTCTCGTTCTTGTGAGGCTCCTGATCTGATGGGAGAGACAGCCCACTCACAAGTTACTTCATGAAGAGAGCACATTTTGATAACCATAGGTTCCATGAAGACCCCAAACAAGTGATATGATAAAGAGGAATGAGTTGAGTGGGTAAGGATGCTACCTCACAAGATATAGACAGTGAGGATATTTTGGAAGTTTGGTCAATTCTTTAAAAAATTTATTTGAAATTCAGAGAGGCACAGAGAGATAGAGACAGAAGTAGAGAGAGTGAGAACTTTCATCTGATGGTTTAGTGCACAAATGCCTGCCCCCATGTGGGCAGAAGGCACTCAGTGACGTGAGTCATCATCGCTACCTCCCAGGGTCTGCGTTAACAGGAAGCTGGAGTCAGGCACCGGAGCCAGGTATTGAACCGTGGTACTCTAGTACAGGATGCCATTTTCTTAACCATTAAGCTAACCATGTGCCCCAGAAGTTTGAGATGTGAAGGACGAAAGAAAGCCAATCATGTGAAAAGTGGAAAGCAGAAATGAGGTAAGAAGAAGCAGCAGAGAATTTCAAAGTCCAGAAATGGAAAGGGATTTGGAAAAGGATTAGATTCGGCTGGTGCCGTGGCTCACTAGGCTAATCCTCTGCCTTGCGGTGCTGGCACACCGGGTTCTAGTCCCAGTCGGGGCGCCAGATTCTGTCCCGGTTGCCCCTCTTCCAGGCCAGCTCTCTGCTGTGGCCAGGGAGGGCAGTGGAGGATGGCCCAAGTGCTTGGGCCCTGCACCCCATGGGAGACCAGGAGAAGCACCTGGCTCCTGCCATTGGATCAGCGTGCTGGCCGCGGCGGCCATTGGAGGGTGAACCAACAGCAAAGGAAGACCTTTCCCTCTGTCTCTCTCTCTCTCACTGTTCACTCTGCCTGTCAAAAAATAAAAATAAAAATAAAATAAAATAAAAAATAAAAAGAAAAGGATTAGATTCTAGAAGGTGACCACAAGCTCTAGAATAAAAAGTGTGGGGAGGGGGCAGATGGCAAGAGATGATGGCACAGCAGTGGCATCATGTAAAACAGCATGTAAAAGTTTGTTTATTTATCTATTTATTTCAGTTAAGAAGGAGAGAGAGGGAGGGAGGGAAAGGAGAGGGATACTGGAAGAGAGAGAGAGAGGGAGAGAGAGGGAGAGGGAGAGAGAGAGGGAGAGGGGAGGGGGGAGAGAGATTATTATTATTATAATAATTATTATTATTTTATTAGAGTTTCCCATCTGTGGGTTTACTCTTCAAATGCCTGCAAGAGCTGGGCCATGCAATTCTAGCTCACCACAGTAAGTGTGCAAAGACAACTCTGTCAATTGTCAAGCAGGCCAGTGGCTCCCTGAAGAAGAGTGGATTTTAAAGAGAACATTTAAGACGCTAGAGGTAGAGGCGCTGGTGCTAAACGACTGTTACATTCTGTCTCAGAGGTAGTGACTTCACAGCGCTAAGTGAAGAGTTCAGTGTATTTATATATTGTAAAGAGCTCAGAGATGCAAGGTGCTAGAGAAAGCAAGCCTATAGCTATTCTTACATTTCGAGATGCCCGCCCAGCACCATAATAGATTCCTCTGGCATTTTCCGCCTTCTGTCTGAACATTGGGAAAGAAGCCTTTTTTCATTTCCCCAGCTACATCCCCCTTGCCTGTGTCTTCCCACTTTGCAGGATGGATGTAAAGGTTAATTCCACATCTGTAACTTCAGGAAGGGTTTTCTTCCAGGCTGCCAACCTCTTTGATGATTTGTCTTGGCTGTTGTGCAATACTCTGTCACTTCTTTCCACTTACCCATTGAAAACAGCCTATTTAAAAAGAGATGATTTGGGCTTAGAGTCAATAAAACCAGGTGATAAACAACTCTTTGGTATGTCTGGTCCTCAGCAGAGAGGCTGGGTGGCCCCAGAGTCATTTTTGCTGACAAATGTCTCCTTGTGCACAATGTGCGACTAGGAGCTTCTCTGTGAATGTGCATACAATCGGTTCTAGGTGACTTATAGATACACCCAAATAAAAATCAAATCTGGACTGTATGGCTTTTTTAATTGTTCATATGGGGACTCTCCCATGAGGCTCTACTAAAGAGAAGGCAGCTCCATCCCACATGAGATCTGTCCAAGAAAATAAAACAGCATGTAAAAGTTTGTTTATCTATTTATTTCAGTTAAGAAGGAGAGAGAGGGAGGGAGGGAAGGAGAGGGATACTGGGAGAGAGAGAGAGAGAGAGAGAGAGAGAGGGAGAGAGAGGGAGAGGGGGAGAGAGAGGGAGAGGGGAGAGGGGGAGAGATTATTATTATAATTATTGTTATTATTATTTTATTAGAGTTTCCCATCTGTGGATTTACTCTTCAAATGCCTGGAACAGTTGGAGCCTAGGAGCCAGGATCATAATCCAGGTCTCCCACCCACATGGGTGACAGAAACTCAATTTCTTGGGCCATCACCTGCTGCCCCCCCCCCCCGCCCCGGTCTACATTAACAGGAAGCTGGAGCAAGGAGCTGGAGCCAGGCATGGGTCTCAGGTACTCTGATGTTGGATGTGAGTATCTTAACTTCCAGACCAAACATTCGTGCCCAGTGTGTTGATGCTTAGTTTCCTAATCTATACATTGGAATAATAATTACAGTGGTATGAAAACTTAAAGAACATGGGTGAAAATGACCAGAGCCAAGCCTGTATGTATCTGCAGCCTTCTCCATCCTGCCGGCCATTCTACTTTCATTAGCCCTTCCTCCTGTCTTCTTTAACCGCTAGTTTAATCTCATCAGAGAGTTTGGAACAAGACCACTTATGTTTGAACGCTGGCTCTGCCGTTTTCCTTGCTCTGTCACCTTGGACAAGACATTTACACTCTTGGCACTGTTTTTCTGCCTACTCAAGTGGTGACAAAAGACTATCTCTCAGGGTGGTTGTGACGATCCAATCAGTCAATATAGTGAGTGTTTAGGATAATGCTTGACAGGTACCTTGCAGTATTTGTTATATTATTATTGCCATTGTGTTATTACTATCATCATTATTATTTTATTAGAGTTTCTCTATTTCTCTAGTTCTTCTCCTAGAAACCCAGAGTTACCACCAGAGGTGCCTCTCAGAGCACAGAGCAGAGCTGGCACAGGGACTCTTGATTTACACACTTGTCCACAGCTTGGATTTTGACTCAGGGCCAATGAATTAACATTGGATACATTTTGTCTGCAGAGTTTCACACAGAACATAAACATGCTTTTCATGGGTTTGCTTTTAATAAAAAAAAAAAACTCCTGGGCTGGCACCGTGGCTCACTTGGTTGATCCTCCGCCTGCGGCACAGGCATCCCATATGGGCACCGGGTTCTAGACCTGGTTGCTCCTCTTCCAGTCCAGCTCTCTGCTGTGGCCTGGGAGGGCAGTGGAGGATGGCCCAAGTGCTTGGGGCCCTGCACCTGCATGGGAGACCAGGAAGAAGCACCCAGCTCCTGGCTTCAGATCGGCGCAGCGCCGCCATAGCGGTCATTTAGGGGGTGAACCAATGGAGGGAAGACCTTTCTCTCTGTCTTTCTCTCTCACTGTCTATATCTCTTACCTGTCAAATAAAAAAAATCTCCCACATAAGAAGAGGGAGTGAAAAATTTCTAATATATTAATAAGATGAAATTCTACCTACCTATAACATAATATTTTGATAACGTTTGATAATATAAGTTAAGTTGTTAGACTAGTAAGTTAGACTGAGCATTGCGCATAGTGGTTAAGCTGCCACTTGAGATGTGTACCTCCTATATTGGAACACCGAATTCAAGCCCTGGCAGCTCCAGTCCCAAGCAAGCTTCCTGCTGACATGCACCCTGGGAGGCAGCAGATAATGGCTCCAGTGCTTGGCTCTCTACCACCCTGTATTGAGTGCTAAATTCAATTCTGGCTCCTGGCTTCAGACTGGCACAGCTCTGACTGTTGCCAGCATTTGGGGAGTGAACCAGTGGATAGAAGTTCTCTCTGTCTCTCTCCCTTTGTCTCCCCCCTTCTCCCTCTGTGTCTGTCTGCCTTTCAACTAAAATGAAAATCTGTAAAAGTAAAATGAGCTGTAGAATGATGTCAGTACAGAAACACCACACCACACACACACACACACACACACACACACACTGAAAATAGGCAGAAGAGGAAATGCACCAAACCTTATAAGGGCTTCAGGAAGTTCATGGAAAAAGACATCATACGAAAAAAGTTATGCATGGATTCCGAGGTTTTTTGCATCTAATAAACATCTTTGAATTTGATTTTACACAGCCTTTATGAAGCACCTGCATATTAGCATTAGTTACTTCTGGAGAAGAGCTTTATACACTGATGATTCTTTAAATGTTTGAAGCTTGACCCCACGTCCTCAGGCACTGTGAAAGGAGCACCTGAAATTCCTCCAACCCACGCGGAGATGTTTCTCAGCAATACCGTATTTCATAACTTAAAAATGTACATGTCTTTTACTTCCTACTCAACAACAGGTCATGTTTATATAAAATAATGTTTGAAAATTATTCATCTGACCAAAAGTAGAAGCACAAGAAAGCTGATGCTGATTTTCTGTCCATTGCTGGTGAATGGAATATTACTGGATTCAAACCACTGATTTTAGAATGTTTGAGCTGCAGTAAAAAAACAGGAACCCACATCTCAGATTTAGTAGGTAGGCAACATTTCTGGGCTGTGCTGCTGTGGCAAAAACGTCAGAACCTAGCTCTGAGGATATGTGGTTATGCACATTTCTTAAAAAAGAATGTCCTTCAGATGTTTTCAGTAAAATTGATTAACCAGGAAATTCTGCCCTGTTTCTTTTATAGTTGCCCACCTGAATCATATTCCTGCCTGGGCAAACGTTGTCATGTAAGGTACGAAGTCTTCAGTACAAATCATAGGATGCAGTATGTTCTGGAACATCCCCCTCTACCTACAGTCATCCTGAACTCTCAGTCGAAGCCCACTTTCTCCACAGCTCTTCTTCTATCAACACAAGTAGTGTGTCTCTTCTAGATCTTCAGAGGGTACCTCGAAAGGCTCATGCAAAATGGAACAAAATGAGTTTGTTTTGGTGCAGATAATACTGCAATCTGTGCAAATGAGAATTCTTCATAAATTTCAAGGAAAAAGATTATAAGGCAAACTGATAATAGATCTTTGTAAAAATTACAAGTGGGAATAGGAGAGACAGGAGAAAGAAGGGTTGGAGTGTGGGCAGGAGGGAGGGTAGGGCGAGCAGTGTCACTATGTTCCTAAATCTGTATATATGAAATACATGAAACTTGTATACCTTAAATAGGATTTTAAAAAAAGAAAAAATATCATGCAAGGATTTTTTTTTGCTCTAAATAAACATATCTTTTAATTTCATTTTTCCGTGAACTTTTTGAAGTACCTGGAATGCGTCGTCGTGGCAGGGGTGGGGTGGAGATTGGAAACAGAAAGATCCTGATTGGCTGGTTCTGAAATCAGGTTCTAAACAAAGGCAGAAGTGACTACTTGTATTTATAGCATTAGTTAACTCGTATAGGTGAGTTCTGTGCAGAGACAGGGGGTGTGTGCTCCATCGGTCTTTGGGAAAGTTTGCCTGGTGAGGGCACTCTCTCCATCTCCCTCCATGGTAAGATGCAACACCATGATGACGAGCACAGATGTTAGCGTCAGACTCCTGAGTGCATCCTGGCTGCTCTCCTTTCACACCATGTAATCCGAGAATAATAACATCTGATTTACTGGATGCTTGTGTGAGTCTTCCAAAACTCAAAATCAAGGAAGATTAAAGCTTTCAGTTTGTCTAGAGATAAATTTTTAATATACACTTTAAGGGAATTTTTAAGAAATTGTACAGGACACAAACTATGACATGAACAAATGGAAAGACATCATCTTTTCTTGAATTATAAAATCAATATTATAAATTAATCCTCCCCGAATGAATCTAGGTGTTCAATAAGATGCAGTTAAAATGGACCAGTAGGTTTGTTTTTGAACTGAATAGATTACTACTAAAGATTTCTGTATAAAAAGAATTCGTAGAGATGTATGTGTTTATTTATTTGAAAAGCAGAGAAAAAAAAACAGCATTGAAGAGAGAGCTTGATAGAGATGGCACTGGCAGCAGCTCGGCATCGGTGAGCTCCTTCTTGCTGTGTTACAAGGTGGTGCAGGGCACAGCATGGCCACACGGGGTTAGCACACATCAGCTCAGGTCTCTCTTCCGCTTCTTATAAAGCCACCAGCACCATCATGGGGACCTGACCCTGATAACCTTATCTAATCTCAATTACCTTCCAAAGGCTCACCTCCATCACCATCCACATACAAATTTTGGGGAAAAGTTCCAACATGAATTTCGGGTGACTTTTAAATGATGACAATGACATGGAGTTTTATTTTGGGCTGATAGAAATGTTTTAGAACCTGATGGAGGTGATAGGTGATCATACATAAACAAAAAGGTGACAGATGAAATATTAAACTAAGCTATACACTTAAAAAGTTTTAATACTATGGTATGCTCATTTCACCCTAAGTAAAAAATAAAAGTGGGAGGGGGTGAGGAGGAGGCAGGCAGGTGCTTCTTGGGGTACCTGCAGCCCCTGTTGGGGTAGCTGGTTACAGTCCCATCTCCATTGCTGATTCCAGCATCCTGCTAACACACACTCTGGGAGGTAACAGACAATGGCTCAAGCAGGTATACCTCTCCCAATCACGTAGAAGCCCTAGATTGAGTTTCCGGATCCACTCTTTAATTTAGCCCAGCCCTGCTGGTGTGGGCATTTGGGGAGCAAAACAGCTGAGGGAAGATCTCTGTCTTTCTCTCTCTCATTACCCATTAAAATGGATATGTAGATAGATAGATAAGTTTTCAAAAGTGAGCCATCAGCCCTCCCTCCCAACACACACATATACACACACATACAAAAGACATGGAAGAAAAAATGCCAGTTGTTAAGGAAAAATCCAGTGTCAGAAGGCTACATACTGTGTGCTTCCCACCACATGCCATTCTGCACAGAGCAGAACTCCAGTTTCCAGGGGCTTACAGTGATGAATAAGTATAATATGGGGACTTTTAGGGTGGACCAACTATTCTGCTTGATACTGTTATGGTGATACAGAACATTATGGGCTTGTCACAAGCTATAGAACTTTACAACACCAAGAACAAAGCACAATGCATGCAAATCAAAAATAATTTTCAGAGGTTGAGGGATTCCAGAAAGATTGGAGACTGTGACAAGCAAATCTGTGTTTAAAATGTGTGAAATGATCTCCCTGAAGTGGGGGAGAGAAAGTGCACACATCAGTAAGTCAGACACAGAGAGAGAAATACTGTATGCTCTCACTTAGATGTGGCATCTAAAAACAAGGCTGGATATGTAGAAACAGAGGGTGGAACGGTAGTTACCGAGGGACGGAGTGGGGGTGGTGGGGGAGAGGTGGTTCAAATAGCACCAGGTTGCAGTTCCATAGGGTGAGGAAGCCAAGAGATGTTATGCATAATTGAATACTACAGTTAATCGTGTTGTACTGTGTACTGGAAATTTACTCAGAGAGAGATTTTTAGCTGCTCTTACTATATACAAAAAATAATTATGTGACATGATGAATGTGTTAACTTGCTTGACTACAGTAATCATTTCACTACATAGTGCATACTAAAACATGTTGTACCCTTAAATATATACAATAAAGTGAATAATTTTAAATGAACAGATATATTGCACTACAGATAGTGCTTCTGAGAAATGAAAGAAAATACCTTGTTCTAACTTACCTGTGTGACTAAAGACAAAAAGAGGTGCACACTGCATTGTATTCTAGGTGATCAAATTGCCTCTCATGGGGCTCTGATACCGATGTCCATGTTAGAACTGAACAATTAAGTAAACGATGTTGTTGACCAGAACCAAGTTCATTGTTGAGGTGGGAACTTGCAGACCAACAACGGGAAATTGGCTAGAATGATCCACGAAACCATAGACGAAAGTTGAAAACATCAGTACAAACTCATATTTAACTTAAAATAGACATAAATGGTTACAAATATATACAGGGGTGTGTGTGTGTGTGTGTGTGTGTGTACACAGGCTATTGTACGCCTGCACCTTTTTTTTTTCTTTTCTGTTGGAAGTACAACAAGAAGTAACACCTTAACAAAAATAAGCATGCCAAGTGCCCATTTCTTGCTTTCTAGTACCATTGGTCAATCCAAAGAACCAGGGCTCCTTGGAGAAATGGTTTGCCTGGGGCTAGGGTAGGAAAAAATTCAACATGGAACATCTTATAGTACAAGAAAGTACTCAAAAATAGATAAGAAATTAATGGAGACATGTCAGAGACACAGGATCCAACTATAAGAGTACCTAATGACTTAAATGGACAAGTTTTGCCCAACAATAAATAGAACTGAATTCTAATACAAAGTATAAAATAAATACCCATGACTCTATGCTGATATAAATAAATGATTGAGTAAATCTATAAATGGGAGAGAAGAAATAAATCTCTCTTGCAAAAGAATTCTGAATGAATTGTGTAGACAGCCCACCCAGAGGAGTGAGAGCGTATCTCTCCTCCTTCACTGTGGGTTGTACATAGTAACTTCCTTTCAAAGAGTATAGCACATAGAGAGGGACAAGACAGTGTCTTTACAGTGGGTAAACTTCCAGCCAGATAATCAAGGTCAACATCAACAGTCAAACTCTTGGTGAATTGTTAATATGATCAGATGAAAATAATTCTGCACCTCTGTGATTTTTATTCCCCCAGCTTATAAACCCAGTCTAATCAAGAAAAGAAATCAAGAGCCAGCCCTGTGGCATGGCAGGTGAAGTCACCATCTGAAGTGCTGGCACCCCATATGGGTGTTGGTTTGAGTCCCGGCTGCTCCACTTCTGATCCAGCTCTCTGCTATGGCCTGGGAAAGCAGTAGAAGATGACCCAAGTCCTTGGGCCCCTGCAACCAATGGGAGATCTGGAAGAAGCTCCTGGCTTCTGGCTTCAGATCAGCTCAGCTCCAGCTATTGCAGCCATTTGAGGAGTGAACCAGTGGATGCAAGACCTCTCTCTCTCTCTCTGCCTCTCTGTAACTCTGTCTTTCAAATAAATAAATAAATATTTTTAAAAAAATCAAGCATGTCAAAATTAAATGTTAACAAAATATTTGACCAATACTCCTAAAAATGTTAAATTTAAGAAAAGGAAGTAAAAGCCAAGAAACTATCATAGACCAGAAGAGACTAAAGAAGCATGACAACTGAATGCAAACTGGGTTTGGAAGGAACATTCCTCAATACAATCAAAGCAATCTATGAAAAACCCACAGCCAACATCCTATTGAATGGGGAAAAGTTGGAAGCATTTCCACTGAGATCTGGGACCAGACAGGGATGTCCACTCTCACCACTGCTATTCAATATAGTTCTGGAGGTTCTAGCCAGAGCTATTAGGCAAGAAAAAGAAATTAAAGGGATACAAATTGGGAAGGAAGAACTCAAACTATCCCTCTTTGCAGATGACATGATTCTTTATTTAGGGGACCCAAAGAACTCTACTAAGAGACTATTGGAACTCATAGAAGAGTTTGGCAAAGTAGCAGGGTATAAAATCAATGCACAAAAATCAACAGCCTTTGTATACACAAGCAATGCCATGGCTGAGGAAGAACTTCTAAGATCAATCCCATTCACAATAGCTACAAAAACAATCAAATACCTTGGAATAAACTTAACCAAGGACGTTAAAGATCTCTACGATGAAAATTACAAAACCTTAAAGAAAGAAATAGAAGAGGATACCAAGAAATGGAAAAATCTTCCATGCTCATGGATTGGAAGAATCAATATCATCAAAATGTCCATTCTCCCAAAAGCAATTTATAGATTCAATGCAATACCAATCAAGATACCGAAGACCTTCTTCTCAGATCTGGAAAAATTGGTGCTGAAATTTATATGGAGGCACAAGAGACCTCGAATAGCTAAAGCAATCTTGTACAACAAAAACAAAGCCGGAGGCATCACAATACCAGATTTCAGGACATACTACAGGGCAGTTGTAATCAAAACAGCATGGTACTGGTACAGAAACAGATGGATAGACCAATGGAACAGAATTGAAATACCAGAAATCAACCCAAACATCTACAGCCAACTTATATTTGATCAAGGATCTAAAACTAATTCCTTGAGCAAGGACAGTCTATTCAATAAATGGTGCTGGGAAAATTGGATTTCCACGTGCAGAATCATGAAGCAAGACCCCTACCTTACACCTTACACAAAAATCCACTCAACATGGATTAAAGACCTAAATCTACGACCTGACACCATCAAGTTACTAGAGAACATTGGAGAAACCCTTCAAGATATTGGCACAGGCAAAGAGTTTCTGGAAAAGACCCGGGAGGCACAGGCAGTCAAAGCCAAAATTAACTATTGGGATTGCATCAAATTGAGAAGTTTCTGTACTGCAAAAGAAACAGTCAGGAGAGTGAAGAGACAACCGTCAGAATGGGAAAAAATATTTGCAAACTATGCAACAGATAAAGGGTTAATAACCAGAATCTACAAAGAGATCAAGAAACTCCACAAAAACAAAACCAACAACCCAATTAAGAGATGGGCCAAGGACCTCAATAGACATTTTTCAAAAGAGGAAATCCAAATGGCCAACAGGCACATGAAAAAATGTTCAAGGTCATTAGCAATCAGGGAAATGCAAATCAAAACCACAATGAGGTTCCACCTCACCCCGGTTAGAATGGCTCACATTCAGAAATCTACCAACAATAGATGCTGGAGAGGATGTGGGGAAAAAGGGACACTAACCCACTGTTGGTGGGAATGCAAACTGGTCAAGCCACTATGGAAGTCAGTCTGGAGATCCCTCAGAAACCTGAAGATAACCCTACCGTTCGACCCAGCCATCCCACTCCTTGGAATTTACCCAAAGGAACTTAAATTGGCAAACAAAAAAGCGGTCTGCAGCCTAATGTTTATTGCAGCTCAATTCACAATAGCTAAGACCTGGAACCAACCTAAATGCCCATCAACGGTAGACTGGATAAAGAAATTATGGGATATGTACTCTTTAGAATACTATACCGCAGTAAGAAACAACGAAATCCAGTCATTTGCAACAAAATGGAGGAATCTGGAACACATCATGCTGAGTGAAATAAGCCAGTCCCAAAGGGACAAATACCATATGTTCTCCCTGATCGGTGACAACTGACTGAACACCAAAAAGGAAACCTGTTGAAGTGGAATGGACACTATGGGAAACGGTGACTTGATCAGCATAGCCCTGACTGTTAATGAACAACTTAATACATTATCCCTCTTAGTAGTTTTTTTTTGTCTGTTCTACTTAATATGACTGGTTTAATTCTGTAATTAATACACAGTTATTCTTAAGTGTTGAAATTTAACTGAAATGTGATCCCTGTTAAACATAAGAGTAGGAATAAGAGAGGGAAGAGATATATAATTTGGGACATGCTCAAGCTGACTTGCCCCAAATGGTAGAGTTAGAAACATACCAGGGGACTCCAATTTAATCCCATCAAGGTGGCATGTACCAATGCCATCTCACTAGTCCAAGTGATCAATTTCAGTTCACAATTGATCATAATGAAAGGACTAAGAGTCAAAGGGAGCACATAAGCAAGTCTAGTACCTGCTAACACTAACCGATAGAATAAATAAAGGGGAGAGTGATCCAACATGGGAAGTGAGATACTCAGCAGACTCATAGAATGGCAGATGTCCTAAAAAGCACTCTGGCCTCAAAATCAGCCCTAAAGGCATTTGGATCTGGCTGAAAAGCCCATGAGAGTATTTCAGGCATGGAAAGCCAAGACACTCTGGCAAAAGATCTCTGCGAGTGAGATCTCAGTGGAAAGAACAGGTCTTCAAAGAAGGAGGTACCTTTCTCTGAAGGGAGGAGAGAACCTCCACTTTGACTATGACCTTGTCTAAACAAGATAAGAATCAGAGAACTCAGAGGGCTTCCATAGCCTTGGAAACTCATGACTGGAGCATAGGGAGATTACTGATGCCATAGACAGGAGTGTCAATTGGTAAAGTCAACAACAGGAGTCACTGTGCACTTACTCCTCATGTAGGATCTCTGTCCCTAATGTGCTGTGCATTGAGATTTAATGCTATAACGAGTACTCAAACAATATATTTCACTTTGTGTTTCTATGTGGGTGCAAACTGTTGAAATCTTTACTTAATGCATACTAAACTGATCCTCTGTAAAAAAAAAAAAAAGAAAAAAGAAAAGAAAAGAAAAGAAAAGAAAAGAAAAGAAACTATCAACTCCCAACTTGACTCTCACTGGGATTAAACACTACAATAGGTCTGATCTGATTTCATCATCATTAAAAAAAAATCATCTATTATTTTTCACTTTATGTTTCTGTGTGGGAGCAAACTGTTGAAATCCTTACTTAATGTATACTAAGCTGATCTTCTGTATATTAAGATAATCGAAAATGAATCTTGATGTGAATGGAAGGGGAGAGGGAGTGGGAAAGGGGAGGGTTGTGGGTGGGAGGGACGGTATGGGGGGGAAGCCATAGTAATCCATTATTCGTACTTTGGAAACGTATATTCATTAAATAAAAGTTAAAAAAAAAATCAAGCATGTCAAAATTAAATGTTAACAAAATATTTGACCAATACTCCTAAAAATGTTAAATTTAAGAAAAGGAAGTAAAAGCCAAGAAACTATCATAGACCAGAAGAGACTAAAGAAGCATGACAACCGAATGCAACCAATTGCAATGAGGCATCCTTAGTGAGATCCTGGAGCAGCAAAAGGACATTAGTAAAATCGAAGGAAATACAACCAAGCCATGTCATTACTTAATATTAACTTATCAGTATTGGTTAATCTAGTCAGCAAATGATAATTTAAGATGCTAATAATGGGAAAAATTTTCAAGAAACATCTGGGAACTTTACAATTTCCTCTCAAATTTTCTGTAAATCAAAAACTGTTCTAAAAAGCCAAGTCTGTTAATAAAATAATCATAAAAGAAAAAGTAAAGATGGAATCATTTTTAAAACATCTCACAGGAGTGGAGCTTTTCTAAGAGTATGGAACACATAGAAAAGCTTTTTGATAAATTAATCATAAAAACCCTATGGCCGAAAGAATCAAAACAAAAAGCAAAAACAAAAGCAAACTATGGCAGTCGGGAAGGCTACTATAAAGACAAATAAAAACCTTGGGAGATGTTTACAGTATATAGCTTTTTATAGAGCTAATTTCGTTAAAATACAAAGTTACCACGAATCAATAAGAAAAACACTAACAATACAACATAGAAATGAGCCAACGACTCAAGCAAATAGCTTTCATCTCTACCTGAATGAGCTGGAGCTGATTCAGTGGCTTGTATTTGTTGTAAAGAGGCAAGATGATGGCGAGACCATACCACAGTAAACACCTCATCTCATGGATTTTACACAATGGAAGCTTGCTTTCCACTCATCAAATTCTATGGAAGGTCTCGGTAATCCCCAGGACAACTGTTGTCCATTGCATATTTCATTGGTTCAAGATGCTTTAATCTTGAAAAACACAGAGCATCTTTTATGATTATTGCAACAGAATGGAAGCAAATGAGTTTCCCAGTGGTAAAAGGCTGCTTTGGTTTTAACACATTTTTGCTTCTACTCATAGCCCATTGGTCAGCACCAGCCATAGTGTCCAAGCTGGAAGTAGACACAGCAGATAAGACAAACACCAGTCCCTCTCACATCCACTTGGTTCTTCTCCAAAGTTTTATTTTTCCTAGTAATTGTTATGTGTGTGTCTTTTGCGTCTCTCCACTCTATTCAAATATTATCGGTCCCAGAGCTGTCTTCAATCCTCTGGATACTCACTCCACATCTCCCCCTGGGGATTCTTCCATTGCTTTTGGCTTCAAACGTCATTGTATCCAGTTAGCTGTTAAATTGAGGATTTAAATTCTCAGCTGCTATTCTGAGCTCCATATCCAAATTTTTAATTTTCTACCCATTTTACCTGAATTTCCCATGAGTACCTTACAGTCATGCATTTCAAATGAAATCATCTTCTTCCACAAACCTGCCTTCTTGTCCTTGACTTCATCTCATTTCATGGAAGAGCCCTCCAGGGCAGCTAGGTTTATTTGTGAAATATCTCTCCCATTTACTCCATTCTTGGGTTGTGAGAATCACCTCAAAGCAACTTTTTTGTTTCTATGTTTCTTTTTCTTTCTTTTTTTTTTCTTTCTTTTTTGACAGGCAGAGTGGACAGTGAGAGAGAGAGACAAAGAGAAAGGTCTTCCTTTGCCGTTGGGTCACCCTCCAATGGCCACTGCGGCCGGCGCGCTGCGGCCAGCGCACCGCACTGATCCGAAGCCAGGAGCCAGGTGCTTCTCCTGGTCTCCCATGCGGTGCAGGGCCCAAGCACTTGGGCCATCCTCCACTGCACTCCCTGGCCACAGCAGAGAGCTGGCCTGGAAGAGTAGCAACCTGGACAGAATCCAGTGCCCCACCAGGACTAGAACCCGGTGTGCCACTGCCACAAGGCGGAGGATTAGCCTAGTGAGCCACGGCGCTGGCCTGTTTCTATGTTTCAGTCATTCTTTCAACAAGTGTTTAAATAAATACCATGAGTTGGGAACTATGTTGGGCTATTCTTAACTCTCTAATTTATCCTCAGCATCTAATTAAACAAATTTGCTCCAATACATACCAATATATTCTTAGTGCATTCACATGGGCATAATGCAAAAAGAATAACCAAGATTACAATAAAAAGTAATTACTGACAACTTAGCCAATTTCTTTCTTCAGAAAAGTATTGGGTCAGGGATTACATTTTCCTTTACTCTAAACCCTGTTATTTCTTGAGTACAAATGAATGGGTTATGCATAACAGCATATTCTACAGGCTGTGTGACACTTTGCTTCTATCACTTAACCTTATAAATCATTGCCTATGGATAGATATGGCTTATTATTTTTAACATCCTCATACTAATCTTTAAATGAATACGATTATTTATTTCACTAGCTCCCCAATAACAGACTTGTAAATTGTTCCCACTAGTTTGCTATTATGAAATATGCAGAATTAAATCTTCATATGTATTTGTGCCAAAATTTCATCATGTTGAAATATTTTAAGAGTTAGAAGATTAAAAAAAAGAGTTAGAAGATCAATGAGTGAGTACACACATACACGTATATGTACACACATATGTACAAAAACATACATGCACATATGTATATGTGTACATATATATAGTGTTCAATGCATGAGAGTGTTTTATATATATACACATACATTATGTATATACACACACACTCTCTCACACATACATACACATAGAGAGTGACCATGTGTGAGTAAATCTGTAGAGCAAAATTTCCAGAAATTTAGTTATTAGGTTAAATAATATATACTTGATTTTCATTTTGATAAATATTTCAATCTACTCTTCACAGAGATTATGCCAATTTACCCACCTACCATTATTCATTCTTGGTGGCTTTCCATCGATCTTTACCACTGTGATTTCTTTACAAGTATTTTAACACTTGCCTATCAAATGAGTGAAAATATTTCCTTATCATAATTTTAAAAATATGTGTATATTTATTTCAGAGAAAGAGGGAGAGAGAGAGAACACTCCCATCTGCTGGCTCATTCCCCTAATGCCCATAAGAGCTGGGGCTAGACCAGGGTGAGGGTAAGAACCAGGAATTCAATCCAGGTGTCACACATGGTTGGCAAGGACCCAAGTACTCCAGCCATTCCCTGCTGCCTTCCATGGTATGCATTAGCAGGAAGCTGGAATCAGGAGTGGAGCCGGGACTTAACCTCAATTACTCCAAAATGGGATGAGGGCATCTTCAACACTGGACCAAGCGTCTGCCCCCTTGCTGTAGTTTTAAGCTCTGTTTTCTGGTATTTCTGCTTCTGGACGTGATATGATGACAAGAACTTGGTTTTTCTACTTTTTAAGTACCTAAAATTTTGAAAGAAATATGAAATAACAGTTTTCACACACTGGACAAGTCAGCGCAAGGCTGACTCCCGAAAAGAAGGAAACAAATGAGATGAGCCGAGTATTCTATCTGCTTTTTTCCTAGATGTAACCACTGGGCCACTAACGTGGGGTGGGAAACCCAGCCAGATCCCACTGGCCACCCTGAGAGGAGAAGCCACATCCTGCAGAGGGCTGAGGTTGGTGGAGGCCCATGAACAGGTATTGGAAAAGGGGGGAGTGTGCAGAGAAAGAGCTCAAGAAACCTCCACGGTATCTTCCTAAGCCCCGGCTGAGTGGGAGAGTGCAGGGGTAGGAACACGTTTCACAAGAGCGAGCAAGAATTGACTGTGAACGGGTCAACAAAGCCATTCTCAGATCTTACCCAGGATAGACACATTTGGGTTTTGGCCAACCACATGGCAGAGACTCCAATGTTCTCTTCCACCTACCTAGTGGAAACTCCAGAGGAGCTGGGATCAACTATCCTTGGAGGAAAGCCCATTCTGAACCTACCAGCAAAACTTTACAGCAAACCTTGAAGAAAGAAAACTATTCCTCAAGTAGTGCACGTGCTGCTAGAACAGAGCCTAATACTACTCAAAATCAAACAACAAGGCATTCTTTTTTTTTTTTTTTTTTTTTTTTTTTACAGGCAGAGTGGACAGTGAGAGTGAGAGACAGAGAGAAAAGTCTTCCTCTGCCGTTGGTTCACCCTCCAATGGCTGCCGTGGCCAGCGCGCTGCGGCCGGTGCACCGTGCTGATCCAATGGCAGGAGCCATGTGCTTCTCCTGGTCTCCCATGGGGTGCAGGGCCCAAGCACTTGGGCCATCCTCCACTGCACTCCTGGGCCACAGCAGAGAGCTGGCCTGGAAGAGGGGCAACCGGGACAGAATCCGGCGCCCCAACCGGGACTAGAACCCAGTGTGCCGGTGCCGTTAGGCAGAGGATTAGCCTAGTGAGCCGTGGCGCCGGCCAACAAGGCATTCTAAATGTTCAATATCTGAAATGTCCTCTACCCAATAAAAATTGCTAGACTCGACAAGAATCAGAAAATCATGATCCTTGAAGAGGAGGAATATCTGTCCATAGAAATCCAAATGTATTAAATATTCTGACAAAGCATATAGAGTATTAGACTAAATACACTAGTAAGACACGAGAGAGAGAGAGAGAGAGAGAGCGAGAGCGAGCTCGCTGTTAATGTTTGACTGAACTTGTTCTCCCACCCGCATACAAATGGATTGAGCTTAATTTTTTGTAAATACTTGGATGGCTATTAATCTACACATGTAAGATGAGAGTCCTAGAAGGTCAGGATAAAACAAAAGAGTTGTAATAAAAATTTTAAAAGTGAAAGTAAACTTTATTCATGACATCAGTGGCCACATAATGTGGGTGACACAGATTCCACAGTTTCTGCTCAAGCAACTGAATTGATAATGACAATAAAACAAGAATGATCATAATAATAACAACTACAGGTAAAAGAAAATAGATTCCATATTTACTTCAGTATTTTCTGAACCGAAAACTTACTAGACAAGCAAAAACATGGGAAAAACATTAGATAATTAAAACTGAACTGTGGCATAGTGGATAAAGCTGCTGCCTGCAGTGCTGGCATCCCATATTGGCACCAATTCAAGTCAGCTGCTCCACTTCTGATCCAGCTCTCTACTTTGGCCTGGGAAAGCAGTGGAAGATGGCCCAAGTCCTTGGGACCCTGCAACCACATGGGAAACCTGGAAGAAACTCCTGGCTCCTGGCTTCAGATCAGCCCAGCTCTGGCTGTTTCAGCCATCTGGGGAGTGAACCAGCAGATGGAAGACCCCTCTCTCTCTCTAACTCTCTGCCCTTTAAATATCTAAATCGGTCCTGATTCTGTAGTTAATGGAAAAAGACTTCAAATCAGCTATTACAAATATGGCTAAAGAATGAAAGATTGTGTGCTCAAAGAATTAAAGACAAATGCAATAACCATCACTGACCATGTAGGAAATTTCAACAGATAAATTGAAACTGGAAAAAAAGAGCAGCAGAAATTTTAAAGGTGGAAAATGTAATAAAAACAAAACATTCCCTAGAGAGACTCAAAGAACAAAGTAGTAGGGAGCAGAATCAATGTACTTAAATATAGGTAATAAAAAGTAGAGTCCAAATACAGGGGACAGAGATAGAGAGATAAAGGTAGTGATGGAAATAGATTGATAGATATGGAGATGACAGAGGTAGAGGTGGGGGGGGGGAGAGGGAGAGAGAGAGAGAGAGAGAGATGATAGAAGTAGAGGTAGAGGTAGATTTAGATATAGAGGTAGAGGTAGAGATGGAGAATGAGGGAGGAAAAGAGAAAGAGAGATGGAGAGGAAGCAAGAGGGAGGGAGAGAAGCTGGGAGGGAGGGAGGGAGGGAAAGATAGAGAGAGAGAGAGAGAGAGAGAGAGAGAGAGAGAGAGAGAGAGATTGATTGAAGGAAAGTAGACAGAGCCACTAGTATCTGTCCAAGAAGATAAGAACAGCTAACGTAAGTTCCATTAAACTTACAAAGAAGAAAAAGAGTGGTAGAAAATGACAGATGGACTCACAGATCTGAATGCATAAGAAACTCCGAAGAGAATGAACACAAGGAAGACTACACTGGACTCCTCTTAACAACTTGCTGGATAGGAGAGATAAAGAGGAAATCTGGCAGACCAAGAGCAAAATACATCACAGTTAGGTGAAGAATTACAGTTAGGTGATTAGTAACCAATTTTGCAAATGACACAAGAACAAATGAAGTAATTGGAATGACATTCAAAGTGCTTAAAAACACAAAAAGGATCATTGTAAACTAAGAATTCTATATACAGGAAAGCTATCCAAGAAAGAAGAGAAAATAAAGGCATTTCCAGATTTATAACAGGTAAGAAATGCTAAGAGAAGTCTTGTAGGATAAAGGGAAATTAAACAAGCTGGAAACTCAGACATCAGAAAGGAAATTGAACACCAGAATTGGTAATCTGATACACCTGTTCTTTGTACAACTGAAAACACACCAAACCCTTCCTGGGAAGAGGAGGTAATGTCTTTCAGAGATGTTTGCACTTCTGGTGTTTCAGAACTTAAATACTGTGATGCAAAACTAGCAAGACATAAAGAGATTGAAGTCCTTAAGCTGTGTGTTACACAATAAAGGAAAGAAAACAAAGATACCTGCTTTGTACATGTGTATATGTGTACATACACACATACAAGAAAACGCTTGTAACAATCACAGCCCCATCTCCATAACTGGCCATGTAGTCACAGCCAGTGTTTATAACTGCCGCCTTCTACTTCGCATTCAGTGCTGCTCCTGTCTTCAGCATCACCTCCTCCGGCTGGGGCTCTTTACCTGGTGGAGTGACCCAAGCCTTCATTCCTGAAGGATCTAGGCCACTTGTAGTCCCGCAGGCTTGGTTGCTATAGTTTCCTCTTGGCCTGCCTCACGGGGCTTCTTGTGTTCCCAGACATGCTCTTCCTTATCCACCCTGGAGTAGAGTCCAATTTCCCCGCAGGTGGTCCACATATATTACCCTGCCCAACACTGAACTCCATTCTTCCTCCCAACATTGTGCCACTGGGGGTCAAATTTCCAACACAGGAATTTTTGGGAAACATTCAGAACATAGCACTCCTCTAGTCTAGTTTTGAGATGACAGTAGTCCAGTCAGGCATTCCCATTGCCTTCTCATCTGAGACCCTGAGCCAAAGCCACACAGCTGAGCTGTTTCTGAATTCTCTTTCTGCAAAACTCTGAGAAATTCAAGGATTGCTGTTTTCACTCTCCAAGGTTCTGAATTATTTTTTATGCAACAATGGGTCTTTAACAAGTAAGGAGATCAGCATAGGTTAACTATGGTGGTCACGAAATACCTTTTTGGAAACAGTGACCTCTGAATCTTGAAAGACAAGGAGCTCTCTGGAAAGAGTATTCCAGGTTGAGGCAATAGCGAATGGAATGATGGCTGAATGGGGTGAGCAAGTGTCAGAGCACTGCCATATGGGGTTTTAGAATCCGTCAAAGGTCAAAACTCTCCAAGAGTTGCTAGAGCCAGCATGTCAAAAGTTTGGACACTACAACATGTTTACACACAAGCTATCACACAATTTCTCTCTTCTTTTTTTTTTTTCTTCAAAAATTCATTTATTTGAAAGGCAGAGTAACATGGTGTGGGAAACACACACACACACACACACGCACAAACACACACAGAGAGAGAGAGAGAGAGAGAGAGAGAAGAAGAAGAAGAAGAAGAAGAAGAAGAAGAAGAAGAAGAAGAAGAAGAAATAGGAGGAGGAGGGAGAGGAGGAGGAGGAGACAAAGAGAGAGAGACTCTTTCATCCACTGGCACATTCCCCCAAAAGGTTTTTATGCCCAGTTCTGGGCCAGCCTGAAGTCAGACCCATAACTCTATCCATGGGTGACAGGGGTCCAACTGCTTGAGTCACCTTCTTCTGCCTCCAAGGCACATTTGTGGGGAGCCAGATTGGACTGGGACAGCTGAGAGTGAACTAGCACTCTAATTTGGGATGCTTGCATTCCAAGCATCAACTTAACCCATGGTGCCACAATGCCAACTCCCACAATTTCTTAAAAGCTGGGGCCAGCGCTGTGGCACAGTGGGTTAACGCCCTGGCCTGAAGCACTAGCATCCCATATGGGCACAGGTTCGAGACCCAGCTGCTCCACTTCTGATCCAGCTCTCTGCTATGGCCTGGGAAAGCAATAGAAGATGACTCAAGTCCTTGGGCCCCTGCACCCGCGTGGGAGACCCGGCAGAGGCTTCTGGCTCCTGGCTTCAGATCAGCACAGCTCCGGCCGTTGCGGCCATCTGGGGAGTGAGCCAGCGGATGGAAAACCTCTCTCTGTCTCTCTGCTTCTCCTTTCTCTATGTAACTCTGACTGTCAAATAAATAAATAAAATTTAAAAAGAAACCTTAAAAAAAAGCAGATGACAGAATTTAAGCGTTAAGTACTTTTTTTTTTCTGGAAAATGGCTTTGAGGAAAACATATTGGAAACAGGATAAATGACCAGTAGCTGACTACAATGGTTCAGGTGAGGAATACAGTGGTTTGGACAAAGATTCTCTGAGTAGAGAGGGAAGAAAATAAAGAAGTTTTAAATTTATATTTTGAATAGAACACACATATATCAAGCTTATTCTTTGGGCATTGAGTTGAATTTAATTAACTGTCTAGTTTTAAAATGATTGAAGTTTTGAAACTTAGTAGTTAAATCTCAGCAAAAGCCAGAAAGCATGGAGTTCTGGTTTTTGTCCTTGAGTTTTAAATAGAAAAAGAATAAAAGACAGGGATGTGGGGGAGATAATAGGTAAAGCCTCACCAACACAAATGTGCTGCTTGGTCTCAAGCAGTGAAATTTCTATTCCTTTCTCCTTCCTTTTTTTAAAGATTTATTTATTTATTTGAAAGTCAGAGTTACCCAGAGAGAGAAGGAGAGGCAGGGAGAGAGAGAGAGAAGTCATCCATCCACTGATTCGCTCCCCAATTAGCAGCAATGGCCAGAGCTGCACCGATCAGAACCAGGAGCCAGGAGCTTCTTCCTGGTCTCCCACATGGGTGCAGGGGCCCAAGCACTTGGGCCATCCTCTACTGCTTTCCCAGGCCATAGCAGAGAGCTAGATTGGAAGTGGAGCAGCCGGGACTTGAACTAGCACTCATATGGGATGCCAGCACTGCAAGCTGTGGCTTTACCTGCTACACCACAGCACCTGTCACTCTTTTTTTTTTTTAAGATTTATTTGTTTATTTGAAAAATAGAGAGAGAGAGGGAGTGGGAGAGAGAGAGAGAGAGAGAGAGAGAGAGAGAAAGAGAAAGGGAGAGAGGTCTTCCATCTGCTGGTTCACTACCCAGATGGCAACATTGACCCTGGGCTGGGCCAGGCTGAAGCCAGAAGCGAGGAGCTTCCTCCAGCTCTCCCACGTAAGTGGTAGGGGTCCAAGTACCTGGTTCATCTTTTGTTGCTTTTCCCAGGCCATAAGCAGGGAGCTGGAACAGAAGTGGAGCAGCTGGGACTTGAACTGGCGCCCACATGGGAAGCCAACGTTGCAGGTGGCAGCTTTCCCCACTAGAGACAATGCCAGCCCCAGCAGTGTCTCACTGTTTGGACTCTGTGTTGATCTTTGGTCTACATGTGGCCTGTGTCCTTAGTTCCTGTCAACTGGTAATCTTCATTTCCTGACCTCAACTAAGTTCTATATTTAGCTATGATCTCATAGCTGGGATACTAGATAGGGCATCTTGTAGTTTTTCCAGGCACATCATGCTATTTTTATTAATACATGGCTTGCTGAAGGTGATTCTAAAAATATTAAATAACCAATATGACATGAACATAAAAGAATAATGAAAACTGGTGTGGCTCAACTTCTATGCAATACAAAAATTATCTTTAATTCTTATATTTGCAAACTTATAAGAAATCCCCTCTTTCTCTACCTAGACAATTCAAGTCTAGGTTTTCCTTAAGCATTGGACCACTCATACAAGGCAGCCTATTGTGTCTAAGTTACCTGTGTTTGTCATCATTGTTCACAGACTTTTTCATGGGTTCCTAGTACCATAGCCTGATGGACATAATCTGATCTCAACTCCAGTCTCCAGTTTCTGTTCTTACAATGTGCATTCACAGGTCAGATGTTTTGGCAAACATCAAAGTGGTTCTCAGCAGTTCCAACTCCTCTCCTTCACAGGGTGCCTTGTTTCTAGCTGTGGTAGTGGCAAAGGGTTGGGGGAGGGAGTGGGAGGAAGGAGGGGACTCCCATTTCAGAACTCTGGACAGCGGTGTTCTTGGCCTGTCTGACCTATCCAGGGAATTAGGTCAAGAGAGGATCACTCCTTGAAAGAAAATGGGAGGTGTGCACAAGTACTGGGAGCCCAGGAGCTGCTAAGTCACCATGTGAGTGTGGGAGGTGCTTCTGACAAAGAAAAATATATTTGCATCTCTATTTGGGACAGTGATTGCAAGATAAAGGCACAGAGGGACCAAAATAACCTGTGATTGATTCTGGGGGAAAGAAGCAGCAGGTGGGGGATGAGGGGCTTGCTCCTTTGAAACAGACATCTGCAATAAAAATGGGAACTTATTTTTTTTTCTTTCAAAATAGGCTGCTACCTGTCACGCTACAACTTTGTGAGAAATCCAGAGAAAATCTCAATTCCAGAGGGAAATCAAATGATGTTCACTTAGCTTTTTTTTTGTCCAATACATCAGATCTTGCTGCTAAGAAAATGTACCTTCAGTTGAGTCGCAGATAGAAAACAGGTCAGATGGTTCAGAGATGGGCAATGCTGTGTACTCCAAAATGATGATGTTCTAGATGTCTCTCAGCACTGCCATGGGTTCCCTCAACCACTTGCCAACAATTTCACATCTGAAGAGTTAGCAAGCCAGAGTGTTTTATTTTTCTTGCACAATGACTAAGAACAACACAATAGTAGGTGTTTAATATACTAATATCTCACTTTACATTTTCAGCCCCTCTATACTTTGTATATAATTATCTCATATTAAAAATAAGCTGCAGCCCAGGGATATCCAGGCGATTTCTTCCAAATTACCATGCACTTCTCTCCTGGGAGTCAGCACCCAACCTCTGAAGGCAAAGCATTTGTTCTTCAGTTGTATTGTGATAAATACAGAGAAGATTGAAACATACCCAATGCATGTAGAATCCCTTAAACCCACCACACATGATTTGCACACAAGTGCATACACCTCCTCCCCCACACATGCACATACAGACACATATCCATAAATATAATGCAAGTATATTCCTCCCAAGCCATTTTTTTTAAAGATGAGAACAGGGGCACAAGCTTCAGACTTGGTAATGTGAATTACACAACCCAGATCCTCAAGAACCACAACTTTCCTTACTTCTGTATCTGGGTATGAATCTATGCACGGTGTCACATGCACGTTGAGTGGTTAACAGTGGTGACCTTTGTGTCACACTCTCTGGGCTCAGTCACTGCATTTATTCCAGCTCCAGTTGGAAAGGTCCATCCTTTCATATTCTCATCTATAAAATGGGAATAAGGATCTCTACCTCATATAGTTGTCAGGAGGATCAAATGCCTACATATGTATGAAGCATTTAGAGCAGCACAGGGGAAAATGTAGTGTTATTTTTGGGCAATAATTATAACCATTACTTTAGAGGATCAGGAATAATTTGAAAATGCATGAACACCTAGCCCAGTGCCCTGTGCACAGCTTGAACTTAGCAGCAATAAATAAATCTCCAACCCAATGCCCAGAACACAGCAGGGTGCGCAGTAATTGTTTATTGATTGAACAACTGACAGTCAGAAGCCGGGGGTGGGGGTGGGACTTGTGTGGAGACCCAGCGTGGGTCTGCATCATGCCCTGGACATTGATCTGATGCCCCCGGGTGCTGAGTCCCCAGTGAGGAGGAATCTAATTCCAATATTGCAAATGGCACACATGAGCTTATAATCTACCTCCTCTCTGCCCTGCAGCCCCAGTCACCTCCATGACATAGCTAGCCTCATGTATGGACACCAGTGACACTCCACATCGTCTTTATCTGATGGCTCTCAGAGTTGCAATTATGCCTGCTGAACAAGGAGGGTTGTAAGATTAATTAAACGATACCAACCCCAGGCAGAACTGCAAACCTACAGGACTTTTGTCTGTGTAGGGTGAAACAATTTCAAGTGCTTCTGGACCTAGGGAGGCTAAAGGTCATCCAGGCCATCCCCCTGCCTTCAGTAAGTGCCTTCCTCCTCTCCTTGCTCAGAGAGATGAATGTCGCTGCTCTTGTGCCACTGGAAGAACTGAGTCAAGCTCTGTTCGGTATTTCCACGCTGCCCTAGAAGAGGGATTGGGCCACTTCTTCGCCAGGGGTGGCTCTGAAGCAAAAAGACTTGAGATTTAGGTCTGCGTTTCTGAGGGGATGAAATGTTACATCATCGTCTCCCACCCCTTCCATTCCAGAGTCCTCCTGCTGCTTGCAAGCACAGAAAGTCCTTCAGGACAGGAGCTATGTTGGTCAGCCAGTCCCTCGTACCCTAGATGCTAACAGTGAGGCAGCGTTTGGCTTGGTCTCCAGATCTCCGAATGATCAAGTCCCCCGTCAGCTGCCCACTGTGACATCAGATCCAAAGACGGACACCAAACAGGGACACCCAAGCAAAATCAGTCATTTTTTGTAAAAAGTTGTTTTATTACTAGTTTTTATTTTATTTGAAAGATAGATGGGAGATAAAGACAAAGACACACACACACACACACACACACACACAGTGAGAGCTCTTATCTGCTGGGTCACTCCCCAAATGCCTGCAACAGCCCAGACGGAGTCAGGTGAAGCTAAGAGCCAGGTACTCAATGCTGGGTGTCCCACGTGGATGGCAGGGATCAAGTACCCGAGACATCACTCGCTGTCTCCCAGGGTTCACGTTCTCCAGGAGCTGGAATAAGAAGCAGATCCAGGGCTCAGAGCAGGCACCCCGACATGGGCTGTAGGTGTCTCAAATTTCATCTGAACTGAGCATCCCACGCCCCCTCCAGAACGATTCACTTTGCTCCTCTACACATCATGGCTCTGGGCGCTGGCTGTGTCCGACCATGCACATGGAAGCTCTGGAAGCCCCACAGACATCCCTGCGACTGCTTCACTGCTGAGGATTCCGAAGGTCAGTTGCATCGGGCACCACTTTTATCAGGATTTTTTTTTCTCCAAATGTTACTGTGGGCTTTCAGCGACATGAGTGTCACAAGCTCCTCCAGCATCCAGCAGCTCGGCTCTTAAAATAAAAGAAGCTGAAAACTGCAGCGTTCAACGTGGTCAGGCAGCCATTCAGAACCCCAATCCAAGGCCACTGCCTTTCATCTCATCCCCAGGACTCACCGCCCCGACAGTGGGGTCCGGGAAGAATGTTCTCCATGGGACCCGGAATGGGGCAGTTTGCTGGCTCCCACCAGCAAGCCCCGTGTCTCTCCTGCCGTACTGATGGCACAAGAAAGCGGAAGCTCCAAAGGGTCAAAAAAGAGAAATGACAGAAAGAACATTCTGGGTGGCCCCTCAGCTTTGGGAGTGCGGAGTTTGAATCTTGCTCCTCGGCCATGCCCTTTGTCCAGTGTGGTGTCCTGACCCAGGCCTGTCTCTACCCAAGGCTGGACAAATTTATTTAAAAAATAGGTTTGTTTAACTTACGGTTCTGCAGTTTAAAGGACTAGTGTGGAGTCCAAAGACAGTGGGAGGCATCAGAAACAAAACACGGGAGTGTGTCTGTGCGCCCCTCCTGATCCTTCTCCCTCTTTCATATAACATCAGAATCCGACCGTGGGGGTCCATCCTACTTACCCGATCTCACCTAATCACCTCAAAAGGCCCCACCTCCAAACACCACAGTCAAATGAAGATTCCCCCATCTTCAGACCACACAATGAGGATTCCATTTCAACACAGGAACCCTTGGGGACCACACTCAACTCACATCCAAACTACAGCCTTCCTGCAAGCGAATTTCTCTGTTTCCTGTCCTGTTTCAACAAGTCTCTATTCTGGCTTAGTCTGAAGAATCAATGTACTCTCAGATGCTGCCTAGGCAAGAAGCCTCTCACTCTGTGACCTATGAATGTTGGGGAGGGATGGATACCAAGGGCCTATGGGGCCAGGTCACTTGCAGGGCGCCCTTTCATATGCAAGCTGCATGGCCATAGACCCGTTGCTTTTCTTTCTCTCCCTCGTTCTATCATCTGTAGACTGAGAATCATAGCAGGTCCTCCGCAGAGTTACTGAAGGTTTTCTTGACCCATTTCTTGTATGACTGCACATAATGGTGGTCTAGAGAGTGCAACCCTGGCCAGGTTTTCAGTACTGGCAGGGTCCTAGCCAGTGGCATTGGGTCTTCATGAAGCTTGACTGCCTCAATGGGAGTTTGGAGGGTGATGGGGCCATGAGGGTGCCTCCTTCACAAATGGGATTATGGCCCTTACAAAGGAGGCGTCGTGCAGCATCGGGCTCTCTTGCCCTTCTGCTTTCTGCCCTGCAAGGATACCACATTCCCTCCCTCCAGAGGATGCTGCAAAGAGGCGGCACCCTGGAAACCAGGGGGCAGTCCTCAAGGGACGACCGATCCTCCAGCCCCTTGATCTTGGATTTCCCAGCCTTTAGAACTGTTAGAAATAAATTCCCATTCTTTATAAAAGACATCGTCTCAGGGGTTTTGCTGTAGTGATACAAAATGGAAGACAACAGTGGGCTTTGTTGCTCAGAGAAGGTCTTTTTGAATGTGAATGAGCATGGGTTACAGAGGATGAGAGCTGGAAAGACAGGGTGGGCTCAAATTCCGCCCATGCCACGTCCTAGCTGTGTGAATTGAATGGCTTTCCTTGCTTTTATTGGCCTCTGCAGAATTCTAGGGTTCAAATTAGATGATTGTTCATGGGCCTTCCATGAGGCTATGATCTATCTCAGCATCCGGGGCTCAGCCAGCGGGCCGTTCAGTGTCAGGCAAGGGGTGGGGCTATGTGGGTTAGAGGATCGTACCTAGGCATTGTAAGAAAAGTAGAAACTACAATAGAAGCTATGGTGAGCTTGAGTCAAAGGATTATGAGTGGTGTTGAAATCATTTTTGAGATCTATTTTGTTATCACATTGTAAAATGTTCATCCTGTGGGGCCGGTGCTGTGCCATAATAGGCTAAGCCTCCACTTGCAGTGCCGGCATCCCTTATGGGTGCTGGTTCTTGTCCTGGCTGCTCCAATTCTGATCCAGCTTTTTACTGTGGCCTGGGAAAGCAGTGGAAGGTGGCCCAAGTCCTTGGACCCCTGCACCCACATGGGAGACCCAGAAGAAGCTCCTGGTCTCCTGGCTTTGGATCAGCTCCGGCTGTTGCAGCCATTTTGGGAGCGACCCAGCAGATGGAAGACCTTTCTCTCCATGTCTACTGCTCTCTATCTGTATCTCTACCTCTCTAATATGTAAAAAAAAAAATCTATATTCTGCTTTAAAAGTAGAGGTGTAGATCCAAGCCCCACAACATCTAAAGCCCTTGAGAGGCATGGGAGTCAGGGCGAATTCAGGAAAGTGGAGAAGGGGTTTTGGCAGAGATGTGATCCCTGCTGGGATGCAGGTGGATTCATGGAAAGCGCTGTGGCTGGGTTGGGGCAGCTCTGAACCATGTGCACTGTGGCTCAAGGCAGGAATTGTAGACACTGGCTTGTAATGGGCTTCCACAAAAATGGCTGGGTGGCTTAGGACAAGACCCTGCCTCTAAGGCTCAGATACCTTACCCGAAGATGAGAGTCCTATCTTTCTTGCACATAGCAGGAAGTGCGATACAGCTCCAAGGAATCCCCAATGTGGAGGTGCTTCCTTGCCCGCTGAGGGGTCGTTCTCGTGGGGTAGTGGGAGTGTTTGTGTGAGGACAGTCCTGTCTGCGGGCCATAGCTGCTGCATGGTCAGAGGGGATGTGAGAGGCACGGCCTGCTTTGCGTACGTTCTGTTGCTTTCATCTCTCATGGGAAAGCAAAATCAAAATAAGTAAGAGAGGTATTTGTCATGCAATGATAGCATTGGACCTGTTATAATTTATAGAAAGAGTCAGTGCCCCAAAGCCTATGGCACTAGTAACATCCCAATGGTTTACACACCAGGGTGGAGAAGACCTGAGCAAAGTATCTCTTGAGGACCACGTAGCACCAAGGACACCCTAAGCTGGGTGTATCTGATCCAAGAATGTGAAAACTAGGACACAGGGGCTTCATACTATAATACCCAAAGGGCAGACCCCCTGGAGTCATAGTAGCTGGTAGTTCTGTGACCTTGAGCAACCTATTTAACCTCTTTTCTTTGCCTCAGTTTTCTCATCTGTTAAATGGGGCCAATGACTACGTGTACTGTCGGGGTGAAATGAAACATTGCAAGTAACGTAACTGGGTACAGAGCCAGATAGTCGATCGGTGCTCCGTCAGTGTTGGCTCATGTCATTTGGATCTCATGCCTTCCCTGTTAGTCATTCAGTGAGGATTTGTCTGGCGCCTTTGATAAGCTGAGCACTGTTTTATGTTCTGAGCATACAGCAAGGAACAAGATACAATTTATGCTCCCCTAAGGATAGGCTTCTAGTGGAGAGAGAGAGACAGAAAACAAAAGACAATAAATAAGGCGGATACGTTTAGACTGGCACAAGGACCCTGATGAGAATAAAGCACTCTGGTGAACACACTGAGCGAGAGGGTAATGGCCCAGTGAGTGGCTGGGGGGAACAACTTCACCGTCTCCAGCCCTGCTCTCAGCCCAGCCATTGCCTCTCCTGCGTCCACCTCCTCTCCCCAAGTCCCTGTCTGGTCGTAGATTCCGGAAGTCCTGCATCGGACACACTTTGCTTCAGTGCTTCAGGCATTAAACTGGAAATCTGTGTGATCTCCCTGGGATTGGAAATCACAGTGTTAGACCATTTTTGTTGTTCTCTGGAACATTCCTTACTCCTAAGGCAGTGTTTGGCCTAGAGCAGACACTCAAACAGGTGTTCGAACGTATGAGGTGGACACGTTTAGGTGGCACAGAACAGAGGAATGGATGCCCTACCATGGCTGGGAGAGATGCTTGTCCAGCCTCCCTCACTATGTCCTTGAATTTCCACCAGGCAAGTTTGTTTTTTAAAAGATTTATTTATTTATTTATTTGAAAGTCAGAGTTAGAGAGAGAGAGAGACACACACACACACACAGAGAGAGAGAGAGAGAGAGCTTCCATCTACTAGTTCACTCCCCCAGATAACTGCAATGGCTGGGCTGGGCCAGACAGAAGCCTGGGGTCAGAAGCCTCCTCTGGGTCTCCCACGTGGGTACAGGGACTCAGACTTGGGCATCTTCTACTGCTTTCCCAGGCACATTAGCAGGAAGCTGGATTGGAAGCAGAGAAGCCAGGTCTCAAACTGATGCCCATATGGGATGCTGGCATTGCGGGCAGTGGTATTATCTGTTACTCCACAATGTCAGCCCCCACACCCTACCTTCTGAGATTTATTTATTTATTTGAAAGACAGAGTTACAAACAGAGGGAGAGACAGTGAATGAGTGAGACAGATCTTCCATTTGTTGATTCATTCTGCAAATGGCCACAAGGGCCAGGGACAGGCTGAAGCCTGGAGCCTAGCACTTGATCTGGGTCTCCCAGGCAGGTGCGTGGTCCAAGGGCTTGGGACATCATCTGCTTCTTTCCAAGGCACAGTAGTAGAGAGCTAGATTGGAAGTTGAGACTGGCTTAACCCACTCTGCTACAATGCAGTCCCCAGTTTGGATTTTGGTATAACTTACTCAAAGTAGGAGACAGCAATGGAGCACCTTAAAAAATCAGGATCTGATGTGACTGTTTCTGTTAATCATATAGATCTACGCAAGCCACACAGCCTCTCTTGTTATGAACTTGTATTTTGTCGTCCATAAAATGAGCCAGATGACGCTGGGCAGGAATTTGCAGATGTTACATGTGAAAGTATCAATGGTAAATGCCTCTCAGACACGTCATGTGATCTTTACCCTGACAAGCAGTTAGTGGCCAAAGCAAAGTTCTGACTCCCCAAGACAATGTTTGGTGAGCATCACCCCTTCAGGAGACATAGTTATTTGTTTTTATGTATTTGAAAGACAGAGAGACCAAGCCAGAGAGATGCAGGCAGACAGAAACTTTCCAAATGCTGGTTCACTCCCCAAGTGCCAGACCAAAGCCATTTACAAGGAACTCAATCCAGATCTCCAGGTGGGTGGCAGAGCCCCAAGAACTTGAGCCATCACTGGTTGTCCCCCAGGGTATGCATTAGCGGGCAGCTGCCATGGGAGGCAGAGTGGACGTGTGAACCCGGGCACTGGGGTATAGGACACTGGTGTCCCCTGTGCTATCTTCATTGTCACACCAAGGGTCAGCCTCAGAGCCTCGTTCAGGCCCCCAAAGACCCCTGATCTCCTTTACGTCTTTTGTTTGTCTTCAACCAAACACTTTAGGGACTTAGTAGGAAAAGAACATTCTGCTTAGAGCTATGATAATATGACTGAAATTCCCCATGAATGAAAGAGTAGGAATTTGAGATATTTAGAAGCTCAGAAAAAAAAAAAAAAAACAGACTAATTGGGGGAATGAAATATCCATTAGTCTAAATGAATATTTCTATAAAGCTGCATGTTAGACATTGATAAAAAGAAATGATTAAATGCAGAATTAACCAAGATTAATTATTTTAATCAAGAGATTAATCACGATTATATCTTTACATTCGTTTGCTCTGCTGATGTTTGCTCAGCAATCTGGGGGAAAAATCTGTTCATTTATCACCCTCATGTTTAAAAATCAGCCCATATTTTATAAAGTCTCCCATCCACCGTCACTACCCTCCATGCAAACAGACGCCCCTGAACAGATAAATAGCATTTGAGAAGAGATTACTTGGGGCCAAGGACACAGCTTTGTGCCAAGGACCCAGTTTCAAAACTAAAGAATCTTTTAAAATTATTATTGGGAAACCAGAACAGTTCTCATATTAGATCAGTCACTTAATTTGTTAGGTTTTCCTGCTGAATTCCCCAAGAGAATACAGGCTTATGGAATTGATGTTGGGGGCTTGCTAAGGATGCTGGAGGCATTCTTGTTTAGTTAGATACCGACGTGAGAAGGCAGTACTGATGGCAGATGTGGAGAAGGCAAGGACTCCAATGAGGAAAATGAAAATATCTCTGTACCCAGTGAAACATCAAAAAAAAAAAAAAAAGAGAGAGAGAGAGAGAGAGAGAGAGAGAATGGCTAGCATTGAGAGCAGTGGGTTAAGCTGCCTCTTGTCATGCTGACTTTCCATATCTGAATGATGCTTTGAGTCCCAGCTGTTCTGTTTCTGATAAAACTTCCTGCTAATGTACCCGAGAAGACAGTGGATGGTGGCCCAAGTCCCTGGGCTCCTGCCAACCAGGCGGGAGACCCGGATGTAACTCCTGGTTCCTGGCTTCAGCCTGGTACAGCCCCGGCTGTTGTGGCCAATTGGGGAGTGAGCCAGAAGATGGAAGACATCTCTGTGTGTGTATGTGTGTCTCCTCTCTGTTGCTCTTCATTTCAGATAAATAGTAAGTCTTTTTATAAAGCTGTGAAGCATTGAGGAGAGAGCAAAAGGATTTAGACTATGTATGTTTGCTCTCCTCAATCCTTTCACACATACTTCTGTGTCTCCAGCCCTTAACAGCCACATTTGCTGGGAAGGATCCAGATTTATCTCTCCCTGGAGGCTCCATCTTCTCAGTAGGAAACACTGTCATTCACCCACTGTTGGTCACTTGAGGAAACTCGAATCATGCTTAATACGCCCCTGTTTCTTTCCCAACAAAGCAATACACACCCACCCACCCACCCCACACACACACACACTCCTTGGCTTCCAAAGAGGTTCAGTCTCTTACTCTAAGGGTAAATTGAAAACATCTTAAGTTGAAAACGCAGTTAATGTACCCAGCCTGCTCGACTTCTGAGTGTAGAACTCAGGGCACTGCAGAGCTTCCGTCGTGCCCCCTCCTGGTTGCCTGGGTGACTGGGAGAGTACTGTACTGCATATTGCCAGCTCAGGAAAATGTCAAACTTTGAAATTTGACCTAAAGTTTCAGCTGCATGCTTTTGCACCACTGGAAAGTTGAAAATTGTAAGTCAAACCATCACTTAAGTTGGGGTCCATCGTAAAGCTTGTGTGTGTGTGTGTGTGTGTGTGTGTTTCAACAAAAGCAAAACCAAACAAATGGGAATATATCAGACTCAGAAGCTTTTGCACAACAAAGGAAACAATAGAGTGAAAAGACATCCAATAGAATGGGGAAACTATTTGCAAACCACCTGGCAAAGGATTAATATCCTGAATATATCAGCAATTTAAAAAACTCAACAACAACGAAATACAACCAATCCAGTTGGGAATGGGCAAAGGATTTTGATAGGTAGTTCTCAAAAGAAGAAATACAAATGGCCAACAAATATATGAAAAAATGCTCAACATCACTAGGCTTCAGGGAAATGCAAAAACCACAATGAGATGATCACCTCACCCCTGTTAGAGTAACTAAAGTCCAAAATACGGAGAGCAACAGATGCTGGTGAGGATGTGGACAATGAGGAACACTTACACACTGTTGGTGGGAATATAAATTAGTGCAGCCACTGTGGGAGACAGTGGAGATTTCTTCAAAGAACCAGACATAGACTTGCCATATGATCCAGCAACTCCGATACTGGGTATATGCCCAGAAGATTTGAACACAATATTATCAAAAAGATACCTGCACCACCATGTTTATAGCAGCACTGTACACACTATCAAAATTGGAACTAAATAAGGTATCCATCATCAGATGAATGGATAAAGAAATGTGGTATATATAAACAAGGGGATATTATTCAGCTATAAAAAAGAATGAAATTCTACCATTTGCAGCAAAATGGATGCAACAGGAGGATATCACGCTGACTGAAATAAACCAGACATAGACAGACAAACAACTGCTGCTTGCTCTCCTCTGACTGTGGGAGCTAAAATTTTAAAAACAAAAAGGAAAGAGGAAAAAAAGAAAAAAAAAAGAAAGAAATGTCTGTGTGTATCAGTATTGCTGCAAATATAGTTTTGTAAAACTTTGTTTCAACCTTTTTCAAACCAATGGTAAGAATGTTAAACTACCACAGTTTTAATGATCTGTGATTACTTTACAATTTACTGTACATGGGTGGAATGGTCATTTTTCCATTCACTTATTGTTTATAACCATAGTCTATATACACATTAAACTAGGGGCTTTTTTACCTTTTACTTATTAAACTTCTTTTTTTAATGTATTTGACAGGTAGAGTTATAGACAGTGAGAGAGAGACAGAGAGAAAGGTCTTCCTTCCGTTGGTTCACCCCCCAAATGGCTGCTAATGCCGGTGCTACACTGATCCGAAGCCAGGAGCCAGGTGCCTCTTCCTGGTCTCCCATGTTTGTGCAGGGGCCCAAGCACTTGGGCCATCCTCTATTGCCTTCCTGGGCCACAGCAGAGAGCTGGACTGCAAGAGGAGCAACCGGGACTAGAACCTGGCGCCCATATGGGATGCCTGTGCCGCAGGCGGAGGATTAACCAAGTGAGCCATGGCACCGGCCCCTACTTATTAAACTTCTTATTCAATGAAGTATTCAGCCTTTTTACTGTAATCCAATTTAAAAACATGTGATCTAAAAAACTAAAAATAAATAAATAAATAAGAAAAAGAAAGAAAGAAAGGAAGGAAGGAAGGAAGGAAGGAAGGAAGGAAGGAAGGAAGGAAGGGAGGGAGAAGTAAAGAGGGGGTGGGGAATGGGAGGGAGAGAATGTCATTATGTTCTTAGAATTCTATCTACAGGGGCCAGCGCCGTGGCTCACTTGGTTAATCCTCCGCCTGCAGCATTGGCATCCCATATGGGCTCCAGGCTCTAGTGCCGATTGCTTCTCTTCCAGTCCAGCTCTCTGCTGTGGCCCGGGAAGGCAGTGGAGGATGGCCCAAGTGCTTGGGTCCTGCACCCGCATGGGAGACCAGGAGAAGCACCTGGCTCCTGGCTTCCAATCAGCGCAGTTCCAGCTGTAGCGGCCATTTGGGGTGTGAACCAACAGAAGGAAGACCTTTCTCTCTCTCTCTCTCTCTCTCTCTCTTACTGTCTAACTCTATTTGTCAAATAAAAAAAAAATAGACAGTATCTTCAATAATAAATATATATATAAAATAATTCTATCTACAAATAACTTTGAATCTCTTAAAAACTAATTACAGTTTGGGCCAGTGCTATGGCGTAGCGGGTAAAGCCACCACCTGCAGTGCCAGCATACCATATGCACACATGTTTGAGTCCCAGCTGCTCCACTTCCAATTTAGCTCTCTGCTATGGCCTGGGAAAGTAGTAGAAGATGGCCCAAGTCCTTGGGCCCCTGCACCCATGTAGGAGACTTGGAAGAAGCCCCTGGCTCCTGGCTTTGGGTCGGCACAGTTCCAGACATTGCAGCCAACTGGGGAGTGAACCAGCAGATGGAAAACCTCTCTCTCTTCTCCTCTCTTCTCTCTGTATAACTCTGACTTTTGAATAAATTAATAAGTCTTTAAAAAAATTAATTACAATTAAATAAAAAGAACAACAACAATAAAAAAAGAAAATAAGAGGGAGCAACCCCACCTTCCAGGGCAGGATGAATAAGCGAAATGTGTGTAAAAAAATAAATAAATAAAAAGACCAAAAAAAAAAGCATCGTTACTTATGTCAAATGCTAGGTATGATTAAATTGTAATTTTCATCCTCAGTGACACATATTTGGATCTCTAGAATGAATGTACAGTTAAAGACATTGTTGAAATTTTTTTAAAAAAATCATAAATGAATGGAAATAGTCCTGGATCTTCTTTAGTTGCTCTATGATGACTCAACTGGAAACTCTCATCCCAAAGTTGTGAACTACAGTCGAGAAAATTGTGCCACCATTACACTTCCCCATATTCATTTTTTCCAACAGGTATTTACCGAGTGCCTATTGTGTGGTGGACCTCACGCATCAGCAGAGCTGTTTTTGGTGGTTATCGCTTATGATTAAGGTAAATGCCCAGGTCTCGTCACGGAGCATCCTATCATCACTCATACTTTGCCAAAAGCAGAGGCAAATCGCCAACGTTGAAATGATTGGACTAATGTCTGTGGATCAGTCTGGGGAGAAGCGAGATCTCAACAATACTGAGTGTCGTACTCCGTGAACACGTGGTAGCCCACCATGTAGCCATCTTCACCGTCTGTCTGCAATGCTTTCTAGTTTTCCAAGTGTGAATTTGCCCTTATTGGGTTAAAATTATTCCTAAGTATGAGTCATTTCTTAATTCCCCCTTGAGATGGTTCTTTGCTAGTATTCAGAAATATAATAGGTTTTCGTATATTGGTCCTGCACCTCGTGATCTTGCTGACATTGTTCATAGGCCTACTTCATTTCATTATACATTGCTTTATTGCACAGCACAGGTATTGCAATTTCTACAAACTGGAGGTTTGTGACAAGGCTGTGTGGAATAAGATTATCAGTGTTGCTCTTTCCCAACAGCTTGTGCTCACTACGTATCACTGTGCCACCTTTTGGTAATCCTAGAAATATTACAAGGTTTTTCATTACTATTATATTTGTTATGGAGATCTGTGATGCTTTTAGAGAAAGTTATTTTAACTGAGATGCAGAGAGTCATAGCTCTGTCTTTAGCTAATCTATCTATCTATCTATCTATTTATCTATATTGAGGGAGCTCCCACTTACTGACCCATTCCTCAAATGCATGCTCTGGTCAAGTCTGGATTGGGTTGAAGCCAGGAGCTAGGAATTCAATACATGTTTCTCAAGTGGGTGGCAGGGATCCAAGTATTAAATCATCCCCTGCTGTCTCCCAGGGTGCCAATTATCAGGGAGCTGAAATTAGGAGTGGATGCAGGACTCAAACTCTGATACTCTGATAAGGGAGGCCTCCATGCCAACTGCTAGCCAAATGCCTGCCCTTGATAAACGATTTTTAAAAATATTTATTTACTTGAAAGGGAGAGCAACAAAGAAAGAGAAACAGAGAGGAAAAATAGATCTGTCATCTACAGGTTCACTCTATAAATGGCCACAGTGGCTGGGGTTGGGCCAGGCCAAAACCAGGAGCAAGAAACTCCATCTAGGCCTCCCACATGGGTGTGAGGGTCCCACGAGCATGGACCATCTTCCATGGCTTTCCCACGTGCCTTTGACAGAGAACCAGATTGGAAACAGAGTGACAAGGGTTTGAACTAGGACTCCAGTATGAGATACTGGTGTTGCAAGCAGAGGCTGAACTGGCTGCACCACAATGCCAGCCCTGAAAGGAGATTTTTGATGTCAATTTTGTAATTGTTTGGTGTGCTATAAGACACATCCACGTCATGATGAACTTAGTAAATTCATATGTTGTCTGTGTACCTGATCACTCCCCTATTTCTCTCCCTCCTGTCCTGCCTCCCTATTTTTTTAGACAAAACAATGCTGAAAATAGGGCAGTTAACAACTTTGCAATAGCCTGTATAGCGCTCAAGTGAAACAAAGAGTTGTACATCTTTCACGCCAAATCAGATGTTAGAAATGATATGCATTACCGAGGAAGGCATGTTGCAAGCAGAGATAGACTGGAAGTTGGGCCTTTTATGAAACAAGTGAACCAAACTTATTGCTGGTTGGAGAAAATTTTAGTGCTCTGGGTAGAAGACCAAACCAGCCACAACATGCTCTTTTTTTTATAGAAAACTTTTATTTAATAAATATAAATTTCAAAAGTACAACTTTTAGATTATAGAGGTTCTTCCCCCATAGCCACCCTCCCACCCACAAACCATCCCATATCCTACTCCCTCTCCCATCCCATTCTTCACTATGATTCATTTTTAATTATCTTTATATCTACATAAGATCAACTCTATACTAAGTAAAGATTTCAACAGTTTACACCCACACAGACACACAAAAGCCAAAGCCTAATCCAGAGCAAGACCCCAAGTTTCCTCATTTCCATGAAGTCCAAGAGAGGTAAGGAAGCTGCAAAAGAGAAGATTGAGGTTGGTTCATGAAGTTTAAGGAAAGAAGTCATTTCCATAACAGAAGTGAAAGAAGTCCATGCCTGGCACCAAAGCTTCAAAGGACACGAGTCTCTTGTTAGCTGGTGACTTTATGTTTTTAGCTGATGTTCATTTATCATTTCCCAAATCCTCAGGTCCTTAAGAATTATGTTCATTCTGCTCTGTGCTCTCCAAATGCATGCATTCTCCAGCAAAGCCTGGAGAATGACAACACATCTCTTGACTACATGCTTTACTGAATATTTTAAGCCTGTTGTTGAGACAAAAAGATTTATTTAAAAATATTATTGCTCATTGACAATACGTGTAGTCACCCAAGAACTCTGATGCAGTTGTGCAATCAGAGAAAACCTGTTTTCATGCCTGATCACACAGCTTCATACAACAAGAAGTGATTTAGGCTTTCAAGTCTTATTATTTAAGAAATACATTACATAAAGCCATAGCTGCAAGAGAGTGATTCTTCTGAGTGATCGGGGCAAAGTAGTGTGTTCAGTTTTCTGGACAGGATTCACCCTTCTTAGTTCCTTTGGGAACATCCTTAGTTCATTGGCGGAAGTCAACATATCACCATCAGTAGGATGACTTTGATTCGAGATCTCAGTGTAGGAGGTAACCATACATGTGATGGAGATCATAGAAGAACTAGAGTTGGAAGTGGAGGCTGAAGATGTGACTGAGTTGTTGCAATTTCATGAAAAACCTTAAGAAATGAGGAGTTACTTCCTGTGGATGGCAAAGCATATGGTTTCTTGTTGAGGATGTTGTGGACATTGTTGAAAAGGCAACAAAGGATTTAGACTATCACAGGAACTTAGCTAATACAGCAGTAATGAGACTGGAGAGGAATGGATACATTTTTAAAAGAAGTACCACTATCAACAAAGTACTACCAAGCAGCAGTAGATGCTGCAGAGAAATACTTAGGGAATAATTGATCAGGGCAGCAAACATCATTGCTGCTTTGATGTAAGAAGTGGAAAAGCCACTCCAGCCTTAAGTAACTATTCTGATAAATCAGCAGCCATCAACATTAAGGCAAGACCTTCCAAGAGCAAAAGATGTATGTGTGTGTGTGTGTGTGTGTGTGTTCTTTAGTATTTTACACATACAGGACTTGTTCACCTATAGATCAAAGCAATTTATTCTCTCCTTCCAATCTGGATGATTACTATTTCTTTTTATTGCCTAATTGCATTGGTTAGCAACTCTACGGCGTGTAATGTTGAGTAGAGGTTGTAAGAGTAGATATCCATGATGCTTACATAACATGTCTCAAAGAGTAAGTTAAAAGGGATACTACAAGTCTTTTTTTAAATTAATTGAAATGTAAATTTAGGATAATAATTTGAAAGATGTTGCATTTAGGATAGCATCAGCATTTTGCCACTCAGTGTAATATTAGCTGTAGGCTTTCTTGTAGATGTCATTTGTCAGGTTGAGGAAATTCTATTCTATTCCTAGTTGATGGATCACTTTTATCATAAATGAGTGTTGAATTTTGTCAGATTTTTTTGCATTTATTAGAATGTTTCTCCCATTTTTTGTTTGTTAATTCAGAGAATTACAATTGATTGCTCTTTGAAAGTTAGACCAAACTAGCAATCCTGGGATAAGCACCCAGGGTATGTAACAATCCTTATACAACATTCTTATTAAATATTGTTGCACTCAATTTACTAAAATTTTGTTAAAAATTCTTGTGCCTGTGTTTCTGAGGGAAATTGGTCGGTAGATTCCTACTTTTGTAATTTCTTTGGTTTTGGTATTTGGGTAATTATTGCTTCATAGAATGAGTTGAGATTTAGTCCTTCATTTTTAATATTCTAGAAAAATGTGTAAATTAATAATGTTTCTTTTTTAATGATTAAGCAAAATTCACCCATGAAACCCCAGGACTTCACATTTTCTTTGTGGGATGGCTTTTAAGAAAAATTTAAATGTCTTTGAAAACCATAAGGTCAATTCTTCTTTGAAATCATTTGTTTGTGTCTTTCAAGCAATTTATCCATTTTATTTAAACTCAAAGTTATTGGCACAAACTTAATAACCTCTCATGAATATCCCTTAAATATCTGTGGAATCTGTGGTGATGGGTTCTCTGTCAGTCCTGATAGTGAGTCTTTGTATGCTCAACACTTTTCCTAGCTACAGGCAAATCAATTGTATTAAACCTTTCAAAAATGTTTGTTTATTCATTGACCCTATTTTTTTCTGTTTCCTATTGCATTGCGTCTTGCTCGGCCCTTATTACATCCTTCCATCTTTGTATTTAATTGGTTCTTCTTTTCTGCAAATGAAAACTGAAGTCATAGATTTGGGACCTTTCCATTTTTTTAATAGAAGCATTTGTGCTATAAAATTTTCTCTAAAATTATATGAGAGTGACATCTCAAGAGTTTTCAGTTTCATTACAAAATACTATGCAATCTACCCTTTTGACACACGTTATTTTAAAAGTGTGATGTATATATGCATATCTTTAAAATATTTTTTGATTTTTCAGAAATATTTTAGTTTTTGATTTTTAATTTAATTCCATTGTGGTCAGAAAACATACTTTGTATGAGTTGAGTCCCTTTAAATTTATTGAGTTTTTTATGACCCAGAATGTGGTTTATCATGCTGTTACATGTGCCTTTGAAAAAAAAGTATATTCTGCTGTCATTTTTCAGAAAACAGCTTCTTGGGGTAAGCTTTTGACCCAGTGTTTAGGCCGCTGGTTCAGATGCCAACACTGCTACTGGGACTCTGTTCCTGAGTCTGGCTTCCTGTTAATGTGCATCCCAGAAGGCAATGATGATAGCTCAAGTAGTTGGGTCCCTGCTGCCTGTGTGGGAGACCTGGATTGGGTACCCAGATCTGGCTTTAGCCTGGTCCATCCCTTGCTTTTAGAGGCATCACATGTAGATAATTCTATAGAAATGAGGTCATCTTTCATGTGTGTGTTTGTATGTGTTGTTTCCATGCCATAGTTACACTTTAGTGTCCACAATTCATGGCTTACAATCTGATAAGTAGTAAAACTGGTCACTCTGAAATTTCTTTAGTCTCTTCTTTCCCCTATTATCATGCCCTGTCCTTCCACTATGGTCTCATGCACAGATATTTATCGATTCCCTGCAAGGTTTAAGATCCAGTTTACAACAACATATTTTATGAAGAAATAGAAGGGAGGAGCTCAAAGGCTGGAAATACCAAAAAAAAAAAAAAAAAAAGTTCAGGAGATTAAAATGGTGATCATCCTAATTTGATCATTGCCCATGGTATACATGTATTGAAATATCACCCTACTCCTATCTCATATGGAAAATCATTAAGTTAATTAAAAACACTTTTCCCTAAAAATAGAATTCATAGCCATTCTTCCCAACCAGCAATCAGAACAACCATTTCTGAGGCATTATGAGATTGGGACTATTTCTTTGGTGATCATATAAAACACTGCTGATGGAGGGCTATGAGAGAGCCTTGTGTCAAGGGAAAGTTCTATTGGCTTGTGTAAACTTCCAATTACTTTACATTCCCCAACCAACAGCTTAACACTACATACATTTCACATATTGTGCATTATAGCCGGCATTGGTATCTACTTTTAGGCATTGAAATTGCACTGAGCTCTGTTAGCCATTGTGAGTGGTGACCCCTGCCAGATTCCTCGACTTCTAACTTTAAAGCCCTTGAACGTCTACGAGTGACAAAAGCTAGAGAAGCTGCCTCTGGATCCTGCGACTCAGGTGTTCTGCGTCGCTAGCAGCTCCTGACTTCAAAAGCAGATGATGGATTGCATTCATACTTGTGTCCTGCGACTGAATTCCTTCATATTTCTGAAGTCATGTGTACTCTCAAGAATGTTCTTCCCATCTTCAGTCTGCATCTGTCAGCTTGGAGTTTAAATTAGGGCCTCCCACAGTGAAGTTCAGGCTCAACCATCACAGAAGTGGCAGGTGTTAAATTGGCAAAAGGGGAAAAATGGAAACCAGCATCCTAGAGAGAGTTGACAATTCTTGTCTGCAAGTCGCTCTGTTCTGTGTTTTCACATGGTGTTTCATTCAACACTCAACACTATTCATAATAAGTAATAATTATTGTTCCATTATTTAACAGGCAAAATTATTTAACAGACAAAAATGTTCACCTCTAATTCAAGGTTGAAGCTCACAGAGTTTAAATAATTTGCCTACAGGGAGAGAGTCAAGAAACGGATGTGATTAAATTTGAAACCAGGTCTTCGTTCCAAAGCTTACTGTGCCAACTCTGTACACAGTTATAAGCCATTGTGCACATCCACCTACATAACCTGATTTGAAATCACACAGCCTGACAGGTGGTCATTTTAGCCCCACCTTCAGATGAGGAAAATAGGGTTTCTATGGGGCCATGTGAGACATTCCTAAGGCCTGATGTATCTAGCTTGCCTTAGTTACTGAGTTAAAGGGAAGAAAATAAAGATGCCCCATGGAACGTTTCAACACAAAACCATTTGTTTTTGTTTTCTGGTGTCTCCTTCTCTTTCCCCTCTATCTAATAAGCTTAGAGTGGGAGTGGTAGAAGTTGTGTGTCGGGGTCTGGTTGTCACAGGGGTCTAACTGCATCCTCACCATCACCACGGCAGAATCGGTTGTGTGAACTCTCAACGCCTTCCTGTTCTCTCTGGCAGCCAGACGCGGGCTTCCTGGCTGTGGGCATCACCATCCCAGTCCTTAAGTGTTTCTATTTCGAGTTAGTGGGCTTGCTGCCTGAGGGAAGGAGTGAGACAGGAGAGAATGCTCTACTACTCACAGGCAGGTTTCTGGATGCTTTTTGTAGCTTCTCTGCTGCCAGCACCACGGCTCACTAGGCTAATCCCCCGCCTGCGGCGCCAGCATACCGGGTTCTAGTCCCGGTCAGGGCGCCGGATTCTGTCCCAGTTGCTCCTCTTCCAGGCCAGCTCTCTGCTGTGGCCCAGGAGTGCAGTGGAGGATGGCCCAAGTACTTGGGCCCTGCACCCGCATGGGAGACCAGGAGAAGCACCTGGCTCCTGGCTTCGGATCAGCGCTGTGCGCTGGCAGCAGCAGCCATTGGAGGGTGAACCAACGGCAAAAGGAAGACCTTTCTCTCTGTCTCTCTCTCTCTCACTGTCCACTCTGCCTGTCAAAAAAAAAAAAAAAGAGCTTCTCTGCCAATCAGGCAGAGGAACAGAGACTGACTGATCATGAGTTCCTGAAGCACTCAACAGAGCTGGAAAAACTATGAGCAAGCATTGCTCTGACCCCCTGCTTCCTCACCATTAAAACGGGAAAGCAAAACTTCTGAAATGCTGGAAAATGCTAAGACTGTGCAACTCCCATAGGACTGAGCTGTGATGCAAAGATCTCTGGGCTGACAGTGTGGATGCCTCGATTTCCACAAAGCTACACGTGTTCTGGTGTCTTCGTGTGAGCTTGTCCTGGCTGGCTGACTCTTTGTTCGGCTCTGAGGTCAATGGTTTGCATTTTGTAAATTCCTAATATTTCTTCCAGATCAGACTGCATTAACCATCGAGTGGTTCGCCATGCTTGCTTTTATTTAGTAGGGAACTACTACCCAGGAACCCATGATACCAAAATGAAGAAGGAAGGTTGACCTCCAGGACCTGAAGACTTGGGATGGATATGATCCATGCACTGGGGAGACGTGCTGAAAGGAAGTCACTAGTAGTTTCCGGGACAGCTGGTGATGGTTCCGGAGGCAGGGGATGTTTGAAATGCACCTCAAAGCACAGGTATAGGTTAGCCAAATGGGAAAGGAATCACTGCAAGTAAGATGCTTATTATTTTACTTTGGATTTCTACCATGCTGTGCCCAATCAGCATAGGAAAGCCCTGTTCTCATTTTTAAATCTCATTTTCAGATAAGTTCAGATTTTGTCTCTTAAGTTCCACTTGTACGTGGTCCCAGTCAACATTATGAGGGTTTGGTGGTGTCTTGAATCCAGATTTTCTCTCTGTAATACAAAGCAAGACTCAAGCCACTATCTTAGGGGAAAGTGTACACATCTAAGGAGAGGGATCAAGCAGAGAGAAAACAAACTCACAGCTTTTGTTGCAGGATTCAAAGAAAGGCTTAGGCTCCTCTGGGAAGCCAAAGAAGCAGGCCGGGAATAAGCCTCCCTGGGAGTTTAGTGGGAGGCCCAGACTCCCTGGGGTCTTGAAACTCTCAGCAGGTGGGAGATGAGCTTGCTGGTTGGAAGTCATCCACGCCTGCTGAGAGCCGTGCAGCTGAAAGCAGGGGCAGTGCTGAGGAGAGCTGTGGCTGTGCCTAGGGGGTGCACAGCAGTTCCAGGAATTGTTCACACACTTCTCGTGTGTCCCCCATCTCTCCCTTCACCCTCCAGCACCACAATGTTTATTTCATGCCGCGCAAGTGGAGCGCATTGCATTTGTAGTGCAGAGATGGCCATGTGAGCCAAGGTTGGCCTTTCAGAGAATAATATCTCCTTCGTGCTTTGCGCCTGCAGGCCAATCAGAGAAAATTCTAAAAATCTTTCTGGCCACTAGGAGAAAGATGTCCCCTTTCCATGAGAATGGTAGGAAAATTGGATGCATGCCTAGTGCCATCATGGCTCCAGGAAGGGAGGATCAGCTTGCGAATGGCATTGAGCGAACCAAATTTAGAAATAAACTATGCTGATGATACTGGGGTAGCATCCAGGTGCAGCTTTGCCTGAAGGTGCTCCCAGTCTTAGACATCCAAACTACCTGAGTGAAGAAAGCTCCTTTTCTGCTCAAACCAGTTCAAAATTCGTTTCCTGTCATTTGAAAATGGTTTCCCCACTCATATGATAGATACGATGATTTTATTCTTGGAGCTTGGTACGTGAACCCTAAGAGATGCTTCTGAGACCATCTTTCTGGTTCTCAGGAATTTATTTCTTCCCAGGATAAAAGTCTAGCTCTCCACCCAGATAGCCATTTTTCTCCTTAGGACTTCCAAGCCACACTCCCACCTGTAGCTCCTGAACTCCCTCCCTCGTCTACAGCATCCTCCTCCCACAACTTCATTGCTGCCACTTTTTAAAAATAACTCCCATCTGCTCGTCTGCCTCCTGCTCATCCTTCTGTTTCCACGTCGTGAGCTTCCCGGGGCTCTGTCCCTGGTACACCTCTCACAACCGTTTCTCCTGCTGCGCTTTCCCTCTGTTCAGATTAGAGCTCTCCAAATTGCATGCCGCCCTGTCCTGGGCTCCCCATGTGACCCATCCTGAAGATCTTAGCTGCATTTCTGGATTTGGTGAAACCGACTTGAAATTTCTTCCAATGCCGTAGACCCCTGGAAACAACTTCTTGATATTCTTAAGGTAAGATGGCTAATCAGAGAGAACTTAAACCTGTACAAATACCAGGAAGAGATGTCCCACCATGTAGGTTTAGGCTAGGAGGAAAGTTGAACCAAGTTACATAAGATAACAGGGCTGGGTTAATTCTTAACTATAAGGCCGCTAGTTATTGCTCATTTATTATGAGTTATACATGGTGCTAAGTAGTCTTGTAGGTTGGCATGAATTTCTCCCTACAATTTTCAGGTGTTATGAATAGCTCTATTCCAAAGAGCAGAAAACGGGCACAGAGAAGTTAAGAAACTTTTTTTTACAGATTTATTTTATTTATTTGAAAGACAGAGTTACAGAGAGAAGTAGAGACAGAGAGAGAGGTCTTCCATCTGGTGGTTCACTCCCCAGATGGCCGCAACGGCTGGAGCTTCGTTGATCCGAAGCCAGGAGCCGGGAGCTTCTTCCAGGTCTCCCACATGGGTGCAGGGGCCCAAGCACTTGGGCCGTCTTCTACTGCCATCCCAGGCCATAGCAGAGAGCTGGATTGGAAGAGAAGCAGCCAGGACTAGAACCGGTGCCCATATGGGATGCCGGAACCTCAGGCCAGGGCCTGAGGTTAACCCACTGAGCCATAGCGCAGGGCCCAAGAAACTTTTTTAAGGTTGTGAACCTAGTGATGCTTATGGTTGTCGTCGATGAGATTCTTCTAAATGTGCCTGGCTTTCTACTGGCAAAACACAAGGAAACATTGCACTCCCGTGCCCCTTGGCCATTAGTGAGTCACGTGACTTGCTTTGACGAATGAAATACATGTAGAAGTGACACGTATTGCTCCCAAATGGAAGTGCTAAAGGCCACGACCCAAGTTACCACGTTTACATTTTTAAACATCTATTTCATTTATTTGAAAGACAGAAAAGGGTTGATATATATATATATATATGTAGCCGGCGCCGCGGCTCACTAGGCTAATCCTCCGCCTTGCAGGGCTCACTAGGCTAATCCTCCGCCTTGCAGCACTGGCACACCGGGTTCTAGTTCCGGTCGGGGCGCAGGATTCTGTCCCGGTTGCCCCTCTTCCAGGCCAGCTCTCTGCTGTGGCCAGGGAGTGCAGTGGAGGATGGCCCAAGTGCTTGGGCCCTGCACCCCATGGGAGACCAGGAAAAGCACCTGGCTCCTGCCACCGGATCAGCGCAGTGCGCCAGGCACAGCACGCCGGCCGCAGCGGCCATTGAAGGGTGAACCAATGGCAAAGGAAGACCTTTCTCTCTGTCTCTCTCTCTCACTGTCCACTCTGCCTGTCAAAAAAAAAAAAATATATATATATATATATAGAGAGAGAGAGAGAGAGAGAGAGAGAGAGATTTTCCATCCTCTGGTTCACTCCCCAAATGCCCACAACAGCTGGGGCTGAGCCAGACCAACGCCAGCATCTAGAAATCCGTCCTGGTCTCCCATGTGGAAAGCAGGGAGCTGTGCACCTGTGCCATGAGCACCTGGGACGTGGGCATCCCCTGGGGCATCTTAATCGCTGCCCCAGACACCTGCTCCTGTGATGCTCACTTTTCCCTTCCGCCTGTCCCTAGGTGCTAGTGACGTCGTCTACTTGGTAAAGATACCAAACCTCAGAGCCTCCCATAGATGCTCAGTGGGTATATAGTAAAAAGCAAGAAAGGAAGGGAAATGTTGCTGTTTGGAGCCTCTAACATTTGTGGATTTTTAAATTATAGACCCATAATCTTGACAAGGTAACTGCTGTAGAGTGATGACTCATCTGGTTTCAAAGCTTACAATTTCAGCAATTTTATTTTTCTCTGTAAGAAGATACAGAAAAAAAAGTGAAGAACTCCAAAATGACTGGAAAGCGGCTGGGAGCTTTTGGGATACATCGCTGTATGGTCCAGGGCATCTAGTCAACCTCCCAGCAGCAAAATCTTGGCTTTTGTAAGGCAGTGCCGAACACCAGACTCCATGGCTGTCCCTTCCAGTGTTCCACCAAGGTGGTAACCGAGCAACCACGTCTCCAGCTGGTCCTAACCCTCATCTCCCCTTCCTAGATTATGGTTCTGTTAATTTGTGGTACCTGCCTTCCTGGGACATTTCCCTGCTAGTTCTACTCAGGGGTCTTTGTTTCTTTTTAAAAAGAGTTATTTGTTTGAAAGGAAGAGTTATGAGAGAGAGAGAGACAGAGAAAGAGAGATCTTCCATCTGGTGTTTCATTCCCCAAATGACTGAAGTGCTCAGGAATGGGCTAGGATGAAGCCAGAAACTTGGAACTCCATCCTGGTCTCCCATGTGAGTGTCAGGGTCCAAGTACTCGGGCCATCCTCCACTGCCTTCCTAGGTGCATTAGCTGGGGGTTGGACTGGAAGTGCAGCAGCTGAAACTTGAACCAGAGCTGGTATGGGATCCCAACGTCACAGCTGGTGGCTTAACCCACGGCACAACACTGGCTCTGGAGTTTTGTTTCTACATTCTATTTATGTCTTTGCTTTTGCTTCTCTTCAAACTGTAGCTTCTATAAACTGCTCACCCTTTCTATTTCATACTTCAAGCTACCTAAGAATGAACATTTCCTGATTCAGAAAATCCTGGGCCACCTTGGAGACCGTTGTCCATAGATGCATCGATTGGTCTGTGAGGCGGTCACCTCTGTTCCAATCAGCTTCCTGGGAGATGCTGGTCACCTGCAAACAACCCAAGAGGTCAATATCAAAAGTCCTTCAAAAGAAAGGTTGTATGCGGTGTTAGGGACTAGAGGGCTTTCCCCGTGGGGCAGCAGAGCCAGCAGGCATTGTGTGCGGCTTGTCTGGAGCATGTGCCTTGCTGCCACTCCTGGGCTTCTTTTCCCTCCTTTCCTCCTTCTTACCCAGTCCACCTCCTTCTCTGGCCGCCAGAGTCCAACGGTCCCCTCCCCCATGCCTTTCTCACAGGCAATGGGCACCTCTATCCTCAGATGTCCCTAGTTAGGGGTTCGATTGTTCTAAGCACAAGCCTCAGTCTATAACGTAGAGATCCTGGTTTCCAAATACTCTCTTGAAACAAACCTGGTATATATTTCCCAAAATTAAAATTCCACTATGGAAATTATACATGAGTATCTTCTCCTTATAATAAATTAAAAGAGTAGAAGTAATTTTAAAATTCCCTTTGACCAAGAATCTCTCTCTTTCTCTTTCTCGCTCTTGCTCTCATCTCTCTTACTCTGTGTCTCATAATTATACTTTAGAATGACTGAGTATGCATGTGTTGCATAAATTGTACCACACTGTATGTATCATTGTGTAATTTGCTATGTTTTGTTATATTTCCCTATAATCACAAACCATGATCTACTTCATTCTTTTAACGAGGGCTTATTTTACAGAGTTTGATTATATCACAGTTAGTGTAGCCAGTCTTGTACTAATAAAATACAGGTTCTTTTTTTTTTAAGTTACAAACATTGCTGCAATGAACATCCATCAATTCATAGGCTTTATCCTATGCAAATGTGTTCTTCTCAAAATTCCTGAGTAATCTAGGTATGTCCAGTTTTAATTTCAGTAGATATTTGCCAAAGCCATGCTCCCCTTGATATCCTCATTTAAATATACCTGACTTTGCCTTCTTACCTAGATGTGAAAATAAGCCCAAATTGATGGACGTGGCATGCCAATACACATAACAGCAAGCCAACATTAACTGCAGGCACTGTATTGGAATAGTTCTTACATTTCAATGACCCTGTAGGACCTTCAGAAGAGACAAAGACTATAAGCACATTACAGATGAGAAAATGTGGGTATTTTCCCACATTCACACAACCACCCGGTAGTAGACTCAGAATTTGAGCCCAGGGCTCACGTACTCCAAAGCCCAGATTCTTGGTAATGTTATGTGGATTTACCTTTCTTCGGATCCCTAAGGTTGTGGCCTGGCATGGCTCTCCAAAGGAAGACGCATTTCTAGTGTCAAATTTCTCAGCCTTGTAACAGGGGTCTTACCATCCAAGTGTGTTTGACCTTCACCTTGTCCAGTGGCACAAAGTGTGTTGGGAGAGTGGACAGGCTTAGGGTATGGCTCTTTCAGCAAGACCAGCAATCGACTCTTATCTATGCAGCAGCCCATAGCTCCAGAATGGGCAGAGTATGTTTTTGTTTATGTAAATGTAACTCATCCAGTCTACTTGCTTCTTTTGGGTCCCTGTCCAAGAACGTTGCCTCTTTGGACCAACACACACCAATGTTCATCAAAATGCATGCTGGAGCTGTCATTTACTGGGTCTTTTGGCCCTGTGAGTGGCCACGGACTTCTCCCCGTTTAAGAAAGCCATGCACGTGTGCACCTAAAGCACCTTCCGATCACACTGGAGGCCACAGCCACCTGCTCTTGTCCCCGACCACCATCGGGTCTTTGCTCATGTGTTCCCTGTGCCTGGAGTTCTTGTCACTTCCCACCAACTCAAATGTCAAACTCATCCACCAAGCATCCCCCGACTCCCTCAACTAAGACGTGTCCCTCCAGCTGCTAACCACTCACAGCCTCTCCATCGTTCCCCAGTCATTCTCTGGGAAATGTCTTAGTTATGTTCACACTTTAGGAGACTTGTGAGCACCGAAGTTAGAAATGTGAGAGATTTGGAGCCTGGGAGTCCTGGGCTTGAATCTTCACATTGTCACTTGATGCCATCTGACCTCATGGCTTTTTGTCACACGATTCTCTGTCAATTTAAAACTTCTCATACCTAAACGACAACAAAATAGAAACCTTTTAGAGCCTAAACAAATGATTTAATGTCCCTGAGCTTCAATTTGCAAAATAAGAAAAATGAAGCCAACCACAGAGATTCCACAGGGACCAAATAATATAATAAAACAGTTGGCAAAGAGCCTGAGACATTCTTTGTTTGTCGTCTCTAGCATTATTTATCAATATAAACTGCTACTTGTTTTTTTTTTTTTCTATTTCTCATGATGAAACGTCTCCAGGAAGCAGAATGCTCCTTCTTCCTGGCTGTAAGGCCCTGGGCAAGGTGCTCAACCATCCTGTGACTCAGTTTCTCCTTAATGAGTCCTTCACGCATCCCCATTTATCATGAGTTCACAGCAGACTCGCTGAGTGGCTAAATGGCACTGGGGCCAGTGTTTAGCTCTGGAGAAAAGATGAACAAATCTTCATGGAGCTTGCTTTTGTTGAAACAAATAGGCAGCCATGCAAATACCACATACCAAATCGTGAGACCCCCCCCCCCCCAATGATGAACACTCGAAAGAAAGGTGCAGAGAGTATTTTAGGGAGAGTTGTCCTAACAGGGGAGTTCACCAGGGAAAACTGAACTGAAATCTGTAACATCACCAAGAGTTACATAGAGGAAAGAAAGAAGGAATTTCAGTGATGGTACCGAAGAGAATATATGCAAAGGTCCAAAGGAAGAAAATACAATCACACAATGTGCAATGGCGGCTCAGTCCATGACAGATCACCTATCTGACGGTGGTGATAAAGATTATAATAGAGCTAAATAAATTCCTGTAGTCCAGTGACACTGTGGCTGTTACACAGTCCCTCCCATCTGTAATGTTGGCAATAGAAGCAAGCTTATTCCACTGTCAGTTGTACAAAAGGATAACACACAGAATGACGTGCCTCATAGTTGACAATAACAATAAATTTCTAAGGGGTCTGTTCCTGTACTCACGTGCTGGAAGGATGTTATTATTTTAGAATGGAGCCCTACTTACCTGATAAAGTGACTCTAAGAGAGTGTGTGCCATTGTTGCCCCCAGGGCAGCCTCAGGTATCCCCCCCCATTGCCACATCTCTTGACTGTCCTGAGCAGCCAGGTGGAATGATTGACACACACCATCTAGATGTGTGTCAGTGTTCACTGTGATGTTTGCACACGTTGTCCGGTAACATAATTCTCAAATGCGTCCTTGTCCCTGGGTGACTCGTGATGAAATGGCCACATTTGGACTTTCCTCCAGGATGTCTTCCTGGATTGAGAAAATGAGACTAAGTTGTGTTGTTGGCTCTCTGCCTCTGAGAAGGCGCTAGTGTCTAACCTCCTTGCCTCTGGCATTCCATAAAACAACGCTTCTGAGTTTCTATATGAAGTCAGTGTACTCTGGCTTAGCTCAGGGCATTGGGCATGGCCGACACGGGCACCTAGCTGCTGCTGCTGAGTGCATTTTCCGGTGTCGCACAAAGCTTAATCTCCTCAGCACTGTGTACATTTACATTGATTTGTTCAAAAGGGCATCTCATGAATTTGGATTCTTCCCATTCAAGCACTTGTAATAGTAAAAGAAAAATTGACTTAACATTAGGAGACACATAAGAAAGTTCTCATGCCGGACTAGAAGTATTCAATTAGACACAAACAATTACTAGGCTAATTATAAATCATTCTTACCTACTCATTAAACAGGTCCAAGATGGTACTTAAAAGTAACAAAGCTGCATCTCTAGACAAACAGTCTATAACTCACTATGTTGCTAATTCAAATTAGCCTCCCCATCAATCAAAGAGATTACTGAAGTGTGTTGGCTCACTCTTTTGAGAGTTAAATAGAACATCTCCTTCTTTCTGGTTGTCTAACTACACCTACAATGTAATAACTTTAGAAAATTCATAAGAAGATCAAGAAAAAAGTCCATATTCTATGTGTTCAAGAGCATAATCGCTGTGAGCATTTTGATGTCTTCTTTCCAATATCCTTGGAAATGTCTGATAAATGAATACGGAGACATGGAGGGAGGAGTAGGTAGATGGTTGGGCTGATGGTAGATACAAAATAGAAATGAAAGCTGATTTTCTAAAAGATGGCTCTCATGATACGTCAGAGACTGTGAATTCTCATCAAATAGCTGTATGTGCCTCCACATGATTGTTCAGCCCCTCTCTTAGAGTTCAGTCATGGTTGGAGATGGGACAGGAAGTGATACCCACCGGTTGGGTTTTTTTTTTTTTTTTAAAGATTTATTTATTTGAAAGTCAGAGTTACACAGAGAAAGAAGGAGAGGCAGAGAGAGAGAGAGAGAGAGAGAGAGAGAGAGAGAGAGAACGGTCTTCCTTGCGCTGGTTCACTCTCCAGTTGGCCACCATGGCCGGAGCTGTGTGTGCTGATACGAAGCCAGGAGCCAGGAGCCTCTTCTGGGTTTCCCACATGGGTACAGGGGCCCAAGGACTTGGGCCATCCTCTACTGCTTTCCCAGGCCATAGCAGAGAGCTGGATCAGAAGTGGAGCAGCCAGGACCTGAACCAGTACCCATGTGGGATGCTGGCACGGCAGGCAGTGAATTTCCCCGCTATGCCACAGCACCAGCCCCTCTCTGATTGGGTTCTGAGGAAGGCACATGTCTTTGCTGCATTAGGCAACTGGAACTTGAGTCTATCACTACTACATGCCCTAGACTATGCTGACTAATGCTTGCTGTACAGACTGATTCAGATTCTGTATTTAGTGATTTTACCTTAAAATCATCCAATTTCCTATGTCAGGAAATATTCCTTAAACTTGTCCTTCAGTAAGTGCAAAATATGGGATCATTTTGTGGCAGAACTAGAATGTTTTTGACCATTTTCCTGTCTGGAATTTATTCATTAGGGTACATTTCTACAAGATAGGTTGCAAAGAGTACAGCTTTTCAAAAAGATTTACTTATTTGTTTGAAATGTAAAATGAGAGAGAGAGAGAGAGAGAGAGAGAGAGAGAGAGATATCCGTCTTCCATCCACTGGTTCACTCACCAAGTGGCTGCAATAGCAAGGACAGGGTCAGAAGAAGCCAGGAACTTCTTCCTGGTCTCCCACATGGGAGCAGGGGCCCAAGCACTTGAACCATCTTCTACTGCTTTCCCAGGCACCTTAACAGTGAGCTGGATCAGAAGTGGAGCAGCCGAGACCCACCCTTATGGAATGTTGGTACTGCAGGTGGCAGCTGAACCCACTGTGCCACGAGGCCAGCCTCCCAAGAAGATGTGATGAATTGTCCTCCCCTATCATTTAACAGAAGACATACTTTGTGAAGAAATAGAGTATATTAAGCTAAATAACAAATAACTACTTTAAAAGAGAAACTTCAAATCTCACCTTGGAAAGGGTGAGTTTAAGTTGGTGGGAGTTTTTATGCATCCAGTGACTGGGGGATCCAGCCTGCTTCCTTTGTCTGTTGCCATTGAAGTATAAGACAGCACAGCAGGGCTTCAATGCTCCGACACCCGTCTCTTCTGCTCGCCTTTCCGTACTGTACTTGGATTTAGTCATGTGGTCCTGCCCAAGAAGGACAGCCAGAACTGACAGAGCTGGGCTATAGTCCTCTTGGCCCCATTGGAATCCACGTGAAGTCTGGGCGAGGAGAAGCCAAGAATTTCTCTCCGTGTGGCTTTGGGTCTATGACAGTTCCAGGGCCAAAAGAATGCCCAACCTGGAGCCAGCGCCGTGGCCCAGTAGGTTAATCCTCTGCCTGTGGTGCTGGCATCCCATATGGGCATTGGTTCTAGTCCTGCTGCTCCACGTCTGATACAGCTCTCTGCTGTGGCCTGGGAAAGCAATGGAAGACGGCCCAAGTGCTTGGGCCTCTGTAACCATGTGGGAGACCCAGAGGAAGCACCTGGCTCCTGGTTTCAGATCCGCACAGTTCCAGGTGTTGCAGGCATTTGGGGAGTGAACCAATGGAAGGAAGACCTCTCTCTCTCTTTGTGTGTCTGTAACTCTACCTCTAAAATAAATTAAAGAAAAAAATGTGCAACCTTATCAACCTAAAAGACTTCCTATGTAAGCAGGAGGCCCTCTGAAGATCTCTCTCTCTCTCTCTCTCTCTCTCTCTCTCTCGGAAGGGCTCAATTTTCATTTAATGATCACAATACATGTGACAACTTGCTAACTGCTTCTAAAAGTCCCAAAATACTTCTCAAGGCAATCAACCATCACCAACCAATTAGGAGAGGCAGCCGTTGTTATTCTGTTTTACTTACCGGTCAAAACAAGACAGAGAGACTTTCAGCCTCCAGCCATGATAGCTGGAAACCAAGCCACATCCATGAGGTAACTGTTTTCAGGAAAGGTATGCCAGGCAGGACCACAGTTGCCCCAGCTCTCTGTCGGGCTAATTTCCCAATGGAAATAGAGTAAGCTGTGTGCAGGCAGAACAGGGCTGAGCAAGCAGACAATAGCAGGGGGAACTGAGTTGGGTGGGGTCCAAAGGGGAGCACTAGAAAAGGAAGTGCCCCCGAGGTCTACATAGCTACAGACTGGGCTGCACGTTTGCGGCATACAAGGAAGTGGTTGCTACAGGGATGAAAGTGGAATAGGGAAACCAGAAGTCAGACTGTGAAAAATTATTATCCCAGCCTGATCAGCAAGGGTACTTCACTCATTAGCACCTGGTTACTGCCCCTGTCCCTGCCCTAGCCTTTTAGTGGAGAGAGGCTGCAGCTTTCGGGCCATAACTTGACCCAGGCAGGCCTCCTCGAGAGGGGCCCTAGCAAATCCTATAACAAGATACTAACAGGACTGCAGGGAGACAGAAATTGGAGTTAAGATCTTATGCATTAGAGGGTCTTGGAAAACCACAAATATATACAGATTGCCCTACCAAAACATAACAACTATGCCTACACACTTTTAAGGTGGTAAGTTAATAACTGAATTGGCTAATTAAAAAAAAAAAACACTGTTTTTAGAGGAGAAAACAGAATCCCAAGAATCTATAAGTTATTTCCCATTTCCAATATACAGTAAAAAACAGCTAGATATGAGAAGAAAAGTGAAGAAAATGAAGAGCCTCCAAGGAACTGTGAAAAAACATAGTTAATGCACATCTAGTCAGATCCCAATAACCAGAGGAGCTGGAGAAGAAGATAAAAACCTAAGCATGAAGAAATGTCAGAAATGTCCTCATAGTTGACTAAAAACATTGATTTATAAATCCAAGAATTAAAGCAAAGCAGAAGGAATGAAAAAAAAAAAAAGAGCAGACTTAAGTACATCGTAATCAAACTATTGAAAAACTTGAATGTAGCCAAAGGGGAAAAGTGACATTATATATAGACTTCACTATAAGAGTTAAAAGAACATCAGTTTAGGAAGAAATACAGAATGTCTTCGAGACTTTGTGTTAGGCAAAGATTTCTTCGATGGGACACCAAAATGACTGTCTATAAAAGAAGAAAATTAAAAATTTGACTTCATTAAAACTCAAAGCTTTTGCACTTCCAAAGAAAATCAATATCCTTCAAGAACAGAGATACAAAAGTTCCGAACTAAGTACTAGTAACATTAATGCAATGACATATGAAAAGGAATTATATGATAACCAACAAGATTAATCCAGAGACTGTGATGGTTACTCAATATTCAAAATAAAATCAATGTAACTTGCTGTATTAACAGACAGAAAATACAAACCAAAATAAGAAAAAGACTGGTGATTATCTTGGCTGTTACAAAAGCAAAAAAGTGTCTGACAAAATCTAATATCCATTCATGATGTAAAACCACAGAACTTTAGGAATAAGAGAGAACTTGCTCAAACTTATAAATGGCATCTACCAAATACAAACAAACAAAATCCCTATAACCAACTTTACGGTTGATGGTGACTCCCTAAAATGTTTTCCACTTAAGAGTAGCAACAAAGAAGTTTGTTCACTCCACAACTCAGATTCAATATTATAAGAGAGGTCTTATTGAGTGCAATAAGGCAAGAAAAATAGGTAAAATCATACAAACCGGAAATAGATAAAATTGTCTCTATTGCGTCTAGATTGCCATATGATATGTTGACATAGAAAATTCCAAGGAATGTGTGAAACAACTGTTAGAGCTAAGAAGTTTAGCAAGGGTTCAGGGCAGCAAAAAAAAATTTGTATTTATATATATATTAGAAGCAAACATCTGGAAAGTGAAATTAAGCAAGTGGCTTCATTTACAATAGCATCAAACCTATGGAATAGGTAGAAATCTAGCAAAATATGTGCTAAATCTGGCCCCTGAAAACTACAAAACTCTGATAAAAGTAACCAAAGAAAACATAAATAACTGGAGAGAGATTTCCTGTGTACAGACTAGCAGGCAAGATTTTCTCAAAACTGAAATGCAATGCAACTTAAATTAAATTTAAGCAGCGTGTTTTTAGAAATCAACAAATTGATTCTAAAATTCATGTTTAAGCAAAGAAACAGGAATACTCCAAACATTTTAAAGATGAGCAGATTTTAGAGGGCTTGCACCTCCTGAACATAAAAAAAAAAATCAATAAGTAAAAATAAAGTTAAATGAATTAAGGCATTGGGAGCTGAATGAAGCTAGCAGAGTAGAATGGAGTCCAGAAACAGACCTACATCTTTCCCATCAATCAATGCACAAGCAATTCAAGGAAGTGTTGTAGTCCCTTCAGTTTCTGAAACAAGCAGAGCTCCACATGCGAAAACCTGATTGCTGACCCCTATTCCGTGCCACGCAAAAAATCCACTCAACATGGATAATGGACCTAAGTGCAAAGTCTGAAGCTACTAAACTCAGAAGGTGCCATGGGTGAAAAATTCCACGTCCTTGCTGTAGGCAGCTATTACTCATAGATAACCCCCAAGCTGAAGAGTGCGATGCAGTGACCACCTTCAAACCCTGTCATCACTTTGAAAGAGGGCTGAGCAGCTGCCCGCAAGTTAACCGTGAACTTCCTCTGTGACTAAGCAAGTGTGTGTTTACAAAAGATATTAATTCACATTTACAAAAATGTGCAAAAACGTACACCAACGTTTTACAGCAGCGTTCCTCATAGTAATCAAAAACCAAGAACCATCAAATGTCCATCAACGTGTGGATGCATTTTAAAAGGGGTGCATTTGTACAACGGATACGTTTTAAGAATGTAAGAGAATGCATTAGTGATACAAACAATAATACGGATAAAATGCAAGAGGGTTATGGAAGGCAAAAGAAGTCACATACAAAGGAACACATAGGATTACATTTAGCTGAAGTTCTAGAACGGCGAAGGCCCTAGTAATCAGACCAGGGATTGTCTAGGCTGTGGAGTCCGAGGCGATGTATAGCAAAGGCTCCTAAGCAAACTGCCTACCAAGCAAAAGCATTCCGAATCTCTGTTAGAATGATGCTTCATCGCTGTATATAGCGGCGGAATCTCATAGCAATGCATGTTTAAAATATGACATGTCAATTACACCTCAGTGCTGTTTGTTTAAAAAAAAAAAAAAGCAAGGGAGGGGGGCATTTGACTCAAAAGTTAAGTGCCGCTTGGGGCACCTGTGTCGCGTATTGGAGGAGTTCTGGATTCGAGCCCCAGCTCTGCTCTGCAACCCAGCTTCTGGCACACACTAGAAAGCTTGGGGTCAAAGCTGAAGTCCCTGCCACTCATCTGGGAGACCCAGAGCGAGTTCCTGGCTCCCGGCGCCGGGCATTTGGGAGGTGAATCAGCATACCGGAGATTCCCGCCCGCCCCCTCCCCACCTCCTCCCCCATCCCCCTCCCCGCCTAGCTCTCCGCCCCCCCCCCCGCCCCCGCCCCCGCCCCCGCGTATCCTTTTCTAAATAAACAAAACTCTACAAGGAGGGAATAAGGAGGCTTTGGACAGAAAAGTGAAAGCACAAATCCCCCGAGCCCTCAGATTTGTGCCTCCTCAGCCACTGGATTCGGAACAGCAGGTGGCTCTTGCCAAAGTGAGTTTATTTTTAGACCAAGTGTTCCTTGGTGTACCCTGGGGAGTTATTGTCTAGCTCTGAGCACTTCGGTTTGCATTTCGTTCATTCCAAAGGAAAGAAAATAGCTGGGGAGGGGCTGGGTCCCCTACACGTTGAGAGCACTGTGTCCTTCCTGGGATCTCTCTGGCAACCACATTTAATCCTCTTGTTCTCTAACGGTGGTGATTAGTACTTTACAGATGGCCCCTACAGTTATGGATCCAAGGGCTGGGATCAGAAGACTTGAGTAGGGTTCCCTGAACTGCCCCCAGGGGCTGTGACCTCAGGCTCCCTGCTTGCTGGCCTTAAACTTCTCACTTGGGGAAGAAGGATCAGTGAATCAGCTAGTTACTCAAGGATTCAGATGTGATTGTGAATATATTTTTTTAAAATTAGGGGGAAAATGTATCTATCACATGGTGTTAAACATTTAACTCCAAAGAAACAAAGAATATAGTTTGGCCTCAATGTTTCAGAGTAGGGCAAGGGGAGCACATGTATTACTTTTTTTTAAATTAATTGATTTATTTGAAAGGGAGAGATGAGAGACGGGGGCAGGGGGAGAGAGAGAGAGACAGAGAGAGAGAGAGATCTTCCATCTGCTGGTTCACTGCCCAGATGGCTACAACAGCCAGGGCTGGGCTGGGTCAAAGCCAGGAGCCAGGAGCTTCTTCCAGATCTCCCATGTGGGTGCAGGGGCCCAATATCTTGGGCCATTTTCCACTGCTTTCCCAGGCCATTAGCAAGGAGCTGCATCGGAAGTGGAGCAGCTGGAACACAATCTGGGGCCCATATAGGGTACTGGCACTGCAGGCAGCGGCTTAACCTTCTGCACCAGAGCACGTGTATTTCCAAGTCCCTGTCTTAATTCACCTGAAACTGTAATGAGGAATGAGAAAAGCAAAGACTGTGGAATCAGAAAAATCTGAGTTTGTATTCCCAACACTTTGGCATGCAAAACACATGAACTGTTTCATCTTGGACAAGTTACCTAACCCCTGTGTTTCTACCTAGTCAATTTTAGTGGTGATATGGAACTTCCATATGAATAAATCAAAAGAACTTTTGGGAAGACACAGAAGATAATGCCTGATAGTTTGATAGATTGTATCTGGGCTGGATAAAATAAAAATAAGAGCTTGAAGAATTTTCCCTAAAATGCGATTATCACACTTAAGAAACAGTCCAGGTAATCGTTGAAAGCTGAGTGATGCAACCCAGAATGTTCTGGTAACCATGATGACAGTGATGATGACGATGATGGTAACCATAATCATTATATAAACACGGATTAAGACTTCCTATGTGCCAGACACTGTATTAATTGATTTTCATATTGTTCTCAAAACAACCACACTCTATATTGAATATTGATCAAAATTGTCTGGGTTCTGCTGCAGTGAACCAGTGAACCCTGGAAGGTGAGTGGCTTTCCACAACTAGAGTTTGTCTCACTCATGTTAAGGGCCTGATTTATGTCAGTAGTGGGTTCTGCTCCACACAGTCATTCAGGGACCCAGGAGGTTGGATGCTCACCCTGTGACCTCCACGATGGCTGTACAAGAGGGCATGAAATCCTGTCTTTTGCAGCGATGGGTGCAACTGTACATCATCATGCTTAGTGAAATAAGCCAGTCCCCCAAAGGCAAATATCACTGAAATGTGGGAGTTAATACAAAGTATGAGAATGGAACTGAGATCACCCGATTTGGTTATTGTTTATAGCCCCTGTCTATATCCCTGGGGAATGGTGGTCTTTCTGTTTTTCACTTGTTGAACATTACGGTAGGTGGCGCATCAGGGCTGTGATCATAAAGTAAATTGAAAGCAAGTTATTGACTGCAAAAACTAAAGGGAGAAAAAAAGAAGGTAAGGAAGAAAGGGGAAATGGAGGGAAGGAGGGAGGGAAGTGTGGCTTTCTTCTTGGGATTCTATCTATGAAAAATGTGAAATCTGTTCTCTTTATATTATTTTTTAAAGAAAGGAAGCAAGCCAGCAGGGGGCAGCCAGTCTTCTAAGCCTTTTGGTAGGAAAGAGCCCACCCCTGCCACTGTCCAGTTCATCCGCTTGAGTCTGTTATGTGACCTGGCCTGGCTGCAAATGGGTGGTGGGCAGGGAGTCACTGCCATCCGGTAGCCAGTGTTTCTGACCGAAGAGGGTGTTATGTTCTCCCACAGCACAGAGAAAGAAACTGTGATGGATGAAGTTAAATAACTTGATGAAGTTAAATAATTTGACTTATTGAAGATCACACTGTTGTTAAGAGGCAAAACAGGTATCAAAAATCTGTCTTCTGAAATTTGCAGAAGAGCAAGTCAGAATGAGTGAGAGAGACATGGAGAAGGAGAAACAGTTCCCGTCCTGCTGGCTTCTTCCCCAAATGCCCTTGACTGGGGCTGGGCCAGGCCAAAGCCAGGAGTCAGGAACCCAAAGGGCTCTCACCTGAATGGCAGGAAGCTAACCATCACCTGCTGCCTCCCAGGTTCACATTAGAAGGAAGCTGGACCTGGGAGCAGAGCTGGGACTTGAACCCAGGCCCTCCGAATGGGTTGGATATGCCCCATCTGGCATCTTGACTACTAGGCCAAAAGCCCACTCTTGGGTGTCTCTTCTTGGTTCTGATCTTGGGGGGCTGAGAGGGTCTTACAGAAGCCAGGGCCCTTCATCAGGGACTCAAATGCACACTTCTAGTCCTGGAGTCTGAAAAGCTAAAGGCAAATCCAGGGTAGGGGACAGCAGCTACAGGCCAAGGTGCTCTTGTATGATAAGCACAGGAATCAGTAGATCAGCAACAGTTGTGGTAAACTCCAGCACGGGGTAAACTCCAGCACCCGTGCCTCTCCCATGCCGCTCCCCAAAACTCCCCTGGGGGCTCTCACTGATCATAAACACAGAAGAAAGGAAATTCTGGGGAGTGGATTTCACGTTAGCCAAGCTGATACATGACAAAGCCAAAATAAAACTGCCTTGACAACTCGGGTCCCACACATATCTCCTTAAGCAATACAGAATATCTGATTCATAATAACGAGATTATACTCAAGTCTAATGTGATACAAGTATTATATGTGCAGTAGAAGATATGTAGACAGTTCATCTATCGTCTGTCCATCTACCATCTGTCTATGTAAAGTCTGTCCCCTAAAAAAGCTGCCTAGGCTGGCGCTGCGGCTCACTGGACTAATCCACCACCTGCGGCGCCGGCACCCCGAGTTCTAGTCCTGGTTGAGGCACTGGATTCTGTTCCGGTTGCTCCTCTTCCAGTCCAGCTCTCTGCTGTGGCCCGGGAGGGCAGTGGAGAATGGCCCAAGTCCTTGGGCCCTGCACCCGCATGGGAGACCAGGAAGAGGCACCTGGCTCCTGGCTTCGGATCGGCATAGCTCGGTGGTAGCAGCCGTCTGGGGGGTGAACCATTGGATAGAAGACCTTTCTCTCTGTCTCTCTCTCTCTCTCTCACTGTCTGTAACTCTACCTGTCAAATACATTTTTTTTAATTATTTTAAAAATTTATTTATTTTTACTTGAAAGTCAGAGTTACATAGAGAGAGGAGGAGAGAGGCATAGAGAGAGAGAGGTCTTCCATCCACTGGTTCACTCCCCAATTGGCCGCAATATTTGGAGCTGGAGCTGCACTGATCCAAAGCCAGGAGCCAGGAGCTTCTTCCAGGTCTCCCACGAGGGTGCAGGGGCCCAAAGACTTGGGCCATCTTCAACTGCTTTCCCAGGCCATAGCAGAGAGCTGGAGACTGGAGCAGCCAGAACTCGAACCAGCACCCATATGAGATGCCAGCACTGCAGGAGGTGGCTTTACCCACTATGCCACAGCGCTGACCCCCTGTTTGATGTTAAAAAGCCACTGTGTTTAAACATTTTGTTTTCTTTCTTTCCTGAGAGATCACCCAGTTTTGCAAACACTTGAAAGGGATATTTCTGATTTGGGATTTATAAAGAAAATTAATTAATCTTCACTTATTTGACGGGCAAAGAGAGTGAGATGGTACAGATGGAGAGGGGGAGAGAGAGAGAGAGAGAGAGAGAGAGAGAGAGAGAGAGAGAGAGTTGTGGTTCACTCTGCCTGTAGCAGCTGGGGCTGGGCCAAGCCAAAGCCATGAGACAGGAATTCCATCCAGTTCTCTTACCTGGGTAGCAGGAACCCAGTATTTGAACCATGACCAGCTGTATCCCAGGGTGTCCATTAGCAGGAACCTGGAATGGAACACAGAGACAAGTCTGGAACCCAGGTCCTCCCCAGCGGGGTCCAGATGTCTCAGGCAGCATCCGAGTCAAATGCTGGCCTTTACCTGGGCTTTTTGAGAGCAAGGTCTTGTACACTTTCTAGAAGCTGTCTAGCCCCACGCCTGTTGAATATCAAGATGCCGCATTTACCTTCAGATCATTCATTCATTCAAAGAGTCCTTGCTTACCAAACGTGGCGGTGCTACAGAAGTTTTATGGAAAATGGAATTAAAAGATAAGTTTATTTTTGTGCAAAAAAATGTTGAAATTTATGCATAAGAGGGGTCTCCAAATGTTCCTAGAAAATTCGTATCATGCATGGGCTTCAACATTTTTTGCGCCAAAATAAATTCATCTTTTAACTCCATTTTCCTTACATCTTTTTGAAGTGCCCTTGCACTTGTAGAGTTCATACTACATGTCAAGGACTGTTCCAGAAGCCATGACTACACACCAGTGAGAAAGACAACAAGATTCTTGCTCTTGAGTAGGTGTTAGATGGAAAATAAACAAGTAGATGAAGAAGTTAGACAATACAATGGTGGGAAGAGGAAGACCAGCTGCAAAAGAAACCAACAGAGTGATGCAGTGTCCGCCCCTCCCGCCTTGGTCTTTCATCTCAAGGTGGCTTCCTTGGATCGATGCACTGTAGAAAATGCCCCGATACCTTGGTGCCTGTATCCGGAATGCTCCCCTCCCAGGAAACTCCTGGGTGTTCTACCAGGGAAGAATCAGAGACTCGGAGCCCTGCCCGGATTCAATTAGTTGAATTCCCTTGTGGCCTGAGGAGTCTTAGTGCCCTGGAAGAGGGAAGGATTTCCAGGCACGTGGGTTGCTGGTGACACCTCCGGCAGTGCTGTGACACTGAGGAAGTGGATTTCTCCAAGTTTTACTTGCAGCTTTTCCTTGGCGGTCAGTGGAATGGCCTGACCTCCAAATGAGTGCCCACAATTCCAGAGAAAGTGTGATGGATTTTATAAAGTGCTGTGCATAGTCCTGCTAAATAAAACATATAGGAGATAGGTGCTGTGGCGTAGCGGGTAAAGCTGCCACCTGCAGTGCCAGCATCCCATATAGACACTGGTTCTAGTCCCGGCTGCTCCACTTCCAATCCAACTCCCTGCTATGGCCTGGGAAAGCAGTGTAAGATGGCCCAAGTCCTTGGGCCCCTATACCCGCGTGAGAAGACCCAGAGGAATCTCCTTGTTCCTGGCTTCGGATCCACCAATTGGGGAGCGAACCAGCAGATGGAAGACCTCTCCATGCCTCTCCTTCTCTCTGTGTGTAAATAAATAAATCTTTAATACAACTTATAGGAGATCAGCGGTTTGGACTAGCCTTCCACCTTTGGACTAGCCTTCCACTATTGTCCAGTCACAGTAGTCAGTTTGCTAAGTGCCACATAATCAAACTGAACTCTGAGACAGGCCAGTTTAAAACAAACAAACAAAAAGCCCAGGAAATCGACAGCTGCCAATCAAAGTGGCCTGTTCTATCCGTGCAGGCTTGCTGAGGAAGTACCCGCTGTTTTAACCCCAAAAGGAAAGTGACTTTGGAATGATTCCCTGTTTCTGCTTTCATCAGCCCTTTTCTATCTAGCCAGACTTCTCTGCTCAGCTCATCAGAACACTCGTTCTGTTTTATAGAGTGAGCTGCTGTCCAACTCCAGAATCACAAGGAAAAGCCAATTAGAGCTTTCAGCTAAATTTGGTGTAACTCCGTCTTTTAGCAGGGGTGAACAGAGCAGAGACACGACTTCGTCTCCCTTCAGATATTCTTTATCTGGTGCAGGGCTTGGGTCTGCGCTTAAACCGGGTGGTTTCACCCCCTCCCCCCACCAGAGGACATTCACAGTGGTTGGGAGCATTTCTGGGGGAAGGGGTATGTTCCTGGGCTCAAGTGGGCAGAAGCTAGGAATGATACTTGATACCTGACTGCCCAAGACAGCTCCCCACCATGAAGAATGATCAAAATGCCACTAAAGCTGAGGCTTCGGGCTCCAAAGCCTCAGAGAGACCTTCCTGGACCACCATACCTTAAGTTCACCGCTCTTACACCCATGCCCAGCCCTCTGCATCTCCTTGCCCTAGTTCACTTTCTTTCTTTCTTTCTTTCTTTCTTTCTTTCTTTCTTTCTTTCTTTCTTTCTTTCTTTCTTTCTTTTTTTTACAGGCAGAGTGGACATTGAGAGAGAGAGACAGAGAGAAAGGTCTTCCTTTGCCATTGGTTCACCCTCCAATGGCCGCCGCGGCCAGCGTGCTGCGGCCGGCACACCACGCTGATCCGATGGCAGGAGCCAGGTGCTTCTCCTGGTCTCCCATGGGGTGCAGGGCCCAAGCACTTGGGCCATCCTCCACTGCACTCCCTGGCCACAGCAGAGAGCTGGCCTGGAAGAGGGGCAACCGGGACAGAATCCGGCGCCCCGACCGGGACTAGAACCTGGCACCGCAAGGCGGAGGATTAGCCTAGTGAGCTAACACTTTCCCCCGTCTCAGATCTTACAACTCAGTTAGCAATTGCATTGCCCAAGGTCCCTTCCCCTGCTACGTTGTGCCTCCAAGACTCACAATTGCATCTGGAACATAATAGATGCTCCATACAAATCTGTTGAAATCTACACATTGGTTGAAATCAATTGCCTTTTCTTCCTTCCAGTGTACTGGAGGGTGTCTCAGTTACTGCCGTTCTTGCAATTAACAAGTTCTTCCTAAGGGGGAGATGCGCACTTCAAGGCTGCTGGGCTTCGTGTGCGCATTCATAAAGGGTGTGGGGGAGACTGGCAGGAGTGGTGAAGAGGGGAAAGGGGGCGGATGGGAGCAAGGAGACAGAAGCAGAAGTCAAGCTGGGAGCTTCTGACTTGAACAGAGCCTTCCTCCGGCCCTACTCCAGGTCAGAGAGATTTTGCAACTCCAGGGAGAGCCTCGGACTCAGTGAGGCTCTTGGAAAGACAACGACTCACTGCACAGCCTCAACAGCCCGCCCAGTCCTTGGCCATGGGTGGATGGAACGTTTGCTAACTGACCCTCTGTGCCTGTTTCCCTGCTGGAAGCTGAGACCTACAATTTGCACCGACTGGAGTGAGGAAGCCTTCCAGATCCCGGAGGGAATTTCCCGACAGAGGTGGTCTTCCAACAGAAAGGGAAAGCCCATCCTTTGGGAAAGGCTGTTTACCAAGTCAGAGGACAGGACAGGCGCAGGTAGCCAGAGCCTATGACCTGCTCTCCCACACTGTGCACTGAACAGCTCAGCAGATCTCGTCAATGAGCCTGGAGCTGTACGTTGGTCTGCCCATGTTCCTGGAAGAGCTGTTGTGACTGCGAGCCACACACCCTCCCAACCACACACGACTGTGTCCAGTGCACAGGAAGTGGAGGGATGGAGACTCAAACCGGAGAAAGGCTTCCCTAGGATCTACAGCTGATGTGTTGTAGGACAGGAACAGCAATGCACTGATTCTAAATCTCTTGCTTAGACTCCCCATCCCTTCTTCTGCAAGTCTGAGCCAAATAACCTGCATTAGATTGCAAACAAGGTCTGCAATGGGGATGTCCACCCAGTCTGCATTCTGTTGAATGAGCCCAGCCCTCAGCCACCACCACCCCTTTTTAAAAAAGATTTATTTATTTATTTGAAAGGCAGAATTACAGAGAGGCAGAGAGATAGAGATAGAGGGGGGGGGGTCTTCCATCCGCTGGTTCACTCTCCAGATGGCCTCAAAGGCCAGAGCTGTGCTCAATCCAAAGCCAGGAGCCAGGAGCTTCTTCCAGGCCTCCCATGTAGGTGTAGGGACCCAAGGACTCGAGCCATCCTCTGCTGCTTTCCCAGGCCACAACAGAGAGCTGGATTGGAAGTGGAGCAGCCAGGACTTGAACCGGCACTCATATGGGATGCCGGCACTGTAGGCGGCAACCTTACACAGTGCTGGCCCCGGGAACTAATCTTGAAAGATGAGCAGGCAAATCATTCACTGCAGATATCTCTGCAGAATCATCTGCCAACTCCTCAACATCTGCAAGGTGCTGTCCAAGTGGTTGCTCATTCTTGGTTCTGTTGCATTGTATCCTACTCTGTGGCACTGTCGGTTCTGTCATGATGGAGCCTGAGTCTCCTCGGGGACTAGACCTTCAGTGCAGGGTCACCTTCTCCCATCCCTATCCTTAGCCCAAGCGCAGGGCACAGTGGGATTTCTTTACGTCATTCAGGGTCCCGGCTTAATATCAATTGGAGCCACTGAGTTGTGTGTCTTCCCTTATAGTCCCTCCACGTATACCTGTTCACTGGGCAAGAGGCCAGGAGCAACCATTAGAATTTTTTGCTTTTATTCTGTGTTTCTTTCTCCCCTCCTGTTCCCTCTCCCTAACTGTATAGCTGCACTTATGTGTACATAGATGCATACATATATGTGTGTGTATATATATGCATATAATGTATATTACTGCATTAGGTGTATCCTAACAGTATAGTGCGATTTCCTTATGATGTCTGGGCACAGGCCCCTCACTGGCGAATTGGTCGCTGTCAATCCACTTTGGGACCTTCAGTATATTCTGAGATTTTTCTGCTTGGTCGTGTGCTGCGTCTCCTGCTAAATACCTGGGAGACCTCAGCTCTCCGTCTGTGTTCTGATGGCTCCCAGATCCATGCTTTATCATGGGATTCCAAGCGGATTTCAGGGCCACACACCTTGCTGTTTGCTTGTCGGTGCCACAGGAAGTTCAAACCCAGAGGCGCACCTCTGCCCTCCTCCCCCTTTGGCTCACCATTGCCTGGGATGAAGGCTTCCTGTTCATTTCTGGATCCTAAGCCAGAAAATTGGAACCCACGCTGGCTTCGCTTTTTCTTCCTTCCCTTACAACCAATCAGAACTGGAGATTCTGTTGATTTTTGTCTCCTAGAAGTCTCTCTTCCTAGTTTCCTCAAATTGCGATGTTACATCTTAAGAGCAGAGATGAGCTAGTTTTATAAGACTCTGGAGTTGTGGTTACTAAACATGAAAATAAGTTGCATGAATAACATTAAGAAGGTGAATGTGCTTCCACATAAGAGCCCTGCGACTTTAGCCAACAACATGTGTTTCGGTTTTCTCATCTACAAAATGGGAATTCAAAATAGGAATTCTTTTTTTTTTTTTTTTTTTTTTTTGACAGGCAGAGTTAGACATCGAGAGAGAGAGAGAGAGAGAGAGACAGAGAGAAATGTGAAAGGTCCAAGCACTTGGGCCATCCTCCACTGCACTCCCGGGCCACAGCAGAGAACTGGACTGGAAGAGGAGCAACCGGGACAGAATCCGGCGCCCCAACCGGGACTAAAACCTGGGGTGCCGGCACCGCAGGCGGAGGATTAGCCAAGTAAGCCATGGCACCGGACCAAAATAAGAATTCTATTGCATGACCTTTCAGGAATTTACTCTCTTGCAGTCATTCTAAGTGTTACCTATGGATTAACTAATTTTTAAAAGATTTAATTGTTTGAAGTCAGAGTTACAGAGAGAGAGAGAGAGAGAGAGAGGTCTTCCATGTGCTGGTTCACTCCCTGCAACAGCCAGGGCTGGGCCAGGCAAAATCCAGGAGCCAAGAGTTTCATCTGGGTCTCCCATGCAGGTGCAGGACCCAAGGACTTGGGCCATCCTCCGCTGCTTTCCAGGTCATAGCAGAGAGCTGGATAGGAAGTGAAGCAGCCAGGACTCGAACCAGGGCCCATATGGGATGCTGGCACTGCAGTGGCAGTTTTACCTGCTAAGCCACAGCTCCAGCCCCAGGCAGGATTATCTTCATTTGTAAATAAGGCCCCTGAGACACAGAGAGGTTAGGTAAGGAGCTGAGTGCATCCAGCCAGTGAGTGGTAGAGCGGTGTCCTGGCTCAGACACTCTGCTCCAGACTCTGTGAGACTTGTCTTTAGGGGTTGTTATGAGGATTAAGTCTGTGCATGTAAATGCTTACTTAGCACAATGCCTCGCACAAGGTAAGTGCAATTAATTAGCACACACCCCATAATGAGTTCACAATCTCACAAGGAACACAAGGGTTTTTGTGGTGTGATTGCCTAAAGGCAGAGATTCTAAGTAGCCTTGCCTAGCAGTTTTGTTCCTTGAGCAGCTGTGACTGATTAATTTTCACGCACTGCAGACCAATGTCTGGAATTTCACTTCTGCACCTGCTCTGATGTTAGGGTAGCCAAGGCCATGCTCCTTTTGGAAATTAACTACACCCCATGGGTCCAGCTATCCTGGACGCATTCTGTGCCCGAGTTCAGGGATCCTACTCATTGGCTTCCTTTGTCGCTTGAAGACAGCCAAAAAGCATCACATGGGAGTGTATGTATGGGTGCCCATATCTTGGCAGTTCATTGCTTCATTGTGTATCCTCCTGTTCATTCATTTCTTCATTTAACAAGTACTACCTGGATGCTAACCACATGCTAGAGAGGAACTGCTCTCCATCCTTCTTGTCATCCCTGGAGTCCCCTTGACCCTGGCTTTAGTTCTCCTCCCAAACGCTATGGAAACTTTGCAGAGGTCTTCTCTGACTTCAGACATACAGAAACTCTGTTCTCAGGAATCTGTCCCAGGCACCCGTTATTACAATAACGATCATTATATTTAAAGGCATTTATTTTATTTGAAAGATTATTTATTTTGCTGAAAGAGGGTCTCACACACACACACACACACACACACACACAGGGAGGGGGAGACAGAGAGAGAGAGAGAGAATCTTCTATCTGTTTACCACCCCCCACTCCCGAATAGCTATAACAGCTGTCTGGGCCAGGCTGAAGCCAGGAGCCAAGAGCTTCCTCCGGGTCTCTCACGTGGGTGCAGGGGCCCGAGCACTTGGGCCATCTTGCACTGCTTTCCAAGGCGCATTAGCAGGGAGCTGGACGGGAAGTGGAGCAGCCAGGATTTTAACCAGTGCCCATATGGGATGCCAGAGACACTGGTGGTAGCTTAATCCGCTGCACCACAATGCCAGCCTCACGTAAGTCATGTTTTTCAATCTCCTGCTGCTCATAGTTTGGGATAGTTTTCAGACCCAGAGGTCCCCCCACCCGCACCGACCTCGGCACAGGCACAGCAAGGCAGTTCCCCAGGAGGGTCCGGAGAGCTGCTCCTGCCATTCCTCCCTCCTCTTCTCCTCTTTTGTAATTCCGAGTGGTGGCCTGTGATGCACTTTAGGAAGGACACAGGATAATAACAAAATCGCTGATAATGCTAAAGATAGCTTTTAATGAATCTTGTTTCTGGGTGTTATTGGAAGCATTTTCGCTGGCGAGGGAGACCTTTGCAAGCTCCAAGAGTTTCACATTTGGAGACTTTTACTGCACTGGGAGGGTTGTTTAGTATTGGCTCAGAAAACATTTTCTTTGACAAGAGCTAGATCTAATTTGTTAAAGTGCCTGCTTTTGTTTTTCTGGTTTTATTATTTTTTTTAATCTGTGTACTTTCCTGGATGGATACAAAAATAGCCAAGATGCACTTCACTTTTTGTTTTCCTCCTCGGACTGTTGACAGCCAGTGCTGCTGGGCGCAGAAATGCAGGCAGTTTTCGTGTTAAAATACATCGAGTCCCCAAGGCAGGCGCTGGCGGTTTGCAGGTGCGCTGCCTCACTTTCAGGGGATTCTAGCCGGATGGGGCTCTCTGATCTTTGCTGAGACAACTCAAGAGTCACCTTCTGCTCCTGCCTCTTGGGTGCTTGGGAGATGCCATCTGCTCCGTTAATGCCCCAGTGAAGGGGGAAATACCACCGTGTCTCCTTTTGTAGACGAAAACGCCCTCACTCATTCTTCTGCTCATTCATTCAATACGTAGTTGTTGAGGTCCTACTACGCTCCAGCTATCATTCCAGGATCTGACAGCACAGCCATGAACATAGTCATAGTCAGACAAAAAGCCCTGCCTATCACAATGAGCTTCATTTTACTGGAACGACACAGAAACCAAATCGTAAATACTTATCACATTTCCTAGCGGCAAATGCTATGGGACAATGAAAGAACAGAAGTATAGGGGTGCAATTTTAGGGAGAATTTTACAGCCTCGCTACACTGATAGCATCCAAGTAAAGACTTGGACGAAGTGAGACAGTTAGTGACACAGGTGTGGGGGTGGGCGGGGAGGGGAGGAGGAGGAGGTGGCCTTTCTAGACGGAAGAAGCTACAATGGCAAAGGTCCTGGGGTCCGCATGCTTGGCATGAGGACGAATGGGTGAAACTAGAGAGGCTGGAGGGCGGTGGGCTGGGCAGACCGTGCAATGCAGTAAGGGAGGAAGGTCGTCCAGGTCTTGTGCAGATGTGCAGGGCACTATTGGACTTTGCTCTTTATGCTGAGAGTAGAGGAGGCATTGGAGGGTCTTAATAAAGGAGTGACATTGGGGCTGCCACTGTGGTATAGCAGGCAAAGCCACAACCTGCAGTGCTGGCTTCCCATATGGGCACCGGTTCGAGTCCTGGCCCTCTGCTTTTGATCCAGCTCTCTTGCTATAACCTTGGAAAGCAGTAGAAAATGGCCCAAGTCCTTGGGCCCCTGCACCTGCGCTGGAGACCTAGAGGAAGCTCCTGGCTCCTGGCTTCGGATTGGCACAGCTCCAGTTGTTGCGGCCAATTGGGGAGTGAACCAGCGGATGGAAGACCTCTCTCTCTCTCTCTCTCTCTGTTTCTGTTTCTATCTGTCTCTCTCTCTTTCTCTTTCTCTCTGCCTTTCCTTCTCTCTTTGTGTAACTCAGACTTTCAAATAAATAAATAAATCTTTAAAAAAACTAAAGGAGTGATATGATGGACTACACAGTCTGCCACTGGAACCCAGTTCTCTGCGTTCCTGAACCCATGTATTGTCCCTCATCTTGTCCCTTGAGACTGCAGCTTCTCTAAGGTAGAGTCTGAAGTGTGGTCCTCTGGGTATATTCTCTTGGTCTCCCCTAGGTGAGGACTCCATAAAGACTTACAGAGAAGCTTGGCTTCGGTAGCTAGGGAAAGAAAAGGAATGGCCTTATTAAAAGCAGACTTTGAATTAGACTCCTTTTTAGAATAGGAGAGGCAAACAAAAAATATATAACCATAATGTACACACAAATCTTCTTTCCTTCCTATATCTTTTCTTTGAGTATTTTTCACCTGCAGATGAAATTCGGACGGATAATGATCCCAGTGTAATCATTTTGCACTTGTCATCTTAAATTTGATATCGGACCATAAGCATTTTCCAATGTTTCTATAGATCCTTTGGACTGAGCTGATTATTACAGCTTTATAAGGCTGTGCCATAATTCACTTTCTCAGTTCAAGTTTGGGGCCCTGTAGAAGCCTTCCAAGTATGCTCATTCTGTTTCTTTTTTGCTAATCCAGAAAAAGCAGCAATGAACACCTTTGGGCACGTAGCTGCTTGGTTCTGTTGTGTCACTTTCTCAAGGCCACGTTGTGAGAGGCAGGATTCCTGGATCAAAGGGTATCCACACCTTTCCCGTTGCTGTTCAGAATTTTCCTTTCCCTTTCAGGGAGTTGTGCAGTCTTTTTTTTTTTTTTTCTTTTTTTTTTGACAGGCAGAGTGGACAGTGAGAGAGAGACACACAGAGAAAGGTCTTCCTTTTGCCGTTGGTTCACCCTCCAATGGCCGCCGCGGTTGGCGCGTTGCGGCCGGCGCACCGCGCTGATCCAATGGCAGGAGCCAGGTGCTTCTCCAGGTGTCCCATGGGGTGCAGGGCCCAAGCACTTGGGCCATCCTCCACCGCACTCCCTGGCCACAGCAGAGAGCTGGCCTGGAAGAGGGGCAACCGGGACAGAATCCGGCGCCCTGACCGGGACTAGAACCCCGTGTGCCAGCGCCGCAAAGTGGAGGATTAGCCTAGTGAGCCGCGGAGCCGGCCTGTGCAGTCTTCATGGGACACATGGGCCCCCCCTGTTGCCTTCCCAGTTCAGGCAGGAGATGAGATTGCTTTGACTCTTGCCTGGTCTGAGTGCAGTGTTAGGTCTGAAAGACACGGGCATCGTGGAAGAACAGTAAAACCTTTCCTTTGTCAACCGTCTCCTGTGCGTCATCTCAGTCAATCTCTGCAAGAGAAGTCATGAGCATGTGACGAGGCAAAGCGAGTCAGGGAGCGGTCAACACCTTGCACAGGATCCCGGCAAAGCCAGGGAAGAAAAAGAAAAATGTCCTCCAACGGTCAGACTGTGCAACCCCGCGGCCCCATGGTGAGGCACCAGCTCTCCCCTCAAGGAGCCCCCAACTTGGGATGGGAAAACGCCTTGCCGGTATACACATAATCCCAGGTGTGATGATCAAGTTGCGCTAAGTGATCTCAGGTGGGTTCCAAGAAAGCAGCATCAAATCTGTCCCCGTGGGGAGGAGATGGTTTCGCCCAAAAAGATGTGATAGCAGAGAAGAGGAATTTTCCAAACTAGAGAAAAATGTGAGAAGGCATTTCTGGAAAGAGACCGTTGTGTTAAACAGAAAAGAAACCTAGAGGTACGGATCAAACAATGTGATGAGCACAGAGACAGCGAGGGATGCGGTGCGGTGGACAGGACACCGGCAGTGGGGATGGGCATAGGCCGAGCAGCAGCAGAGGGAGTGATGCCTTCACCCAGCACAAGTACGGGGCTGCGCTGGACACTGTAAAGCAGCCTTTGCAATTTTAGTTGGCTGCATTTCAGGATCGTCTGGGGAGATTTTCATTCTCTGTGATGTGCTTTGGTTTTTAATATGAATTCTCGTCTGAGCGGATTAGCGTCTTTGCAGGTGGGACCCTGGGTGATTCTGATGGGATGCCAGATCGGAAAATTAGAATTGGAGAAATTCACACGTTGTCAAGTATAGAAGGAAAACCCACACCTTTAAAAAAAATACAGGAGCAAGAAGGGGGCATCAGAGCTGGGTCGGTGCTTGCAAAGGCCGACTGGGGCATTACGTGAACAGGTGTTTTGTGGGAGACGTCGGACATCGGCGTGCCTGTGACGTCAGGGAGGATGCAAGCAGAGCGTGTAACATCTGCTTTGTGTTAAAGTTATCTGGGGAGATTTAAGAAATCCCCATATCTAAGCATCACCCCTGGATAATGAATAATGAAGTCCAAGTCCAAATCTAGGATGTTGGGACTGACGTAGCTTTTCTTTCTTTCTTTCTTTCTTTCTTTCTTTCTTTCTTTCTTTCTTTCTTTCTTTCTTTCTTTCTTTCTTTCTTTCTTTCTTTCTTTCTTTCTTAGACTCCCTTGGTCGATGCCAGCATGTGTCCAAGTTTTAAAGCCACTGCTCTAGAACCCTGTAGTGCAGTACGTTGGTGTATCCCGAGAGCTCATTGGATGTGGAGAATTTCAGGCTGGACCCCAGGCCTTATGAGTTATAATCTGGGCTGTCTCAGGAGACCCATGAGATACTCAGGCACATTAAAAATTGGGAAACACTGTTCTAGACATATTTGAAGGACACATTTTCCATATTTTCAGATAGTAATATGTTAAATTTCCTTTCATATGCAGTTGCAAGATTTCATTGGTCCGAACTTGTCATTGTTGTTTTTTGTGGGGGGGGGAGAGGGGGCTGTAGGACTAGTTGTACATTTTTCTTGGCTTATTTTTTAAAAGTATTTTTAATTTCATTTTCTTCATTTGAAAGGCAGAGTGAGACAGAGAGAGTTCTTCCATCCACTGGTTTACTCCCCAAATGGATGCAATGGCCAGAGCTGGGCCAAGCTGAAGCCAGGAACCTAGAAATCCATCCAGGTCTCCCATGTAGGTGGTAGGAGCCCAAGTACTTGGACCATCCTCTGCTGCTTTCCCAGGCACATTAGCAGGGAGCTGGGTCAGAAACATAGCAGAACTTGCCCTCCAAAATGGGATGCTGGTGTCGTGGGCAGTGGCTTACCTCGCTGTGCCACAACTCCAGCTTCCCTTTCCTTTTGCCTTAGTTGTGTCTGTGTGATGTTGCATGGTTTGCATCTGTCTATGACACACACAGACCCTAATGGAAAGAAGTGGCCATCAAAGAAGGATGTACTTTTCTCTAAAGGGGGGAGAGGACTTACACTTTGTTGATGGCCTTGTCTAAATACTGATGGAGTTTGTGGATTCAGAAGGCTTCCATAGCCTTGGCAGCTCTTGTCAAGAGCCTTGGATGATCACTGACGCCATATGTAAGAGTGTTAATAGTTAAATAAACAACAGGAGTCACTGTGCACTAACTTCCCATGCAGGACCTCTGTCCTCAATGAGTTGTATTATGAGACTTAACAGTAAAACTTGGTCTCAAAGATTTGTTTCATTTTAGTGTATTAAGTGGAGGACATTCTTATGTCTCGGAAGTTTTAGTTATGCATAAATGTCTGATTCCATTGTTTGTTTTCTTAGGTGCTTCCTTAATTAGTGATAAAACTTGTTCTCAAAGACTTATTTTCTTTTAATGTATTAAGTGGAAGATATGCTTTTATCTCACAAATTATAGTTATGTCTAAGCACTTGCAAAAGATGTATCATTCCTGGATGCTTCTTTGAAATTAATTATATTTCTAAAAAAAAAGAAGTAAAATTAACTTTGAGATGCAACGACTTTGAACAGCCCTTGTCTTAACTGTTGAGGAACAGTTTATTTTTGTGTATAAACGGTTGAACTCTTTTACTTATGAAGCTTCTTCTGGGTCTCCCATGCGGGTGCAGGGGCCCAAGGACTTGGGCCATCTTCTACTGCTTTCCCAGGCCATAGCAGAGAGCTGGATCAGATGAGGAGCAGTCAGTACAAGGACTGGTGCCCATATGGGATGCTGGTGCCACAGGCAGAGGCTTTACCTACTGCGCCACAGCGCCAGCCCCTGTATCCACATCTTCTGCAAGTGATTTGTAGCTGCATATATTTCATGTATTGCATATATTGCATGTATTGTGTATATATTGCATATATACATGCATATATTGCATGTATTGTGTACTGGTGGGGAATAGGGGGAGTGGACAGGCAGTAACAGCCTTTGCCTAAAGACAGAATCCTTCTTGTATCTGTGTGCCCACACACAAGTACATGTGTGTGCATGTGTGAACATCTCTGTCAGGGCTTTGTAGCCTTGAGTTTTTGCCAGATGACAGTGCATAGACAGCATCGTGGAGTCACACGAACTCACACACATACGTGTATTAAATCAGAGACACATAAAGAATCTCACCACGGGGGCTGCCAACCAGCCGCAGCCGCACTCACATGGCAAACCCCACACCTGGCAATCTACACACAGACTCACACACTCACACGACATCATCATCCCGCTGTCTGCTCCTGGTGTCCGCCAGCATAGAGGGCAAAGCCTGCATTCACATCAGTGCACACACAACCCCCAGGCATACCTTGTGCACGCAAACCCCTGGAGGGACATGGACTACAGACGGATTCTACAGCACAGACCTCAAAGGAAAGGTTAAGTCCTATGGTGCTGTGGTGACCTTGAAAATGTCGCTTCTGATCCTCTGTTTGGAAGACTTAGGGACTTGCATTGAAAGGTGGGACAAAGGAGGAAGCCAAAGAGTAGAAAGAGCTGCTCTTGCCGCTTGCATTCAGAGAACATCCCTGCATCGGGGCTCGGATAAAGAGCTTCCCTTCTCTTCCTGGGCTCAGTCCTGCTTCTTCTCCACCTCCCAATTATTTCAGCATCGCTTTGTGTCCCCGCCCACATCAAAAGAGTGCCCTGGGAAGCCCAGAGGATGCTTGCTTTCTGCCTCTGCCTCTCTACTGTCTGAAGGTGGGGATGCTAGGAGTGCCTTTCTTGGTTTTCCTTTTGCACTGCCCAATTATCATCCCATTTTGATTATCCACAACGAGAACACATGCTTCACACAAGAAAGACTGCACATCTTTTACACCGAGATTCCAAATGACGTGTCTGTGGTTAGAAAGCCAAATAAGCTACGCACATATAAGCACACAGACAAGTTCAAAAGCCAAGACCAAAAGCAAAAGAAAAAAAAAAAACCATGGAGATACACTCCCAAACACAGCCCTTCAGCCCCTCCAGCATTGGGTGGGGATGGAGATTTCAGTACCAACAGAGACACGGGCTCAGTCTCCCTCCACACGTGGGGGCTGCCCCACCTAACTGTGGGCACATCCACTTCCCTAGGTAGCTCAGGCTTCAGCTTGGAGAATAGAGAGCCGTAGATTGTCCACAGCATGGCCAATCCACTGGAGATCCTCGACAACCCATGCCTGCCAGTGTCGTCTACAGAAGGCTGAGTGTTTGGAAGCATCAGGAAGTTCCACGTCAAGGGTGGGTGTTTGGTCTCGTGATGGAGTCATTGGCCAAGTGCACCCCATGCCAGGGTGCTTGGGTTCAGCTCTCATCTCCAGCTGTGGGCTCTAGCTTCCTGCTAATTCACACCCTGGAAGGTGGTCGTGGGAGCTCAAGATATCTGCCATCCACATGGGAGATGTGGATTGAATTCCGTTCTCCCGACTTCAGCCTCTCTGACTTTTGTGGACATCTGGAGAGTGAACCAGCAGATGGGAGTTTCTCTCTTTGCTCCCCCGCTTCTATCTATCCATCCATCCATCCATCCATCCATCTATCCATCCACCCATCCATCCATCATCTCTCTCTGTCTCTCAAAAGAACTTTAAAAATGTAAGAAAAGCTAAGCTTCAGTCACAATGGCATGGAGGCAGAGCCATATCAGAAGAGAGTCTGTGACCCCTCCCCCCCAAAGTCAGAGGTCTTAAAATCTGCCCCCGCTTACCTTTTAGCAGTTGCTTGTGAGCCCCTTTGAGCAAAAGACTATTTTCTTGCAAAGTCTTTGACGTGGCTTTTGTTGCTATTAATTTGTGGGCACAGTGAGAATCAAGAGAGGCTTATCCATGGTGGGTAAGTGTCCAGTTTTTGCTGGAAAAGCTACCCGCTCTGAGTTGGTTTTCTGGACCAAGCCAGGGGTTGTGGTTAGCAGTGGCCTTACGATGCTGTCCCTCAGCTACCTACCAGGGAGGGTCTGGCAGGACTGAACTGGATGGACAGGCGAGGCAGGAGAGAGATGAATTTTAACAGAGATGGAAAGAGAGAGAAGCTTGGGAAATGAGGGGAGCTTTGCAAAAAGAGGGGAAAAAAGGCAGGAGAAAAGAGAGTAGGGAAGGGACGTCGTGAGACAGAGGTGCAAAGAGAGAAAAGAGATTGTACATGAGAATCACTTTCAAGACCAATATAATATGTTTGGAAATCACAGTGTGAGAGAAACGGTAATGGCATGTGTGTGTGTGTGTGTGTGTGTGATGGTGAGAGAGCGTAGCAAGGGAAATACTAAGATCTCTGAACTCTGTTCAATTAATAATCAATTTCCCAAAAGCCAATTCACCAACTGATTTACTCCGGAAAATTATAAAATCTGTGTAATCACCCCCAAAATCTGTTCCTTTGAAGTATTTGCAAAGTTTGCAGCAGTTTAAATTCAAACAACTTTGAAATATTTTAATAAAAATGTAATTGATTTTCATTTTGATGCAACTGGCCCACCATATCCCCAGGTCCATGAATTTGGCCAACTACAAATCAAAACTATTCAGAAAAAAAAATTTCCCCTGAATCAAATGTATCTTTTTTTTATTTGACAGATAGAGTTAGATAGTGAGAGAGAAAGAGACAGAGAGAAAGATCTTCCTTCTGTTGCTTCACCTCCCAAATGGCCACTACTGCTGGAGCTACGCTGATCCAAAGCCAGGAGCCAGGTGCTTCTTCCTGGTCTCCCATGTTTGTGCAGGGGCCCAAGCACTTGGGCCATCCTCCACTGCCTTCCCGGGCCACAGCAAAGAGCCGGACTGGAAGAGGAGCAACCTGGATTGGAACCTAGCACCCATATGGGATGACAGCACCACAGGTGGAAGATTAACCAAGTGAGCCACAGCGCCGGCCCCTCTTTTTCTTTCTAATCATTATTCTCTACATATACAGTAGACCAACTATTTGCATAGCATTTCCATAGTATTAGGTCTTCCAAGTAATCCAAACATCATTCAAGGTATATGGAAGGATTGCATAGGCTATATGCAAACACAACACCATTTTATGTCAGGGATTTGAGTATCTGTGGATTTTGGTATCCAAGGGATGTGTGGGAAGCAATCCCTCACAGGTACCAAGAGACAAGTGTAATATTCGAGGGGTGTTTGATTTTCTTCACCAGCTCTGCTCTTTTGCTGCAGCCAAAGGAAATGACACTGCTAGGGAAAGAGAGATGGGCATCAGAATTCCTCGCAGAGAGGGGCAGGCTGAAAGACAGAAGGAAGAGGGACCTGGGGCAAAGGAAAGGAGAAAGAGCCAGAGAGAAACGGTGCTTGGAGGTGGAGAAAGGGAGCTGGAATTGGAGAAAAGGTGACACAAACGAGGAGAGAGAGGGGACATTGTGGGGCAAGGGGTCAGATAGCTGGCCATCCCTCCTAAGGCCATTCCAAACTACTATATGTTCATGCACACTTTCTACCATTCTAACAAGAAATTTATGAGAAATGAATTGATTTAGAGCATTTGAAAGTTTGATCATTTAGGGAAATAGTTTGTTGGAGTTTGTTTTTGTTTTGGTTTTTGTCTTTGACAAAGTTTTATTCAGCTAAGAGTTTCTGGCTGGTATTGTGGACATAGGATGCAAATAGAAAGATAAATTCCGGTCGGCGCCGCGGCTCACCAGGCTAATCCTCCGCCTGCGGCGCTGGCACTCCGGGTTCTAGTCCCAGTTGGGGCACCAGATTCTGTCCCGGTTGCCCCTCTTCCAGGCCAGCTCTCTGCTGTGGCCCAGTAGTGCAGTGGAAGATGGCCCAGATCCCTGGGCCCTGCACCCACATGGAAGACCAGGAGAAGCACCTGGCTCCGGGCTTTGGATCAGCGCAGTGTGCTGGCCGCAGCGGCCATTGGAGGGTGAACCAATGGTAAAGGAAGACCTTTCTCTCTGTCTCTCTCTCACGGTCCACTTTGCCTGTCAAAAAAAAAAAAAAAAAGAAGAAGAAGAGGAAAAAAGATAAATTCCAGGGGTTCATGTCCACCATCATTGATGTAGGCTGCTTTCAGTTCTGTATTGGAGCCATGCACTGGGCGATGTGTGGTGTGGGAGGGGGCTTCAGGAGTGTGCCCTGTTCCAGGATGCCTGGAGGAGGGGCTGTCTCAGCGAGCATCAAAGGATGAGCACGTGCAAGCTAAAGGAGTTGGGAGAGTACTGAAGTAGTCCAAGATGGAAATAATGAGACTGCACCTTGAGCATTTCCACTGGTAGTTGATGGAATGTAACTAACACCCCTGATTCTGACTTCAAGAACCAGTTAGAAAACGGGTCTTCAACCATCACAAAAAGTGAAAAAATCAAGTTTAATAAAGAAATTATGAGATTAGGTCTGGGTATCTGGAGTTCAAGTGCTGGTCAGTCATCCCAGGGAGAAATACCTGTAGGTCTTTGAGCACAGGACCGAGGAGTGGGAAGAGGTCAGCTGGAGTGCTCATTAACAATTGGGTGTAGATACAATAGTCCAGGGAGTGTGTATGGCGTGAGATGAACAGACCACCTGAAGAATGTCAACGTTGCTTGTTTTGAGCACTGTTTCTTGGACTCTCCCAGCCACTTGGAGTCTATTTACTATGGACCAATTTCTGTTTCAGGGTCCATACATCATGTTATGACAGCATGAGCCATGTTGGCATAGATAACTGTAGCTTCTGGTGTCTCTTATCATGGAGGCGTGGCTCAGCGAGCTTGTACAGATGGACCTGGCCTTGTCACACCCACAGCCATCTACAGTACTGCAATCATGTTTAACAATGGGGATACAGCCAGAGACACACATTATGCGGCCGTTGTGTCATTGTGTGAGTCTCAGAGTGTAATTACACAAACTCAAGGTGACTCCAGTCTCAGAGACAATATGATCTTATGAGGTCACTGTTGTGCAAACATCCTAATCCCTCATTGACTGACATGTTTTATGGCACATGGCTGTATATACCTAATATTGTCCTAAAGCTGCTGCACTCCTTTGAAACGAAAAGCATCTAGGGGCTAGCGCTGTAGCACAGTGGGTTAACACCCTGGCCTGAAGCGCCGGCATCCCATATCAATGCCGGTTCTAGTCCCAGCTGCTCCTCTTCCTATCCAGCTCTCTGCTATGGCCTGGGATAGCTGTAGAAGATGGCCCAAGTCCTTGGGCCCCTGCACCCACATGGGAAACCTGGAAGAAGCTCTTGGCTCCTGGTTTCGGATCAGCGCAGCTCCAGCCATTGCAGCCATCTGGGGAGTGAACCAGTGGATGGAAGATCTTTCTGTCTGCCTCTACCTCTCTCTGTAACTCTTTCAAATAAATAAAATAAATCTTTAAAAAGCATCTATACTCACTTCCTCTTCAGCAATAACATCTGTTGGAACATGGGCTTGCTATGCTGTTACATATATCATAATGAATGTCTCTGCTAGAATGTTCCTAAAGATGTCCATTCTTAAGTGCTCTGCTTTATCTCATCTGCCAATACTGTTAGACCTCAAGTTTCGGAAGGTAAAAACTCCATGTGCTTTGCTTCACCAATGGTTCACACATGATTTTTTTTTTTGTTTTTTTGTTTTTTTTTGTTTTGTTTTTTGACAGGCAGAGTGGACAGTGAGAGAGAGACTGAGAGAAAGGTCTTCCTTTGCCATTGGTTCACCCTCCAATGGCCGCCACAGCCGGCGCGCTGCGGCCGGCGCACCGTGCTGATCCGATGGCAGGAGCCAGGTACTTCTGGTCTCCCATGGGGTGCAGGGCCCAAGGACTTGGGCCATCCTCCACTGCACTCCCTGGCCACAGCAGAGAGCTGGCCTGGAAGAGGGGCAACCGGGACAGAATCTGGCGCCCTGACCGGGACTAGAACCACAAGGCAGAGGATTAGCCTAGTGAGCCACGGCGCCGGCCATGATTGTTGTTTTAAGATTTCTGGGGGCCGGCACTGTGGCATAGTGGGCTAAGTATCCCCACTTGCACCACCAGCATCTCATATGGGCATTGGTTCTAGTCCAGGCTGCTCCTCTTCCAATCCTGTTCTCTGCTATGGCCTGGGAAAGCAGTAGAAGATGGCCCAGGTGCTTGGGCCCCTGCACCCACGTGGGAAACCATGAAGAAGCTCCTGGCTCCTGGCTTCAGATCAGCCTAGCTCTGGCTGTTGCAGCCATTTGGGAAGAGAACCAGTGGAGGAAAGACCTTTGTCTCTGTCTCTCCGCCCCTCTGTCTGTAACTGTACCGCTCAAAGAAATAAATAAATATTTCTGGCACCAACATTGAAACAGAGCACAAGAAATTTTCTATATTATAATGCCCTCATCATCGTTACCACCACCACCATGACATCAGCTTCATCAAGTCAATCATCATTCTAGATCTATTTATTACTTTGTCTCTTCTTAAATTCCATCTTGACCCAGTTTCTAAAACAGCCAGCACTCGATGCCCAAGGCTCCTTCTACTTCTTGGAGGGCACTGAGAAAATGAACTCCTGTGTCCTGAAGCCTCAAGACTGCACCCGGAGCTGAGATGTAGCATCAGAGGTGCTTGGTTTCATTTTTCCTCCTGTGCAAAAAAGGGGCTAAGGATCCTATGACTGCATGCGGCCGATGTGATGCACAGAGAAGTCACTATCCAGACAGTGTCTGGGAAAATGCCCTCTTTGAGACGTAAAGAAATGAAATAAATAATTACACAGCAAATATGGCAGCTTTGCTGGAGATGCTGAAGAATTTTAACAGGATCATCCTGTGGTTGTGATGACCTTCAGTACATATGAATGCAAGTTCAGGAGTTCGCCAAGTGCCTGATTGCACGTTCCAGCTCTGTTCCCAATTCCAGGTTCCTGCTAATGTGTATCCTGGGAGACAGCAGGTGGTGACTTAATTACTTGCTTCCCTGCCACTCACGTGGGGACAGAGATACACTGTCAGCCTCCTGGCTTCAGCCTGGCCCAGCCCCAGCTGCTCTGGGCATTTGGGGAATGAACCAGTGGTTTCTCTCTCTCTCTCTTATTCAAATTTAACTTAAAACAATAAAAATCTTTACACCTGTATGAATATAATTATGCCCCAAATCTATGTGAGAAGCTCCGGTATGTACCAGACAAGTTACCTGGTATCCATGGGTGGCTCATAATATGGGCAATGGGCAAGCAACCTAAGAATGAAGACAACCTTCTTGGGGACTTAACTTGGAGCTGTTGGTGAAAGTGTTTGTTCTTTTGATTCTGCTAACTTGAATTTGTGACTACTGGTGCCCATTTCTGCTATCACTTGGAGAAAGAATATTTCAATACACAGGAGATACAGATATAGATATAGACATAGACATAGATATAGATATATAGATAGAGAGAGAGAGAGGAGAGAAATGGAAAGAGCAATAGATGGACAAAGAGATTAAATAATAGATAAGATAGATATGGTGGATGATACTTCTTGTGGAATTGCATTTTTAACATTCTTGAATGCTGTGGACTTTACCAGTTGTGTGATCAATACATTCCTTGTGATTTTAAATGTGCACTCTGCTGTTATTATTTTTTATTTGACAGGCAGAGTTAGACAGTGAGAGGTAGAGACAGAGAGAGGTCTTCCTTCCATTGGTTCACCCCCCAAATGGCTGCCATGGCTGGTGCTGTGCTGATCCAAAGCCAGGAGCCAGGTATTTCTTCCTGGTCTCCCATGTGGGTGCAGGGACCCAAGGACCTGGACCATACTCCACTGCACTCCCGGGCCACAGCAGAGAGCTGGACTGGAAGAGGAGCAACCAGGACTAGACCCCGGTGCCCATATGGAATGCCAGCACCGCAGGTGGAGGATTAACCAAGTGAGCCACAGCACCGGCCCCTCTGCTGTTATTTAAGACAGCTCCGACTGGGTTTTCTGTTACTTCCAGATAGGTCATGTTCTGTCACACAGCCATGCTTTGCACGATGTGTTCTTTTCCCCTAGAGCGCCTTTCAAGCCTTCTCTAACTGATGAGCTCCTTCCCATCTTGCAAGTGGTTCTTCAGTTGCCACCTCTGTGTGTAAGCTGTCCCAGAGCCGCCCAGAGTCACTTCTGCTCCTCTGCCCATCTCAATCTTGTGCCAAGTGCTGTGAGAACGTTGGACTCAGGGTGGTGTATATAAATGGTATTCAACCCACATTAGATTGGGACCAATGGTGCTCTCATTTGTCTTCCTGACTCCATCAGCTGGTACACTATCTATGGCATTGTAAACACAGGTATCTGGGACCGCGCTGTTGCATAGTGGGTAAAGCTGCAGCTTGCAGGGCCAGCATCCCATATAAACACCAGTTCAAGTCCCAGCTGCTCCACTTCCCATCCAGCTCTCTGCTATGGCCTGGGAAAGCAGTAGAAGATGGCCCAGGCTCTTGGGCCCTTACACTCATGTGAAAGACCTGGAGGAAGCTCCTGGCTCCTGGCTTCGGATCTGAGCAGCTCTGGCCATTGTGGCCAATTGGGGAATGAACCAGCAGATGGAAGACCGCTCTCTCTCTCTTTCTCCCTGTCTCTCCTCTCTCTCTGTAACTCTGACTTTCAAATAAAAAAAAAATCTTAAAAAAAACACAGATATCTGTTTCCTGAATGAATGAATGAATGAATGATTTTATCCAAGGTATACAGTCTAGCTAAGAGCCACTGGGGAAAAAGTAGTTTAAGATGATGTGTGCAATATCTGGGTGTCACAGGGTGACTAGGGTCCTGGTTTGCCTAAATGACTAGGAGGTCGTGCGACTCAGAAATGAGGGCCCCTGAGATCCCATGGGAAATAACGCAGTCTCAATAGGGAATTCCAACTGCAATTGTACGAAGCCCCAGCTGGCAAACATTGAACACAGCACTGGTCCTCTGAACAGCTAGCACATAAAAACTGAGTCGGGGGCCGGCGCAGTAGTGTAGTGGGTAAAGCCGCTGCCTGTAGTGCTGACAGTGTGTTTTCACTTTCAGAGACAACATTTACTCACTTCCAGGAAATAGTTCATGCTCTAACAACATAGCTTGGTGGTCAATGGTTTTGCCTAGCTGTAGGCTAATGTTCAGGGTAGGCTGGGCTAAGCTGTGAGGTGCGGTGGGTCAGGTGTATTAATGCATTTTTGATTGGCAGTCCTTCTCACCTGAGTCTGTTTGGTCCTAAGCCCATTGTAAGCTCAAAGTCTCTGCACTATGCTCTTTGGAATGTGTGATCCGGGGCCAGCGCTGGAGCCTAGCAGAGTAAGCCACTGCCAGTATCCCATGTGGCTGCCGATTTGATTCCCAGTTACTTTACATTTGATGCAGCTCCCTGCTAATGCACCTGGGAAGCAGTGGAAAATGACTCAGATGCTTGGCCCCTGCACCCATGTGGAAAACCCGGAATTAGCTCCTGGCTCCTGGTTTCAGTCTGGCGCAACCCAGGCTGTTGTAGCCATTTGGGGAGTGAACCAGAGAATGGAGATATTTCTCTCTCTCTCCCTCCCTCTCTCTCCCCTTCTGTCTGTAACTCTGCCTTTTAAATGAAATAAATAGATCTTTTAAAAAAGAGTCCATTTAGGACTTGAACTTTAGCTCTTTTTGAACACAAATTGTGGTCATTCCGCTTTGAGGACAACACCAAGCTTGATCCCCATTCCACATCCTTACACAGTCAGGATGAGAATTACAAGGGCACTTCAAGAGTCTGTGAGAAAATGGATGAGAACATGACTGTTTGATGCATAAAATGTTTAAAATCCATGCATATTTTTTCATAATATGAATGTTTCATATTTTGCAGACTTCTATGCATGGATTTCAAAAATTTTAACACCAAAACAAGTGCAACTTTTAGTTGCATTTTCCATAAATTTTTTGAAAGACACTGGTAGAACAGAACCGCCACTGCCCTCAGTGGTCACTCTCTGCCATGCCCATGTCTGGGGCCTGAGCTAAAACGTTTTCCTGGAGTATTAGGTCTCCGTGGTCTCTAGAGATCATGTGCAAGCTCAAGTTGAAAGGAACACACACATGAGCGAACAGAGTAAACCAATGAGTGTGCAAACCAATGAGCTCCTTTGTCTGCAAGGCCCAGCTCTATTTCAGTCCCCACCGAGTCCTGGGTGCCCCCTTAGTATCCTAGCAATAAAAACAAGCCCCTTTCCTTTAGCAATGCTCAAGTGTGTTTCTGCTTTTAAAACCAAAAGTGTCTGAACTACAGCTTCCAACTGTATAGATTTTGTTTAGAATTCTCCTTAGGTAGGAAGATAACAGTGATGACGGCAACACACAACCAGTGGGAAGAATGAACTTCGAGTCTCCTAAAGGCCTGCACACTGATGCATAAGGCGGTCTGGGCATGATCAATTTGCAAAAGGTCAGCATGGCATTTTCTCCCAGGTTTGGGACGTGTTGGGTCCTCCAGGTTCAAGAGTCTCCATCACCATCTTGAAATAGAGACCCAGTAGACAAGGGACAGAAGCAGAAGAGTTCATATATTGCAGTGAGGAAAACAAATCCCAGGAAGTCTTCCCCATGGGACTTGTGTAGTCCCGAAGGGGCTGGCAAATGGGAAAGCAGTGGTGGAAGAGACGTCCAGGTACCACGATGGTCCAGTTCATCATGGAACAGGAAATGGAGCCATACAGGCAAGGGGCAAAGCAGAACAAGGAGTCCTACAGTCTAATCCAAATGGTGGAGGCCAGTGAAAAGCATAGGCAGAGGGTCAGAGGAGTCCGAGGGTCAGAGGAGCTACCTTGGGCAGTTTGGGAACATCGGGCCAAAGTTGGCCAGAAAGAGGAAGGCAGCAGCATGGTGGATGGTTCCCGAGTCTGGCTGGGCAAACGTACCAGTAGCATGCATCTATTCAGGGGCCTCTGGCTCTTGTCCCAGAAACTAGGGAAAGATGAACCCAACATGGCGAAGAACAGGAGTGACACAGGCTACCTAGATCAGTTTTAAAATTCATACAAGAAAGGGTACATTCCACCAGTCTCAGCATGCCTTTTTTGGTTGTTGTTGTTCTAGAAAATTCTAACACAGCCACAAGGCCCTCATTTTTGTGTGTGTGGATAAAGAGCAGTCTTTCAGAACGAGAGCACAGTCTACAATCCCTGACTGCTGGTAGGTTTTGTCCTTTGGCCATCTAGAAAAAAAACAACAGCATTTCTGAACCCAAAATGCAATTAGTTTAACTTGCTAAACCATAGTCCACAAGCCTGTGCATTTGAATTTTATAATATAGCGAATTAATTTCTTAAGTTATTAGGACAGAAAATTCAATAGGATTAATTCTCCCGGTTCAAGAAATAATCAGAGGTCACCATGGCAACACACATCAATGGAGCAATACACAATGAATCAAACATTTCCCCGTGTTTGATTGTTTATCCAAGGCCGCTCTTGCTTCTCTGCCTCTGGTGACATTTGTTAGGGTGGCTGAGCCCCTTGGGGTCTCAGCTCCTCATGAGCACAGGTCACGATGGTTATATCCAAGAGCCACCAAGATACATGGTGAAGTCGGGCTGGCAAGCAGAATTTTCCCCCTGGCTTAGATACTCATCCCCTGGGAATGAAAGGGTATGGTTTGAAGAAAATGCCAGCTATTGCTCAAAATTCATGAGGTGACTGTGGAAATGAAACCAGTGATGGCAGGGATTCAGGTCATTTACTGGGTGCCAAATGCAACTCCTTGGAAATTAGAGAAAAAGAGGCTCAGAACACACTAAGAGGGATTTTCAAGGCTGAACGGCTCTGGCTGGCTAAAATGAGAAGACCAAGGGACACTGATCCCTTTTCCCATTTGATTTGGCCTGGATTGAGTTGAGACAGGAGAGGATTTCTCTGGGTTCCAAATTCTATTTTCATACAACATAGTAGAGTTGAGTGGTTGAAAGCTCCCTCTACTGTAGCCAGTCTGGGTCACAATGCTAGCTCTACCACCATCTAATCTTTATTTCGCTAAAGTTTGATCTAATAACTAATAAAATGCGGTGTGTGTGTGTGTGTGTGTGTGTGTGTGTAGAAGGTAGTGTCAGTTCTCTCCCTAAGAAGGTTGTGCAGATTCCATTAAGCAATGAATGTCCAACACTAAGCAAAGAACCAGGCACACAGTGGGCACTGGCCTCCTCTTCCTATAGGAATACACACTGAATAGTGTTCCACAGTATTTCTCAAACACCTGTTCTGAAGAATGGGGACAACTCTGGCACAGTGGTGAAGTCACTGCTCGGGATGCTCACATCCCATATGATGAGTTTGACCTGTGGCTCCACTCCCAGTCACAGCTTCTCCCTTCATGGGAGGTAGCACGTGATGGATCCCTGCCATACATACAAGAGACTCAGACTGAGTTCAGGCTCCTGGCTTCATCTTGGCCCAGGCTTGGCTACTGTAGGCATTTGGAGAGTGAAACAGCTGATGGGAATTTCTCTCTCTCTCTCTCTCTCTCTCTCTCTCTCTCTCTCTCTTCTCTCTCTCTCTCTATCCCTGTGTATATGCTTTTCAAATAAAATCAATTTTTAATATTAAAAGACCAAAATGATTGGGATGGCCCAGAAAAAACAATCTGAGAACAGAAGGGTAGCTCATACCTTCTATTCCATATGGAAATTACATCTAAAGCAATGCTTCTATTGTAACCTTGTTTCTGGTCCCATCTGACCCAGTATCTACATTCTTATTTGGGCGTAGACCTTTGAAGAGGTTTTTGGAGCACATGGAGAGAAAGTGGAGAGGCACCCAGAATCCACACCAAATGGAGAGCAATAGAAGGTACTGGGGTGAGAGCAATCAGTCAGTCTGTGATCCTTGTTTGGCATAATTTTTTATGGCCTAAAGAATTATCATAGAGCGAATGTTCCATCTCAGGGGAAGTGGGATTATACTTTTCTTGCCTTGGCAGGCTTATCTTGGCACACCTTCCATATCCCTGCCCAAAGCAGCAGACTTAGCAATTGTGATAACTCTGTAGGTTCCAGTGGGTGAGCTCACTGTACTGTAACAGCTACAGACTCTACCTGATGCTCTTTATTCTTGTTAATCAGCCTTGAGGTCTAAATGCATAAACTGACTCAAGGAACTTCTTGAGACTCTCTCTCTCTCAATATTTATTGATGTATGTATTTGAAATGCAAAAAAGAGATGAATAGAAAAGAGGCAAATGTTTATTATTTATTTATTAATTTATTTGAAAGGAAAAAATAGACAAATAGATGGAGAGGAAGAGAGAGAAAGAGGGAGAGAGAGAGAGAGAGAGAGAGAGAGAGAGATGCCATCCACTGATTTGATCTCTACATGCTAACCACAGCCCTGGGCTGCAGGTCAACCTGGGAGCCCAGAATCCAATCCGGGTCTCCTCCATGGGTGACAGGAACCCAATTATTTGGACCAGGCTGTGCATTATCAGGAAGTTGGAGTGAGGATGGCCTCTGAGCATCAAGCCTAGGCACCCGATGTAGGACCTGGCTGCTCTGACTGCCATCCGCATGGCTAAGCCGACTGCCCACCTCTCTGTCTCTCTGACTTGGGGCTCAGTGACTAGGAAGGTAGATTTCCAGCCACTCTAGGGACTCGGCCACATGTTTCTTACATGGGCTGTGTGTGTGGCCCATTATGGTCTGGATAGAGACATAAGGCTCCACTCAGGTGATTCCAATATCAGAAAAGAAATTACCTATAGAGGTGGGGGCAGGGTTAGGGGAACCAACAGGAAATAATGAGGCATCAAGGGACCAGCAAAATGAGACTACAATGTTACATCCCAGTGCTGGAAAAGGAAAGAAAAGAAACTGGCTTTGTTTTCTGGAGCTTAGGACGGCATGGAGCCATGGAGGCAGAGTCTTCAAAAGGAGCCACAGAGATGCTAAACCTTACAAAAACTAAGCAGCCAAAGCAGGGAGCAGGCAGAGGAAGCTATCCAAGCTGCTTTCTTCTCTCACACTCTGGGTCCTTGGGAGTGTCTCTCTACTGGACAGAACTGGAGGAGAGTCCGTGGGGGAGCAGGTGCTGTGGACTGCAGGGCGTGGCCTCCTGGGCCACCAGCCACGAAAGGGCACTTAGGGAGGAGCCAGCAGGCAGGCTCCCAGCAGGCCGCTTCCAACCCTGGTAGGGAAGGGAAGGGGGGAAGTGATGTCGGGGATGGGGCAGGATCAAAGCCTCTGTTAGGCCTCCAAGGCAAGCTGAATGCTCTACTCCAGACTAGATTTCTGAATTAAGGGAGCCGGGGCTCATACCTGTTAACAAATGCTATCCTGACTCCCCTGGTGCACCCCTGCTTAATGACATAATGAAGAAATTAAAGGGAAAAGCATGCTTATATTTGGCCCTTCCTGGATTCTTGATCATCGGCCATCAATTATCATTCAGCTTAAGCATCAATCCCAAGAGTATTTGGCAAGAACGTAATCTTAGAAATAGTCTAATAGACCCATGATGGGTTATGTGGGGACGAGAGGTGGTTTGGCCCCTCTGAGCCTTAGGTTGCTGCTTTGTGAAGTGACCATCTTAATGACACCACACTCCTTGCTGCCATGAGAATTCAAACGAGGTGAAGTCTTTGGCATTTGGTGATTGTTTGGTAAATGCTAGGGAGGGTGGTAGAGAAGGATGAGGACCAGGAAGAAGAGAAGAAGAGAGAATCAGCCTGCCTCTTTATAACAAGGCTCCAGGGACAGAAGCAAGATGAATGGATGCAAGTCACAAAAAAGCAGGTTTCCAGGGCAGGCGTTGTACCACGACAGATTAAGCCACCGCCTGGGATGCCCACAACCCATGTCTGAGTGTCTGCGATTGAGTCCTGCCTCTGCTTCCAATCCAGCTTCCTGCGAATGCACCTGGGAGGCAGCAGATGATGGCTCAAGTACATGGGTCCCTGCCACCCACATAGGAGCCTCAGATGGAGTTCCTGGCTCCTGGCTTCAGCCCAGCCCCACTCCAGCTGTTGTGGGCACTTAAGGAGTAATCCAAAGAATGAAATATATCTCTCCTCTCTCTACATATATGTGTGTATATATACATATAAACACATCTCAAATATATAGATAAATATAGATATAGATACAGATACAGATCTATGGTTAGATATCTTTGCTAACTTTGATTTTCAAAGAAATAAAAATAAATTAATTAACCTAACAGAAATAAAACCAGGTTTGCCTAAAAACTGGGTAGAAATGGAATGGCAATGAGCTCCTTCTCATGCAAGCTTGTTCCCACGTGGGGCCAGGTAGCGTCCTGGTCAGCAATTCCCGTCCCTGCCGGATGATGGGGTCAGGTAGTTCCTCAGTTTAGTGCCATTGACCTTCTCTCTGCAGAGCCTGTGGCTCCAGATTGAAGCCCACCCAAGCCATACGACTCCGACTTCTCTCAAGAGCCTAAAGATTGAGTTCTGGAAAAAATATGTAAAAAAAATGTCACTTCTCCCGGGACATTTCCCTGGAGTGCTTTGCAACAGAAAATAGTCACTGTGAATGATGCTGCAACCAGAGGCGGAGGAGCTGGGAGAAAAAATGACTTTTTTTTTTTTTTTGAGACATGGGGACTCTCGGCACTTTGAAGGGGAAAGGATGGAGAGGAGACGATTTTCAGGCGACTCAGAGAGCGCTTCCTCACCCCGTGCATCAGAGAGCCTCCCTCCGGGACACTCAACCTCTGGCCAGGTGTGGAGGTTTTACGCTGGGTAGGGGCTCTGTTGCTGCCATCAGCCCACCTCCTCGCCTAGGCGGCAGCATGTCACAGAGATGGGAGGGGGACGCTCCTAGGGTTGACCCTGCTGCTCTAGAGGGGACATTGAGGGAAGAAGTCAGAAGGGGAATGACGAAAGCAGGGATGGTGGTCCTGGTCCATGGATGGTGGTCCCGGTCCATGCACCTGAAAAGCAAACTTGCCACTGAAAGGGCCATAGACACGAATGTGACAGGTGCCACCAGCAACTGGAGGCGTCACAGGGTTCACCCCTGGAGGCCAGGCCACTGGGCTTCAAGTCTCTGCTCTCCTATTTGGCTGGCTGTGAGGCCTTCAGCAGATTCTTCAACTACCTTACATTTTAGCTTCTTCATCGATGGAATGCACTGGATGCTAGTCACTCTCCATGGAGTTGATAAGATAATTTACAGGTGCTAGTATTTTCAAAGCCTACAGGAGTGTGTATGCTCCTAAGTGTAGTTAAACCAATGCAAGGGCTGATGTTTGGTGCAATTGCTAAGACACAGCTGGGGCCGGCGCTGTGGTGTAGAGGGTGAAGCCACCGCCTGCAGTGCCAGCACCCATATGGGTGCCAGTTCGAGCCCTGGCCGCTCCACTTCCCATCCAGCTCCCTGCTATGGCCTGGGAAAGCAGTGGAACATGGCCCATGTCCTTGGGTCCCTGTACCCACATGGGAGACCCAGAGGAAGCTTCTGGCTCCTGGCTTCGGATCAGCACAGCTCTGGTCATTGCAGCCAACTGGGGAGTGAACCAGCGGATGGAAGATCTTTCTCTTTCTCTCTCTCTCTGCCTCTCCTCTTCCCTCTGTGTAACTCTGACTTTCAAATAAATAAATAAATAAATCTTAAAAAAAAAAAAAAAAGACAGAAGCTTCCAACAGCCATGTCCCAATCTGAATGCCGGATTCTATTCAAGTCCCATTTCTACATCCAATTCCCATTTCCTGCTAATGTGCACCACGGGAGGCAGAAGGTGACAGCTCAATTATGTGGTCCTTGCTACCTCCATGGGAGACCCAGTTTGAGTTCCTGGCTACAGGCTTCAACCGGCCCAACCCTGGTTGCGCAAGTATTTGGAGAGTGAATCAATGGATGGAAGCTCTCCCTCTGTCTATGTCTCTGTCTTTCAAATAAATAAATAAAAATAATAAAATGCAAGAGGGCAAAGGATGCAAGAATGAGAGGGAGAAAGAGGAAGTGTATTGTAAAGCTTAAAAGATAAAAAGATAAAACATAAAAAGAACCACAGGCCAGCACCAGGCAGTTTTCGCCAGGAAGAGGTAAATATTGTGCTTCCAAAATTCTCAAGGTTTTTAGGGCTTATTGACAACCATGTCTAAGGCTAGAATGAAGTTCATGCAATCTATCCACTGGTTCACTCTCCAAAATGGCTTTGGTTGAACCAAGCCAAAGCCGAGAGCCCAGAACTCCATAAGGGTCTCCCAAGTGAGTGGCAGGGGCCCATGCTCTTGGGCCATCTTCTACTATTTTCCCAGGAACATTAGCAGAGAGCTGGATCTGAAGTGGAGCCACCCGGACTCGAACTGGCGCTCCCTTATTGGATACCGGTGTTGCAGGCATTGGCTCCCTGTGTCACAATGCTGGCCATATAAGGATACTTCTTGTTGGCCTCAGCAAGTCACGTGGCTAAGCCTGATGTCCTTGGTGTAGAAGAGCAGCCCCAGGGAATCTCATGGTATGGTGAATGGTGGAGATGTAGCGTCCCCTCCTAGGGAGGAGAAGTGAGGGGTGGTGACCAACAATGCAGAGGTACCTTGCTCCCTGTTCTCTAGAGGTTTAGGGGGGCTGTACCAGGGCTGTCTCAGCTGCAAAAAAAACACAGAAAATCAATTCCAACACACATGATTTTGAAAGGGTAAAAACACCTGGACTTGGCTCTGGCTGTGTGAGGGCAACACAGGTTGCTGTCCAGATTCAAGGTTTGTCTTCTGTTTCTTCAGTCTGTCTGTCTTCGTGTAGTGTTTCTCTCACATAGGCTTTCTCCATGAAGCCTGTTGCAATTCCAGTCTGTGGCTCTATCACAGCAATCTAGAATGAGATCTCAGTGGATCAAGTCCATTATCACAGACAGGAAACACACTGGGAAGACTGGCCATGCATGGATCATGTAAGGACTTCCAGGACCTAGGAGTCGCACACGTGATTCTCCCAACCTGAACAACTTTGACTGAAAAAGGTTCCATTTAAACAAAACTAAGAAACTTATATATAGGAGAAGACAGCTTGCTGGGGAGTTCAACACAACAGATCCTATTAAAGTGATGTTTAAAAACACACATACAAGCATGTCTCTGCACCAGGGAAAATATAAATTGGGATAAAAAGTCAAGATCAAAGATAAAAATAGAACACAAATAACAGCCTGTGAGGGCTAATTAACTTGCCCTATTGGTGTTGAAAACTTGACTCTGAACTTCCTGATGGTCAGGTTGGCTTAACAAAAATGCTGTCATCATCCACCAATTTCTGCTACTAAAGCCTTAGCATTAATTAAACCATCTAGATCAAAGACTTTCAAAAGTTTTATATTGGGGCTGGTGCTGTGGCATAGTGGGTAAAGCCGCTGCCTGCAGTGCCGGCATCCCATGTGGGTGCTGGTTCAAGTCCCAGCTGCTCCACTTCCAATCCAGCTCTTTGTTATGGCCTGGAAAAGCAGTAGAAGATGGCCCAAGCCCTTGGACCCCTGCACCCAAGTAGGAGACCTGGATGAAGCTCCTGGCTCCTGGCTTTAGATTGGTGCAGTTCCAGCCGTTGCAGCCAATTGGGGAGTGAACCAGCAAATAGAAGACTCTCTCTCTCTCTCTTTCTCTCTCTCTCTCCTTCTCTGTAACTCTGCCTTTGGAATAAATAAATAAATATTTGAAAAAAAATTTATATTGAGATCCATCCTCTTCAATGGCTGTGTGTGGTATGTATATATGCCCTCTCTATAAATATAGATATCCTCTACTTTTCAAGAAATAGTCCTTAATCTTGTATGTAATGTGCTCCTTAACATTTTTGATACTCTTCCATACCAGTCTAGCTTAACCTCCTAGTCCCCCCTCCCCTCTCCCCTCTCATCCTAACCTATTCCATAATGCTCTGCCTCTTCATTTACTTACAGCTACCCTCAACCTACTAAAATGATTTCAATGCCTGCTACCAGATTGCAATCCACATTTTGAAAAAAAAAATGGACGATATGGAAAGCAAAGTATCCACAGCGCTTTATAAGTATCTATTGAGAAACAGATAACAAATGAACAGAATCGATTCATTCCAGTTGTATTTGTTGCTTACTATGGTGTCTAATTGTGTATGCCAGGCATTGGGGATGAAGTGATACATTAGCACAGTCCCTGGCCTTGAGTTCACCCCTTAAGAGGAGAGAGAAATCCTAACAGACGGTAATAGAGTGCAGGAACTTCTCGAGAGGGGAGTGAGGGTGCCGTAAGCGAACAGATAAAGAGCTACTGACCCTCCCCAGGTTGATGATAGGGGAGAGAGAAATATACTGAGGCAGTACTTGAAGAGAGATGTGGCATCCACAGAGGGCTTCTATGCACTCGAAGTTAGGAAACCTGCAAGGTGGAGCAAGCAAGGACAGGAGAAGAGTGTACAAGTTCAAGGATGCAGGGAGGAGCTGGATATCTGGGGAAGACTGTTTCAATCGAGATCTCCCTGATTTCTGCTCAGAGTTGTCTGGCTTTGGTTTTGGTTTATCCATTTTCCTTAAGTTTCATGCTGAGATTGAGCGAGCACCATGATGTGTGCTAACTAGGTGCATTTCTGAGTGATCCTGAGAAGGGGGGATGGGATTCCTACCCGAGCCAAGAGCTCTTCAGTCTCCAGGTGGTTAAGATGCTGCTTAGGACGTCTGCAGGTCCTCGTTGGAGTACCCAGGTTCAGTTCTGGCTTCTGACTCCGGCTTCCTGCTAAAGTAGACCTTGAGAGGCCACAATGGCAAGGTCAAGCAATTGTGTTCCTGTGACTCAGGGGGCAGAGCTGGACTGAACTCCTGGATCCCAGCATCAACCCTGGTCCCGACCTAGCCACCTGCCATTGTGGGCATTTGGGGGGAGTGAATCAACTATACATTCTCTCTCTCTCTCTCTTTCTCTCTCTAATAAATAAATAAGTAAATAAGCTTTAAAAATAATGCTTCAGTCTCTTGCAGTCATAAATACACAGAGACTAACTTTCTTCCCTTTCTTAACCTTTTTCTTTCCTTGGAGGGCATCACTTTTCACATTTTTATCTCTGGCTGTCTACTGAAATTTTCACCTTTATATTCTTCTAAATCTCAGATCTAATGTGGAATTTCTAGGGCACAATGCCCTAGAAATTGCCATCTAATGTGAAAAAAATCAGATCTCAACCTTCTGCTTTCGGAGTGTAGGGACACAGAGACAAGGGGGGCTTTGTGGAGCGTGAGAAGGGATGATAAATGGAATGAAGATGATTGTGTCTGATTGCATCTGTAATGAACCCTCATAATTTTACATTAGGGTTATGTGGACATCCCAGCTAATGGGCAGTAGATTGTGTGGATATAATTCTGGGCGATCATACTTTTTCTTCAATATCAATTACTTTGAATGCTTAAATATCCAATTTCCTGAGGTTTTTATTGTTCCATTTTCTTGTTAAGTGACCCTCCCTCCCCCTCAGTTAAAGTTGCTAAAGCAATGAAGTATGAGTTCTGGCAGCCTAGAATGAGCAGTGCCGAGGAGTTCAGGTTCAGTGAGGAAATGGTTTATGGTTCCGAATGTCTGGACTATTCTGTGACAAGTGCAGCTGGAGATAAGAGAGTCAGATCTATTCCTTGGTGCTCAGAGAGAGTTGGAAAAAGGAAAAAAATTAAAGACAGGTTTAATTAACCTGCTAAAAATTAAAAAATATATCACAGAATTTCTGTGTGTGAGATTAAGAACAAATCTAATGATCAAAGAGATTGGGAAGGGAGATGGTTTTGGAAGGCACATTTCATATTCGGTCAACTAATATCATTGTGTCTCCTTAGAATCAGATCATCAAATTATTTCGGCACTGAGGTTTCTGCAACAGAGAGACTTTTTCAGGATGGAATTTGACTAAAAGGAAGAATTAAGGTCGCCATTTTGGTCTGTCATCTTTACTTAAATGCCCGGCTTGTCCAGCGTCCTCCAAGTAAGGGGGCGTCCAGCAGAGGTGCTGACAAAGGTATGGGAAGGAAGAAGAGGCAAGGCCAGGGTCAAGAGCAGCTGAGTGAGGTCCGCGTGAAAGAACAGGAGTGTGTGCTCGGGTGGACACAGGAGAGCACAAGGGGCTGTGATTTGCTTTCGATGTGTGTCCACATAGGGGAGCCTGTGACTGCTGTTACCGACGGGCACCCATGGACTATCCTATCTCCTCAACACACACAGAGCCCTCCTGGGTTCCAGATGGGTCCATGTGATCACTTCACAAGTGGGCTGAGAGCAGGAATGAGGCTTCCAGCAATGTGGGTGCAAACCCACGTTCTCCAGCAGGTAAGTCTTACCTGGCAGGTAAGTCACCTCTTGGGACGTTCCTATCCCACATCACAGGGTCTGGTTTGGATGCCCTGCTCTGGCTTCTGAGTCCAGCTGGCACAGATCCTGGGAAGCAGCAGTGATGGTTCAAGTAGCAGGATTCCTACCACCCACGTGGGCGATCTGAGTTGACTTCCCAGTTCCTGCTTTGGCTTAGGCTATCTTATCCCTGCCCATTGCATGCATGTGGGGAGTGAACCAGTGATTGAGAGCTCTGTCTCTCTCTCTCTCTCTCTCTTGCTCTCTCGCTCTTTCTCTCTCTTCCTGCCTGCCTCCCTCTGAAATGAAGCAAAATCCACAAATTCTTCCCCTTTCCTCCTCTACTAATGATACCCAGCACAAGACCCTAGAAGAGGGGTGAGACGCACCGTGAAAGAGGCCAGTGCCTGAATGACTGTGTGTAGAAGAACCTACCCTGCTCATTCACATCGGACTGGAAACGAGCAAGAAACCTCTTCCACGGTGCATGGTGGATGAGAGGCAGGGATTGGACGTTCTTGCTCAACTCATACAACAACATGGAGCAAATGACTTAACCTCCTTGAGCCTGTTCTGTAAGGATAATCAAATCCTTGCCTTTATAGGATTATTGGGAAGACTAAATAAGAGACTGAACATAAAGAGCTTAGCATAGCACTTAGCCCGTGGTAATCGTTGGATAAATATTACTTAATAGATATGGAGTAGCAGGCTGCTCTCCCTGAACGTCTGGCCCATTTTGTTGTTGCTACACCGCTGTAGCCATCATCGTATGAATAACGTGCAGCAGTTGTACCAGTAGCAGTGGCGTCTTTAGCAGTAGCAGTTGTACTGCTTTCATTCATCACTTAATATTTATGGACTATGGACTATGTGGAGACACTGAGACACTGAGAGATACGGGGGACACAGAGATAATTTTCAGAGACTGATATATGCTCTGTCCCGAAGACTGTGGTCCCCGACTGTAGCTGGTCATTGAAGCCACTGCCTTCTCTTTGGCATTAGGAACCATAAGCGTGAATCCTAAATAAAGAAAAAAATGTTATATTTGTCTATCCAAAATCTGCTGCCATTGTAGTGTTACTGGTACCAGTTATCCTGTGAGGAGCTGTCCAAGCTGGTACCAGTTATCCTGTGAGGACTGTCATTTTGATGGGGTTGGCTGCACATAGATTCTAGTTCTTGGCTGGTAGGGCAGGACACATGACCCACACTTGTCATATAGAGACTTCTGGAATCCCTGAGAATGGTCATTAGGGGACAGGCACGTGGGACCTAGACTGGGGCAATGAATGAACTCTCATGTTTTCAACCAGAATATTGATGGGGATATGGTCCCTTCGTGCTGGAATTATTGGCCAGTAGGGGGCAATACTGAAGCTTTGGAGCTGTGTGGGACCACGTTTGTGGTCACACGGAAAGACCCTGCCTGAGATAAAGTCAATGTTGCAGAAACTCTGAGCACCTGGTCCAACCATTCCTCAAATCCTGCTCTCGCGCTCCGTAAAGTCCATTCAGCTGGACCGTTTACTGGCTCGGGCAGTTTGGTTTGTGCTTGGCGCTGCAGAACCTCAGCATATCTGAGCTCTGGAGACTCTGTGGCATTCTTCACCCACCCGAGAGGTTGTCTGCTTGTCATGGAGATTGATGGGGGATGCCAGTGCCACCACAGGGCCCTGTGTGGGATCGCTCCCTGGAACAAGACCACGCCACCACACTTAGGAATTCTGCAGCTCCTTGGGGGCTATCAGTATAGCTAGTTCAAGTGTTCCAGTCCCCACCCTGCTTACTCCTGGTTTATTCCTCCTGTCAACAGCTGTGTTATTTGTGTTCTCTCGTGTCTTTTTTTTTCTTTTAGATTTATTTATTTATTTGAAAGGAAGTTACAGAATGAGAGAGAGAGAATGAGAGAGAGAGATCTCCCATTGGCTGGTTCGAATCCCCAAATGGCTGCAACAGCTGAGGCTAAGCCAAGCCAAAGCCAAGAGCCTGGAACTCCAACCCATGCGGGTGGCAGGGGGCCAAGTATTTGGGCCATCTTCTACTGCTATCCCAGGTGCATTAGCAGGGAGCTGAATCAGAAGTGGAGCACCTGGGACTCGAACTGGTTTCCATATGGGATGCTGGTGGTGCAGGAAGCAGCTTAACCCACTGTGCCACAACACCAGCCCTGCCTCCCACACACATGCACCATGTCTTTTAGATGAGATTTTTCTTCTGATGGCAAACTCACCATTTTGGTGTAGAAAATTATCTTTCTAAAGTCCTTTGTCTGTAAGTTGATAGACTATAGCCTCTGGGGAAATTTAAGGGGGCCGATGTTTCTTTTCTGGTATCCTATTCCCCAAACTTGCACAGAAGTGCTGTTTTTTTCCCCCAAGACAGGAATCGCTCTGGCTTAGCGTTTTTCATTAAAGTTCAAGTTAATTTAATAAAGGATGGGATTGTAAATTAAAGAACCACTTGCAGAATCTACACAATATATGCTTCTCGTGTAACGAAGGCATTTCTCTGATTAACAGTGGCCGCAGCTCCCCTGGGGTACTTTAGTCGGCTAGAATTACACTGCTCAGGTTGGCCCCACTGGCAGCAGGCGCCTTGGCTCCAGTACAGGATAACACACATTTCCTGAGCACTTGCTATATTCCAAATCCTACACACGGCACTTATACACACACTACCTCCCAGAAAAGTCAAAGCGATTTTGCGCTAGATGGAATGTTGGTGCTCACCCATCACCGCCGCCATCACATTCCTGTGTGGATGATGTGACTCTAACTCCTGACGTGATGGTAGCTGGAGGCAGGGCTTTGGGGCTGCCCTTAGGTTTGGATGATGTCATGAAGTTGGGGGTCCCCATGATGGGATTAGCGTAGAGACCGGAGCTGTTGCTCTCTGCCCATGTAGGGACCCAGCAAGAAGGAAGCTGTCTGCCAGCAGGAAAGAAAGCCCTCGCCAAGAACCTGACCATACTGGCTCATCCTGCTCACACTTCCCAGCCTCCCAAACGCTGAGAAATCAGTGTCTACTGCTTGCACCCTCCCGTCTGGTGTCTTTCAGTATAACAAGCTGACCAGACTAAGTCACCATTCTAGATGCAGGTGGCGTGAGGGTTAATCTCCGTAAGGATGGCTCCACCCCTCTCGCTGACTAGGCCTACCCAGGAAAGAAAATGCAGACCTTTATCGCACTTGTACATTGGGAGTACATGACAGTCCCTTGGCTGCAAAAACGGGGTAGATTTAAAAGCAGTAACGGAGGTAGGCAATTGGCATGGCGCTAAAGGCACCCCAGGAGACACCTGCATCCCGTATAAGAGTGCTTGGGCTCAAGCTGCAGCTTTATCCTGCTTCCAACTTCCTGCTAATGTACAGCCCAGGAACAAAGCGATGGCTCAAGTGTTTACTCACCGTGTGCGTGGCCGGGGCTGAGTTCCTAGATCCTGGCCCAGGGCTAGCTGTGGCAAGCATCTGAGGAGTGAACCAGCAGACTACAGATCTCTGCCTGCCTCCCTCTCTCTGTCTCTCTGACTTTCAAGCAAACAAAATAAAAATTTAAGATAAAGTGACGAGAAAATTAGGTGGCTATCCTATACCTTCCATTGTCAATGTTTTTAATATTCCCTTGTAGGAAGGAGTTCAGAGTGAAGTGGTAAAGAGAAAAGCTAGCGGAAGTTAATTTATTATGCACAGTTTATGGAATGGTAAGCATGCCAGGCATGGTTGCTCCCAGATTCTTGGATCTGTACAACAGAGCTATTGGAAGTAGATTTCACCTTCTCCTTTTAAAGTTTAAAAAAAGCAAGACCCATCAAGCTAAATAAGCTGCCTAAACTCACCTGGGGAGCAAATGGAGGCTCAAGAATTTAACCCAGCCCGAAAATTGGCTCCGTAGCATAAAACTTAACTAGCATGCTCGTCTGACTCACACGGGGCTACTTCAGCTCTTTACCTGAAGAGCTGCATTGGGAGAGAAGTTTATTTTGGTAGAAAAAAATTGAAATCAATGCATGTTTTTTTTTTCATAATACGCATTTTCCATGAGTTTTATGATGATCTTTGTGTTTGTTAAAATATTAGAATATCAAGCAGGGCCAACACTGTGGCACAGCAGGTTAACGCCCAGACCTGCAGAGCCAGCATCCCATATAGGCGCTGGTAAGAGACCCAGGTGCTCCAATTCCGATCTGGCTCTCTGCTATGGCCTGGGAAAGCGGTAGAAGATGGCCCAGGTCCTTGGGCCTCCACACCCAAGTGGGAGACCCTGAAGAAGCTCCTGACTCCTAGCTTTGGGTGGGCTCAGCTCTGGCTGTTGAGGCCACTGGGGGAGTGAACCAGCAGATGGAGGACCTCTCTGTCTCTACCTCTCTCTGTAACTCTTTCAAATAAATAAAATAAATCTTTTTTTAAAAAAAGAATATCAAGCAGGTGGCAAGCATGGCCCGTGTTTGGATGGCTTGTGGTGATAACAAGCTATGCTAAGAAATGTCATGAAATTAATGCAACAGTTTATTTCTTTGATGCCTGCATTATGTCAGCAACTGCGGTAGGAACTGACTGTAGATAGAATGGTGACAAGAGACACAAATACAGAAAATGATATGGAGCTTGACTTTAACAGGATATGCAAAGGCCCTGTGGCATGCATGCAGAAGGAACCCAAGGAAAAGCACCAACACTAGGCCAAACGAATTGAACCAGCTTGAAACTAGAGAATCTCTTGAAAACTAGAGAATCAGTTCCCAGTCAGCCAAGGCTCAAGAGGTCAGGAGGCAGACATCCAGGTCACTCATCCACCATTCTTGTTTGTTCTACGAGCAGCAAGATATCAACCACGTCCTGAGCGGGGGAGTAACATGAGCAACGCCATCTTGGTTCACCCAAGCAACTCTCAGATTTCAGATCAAGGAAACCAGGAGAGTGGCAGGGAAGTTCTAATGACCCCATTCCCAGAGTACCTGCCCCAGGTAAAAGACCAGCGAGCTGTCGATCACCATCCAACATGACGAACTCTTTTGGGAAGAGTTCCCCGCCAAGGGTCTCTGTCCCTGCAGTTCACCACCAATTGCCTTTGCCTTAGATACCAAGACCTGAAGCTATTAACCCTAACCAACATGCACGAGCTCGTTTAAGCCTCATATTTGAAATAAATTCTTTGTGCCTTAAGTTGCCACCCAAGGTTGCTTTCCATGTAAGGAACCTGTGGTTGTGGCAGGTACATAGACTTTCTCAGAATCTTTTACATGTAAGAAGCCATGCTTGAGTGAAAATCTGAAGGTTTACTTTGCTAACGAAGGTGAGTCAAAGAGGGGCTCTGCTCAATTAGTGGGTTTTCTGTTGCTGTGATGGAATTCCTGGGTATGAGTACTTTGAAAGAAGAGACATTTAAGAAGACAGAGCTACGTACCCAGAGCCTAGGTCTGCAGCAATGGGTCTTGAGTCTCAGTGGACATAAAGGGAGGTTTTGGGTTAAATGAACTTTGTAAACTGTCAAGGAGAGGGATTTTCTTCCTAGCCATGATTATTAGATTATAGACCAAGCAGCTACAATCAGAGGACCCCTCCCCACCAAGTAAAGCAGATCAAACAAAACAAAAGCTTACCGGACTGGATTGCCACTCTCCAGAGCTAACTTTGTGGTCCAGCGAAGATGGAAGATTCTGTTCAAGGAGGTTTTCCAGGGAGCTGGTCTCCTGGACCGTCGCTATACCCCGATCCGTGTAGTCCTACTGTATACATCCCTTCCATCCACAATATGCAGTGACCACGAATCTGTGTTCCACAGACACAGTCAGCTGCAAGGGTCAAAGAGCAATGCAGATTTAGCCTGCTGTTGTTGCAAGTTGACAGAACAAGTATCGGTTCCTAAGACATCATTGGATCCTGATCAGCCTGGAAATGACCCCAAATGAATCTTCAAGCTTTTTTAACTGACTTTGTGACAATTACTTTCTTCCCTATAAGTTGCTACCCCTGGCGACTCAAAGTCCTTTTCCATGGTCTCATCACTGCTCTAGAAACTCGTTATTCATTGCTGAAGATGTTATATAAGATAGAATTCCAAGCCACCCCCTGGAAACCTACTCATGCCCTGAATGTGTCCCATGTATATATGAAATATGAATGTGAACAAAATTCTTTTTGTTTTTCTCCTGTTCACCTGTCATTTGTATGAAGCGCTCATTCCAACTAAAAATGTATGGAAGTTATTCTTTCCTCATCTAAGTATTAAAGGATTGACTTAGTTATCTGGATCAAAATTCTAATCAACTTGCTATATTTTTACAGAGAAATTATTTCTGGAACTAACTCTTCAAATCTATTCAACGCAGATCAATTTTTTGTACAGTATCATTAAACAGCTTCCATTTTTTCCATTTTCATTCTACTGAAGTTATTTTCGAATGGATCAATTTCACAGTACAGATTTTACTCTTATCACAATTACAAGCAGTGGCTCTGATAACAATGACACAGGAGCTGAGACGTGGCCAGGCTAGTCCTGTGTCCGTAAGCAGCAGATTTATCTTCATGCCCAAACCCAGCACCGCATAAAAATAGGTCTTCATTCCCTACCACGTCCTGACCCATTTCTCCTTGAACTTCCGGATGCTCTTCTCTGGAACATTTTTCTCAGGTTTTGTACAAGTCAAATCTTTCTTTTCAAGGAAATAATGCCAGCTCAAAATAGTTCAATCAAAATGAAATGTATTATTTTATAACTAGCTTCAGGTAGGGTTGGATTCGGGGACTTGGAATGATGTTGTATGCATTCCATATTACTCTCTATTTCTCCAAGAAATGCTTTATTCTCTACTGAATAGCTACTCACCTGTGGTGGCCCATGGCAGCTCCACGGATATCTCATCCACCACTAAGCAGCTTCATCTCCCTTCTAAAATTTCTGGCAAGGATCCTAGGACTGCTTCTATCTTTGGGTCTTAAGCCTGCACCTGAACTCATTCTTTGCCCCGAGGGATGCAAGGATCTGATTGGCTCATCCATTCTTCAAAACAGAGGGAACTGTCAAGCCTTGCTTGTATATCTTGTATATCAGCTTAAAATAGAGAAGTGATTTTCCTATTTTAAAAGCCAAGCTATCAGTCACAGAGTAAGCGGGAGTAGAACCTGGGTGGTGACTACTACAGCGCCTGAGCCATGGCACTTTCTCACTTTGCAATTCCTTGGTTTCCCTTGGGAACTGAGGCTTACACTTGGCCTTTGATCACCCTGCTTCCTGGAACTTCCATCTGACTCCTCGTCTTGTCCAGTGTGGTCCCTGTTCTCTATTTCTAATGGCTGACCCCGTTGCATGATTCATCTGAGGTCTGGAGACACAATCCAGGGGCACCAAAGCTATGTGTGGGGCTGGTTGTCAAAGCAGCTACCTTCAAGTCCCTAGTTGGAGGGAGAATTTCTCTTTCTGCATCCCCTGCAGCCTCAAGATGCTGAGCCAATGCTTAATTCAAAGGCTAGAATCCATTAAAAGTCAAAGCAAGGAACAGAAATGAAATCCCCTCATTAAATCTGTGTTCAGTGGTGTGTGTGCATAATTCATCCCAACACCATCAAATATAAATGTCCCAGTGTCAGAGGAAAGGAGCCGGCACCACGAAAGTCTCTTCTCACTCACAAGGAGACATGGGAAAGAGACAAGTCTAGCAAGGACCTTCTTAGAGCGGTAATGAGATCCGGCATCAGAGCGCTTCCAAGGAGGATCTTCTATGAGGACAAGCTCAGCGATGGCGCTTCCCTGCAGCCTCTCTGCGGGCACCTGCATGTTTATAAACTCACTCCAGATTCCCTCTGAGCTGGTGCTGAGCTGCCAGAGCTTCTGAAGCTGGTGGAATGAAGCTTCCCTGGGCTGTGGATTAGACTGGTAAATTGAGTGCGGGAAGTGTTGGTTCCCGCTGTCAAGCTCTGCTCGGCGACAGAAAACGTCACCTCCAATCTGCAGCTGACTCCAGAGCCAGATCTGACCGCAGAAGGAAGGGCTCCTAGGAGCTCCTTTGACCCCAACCCCACGATGCAGAAAGGAGGGTCTGATGATCTCTTAGGAAGTGTTTTTACGATGTGGGGGCCATTCTATCTACTTCACCAAAATCATGCGCTCATCTATGTTCTGTTCCACACACAGCACATTAGCCTGGTTCTTGCTAATCTCTTTCCAGAGAGGCTGCTTCCTGTCCCCATGGCCAGATCTCTCCCTCTTTAACCTCCTGTTCCATCTGCACCTCCTCTTCCTACTCCATCTCCTCCCCTTCCTCCTCCTCTTCAATTTCCTCTTCTTCCTCCTCTTCCTCTTCCTCTTCAATCTCCTCTTCCTCTGCTTCCTCCCCCTCTTCCTCCTCCTATTTCTCTTCTAACCCCCTCCTCCTTGTTATCATCATCAACATTATCTTAGCTGACTTCATCACCATCACCACCATAGCTTCTATTCACTTAACATTTATCATGCCCTGAGCACTATGTCAACTACTTACATATATAGCCTACACATCTAATCAAATATACAAATTCTCCCCTTTTCAGGGTGTTTTTGCAACATCTTCTTCGAATGTTCCTACTCAGCTCTTCGAAAGGCTACCATCTGATCATCACCCAAGACTCCAGCTAAACGTCATATTTCAGAGAACACTGACCTGACAAGTTCAGTTTCAACGAGCTATCATCCAGTCTAGGCACCATCACAGTCCATTCTTTTATTTCCTCTCATAGTACTTAGTACTGTGCAAAATAGTCAGGCCTATTTATTTATGTATTTGTCTCTTGACAGAATGTAAGCAAGAGGGGATGGGAGGAAGGACGTTCTCCTGCCTTGTTCTTTTCTTTTCTGCATAGATGATCATTTTGAACAAAATAATTATCCAAAGATGTTTATGGGGTGGGTGCAGATATTGTGGGGGTTCAGCCACCACTTGGGATGCCCACATCTCGTATTGGAGTGCTTGCTTCAATTCCCAACTACACTTCTGATCCAGCTTCCTGCTAATGTGCACTCTGGGAAGGGGCAGATGATGCCTCAAGTGCTTGGGTCCTTTTCACCCATTTGGGAAACCCAGATGGAGTTCCTGGCTCCTTCCTTCAGACTGGCCCAGTCCTGGCTATGCATGCACTTTGGAGGTAAATTAGTAGATGGAAACTCTCTCTCTTTCTCTCTCTCTCTCTCCCATCCTCTTCCCCCAACCCATAAAATATATTTGTGGATTGAGTGAAAGACTTTTTGCTGAAGACAATATCATGATCTCCATTTTACTAATAAGGAAACCAGGGTGTAGACAGTAAAATATAATTAAATGTTTGCCCCAAGAAGAACAAAACGCCGGATACTGAGTTAGGAAATGGACACTGCTATTCATTGAACATTTGCTCCAATAGTGGAAGCCCAGAGCATGATTCTGACAAAGCACTTCTTTCTATTCCTTTCTCTTATCAACTCTATCTTGGATCAGGATCAGAGCCCACTGGGCTGTGACCTAGACAAGACCCTGTTCACTCTTCCCTATTTTCTGACTCCCTCCCAGACTGGTCTCACCAGTTCATGCACGTTCATCGACTCCTCTGAAATGCTTTAGAACACGTATGTGTCCGAGCTGCTGGCCAGGCACATTTCCTGTCTGGATACATCAATGGCCCCAGATTCCTGATAAGAAAAAATACAGAGCCAGTGTTTCAGTTGACAGTAACAATGAGAGCTTTAATTGTGTGAGAAAGTAGAAATACAGTGTCTGAGACTCTGTCATCCCTTCTTGTCCTTAGCATTAGTTAGGTCTCCAGAAAATATCAGGGAAATTAAATAAGATGTATGCAAATACATCCAACTGTTCTTTTTTTTAAATTTGTTTTTAAAAAATTGCTCTTAGAGATTTTTAAATTACTTAATTAATTAATTTAAAAGGAAGTGCAAGAGAGAGAGAGACAAAAAGACAAGGGGGGAAAAGAGAGAGAGAGAGAAAGAGAGAGAGAGAGAGAGAGAGAGAGAGAGAGAGAGAGAGAGAGAAACATCTACCCACTGGTTTGGAATGGCTACAACAGGAACAGGAGCCAGGAACTCCATCTAGGACTCCCACATGGTTGTCAGGAGCCCAAGCACTCGGGCCATTTTATGCTGCCTTCCCAGGTGCATTAACAGGACGTTGGATAGGTAGCAGAGTTGCTAAGACTCAAGCCAACACCCCAATATGAGATCACATCATTGCATGCAGCAGCTTAACCCACTGTGCCATAATGCCAGCCCCTGTGCAATGAATCTTGGCCTTCTCTGTTGGACTAGGGAGTCTGGTCTATAGCAGGCATGATGCTTTCACTGTTGTTAGGAATCAGAAAAATCAGAGTAATAAATAATAAATATTCTCCTTAGTGCCTACTATGGAGTGTAATTAGTTCATTCCATTACAGGTTAAAGGGAGTTCATGTGGGTCTAATTCCAATTCACAAGGTAGCTGTGTGAGGAGGTCCATTGTTGTCTCAGAGAGCTATTCTGCCAAGAAACTCTGGAGACTGCAATGATCCAGGAGTTCTGTCTCCTAGGACTTAAAGATGAGACGTTCAGAGCTCACTTAGCTTGTTGTAAATGGGTTTGAAGAACATACGGGGTCATAAAATGCAAGAGGAATTCATCCATCACCCAAGAAGTCACACAGAGTTCCCCTGACTCCCCTGGTTCTCTGATGTACATCAGTCTTCCCAGGAAGCCAGGACGATTGCCAAGCCCCCTCTAAGGAGATCAGAGACCTTGCCTTCCTCTGTGCTTCCTGCGTTTACACTGCAAGGGAGGGAGCCACTGAGTTGGGTTCATGTCATGTGGTATGGACCCTGCCCACTAGGGTATACCTCATACCCTGCACACAAATGCAAGGCATTAGGTGAGATACTGCTCCTCTGCACCTCACATCACTCCACTAGAAAACTACAATGATGTTGTCTACCTCACAGTGCTATTGCGGATGGTAGAAAATAAATAAATAAATGAATCCATGCATGTAACAGTCCCCATTCTAGACCAGCTAGATGGAAAACGTCTATGTATTGGAGGCCATTGTTATGATGGTATTTTCTCTTCTGGGGATGCAGATCTCCTTTCTAGAAAGAGGATACTGCATTCACCATTCAAGGTCATCGTGAAGATCCATGAGATAGCACCTGTGTGTGTGAGCTTGACTGTGCTCATAGAACAGCCTTGGACAGGATCAAGTCCTGATCCTTCTCTCTACCTCCCCCACCTGGCACTCCCTTCCTGCACACTACAATGTGTGCACAACAAAACTGTCCCTACATCTTGAAAATGCCCTCTGCTTCCTCATTTCCACACAACTGTGTGTGACATGCTTGCTGCCTTGATCAGTGGCCATCCTACCCCACAGTCTGCACCCACCCTCACCTTTCATTGGACAACTCCGTGTGTTTGAGGTCTCTCCATAAATGGCACTCCCTGCAGAGACTTCTCTGACTCCCTTAGTCCATTTGAGAGTCCCTGCTGGGACTCGTTCAAGTCCCATATGCCAGCTTAGTGTCTGCCCAGATGTTCAGTCCTCTCACTCCACAGGGTTTCCGTCCTCCAATTTGCCCAAGATGTTCTGCAATTAGGATGAGGAGATTGACCAGATCAAAATTCAGAACACCCAACCACATTCTGATTTCACCTAAACAGCAAAGGGTTTCTAGTATAAAATTACCAATTATTAAAAAAATGTATTCTTTGTGCATCTGTCAAGAATTGTTTTCTTTACTTATTTTTATTTCTTTGGAAAGCTGAAATACAAGCAAAGCAAAGAGACAGACAGAGATCTTCTATCCTCTGGTTCACTCCCCAGATGCCCACAACAGCTGGGGCTGGGCCAGGTCAAGCCAGGAGCCTGGAACTCAATCTGGGTCTTCCACGTGGGTGTCTGGGACCCAAGTGCCTGGGCCATCACTCATGGCCCCTCAAAGTGCTCATTTGCAGGGAGCTGGATCGAAGTGGAGCTGGGACTTGAATCCGGGCCCTCCTGATGGGATGGGGACGTGTCCATCCCTGACATATAACTGAAATTCAGATCTAAGTGGGCGTCCTATATTTTGTCTGTCAACCTTACCTAAAATGCTTACTCACCTTTTGACAGCTGCTTGTATCACTACTATGAGTCCTGTGTGCCCTAGGATTCCAGGCCGAATGTTCAAACAACTACCGGAGCCTGATCCATCCTGCACTTATCATCACAGCATTGTTGACCACAAAACCAGGGGCCTGTATTGATACCCACTGAAATCCCTGCAATCCAACAAGTACAACCACGCCTCACCTCCAAGAGCCAGTCACTTCAACAGTGCATCCTGAGGCCATGTTGGTTCCAGGCTTAAGCAAGACAAGCCTTCCCAGAGTGCTAAGCTCAGCCAAGTATGCTCCATTGTCGTAGACAATACAAATTGTCTTGGAGCCGCTTCCTGGATATGAAGCCTGCCCCAAAGGGCAGGGCTGAGACAATCCCCCATAGATAACAACCCAGGACCAAATCCACCAAGGACCAAACCCACCAGCCCTTTCAGATTAGACAACATCTTAGCAATTTTTATCTTCAAGGTAATTTTATCTCAAGACATCCATTGCTGCTGCGTTTTTAAGCCACCTGGCCTTGGTAAGGACCCTTCTGATACGTTTAATTAAATTTGAATTTTAAGAGGAGTGCTTCAGTGTTGCAAACCCATTCCTCAATAAAAGACAGATTATTATTCAAATTTCCCACGTTCTCTCTCCTCTCTCTCCAGCATCCTGAAACCTGTAAAACAATGGGTTTGCTTTTTTTTTTAAATTTTTTTAGAGCTGTATCCATGGATCTCATTATAGATGCTTGTCAAATAAACAAGTAGGATGGCAAAACGCATATACAGACCGATACTATGGGGGCGGTGAGCAAACTGGTTTGGATTGTTATTTCATTGGAAGTTTGGGTCAGAGGTAAAGTTCACATTTTGTAAAATGTTTATACCTTTTGTACTTATTTGAAAGGTAGAATGACAGAGAGGAAGGCGGGGGCTGGAGTTGGAGAGAGAGAGAGAGAAAGGGAAAGAAAGAGAGAGAGAGAGCTTCTATCTGGTGGTTCATTCCCCAAATGCTCACCACAGCTCAGGCTGGGCCTGGCCAAAGCCAAGAACCCAGAGCTCAGTTTGGGTCTCCCATGTAGGTGGCAGGGGCCCAAGTACTTGGGCCATCACCTGCTGCCTCCCGGCTGCACGAGCAGGAAGCTGGGTAGCGGAGTGGTGTGGCTGGGCTGGGACCTAGTGCTCCAACGTGGGACGCCACCTTCTCAAGCAGTGACTGCACCTGCTGAACTCTGGCTGCCCCTTTCACGTTTTGTAGAGGTGGAAAATGAGGCAAAATCAGATTAACTAAATGGCCCAAGTTCACCTGGGGTACCGTAAGACTTTGGATTTCCAGCAAAGATGGTGGGAGAAATGTATTTCCTTACCCTGTTGATTTTGAACTTGGTGATTCTTTGCCCCAGATGTGATACAAGAAGGAGGCCTTAGGGGTGCTTGTGTGCTGCAGCCTGGTTCTGGTGCTCTGGGGATTTGCCTGCAAACAAATCCTGTAGTTAGTGTGTCAAGGAGGATGAAACCCATGGAGGTGGCGGAGCCTAAAACCTAATGAGAACCAAGCCCAGAGGACAGGCAGTCTGAAGCAGAAACACCCAGCCAAATCCAGTCCAGGTCGGCAGAACTTACAGACCTGGACATCATTCAGGTTTCCATCAAGGCTGTTTTCCAAATAGCAAACATGAATTATTGCAAGTAGGCAGCCACAGTCCCCAGGCTGCAACCCCATAGCGTTGGAATCTGTGAGTTTGTACCAACTAGGCTCACCCCTGGAGCCTGGCAGGCTGCATCTGTCAGGCAGAGAGAGCTAAGCCTGCAGGCTCTGGCTTTCAGAGAGGCTGGAAACTTGCAGAGGGAGAGACGGCCTCTAAGGAAGTCTAAAGGCAGAGAGCGCGTTCGTAAGGAAACACGATCGTCAATATTTATTTCCCTGGAAACATCAAGGGTCTCTGTGCTGCGCATTGTCACGGTCGCAAAATCCATCCCTCATCTTGGCTTCCCCGGAGCCCTTGCGGGAAGTGTCGGGGCTGCCTCCAGGACCTGTTCTCACAGTGAGATGACGCTAATGTGAGCAGGAGGCTCCGGGGACCTCCACGCTCTAGAAGGCTCCGAAGAAGCCTCGTGCCTCAGGGCCAGCGTGGGAATGTCACGGCTCTGCTAGGTCTGGCTCAGCTGTGCGATGTGTTGCAAGGAAATTGTGACTGATGGGCGGAGGCAGAGGGTTTTTGAGTAGAGCACTGCACCCTGCAGCTCACCACGGGTCCTTACAAGGCGCGCTTACCCAACCCAGCCTCTTCCTTACCCCCAGAGCGTCACACCCAGTTCTTAGCTGTGAGTGTCTGCACGCAGTTGTCAGCTACAGCCACGTTTTTGCCTAAGAGTTACTGAACATCATCTCCCAGGCCCTCAGTCTCATCCTATGGGAATTTCAGCTAGTTGTCAACATTTCCATACATTTTCAAGAGTCAGTGTTCTCAGACATTTGCAAATTTCCTTTTCCAACAGCATATGCTGTTTTCTAAACAACAAAAACAAAAATGTCCTTTGTGGGTCTGGTGCTGTGAAGCCACCACCTGTGATGCCGGCAATCCCACCTCAGATCACTGGCTGGAGTCTTGACTGCTCTGCTTCCAATCCAGCCTCTTGCCAATGTGCCTGGGAAGGCAGTGGAGCAAGGGCCAATGGCTTGAGTTGTTGGGCCCCTGCCACATGCACGGGAGACTCATATAGAATTCCAGTCTCCTGGCTTTGGCCTGGCAGAAGCCCAGCAGTTGCAACCATTTAGGCAGTGAATCAGTGGATGGAAGATGTATTTCTCTCTTTGCCTCTCCCTCTCTCTGTCACCTTGTCTTTCAAATAAATGTTTTAAATATTGCTTAAAAAAGTCACTTGTTGGCAGGCGCTGCGCTCACTAGGCTAATCCTCCGCCTGCGGCACCAGCACCCCGGGTTCTAGTCCCTATCCAGGCGCCAGATTCTGTCCCAGTTGCTCCTCTTCCAGTCCAGCTCCCTGCTGTGGCCTGGGAGTGCAGAGGAGGATGGCCCAAGTGCTTGGGCCCTGCACCTGCATGGAGACCAGGAGAAGCACCTGGCTCCTGGCTTTGGATCAGTGTGGTGCGCTGGCCACAGCGCACCAGCCACAGCGGCCATTGGAGGGTGAACCAACCAATGGTAAAGGAAGACCTTTCTCTCTGTCTCTCTCTCACTGTCCACTCTGCCTGTCAAAAAAAAAAGTCACTTGTTTATGGTAGGATAACTAAAATACAGTCAATTCAACACTTTTAGCTGTACAGTTCTGTATATTTTGACAAACACATATTTTAACATAACCACCACCATAAGCAAGGTAGGGAATAGTTGAATCTCCTCTAAATTTTCTCCTGTCCCTTTCCAGGAACTGGTCATTCCGCCACAGACCCCCAAAACCACTGGGAAGGAGAGAGAATCTGATGTCCTCAGCTGCTGCTGCATAGGGTTCCAAATTCCAGTGTTCAGCTGCATGATGGGAGCCCAGCAGATGGCAGGAGCCCAGTTTCTCACATTGGAGTGGGGATTTATAGATCAGCAAGGGGAGAGGCAAGAATGATCTGCCCGGTAATGGATTAGATTAGCGACATTGGTATGAATCGATGTTCGGTTGAATGCAGACACAGATGAGTCCATATAGACTATGTAAGCAGCCCATTTAGTACACACACATTTATTTCCCCCTTGTGTCATCTGAGAGGCCCTAAATGTAATGGCGCTGAATAGCAACAAACGCACAAAGTACGAATGCACATACTGTGGTATTCTGGAGGAGAAAAAGGACATCAAATAGCACGGAAAGAAATCCGGCTGAAGTATTCACTTTGGTTCATCATGATGCATTTGTATTTGCATTGTAACGAATGTGCCACAGTAATTTAAGACGCTAATGCCAGCGAGCACAACCTAGAGTATGAAGTCTACGAGAGCTCTCTGTGTCTTTCCAAGTTTTCAGCAAACCTAAAACCTCTTTTATATATAGTTGGCTTTAAAGCATGGAAAAGCAAGCTTGCCTTGTGAAAATTCTAAGAGTAAAAAAAGAAGTGTCCATAGAAGAAAAGTTTATGGCTTCTAATTAGTAATTATTCTTTTCAAGACCAACACATACAGTGAGAGAGAAAGAGAGAGAGAGAGAGAGAGATAGACAGACAGACAGACATCTTCCATCACTGGTTCACTCTTCCAATGTCCCCAGCAGCCATGTCAGGGCCAGACCAAAGCTACAAGCCTAGAGTGAAAACTGAATCTCCCACGTGGGTGGCAGGACTCAGGTACTGGAGCCATCACCTGCTGGCTCCCAGGGCGCGTCAGCAGGGAACTGGGATGGAAAGTGGAGCCAAGACTGAAGCCCAGGCATCTTAACCACCATGCCTGAATGGCTGCCTATGACCTCTGATTTTGGTAAAATGCATTTTAGCAATTCTTTTTGCTTTCCTGTATTTTTGTCCTTAGACTGTTGATGTAGTAAGTTGTCATAGTGATTGACATCCTCGTGTTGAGCCAGTCTTGTCTTCTTTGGACAGGCATACTAGCCTCATTACACAATACTTGATTAGATTTACTAAGTTTTTGTTTAAGGTTTGCTTGTCTTTATTTATTGAGGCTATTACTTTGTAGTTTTTTTTTTTTTCCTTGTTAAGTCACTCTCCATTTTTAGCATTAGAGCAATATTTCTTAGAGTGGAGATCTGGTAACAAGTCCCATTACTGATTCTGTTTGATGGGAAAATATCTTCTGTGCCTTTAGTTTTGAGCAGTACTTTTTCTGTGATTAGAATTCTAGGTTTCCAATCTCATTTTGTCTTCACTTTAAAGATGTCACTTCATTTTCTCCTGGCTTTTAATGTTCCTAGGGAGAGATTTTGCTCTTATTCTATATGATTCTTATTCCTATCAAAGTATTGTTTCTTCTTCATTTGAATACCTTCAAAGTTTTCTTTCTGGGGCCAGTGCTGAGGCATAGTGGGTAAAGCCGGAGCCTATGGTGCTGACATCCCATATGGGTGCCATTACCGGCTGCTCCACTTCTGATCCAGCTCCCTGCTAGTGTGCCTGGGAAAGCAGTGGAGGATGGTCCAAGTCCATGGGTCCCTTCACCCACATGGGAGCCCCAGAAGAAGCTCCTGGGCTCCTGAGTTTGGTCTGGCCCAGCCCTGGCCATTGAGGCCACTTGGGCTGTGGACCAGCGGTTGGAACATCTCTCTCTGTCTCTCCCCCTCTCTCTCTCTCTCTGTAACTCTATCTTTAAAATAAATAAATAATTTTTTTAAAGTTTTTTTTTGCATCTTTGATTTTCAGCAGTTTTTGTGATTTGCTTAAATTTGTTTTTCTTTGTGTTTATCCTACCTAAGATCTTTTGGGTCCATGTTGTTATATTTTTCATTCAGATGATGAAATTCTTAGCTGTTACTTCTTTAAGTACTTCTGCCTGCATGTTTCTCTTCTCTCCTTCTGAGGCTCCAATGATGTACACAATACATTGTTCACAAATATCCAAGAGCTCTTGGTAACTCCCCTCCTCCCCTTCCTCCTCTCCCTCTTCTTCCTCTTTCGACCGACTCCATACCAAGTTCACTGATTATTTCCTCTGCTCTGTCTATTCGGCTGGTAGACCTTTGAGAGAATTGTTCATCTCCAATGTCAGGCTTTTCAACATAGTTTCAGGCACGTTCTCTTTCTATGAGAGCTTTTAATATATAAATTATAGCTGTCTTAAAGTCCATGTCTGATAGTTCCAACCGCACTGTCATCTTTGAGTGTGATTCTATTCTCTGTTCTATCTTGAAATCTTTTTTGTCACTGTTCCGCATGCTGTAATTTTTTTCTGAATGATGGTATCGTGTGCTGTAGGTTTGACTACACCCGTGCACCTGCGCCGTTATTGCATTATCGCACCTGAAGCATTATTGCAATAATGCTTCCCCTCTCCCCATGGAAAACAACTTGGGCCAGGCGGAGACCAGAACATAGGCAGATTTGCTGTCCTCCAACTCTTATCCTGGGGCAGTTGACTGTGCCTGAGACGGAGCAGGTTTTCTGCTACAGGCTGAGTATACTTTGTTTACAAAATAATCCTTAAAAAGATAAATTCATTTTGGTACCAAAAAATTGCAATCCACACATAGTTTTTTTCATAACATGCATTTTCTGTGAAACCTTTGAAATACCCTCATATATAATGAGATATCTTGGGGAGGAGATCCAAGTCCAGATCCAATACTCACTTATGTTTTGTATAGACCTTATACACCTCCTGAAAGCAGGTGTGTACAATGTTTTAGTGCACCTGTGTTTTGACTGCAATCTATCACATGAGGTCAAGTGTGGAATTTTCCACTTCCGGCATAATCTGGCTGCTCCAAAAGCTTTGGGTTGCCGTGGAGCATTCTTAACCGGGGATGCCCAGCCTCTATTCTGCCACAGCAGGTGGCTTTTGTCTCCTGTCTGTGCCATGTGGAGTAGGTAGAGGTTTCCCAGTCTCCTGCAGTGGCAGTCAGTATTTCATTAGATACAAGGGAAAGCCAGGTGCCCGGATGCCCAGAGGGGTTTCTCGTGTCTTCCCCACAGGCACACGGCTTTGCTCTTGTGTGCAAAGGAAGACTGACCCTGGAGCGTGGAAGGTTCTTGCCCCTCTCCTGGCGGAATAGAGAGCTTTTGCTTGCTATCAGCGGACAGCCTAAGGTCTGTGTGGCTCTGGGCCTGTCTCCACATGGCTAGGGACCCCCGTCCTGTTCTCCTGCAGGACCTGGGACATAGAGGGATTTTTCAGGTGTTCTGGCCCCACCCTCAAACCTTGGTAGGCCTGGCAGATCTGAGACACGGGGGACATCTGTGTGAGTAAACCCTGGAGATCCATGGAGAAAAAAAAATCTCCTAAGTGGGTAGGAATTCCCCTTAGATCTAGGGAGCCCCCAAGGATTCTACACTGTATCATCTGCCCTGACTTGGTGCTGAAAAATCTTTAAACACTCCATTGCAGTAGTCATCCTCTCTTTCTGCTCCATGTTCTGCCAAAGATGTAAGCACGGGGCAGATGCTGTGGCGTAGCGGGTAAAGCTGCCACCTGCAGTGCCAGCGTCCCTTATGGGCGCCGGTTTGAGTCCCAGCTGCTCCACTTCTGATCCAGCTCTCTGCCATGGCCTGGGAAAGCAGTAGAAGATGGCCCAAGTCCTTAGGCCCCTGCACCTGCATGGGAGACCCAGAAAAAGCTCCTGGCTCCTGGCTTCGGATTGGCGCAGCTCCAGCCATTGCAGCCATTTGGGGTGTGAATCAGTGGATGGAAGACCTTTCTCTCTCTCTCTCTCTCTCTCTCTCTCTCTCTGCCTCTAATAAATAAATACATATTTTTGAAAAAGATTTATTTATTTATTTGAAAGGCAGAGTTACAGAGAGAGAATCACACACACACACACACACACACACACACACAAAGAGAGAGAAAGAGAGAGATATCTCCCATCTGCTGATTCATCCCACAAATGGCCACAACACCCAGGGCTGGGCCAGGCCAAAGCCAGGAGCCAGGAATTTCATCCAGGCCTCCCACGTGGGGGCAGGGGCCCAAGCACTTGGGTCATCTCCCACTGCTTTCCCATGCACATTAGCAGAGAGCTGGATTGGAAGTGGAGCAGTCGGGACACAAACTGGGGCCTATATGGGATGCTGGCATCACAGGCATTAGCCTAACCCGTTATGCCACAATGCCAGCCCCTTCCCTCGCTTTTTCAATCAGAATGTCTTTTATCTTTCCACCTATCCAAGCCTCTAGTAGTCAACTTTCTGTGTTCAGATTAATTTTTTTTTCTTTTTGCCTCCCACTTAATCAGTATTTGTCTCTGTGTCTGGCTTCTTTCACTCAATGCGATATCCCCCAGTTCCATTCATTTTGTTGCAAATGACAAGATTTCATTCTTTTACAGCTGGAGTATTCTAGTGTGTGTGTGTGTTTGTGTGTGTGTGTGTGTGACATTTGCTTTATCCAGTGATCTGATGATGGACACCTTGGCTGATTCCATATTTTAGTTATTGTGAACAGTGCTACTAAATTATGCTATAAATTACAGTAGAGCAGCTGTGGGTTCATATCTTCTGGCCATATACCCTGTAGTGGAATTGCTTGATTACATGGCGATTCCATCTCTAGGTTTTTTGTTTGTTTGTTTGTTTTTGAGAAATCTCCATACCACTTTCCATGGTGGCTGCATTTTTTAACGCCTGAAAGGAGCTGCAGAACCATTCTTGATGCATTCTCAGGCTCATACACATCTCACCTCCCCTTCCCGGAGTGCCTTTGTTCAATGACGCTTTGGAGGAACAGTTTTGTCTTCACCCTGATTGGTCCCCAATCCATTAAGCTATCTGAATGTGTGTAGAAGACTTTCCTGAAGCTTTGAGGAGATGTCATGTTGCAGAAAGACAAGTAACTGAACTTTTAGCGTGGTGACATGTTGTTCTAAATAAAGTGCCATCCCTTCATCCCAGTGTTGCCAAGATCTCACATCGCTGCCAATGCTTTAAATCAGACTCAGAATCCTGCCATGTTTGTTCAGCATCCGCCCACCTGCCCCACCAATAGACTCTCCTCCAACTCTCTGTTTGCCCATATTCTGGAGAATCTCCCTCAATTTAGGAGTGAATCTCCCTCAATTTAGGAGTGGCAAGTTAATCAGGAATTTTTGGATGCAACATAAACACAACCACACTAGTCTCCAGGTGAAATAGGAATTGGTTTGTGGTGGCTCACATATCAGGCATATTAAAGGGTAGAACAGTTGAATCCAACATTTCTGTATGAACCAATCTCTTTCTAATGATTTAATCTGCTTCCTCCTCTCTGGACTTTATCCTTGGAAATGCTTTCCCTAGGTGGAGGCAGAGACCAGAGTTAGATTCTCCCTAAAGCAGCAATCAGAGAGCAAATGAAAAGCTCATTACTCCCACTCCAGCGATGTTAAAGGAGCGAACCTCACAGGCTGTGGTCTCTGCCATGAGTCCATTCCCAATGCCGCAGGAAAGATTCAGCTCCTTCAAAACCATGAGCTCTGAGAATGGAGAAGGAAGAGCTTCCAGGAAGGGAGACATTTAGAGCAAACAGATTTCATACATTATTGGAGTCAGTGTTTTCCCTCTCCGAGGCAGCCAGTGAAAAGCCATTATTGTGATGAACCATCATGAAGAGTTTAAGAAATTATGAATTATTTTAGTGTTTTCCCTACCTACTTTTCGGGGTCATGAGTTATTGGGTCCATCTCAGCGTTTATATTATCCATGGGAATTTCACTCTGTAGGTGGGGCACAAGGCAGAAACAATCAATGGTGGGAATGCTGCCTTCTGGAAGTTTGCCTTCTATGAACTCCCACCTGGCTGCCTTGTCTGGGTCTGAGACTCCCTGCTCTGGGCCTGGAGCAGTGGCCATTCCACCAACAGCACCTGCCTGTGAGCACAGCTCTCTGCTGTCTTCCCTCTACTCTGGGCCTCCAAGTTGAAAACCCTGGGAAAGAAATTTTTATAGCTCTCATCTGGTGTCTGAACTCTGCTCGAGAGCCAAGTGACCTCAATTTCACACGCTTTGGTTGGGCCACACTAACATTCCTTCTTTAGTACAAATAGCCACTAATACAGGAAACCTGGGCAGGGACTGGCAGAGCGATTTGGAAAGTGGGGAGTGGTGACACATCTGCTTTTGTGGGCTGGTAGCTCACTGTTAACAGGTTCATAGGTCAAAACTGGTCCTGAAAGCCTTTAAGCAAGGATCACCTCTCACTACACAGCTCCATGCAATGAACAGTACATCCTGGAGGAGCTCATTTAAAATACCCGTGTCTATGAGTCTGCTGAGTATCTCACTTCCCATGTTGGATTCACTTCCCATGTTGGATCACTCTCCCCTTTATTTACTCCATCGGTTAGCGTTAGCAGGTACTAGACTTGTCTATGTGCTCCCTTTGACTCCCAGTCCCTCCACCATGACCAACTGTGAACTGAAACTGATCACCTGGAACAGTGAGATGGCATTGGTACATGCCACCTCGATGGGATTGAATTGGAATCCCCTGGTATGCTTCCAACTCCACCACTTGGGGCAAGTCAGCCTGAGCATGTCCCAAATTATACATCTCTTCCCTCTCCCATTCCCACCACCATGTTCAACAGGGATCACATTTCAGTTAATTTTCAACACTTAAGAATAACTGTGCATCAATGGCAGATGTCCTAAATAGCACTCTGGCCTCAGAATCAGCCCTAAAGGCATTCGGAGCTGGCTGAAAAGCTCATGAGAGTATTTCAGGCATGGAAAGCCAAGACACTCTGGCAAAAGATCTCTGCGAGTGAGATCCCAGTGGAAAGAACAGGTCTTCAAAGAAGGAGGTACCTTTCTCTGAAGGGAGGAGAGAACCTCCACTTTGACTATGACCTTGTCTAAACAAGATAAGAGTCGGAGAACTCAGAGGGCTTCCATAGCCTTGGAAACTCATGACTGGAGCATAGGGAGATTACTGATGCCATAGACAGGAGTGTCAATTGGTAAAGTCAACAACAGGAGTCACTGTGCACTTACTCCTCATGTAGGATCTCTATCCTTAATGTGCTGTACATGGAGATTTAATGCTATAACGAGTACTCAAACAATATATTTCACTTTGTGTTTCTATGGGGGTGCAAAATGTTGAAATCCTTACTTAATGCATACTAAACTGATCCTCTGTAAAAAAAAAAAAAAAGAAAGAAAGAAAGAAAGAAATTATCAATTCCCAACTTGACTCTCACTGGGATTAAACATGACAATAGGTCTGCTCTGATTTCATCATCATTTAAAAAAAATCATCTATTATTTTTCACTTTATGTTTCTGTGTGGGAGCAAACTGTTGAAATCCATACTTGATGTATACTAAGCTGATCTTCTGTATATTAAGATAATCAAAAATGAATCTTGATGTGAATGGAAGGGGAGAGGGAGTGGGAAAGGGGAGGGTTGTGGGTGGGAGGGACGGTATGGGGGGGAAGCCATTGTAATCCATAAGTCGTACTTTGGAAATTTATATGCATTAAATAAAAGTTTAAAAAAAAATACCCGTGTCTGCCCCAGGATTGCTATGGGGAGAGAGGGACTCACGAATCATTCCCCTGAAGGAATATTCCAGAAATCAAGGTCAAAGAGTCTGGTGTGACAACCACATGAGTGAAAGCATGCGAAGTCAGAATTGAGAAGAAGAGCTTAGGTAGATACATTGGGACCTCTTCGCCCCAGACAGAATCAGTTTCTGTGTTCAGATATCAGAATGCTCATTTCAGAAAGGAAATAAGATGCATTAGGAAAAGTCCTAGGGCTGAACGGGGAGACCCAGCAGTGTAAGGAGCTACATTCAGACTGTGATTCAAAAATTACAAGGTTTTATGTCTATAGGGCACCCAGCTCTGTTTCAGAGCCCTGTGGGGCAGTGGGCTGCCTCTTGTGTGTTTTCTTATCTCATGGGCCTTTGCAAAAGATTTTCTCTTTACCTGGAGAACACATTCAAGTCTTGGTCCAACTCTCTGCCTCAACTCTTTTACTTGCTCTTACTTATTTGCAAACTCATTTCGGCAGTCACTTCCCTTAGGCAGCTCCCACTAAGCATTCTACCTCTCCTGACTCAGATAAGTCCACCGTCTCAGTGCTGTTGCTAACAGAGTGCTCTGTAATTCTTTCTGTTTGTATCACCAGCACTGCCACCATCACCATCACTACCATGTTCACCACCATCAACATCTCCATGACTATCATCACCACCTCTATAATCACCACAACCACTTCTATGAACACCAACACCATGTGTATTACCATCACCATCACCTTTATATCACTTCTACCATCATTATCACCATCACCATAATGAACAAACCAGTGACCAGACAGCAAAGGGCAAGAGCAACCGCTCAAACCTCTGTGAGCTTCTGGAAACGGTCCCTCTCCTATCCTTGTCACTCCATTGTTTCTGGTTTGTCTGTCTATAGGAATGAGACACTCCAATTGTAGGCGAAGGGAGAAGAAAGGAAGTCTCAGGCCATGGCCTTTGGGATGGGAGCTTATGAATAAGAAAGAGGAAAGAGGACTCCACAGGAGAGCAGATGCTGACTAGAGTCTGAATTGTGGAGAGGAGTGTCTGAGAGCCTCTTGTTGGGACTGCAAGTGTCTGTCCAGGTTCAGGCAGAGGTGGTGAAGAGCACAGACTTAAGAATTTTAACCCAAGCTCTGCCACATAACCCATGCAGTTCTTTTACTTCTCTTAACCTTGGCAACCTTACCCTTAACTCCATTTTACAGAATGTGAAAAGGGGAGGGTTAAGCGAGTTAATACTCGCTTAGTTAGTGATAAAGGGGAATGATGACATAAGTTTATTTTGGTACAAAAAATTGGAAATCCATGAATACAAGTATTGTTCAAAAATGTCATGGGAAATGTGTATCATGGAAAAATTATGTGAGTTAAAACAATCTTTGCACCAAAATAAGCTTATCTCTTAATTTTGTGTTTTTACTAACTTGGGCGAGTTCCTTCCAGCAAGGAAAGCTCTCTGCACACTAGAAGGTGAGTTCTTACTTCTACCGTAATTGTTCTTTTCATCACAAAATCCACAGGCTCTGTGATTCTTGCTGAGGATTCCTGGGAGGGAGAAGGGCTCCCAGATGAGGCATCCAGGGTGGCAGACAGTAGAAGACAGTAAGATGGACTCCGCTGTATACAGGCTGGGATGTATAAGCAGGTGGATTGAGGCACTGAAGAGGTCAGATCGGAAGGACTACAACCAAGAATGACAGTGACCTTGAAGCAGATGACCGCCAGGTGGGTACATCAAGTTCTAAGTAGAAATCAAAACCTGGTTGGGATTCCACCCCTCTGAGTCACCCGGCCAGGTCACACACTGAATTCCATGCATAGCTTATCCATGATACACATTTTCCAAGGAGTTCTTGAAGAATACCTATATGCCTGGGTTTCCAAATCTGTGTGCCAAAATGAACTTATCTCTTGATTCCATTTTCCCCAGAACTTTTATATTAACTCATTTTACCCTCTCCTTTACACAGTCTGTGAGATGGAGGTAACTTGACTCTGTGCTGAGGGTCAGGATGCTGAGGTTCAGAGAAGCAGAGTAGAGGGGCCGGCGCTGTGGCATAGTGGGTAAAGCTGCCGCCTGCAGTGCCGGCATCCCACATGGGCACTGGTTCAAGTCCCGGCTGCTCTACTTCTGACCCAGCTCTCTGCTATGGCCTGGGAAAGCAGTAGAAGATGTCGCCAGTGCTTGGGCCCCTGCACTTGCATGGGAGACCCAGAAGAAGCTCCTGGCTCCTGGCTTTGGATCAGCACAGCTCCAGCCATTGCTGCCAACTGGGGAGTGAACCAGTGGATGGAAGACCTCTCTCTCTCTCTCTCTCCCCCCCTGCCTCCTCTCCTCTCTCTGTGTAACTCTGACTTTCAAATAAATAAATAAATGATATTTTTTAAAAAGGAAATCATCAGGCTAGTCTTTCAAAAATAAATAAATAAATAAACTTAAAAAATAACAAATGTGTCAGCATACACTGAGTCTGTTAACCTGTTGCAGAATTGTTTGTTGCTCTTCCTTCCTGCAGAAATAAGCAAAATCTATAGTGTTGGCCAAGATAGACACCATCTATCCCTCCTTAACTTAGGGTCCAGGGAGAAAGAGAAGAGGAATCCAAGCACTGAATAGGAGGCAGCTGTTGAGGGAATCATTAAGAGGATATATGGAGCCAGGAGGCTGGGAGTGTCTGGTGTGGGCAGTATGAGAATGACAAAGGCAGAGCAAAGGGTGGAGGTGTGGGGTGCGTGGCGTGTTGAAGTGGTCGGAGTATCAGTCCTAGCAGGACAGCAAGCCAGAGGCTTACTGATAAGGAAAATGAGGCTACAGAGCCAATCATCCCTCAGTGTTAAGAGTGGGGTTCAAATCCAGGGAGAGCAGTGAGCATTTGGCCTGACACTTGCGATGCCACGCGGCACAGCCCCTTGAGACGCCAGCATCTCCTATCAGAATCTTTGGGTGTGAGTCCTGGCTCTGCCTCTCATGCCAACGTCTTGCTCACGCATGCTCTAGGAGGCGGCAGGTGATGGCTCACATACGTGGGTTCCTGCCACCATGGGGAGGACCTGGATTAAGTTCCAGGCTCCTGGCTTTGACCTGGCTCAGCCCCAACACTTGCAGCCATTTGGGGAGTGAACCAGCAGATGGAAGATACTTCTCTCTCTCTCTTTCATTCTCCATTCCTTTCAAATAAATAATAAATAAATAGAGGAAGGAATAACTTTTTTTTTTTTTTTTTTAGAAAACAACAAACCCAGGTCTAACACACTGTGAAACCCTTATTCTTGTTTACCTCTTACCTGAACTGCGCAGGTGAACCCAGGGCTACCAGACGGCCTACACCAATGGAAGGCAGGGGTTCTCCCATCGCTGCCCATTTGTTAGTTTCCCTGCCCAGGGCAGACATTTAAATAACAGAGTGTGCAGCCATGGGGCGCCTGTGCTCTTCCAACCGTTGCCAGAGTGTTTTACTTCCTTCTCAGAAAGCGCAGTATTGAAAATCAATGGGGAGAAAGTGTCTGAAAGAAGAAGTAAATCAAATATCCCAATACGGAGGAGTTAATCATCCAAAATTAACCTTATCACATCGAGTATCAAACTGATCTATAGAGAAAATCCATGAGAGCAGATCAAAGCCCGAAACCCCTGCCGCCGCCCTGGATGCCCCCGCTGTGAAGTGTGGTGCTTGTGCACTGATACCTGGAAGCCACCCCTTAGCGCTTGATTTATTCAGACACAGGCTTTCAATGGAGAGTTCTCATATCCATGTCTCCCCTGCATTAGCTTACACTGCCGTTCTTGGAGCCTTAAATAAGATGCACTTAGCTGAAAAATTGTCCTTTCCTGAGAACACACACCGTTCCTCCCGAGAGATAATCCAGCCTGGTGTATTTTTGTGCTCAGAGGAAAGCTACATAGTCCCCTCCCAAACCCCCCCACCCCCCCTCTACCCCCCCCTCCGCCAACGGAAACTCAGCTATTCCTGCATTTCAAAGCAGTCCGGAGGGATTTCAGGAACCACAGGGGAAGGCCTGAGAGAGAGGGAGGACAACACAGGGGTGCGTCCTGGAACAAAGAAGTGAGACGGGAGAGCTTTGGTCATCATTGGCCTCACGGGGTGGCAGAAGGTAAGAAAATGCCGGAGTTAGCCAACCCCAACCTTTCCACCCTCTCTAAGATGATTTTTCATCTGGAAAATGGGCGTGATTTTTCCAGCTAAAAGTATCCTTGTAGGCGTTTGCAGCGTCTCTTCTGCCCTGACACGATGTTCAGCCCCATTTCTCTGTCCATTCACCACGTATAAGCACCTTGTTCTGTAATAAATACACTACCCTGTTCTAGAATACGAATATTTATTTATAAATATTTATTTATCAATTTATTTATAAATAAACTACCTTGTTCTAGAATCCAGAATAATGCCTAGCATATAATATTATCTATGTGTTGATGAACTAACAAATTGAATAGTCCATCAAAACTCAGCACCTGATTCCTAGCTAAAGATCTGATATAATACAGGGTAGTGATTAGTGATTAGTAATTAGGTGTTTACTGTATAGACAATGCTCACTGCTTGGCTTGCGATTTTTGTGAGTTTTTTTTTTGTGTGTGTGGGGGGTGGAGGATCTTCAAAACAATATCTTATGTTAAAATTATTATCATTTCCTCTTTATAGATCAGGAAATGAGAAACAGAGAGACTGAGTGATGGGCCCAAGTTTAGAATACCAGTGGTGAAGCAAGCTGCAAAGCTAGGCAGAGAGACTGAGTTCGTGGTGTCTATGCTACATAATTAATGACAATGAAGATGACAATATTTGCGGTAGTGAGAATAATTGCGTTCAGGGCCGGCACCCTGGCAGAGCAGGATAAACCACTGTCTGCAGTGCCAGCATCCCATATGGGCCCTGGTTCAAGTCCTGGCTGCTCTACTTCCCATCCAGCTCCCTGTTAAAGGCCTGGGAAAGCAGTAGAAGATGGCCCAAGTGCTTGAGATACTGTACCCACATGGGAGACCCGGAAGAAACTCCTGACTCCTGGCTTTGGCCGGGTCCAGACTCAGCCATTGCAACTATTTGGGGAGCAAACCAGCAGATGGAAGACCTCTCTCTCTCTCTCTCTCTCTGTAACTTTATCTTTCAAATAAATAAATCTTAAAAAAAAATAATGGTGGAATGACTGATAATGATGGTGATGGTGATGACGCTATTGGGGTCATTGATGTTGATGCTGGTCTTAGTGGTGATGGGGAAGATGATGATTATGATAGGGATGGTGATGGTGAAGATGTTGCTGATAACGATGGTTGGATCATAATGTTGAAGAACAAGAAGGCAAAGACATGAGCCCTATCCTACAGCTGGTCCTATCAGAGTCACTACGAAATCTGCCACAGAGTCATGAAACTCCGGTGTCATTTCTGGCCTTCCTCCTTCCAGCAAGGAACAGGTTGCAGACAGGCCATGGCCGATGGAACCCGAGGAGCCATCTGGCTGATGCAATTGGTCAACCTGATCTTAGTAGATTCCAGATGGTGCTGAGTGTTTAGGACTCAAGAACCGACTACCTAAAGAAAGAAAAGTACAGGATCCAGGCACAAAGTCAGTCTCAGGCAAGTCAGCCACTGGCTAGGGTAGGACCAGCCACAGACTCAGAGGGAATTTGGGAGACAAGTAGAGAAACTAAGGCAGCTATCCAACATAAAACTTGGCTTAATGGATGAGCAATTTTATAAAAATTAAAACTGGATAGAATTATAGATATCCATGGCTTCCTCACCCCAACCCCAATAATAATTATTCTTCCAGGGATCAGAGATGTGGTGCAGTGGGTTAAGCTGCCACCTGCAGTGCCAGCATCCCATGCATCCCATGTGGGTGCCGGTTCAAGTCCTGGCTGCTCTATTTTTGATCCAGCTCTCTGCTAATGTGCCTGGGAAAGCAGTGGAGGACAGCTCAAGTCCTTGTGCCCCTGCACCCACATGGGAGGCCTAGAGGAAGCTCCTGACTCCTGGCTTTGGCCTGGCCCAGACCTAGCCATGTGGCCATTTTGGGCATGAGCCAGCAGATAGAAAATCTCTCTGTCTCTCTTTCTCTCTCTCTCTCTCTCTCTCTCTCTCTCTAACTCTGCCTTTCAAATATATAAATCTTAAGCAAATTATTCATCCAAAAAATTTCATTTGTAACTCATCTCCTGTGTGCTAACATTGGGGAGACAGCGAAGATGAAGCAATCTAGCTCGTACCCTCATGGACTTCACATTCCAGCTGGTGCCATTCAGGAAGGGGGACACCCAGCCCGTGGGCTGTATAAGGCCAGTGAAATCACTTGGTCTGATTCTGCCAAGACAACCACAGGTCACACTTGAAAGTCAATAAATCTATAGCAGGCTAATTTTTAAGTAGGTCATTTTGTGTGGCCTGTGAATCACATTCTAAATATCCAAATGGCCCTTCGAAGAAAGAAGAGTCCCCACCCTGGTGAGCAGACAATAGGCAAATCAACAAGAACTCAAGTTAATGCTGGATTGCATGAAGAGCTAAGAAGTAAACAGATAGGTCGTGTGTGGGGGCTGTTTAAGTAGGGTCATTTGCAAATAGCTCTTTGAGGAGGTAACAACGTGATGTGCAACCTGGCATTTCAGATACCCCTTCCAGGATATTGGGATTTTAGATGTTTCTGACTTTTGCTCTGCTGCTGTTAGGTGCTCTGATAGCCCAATCCAGGACAACTGTCAGGGGGTCAAGGAGACCAGTGGTCCCTAAAGGGAGACGTGGAGCATGTAGGGGAATAGGGCACTGAAGTCCTCATATGCTGCTCACATCAGACTTGCAGATAATTAATCCAAGCCTGGATTAATTGTCTGATTAATACATCAACCTGGGAGGCAGTGGTGATGGCTCAACTAATTAGGTTTCTGCAACCCACATAGGAGACCTAGATTGAGTTCCAAGGTCTGCCTGGCCCAGTCCCACCCACTGTAGGCTTTGGGGGAGTGAATCAACACAGAGATTCTCTATCTCTATCTCTATCTCTATTATTTCCATCTCCATCTCTGTTTTCCTCCCCCCCTGTTAAATAAGTCAGTACAAATTAAGCAAAAAGAGTGACAGGAATTTGGCCTAGAATTGAAGGTGCCCATACACCATACTGGAGTGCCTAGGCTTGATGGCACATTTTCTTCACTTGCTTTTGCCCTGTATGAAATTATGGATATTTGAAGGTCGTGGGCTATCTTTTACATACAAAGCTGCATCTCCCTACATTCAATCTATAATGTGGCATGTGCAAAAGTTCAATGCACGTTTGAAGAAAGAAGAGGAGGAGAGGAAAGACATGGAGGGACAGAGAAAGCAAGAGGAAGGAAGGGAGAAAAGAAGAGTTGGCAAAAAAGAATGATGCTCTCGGTAATGCACCAAGTCCTTTGCTAATACAGCCTTTTACTGGCACATGAATTTAATGATTAAGCCTGTGCCAATAAAACTGTCAAGAAAGATGTAGAAAAGAAGGAATGAAAAGTTACTAAATGATCATCGTCACAGAAGGATCGGAGCCACGCTACTTCATCTTCAAGGCTGTCCACGTCCTGCATACGTGAAATCACTCGGGGCAGTGGCTGGACACTGACAGACAGAACGATGTCTCCTGCAGCAGATGAAGAGAGGAATAGAGAGCACTGGGCAGGAGGTGGGGAGCAGACATTCTTCCGGTGCTACTATGGCACCCAGCCTCAACGGGACCTCCTGCCACTCGGGACCGACTATGACATTGAAGCCATGTGCAAAAGCCAAGTGGACGTCAGTGGAAGGGACATTATGAGGAGCAGGCAGATGTGTTGGCAGAGAGGATTTTACACCCATGGGAGATTCGGTCTGAATTACCGTCCTTAAGACTTCTCATTTGTAGAAATAAATTTCACTTTTTAGTTTCATCTTTCTTGGCACCGCAGAGAGCACCAGAAGAAGTTTAGATTTTTGATCTAAAGGTTTTTCAGATCCCAGGGCTATACTTTCTCCAGGCCAGGAAGATGAAAAATTATTTAAGCCTTCCTTAGAGGTTCCCTAACTATTACCGTGAATCCAGTGGTAGTTATTACTGGGGTCAAGCACTTTGCCTCTGCTATTCCCTTAAATACTCTCCATGGTGGGTAAGTGGGAGGGGAGAAGGAAGGAAAGGAAGCTGAGACCCTACGAGGCAAGTAACTCCTGCTTGGCCATCTAATCAGGATCGGGGAATTCCAGTTCAGATTACAGAGCTGTTGACACCAGGTTCAGGTTCATTCCAACACAGATCACCATCTCACCTCTCTGACGTCAGGTCCTCCAAACACCATGCTCGCTAGCAGAGAAGGCTGAAGCAAAATTAGAGTTAAGAAGTTTAGAAGATGGGCTCTCTTGCAAAAATTAGCATGTCAGAAAAATCCTTCTTGCTCTTGATCACTTTAGTCTCTGCAAAAACAAGGTGCTTTTAGGTGCCAGAGGCCACAGCAGGTGGATTGCTGAATGTTCAAGCTGGTTAGACCAACAGCACCACCCTAGGTTTTAGCCACAGCTCCACTGTCTCAGCATGAGAGCAAGGTCCTTGGCCTTTTTCAGGCCCTCTCTATTGCCTCCTTTGAAAAATGAAAATGGAAATTTTTCACTTTGCGTATTCTATAGTAGTAAAAGAAATGGAAACAACATGCCTGCTCAATGTGTATGAGATTGATTAACTTAATCACACTGATGCAATGGCTTGTCATGGCCATTGGGAAATGATTGCCTGGGATACTGATCCATTTAATGCTAACTCTCTTCTGGGCACTGTATCACATACCAGCTCCATCAATTTTCCCAGAGACTCACAAGGTCTATATTATCATGAAGCCCATTTTACAGATGATGTGAAGTAACTTGCTCAAAGTCCCAGCTAATACATGGAGATATCAGAATGTAAACCCAGGCAACCTGACGCAGAACTCACTCTTAATGATAACACAATTACACAGAAACATGGTCGAGTTTTATGCTTAAAAATGCAAATTGTAGAATAGTACGATTATCAGTTATCTGTCACAAGGTAATACATCACCCCCAGAATATAGTGGCTTTAACTACTTTTATTGCAGTTGATAGCAATAGCTTCGCAATTTGCAACCCAGGATGCGCCTCAGTTGGGTCGTCCTTCCAAGATTCTTGCTATGGTCTTCCATGGGTGCCTTCAGCGGCATAGTGGGTGAAGGCTGGGCCTGGCTGGAGAGCTAGACAGGCTGGGCCTCTTTTTGTTTGCAGTCTCAGGGTCTCATCTTACTCATGTGATTTCATGCTTCTGCATGGCTGCTCAAATGTCCAGGAAAACCCAAGTGGAGACGGCCAGACTCCTCAGAGGCAGGCATCAGCAAAGCCTCTTTTGATTGCAGCTGCTGATTTTCTTTTTTTTTCTTTTTCTCTCTTCCTTCCTTTTATTCTTTCTTTCTTTTTCTTTCTTTTGTTCTCTCTGTCTCTCTCTCTCCCCTTCACTCCCTCCCTCCCTTCTTCCTTCCTTCCTTCCTTCCTTCCTTCCTCTTTCCCACTCTCTCTCCCTCCCTCCTGCCTTTCTCCTTTCCTCGCTCCCTCCCTAATTGCTTGCTTATTTGCTTACTCTCTCTCCTCTCCTCTCCTCCCCTCTCCTCTCCTCTCCTCTCTTCTACTTTTCTCTTCTTTTCTTTTCTTTCTTTCTTTTCTTTCTCTCTTTTCTTTCTTTCTCTGATCCTATTGCTTATAGAAAATCACAGGAGCAGCTCAGATACAAGGGATGAGGACTACACAGACATAGAATTCCTGGGATCACGGTGTAGTGGGGCCATATAATATACCCATATAATACCACCACAATATGCTATCGGAATTCCAGTAATGGAAAGAACATTTCTACAAGTATCGAAATGGATATGTTTTAAGAAGTAGCAGTAGTTATCTGAGCACAGGGACACATTCTAAGTACATTTTTTTCTTCTAATATCAATCTGTGTGTGCCTTCCAAATTGCCTCTAAAAGGAGCAAGTATTAGTGTTAGATAATTAAAATAGCAAGTTTACCTTCTATTTTCAAAACTAAGAAAATAATTCCTGGCCACTACTATCCAACTAAAAATAATCAACACTTATCTAGTGCTTGCTGTGTGCACATTAACTTTGAATTCTTCCATTATTCACAGAGCTGAGAATCAAAGATGAGACAGTGGCTACAAGCCCACCTCAGTACTTGGGTTTCCTTGGGCTCTTTGGAACAGGTCCCAATACTTCCTGTTCACCAGTGATCCCTTCTCTTGCTGTGAACAGTATGGCTCATCGACTTATTCCAGGAAACCAAAACCCAGAAACATTGCTCCATACCCAAGGGCGTCCCCATCACTTCATCCGAGTGTGTGGGTACACACATGCGGATAGATGTGTATGTATTCATGTTCGTGGTGCACATGGTCTGAGCTGTTTGCATACCCATGCCCTCACAGGTCTATACAGGAAGGCATGAACACACATTTGCATACATACTTGAATGTAGAAAGCCCATGAGCACATACATATCCTTTTGCATACAGTATCTATCTGTAGGAACACCATGGATGCATACACACATGCGTGCATTACCACTTTGCATGTATGCACACCCATGTACTCACACGCCATGAACACCCATGTATATGCAAATACTATGTTCACACCTGCCTGTATATCATGACCCCAGCTTTGCACCCTTGGCCAGCTGTCAGACCAGTTGAATCCCAGAGAAGCTTAAGGAGACAGAGACTGGCTGGAAACATTCTGTACCTCCAAGGAAAAGAGCAGAAGTTCATATCAAAGTCTCTAAGCATGATTTTATACATTCATTTATTTAGCGAACACTTCTCCAATGTTTACTCTGTGCAAGGCATAGAATTGGGCGTTGGGTATCCAAAGTGAATATGATATACACAAAAGCCTTTTGCTCATGGAGTTTACTTCCTGGATTCCCAGACAGATGCATGTAGATTACAGCGATTTAGGAACATTTTTAGATTTTGGAACACAGTGCCGTGGGCATTGTCAATGGGAATTTTACCCTCCCAAGGCTGAGATCAACTCATCAGGCTGTGTCTATGCCACAGACAGTAGCACCAGAAGCAACTCTCAAGGCCACGAAATCCTCAGTGGACGCAACCAACCTGTAGGAGATGCATCCAACTTGCCATAGGATATGGTCTACGAGAGCCGGCGGTGTTGGATAAAGTGGGGCAGAGAAGGAGGACCAGGGCTCAGAGGGAGAGTGATGGGCAAGTCGATGGGGGAGGGGAAGTGAGAGAGGATGGAAGAACCTCAGAGAAGGGCCAAACTGAGACTCGGAAGCTGTGATTGGATTAGTGGAAGCAAGAAGGGGGTGTTCTCTTCCCCTTCCTCCTCCTAGCATATACCGGGATCCAAGGGAGTAGCTGGGATAGACACAAGGGTAAGGAGCAGGCAGTGAGGTTGAGGGTGGGGCTGTCTTCGTTAACTTCCGGTGCCACGCCTGTACACTTAGGCCCTTTAAAAGCCCCAGACCAAATTCACCCCACCTTCCACGGATGTGCCCCTTCAGATCTGCAGCATCAAATGAGAGAGAGTCCAGCAGATGCGAGGCATCAGCAAAGGCCACGAAACAAATGAATGCATGAATGCGTGAATGAAATGCATAGGCATTTTTAAAAGATTTATTCATTCATTTGAAAGTCAGAGTTACACAGAGAGAGGAGAGGCAGAGAGGAGGGGGGTCTTCCATTTGATGGTTCACTCCCCAATTGGCCGCAATGGCCGGAGCTGCACCGATCCGAAGCCAGGAGCCAGGAGCCTCTTCCTGGTCTCCCGCACACACACACAGCGTAAGTAACTTCCTGAAGTTTCTGTCGGGGAGATGGACAGGGGAATGGATGGACGAAGAAACAGCGCAGGAGAAGCGATGGAGAGGAAAACTCTACAGAGTTTCATCTGGCTGAGATTGCACAGTGCTGCCCGCGCCAGGAACACAGCAGTCCTCGCTCTGAAATGCCGTTTCGTTTGAGATGTGCCACGGATTTCTCCATCGCTATTCAAAGGAAAGCAAACATGGATGGACACACACACTCGCACGCGGACCTAATCACTTCAAATACGTGTGTCAGTCGTCTGATGGGTCCTGATGCAGGCACCCTCACGTGTGGGAAAACGTGTGTCTTTGAATCAGGAAGTTCAAGGATTGACCAACACAGCCAAATAATCAAACCGCACTGGCGGGAACCGCACTGCCCTCACTCCCGCGCTCCCAATCCGGGCTCTACCAGGGTCCCACTTGCTATCTGTGCGCCTTTCAAGGCTCCTTTTGTTTCCTTTGTTTGCTGCTGATTGCCTCAGAGAACCCTACTGGTGGCTGGAGGCTGCAGGAGCCCCCAGCACGCTGGGGCACACCCAGGAAGAGGATCGAGCGGATAAAGATCTTTGCCTTCCTTGGGTGAATGCGACCTGGGCAGGTTGTGGTTTCTGATGGATGGTGTGGCTGTCTGCACACACCCAGAGTCCCCGCCCATTCCTTGGTGACGCGCCTAGGACTGTCAGAAGGAGAAGCCCCTCTCCGCTCCTGACCCCAAAAAACGATCCTCGGAAGCTCTTACAAGACAGTTGTGCAGTAATGGGAGCTGGGAGGAGAGGTTCTAATTCTGGAATTTACACCATGTGGGGAAGGCGCTCTTGCATCTGGGACATATTCTCCTCTTCATTACATGGAAAAGCCTTAAAGCTAAAGGAAAATATCTCCCAAATTTCTCAGAACCAATTCAATTCTGAATTACTGCAAAATGTCCCCCCACCCCCAAAGGAGGACGTTAGCTACAAAAGAGGCACTCCTGCCTGCGATGCACTTGACACTGGACTTGATACTTTCTGTGTGCACAGCTGTGGTTCTCTCAGAGGGGCCCAGGAAAATGCTGTCTTCTGACACACACATCAGGACATGGGTAATGCCACCACCCCTCCCCATCATGCACAAATACAGATAGGTCACTTTGTGTTAAAATACGGAAAAGTTAAATTATCTTTATCGTCCTGCTCTTCTTATCCAACATAATATTGCATGATGCAATGATTCCTAGCTAACAGGAAACAATCATGTGTGGAAGATGCTGCAGAAGTGTCTCTCAGACAGCAAACTGTTCTGAAATTAGAGGCATGGCCCCAGCTTCTGCTTCTGACAAAACAGGACAGGGGATGAGCACACCGGCCCCCAAAGGAATGTTGCAGCAGGAGCAGCAGGGGGCTAATGGACATTAATTGGTACCTGTGGTGTTTTCAGGAATTTGTAAATTTGCAAGAGCATCTTAAATGGGCCTGTCTCTGAAGATTTACAACACAACACTGATCCCTATCTTAGACTACCAGAGCGAATTCCTTTTCCCAAATCCTTAAGTTGATGTATGGCCTTACCTACATGCCTGTTCGCTTATAGAATTGTTGGTACCCTCTAAATAAAAGTGGGAGTGCAAGGCTATCTGGCCGCACACTCTTAGAATGCACACGCCCGTGTCCTGTCTTCTCATTTGAAAAACCCCACAATTATTCACATAACAGCTCCTGGTCACATAACTGTCCCATGGTCACCCTGTGTCCATTGAAAAGCAATTGCATAAGCTTTATTTATTATTATTATTTTTGACAGGCAGAGTGGACAATGAGAGAGAGAGACAGAGAGAAAGGTCTTCCTTTGCCGTTGGTTCACCCTCCAATGGCCGCTGTGGCTGGCGCGCTGTGGCCGGCACACCGCGCTGATCCGAAGGCAGGAGCCAGGTGTTTCTCCTGGTCTCCCATGGGATGCAGGGCCCAAGCACTTGGGCCATCCTCCACTGCACTCCCGGGCCACAGCAGAGAGCTGGCCTGGAAGAGGGGCAACAGGGACAGAATCCGGCTCCCCAACCGGGACTAGAACCCAGTGTGCTGGCACCGCAAGGCGGAGGATTAGCCTACTCAGCCGCAGCGCCGGCCTATTATTATTATTTTTAAAGCTTATTTATTTATTTGACGGTAGAGTTACAGAGAGGGAGATCTTCCAGTTGCTATGTTACTGCCCAAATGGCTACAACAGCTAGGACCGGGCCAGGCCTAAGCCAGGAGCCTGAAACTCCATCCGGGTCTCCCATATGGGGAGCAGGAGCCCAAGCCCTTGGCCCACCTTCCGCTGCTTTCCCAGGTGCATTAGCAGAGAGCTGGATCAGAAGAGGAGCAGCTGAGTCTTGAACCGGTGCCCATATGGGATACCAGTGTCACAGGCCATGGCTTTAACCCACTGTGCCACCACCTCAGCCCCTTGTGAGTAAGATCCTGGTCAATACCTTAGTGCTGGGTGCCTTGACAGTGAATCAGGCTGGGAGGAGGGGTAGCAAGTGTCAGACAGAGACGAAGAAACAACCGCTTGTAGTGCTGGCCCTGAGGGGAGAGCCCAGTGTTAAACTGGCACAGTCAGCCTGGCAGTACAGGCAGAGCCGACTGTACCTTTTCTTGGGCTCGTAGGGAACTCAGGAGACCCAGCCCTCGTTCCATCTTCCAGTTCCAACTGTCTGACCAAGTCCGTCTGAGGCAGGGCCGCCTTTGTAAGGGCGGGGAGAGACCCTCCGTAAGACCGCGTAGTTGGTCCGTTCCCTGTAAGCCTGGAGTTTTCAGGTGGTTCCACAGGCTGACAAACTAAGAGTGAAGCCAAGTGGGAAAAAGCATCCTCAAGAAATGGAGCTACAAGAAAGACAAAGTTCGCATTGTATCGAAACTTCCCCGGAGCCAAAACTTAGGCTGACTGTGCTCGGCTCCGCACCTGTTTGTGTCTCATGCCTGAGACTGAGAGCCCTCTCATTTGGGGGTGCTCTGGGAACATTTGTGCCTCTAGGGCCTGTCGTATATAAAATCCCCATAGATGTATGTTGACTTAACAAATCAATACAGCATTGACTGCTCACAATTGTCCTGGAAACATCTAGGTGCAACATACCAGGTTAGCGCACCATCCAGCCTTTGGACAACTGTGTACTAGTATCAATTTCTCGAGCGCTACAAAAGGTAACTGGGAAAAATGGTTATGCCAGTTCTGCTTGGGAGCCAGAGAGCCTTTTGCTTGAACAGTCTGTGTCACTGTATAATCTTTTTTGTTTTTTTTTTTTTTTCCTCCAGAAAACCATGCAAAGCTGGGGCTCCACAGCACCCGCGGTAATCCGTGTAGTTCATCCTGCCGGAGACATTATCCAATCCCTCCCGGGTGACATAATGCCTTAGTCCTATGAAAATGCACCTGCCTGGAAAAGTAATTAAGTTGAAATGCTAATGGTGGATTTGCAAGCAACATGGCCTGAGGGTGCTTTCAGTAGCCCACGGATGATTCCATAACAGCAACTGTTAGTCCGCCTCTGCATAAAGCATCTCTATTGCCAGCTGCGGGGGTATCGTATCTTCCCAGTCCCCTCTCTCTGCTTCTCTCCACCCCCCGCCCCTTGCCCCTGAATCACCACTCTCCCCAGATGGGCATAAACAGATTCTTTGCTCCCCTTCCCCCCAGATGCCTTGGTTTTCCCAGAAGGTTGAGGTTCCCTATGCCTCTGAGCATCAGCCTACTCCAATGTTGGGGTCTTCAACCAGGAGGACCCACACATGCTACATCAGCAGTGACTACAGAAAGAGCAGCCAGATGATACACCCAGCGCACCGTGCCTACTCCCTGTCTGTCCAACTCCTTTGCTCCCACTGCCTGTCCTGAGTTTGTTCCCTTTGGAGTAAACATTGCATTTTAAAGCTAGGGATAATAATGTGCATAATAGCCACACTTATTAAATATTTACCTCTTGCTAGGAACTTAAGTGCTGTACCACATTAATTCCCCCTGTACACCTACCCTATGAGACAGGGCTGATAATTTTCATCATCTTCAGTACACTGAAGATAAACTGAGGTGCAAGACCACACAGCCAGAGTTCGAAGGAACTGAGTGTAAAGTTGACTTCAGATCCTGTTCCCTTAGCCACTGGTGAAGCTTCTCTACATGATGGTGGGCTTTGCAGCCGGAACTCCCCACGAGAGAGGGAGCCCTTTCTGCACGGGGACAGTGCACCATTTTATGGCATGGTCTGAGCTCAGCTGGAGCCCTGCCTAGAGGATGCTCATCTCTCTCTCCAATTTAGCCCATATCTCAGACTCTCATTCCAGGGCCACTGGATGCCATATTCCAAGCATCCAGTCTAAGTGGGGCCAGGTCCCAGACAACTAGGGACAATCTGTGCCCAAGAACCCACCTAAGGTATGAACCGAACTACTGGGAGCCCCCAAACACGAGCAGCCCCTCACTGCTTGCCACACGTAAGCTGCCCCCTGCTGCTACACCTTGCTGTTACTCTGTCCCTGGGTGCACACCCCTGGGTGGCCCTGCCGGGCAGCCTGCTCTTGTTTGGAGCTGGAAGTCACAGCGTTCTGCCTTTCATCTCTCTGCGTGGCAGAGTGTTGTGTCGTGCCATCAAAGGAATCTTGAAATCTCATAAAATGCTTCTTGATTCATTTCTATGAGGCGATTAGCACCACAAACTGGACTTGAGACCAAGGAGAAGATGTTTGCTCTAATCTCTCTACCCGCCCCCCCGCCGAGCCCTAGGTTGGGGGATTGAGGGTGGAGGCTTATGGGGTCTGAAGGGGAGGTCTTGGGGAAGTGACCGGGTTGGACTCTGATGTTAGGGTAGAGCCTCCATGATGGAATCATGGGCTTTTTAAGAAACCACAGACCGGTGCCGCAGCTCACTAGGCTAATCCTCCACCTGCGGCGCCGGCACCCCGGGTTCTAGTCCTGATTGGGAGCACCGGATTCTGTCCCGGTTGCTCCTCTTCCAGTCCAGCTCTCTGCTGTGGCCTGGGAAGGCAGTGGAGGATGACCCAAGTGCTTGGGCCCTGTACCTGCATGGGAGACCAGGAGGAAGCACCTGGCTCCTGGCTTCGGATTGGCGCAGCACAGGCCACACAGCACGCCGGCTGTAGCAGCCATTTGGGGGAGTGAATCATCAGAAGGAAGACCTTTCTCTCTGTCTCTCTCTCACTAAGTCTGCCTGTCAAAAAAAAAAAAAAAAGGAAAGAAAGAAACCACAAAGACTTTGAAAAGCAAGCCCTCTCCCTCTCCACTTCCTGACTCATCGTGTGACCCCCCCATCTCCTCTACCCTGGACCAATGGGGTCCCCAATCTTGAACTGTGAATATCTGAAACCTTGAACTACAATCAATCTTCTTCCTTCATCAGTAGCTTGTCTCAGGCATTTTAGTGATAGCAACAAAAAGTTGACTAATCCACTTTTTAAAAATTATTTATTTATTTAATTATTTGAAAGGCAGAGATACAGAGAGAGAGAGGTCTTGCACCTGCTGATTTCACTCCCCAAATGGCCGCAACAGCTGGGTCTGGGCCAGACTGAAACCAGGAGCCAGGAGCTTCTTCCAGGTCTCCCATGCAGGTGCAGGGGCCCAAGGACTTGGGCCATCTTCTGCTGCTTTCCCAGGCCATAGCAGAGAGCTGGATTGGAAGTGGAGCAGCCAGGACTTGAATTGGTGCCCATATGGGAAGCTGGCACTAGAGGCAGCGGTTTAACCTTCTACTCAACTCATTGATTAAAAAATACAGCAAACGTACACCGAACTGTGTGTCATAGTCTATGAAGAGAGAAACATGCAGGAATAACGTGACCTGTAACTCTGTGTGTGTGTGTGTGTGTGTGTCCCTCTGTCTCTCTTTATCTCCTTCTTGTTCTCATCTCTTTCTGCATCAACAATATTGCACTGGAGCTGGTGCTGTGGAGTAGAAGGGAAGTGAGCAGTAGAGCCTGGGTGAGAAACAAAGACTCCTTCCAGTGGCACGTGTCTCTCTTATCTCTGGTGCCACCTAGAAGCCCGCAGACACTCTTCTGTGGGGCCTCTGCCATGCCTGTCCCCTCTACGAGGAAGTCACCTTAAGCAGCACAGCTGAGAGAGGGTGGAGAATTCACTGGGCTCTTTGCTCATCTTCAGACTCTAAGACAGACCCTTCCTCTATTAGAGCAACCCACAAACCCTGATGCAACAAACATTCATGTCCAAATTTTCTTGTGCAAACATGCAGGACTTTCTTGAATGCATAAACTGAAAAGTAAAATGGTAAGACTACTGAGTATGTCCATGTTAAACTTTAGATTTCCAAAGTGCTCACCGAAGGCATTGCTCGAAACTAAAATCTTAATCAGAAACTGTGGATAAGATTCAACTTCTCATCATCCTGAACATGGACCAAGTGGAAAGGCAACAAAGGACCTTGACTCCCAAACCAGGAGCCACCAACAGAATGGGACTCAACCCATTTACCCTGGACCCCAGCCAAGGTCCACACAGAATCCTAGGACCGGAATCCAAATAGGTTCCTGACAAAGGAGAAAGCTGGGGAGCTGGGGGCAGGGTGGCCAGCAGCCAGAGATACTGCCTGGGTTTCACGCATGTAGAGGAGCATCCTTGAGCCATGAAAAAATCACCCACAGGGGAGAGGGGAAGCAAGGCAGGAGCATGGCACCTGCTGGGGGACCCAAGCCTGTGGAGGGTGGGTCTTATGGGCAGAGCACAGCATGGAGGGTGGGAATGTGGGAAGGACCATAACGCTTAGACGAGAGGGGGTACCGAGTGGCAGATTGCTATTTCCCTGCTCAACCCTCAACGTTCACTTGTGCATCTTCCTTGAAAAGTGACTCTCTGTTTTACAGAGAGATGTGTGCCCAGGGGAAACACTACCTTCCCAAGCTTCTCTTTGCAGGTAGGCTCAGTCAGAGCATTGCTTGTGGAAGTCATTGAGTGCAGCTTGGGTTGACTCAGGAAGAATAGAAGTTTTGGCCCTTGCTCTTTCTTTTCTAGAATGTTCCTGGAAAGTTCGATGAAGGCTGGTACCGCAGCAGCCACCATGTGACCCTGAGGATAGTGGGATAGTAAACAGAAGAGCTTGGCTCTCCGATGATTCTAGGAACCATTAATTCAGCTCTGAAGCATTTATGTCCGGGTTTCTGTAATGTGAAAGAAAATGCCCCCCCTTTTCCCTCCTGGGGCTTTGCAAGCCTTCCCCGCGACCCACACTGGGTCTGCTCAGTGGCAGCTGATAGTTAATAAATGGATGAGATCACTTCGCATCAGAAATCATTCCAAATTTCAAATTCCACGTTCTAGCTCCAATTGGAAAATGTTCCAATCTTCCCATTTCACAGATGGGAATACTGAATTCCAGAGAAAGCACATTGTTTGTCCAAAGGTACAGAGCAACACATCGAGCCACGTTTCCTGACCCTATCAGACTCCAAGCTGGCACTGTGCCTCAGTCTCCCTATTACTTCTTCTTCTTTTTTTTGACAAGCAGAGTTAGACAGTGAGAGAGATAGAGATAGAGAGAAAGGTCTTCCTTCCGTTGGTTCACCCCCCAAGTGGCCGCTACAGCCGGCGCCAGGTGCTTCCTCCTGGTCTCCCATGCGGGTGCAGGGCCCAAGCACCTGGGCCATCCTCCACTGCACTCCTGGGCCACAGCAGAGATCTGGACTGGAAGAAGAGCAACCGGGACAGAATCCGGCACCCCGACCGGGACTAGAATCTGGTGTGCTGGCACCGCAGGTGGAGGATTAGCCTAGTGAGCCGCGGCGCCGGCCCCAGTCTCCCTACTTCTAAAAGAACGTTGGCGTAAAGAGCCTTGCAAAGGCTGTTACTTTATTATCCTAGGAAAAGGCTTCTGGGTAGCAGGCAAGGCCTTCGGGCTCATCAGGTACTGTTTCCAGAGACATAGAAACGCTGACATTGTTTCAAGTTCATTAAAATGGGATTTTTGCTGCATTTATACACCTTGCTCCTGTTCAATCATCATTTTCTCTCTGGGGGCATTTGTTCTCCAGGAATTGCCACAAACTATTTTTGCTTGGGTGTCATAAGCTACCCCCAGATGTGGTAGGAAGAGTTTGCTTAGGCTTGAAATAAAAAGGATTAAAACAATTGTCCTGAACATCTCAGCCTTGTAGCCATGCCCTCCCGGCCTCCTCCTGACCCTCCTCCACTGAGAGATTGCTCAAGCAGCCCTGGAGGATGCCCTTACATGGCCAAGTTGGGGACAAAGGTCACCAGGACTGGGCGGGACAAGGAGCAAGGACCGCACTGGGTGGGGGCGGCTGGGTTGGATGGGCACCTGTCACCTGTGTGGCCTGGAAAAGCAAGTTCAAAGGGAAGAACCATCCCGGAAGCTGTCATTGCCAAGTCCTCTGAACCATCAGAGCATGGACCTCCGGAGGACGTGAGACACACACATGCAGAGTCAGCTGCAGGCATTCTGGGAGCTCTGCTTTTATACAGAGCGATGCTGAAGACCAAGGGACAAGGTCAAGAGTGAAGGAGAGGGGCTGGTGCTGTGGCGTAGCAGGTAAAGCTGCCGTCTGCTGTGCCGGCATCCCATATGGGCACTGGTTCAAGTCCCGGCTGTTCCACTTCCAATCCAGCTCTCTGCTGTGGCCTACGAAAGCAGTAGAAGGCGGCCCTAGTCCTTGGGCCCCTGCACCCACATGGGAGACATGAAAGAAGCTCCTGGCTCCCGGCTTCAGATCAGCACAGCTCTGGCCGTTGCAGCCAACTGGGGAGTGAACCAGCAGATAGAAGACCTCTCTCTCTCTCTCTCTCTCTCTCTCTCTCTCTCTCCTTCTCTGTCTGTGTAACTCCAACTTCCAAATAAATAAATTAATTTTTAAAAAGAGTGAAGAAGGTTCTGCGACATCCCCGTGAGCAGCACTGACTCCCCCACCCCCGGTCAGCCTGTGTCAGACATCAGTGCAAGAAGGCTGGGGGACAAAGGCTGGGAGACAAGCGGAACCAGCCTGAACAGGAGTTATACCACGGAGCAGGACTCCAGCCAAACAGATCACACATCTGGGACCAGGCTGGGGGGCTGCAATCCAGGAAGAACAGCCTGTTGGGGGTTTCCTCATGGTGGAAGGGCCTGGAATACCTCGTCCTAGCACAGATCCCAACTCAGAGCATGCAGAAAGAAAACATAACGGATGGAGGGCAGAGCCGTAAGATGGTGGAGGTGGCACTGGACACGGAGAACCATAAATGATGACCTTGGCTGAGAGGAGTAGCTTGGCACAGGCAGGAAACGTGGAGGCCACCATGGTCCCAGGCTTTGCATTTGGATCCAGTCCCTGGCAGGCAGGTTCAAGGGCAAGGTGAAGGCCTGGCACCTATTCAACACTTATTGCTAAGTTCATCTGCGCCAGGCCACGTGCCCGGCATTGAGGACACAGAAATGGATGAGGGTCTATAAGGCACAGCAGGGGCAGTGGACGGGGGTTCACCTTCGGTCAGGCACTGACTGATCAACAAGGCTATTGATTAGCATTGGCTGAAGAATGGGAGGAGCTGGTGAGTGACACAGCCTCGTAGAGCTGAGGGAGACCGAAGCAGCTGGGTTCCTGCTCTGGAGATGAAGCCAGAGCAGCGAGGTGCAGCCGTGACTACCCAAGTGAGGGAGGCGGGTCCAATTAACGCGGCCACTGCAGGAGTTTAATAAGCACGGGGACATTTACAGAAGCGGCTCCCAGTTGGCGAATGTGGTCTTGTTTCTGAGCTTTGAAATGTTTGATGTGGAACATTTGACACCGCTCCAGGTTCCCAGCCAGCTCTGCAGAGGGCCCCGCATTCCGGGAAGCACCCTTTGAAGGAGCCAGGGCTGTCAACGGAGTTGTACTAATTAGGCGACAGGAGTGGCCTCACATGCCTGTCTTCATTTGCAATTCAGTGTGTCTTTAATGTGCCAGAGAGAGAGAAAGAGAAAGAGAAAGAGGAAAAGAGAGAGAGAAACCCTCTGTAAAATTATGCCTAGGTTGGTAAGAAAGACTAAATTGACTACCATTCATAAAGCACTAAAGCACCAGATGGTCGCTAAATATTTTACACATGTGACCTAGGCAGGTAGTACATTTTCACTTCAATCTGAGAGATAAGGGGGCACTCACTCAATGGCCGCACATGGCCGGTAAGGAGCAGAGACTGGACTTCTCAGCGGGTTTATACCATTGATCCTCAACCAAGGAACCTTTGCCCTCCAGGAGACATCTGCCAATGTCTGGAGACATTTTTGGTTGCGCCGATAAATAAATGCTAGAAAATAAAAAATATTTCCTCTCTTTGGTGAGGACAAGTAGGACAGAGCACACGTTGGCTGTGTGCATGTAAGAGTGGCCCTGGGGCCAGGGCAGTGCACACCCCTCAGTGCCAAGGAGCAGAATCCTAGTCCTGGTGCATATTTGAACCTCAGGATCCAGCTATGCCTAAGGCCTTGCCTTTGCATTCATGGAAGAGTCTAAGAAATATATGTATTTTTTTTCTGATGAAGTTACTTGCAAATGAGTTTCTGTTTCATGGAAGCAAATTAGCTCTGAGAAGTAGGCAATGCGTTTGTCTTAGAGATGAAGGTAGATGGGCACTAGCGTTCTTCTTGCTTGCTTTGTCTAGTGTATTTCTGTCTTTTTATTGAAGTGTACCACATCTGCACATCTGCATTGGGGAGGAGGAGGGGGCGAAAAAGGAGGAGGAAGGGGAAGGGGAGAGAGAGCATGAGAGAGAAATCATCCATGGGCACTCAATCAGCTCCCGCAAGTTGAGCACGTCTGTGCACCCAGCACCCAGGTGAACACAGAGCAATCCCCCCGCCAGTACCCTCTTTACTCTGCTTCAGCCTCTGCCCCGACTAGGGTACCCGTCATTCGCACTTCTGCATCACAGGTTAGTTGTGCCTGTTGTTGGTCGTTTGGTTGACGGGTTCTGATTACATGGTTCACAAGTCTGCAGTCTGGCCAGGGTAGGGGCAGCTTGTGGTTTCTCCGCTCAGTCTCAGGGGAGCATGTGAGGGTTGGGGTCACTCAGACCATGCCCAGGGCATCCCTGACGTCTCGCTAGTGGTCTCCCCAGCCTAGCCTCTTCAGGGCAGTCACACTCCTTCCACGGAAGCTTGGGGCTCCAAAACTGTGTACCGCATAAGAGAGTCATGGAAAATAATATTTTTTGATGCAAAAGAAAACCAAATTACAATCACATGAACAGTCTAAAAAATTCCATAAAAATGCAGATGATGAAAAAAATAGGTATTTCAGTATGTTTTGAACCAAAATAAGCTCATCTTTTCATTCCATTTTCCATGAAGTGTCCCTTGTTAAGATCCAGTCTCCGGTCAGTGTTGTGGTTCAGTGGGTTAAGCTGCCACCTGCAATGCTGGCATTCCGTATTCGGGCAGGCTCAAGTCCCAGCAGCTCCGCTTCCAATCCAGTTTCCTGCTAATGGCCTGGGAAAGCAGCAGGCGATGGCCAACGCATTTGGGCCCCTGACACCTATGGAGGAGACCCAGAAATGGTCCTGGCTTCTGGCTTCAACTTGGATCTGATGGGCATACACTAAGGGTTCATGTGTTAAGAGCTTATCCACAGGGTGGCGCTGCAAGGAGGTGATAGAACCAGCCTGATCCCACCCCAGCCACTGTGGCTTCCTGTCTCAGCAGATCTCCCCTGTGACAGGTGATCCCAGGCAAGGATGTGAAGTAGCCACACAGGGCCCTTCACAAGAACCCTGGCCTTGCTGCTTGGACTGGGAGCTGAGGAAGCCTCTTGTCTTTACAAAGTACTCAGGCTCAAGCCAATGGACTAAGACTTCTCCATCGTAGTCACAGACTTCCAGGGCTCAGGGAGACCAGCCAGGAGCCCAGCTGTCACGGAGAAGGCTCAGCCTCATGGAGCAAGCAGGAAGTCATTCTCTGCCTGACCTTGACATCTGTGGAACTGGAATCGGAGGGGGCCCTGTGCTTTTCACTGCTGCCTTCTCCCACGCAGTATTTCGTAGGTCTGCTGGTGTTGTTGTGGGCATTTGCAACACTCTCCATCTCTTTGCTGTGCTGTGACTCTACTAGCCATGCTTAGTCTCTGTCCAGTGCTGGACACTGGGGCCCTTTGGCAAAATGCTGCTGTGAATATCCCCATGCATGTCCTCCAGTGCTCACCGCTGTGACAGTGCCAGGCCATGAGACACACACACACGTGTGTGCCACCATGGCTGCCGTGCAGGTGCCTGCACCTTGCAGCCGTGCCACACAGTCAGGGCCATCCCTGCTTCTTACCAACACTTGGCATTTCCGGTCTGGTTTCTCTTGACCCCTCTGGCAGGTGCAACAGTGCTGTACAAGCCAGTCTGCCTCACCTGAAACCATGCCCTGCATTTTGTAGCTGCTTCTTTAAAGTTAGCAAACACAAGAATGAGTGCATGACGGGGACCTGAGCATCTGGACTGCTGCAAGAACTCTCAGTGTGACCTTCTAGAACCCAATCTCCTCTTTCCAGATGAAGCAAAGGGAAGGGAAGCCGGAGCGATCACAGATCGATTGGTTTCCCTTATTGGGATAATACGATGACGCATTTATCAACATCTTTTCTATCCCCAGTAATTACTTTTTTTTTTTTTTCGCCTCTGCCTGTCATTCTTTTAAACTCAGATCAGGAGGCGTGAATAGCCTCAGGGAAGGGTTTTAGAGTGGGGGGGGGGGAACAAACAGATACAAGTGATTTCAGAATAGCAAGTGCCAGAACCCAAAAGCTTTAAGACTAAAAGATTCATAGAATCTCTTTTGGCCCCGGTCCTCTAAGAGCAGTGGAAATTTCCAGGACTGCGGAGGTCAGCCCAAGAGGAAACACTGGGGAAGATCCCAACCCCCCATCCAAGGGATCGAGAAAGTGGTTGGTAGGATAATGACTCCCTACCCACCCCAAGGCACCTATGTTCTAGTTCCTGCAACCTGAAGAGCAGAGTTAGAGAGAGCGAGTGAGAGAGAGCGAGCCAGCTCTTCCATCTGCTGCTTCACTCTCCAAATGGCTGCAATGGCTGGGGCTGTGCCAGGCTGAATCCAGGAGCCTGGAACTCTATCCAGGTTTCCCACAAAGGTTATAGGGACCCAAGTATTTGGGGCCATCTGCTGCTGCTTTCCCAAGTACATTGGCAGGAAGCTGGGGCAGAAGCGGAGCAGCCAGGATTCAAATCAGTGCTCACAGGAGACGCTGGTGCAGGCAGTGGCTTACTCCACTGTGCCGCAGTGCAGGCCCCTACCAGAGTCCTTATAAGAAAGGCACAACAGGGTAGGAGGCTAACGAAGGAAGCAGGAAGCAGAACAATGCTATCGCTGGTACTGAAGGAGGCAGGTGCTTTCTCCCTGCTAAATGAAAACAGAAGTAAGGAGGAAACAACTCTTCCCCTAAAGTCTTTAGAAAGCTGCTGTCTAGCTCCACTGGAATCGTATTGGATTTCTCACCTCCAGAAGCATCAGATGGTAAAATAGTCTCGTTTCAAGCCACTACATTGGGAATATGTTGATGTAGCCACAACAGGAAACTAGGTAGAAGGAGGGAGAGATGGAGGAGAGGGAGAGAAGGCAGGACATGAAGGGTTCGCTCCTGAAGGAAGAAGTCAGCATCTGGACTGCCCAACCACCTGCGGAGGGCGGGCTGTCCAGGGCCGGGTCACTGCCCCCAAATTTCCAGCCTCCACGGGTGAGGGCCTTTCTGGGAACCCTGGCGTCACATCGGAACCTGGCAGACTTGGCAGGGACCAACAACCTACTGACCACCCAACAGGATTGGCGTCTGTCAGCTCCGTTATTTTAATATGCTTTGTTAACCCTATGGCTCTGTCTGGACGACCACCTGTCAATGGGCTTAGGGGGCGGGATCATAGGCTTCATCTCTAAGCATGAGACAGAGGCTGGCCCGATGATGGCCCACCCGATGGGGCAGGCATTGAAGAGGACCCTCCACCCTACCTGAGTGTGCACAGGGAAAAAAAAATACAGCCCCCTCAATAAGTTGCCCATGCTGGAACCACAATGAACAACCACGTTTCTACAATGGAGCGAATACATGGACCCAAAAGAGCTGGTGTCAGCCGTTGCTCCTGTTCTCAAGACAGAAGCTGCCACTGCACACTCTCAGCAGCCAAACAGTAGCAGAGGAACAGACGGGCAGCTGGCCTGGTTGCTGGAACATGTGCAGCCCCACCCCTCCATCACACGGATGGAACAGCTGAGTCTCCCAGCGAAGTCTGCTCTCTGCACGAGAGCTGGGCAGACGGGCACCAGAACCCGGCCGCCTGGTTTCGGCTGGAGATGCGTTCCCACCGCCCCGTGCTGCCCCACGACATATTTTCAACTCAGACACTTATATTTTTGCTGGCATTGTTGTTCCCAGACTACAAGCAATGTAATATGGTTGTAAATCTCAGAGGCATGGGCCAGCGTCACTTGGGAGCTTCGTTTTTGTTGTTGTTGTTGTTGTTGTTTTCATCTAACTGGTTTTAGCTGGCCCACAGCATTTTAATGTGTATTTCACCTTTATTTGATTTCATGGACAATTGGTTCTTTTGCAAAGCAAAAGAAAATTTATAAAAAAAAAAGGACTGTTTTCCTCTTCTTCCTAGCAGGGATGCTTCCCAGGGAAAGGAAACCCATTAGAATGTGGGAGTCCCACCTGGGGAGGCCAATTCTGCATCCCCAAGGAGATTAACATGCCTGTCCATCCTCCGGGCTCTCCCCAGAAACACCTGTATCTCCTGCAGTGAGCACCGAGAAAACTTGCACAACTCCTGGGAGGGACCGGTGGGTCCCTGCCACCTGCCCTGTGTGGGGGAAGAACAGCCAACCCACTGCCGCTGAGCTGGGGCTCCTTGAGGTTACAGGAAAACAGGAATGCACAGGAAACAGGCTCACAGATGGAGCAGGAACAGTGTGGGAGAGGCAAAGCAAATCCACGTCCTCGTTCCCTCCCGTGGACATGAACGTGGGGGATGGAGCAGGAATGGGATGGGAGAGACATGAGTGCGGTGGGTACCCCCTCAGCACAGCTCTGGAGTCTGTGAGGATCCTCCTTCAGAACACTTCAAAGGCAAGCACTTTCCCCACCCGCAGACTTAAGTGTGGGGAAGAATAACAACCCCCGCTGGGGCCGGCCCTGTGGCATAGCGGGAAAAGCCACCGCCTGCAGTGCCGGCATCTCCTACGGGCACCTGTGTGAGTCCCAGCTGCTCCTCTTCCAATTCAGCTCTCTGCTATGGCCTGGGAAAGCAGCAGAAGATAGCCAAAGTCCTTGGGCCCCTGCACCCACGTGGGAGACCCGGAAGAGGCTCCTGGCTCCTCAGCTCAGGCCGTTGCAGCCATTTGGGAAGTGACCCAGCAGATGGAAGACCTCTCTCTCTCTCTCTCTCTCTTTCTCTCTCTCTCTCTCTCTGCCTCTGCCTCTGCCTCTCTGTAACTCTGCCTTTCAAATAAATAAATAAATCTTAAAAAAAAAAAAAAACCAGCAGCTACACCTAATGCCTACCAAGTCTCTCTAGGTTTCAGACATTCTGCTAAGGATCCTTGGGCCTTAGGCCACAAAGCCACTGTGGAACAGCCTTCTGGCAGGTGCATGGTTACCTCCTCCTTACGAAACGTGGAAAGTGAGGCTCAGAGGGCATGGGAGACAGCCAGGGCCGGCGGCGTGAATCAGGCGTGAGGAACCTTTTTAATGGCAAGGGTCGTTTGGGAATTTATAACATCACCTGTGGGCCAGGCCAAATGATCAACTTAAAACAGCCTGTTCTAGATGTATTGAGTTTTGAGTCCCATCTGTGGGTGCCTTGGTAGGGCCGGAACAAAGGATTCCACGGACTTTGTATGTTCCCTGAGTCTGCTCTGTGGATGATCCGGGATCTGAATCCAGGCAGTGTGATGTCAAAGGCCATGATTTTGTATTTTAATGCCCACTCTTTCTTTCCACAACAAGGTGCTGATGTCCTTGTTCCCATTTCAAAGATCTGGAAACTGAGGCTAGGAATATTTAAATCAGGGTCATGTCACCAAAGGGAGTAGGTCCCAGCCGGAGCCTGGACTATTGCTTGGATTTCTAGGAAAAAGACAAGGGACTTCAAAAAGTTCATGGGAAATTCTCTTTGTCTCTCAATTCTGTGACGCCTTGTCTTGTGTCCTGTCTCCACCTGGGCTGCCCAGCTGGTTGGGTGTGAGGTTATGCAGATCTGAAAATGCAGCCAGCAGTCAGGAAGGCAAGGCTACAGGGGGCTTGAAATCAGCACGTCTGAAGCAGCTCTGCCCCACCATCCCATGGCGCCACCTTTCAGAATAACTTAGCTTCCTTGGGTGGGCTTCCCGTCCTCGGCTGTCTGTTGGCACTCACACACCTGCTCTGCTCCCAGCCAATCACGACCGGGGAGGCTGAGCTCCGGGCTGCACCCCCACACACAAACCGGCTCCCAGGGCATCTGGCTTCCAGCAGGAGTGGGCGCCACAGGGAGCCCTGGTGGACACAGGAGGCGCAGGTGGGAGAAGGCGGCTCCCTGACTGTGGTGTCGCTGGGACTGGGCTGCAGGTCGCACACAGCCCCCTCTGCCACCGTCTGCGGGCTGGGATCCGGAGCTGCTCCTGTCTCTGTCTGGATGGAGTGACAGCGCCCACCGTTAACCGCTCCCTGGGGTCTTGCACTCTATTTACCTTGCGGTTTTCTTTCCAGCTGCCTCACTCTTTCGTAAACAGTTCTTTTATTAAACTCTGCTCATATTACCCAAATTGAGTGCTCCATCTGCTTCCTGCTGAGACCCTGACTGATACAGATGGTTTTCTGTCACTTACAACCCATAATCCCAATTATTACGGGGAATAAAATAATTCAAGCACCTACTTCCCGCCGAGCGCCGTGCGGAGCCCTTCACTCCCACACTTACGTGCTGCACTAACCTCCCTGGCTTGTCCTAGACGCCTTCATAATACGACTCTGTTTGCCTCTGCCCCAGTGGGTTTTTGACGAATGACTGTGATTTATTTGAAAGGTGGAGTAACAGACGGGAGCAGGGAGAGAGAGAGTGTGTGCACGCTTTCATTCATTGGGTCACTCCCCAAATGGCCTCAACAGCCAGGGCTGTGACCCCAGGGTTAATGTCAGCCACACTGAATCACGTTTTGGCTTCTGTGCACAAGGAGTTCGTCCTATGTGCAAAATCCCACCTGCACACCATACTGTCTTTCTGGATGCATTTCTTAGCCTTCCTCAAGATGCTATCAAAAGCCACCTCTTCCTTGAAGCCCTCCTGGCTAAGGAGAGGCTGTTTCCCCTTTGAGTTGGCCACGCTCACCCATCAGCCAGAGAACTCAGTGGACTGTGAGTGATTTCTTGTTACCAGGTCTTTCCACAGTGACCTGAGGAAAGTGGGTGCCTCTGGCCTTTCTCGCTATTCCTTGTGTTTAGCAAAGCAGTGGCAAGTATTTGACGCAGGCAGGGAATAGGAGAGGGAGGGAGGGAGAGAGGGGGGGAGGATTGAAATAACTGTTGAATGCTCAGGATTAACACTAAATTTTAGCATTATTTGTGAAAGACTTGGTTTTGGTTAGGTTAGGGTTATGGTTATGATTATGGTTAGGATTTAGGGTTAGAGCTTAGGGTTAAGGTTAAGGTTAGAGGTTAGGGTTAAGGGTTAGGGATTAGGGTTAGGTTAGGGTTAGGGTTATTGTTATAGTTAGGATTTAGGGTTAGAGCTTAAGGTTATAGTTATGATTATGGTTATGGTTAGGATATAGGGTTAGAGGTTAGGTTAGGTTAGGGATAGTGTTAGGTTAGTGTAAGGGTTAGGTTTAGGGTTATGATTATGGTTAGGATTCCAGGTTAGAGTTTAGGGTTATAGTTACGGCTAAGGTTAGGATGATTTAGGGTTAGGGTTGGGGTTAGGGTTAGGGTTAGGGTTAGGTTTAGGGATTAGTGTTAGGTTAGTGTTGGGGTTAGGGTTAGGGTTATGGCTGTGGTTAGGATTTCACCTTAGAGCTTAGAGCTTAGGTTAGAGCAAAGTGGGGTGTAAGGGTTCTGGACAGAAAAGTGGACTTGTGGAGGGTGTAACTGCTCCTACCACCTCAACTGCATTTTATTTCCTGGGTGCCACTCACACACTCAGAGGTGAATCCAATGCACTCCCGGCCACTGCGCAGCTCAGCTGCCCTCCTGGCCCCGTCTAGGATGACAGGGAGGCGCCCCCGTTCACTTCCCAGTGTTTCCCAATCCCGCCCAGCAACAGGGCGGCAGCGGCAAGAGACACCCCCCACACCCCCCGCCCCCCGCCGCCAATCCCAGGCCAAGCCCCTCCTCCCTCCTGTCCGTCAGCCTTGCCCCGCCTCCCCTCCAGGTCACCCAGTGCTACACCACGGATGGACAGCAAGGCTGCCTTTCAACCCAGCCAAGGAGCTGGCAGGCCTTTGATCAACAATTCCCACAGCAGCCCACTTCCCTCTGATAAATGCACCAGGTCAGAGGAGGAACAGATGAACCTTTCAGCGCTCATGGCAGGCGGCAAGCAGGAAAAAGATGGCTCCATCCAGCAGGAAACGAGGATGGGGGTCTGTTTCTCCCAGCTCCCCCGGGGCCATAGCTCAGCTGCAGGGAACCCTGAGCGAGAAGGAGGCTCCTTGCTAAAAAGGCTTGGAGATGTCCTTCGCCAAAGCCACCAGGGCTGTGCGTCTTCTCCATCCCCTCCTTGCCTTTGGATCAAAGGAAGCAAGCGAGGGAGAAAAGGTGACAGACGAAGGTGGGGTTCATACAGATGTTTATGTTTATATAATTTATATACTTAATATATATATGGCAGCTGATGGATTGGGGCTGGGGGAAGAGGGCGGGGACTGTGTGCGCAAAAGAAAATGAAAGCCTGGGAGAGGCGCCCCCTCGCTCCCATAAATTCTCCCCACTGACAAACAGCCCAGGAATGAGGTGATTCGCACGGGGATGGAGCCGATTACATCAGAGATCTTACAGCCCCACAGGCAAGGAAGAGGGGTCCCAGAAATGCTATGGGACAGCTCCTCCAAGCTGAAGGGGTCGTGCCGGGATGCCCATGGGGGCGTGAGGGCCAGGTGCCAGTGACCACCCAGGCAAGCTGAGGCCCCTGGGAGACCCGGGAGCAGCATGTGGAAACCACAGTGAAATGCTAGTCGTCGAATGAGTTGATTGACTCCTTCGTTTGGCGAACATTTCAGAGGTGGGTGGTTAGCCTAGCAGTTAACAAAACATGTCAATTTTGCTTTTTTGTTGTGTTTTTTAAAGTTTTATTTTACTTATTTGAAAGGCGGCATTACAGAAAGACAGAGAAAGATCTTCCATTCTCTGATTCACTCTCCCCAAATGGTCGTAACAGATGGGGCTGGACCAGGCCAGAGCTAGGTGTCAGGAGCTTCATTTGGGTCTCCCACGTGGGTGGCAGGGGCCCAAGCACTGCTTTCCTAGGTGCGTTAGCAGGGAGCTGGGTGGGAAGTGGAGCAGTTGGGGCATGAACGGGCTCCTGTGTGAGCTGGCAGCATCGCAGACAGAAGCTCCACCTGCTACACGACAATGCTGGCCCCGGAGTGCTTGGGTTTCGGGCCCAGGTTCTGTTCCTGACTCCAGATTCCTGCTAATGTGCCCCTTAAGAGGCAGTACATATGGATCGGTGAGTTAGGTTCTTGCTACCCACGGACAAGTTCTGGATTGAGTTCTCAGCTTCCAGCTTCAAACTCAGCCCCAGCCCAGCCACCGCAAACATCCCAGAGTAAACCAGCAGATGCAAGTCCACTCTCTGTCTCTCTAGTTAACACATTAATTAATTTTAAAAATGGAACTGGGGGCCAGCGCTGTGGCTTACTTGGTTAATCCTCCACCTGCAGTGCCGGCATCCCATGTGGGTGCCGGGTTCTAGTCCCAGTTGCTCCTCTTCCAGTCCAGCTCTCTGCTGTGGCCCGGGAGGGCAGTGGAAGATGGCCCAAGTGCTTGGGCCCCTGCACCCACATGGGAGACCTAGAAAAAGCTCCTGGCTCCTGGCTTCGGATCGGAGTAGCTCCAGCCGTGGCAGCCATTTGGGGAGTGAACCAACGGAAGGAAGACCTTTCTCTCTGTCTCTCTCTCTCACTGTCTATAACTCTACCTGTTAAATAAATAAATTAAAAAAAATAGAACTCAGCAGAGAGGAAGCACAGTCATATTTGGACTCTGTCTTCAAGTTGCTTAAATAATCGTACTTGGGGCAGTGGCTGGCTGCTATTGGCCAGGGACCAAGGTTTCCGTGCATTGCACCATTTTATTCTGGTAACATCCATAGTCCATAGTCTCTTTTCATGGCTAGGGAAATCGACATTTAAGACATGAAGGGATTTTCCCAATAACACACAGCTGATGAGTGACAGCCCCGCAGCAGCCACAGGTGACAGGACCCCAAAGCCTGGCTTGGTTTCTAACTACTCGGGAATATCATTTCTCACCTGTTACATGGTTGGAAGAGAAGCATCCCAGGCTGTGGTGGTGAATGATTGTATCTGGCCGGAGAAGGCAGGGGAGCTTCCTGGAGGAGGTGACAGAGAACTTCTTGAAGTGGGGCTGGATTGGAACAGATGAAGGAGGGGGCGATCGTGCCGAGTGTGGGAATATCACAGGGATTGTCACTGTCAGTCCGATCCCCTCCGGGACGTGGCGGTCAGGTTCTTCTAACGCGTCAATCAAGCATCATTTCTGGGTGAGAGTGTGAGGGAGTGTGGCCATGACATGAGTGTTGGAAAACCAGCAGACTGGCCAAGTGCATTGCTTTCACCTGCGTAAGGGGCATTGTCCCATCCCCTGAGGGCCCGAACAGAGCAAAGAGGAGGGAGGAGGAGGGAACAGCGCCCCCTTGCTCCCTGCACCGGCTGAACAGGACATCTGTCTTCTCTCGCCCTGGCGCCTAGACTGCCGGCTCCCGGTTCTCCAGCCTTCAGAATCACGCCAGATTCCCATCTCTGGCTTTCCTTGGAGCCAACTGTATACAATAAAGCAAAGAAAGAACTAGGCCTTTGGGCATGGAGGCAGCCCCCTCCATTGGTGGGGGGACGGGGAAGGAAATGGATATCTCAGGGGAAGCGGGGGTCTCGGAGGAATTAGGGCAACATGGACGGGCAAGCGCTCGGCACGGTGGTGAAGATGACACCTGCAGCGATCGCATCCCTTATTGGAGCCCCTGGCTTGGAGACCCTGTTCTGCTTCTGCTGACCCCAGCTGTTAACGACCTCCCTGTTCTGGGAGGCAGCAGGTGATTGCCCAAGCACATGGGTCCCCGCCACCCACACAGGACACCAGTATTGAGTTTTGGGCTCCCAGCTTCAAGATGCTTCCGGCCTGGCTATTGTGAGGCTTGACAGTGGACGAAAGATCTCTGTGTATCTGTGTGTCCCCGTGTGTATGCCTTTGAAATAATTAAAAATAAGGTTTTTTTTTTTTTTTCAAATGAGCTCATTAGTAACCTTAAGTCCACATTCGACCTCAATACCCTTTGCTGTGTGATACAACGCATTCACCGTGTCCAGGGATTTGGAGGGTTGTATGAGGCTGCTTCAAAAAGTTCTTGGAAAATGGAATTAAAAGATTATTTTGGTACAAAAAAACTTTGGAATCCATACATACACTTTTTATAATCTGCATTTTGCATGAAGTTTTGAAAGACTATTTGTAGACACGATATCAAATATTTTTGCACCCCTCAAAACACACAAAACTTGCCTTTTTTATTCCTTTTTCTGCAAACTTTCTCAAGTGCTTTGCAGATACATTTGGGGGTCCTTTATTCGGCCTATTTCTTCCCCCAACTCACCAAAATGGACAAATTGCTTCTTCTGCTCCTGGCCATTCCCCGGGGGCAATGATGGGTGAAACACGGGTGGGGGAACCTTTTCCAGATCTCAGGGTTCGTGACCTTGACGTTCCAAAGTAGAAGGAGCTGGCTCATTGGAGGGCAGCTACCCCAGGAACATGCTCACCAGCGGCGAAACTCAGAGCAAAAGACCTGAAGTCCCTAAACTCGTATTTACTTCCTCATCTGCAAAGTGAGGACAGCACCAGCCCGGTGGGATGGGTGAGATGTGAACAAAACAGGTAAGTGTATGGATCAGCAGGAGCCCAGAGCAAGCTTTCTCTCTGGAGCTCCCCCCGCCCAGCCGCCACCCCGTCTTGCCTGTTCTAAGCTCTCCACACATCACATTTTCCAGCCATTCTTTTTCATAAGACGCTGGGAGCAAAATAATCATTTCTGCCTTTAGTTCCAGAACATTCATTGCCTTGTGTACTCCATGCGATTTTCCAAATCACAAGCTAATTAAATACTCCAGCAAAGGGCTAAAAGTAGATTAAACAACCATGTGGGCATCTATTGGTTAGAGCAATTCCTTGATTCTTCAGGCAGTGTATCAACAGCATTAAATAATCTCTTAATAAAATTTCCTCGTTGTGATACCACGTCCCTTCCTTGTTTGCTGTTTCTGAAAATGTGATTGCAAAGGCAATAAACATTCTTTCTAAATGGCTATCGATAAATGCCAAATAGGAAGGAAGGGACAAAGAACGAGGGAGACCTCTGCAGTACGCTGTTTTGTGGCTGTTGGATTCCATTACAGTCTGAAAAAATGCAAACTAACCTAGACAGCACTAAATCAGGATGTGCGGATGTTTGGATGATTTTTGTTTATTTGTTTCATTTTGAAGAGGATCTGGCTGTTCGATTGAAAAAACATTTACTCAGTGTCTCATTATAATAGCTAACATTTGGGGACGGCTCTGTGGCTTAGCCGGTAAAGCCACTGCCTGCAGCAGTGCCGGCATATCATATGGGAGCCGGTTCGAGTCTAGGCTGCTCTACTTCCAATCCAGCTCTCTGCTATGGCCTGGGAAAGCAGTAGAAGCACCCACATGGGAGACCTGGAGGAAGTTCCGGGCTCTTGGCTTCGGATTTGTACAGCTCTGGCCATTGCAGCCATCTGGGGAGTGAACCAGTGGATGGAAGACCTCTCTCTCTGCCTCTCCTTCTCTCTGTGTAACTCTGACTTTCAGATAAATAATATTTTAAAAAAATAGGTAATATTTGTGGAGTGGGTTCTCGATAGCAGGCACTGATGAGGGGTCCTGTACAGTCCTCCAACGACCACATTACGTGGGTCTTAGCACTATGGCGTCCGTAGATGCAGGACTGAGGCTTGGAGAAGCAAAGAAGCACACGCATGCTCACGCACGTGGTCACTGGCAGCCTGGCAGTGTGAGGATTGAAGCCAGGTCTGTCTGGTTCTGGAGCTGTGTCCCTTACCACCACACAGTGCCACCTGCTCCACGCCCACTCCGTGCTGCTGTGGGATGTCTCAAAGCTCATCACAAGCAGTGGAGGTCCTTGCCCCCAGAAAAAGCTGCAAGGCCGGCGCCGCGGCTCACTAGGCTAATCTTCTGCCTGGGGCGCCGGCACACCGGCGTCCCGGTCGGGGCGCCAGATTCTGTCCCGGTTGCCCCTCTTCCAGGCCAGCTCTCTTCTGTGGCCCGGGAGTGCAGTGGAGGATGGCCCAAGTGCTTGGGCCCTGCACCCCATGGGAGACCAGGAGAAGCACCTGGCTCCTGCCTTTGGATCAGCGTGGTGCGCCGGCCGCAGCGGCCATTGGAGGGTGAACCAACAGAAAAAGGAAGACCTTTCTCTCTGTCTCTCTCTCTCACTGTCCACTCTGCCTGTCAAAAAAAAAAAAAAAAAAAAAAAAAGCTGAAACCATGGAGGGCTGATATTGAGATTTGCACTTCAAAAATATGGTGTTAATATATTAAGGAGCTGCATGGTCCCAGATTTTAAAAACATAGAAGGAGATAAAGTGAAGAATTAAGTCATTCTTCAACTGCAGCTTCCAATGAGTTTCACCCCCGTTAAGTGGTCATACTTTTCTCCCCTTATCTTTTGTAAAACAACGAACCCACTCCTGGGAGCATTTAGCTTAGCACTTAAGATGCCTGCAACCCACATGCAAATGCCTGGGTTTGATCCCCCACCCCTTACTCCAGCTTCCTGCCAGTGCAGACCCTGAGTGGCAGCAGCAACAGGTTCCTGTCACCCGTGGGGGGAAGCTGCTTTGTGCTCTTAGCTCCTGGCTCCAGCTTCAGCCCAGACCCAGCTGTTGTGGAGAGTGAACCAGTGGATGGGAGGTCACCTGTCTACCTCTCTCTCTTTCTCTGTTTCTCTGCCTCTCAAATAAATCTTTAAAAATAAAGCAATAAGCACTTTCAAAGCAAATGGAGCAGATAAACGAGGTGGAAGAGGGTGTTTAATCTCTTGCCTTCATCACGCTATGGCCATGCTGAGTAGAAAAAGACCACATCTAAAGCCAGCAGCTGACCCGCTTGGTCAAACCAAAAGAGCACAGACAAAGAAAGCCTCAAACCCAAGCCCCATGGGAAAGAGGGGAGATGTGCAGACCAGTGAGGAGTAACCTCTATCATAAGCTATTCCTAATCCAAGCTTCTAGTCACTTCATTGCTCCTACCACAGGAGGCCTGCAGAAGAAGTTACCCTATTCCTGCTTGTAGCTTTCTCTTCCACTAAATCCTACTTTGGCTGCAGGTGGTTTCTCTGAGAGTGAGAAGGATATTGCGAGCATGTGCCCCTTCTGTCCACTTTCTCGGGGGCAGGGTTTAGTCTCGGGACCCCAGCTCCCTATAAGGAAGGCTGGACAGTGGAATCCAGCTGCGAGCCCAGCAGGGAACAAGAACAGAGTGAACACCAACCTGTCTCTGCTAATTCGTGGATAGCGTTCTGGGACAAATTCTGTGAGTGCGAAAAGATGAAACATGGGAGTCAAGTCTATGGGTAAGGTTGCAGCCACGTGAAAACACAAGATCTTCCGGAACCCTGAATCAAGAGCTGGACCCGGCGTGGGCATTGAGGTTGAGAGACTGGGGAGCTTCCTCCAGGATAACTCTCGTCCCACTGATGTTCCTGGAGCCCAGAATACCACAGTGACAGGCATTCTTCAGTGTCTGGATTGAGAGCCCCCGAAAGGTCAAAATTCCCCTAAAAACATTAAGAAGGGGAGGGTTATGCCACCACCTGCAACTCCAGCATTCCACATGAGCGCTGGTTCCAGTCCTGGCTGCTCCACTTCTGATCCAGCTCCCTGCTAACATGCCTGGGAAAGCAGTGGAAGATAGTCCTTGGCACCCATGTGGGAGACCTGGCTGGATTTCCAGGCTCCAGGCTTCAGCCTGAGCCAGCGCCAGTCTTGGTGGCCGTTTAGGGAGTGATTCAGTGGATGGACAATTTCACTCTCTCTGTCTGTCCTTCTCTCTGTAACTCTGTCTTTCAAATAAATAAATATTCATTTATTTACAAAACACCAGGGAAGTTTTTTTGTATGCAAAAAAACAAACAAAAAAGCCCAAGGAAAAGCCTTAGGATGAATGAATGGATGGGTAGATGGATAAATATCAATTACACATACATGAGGTTATTTCCTAAAGTTCATATAAAATGAAATTAAGAGATGATTTTGGTGCAAAAGAAATTTGAAATCCATGTATTTTTCATAATACACATTTCCATGAACACACACATACTCTAATATGATTATTAAAACATGTATTCTGATAGTAGTATTATTTAATCTGATTTTTTAAACTGGGTGTTCTAAGGGACCAATACTGCACAGTGTACTTGAGTTAGATTCTCAAGACAGACAAGGCTGGGTCACCTCTTGCTTTAGTCACTAACTGTGCTACCTTGGGCGAGTTTCTTGCCCTTTCTGTGTCTGTTAAGTACCTGTAGAATAACTTCACAGCCTCTGTGAGCCAATTCTACAGATATTTTACTGATTCTGTCCTTGGCCCTGCATAGGCAATTCTTCACCCGATAGCTGCAGTAATGTCTGTTCTTAATGTGAGCCTAACCATGGTAGTCCCTAGGATAGCACCTAGCTCAATAACCTCTGTGCTTGTTCAACAGCAGTGGACCATGCTACAAGCACTTTGGAAAACAGCTTGGAAATATGTTGGAAATCAAGCCCACACTTACCATACAGCCTGATAAGTCCACCCCTGGGTGTTGACATTAAAGAAATGAAAACATGTGTTCATACATGGTGGTTCGTAGTCACATTACATGTAATGGCCCCCAATGCAACTATCTATCAGTAGATGAGCAGAAAAGCAAATGATGGTGTATCCATGCAGCGAAGCATGATTAGGTTTCCGGGTGAGGTACATCACACGGAAGCATGATGCTAAGTGTCAGCGGCCATATTGAGAAGTCTACTTCCTGTCTGATTCCCTTTATCTGAAGGTCTAGGAAATGCAAACTGCTCTGTGAGAACAGCAGGTGGGTCCTTGGCGGCCTGGGGCAGAGTGGGCCTTGACTACAAAGTGGAGCCAAGGAGGCCTTGGGGTGATGGAAATATCCTCACTCTGGACTTGTGTGGTCGTCACAGAGGGGCATCCCTTTGTCCGAGCCCATTGAGCTGAACTCTTACCGGGGATTATTTTTTTTTAAGATTTATTTTTTTATTTATTTGAAAGACAGAGTTACAGAGAGAGGTAGAGACATAGAGAGAGGTCTTCCAACCGCTGGCTCACTCCCCAGAGGGCCGCAATAACTGGAGCTGCGCTGATCTGAAGCCAGGAGCCAGGAGCTTCTTCTGGGTCTCCCACACGGGTGCAGGGACACAAGCACTTGAGCCATCTTCCACTGCTTTCTCAAGCCACAGCAGAGAGCTGGATCAGAAGAGGAGCAGCCAGGACAGAATCTGGCGCCCTGACAGGGACTAGAACCCTGGGTGCCGGCGCCGGAGGTGGAGGATTAGCCAAGTGAGCCGCAGCGCCAGCCAGAAAGTGACTTTTGAACGAAGACCCAAGTGTGGCTGTCTGAGTGAGGCATTCTGGGAAGAGGAAACAGCACAGGCAAAGGCCTTGAGTTTGGCACTTGCCTGCGGTGTCTGGCCACACAATAAGGCCAGTGCAGCTGGGAAAAAAACAAAACCCAAGGCTGCTCCCACCCCACTCATCTTCCGTATGGCTACCTCTGGTGCCTTTTCATTACCAGATTGTCAATGCCTTGAACCTGGAGCCTCACTTAACTGTTTGCATCCCCTGTCTCTTCCACAGGACTGCAAAGTTCCGCCAGGGACGAACCAGGTCCATTTGAGTCAACCGGGGAGACCTGCCCCAGCGCGGCAGCGTGTACTGAGAGTGGGAGTCCTTTAGCAGAAGCCTGAGAAACCGCGAGGAGGACAGAGGCACTGAGCTGGCCCTGGACAGGGCAGTGCTAGCTTCAAGGTTACACTGGGGGACGCTGGAGGCAGGACCGCCTTGACTTTCTCCAGAGGTGGTGGTGGGCGCAGGTGCCTGTGTGGTGCTGGTGGGGGAGGGGCCGGAGAGGGGGAGGGGCTAGGACCCAGAAGCAGCAGGGGAAGCTGCTGGGTTTGCTTCCCGGGGTCTGAAGGGGACAACAAAGCCCCCGCCCCCATCTCAGAAGCCAGACTTGTGGATGTCCCCATGCACTGGATCTTGGTTACACATGATGTCTAGGAAGCGGCCTAAAGTAACTGACTCATCTTGGATGTATTTTCAGGAGGACAAATGCTGACCTACTCCTGACAGCACCCTTCTACCTTTTTTTTTTTTTTTTTTTTTTTTGACAGGCAGAGTGGATAGTGAGAGAGACAGAAAGGTCTTCCTTGTCTTCCTTTGCCGTTGGTTCACCCTCCAATGGCCGCTGTGGCCGTTGCGCTGCGGCCGGCACACCTTGCTGATCCGATGGCAGGAGCCAGGTACTTCTGGTCTCCCATGGGGTTCAGGGCCCAAGCACTTGGGCCATCCTCCACTGCACTCCCTGGCCACAGCAGAGAGCTGGCCTGGAAGAGGGGCAACCGGGACAGAATCCGGCACCCCGACAGGGACTAGAACCCGGTGTGCCGGCGCCACAAGGCGGAGGATTAGCCTAGTGAGCCGCGGCGCCGGCCACCTTTCTTTCTTAATGGAAGATTATTTTTCCTGAGGCCGGTGCTGTGCTGTGGCGTAGTAGGTAAAGCCACAGCCTGTAGCACCTGTATCCCATATGGACGCCAGTTCCTGTCCTGGCTGCTCCACTTCCGGTCCAGCTCGCTGCTGGTAACCTGACAAGGCAGCCACAGATGGCCCAAATGCTTGCTTGGGCCCCTGTTACCCATGCAAGAGACCTGAAAGAAGCTCCTGGTTCCTGGCGTCAGCCTGGCCGAGCCTTGGCCTTTCCAGCCATTTGGGGAGTGAACCAGCAGAAGGAAGATATCTCTCTGTCTCTGTCTCTCTCTCTCTGTAACTCTGACTTTCAAAATTAATCAGTTTTTTTCAAAATAATAAGTACAAAATATTTATACAAAATATTTTTACAAAATACAATATATTTTAAAATAAATACATTTGGTTTCCTGATGACCAACAAGTAGCCATTTGCTACAATAACACACACACAGATGACAGACACAGGCACACATACAAAAGCACACACACACACACACACAGATACCATCCACAATTCACCACATAAAAGATAACCAGGACCTATACTTTGTTGTATTCCATGTTAGCCTTCGTTCTACAAAAATACACCCATTTTTAAGGAATAAAACATCTTACTAGAAATGCTATTTGCAACAAATTTAGTAACTGGGCGCCGATCCTACTCCCGGCTGCTCCTCTTCCGATCCAGCTCTCTGCTATGGCCTGGGAAAGCAGTGGAGGATGGCCCAAGTCCCTGGGATCCTGCACCCGAGTGGGAGACCTAGAAGAAGCTCCTGGCTCCTGGCTTTGGATCAGCTCAGCTCTGGCCGTTGCAGCCATCTGGGGAGTGAACCATCAGATGGAAGACTTTTCTGTCTGCCTCTCCTCCCTCTGTGTAACTTTGATTTTCAAATAAATAAATAAATCTTTAAAAATATAGTAACTGGAAATTATTTCTCTTGTCACTGAATACTCTTCTAAAACTCAAATTTTAATGCTATTAAAGGAAGATATTGCAAATTAATCCAAATGATGCCTGTCCTTGAGCATTTGATTTGTTGTACTTACATAAAACTCCAAGGGAAATCTCCTTGCATATCTCCTCCCCCACATTCTTCTCCCTCCCCTCCCCCTCCCCTCCCCCCTCCCTTCCCCTCCCCTCCCCTCCCTTCCCTTTCCTTCCCTTCCTTTCCCTTCTCTTCTCCTTCTTCTTGTTCTACCTACTACTATTATTATTGTATAAAAGGCAGACAGAGACAGAGACAGAGACAGACAGAGATCTCCCATCTGCAAATGGCCAGGGCTGGGCCAGGCCAAATCCCAGAGCCCAGAACTCAATCTGGGTCCCCACTCGGTGACAGGGGGCCGAGTGTTCTGCTGTTGCCCCTCGGGGTGTGCATCAGCAGGAAGCTGGGTTGAAAGCACAGATGTGGGACTCACACCGGCACTCCCACGTGGGATGCAGGTGCACCAAGCGGCTTCTTAGGTCGCTGTGCCATATGCACTTCTTTTGCCTCCACATCTGTGAACTTCTCACCAGAGGGTGAATTCTGAGAGGTTTGCTGGGTGGAGAGAGAGGGAGAGGCAGCCCCGTGTTGGGTGCTGTCGGAGTCTTGCCTTCCATTTGATCCTTCTGAAATGCTGGGCCCTCCCTCCACCAAAGGTCCCCACGCTTTCCTTTTCTCCAGACCTCTCCCCAGTGTGAGGACAGGCTGAGCAGCCCCTATCCAAAATGCTTTGAACTAGGAAGGTTTCAGATCCGGGTGTTTTTCAGATTCTGGACTATCTGCATTGATGCTAAAAGCATTCTGGATTTCGAAGCATTTCAGATTTTGGACTTTTGGGTTAGGACTCCTCCATCTGTGTTGCCTTTTTGTTTTTTAATTACTTACCCAAGAGCAGATTATTGAAGATTCATCCCTTGCTTGATAACCAACATTGGAAGTTTTATCAATATCACGCAAAAATCAGGAAACAGAAAAGTTAACAGCCAAAGAGGAGACATCGCCCACCCACCTCCTCTGCATCCCAAGTTGACCCGTAGACAACCTCCTAAATCCCCAGGGCTTTATTTCTTTGGATGATTACCTCTGTAACATTATATGATATACAGATACTTCTATTATTAATATGCCATATTTAGAAAATTCTTTTTTGCTGCTTGATGCTAAATGTTATGGTTTATATCACTTATTCCACATCATTTCCCTGCTTGCTGCATTTCATAGATATATTAGTTCTAGTTCTTATCTTAGCTGTTTTTAAAATTAATTTATTTATTTGAAAGGGAGAGAGAAGAGGGAGAAAGAGGAGGGAAAGAGAGAGAAAGAGAAAGAGAGAGAGAGAGGAAGGAAGGGAGGAAGGGAGGAAGGGAGGAAGGGAGGAAGGAAGGAAGGAAGGAAGGAAGGAAGGGAGGGAGGAAGGAGAAAGAAAGAAAGAAAAGAAAGAAAAAAAGAAAGAAAGAAAGAAAGAAAGAAAGAAAGAAAGAAAGAAAGAAAGAAAGAGAGAGAGAGAGAGAAAGATAGAGAGATTTCCCCTCAGATGCTCAGGATAGGGCCAGGCTGAAGCCAAGAGGTGGGACCTCAGACCAGGTTTCCCACGTGGGTGGCAGAGACCCAACCACTTGGGCCATCAGCTGCTTTCTCCTCGAGTGCACAGTAGTGGGAAGCTGGAATCAAGATCAGAGCTTGGGGCCGGCGCCGCGGCTCACTAGGCTAATCCTCCACCTTGCGGCGCCAGCACACCGGGTTCTAGTCCTGGTTAGGGCGCCAGATTCTGTCCCGGTTGCCCCTCTTCCAGGCCAGCTCTCTGCTGTGGCCCGGGAAGGCAGTGGAGGATGGCCCGAGTACTTGGGCCCTGTACCCCATGGGAGACCAGGATAAGTACCTGGCTCCTGCCATCGGATCAGCAAGGTGTGCCAGCCACAGCGCGCCGACCGCGGCAGCCATTGGAGGGTGAACCAATGGCAAGGGAAGACCTTTCTCTCTGTCTCTCTCTCTCACTGTCCATTCTGCCTGTCAAAAAATAAAAATAATAATAATAATAAAAAGATCAGAGCTTGGACTGAAACCCCAGGCATTCTGACATGGAATATGAGCATCCCAAGCTGTGGCTTCCCTGTTGTGCCTAATGCCTGCCTCCATAGGGACTATGTTCCCTTAAACGTTTCTCTATGAAAACCCCAGATTTACAGAAATGTTGTAAAAACAGTCAAGAGAACCTCTGTATAACCTACACCCAGATTCCCCAGCAGCATTCTCATTCTCTCCACACGGTTAGTACAGATGTGGACGTGGACATTTGTACCTGTTATTTGTATCAGCCTCTGAAGCCCTGATGTGAGTAGCAGAACACTACCTTTCAACATCTGTGGCATCTTCGTAGATCCTCCCACACAATCGCAGTATAATCATCGAAATCAAAAAACCCCATTGCGACCACACTCTTATTAATCTACAGACCGCATTCAAATTTCGCCAATTGCCCTCTCCTGTCCTTTATAATACAACCAAGGATAATTGGCTGCCGTTTTAACTTTAAATAATTAATATAGATCACCCTCTCTTGCTTCATCTGCTAGATTCATGTCATCTTTCATATCCCTTAGTAAATGCATGCCTTTCCTCTTGTTAAGTTCCGTGCAGTGCTGGTTAAGTGTATTCCCAGATATTTTAATTTGTTTTTTGCTGCTACTATTGTGAATGGTATCTATTCATCTTTTATATTGTACCTTACTGAACTCTTACATTAGTTCAAAACATGTTTTGCCCATTTTCTAAGTAGACAGTTATATTATCTGTAAATAATGATTATTGCATCTCTTCCCTGTTAAAAATTTAACCCATTGCTTTGTCTTGTCCTTTTTCCCTGGCCAAAAAAAAAAAAAAAAAAAAAACCTGGAACATGAATTGTTCTGATTAATTTTCTCAGCGTTTGATTTGGAAGAATTATAGATTCACGGGAAATTGTCAAGGGCTGGACTGGGGTGCACGGGGCGGGGGTCTCCTTGCACCTCTCACCCTGGCTTCCCCTATGTCACCATCTTTGCTAAATGAAGGGAAGGAACAAAATCATGGAGCCAGCCTTGGAGGCATGCACTGAACTGTTTGGATGTCAGGATCCACACACACATCCCAGTGGAGGTCAGGGGTGAGGGGTCTTGTGCAATTTCCTGTGTCTGTAGCCTCATGTAACTAACACTAGAGTCTACTTTTTTTTAATGAATAAAAGCAAAATAAAGACTAAACATGAGACCACTCCAAGGGCACAGCAAAACATTATGTACAAAGGCCCAGCCTGCCTCTGAAATGGTGAAAGTCTTGAGCTAAATGCGCAGACGTGAGTGTTAGTAAAACTAATGCTGCAATAACTCATCCAGCCACAGCCCAAGACAAGGAAATAAAATCGCACAATCTTCCCAGGGAGGCAAGTTAAGGCGTGGGATTGAGTCAGCTTTACTGAGCAAGGTTCAAGCAAAGAAAGGCCACAAAGGCCGCTTGGACTTCCTCCAGACGACGCGAGACGGAGTCTGTTTGCTCTACGGCCCTGGGCATCGTGTTGTTACGCACCAGTCCTGTCCCTGTCTCTCCCTCTGCACCTCTTCTCTCCCCATCCTTCAGTGCTCCGAGGCAGGGCAGAAAGGGCTCGGTGCCACTGGGGAAATACTCCAGGCCAACGTGTCTAACGTGTGTCTTGCTGAGCCCTTTGTTCAACTCCCAGTTTCTAGGAGAAACGAAGGATGGAGGACCAAGGGAAGACTACCTCAAGGAAGCAAAAGAGAAATCCAAAGTGTGGGTCAAGGCGCGAGTTGACAACAGGATGCCGTTCTCGATTACAGACAAAATAAATGCCCAATGGGAGCCGTCAAGCCGAGAGAGCGCTGATGAATGGGCGTATGGGGGAGCCTGGTTCAGCCCACGGGGACAGAGAAAGGACGGCAGGGGGGCCGGTGTTTGGCGCAATGACTAAGATGCCTGCTTGGAATGCTCACGCCCATATCACGTTGCCCAGATTCAAGGACCTGGCTCTGTTCCCAATGCCAGCTTCCTGTACTGCACACCCTGGGAGGAAGCGAGTGATGGCCCAAGGTCCTTGTCACCCACATTGGAGACACGGATTGAGTTCCCAGCTCCTGGATTCCACCCACTCAGCCTGGGCTGTTGTAAGGATTTGAGGCATAAACCAGCAGACAGGATCTCTCTCTCCCCTCTCCTCCCCTCCCCTCCCCTCCCCTCCCCTCCCTTCTCCTCCACTCCCCTTCCCTCCTCTCCTCTCCTCCTCTCCCCTCCCCTCCTCTCCTCTTCTTTCTCACAAATACCAATTTTTACAAAGAGAAAGAACATTAGATAAAAACTAAGAAAATTGAAATAAACAGAATACTTTAATAATAATGTGTCAGAATTGAGTCATTCATTGAGACAAAAGTACCAGACAAATGCTAGACATTTATAATAGGGAAAAACTGGATTTGGGGTTTCCAGAGTTCTCTATACTAACCCTTTTTTTTTTAAAATAAATACAAAACCATTCTAACATTTAAAAGTCATTAAAGAACAGATAGGGGCCAGCGCTGTGGCGCAGTAGGTTAATCCTCTGCCTGCAGCTCAGGCATCCAATATGGGTGCTGGTTCTAGCCCAGGCTGTTCCACTTCCGATCCAGCTCTTTGCTGTGGCCAGGGACAGCAGTGGAAGATGGCCCGGGTCCTTAGGCCCCTGAACCCACGTGGGTAGTCTGGAGGAGGCTCCTGGGTCCTGGCTTCGGATCAGCACAGTTCCGGCCATTGCAGCCAACTGGGGAGTGAACCGGCAGATGGAAGACCTCTCTCTCTCTCTCTCTCTCACTGTCTGTAACTCTCTCAAATAAGTAAATATAATCTTTTTTAAAAAAGAAAAGATAATTTAGAAAAATTTTAACATGAACTAGACAATAAATACTACTAAAATATTGTTATTAATTTCACTAAGTGGAATAATGGCATTGAGTTATGAGGATCATGTCCTTACATTTTGGCAATGCACACTGTAACTGTTTAAAGTGGCCTAGTGTCTGAACCTACTGTAAAATGACTCAGCACCATGCCAGGGGATGATTGTCAGGGGTTGTTAAATCTGTCAGCTGTTGAGGATTCTGTAAGGGATAGACTGTCAGATATGACCCCAGATCCTACATCCTATACCCCTAAGACAACCAGTCTTACCCTAAAAAGACAACCAGTCTTGGTGTTTCTCCTGCTGGAACTATGTCCACACTGGATATGAAATAGTCCTGCCAAATGCCAATATAGAACCTGATCAAGGCTCTAGAGCTAACTTTCAGGTTTTTAAAAAACAGATTTTTTATTTATGTAAGGGGAACAAATTTCATGTATCTCATATATACAGATCTAGGATACTTCTCATTCTACCCTCCCTCCCACCTACACTCCTTCCCATTCCTTTCTTCTTCATTCTTTTTTTTTTTGACAGGCAGAGTGGACAGTGAGAGAGAGAGAAGAGACAGAAAGGTCTTCCTTTGCCGTTGGTTCACCCTCCAATGGCCACCGCGGCTGGCGCGCTGCACTGATCCGATGTCAGGAGCCAGGTGCTTATCCTGGTCTCCCATGGGGTGCAGGGCCCAAGCACTTGGGCCATCCTCCACTGCACTCCCTGGCCACAGCAGAGAGCTGGCCTGGAAGAGGAGCAACCGGGACAGAATCCGGCGCCCTGACCAGGACTAGAACCTGGTGTGCCGGCGCCGCAAGGCGGAGGATTAGCCTATTTAGCCACGGCGCCGGCCTCTTATTCATTCTTTTAATTTTTACAATGGCGTTAGTTTCAGTTTATTCTATAATCATAAAATTAATGACTCATTAAGAATTCAACAAAAAGTAAGGAAAAAACACTGTTCCACAACAGTACAAAGACTGTAAACAACAATCAATTCTCAAAATGTCAATTTCACTCATATACGTTACATTTTTTTGTACTCCATTAGTTACCACAGATCAGGGAAAACATATGGGATTTGTCTTTTTGGACTGGCTTATTACACTAAGAAAAATGGTTTACAGTTGCATCCATTTTATTGCAAAAGACAGAATTTCATTCTTTTTTTACCACTGTGTAGTATTCCATGGTGTATATGTACCAGGTTTTCTTTAACTAGCCATTCATTGATGTGCATCTGGGTTGATTCCATATCTTAGCTATTGTGAATTGAGCTACAATAAACTTGGGGTATAGATAGCTGTTTCATATGTTGATTTCATTTAGTTTGGGTAAAGTCCTAGGAGTGGGATGGCTGGGTCGTATGGTAGATCTATTTTCAGATTTCTGAGGTATCTCTATACTTTCTTCCACAATGGCTATATCAACAGTGCATTAGGGAATCTTTTTCTCACATCCTCACTAACTTTAATGTTTTTTTGATTTCCTTATGCAAGCCATTCTAACTGGGACAAAGTGAAACTTCATTGTGGTTTTTATTTGCATTTACCTGTTGAATAGTAATGCTGATATTTCTTCATGTGTCTGTTGGCCATTTGAATTTTCTTCTTTTGAAACATGCCTGTTCAAGTCCCTTGCCCATTTCTTAACTGGATTGTTTGCTTTGTTGTTGTTGAGTTTCTTGAGCTTTTTATAGATTCTGGATATTAATCCTGTATCAGCTGCATAGTTTGCAAATATTTTCTCCCATTCTGTGGGTTGCCTCTCCACTTTGTTAAGTGTTTTCTTTGCAGTTTATAAGCTTCTTAGCTTGAGGTAATCCCATTTGTCTACTTGATTGTGTGTGCTTCTATGGTCATTTCCAAGAAGTCTTTGCTATGCCAATGTCTTGTAGAATTTCCACAAAATTCTCCTATAGTAATTTGATGGCATCAGGCCATATATTTAGATCCTTGGTCCATTTTAGGTTGATTTTTGTATAAGGTCTAAGGTAGGGGTCTTGTTTCATACTGCTGCATATGGAGACTCAATTTTCCCAGCACCATTTATGGAAGAAACTGTCCTTTTGCCAGGGATGATTTTAGCTCCAATGTCAAATATTTGTTGGTTGTAGATGTGTGGATTGATTTCTGGAGTTTCTATTCTGTCCCGTTCATCTACAAGTCTATTATTCTGCCAGTATCAGGCTATTTTGATTATAATTTCCCTGTAGTATGTCTCAAAATCTGATACTGTGGTGCCTCTGGCTTTGTTTTTGTGATTTAAGGTTGCTTTAGCTATTCGTAGTCTCTTGTGTTTCCATATGAATTTTAGCATGGTTTTCTCTAGATCTGAGAATAATGTCATTGATATTTTAATTGGGATTACATGGAATCTGTATATTGATTTTGGTAGTATGGACATTTTGATGATATTAATTCTTCCAATCCACAAACATGGAAGATTTTTCTGTTGTTTTTTTTGTCTTATGTTTCTTTCTTCAATATTTTGTAATTTTTGTTTTAGAGATCTTTCACCTTTTTGGTTAAATTTATTCCAAGATATTTATATTTTTGTAGCTATTGTGAATGGTACTGAACATACAAGTTCTTTCTCAGCCATGGAATTGTCTGTGTATACAAATGCTATTGCTTTTTGTATACTGGTTTTAGATTCTGCAACTTTACCAAAGTCTCATGATTTCTAATAGTCTCTTTGTGGCATCTTTTTGTTCCCCTGTATATAGAACCGTGTCATCAGCAAATAGGAATAATTTGACTCATTTCTAATTTGTATCCCTTTGATTTCTTTTTCTTGCCTAATGGCTCTGGCTAAAACTCCCAGAACTATGTTGAACAGCAATAGTGAAAGTGAACATAGTTGTTTGGTTCTGGATCTTAGTGGAAGTACTTCCCACTCTTCCCCATTCAATACGATGCTGGCTTTGGGTTTATCGCTTATTGCCTTGATTGTGTTTAGGAATATTCCTTCTACACAAAATTTGTGTTAAGGCTTTTATCACGAAAGGATGTCGTATTTTATCAGATATTTTCTCTGCATCTCTTGAGATAATCATATGGTTTTTATTCTTCAATTTGTTAATGTGATGTATCACATTTACTGATTTGCATATGTTGAAACATCCCTGCATACCAGGGATAAATCCCACTTGGTCTGGGTGAATCATCTTTCTGATGTGTTGTTGGATTCAATTGGCTGGTATTTTGTTGAGGATTTTTGCATCTATGTTCATCAGGGATGTTGATCTGTAGTTCTCTTTCTCTATTGTATCTTTTTCTGGTTTAAGAATTAAGGTAATGCTGGCCTCATGGAAGGAGTTTGGGAGGATTACCTCTCTTTCAATTGTTTTGAATAGCTTGAGAAGAATTGGAATTAGTTCTTTTTTTAAAGTCTGGAAGAATTCAGCAATGAAGCCATTCAGTCCTGGGTTTTTCTTTGCTGGGAGGGGCTTTATTACTGATTCACTCTCTGTCTTGGTTATTGGTCTGTTTAGGTTTCCAATGTCTTTGTGTCTTAATTTTGATAGATTATATGTGTTCAGGAATCTATTCATATCTTCTAGGTTTTCCAATTTTTTTGGTATATAGCTGTTTGTAGTAATTTCTAATGCTCTTTAACACCTGTGATATCTGTTGTTTCATCTCCTTTTTCATCTCTAATTTTATTGATTTGGGTATTCTCCCTCTTCCATTTTGTTTGGTTGGTTGGGCCAGTGGTGTATCAATTTCACTTTTTTTATTAAAAAAAAAAAAACAGCTTTTCATTGCATTGATTTTTTTCCTTCAATTTTGTTTATGTCTTTTCTAATTTTCATTATTTATTTCTTTCTATTAATTTTGGGTTTGGTTTGTTGTGTTTTTCTAGGTCCTTGAGATGCATTGATAGCTCATTTATTTGATGCCTTTCAAATTTCTTGATGTAGGCACCAGTTACTATAAACTTGCCTCTTAACACTGCTTTTGCTTTATTCCATGTGCTTTTTTTTGACACGCTGAGTTAGACAGTGAAAGAGAGAGACAGAAAGGTCTTCCTTCCATTGGTTCACCCCCCCAAATGGCCACTACAGCCAGAGCTATGTCAATCCAAAGCCAGGATTCAGGTGCTTCCTCCTGGTCTCCCATGCGAGTGCAGGGACCCAAGCACTTGGGCCATCCTCCACTGCCTTCCTGGGCCACAGCAGAGAGCTGGACTGGAAGAGGCGCCACCGGGACAGAATCTGGTGCCCCAGCTGGGACTAGAACCCAGTGTACCAGCGCCACAGGAGGTGGATTAGCCTAGTTAGCCACAGCGCTGGCCATCCCATGTGTTTTGACATGTTGTACGGTCATCTTCATGTCAGGAACTTTTTAATTTCCCTTCTGATTTCTTCTATGACCCATTATTCATTCAGGACTATGTTGTTCAGTCTCCATGTGTATGCATGTTCTAGAGTTTCTTGAGTTGTTGATTTCTAGCTTTATTCCATTGTGGTCAGAGAAGATGCATGGCATGATTTCAATTTTTTTGGATTTGCTGAGACTTGCTTTATACTCTAGCATATGGTCTATCCTAGAGAAAGTTCCATGTACTGTTGAAAAGAATGTGTAGTCTTCAACTGTGGAATGAAAGGTTCAATGGATATCAGGTTCATTTGGTTCATAGTGTACATTAACTCTGTTGTTTGTGGATTTTCTGTCTAGTTGATCTATCCATTGATGAAAGTGGGGTGTTGGAGTCCCCTGTTACTATTGTATTAGAGTCAATGCCTCCCTTTAGATCCATTAGTGTTTGTTTTAAATAGCCAGGCACCCTGTTATTGGGTGTATAATAATTTATTATAGCCATCTTCTTGTTGAATTGATTCTGTAATCATTACATAGTGCCCTTCTTTGTCTCTTTTAACAGTTTTTGTGTTAAAGTCTATTTTTTCTGCTATTGGGATGCCTACTACTACTCTTTTTTGCTGTCCATTAGAATGGAATATCTTATCCATTCTTTTACTTTCAGTCTGTGTGAATCTTTGCTGGTGAGGTGTGTTTCTTGTAGGCAGCAAATAGATGAGTCTTGCTTTGCAATCTGTTCATCCAGTCTGTACCTTTTAATTGGAGAATTTCATGTGAAGGCAGAAAATCTCCTAGTAAAAGTACAAAGGAAATCCAAAGCAAAAAACAGGTATATTTATGAGAAAATCGCAGGGCCAAGTTGTTACTTACCAATAGTCACCACGAATGTAAATGGTCTAACTTCCATTTTACAGAAGATCAAATTGAAGGAAGATTGTGTGAAATAGCTTTGCAAGGCTGACTCAGCAAAATGCAGAATGTGGGAAGCTACAAAAGATAGGACTTGGGTTTTTAAAAAAGTGTATGTGGGCCGGCGCCGCGGCTCACTAGGCTAATCCTCCGCCTTGCAGCACCGGCACACCGGGTTCTAGTCCCGGTCGGTGCACCAGATTCTGTCCCGGTTACCCCTCTTCCAGGCCAGCTCTCTGCTGTGGCCCGGGAGTGCAGTGGAGGATGGCCCAAGTACTTGGGCCCTGCACCCCATGGGAGACCAGGAGAAACACCTGGCTCCTGCCTTTGGATCAACGCGGTGCGCCGGCCGCAGCGCACCGGCCACGCCGGCCATTGGAGGGTGAACCAATGGCAAAGGAAGACCTTTCTCTCTGTCTCTCTCTCTCACTGTCCACTCTGCCTGTCAAAAAAAAGTGTATGTATATATATATATGTATACACACACTTTTATATATATACATATATTATATATATATATATTGCACTGCGAAGAACAATAAGCAAATAAAAACTCAAAATAGAGAGAGCGAACCACAGCCTTAAGCAATTGTTAATGCTGAGGACCTAGTTTGAATCCAAAATTTAAAAGCAGCAATGGTAGCAACAGAGATCTAGAGAGGGGGAGAATGCGAGGACAGGAGTCCATTGTTCTGCACAGGGACTAGGGACCTAGCATTCTTCAGAAAGGGTTCGTCACTCTGGGAGTGATAGTGACATGGTGATGATATTTTTATAAGGGCCCTTAGCTTTCTGTGATACAGCCTGAAACCTTTACTGATGAAATTGTACAGTGCCTGGAACCTGCTTCAAAGCCCTCCAGAGATGAGCAGAAGAGTCAAGGGGTGGCAGAGTGAATAGATGACATAAGACTGTCCACCAAGGAGAATGCGGGGGCTGAGTGGCATTCCCGTTCCAGTGTCTGCTTTCATAGAGAGTTGATGTTTCACATTAAAATACAATGCTTAAATAGTGGCTCAGCAAATGGGATGATAAGGCAAAAACAACCAAAGAAACAAACGAAAAAGCCAAAAATACAAAAATCCAAAAGCTGTTGAACCCAGTTATCTACTTGTAGGTAAATAATAGTCAACCATATTGTTCTTGCAACTGTTCTTTCTGGCTTCCTATTATTTCATAATAAAGGGCTAGAATTAAAGGGTGAAGGAGTAATTAACAAGAAATTCAAGACATCAGCATCTTGCATGGGGTGAGTAGAGTTGGAATCAGAGAGATCACAGAGAGACTAATGTACAGGGGAAAAAATCTCTCTGTTGCAAAGGGGATGAGCTCAGCTCACAGATGTTCATTTCATTAATGGTCCATGCACTGGGAGTGTCTGCTCCACTCACTTTTATTTCTGGGACCAAAAAAAAATCACAAGAATACATTTTTAGAGCGTTCAGGAGGGCTTGAGAAGCCCCTGTACAAGCTAAGCCATGGCCCTGGGGTCCCAGGGAGCCTCCGTGTCTGTTCCCTCCTTATATCAGCACTAACTAGCCTGGGAATGGGAAGTGGGAGCTGACAGCACAGCTCATCTGCCTTCCCGGAAGAAAATGAAACCAGAGTCATTGCTGATGGGAGTTAAAACAGAGCTAAGCAAGAAAAGAAACTCCACAAACTTCACATGGGTTTGTAATTCTCTCTCTCTGTCTCTCTCTCTCTCTCTACCTTTACCTATACCTATACCTATACCTATACCTATACCTATACCTATACATATACCTATACCTCTCCTACACCTCTACCTACCTCTACCTGTACCTCTACCTGTATCTGTATCTGTATCTATATCTATATCTATCTCTATATCTATATCTATATCTATATCTATCTCTGTCTCTGTCTCTGTCTCTGTCTCTGTCTCTCCCAATGAAGTTCAATCTCAAAAAGTTCCAACTAGGGGTCAGTGCTGTGTCACAGAGGGTTAATCTGCTGTCTGCAACACCAGCATCCCATATGAGCACTGGTTGGAGTCCTGGCTGCTCCACTTCTGATTCTCTTCCCTGTTTATGCACCTAGGAAAGCAGTAGAAGATGGCCCAAGTGCTTGGGCCCCTGCACACGCATGGGAGACCCGGAAGAGGCTCCTGGCTCCTGGCTTTGGATCAGTGCAGCTCCAGCCCTTGAGACCATTTGGGGAGTAAACCAGTGGATAGAAGACCTCTCTCTCTCTCTCTCTCTTTCTCTCTCTCTCTCTCTCCCCTTTGCCTCTGCCTCTCCCTCTCTGTAACTCTGTCTTTCAAACAAATAAATCTTAAAAAGAATAAAAGAATCTGCAGGGAAGAAGCGAGAAAATAGGCTCAAATGTCACACACAGAGCTGACTATGGAGTAGGTCAGTAAAGGGTCCTCATGATCACACTGTGTCTTCACCAAGATAGGTGCACTGTAGACTTTTAACTCCAGATGTAGAAATCCAAACAGGCCAACAACTGGACCCATGGGATGTTTGGATTTCCCAGAGAAGCATGGCAGAGAGTTCCAAAGACAAAGACGGTCCCCAAGATTGCATGGCAGCCGCTGCAGGTGACATGATGCTTTGAGTTTACACCCTGGGTCACTGAGTCTGGGGACTCAAATATCCCTGTAGGTTAAAAATGGAACGAATGGGGACGGTGCTGTGGCATAGCAGGTAAAGCTACCACCCACAGCTCCAGCATTCCATATGGGCTCGGTTCAAGTCCCGGCTGCTCCACTTCCAATCCAACTCTCTGCTAATGCATCTGGAAAAGCAGTGGAAGATGGCCCAAGTCCTTGTGCCCCTGCACTCGTGTGGGAGACTTGGAAGAAGCTCCTGGCTCCTGGCTTTGGATCGGCCCAGTTATGAATATTGCAACCATTTGGGAAGCAAACCAGTAGATGGAAGATAGTCTCTCTCTCTTTCTCCACCCCCCCCATTTCTGTCTCTCTCCAACTCTGCCTTTCAAATAAATAAATAAATAAATAAACAAATCTTTTTAAAGAAATGGTACAGATACCTACAACCAAACTATACTGGATCAAAAGCACTTTAACATTTGGCTTTGCAAGTTATTTTTGAGTGCATTTTTCTTTTGGAGGTATTTCAGCTTCACCAAGCACTTCTAAAGCTATTACAGGAGGGTCTCACATACCCTTTCCAGTTTCCTCTCTTGATAATATCTCGCCTACCATCGTCAATTTGTCACAATTGAAAAACCCAGTGGATACCTGCTGACTAACTAAATTCTCTATTTCATGCCAGTCTCACCTGTCTACCTGTGAATGTCCTCTTTCCATTCTGGGATCCAATCAAAGGCACCATGTGGCACAGAGTGGTCCCATCTCCCCGCCCTCACCCCTACCTTCTCCCACCCATCCCGGTTTCTCAGCCTCACCCTGCTTCCCATGGCGTTGGCAGCCCTCAGGAGAATATGGCCATGTATCTTGCAGAGTGTCCTCTAGCTCGAGTGTGCCAGGCCTGTTTCTCCTACTTGGACTGGGGTGGTAGGTTTGGGGGAAAAGTCTCCTCCCCACATCCTCTCAGGGGAGAGGTCACGTGCTAGCCAGGGGACAGCATCAGAGTGACCTTAGCCTTCATGCTGGCTTTGGTCAATGCTGGCTGGGGCACTCCGCTGTTGTATTAGGGTCATTTCCCTTCCCATACTGCTTCCTTTAGGGACAAATCGCTAACTCAAAGCCACCCTCAGTAAGGGCCGGGGTGGAGGGCAGTATGGGGGCAAGGAAGGCTAAGCCACTGCTTCTGGAGCGAGAGTATCTGCAGATTTAAATGCAACAAATATTAAAAGATGTTCAAGGCAAGCAATGATCTTTCACTGTCGTGTGCCACTGTACCCCCATTTTACAGAAAGGCAAACGGAGGTCCAGGAAGCCTAAGCCATTGCCCAAGGCGCTTGCCTTTATAGATAACAGCGTAGGCTCACCTCCCTGCTGCTCTGCCCCCCAAAGACCCTCTTTCCTCTGCAGCCCCCAGCACCTGTTTCAAACTTCCACCCCGTCCTCGAACCTTGAAGCCAGGACTCTGATGAGAAGGTCATTGCCATTTCCTTCCAGCCTTGGAGAGTTGACCTCGCTCGCCCACCCCTAATGACATCCTGTGCGCATCTTTCTCAGAATTGCTGCGGGGGTGAGGAGTGACTCATAAGTAGTTGGGTTGCTGGCGCCGCGGCTCAATAGGATAATCTTCCACCTAGAGGCGCTGGCACACCGGGTTCTAGTCCCGGTCAGGGTGCCAGATTCTGTCCCGGTTGCCCCTCTTCCAGGCCAGCTCTCTGCTGTGGCCTGGGAGTGCAGTGGAGGATGGCCCAAGTCCTTGGGCCCTGCACCCCATGGGAGACCAGGAGAAGCACCTGGCTCCTGCCTTCGGATCAGCATGGTGCACCGGCCGCGGCGTGCCAGCCGCAGCAGCTATTGGAGGGTGAACCAACAGCAAAGGAAGACCTTTCTCTCTGTCTCTCTCTCTCACTGTCCACTCTGCCTGTTAAAAATAAAATAAAATAAGTAAATAGCTGAGGCTTCCCTGGGCAGTCTGGAACTCAGCATCCTCTAGGCTGCAGAATGTAACCCAAGGGCCTGGCTCCTTAGGAAAGAGACAAAAACTTGTTTTGGTTAGGACCTCAAAGTTCATGGAAATGGTGAGGTTTTCCTAGGCTCTCTTAGACTCTGTGTTTTCGGGGATGGGGGAAGAGGAGTGCATGTATAACTCATTATTCCTCACCGTCTTCTACATTTTAATAACTTCGCTGATTAGGACTCTTTTGATCACAAGGATCAAAACTCCAAGTTGACTTCAGCAAAAAATAAAAATTAAAAATGGCAGCTATTATGGACTCGCATAAATAGTAAGTCTAACGATATTATTTCAGGCTCAGCTGGATCCAGGAGTTCCAGAGACAGCATCAGAATTCGTCTTTCCCAAGTTTTGTGACAAGGGACTCAAAGCTCAATAGGTTATTTTGCTTGGTTGCTTTAAAACAAGGCCTGTTCTTCATAAAATTAAATGTTAGCTTGTAACTGGCCTGTTTCTAGCTTTTGTACCTCTGCTTGCTTGATAATGGCCGAGGCCACTAGACTGTGGTTTCTCCTGTCTCCTCCTGGCTGCAGACACAGGAGAGCACAGGTGACGTCAAGGTTACAGAAAAACCTGGCTAATAGCTAACTGCTTCTTGCTTCTGTATGCCTGCTTTCTGCTCGCACAAGCTCACATGCATAATCAAATGTCTGATAAAAAGTAGGTTCTGGGCCGGCACCACGGCTCAATAGGCTAATCCTCTGCCTGAGGCGCCGGCACACCAGGTTCTAGTCCTGGTCGGGGCGCCGGGTTCTGTCCTGGTTGCTCCTTTTCCAGTCCAGCTCTCTGCTGTGGCCCGGGAAGGCAGTGGAGGATGGCCCAGGTCCTTGGGCCCTGTACCCGTATGGGAGACCAGGAAAAAGCACCTGGCTCCTGGCTTCGGATTGGTGCGGTGCGCTGGCCACAGTGCGCTGGCCACAGCAGCCATTGGAGGGTGAACCAACGGAAAAGGAAGACCTTTCTCTCTGTCTCTCTCTCTCACTGTCCACTCTGCCTGTCAAAATAAATAAATAAATAAATAAATAAATAAATAAAATCTGGCTAATTAGCTAACTGCTTCTCGCTTCTGAATGCCTGCTTTCTGCTTGCACAAGCTCACACGCAGAATCCAATGTCTGATAAACAGTAGGTTCTGTCTTTCAAAAGCCCCCACCGCTGCAACTCGGGGCTACCTTTCCGGACTTGCTCTGTGAGAGGGCAGTCGTTAGCTGGCTCCTAAAGACTCCTGATGTGACTTCAAAAGTCTCGCTGTGTTTTAATCCGTGCACCCACAACAGTTTCAATTTCTTTCTTCTTTTTAAGATTTATTTATTTACTTGAAAGGCAGAGCACAGACAAAGGTCCTCCATCCGCTGGTTCACTCCCCAGATGGCCACAACAGCCGGAGCGGGCTGGTCCAAAGCCAGGAACTAGGACCTTCCTCTGGGTCTCCCACGTGTGTGAAGGGGCTTTGCAGTTGGGCCATCTTCCACTGCTTTCCTAGACCATCAGGAGGGAGCTGGATCAGAAGAGGAGCAGCCGGGACTCGAACCAGCGCCCATATGGGATGCCGGAGCTGCAGGCGAAAACTTAACCTCTTACACCACAGCTGCGGCCCCTCCCATGTTTAAACTTTGACTCATCTCTGTCGGCTTCATGCCCAGGCAGGGTCTCCCCACACTGACACGCGATCCTCTGCTCCAGGCTTGTATTTTGTCTGCATAATAATCCCCATAGATTGCTCCAGCGAGCCTCAATCCCAACTCTGATTGGTGGAAATGACGGCGACTATATCAGCTGTCTATTGCCACAAAAGTGTTGACAGCAAACTCAGGCAACACCTTGGTGGCATTCCTCGTGCCGCTGGGGTCAGTGGGGCGTCAGCTGATTCCCTGGGGTCTTGCTCACATTTCTAGGGGGTGCAGGGGGAGGAGACTGGTGACCGGTTGGACCAACCACATCTCTCCTGCAGCCAGCTAGCACAACCATGTCCTCTCAGGGTGGCAGGGGCACAAGAGCAGTGGAAGTGACTCACTGTCACTCCCTCAGCATCCGATTGGCAGCCCCCAGAGCAGGGGTGGGGGAACTTTGTGATAAAAGAGGCAGCTGGAGGTGAGGAAGTGGCATCGCAGGTGGAATCCCCCTCCCCCTCAGGGCACTCCAGGAACTAAGGTGAACCAGATACCTGGGAGCTGGGATGTGAGAATCGACTTCCTTAAGCCGGGTAGAGTTGCTCCCCTGATGAACAGGATGGTGCAGACCCAACAGGTGTATGCCACATTAGCCCTAAACCCATTTTACAGATGTGGAAACTGATTCGCCAAGACCTATGATTTAGAAGGTAGCCAGTGTGTGTTTGTAGCCCAGCCCCGTCCTGTACCCAAGCCAATCCACCTGCTGTCCCATCTTACCTTCTCCAGAGAACCTTTTTCCTCTATACCCTGGCATTTTTAAAAAATATTTTATTTATTTATTTGAAAGAGTTACAGAGAAAGAAGGAGAGGCAGAGAGAGGTCTTCCATCACTCCCCATTTGGCTGCAACGGCCAGAGCTGCGCCGATCCAAAGCCAGGACCCAGGAGCTTCCTGCTGGTCTCCCACGAGGGTGCAGGGGCCCAAGGACTTGGGCCATCTTCCACTGCTTTCCCAGGCCATAGCAGAGAGCTGGATTGGAAGTGGAGCAGCTGGGACTCGAACCGGCAACCATATGGGATGGTGGCACTATAGGCAGCAGCTTTGCCCACTATGCCACAGTGCCAGCCCCACTCTCTGGCATTTTTTTAAAAACTATTTGAGTATCCAATGAAGATGAGCACCTTACACACCTTCTTCATTTTATTTCACCGTGCCTTTTGTTCCTAATTTTTCAGCTAAAGCAGATGCACCAATGATACATTTTTGCCATCTTCTAAAAGGCACTCTGCAGCTTAACGTAGCTCATCACGTCACCACTTTATACAGCCATGCACGACTTGAAGTGAGAGCTTGGGGGTGGGGGTCGCGATGTTACAAAGCCCCCATCTGGAAACACAGCAGACTGCATCGCCCGCCTGGGTGAGTTTTGTGTAAGGGCGATTTGGAGACACACAGCAAAAAGCTGTCCCTTGTCACCGAGTTCCCAGCTTCCTTGCCACACTCCTGCAAATCAATCTTCCAGGACAGGCGGCTGCTTCCTGAAGCTTGCAAAGCCTTCTAAAGAAACCACCCAAATGCGTCCCTATTCCTGAGCACGTGTTGCAATGGGCGCTGTCATCGAGGAGTTTGGTGGCATCGAGTCTCTGTGATAAATTCTCCTAAGAGCCGCCATCTCTCCAGCTGCAGGAAGCTGGGACGCCTTGAAGAGTCGTGGGTGCAAATGCGTAAAGGAGGCAAGAGCCTGGACGTCCCTGCGTGGGATCCACGCGTGGGTGGCCCTCCTCCTGATGGTCAGCTGTTACCTGCTGGGAGCTAATTTGCCACTGGGCCCTGGGAATCCAGCAGGGACCGAGACAATCATGGTCACTGCTCTCCTCGGGCTGACGGATGAGTGGACGTGGCAGAGAAGCCCACGGTTCCAATCCAGGCCAGTAGCCCCAGGAATCTGGGAGCAGAGAAGGGGCAGGACCCTCCCTAGTGCCTTAGAAGCAGGGGAGGAGATGAGTCAAAGTGCTGGCCGGAGCCTGCAATCCACAGAGCATCAGGGGTCGATGCCTCCAGGGGCTGCACTGGGAGTAAGACAGGAGAGGAAGAAGGAGGTCAAAGGGCAAGGGTGGCCCTCAGCTCCAGAACCAGGTGCCCCCTACCCCCCATCTCTGCAGCCTGGAGGGCTTTGCTTTGATGTCTCCCATAGAAAATTTGGTTGGGATAAGAGATTCAAGGGCTAATGAAAAGTGCTCTTTAACACGAATAAAACATTGGTTCGGGAGGCTTGTAGCACCTTTCCACCCTGAGCCTTGGCTTCTGTGACTTGGGGTCACCCATGGAAGGTCCATCGGGGGGGGGGGGGCAAGGCGACACCGGGAAGGTGAGGACGTGTCAGAACGCCACAGCAAGGAGCGAGGACAAGCCAGGACATTGTTCCGAGGGCCACTGGATGCTCACTGCCCCCTGCCTGGTGATGACACGGGGATGCCTATTGTTAGGAAAGAGGGCGGGGAAGTTTCCAAGAAAGCAGTTTCGGCTGGCGCGTTTCTGGGGCGCTGTTCTGAGCGAGGATGCGCGGGCGTCAGAGGGAGAGGCACAGAAGGGACACGGCCACCTGGAGCTTCCAGCTGCTGCAGTCAGTGGCATTTGCTGGGCACCTGCTGGCCAGGACAGCCGAGTCCCGTGTGCTTTGCTCTCGCTGCAGGAATGCTGGGAAGTGCATCATTTCAGGGGAATATTCAGGAGCCCTGGGTATTGGAAGGAGCCCTCCCAAAAAAACACTCTCCCACCTCCCCCAACAGGCACAAGTCATCATGATGTAGCATTTTAGAGGCCCAGACCCTGAAGCCAGAACACCCAGGTTCTGGTTCCGTCACTGCTACTTCCTGTTGACAAAGCTTCGTCTGCCTCTGCCTCAGTGTCTCCGGCTACTAAATGGGTTGAGAGTAACAGAATCCCACCAGGTTGATGAAAGTGTCAAGGAGCGAATAAAATGTCCCACACTTGGAGCAGCGCCAGCCCTGGGGATGATAAAGGCTAATGACTAGTGGATCCAAGGCACCGGGGAATTTGGTAAATGGTGCTTTTCATGGTTTGCACTGGGAGCATCTCTCTGTATCAGCTAGGAGAGGAGGCGCACCCTTTCTCTCCAAAAAGGGAGGAGACTGTGCCAACAGCTTAGAACGAACCAGGGTTTCCAAACAGCCTGATATGGCCGTGTGGCAAAGCCAGGCTGAGTCCCCAAACATAATATGCCTGCAATTATGTTACTTGACATGCCTAAGAAGCATACGTGTGTTTGCTTTCCTCTGTCTGCAGAGAGTGGAATCTCATTGTCTGGAGGGGAAAATAGTGTCTATCTATGTATATAATGTCTATGTATCTATAATGGGCCAGGCATACTGATGGGAGCTTTTATAGGAAACAAAACAAAACCCTAACAACTTCTCATTGAGGGCTCTCATCCTGTTTCCAAACACTCCCAGAGAGACCGGGAAGACATTCACACACGTGATTGGCTGGGAGAGCTGCACGTGCTGTCGGGGGTGTGTGCCTTCATGGGTGCCTATGCCAGACACGGTGCGTGGGCGTGTGTACGAGTGTGCACCTGCTTTTGTCACTCAGCTCGCACAGAGGTATAGACTTGTGCATGTGTAGCTGATGGCTCGGTGGGGCCAGAAGCCACCTCAAATCCAGCTGCAGAAATTGATTTGCTTGTGGCAAAGGGGGCTGGGGAAAACAGGATGCAGGAGGCAGTCTGGTGACTGCCGTGGGTGACTTGTAGTGACTGCTCGGTAAGCAGTGGCCACTGTCACTTGGGGCTTCAGATGAAAAGACGATGTGCAATATGTCAGGGAAAAGAAGGAGGACTTCCTGGGGGAGGTGGTATGCAAGGTGTTTGTTGAAGAGAGGCTGGGGTTGGAAAGGAAGTGAGGCAATGGTGGGCTTCCAGGGCAGACAACACAGGGAGGGAAACATCAGTGAGGCCATGAAACTGAGCCAGTCTCCCTGCTGCCAACTGCCCTCTGGGGTGTCTTCCCGGACTCCCCTCGCCTCGCTCCGCTCAGCCCCTGTGGCCTCCCTCCTGGGCTGCAAACCTGGCAGGCCAGAGCTCCGGCTGTAGTGATGCAGGAACCTGACTGGTGGACTGAGGGGCATGCGGGAACCAGGAGGCGGAGCTGGTGGTGCCAAGGGTCCACCAACCTCTCCTTAGCACTCGGCTGATGGACACCTCTCGCACCTGCTTTGCATTTTGGAGGCTCTGCCTAAGACTTCCTGTGATAAAAGGGTTTGAGGCTTTGAAAATGTCATCTTTGAAAACCATTGCCATAATGGGCAAAGAGAAAGGCTTTGAAATCTGAAGACCCAGGGTGAAATCCCACAGCCCACATGATTTTATGCCGCATGGAGTCCAAGCTCATCACCAGGGTCTATGCGGCCCCATGCCCTGGCTCCTGCCTGCCTCCCAGCCCCTCCACTGCCCACCAGTAAACAGCCATGCGGGTCTTTGTTCAGGTCCTTGGCTTCCCGAGATCCTTGGCCCTCACACCCCGCCGGAATGTTCTCCTCCAAGCTCCCAGCCCCCATTAACACCTGCTTCCCACCTCTCAGGGGGGCCTTCTGGCACATTCCAAGTAAAGCCCATCTCTGCCTAGCCTCTTCCTTTGCAGTCCCATGGTCATTTGCTTCTCAGCTTGATGCACTTGCGCAAGTTCTCTCCCTCAAGGGGCATTTTTGGGCTCCCCAGCTGGAACACACACCTCACAGGGACACAGGTGGGGTTTGTCTTGGTGGCCACCCCATCCCCCAATGAATGCCTGGAACGCTCCCTGATACAACTCATTTCTCATCAATACTGAATGGGAAGTGTTAGGTGGCATTGATGGCAACGTCTCTGAACCTCAGTTTTCTCATCTCTAGAATGGGGATGATCCTAACCGGCCCTCAGGAATGGAGCATGATGAATGATATGGGGTCCAGTCTGCAGGACCCCGGGGGGATGGGGACCTACGTGAGTATGGGCTGCCTTCCTTCCTGCTCCCCACAAGCCACAGCCAGGGGAACCCCAGCTGGAACTCAACTACACTCTAAATGCAGAGCCATCCGTCAGCTGATAGGGGGCCAGCGATCCAGGCTGTTGGCCTTAAGCTGCCACATGTTGGAACACCCAACCTGAAAAATTAACACCCCTGGAAGGCACCTGGATCTCCTTGCTATGTACAGCCGGGGAAGCTGGCACTCCGGCTTTCACTGCCTCCACACACCAAGGGGGAAACAGGGCTGGCAGCGGAGGGAGAGGAGACAGCATGCTTCCCGGAACTGAGGCGGAGCAGCAGGGCCTGGAGAACTCACTAACCCAGTGTGGGGACCCTAGGGCGAGTTGGGGGAGCGAGAGGAAGCTCAGGGGATCCCTGTGCTCAGTGTTGGAGCCCCGCAAAGCCCCCTCCATACCGGGCCCCAGCGAGGTATGGGGAGAGGGACATAGGCTGAGTAGAAGGGGATTCTGGGAGAAACCAGGGTGACCACAACTGTAACCTTGCAGAGTGTTCCATGATGCTGCGGACAGAAGTTCAAGGCAACTATGTGCATGCGACGTCGGAAGTACACTTTGCATGTTAGGATGGGCGGGGGGCCATTCCCAGGGACCCCCGCTAGCCAGCTGCTTCTTCCTCAGGCAAGGGTGCTATACCTGGCTGCCGAAAGTGTGGTCTGCAGGACCCCCCAACACCAGCTGCAGAAGCCCCAACCCCACCCCCCTGGAGTTTAGGAATGGAGAGGTATTTGGAGAAAGGGTTAAGACGCCCCTTGGGATATCCAAATCCCATAGGGACATCCTCAAGTTCAAGTCCCTGCTCCACTTCGAATCCACCTTCCTTCTGCTGGTGCACGCCTGGGGAGGCAGCAGGTGATGACTCAAGTCCTTGGGCCCCTGCACCCACATGGGAGACCTGGAGGAAGTTCTGAGATCCTGGCTTCAGCCTGGCCCCACCCCCTGGCTGCTGAGGGCGTCTGGGGTATAAAGCAGCCCACAGAAAGCTCCCTCTCCAGCCCTGCTGTTGAGAACTGGGCTGAGTGACTCCCAGGCACACTGGTGTGTGGAAGGTCCGCCGTGTCAGGGGTCAGCTGCACTGGTCCATGGGGTACCCAGAGGGCTGATGGAACTCCATTCCCCAGTGTGTCCAGGAGGCCAAGTATAGAAGGCATGCGCATTTGAGCTGGCAGACCCCCTGGGGGCCTGAACAGAGCAAAGACCGGGCTGGCTCTCAGCTAGGTGCTTGAGCTGCGACGTCCACCTGCTGCCCTCGGGGCTTCTGTTCCTCAGGCCCTCAGCCTCAGACTGGAATCTCCATGGTCAGTGCTCGCGCTCTGAGGCCTTCAACTTGCACCCCTAGCTCTCCTGGGCCTCCAGCTCATAGACTGCAGTGGCGGGAGGGGGGGGTTCTCCGCCTCCAGAGCTACCTGTGCGCATGCCCGATACCTCGTGATGGGGTACGTCTGCTGATGCCCCTGGGAAGACCATGAAAGAACTGTGCATGGTTTTGCTGCCATCTGGACCCTGCTACAGCAGTGTGCCTGCCCAGCAGCTGAGGATTCTCTGTCGTGTCGGCTGCAGGAAAAACCCAGTCAAGGAGGGGGATCTAATCCGAAGCTGAGCAGCCCTGGGGGTGGAGGGACACTGGAGCTGCAGGGGCGCACAAAGGTGCCACAGAAAGAGGGACAGGATGGAGGGCGGGAGCCAGGACTGGGACTGGATAGCAACAGGGATGCGGCCGGCGCTGTGGCGTAGCAGGTAAAGCCGCCACCTGCAGTGCCCGCATCCAAAATGGGCATGAGTTTGAGTCCTGGCTGCTCCACTTCGGATCCAGCTCTCTGCTGTGACCTCAAAGCAGTGGAAGATGGCCCAAGTCCTTGGGCCCCTCCTGCACCCTCGTGGGAGACCGGGCTTTCAATCGGCCCAGCTCTGGCCATTGTAGCCATTTGGGGAGTGAACCAGCAGATGGAAGACCTTTCTCTCTGTCTCTCCCTCTCTCTGTCTGTAACTCTACCTCTCAAATTAATTAATTAATTTTTTAAAAAGCCCTGGAATGGGCACTTGGCACATGGTCAAGTGACACCCACATCCCATGTGGGGATGCCTGGGCTGGGATCCTGGCTCTGCACCCCATTCCAGCTCCCTGATTACCCTGGGAAGCAAGCAGTGATGGCTCAAGCACTTGGGTTCCAGCCCCACATGTGGAGAGCCTGGATGGAATTCTGGGGCTCCTGGCTGCAGCCTGACCCAGCCCCGGCCGTCATGGACACTTGGGGAGTGAATAAGTAGATGGGAATGCTCACTTGTTCTCTCTCTCTCTCTCTCTCTCTCTCTCTCTCTCTGCCTTTAAATAAATAAAATAAACAATACAAAGTTAAAAAATAAAAAAAGACAGAACCTTGAGGTAGGGACTGTTGTTAGCACCATTTTGCAAGTAAGGAGATGGACGCTCAAACATAGGCGCAGTATCATTCACACTCAGGCCCTCGGGCGCCGTCAGCGCCCTCTTATTCTTGCCCATCTCTCTCTATAAGGCCTGCACCGGGTCCTTCCATCCTCGGGACAACCAGGATCCAGGTCCTCCAGCTGCAGACAGAGCAGCCTGGGAATCCCCAGCCCTGGTCGCAGGAAACCACGGGCCCCTGCACTCCCAGGGAAAAGACCTCATTACAAGGAGCTGCTGTCTGTTCTGGAGACAGGGAAGAGGGAGGAGGGAGATGAAGAGGGAGAGAGGAAGAAGAGGGGCGAAGTGGAGAAAGAAAGGGCCAGAGAGAGCTGGGGAATAAGAGTCTCAAACACACACACGCACACACACGTGCACGCACACAGACACACACCCAAGCGCACACACACTCATGTGCATGCACACACACGCACATGCACACACACACCTAACACACGCACTCCTGTGGTCGATTTTCTCTGCGCTGAGTTGCCTCTAAAAGGCTCCCGGGAGTGAGGTTCATGCAGCCCTGCCCTCCCCGCCCCACACACAGCCCGGGGCCAAGGTGCTGCTTCTCAGTCAGGTGTCCTGCAGCCCAGCTGCTTCCCAGGGTGCAATTGATTTGCTGTGTTTGTTCTGGCCTTGAATTCTTCCCCATCGCCATGCCTGAGAAGCAGCATTGGATATACAAGGAGATAGGCAGTGAGGCCAGCGGGAGGACCTGTGTGTGTGCATGTGTGTGCGTGTGTGCATGCATGTGTGTGCATGTGTGTGCCTGGGGAAGGCTCAGCCTGCAGGACCACAGGCTGTGCTGCATCTGAGGCAGTCGGCTCACAGAGCATCTTCCATGTCAGGAATAGGAACCCAAGCAAGAGAGCATGAGCATCAGAAAATAAAGAGAAATGGGCACAACAACATGGCTAAGAGGCAGATCCCAGAAGGGGGCCACGGCTAAAGGCACCTGGGTAATAGTGCACCATCATCAGCCTCACCATCATCATCATCTTCATCATCACCATCATCATCATCACCACCATCACCACCATCACCAGCTCCCTGTTCTGACCTCTCGCACTATGCCAGGCACTGAACATCCTGTCATCCCTTCCTCGCCTCCATGCTGCGAGGTTGCACAGACACTGTCCCCATTCTCCAGGTGAGGAGACTGAGGCCCAGGGACTTTATCAAGGTCACGTGGCTGGTCAATAGCACCGTGCCTCTTGAACCCACTTCTTGGTGACAGCCATGCCTGTCCTTGCAACAGGGTGATGAGGCCATGACAAAAGGCAGTGGGTTTCAAATCCTCTCGGGAGGGCAGAGGCGGCTAGTTTGGGGAGTTCTGTTCCAAAATCTGTTGAGAGGAAATGTCTCCTTCCAGGCAGGTATCAGGACGTGGACGAGAGCCAAGAGGCAAGGATATGCACCAGCGTGGCCACAACAGAAGGACAGAGAGGTAGAGAGAGGACGGGCAGAGGCCCTGGGTGCGTGGGGAGGCAGCTCTACGGCAGCCAGGTTCCATGTGTTGCCTGTCCCCACATGGGAGCTCCTGCCCTACACAGTGGCTCGGGAACCGGGCAGTGCCAAGCCTGCTGCTGGCAGAGGCCAGGGAAGGTTGGGACTAAGAGATCGGAGACAGTGAACCCACAGGGGTTAACGTCCAACATCAAAAACTTCCAGGATGGGGCCAGCGCCGTGGCTCACTTGGTTAATCCTCCACCTGCAGCGCTGGCATCTCATGTGGGTGCCAGTTCTAGTCCCGGTTGCTCCTCTTCCAGTCCAGCTCTCTGCTGTGGCCCGGGGAGGGCAGTGGAGGATGGCCCAGGTGCTTGGCCCTGCACCCGCATGGGAGACCAAGAGAAGCACCTGGCTCCTGGCTTCAGATCGGCACAGTGCCGGCGATAACGGCCATTTGGGGAGTGAACCACCAGAAGGGAGACCTTTCTACCTTTCTTTCTGTCTCACTGTCTAACTCTACCTGTCAAATTAAAAAAAAAAAAAAAAAAAAAAAAAAAAAAAAAAAACCTTCCAAGGGTGGGGTCAGCACGACTGCCTACAGTGCTGCATCCCATATGGGCGTTGGTTCGAGTCCTGGCTGCTCCACTTCCGATCTAGCTCTCTGCTATGGCCTGGGAAAGCAGCAGAAGATGGCCCAAGTGCTTGGGCCCTGCACCCACATGGGAGACCCGGAAGAAGCTCCTGGCTCCTGGCTTAAAATCGGCTTAGCTCCAGCTGTTGCGGTCAAATGGGGAGTGAACCAGCAGATGGAAGACCTCTCTCTCTCTCTGCCTCTGCTGCTCTGTAACTCTGCCTTTCAAATAAAATAAATAAATTGTAAATACACACACACATACACACACACAAACCCTTCTAGGGGCATAACTCGCTCTGTTAGCAGCAATTACTATGGAAATAAGTCACTGCTACCTGACACCCTAAGAATCCTGCCAGATGGCCTTGCTAAGAGTTCTTGGGACACGGGAGGAGGGACACCGGCTTAAGTGACCCAAGGAGCTCTTCACTGAGCTGGACTGTGACTGATGAGAGTGAGCCTGTAGGTGGAGGAGCGAGAAGCACTCAGGTAGGGGAGGTGTCCTGTGTGCTCAGCAGACCAGAGTAGATGCTGGTGTTCAGGGGAGGTGGCTGTAGATGCGTCTCAGGGTGAATGACGTGGGGGAAAAGAAACCCAGCAAGCTAGGTTGGACTGAGGTTAGACCTCCTGACACCGTGTGCAAGGACTTGTCTCAAATAAGCAGTGTCTTCCAAAACCCGTGCATCGTGATACAGCTGCATGGATGTCCAATATTTTTGCACCAAAATAATCTCCTAATTTCAATGTTCCACAAACGTTTGGAAGCACCCTCGCACTCAGGGCTCACACACAAAGAGATCCGTGCAGGAGCTTGGCTCACGGCATTCTAAAGCCAAGGGAGCATCGGCCCGTTCCAGGGAGCAGAGCGATTGCCCCGATATTCAGCGCATGAGGCAAGAATGAGCTTTTACTAGCAGGCATGGACTCATCCCTAGATCGTCCCTTTGTTTTATAAGAATCTCACACTGCCTCCCTCCATGTACGTATGATTTGAGTCGCTCCTTTCTCTCTCTCTAAGATCCCTTCAACACTCGACGTTTATTCCAAGTCCAGGTCCAAATGGGACAGGATCTGAGACCGAATCACGAGGAATAGTGCTATCACGTCGGAATAGGGAATGATTTTCCAAGGGTTCTGGAAGTCCTTCCTGCCCGCGCCAATGTGTCCATGGAGCCGCAGATGAGGTGCTCAGGACCCCAAACAGTGAGCGGAGAAAGGGCGTCTTCTTTCATGGGGTGGTGATGACAGTGATGGGGGACAGCCAGGCTCCTATCCAGCAGCAGGGAGCCCAGAAGGCAAAGTCTGGAGGCCTTGAAAAGACCCTCAGGATGGTGAGGATGGTGGTTACCAGAGGCTGGGAGGGCTGGGGGTGCGAGGTCAGAGCACTGTGGGGTGACATTGTAGGGTGACGATGTGTGTGAATGATTTCTGAACAAATAGAAGAGATCAAAGTTCTAGATCTCAGACACTGAAATAGGAGAAAAAAATCAATATCCTTATTTGATCAGTACACATTTTATATATCTATATATAGATATAGATACATCGAAATATCACCCTGTAGCCGATTGACACGTATACTTATCAAGCATTGATCATGATTTTAAACATGTTTAAGGGGATAAAAATGCTAGCTAATCTGACTGGACTATCACATATTGAATACATCCATTGAGTTAGCATGCTGTACCCCATAAATAGGTATGATTAAAATATTTTTTTAAAAATCCGAGGTATTCTAAACACACGAGAACAGAAAGAACAGGGATTTGTAATCAAACTGATACTAGCCTTCCCACATGGATGACTTCAAGAATGTTGGTGATTTTACGGAAGGGACAAAGCAAAGTGACGGAGACATTTCTCTCCTCATCTCTTGAGGAGGGTGGATTTGAGGCACTGGATGTGACCCAAAGAAATACACTAACTACACAGAGATAACATCCACCCAAGTATTTTCAAAGAACTCAGTGGGGAAATTGGGGAAGCACTGGCTCAAGTGCGGACCAGATCATTTGTTTAAAAAAATTATTTATTTGAGAGTAGAGTTACAAATAGAGAAGCAGAGATAGGGAGAGAGGACTTCCATCCGCTGGTTCACTCCACAAAAGGCTGCAACAGCCAGAGCTGAGCTGATCCGAAGCCAGGAGCTTCTTCTGGGTCTCCCACATGGGTGCAGGGGCCCAAGCACTTGGGCCATCTTGTACTTCTTTCCCAGGCCATAGCAGAGAGCTGGATCAGAAGTGGAACTCGAACCAGCATCCATATGAGATGCCGGCACTGCAGGTGGTGGCTTTACCCACTGCCCCACAGTGCCAGCCCTTGGATCAGATCTTTATAAATAGCTACTCTGTCGGGAGCTCAGAAGGCAGCTCCTGGGCGTCCTAGGTCAGCAAGGGGAGCCTTTTTTTCCTTGCAGGTTGTCCCAGGGCCCAGAAGACAGAGAAGGGAGCCCCCGTGGAGAGACGCAGTCCCCACAGACTGATGCGCTGTGGCTCTGCACTCCCCCCACCTCCCCAAAGACAGCCAGCCTGGACCCTCTGCTCCACGGCAAAGAGCAGGCATGGTTCCACCACCACGGACTCTCAGGTCAAGAGAAAGCAATTGGAAGATTGAGGGGCAGGTTTTAACAGGGTTTTCGGATCAGCCGGCGCCACAGCTCAATAGGCTAATCATCCGCCTGCGGCGCCGGCACACTGGGTTCTAGTCCCGGTCAGGGTGCCAGATTCTGTCCCGGTTGTTCCTCTTCTAGTCCGGTTCTCTGCTGTGGCCCGGGAGTGCAGTGGAGGATGGCCCAAGTGCTTGGGCCCTGCACCCCATGGGAGACCAGGAGAAGCACCTGGCTCCTGCCATCGGATCAGCGCGGTGTGTCAGCTGCGGCACGGCGGCCTCAGCGGCCATTGGGGAGTGAACCAATGGAAAAGGAAGACCTTTCTCTCTGTCTCTCTCTCTCACTGTCCACTCTGCCTGTCAAAACACACACACACACACACACACACACACACACCCGGGTTTTGGGATCAGCCACAGACTTTTTATAAGTCTTGAAACTTTTACGAGAAGTTTGTTTGTAAATTAATTGTAGACTCGGGGGAGCCGCTAGTCCTTCTGTGGACTCTATGATGGTCCAACCTTCACTCCCTTTGGATCATCCTCCTCCCAGTGTTGGGAGCCTCTTGTGGATGCCTCACTGTCCCGGATCCAGACATTTCAGCACGAGTTCTCGCAATGAGCCATCCAAAGCACGTACCACCCAAAGCCATTCTTCACTGGCTTTTATTTCAAGGTCTCCCCAGCACTTTTCCTTTTGTACCCCATTTTCTTCCTATTGAAATCCTTTCCTGTTCTATCTTCTGTCTTATCTCCTTACCAAGAATGTCTCAGGCCACTGCTGAAATACACACACTTGGCCCTGGGAGTTATGTTCTAACGTGGGACATTGACAAAAGTGAATCTTCCAGAAGCTACCATGAAAATGCAGAACCAGAGATGTTTGGCAGAGATAAAAAAAATGACAACTCCCTTTGCAGAAGTCATTTGGAAAAGGGCCAGATGGGAAGAAACTAAATTCACTCAGTCATCCATTCACTGTTGCAACAAAGTTTTATTGAACATCTACTAGGTACCCGTATCTCTGAGGTTACTAGGGAGACAACAATGAATACAATGGAAAGGACCTTGGGTTCAAAGACTTCACATTCTAGTTAAGACAGAATGATAGAATAAATAAATGGATAAAATGATGCATATACAGTTCTATGAACAATAAAAATAACACAGCTATAGGATCAAAGGCAGCAAGGTATTTGAGACTGGGTGATTAGGGAAGGCTTCTTCTACAAGAAGGCATCTCTTTGCGAAGAATCAAACTCTTCAAGGAATTCAATGCAGACAGGAGTAGGTACCTGAGCCTCAGGGGGCAGAAATTCTTCAAAAATAGGAGGTTGATCAAAAAGACGTTGTGACAGTGCATCGGTACCCCACGTGGATACAAGGAACCCACGTGAACCTCATCATGCCCAAGCCATCCCTGGCAGGACAACATTTCTCAAGTTTCAGTCTGAATCCAACCACAAAACCCATGTCAGTGACAGACTAGAGATTGGGAAACATCTCACAGACACCATCGTGTAAGCTCTTTTTTTTCTTTATGGGAAATAATCACTGTTAACACTTGTGATCACCACCTGTTATTTTTAAGTAAGCTATACCAACACCTGCACTCCCCCTTCCAGAATGCAGGCTGCGTAAAGGGAGAAAACTAGATCATCTCTCCATTTTCTATGGAAAGTCCCTTTTTTAAAAAAGATTTATTTTATTTATTTGAAAGTCAGAGTTACACAGAGAGAGGAGAGGCAGAGAGAGAGAAGAGAGGTCTTCCATATGTTGGTTCACTCCCCAGATGGCCACCACGGTCGGAGCTGTGCCGATCTGAAGCCAGGAGCCAGGAGCTTATTCCGGGTCTCCCACGCCGGTGCAGGGAGCCAGATCGGAAGAAGAGCAGCCAGGACTCGAACCGGCGCCCAGGACTTTAACCTACTGTGCCACAGCGCCGGCCCTGGAAAGTCCTTTTTTGTGGACACCAGCCTTGCCAGAATGTTCCCTAAAAGAATGGTTGCTCACATACCCCGTACATGTGTGTTTGAAATAGTAAAGATGTGAGTGGACGCCAGCAGGGTTCCATAATTCCTGCCCTGAGCTTTAAAGGCGAGAAAGGGCTCTGAATGGGTCTGCTCACTGTCGTGGGATGGGTAACTGGCCGTGTGCAGTCAGAGAGGCCCAGCTTCTGCGATTTGCCCAGTTGAGCACATGAGTACTGAAAGCTAAGGCTCGGCATACTGGCAAAGCAAAAACACCTTTCACCCAGGAGTAGTGCCAGGAATAGTTTAATAGCACACATGAGAGAGAGAGAGAGAGAGAGAGGTAGAATGAAACCCTTTGACAGCTCTCTGTCTCTGAATGCCCTCTAATTTCTATGCAGCTATATCCCAAAGAATCTAGGGATGGCCTTTGACAGATGAGAGAGCAGCCTCATCATCAGGCTCTGAGGCAAATCCAGAGACAGGCTCAGCGACAGTTTTGCCAAGGATCCACCCAGAGTGAGACGAATCGTCAAAAATTATCCTTATGTCCTCACCACCTCATCAAGCAAAAATTTGCAAATGGGATGTAATTAAAATTGCATCTTCTTTGACCCAATTGGAGGAAAAACTTGCTCCTAGGCATGCTGGAATTGTGGCCCATTGAGCCAGGCCCCCTGGGTGCCCGGAGCTGCTGTTGGAAACACAGAATAAACTTGAGGTATCAGGCAGTTGCAGGAACCCCCCAAAACATTAATTTTAGTCACAGCTGGCTGCACATCAACCTATAAACACCTCTCCACTTTCAATTAACATCGCTCTGTCTCCTGTCTCACTGAATATTATATTTAACTAATTTAAGAGGATTGGTAAAGAGAGTTTTCACACTTCACAGGAAAACATAATGAAATAATTATACCTCTACCTACAAAAGGCATGAGAATATTACATAAGCAGCCTTCCAGGCTTTTCAACCGAGCCCTCCTTCCTGTGTCTCCTGTCTGAGGTTTCATGCCTAACTGTCATTTAGACGTACTTTGTTTTATGGCCTTGGACTTGCATGTGCGCTGCAGAATGTTTGATGACTTTCGGGCATTTGATTACATGGCGTATCTCTTTTGGTCACTGTGGATATTGGTTCGGCAGCAGGTGCGGTGAGGAGCGTGGCAGATCCACGAGCTCCACGTGTTGGTGGGGAGGACTGGAACTTGGGATCAGGAACGGGCAAGCAAATCCATCTGGCAGTTCTCAACACAGATACAGCTTGAGGAAGAGGGCACAATGTGTGTATATCCTAGCCCAGTGTACCAGCCAGCTCTCAGCACAACCACGCTGTGTAACAAGGCAGCTCAAATCCCAATGTCTTAGAGCCATGACAGTTTACTCTCATACTTAGGGGTTTTGTAGATCAAAGGTAGCCCAAATGACTCGCCCAGGCTGCAGATTTCCTGGGCTTGTCTACCACCTGTCCGTTGGGCGCATGTCCTCTCTGTTTGCTTAGGTCCAGGCAGAAGGGGTAGTAATCATTCAGAGTGTGTTCTTCTCGTAGCTATCAGGGAAGTTCCACAGGCAAGCCAGATCATGTCAGCACATTTAAGGCCCCCTACTTGCATCATGCCCCCCCCCAAAAAAGCCACATGGCCAAGCCCAAAATCCACGGACAGAAGAGCATATACCATGCTCAGTGGGAAATAGAAGGTACTGAGTACTTGCTGAATGGTAATCCCACCCCTCGGAGCCAGGAAGGGCCAATCCAGTGTGCAAGACCAGCCATGAGTAAAGAGGCAAAGACCACTTAAAATCAGGCTGGGCTCAGAGACAAAAGCCAACTAGCAGTGAAATACACAGCCCTGGGCCTTGCCAGTCCAGTGCACTCCCAGTGTGGCTTGGAGACGGAAAATTAGGGAAACGGACAGGAGCCTGGATTCGGAAGTGCAAAATCATGATCAGGATGTCAAGTCCACATGAGCAGGACTAATGGACAGCCCAGGTGGGTGAAGCTGAGCTGATGAGATGCTCCTGCCCAGGTATCATGGCCTCAGGACCTGGGCTGGGGCGTCCTGCAGGCGGGGCCTCACTGTGTGCTTCCCAAGGACATCTCAGGAAGAGCAGAGCCAAAACACACTCTGGATACACGACAACCTCAGGAGCCTGCGTGGGACCAAGCAAGAAGCTCGCATGGGATTATTTTGATGTGTGCTTTGAACTGGGTTCCTAAGGCATTTCAACCACTGTTCAGAACACATAGGCATCGCACAAAGTCAGAAGAATAACAAGAGCAGCCAGAGAAGACACCAGATGCCATAAAAACCTGGGTATGAAAGGCCAAAGGTTCCTAACTAAAGACTAGTAATCTGGGGCCGGCGCTGTGGTGTAGTGGGTAAAGCCATCACCTGCAGTGCCGGCATCCCATATGGGTACTGGTTCAAGTCCCAGCTGCTTCTCTTCCAATCCAGCTCTCCGCTATGGCCTGGGAAAGCAGTAGAAGATGGTCCAAGTGCTTGGGCCCCTGCACCCATGTGGGAGACCCAGAAGAAGCTCCTGGCTCCTGGCTTCAGATTGGCTCCAGCTCTGGCTGTTTGGGTCATGTGGGAAGTGAACCAGCAGGTGGAAGACCTCACTCTCTCTCTCTCTGCCTCTGCCTCTCTGTAACTCTGCCTTTTAAATAAATAAATAAATAAATCATTAAAAAAATAGTAGTCTGATCTGTGATGCCATGGCCAAGAGTACGTTTGAAGGTGTAATCAGTGTGCATAATGGCTCCGCCCAGCCACAAGCAACTTCCGTGTTGCAACAGTGCACCAAAGGCAGCATCCCCAAAACAGGGCGTTCTCATCTGGAAAGTCAATGCTAAAGATTATATCCCGGAGGGTCAGCACTGCGGTGTGGCAAAGCTTCTGCTTGCGACTCCGCCAGCATCCCTTATTAGAGTGCCAGTTCAAGTCCTGGCTGCTCCACTTCTGATCCAGCTCCTTGCTAACACGCCTGGGAAGGCAGTGGGAGGTGGCCCAAGTGCTTGAGTCCCTACCACACACATGCAAGACCAGACTGAGGTCTTGACCCTTGGTTTTGGCCTGGCCCAATGCCAATCATTGCAGCCATCTGGGGAGGGAAGCAGGATATGAGTGATTTCTCTTTCTCTGTTTCACCAACTCATCAGCTGTAAGATCGTCACCAAACACACCACACCCAGCAGACTGGAGGGAAGGGGTGAGGAATGAGAAAGAGAGAGTAAGAGAGAGAGGAGAGAGGGGAGCGAGAGAGGAGAAGACGGGAGCGAGAGGAGAGAGGAGACGAGAGAGAGCAGAGAGAAGAGAGAGTGAGCAAGAGAGAGCTAGACGGCAGAGAGGAGAGAGTGGGCGAGAGAGGAGAGAGAGGAGACAAGAGAAGAGAGATCACGTGTTCAGGAACAGGTTCTTTTAAAACCTTGCTGGAGGGCCGACAGGGAAGCAGGAGCAGTGAATCCCATTAGGGTGGGGGCGGGGCTGACACCAGTTGTTGGGTCATGTGGTCACCTGGCTTCCAGCAATGGCGGCCGGGGCTAGAGCCTAGGATGATGTCAGGGTATAGTTCGCACCATAGATAAAACTGTGCCATTTTCCTAACATTCCCCGCCTCTTGTTTTTTTATGAAGCAGGAGTTGTATGAGAGTACATTAGTCCCAAAAGTCCAGGAGGGGTAGAGGGACGATGATCTGTCTTTAGAGCTACTTCCTGCTGACATGGGGGTGACGAGGTATTCTTCGCTGGCATGGAGTGATGTCTCAGGCTGCTGTCTCCTGGGTGGGGAGCTGAGTAGATCACGCCATAGATAAAACTGCACCATTTTCCTAACACCAGCCACTCTGCCTTTCAAATAAATAAATTAGAAACTATAAAAAAGCTAGAGTCATCAAAGAATGAAATAGAGCTGAAACTGACGTCCTAACACTGAAGGAAGTCTTGACATAATTACACTTAAAATAGAGAAATAAGAGCATGAAATTACAGCATTAGCATCAGGTATTAGGTGTGTAGATAGGGCAAAGATAACCCAGTGTTAAGATCATGGAAGCGGCTACAACAGAGGACCCAACTAACACCAAAGTAAAAAGAAACACCAATAGGTTAGAAGAAACATTTTTGAAAATCCAAAGAATAGAATCTACACAAAGTGCACATTCTCTTCCAGAAAGAAGTAGCACAGAGTAAACAGCCCCAGGACACAGCTTTGTCCCTTGTCAGATATCAAAAATACAGAAGTTTTAGCCTATGAGAAAAAAAGAATACAAGAAAACAAATCAAGTGGTAGAAGCAAAGTCAGGGTGGCTTCAGACATTCCCATTACAGCATGCAATGCTACAAAGAAAATGCAGCAGTGTTCACGGAGACCTGAAGAGAAGGAATTATCATTCTAGAACATTCTATCATGCTACTCAACCTTAAAGCAATGAGGTGAACATTCTCCAAGTAAATCAGAAATACTATCACCCCTGAACTCACCCAGAAGCATCACACAAGAATTTAAGATCTTGTTAGTCGGCTGGCGACGTGGCTCACTAGGCTAATCCTTGGCCTAGCGGCGCCGGCACACCGGGTTCTAGTCCCGGTCAGGGCGCCGGATTCTGTCCCGGTTGCCCCTCTTCCAGGCCAGCTCTCTGCTGTGGCCCGGGAGTGCAGTGGAGGATGGCCCAGGTGCTTGGGCCCCTGCACCCCATGGGAGACCAGGAGAAGCACCTGGCTTCTGCCATCAGATCAGCGCGGTGCGCTGGCTGCAGCGTGCCGGCTGCGGTGGCCATTGGAGGGTGAACCAACGGTAAAGGAAGACCTTTCTCTCTGTCTCTCTCTCTCACTGTCCACTGTGCCTGTCCAAAAAAAAAAAAAAAAAAAAAGATCTTGTTAGTCAAGACAAAGCAAAGAACCAGGGAGTGATGGACTTTGGCCAACAGTCACAGACTCTAGACCAAGCAGCTCGGATTTTGATGAGTGTAACTTACAGTAATAAAGCAAAAGTAAAGGTAGAATTTGCAAATCAAGAGGCTCAGGGACCTTACAATGGATATGTGAATATCAGTGTCTTCTCAACCTTCCCATCAGGAGTCATTCAGTAGAGTTCAAAGCTAAAATATAAGGTCAGGAAAAGCAACTCCTGCCTCTGTCATTGTTTTTTTTTTTTTTTTTTCTTAACATTAGAGAGTTCTTAAAGGAAGAATACATGGGATGCTAAAGAATGACACATTAGCAGATCCTTCGGCTTTTCTTCATTTGCTTCCTCCTCTGTTTGTTAAGGTCTCTGTCTTCCAGTCTTTCTGGATGCTAGTGACACACATCTCTTATAGACAAGGGTTCCTGAGGTTTTCCATTTATTTTACTTCTTCCTCCCAACTTTTGCACATTGAGTGGGTATTGTTTTAAAAATATAGTCATTATCGGCCGGCGCCGCAGCTCACTAGGCTAATCCTCCGCCTTATGGCACCGGCACACCGGGTTCTAGTCCCGGTCAGGGCGCCGGATTCTGTCCCGGTTGCCCCTCTTCCAGGCCAGCTCTCTGCTGTGGCCCAGGAGTGCAGTGGAGGATGGCCCAAGTGCTTGGGCCCTGCACCCCATGGGAGACCAGGAGAAGCACCTGGCTCCTGCCATCGGATCAGCGAGGTGCGCCGGCCGCGGCGGCCATTGGAGGGTGAACCAACGGCAAAGGAAGACCTTTCTCTCTTTCTCTCTCTCACTGTCCACTCTGCCTGTCAAAAAAAAAATAGTCATTATCTTAAAAATACATTATTTTACAAACACAGTCATTATCTTAAAAATAGAAAATCCACACCAGCATTGTATGGGAAGATGTGTTTCCTGGGTAAACAGACCAAAAAAACAAAGCAAGGTCAGGTGAATCGAGGAGTGAATGCCCACAGACAAGGCTCGTTTCTGCCTCGGGGCAGGTAACTCCAGATAGAAAAACAAGAACCACTGGTGTGGCACAAAGCAAAAGCCTTCCACGAGAAAATGGTGACGGAATTAAAACAATATAAGACTTAAGTAAATAAGGATTGATATATGTGGAGAATTTCTGTGAGCTAAGATCCTGTGCTAGGAACTATATGTTGGTGTTGTAGCTCAATCATTTTGGCACAAGGGGATTGCTAGGTGGGTTTCAGACGGAGGCTGCAAGAGGCTGGGTAACCTGCCCATGACCCCTCCACCGGGTGATATTCTGATGCCAACATGAGTTCTGAACCACTCTGCAACCCAATTTATTTTCTTTTTTAAAATCCACTTTGACTATGGCCTTGTCGAAATAAGATCAAAGTCAGTGAGCTCAGGGGGCTTCAATGGCTATGGCAACTCATGACTAGAGCCTGGGGAGATTGCTGACACCTTAAACAAGAGTGTCAATTTGTTAAGTCAACAACAGGAGTCCCTGTGCACTTACTCCTCATGTAAGATCTCTGTCCTTAATGTGTAGTTCAATGTGAATTAATGCTATGACTAGTGTTCAAACAGTATTTGCACTTTGTGTTCTGTGTGAGGGAAAACTGATGAAATCTTTACTTAATATATACTAAATTGATCTTCTGTATATAAAGATAATTGAAAATAAATCTTGATGTGAATGGAATGGGAGAGGGAGCGGAAGATGGGAGGGTTGCGGGTGGGAGGGAAGTTATGGGGGGGGAAGCCATTGTAATCCATAAACTGAACTTTGGAAATTCATATTTACTAAATAAAAGTTAAAAAGAGATTTATTTATTTACTTTAAAGGCAGGGTTACAGAGAGAGAAAAGAAGAGAGATAGAAAGAGGTCTTCCATCCGCTGGTTCACTCCCCAAATGGCTGCAATGGCTGGAGCTGGAACAGGCTGAAGCCAGGAGCCAGAAGCTTCTTCCGGGTCTCCCACGTGGATGCAGGGGTCCCAGCACTCGGGCCATCTTCCACTGCTTTCCCAGGAGCATTTGCATGGATCTTTATCGGAAGTGGAGCAGCTGGGACTTGAACCTGTGGGAGCTTTACCCATTACACCACAGTGCCTGTCCCTGCAATCATTTTTTAGAAGCTCTGGGACACTAACTACACTACAAGAATCCCCTCCTCCACTCCCACTGTAATCCATGCTCAGCGAAGTATCTTTTTTATTATTATTATTTTTTGACAGGCAGAGTGGACAGTGAGAGAGAGACAGAGAGAAAGGTCTTCCTTTTCTGTTGGTTCAGCCCACAATGGCCACTCTGGCCAGCATGCTGCGCCGATCCGAAGCCAGGAGCCAGGTGCTTCTCCTGGTCTCCCATGTGGGTGCAGGCCCAAGCACTTGGGCCATCCTCCACTGCAGTCCCGGGCCACAGCAGAGAGCTGGACTGGAAGAGGAGCAACCGGGACAGAATCCAGCACTCCAACCGGGACTAGAACCCGGTGTGCCAGCGCTGCAGGCAGAGGATTAGCCTATTGAGCCTCGGCGCCGGCCCGAAGTATCATTTAAACTAATGCCTGAGTTCACACCTGGACCCAGTGCTGCCCACACTCAGGTTTTGACACGGAACGTCGGGTCTGTCGGTCCAGAGGCATGGTTCTCTTTGTCCACTGCTGCATTCCCTACACTGCACCACGCAAGTGCTCAGGAGCCATTTGCCAAACAATGTTTTGGGGCAAGGTGAAGCTGGCTTCAGACAGACTGTGAGCCTCTGGTAAACAAGCTCAAGGCCAGAGGAGGCACAGGGAATATTCTAGTACCGGAGCCGTTGCTCAGTTTGCTGAATGATCTCAGGAGAGTTGCTGAGCACTCTCTGGGCCTCAGATTCCTCATCTTTACAATGGGTCTATTAACGTCTGTTGTCTTTAAGGATTTATTTATTTATTTATTTGAAAGTCAGTTACACAGAGAGAGAAGGAGAGGCAGAGAGAGAGAGAGGTTTTCCATCTACTGGTTCACTCCCCAGTTGGCTGCAACGACTGGAGCTGGACCAGGCTGAAGCCAGGAGCCAGAAGCTTCTTCCAGGTCTCCCACGTGGGTGCAGGGGCCTAAGTACTTGGGCCATCTTCTACTGATCTTCCCAGGACACAGCAGAGAGCTGGATCAGAAATGGAGCAACTGGGACTCTAACTGGCACCCATATGGGATGCCAGTACCGCGGGCGGTGGCTTTTCTCGCTACGTCACAGCGCCGGCCCCTAAAGTCTGCTTTAATTATTGCAGGGAAATGCTGTGACGATCAAGCTAGAGAATAGCTATCAAAGTTTGGAACCAAAACTCCTAAGTTTGTATCTTTAGTGTTAGAAATCATCGAAGAACCCCTGATGTTTATTTAAAAACAGGAAATGTTGAAAGCTCCTGGAATACTGTGCCTGAGTAGGGATGTGGGGACGGAAGTGAGACAAGTACCATGGTATCTGGAACGGAGAGGGGAGGAGACACAGGGCAGGTGTCTGGTCACAGTGGAAGCAGAGCTGGGAATGCCACGTGCCTGATCAGAGTGCCTCACTTGAGTCCCAGCTCCGCTTCCAGATCCAGCACCCTCTGCTAACGCACACCCCGGGAGGCATCAGGTACCTGCTCAAGCGCCTGTGTCGGACAGCCACCCGGGAGACCCCGATGAGTTCCAGGCTCTTGGCTGCAACCTTGCCCAAGCTTGCCTGTTGAGTTGTGGGCGCTTGGGGAGGGAAACAACAGATTAAGGATCGATCTATGTCTATTATCTATCCATCTATCTATCTATCTATCAATATCTCTCTTCTCCAATAAAATGAAAATAAATAAAAGTTTAAATAAAGAGATAGCATGATGAGAATTCTACCTAGGCCTTGTCTTTCAGGAACTAGGTTTTCATGGACTTGGCACATGGAGGTGGTATATGGAATTAGCACATGGGATTAGCACATGGAGGTAGTATGTGGGATTAGCACATGGAGGCAGTACATGGAATTAGCACATGGAGGTAGTACATGGAATTAGCACATGGGCCCTGAGTCCCATGCAGATGTCTGTTTTCATTTAGGAATAATCTCTAAGTTATTAAGAAAAGGAGATCTTTGAAAGCCTCCATTCTAGGTCAGTACTTAGAAATACACTTTTCTTCCTTTTGCTCTTTCTGAAGATTTATGGAGAGCTGACTTACATATCAGGCATCAGAAAGCATTTCACAAGTGTAAGCTCCTTTCAGCATTATGTTACACACATGTGTGAGATCTTAGTGGCGCATCCAGAGCCTGAACCCCCAAGCTCTGTGTCACTGCTCCCCGACCCACGTGGGGCTTAGAAAACAGAAACAGGAAGAAGAGCCATGTCTGTTTCAAGAGTCCTAGACGGGAGGGGCGGGCAGAACGTAAATGATTGACACAGCAGTGCCCTGTGTCTTAAAGCAAACGCAGGTGTCTCTCTGAGGAAGGACTGCTGTGGTTGGCTTGTGCTGGGTAAAGCAAGGATTCACCACGGGGCAGCTCGGAGCTGGGTCTTGCAATACAAACAGAGGCAAAGGCAGCCCAGAGGCATGAAAGCAGCAGGTGGATCTGGGGTCTGGGGAGCATTTACCGGCGCTGAGGCACAGGTGCCACGTGTGCTGGGGAGGCGGCAGAGGGCCGTGAAGCTGCAGGGACAAGTGAGTGCTGGGGATGGGAGCGCTTGGCAAGGACTCTTCCTTCTTTCTTCTATGTGAAAACTTGCAGACAGGGGCCCCAAGGGGTCCAGACTTGTTGTCTTCAGCCCACTGGTGTTTAAAGTGCTTTTCATTGCCTGCCGGGGTTGGAGAGTTAGAGTCTGGGTGACTGTCACTTGATTTGAGTTCTCATTTTGAAAATTGCAAATCTGGCCAGACTAGGTCCCTGTTTCTCCAAAGTTCCTGACCGGAACTGTGCAGTGGTTACTCCTTAAGATCCATTTCCGGTCCTTCTGCTTGGCACAGCCCCTTATCCTACCCACTTCACCCACTTCTCATCCCCAGCCTGGTGCCAGAAGTGGGGTTCTCACCCCTGATGAATGGCGGGGCACCGTGAGATTTTTTTTTAAACAGGTCAGGGACATGTTTAGGTCTGAGTTGTCAAACTATTCCAGCAAGAGCCTGAAGGAGAAAAATTAGATTCACTGAAACCAGCTGATACTCAGACAGCAAATGACAGCGATGCTGCTGCACTAAAGGGAGTGGGAGGGAATTGTCACGAGGCTTGCCGTGACCTCTCCTCCAGAGAGCGTTTCTTCCCATTTATTTAAAGTCACCTCCCATCTCACCTCACTCCCTCCTCTGCCCTCTTTTCCTGTGTTACACTCGACACAACCTGACATTCCAGGTGCCACACACATTCATCTGTGTATCTTCTCGCCTCCAGCCGGACCGGAAGCTCCCTGTGCCTACCAGTGTGTTTGCTTTGTGCCCTGCTGTCTTTTCAAGGCAGAGAAAATACCAGGCACAGGATGTTTTTATGAAGAGGTTTATTTCAGATTTTAAAATGTGTTTCTAGAAATTATGTGCCAATGTCCTCGCCTATAATTGCTTTGCTCTGCTGATAATTGACACAGGAGGACGAAGACCAGGTGCCATGGCGTCCAGTCTGCTAGCATAGGCCAGGGACCTCCACAACTGTTCAGTCCTGGCCTGAGACCTTCAACTCCATCCCCACCAGCCTGCAAGGACAGGGGTAGAAATGTCAACCCTCGGAAGCCAAGCCACCAGAAGAAGGTCAGGGCATGGCCAGGACCAGCTCACACCAGTACGTCCAGACCCTTCCAGACATGTGCCCTGGACCCCAGTGAGTCCCAGCCCCCTGGGGCCCACACATCCTTGGAAAGAAAGACTTTGGGGGGTGGTCCTTTGTCTGCATTGTAATTTTTCACTGTTTTTTTCTGAACAACTGCCAGGGCTTCCCTTTGATGCTTAATTGCTTAATTATCAGTTTACTAACTCTAAGAAAGGGAATTAGACCACTTAACTGAAAGAGAGGTGGGCTTGGAGACTGCCCAGGGAGGAACGCTCCCCTCTGTGTCCTTCTGAGGGGAGAAAGGCTTCTGACAACCTGAGTTCAGGGGGTGCGGCCCCTCCTGTCTACACCCCGACCTCTCTTCCTGCACCTCCTGTTCCCTCTTCAGCAAGTTGAGCCCTTGGGAGATGAGTGTGGGAATTTATGAGCCCCTAGGACTGCCATCAGATTTCCCAGGCGATTCTTCCCAAACACATTCCCACCTTTTCCAGTTCCAGATATCCTCCGCCTGCAGGCACTCACGCATGTGCCCATTCAATCCTTCCTACAATTTTATCATTGACAGTCCTTATATGTCAAGGCCAAGGTAGACACCCAGGACCTAAAAGTTAGCAAGATGGCTGGTGCCGCGGCTCAATAGGCTAATCCTCCACCTAGTGGCGCCAGCACACCAGGTTCTAGTCCCGGTTGGGGCACTGGATTCTGTCCTGGTTGCCCCCCTTCCAGGCCAGCTCTCCGCTATGGCCCGGGAGTGCAGTGGAGGATGGCCCAAGTGCTTGGGCCCTGCACCCCATAGGAGACCAGGAGAAGCACCTGGCTCCTGGCTTCGGATCAGCGTGGTGCGCCAGCCATGGTGCGCTGGCCACAGCGCGCCAGCCATGGTGGCCATTGGAGGGTGAACCAACGGCAAAAGGAAGACCTTTCTCTCTGTCTCTCTCTCTCACTTTCCACTCTGCCTGTCAAAAAAAAAAAAAAGTTAGCAAGATGTGGGTCTGAACCCACTTTTCTTTGCAATGACATGGGTGCCCTGAGTGAGAATCTAACAAGACTCAAGAAAAAAATTCTTTCCATGGATCACCCTATCAGAGGGTTAACTATCAGAGGGTTACGTTGGGGTGCACCACTGCAAATGAGTCCCTGGCCACTATTGTGTTGCCCTATGTGGTTTGCTGCACTAACGGTCCCATTGCATCATGCATCCCCGTACCCACACCCTTATGAGATCCTCAACCCATTGACTCTGAGCTTGACTTTGCAACTATCTCCAGTCAAGGGGATGTGCGCCGACCTTGCGTGAGCAGAGGTACGGTAAGCACTGGTGCACTGGGGCCTTGCTCTCTTGGAACACTCCCCTGAGACAGCTGTGGAAGTAAGCTGGTTTAGACTGATGGAGAACAAGAGACCACGTGCAAAACCCAAGATGCTGACCTCAGACAAGAGCTGGCAGCAGCCACCAGGCACAGGACTGGGCTGTCTCAGATCTTCCAGTCAAACCAACTGTCAAGCAGAATTCAATCACATGAGTGAGTTCGGGCCAAAATGTGAGGACAGCCCAAACAATACACAGAATCTTGGGGGTGGTTTAAGACACCCCAACAGATGGACACCTAAACTCATCTTCACCATATGAATTTACGTGTGGACTGCTGCACAACTGTTTTCTATTTAATCCTAGCCACCTACTCCTGCTTGTGCCCCCTATAGGTTTGGACACCTGCTCGGTCCATTGTAGACTCTGCCAAGTCCTCCTGGGCACCCTGCTAAGGCAGCACCCATCACTGAGCCACCCTGCCCTGCTAGATTCTGTCCAGCGTCTTGTCTCTGATCCTTGCTTCTGATTCTAAGCTCAGTGTGCTTCTCTGGCTCTACTTTGTATCGCTTGTGTCTGGGGCTCCACAGTGGAGCCGAACTAAGAAGGAAAACCCCCTGCTAGACACTGAGACCCAAGAAGGGGTCATAGGACAACACAGCACAGGAAGCTCCAATGTAAACAGCTATTAAACCGAAAAGATAGAATTTAACAATTATTTTGGGAAGTGCATATTTAATTGTCCTCTTAATTTGTATTATTTTAATGAAAGCCATGTTTGGCTTTCAAATTAAACATTTGCACTAACTCTTCAATTTCACCAAGAAATGAATCCTGGAACACTCTTCTTAAAACCCCTGGACCCCTCTTTGTATATTCGTTTCTCCCTTTGAATAAAAATAGTATGAACCCAAGAAAAATTTGGGTTTTCTCTGAACATAAATAAAACAACAGGACCAGACAAGGAAACATGGCAGGCGACAGTCTCAGTTTGGAGTACAATAGGGAGCAGTGGGGACTGAGGCAAATCTATAGACAGAAGGTCCTAACTAAAAAGGAAAGCTATTATTCATCTCCAGCTAATAGAGGTCTGGGAGACTGGCCAGAAATTCTTATTTTTTTCCAAAGAAGGCAGAAATGTCAAATTTCACATAGAATACTGCAATTTTTAAAAGTGGGCAATTAATGGAAAGTAATTCGATGTCCTGGATGAAGACATAAAGTTTGAATCTGTCATAGGTAACCGTTTGAGACTCTGATCTAAGACAAGGAGACAGACGCAGAGAAGAGCTAGAAAGGGAGATGCCGGGTCCTGGCGCCGGACCCGGTGGTCTCCACAGCGCCTCCGGGGTTCTTCCCAGTAGCTTCATATCCAGTGCTTTGAGGGGGTCCCCGCTTCTGTGACGCCTCGTCCCAAAGTGAGAGCCCAGCACGCGGGAGAGATGCTCGGCCTGGGGAGCCATTGTGGGAAGAGTTTCTGGTGTTCTCACAAGGGGGCAGGCAGCTCCCTCCATGGGAAACAGGTGGCTCGGGTCACACAGCGATGAGGCGGGGGCGGCTCAGCCACTCGTCTGGGCCAGCAGCAGCCAGGCCACGTCGAGCCCCTCACATGTCTCCGCGGCTTGAATCGGAGCACTGAGAGTCACAAGGCAGCAGGAACATTTCGGGCCTGTGTGCACGGTCCCTGTGTGCCGCCCCCAGCCCCTCACAGTTTTCCGCGGCTTTCTTTGTGGAAATGTCAGCCTGTCTCACTTCTGCTCCAGGGAGCTGAGGAGCAGACGCGGGGATCACGACTTGGGGACTTGGGCCAAGCATTGGCGTGGGGAGCGGCGCCCCCTAGAGGCCGCTAAGGTGGGGGCAGAGTGGCAGTGCTGAGCTAGGAAGGAGAGGTGTTCGCTGAGCACCTGTTACAGGATGTCCGGGGGAGTGGGGGCCGTGGGACCGGAAGAAAGAAGAAAGACAAGGCCACATCACAACCCAGGAGTCATGGACGTTTAAGAAGCGGCCTCCCCACTCTGCTACCTCTCACAGTTTCTGTTTATTCAACTCATCAAAACAAACATTTGTCCAAATCTGGACAGCCGTCGGGAGACAGAGGGATGGGTTTTTAATATTTTGCTCTCTAGTAGAGAAACTCCCCAGAGACGTTTTGGGATGAGGTGAGCATAAGGCGTTCGTCCACTTTCCTTTACCTGTGAACGGGATCATTAAGGCATCGAAATTAACTGGGTGTTCATCAGGAATTAAATCGAGCTCGTTTATAAGGGAAACATAGAGGCATCTTTCATCTTAATATCCTGACAGGATTCTCCTGACTTCAAGGTATGATTAGGGGGAAAGTGGAGGGGAAAAAAAGGAAAAAGGCAAAGAAGCAGCAGCAGTGTCTGCAGTGCGCCCCTGAGTGGAATTGGTAATAAGCCCCTAGCTCCCCGGTGAACTCGCCGCCCTTCCAGTCCTCCTCGGCTGAACTCATTATTTTATTTCACTACTTGATAGGTTGAAAAATTGCCTGCAAACTGGTTAATTAGGACTAACAGTGCTTAGTATCTGAGGAGACGGTTGCAGTTCAAGAAATGAATGTTGAAACCGTGGGCGCTCAAGATCCATCTATCAAAGTGCACCTGGCCCGGAGGGTTCGTGCCGTCTGGTTGTCTGCCCTGGGGGTGCTGAGGATTTGGGGTTTGGAGTGTGGATCTGGAGATGGTAACAGAAATCCTCCCCTCCCCCCACCCCATCCCGGGGGGGAAAACAAGAATGCTCACTGCAGGGGGACAATGATAATTCCATATGGGATTTGTGGGAATGGGAACCCGCCCTGGATCGAGTGTGCCCACCCCCAAACACCAAATCTTATGGCACCTGGAAACTGAAGATGGATTTCTGTGGTTTGAGTCTCCCAGGCGATGATACTTCGTGCTAGCAACCTGAATGGACTCACACAGCCGGAAAAGAAGCAGGTGAGGGACGGAGAGGGTCTCTTTCCCCTTCCCTCTTTCTCTGTCCCTTTCTTTGTGGCCATGGTCTTGTGGATCTGTCTTACCCTGCACACAGCTCCATTTCTCTTCCTCTGTAATGATGTCATGGGCTACACGTTTTCCTCCAAATGTTTGAGGTCCTCTCCTTCCCCTGGGTCAGTTCACGGGATTCGGTTAAGGTCCCGTTGACCAACACAGGGGATGCAACTCATGGGTTGGACATGACCATTATCTCACAAGCTTCCCTCCGGCCACAGAAGTTGGTTCAAGCTCATGACAAAACACAGCCAAGGAGATGCAGGGGTGCATTTTCTGGGGAATTTTAGAAAGCGACTCCTCCTACTGACTACGAGGTTTCAAGATGGAGGATATCAGTTTGGGGGCTGCTAAACTCCTATTGCAATTTCCCAGAGGACTCTTATTTGGGAAGAAATCCAGTATGCAGAGTAGGGCAGAGCTTAGCAAACAGAGAAAGAGATTGTACAACATCATTTGAGCTTCTGCACCAAGTGACGCCTTATGCCTACATTATCCTGGATTTTACAGTCGTCTGAACGAGCAAATCCTCTCTTTTTGTAGGTAAGCTAATGTATTTTTAATTTTCTGTCACCTGCCACAAAAAGAAATTCTTACAGAAACTAATGGCTTTCTTTTGGATTGCAGAGACTCCTGCTCTGACCTGATTCCACATGGTCACGAAGCTGTGTGCATGACTTCATATTCTCCAGAGATACCCTGGTTCAACCATCCCCACCAAGGATCGGCTCTCCAGGGGAGCCCGGTCTGGTCAGCTGCAGCCTCAAGGGGAGGTCGCAGCAGGGGCTTTGGGAGGAAGACACTACCCAAAGGGAGTGCACCGCATCCTTGCTGGGTTCGCTCTGCTGCTGTCCCTCCAGGCGCACAGGCAAACTTCCTTCTGCTTTGGCGGCTTGAGTCTTGGTGTCCAGGCATTCCAACACCTCTCCCATGGGCCCCCCATGGAGACCAGGAGAAGCACCTGGCTCCTGCCATCGGATCAGCGCGGTGCGCCGGCCAAGGCGGCCATTGGAGGGTGAACCAACAGCAAAAGGAAAACCTTTATCTCTGTCTCGCTCTCTCTCACTGTCCACTCTGCCTGTCAAAAAAAAAAAAAAAAAAAAAAGAGAGAGAGAGAGAATGGCAGAGACAGAGGGAGATTTTTCATTCACTGGGTCAGTCTCCAAATGACTGTAACAACTGGTGCTGGACCAGGCCAAAGCCAAGAGCTTGGAACTCCATGTAGGTCTCCCATGTGCGTGGCAGGGGTCCAAGTACTTTGACCATCGTTTGCCGCTTTCCCAGCTGCATCATCAGCAGGGAGATGGATCAGAAGCGGAGCAACTGGGACTTGAACTGATGCTCCAGGATGGGATGCCAGTGTCACACAGTGGGGGCTTAAACTGCTGCTCCACAATGCCAGCCTAGCAAACGCTTTCTGAATTCTGGCCTCTAGGACAGGCAACGAGAGGACATGGGAAGATCTTCAAGTGCTTTGCTTCAGCGGGAACTGAGTGTTCCAAGGCAAGTGATGTAAAACCTCCGAGCCTCAGTGCCTTTATCTTGCGAAGGCGCAGCGGTGACCCCTCCTCTATCTGCCTCAAAAAGGACAGTCCAGTCTCCAAGAAGACTGCACTGCCCACTGCTCTGTGTCTTCAGAGGATGTGTTCTGGGGAGAGTGCTTGGTGCAGCTCAGGACACCTGCATCCCATATCAGAATGCCTGGGTCTGAGTCCCAGACTTGCCCCCCACCAAAAAAAATCACTTATTCAACAAAATGCTTGTTCATATCTTTTGCCCATTTTCTAATTGCATTGTAGTTTTTGGCTTGTTCATTTTACTTCTGAATTTTGACAGCTTTTTATATATTATACATATTAGTACTTGGTCACATATGTTTACAAGTACTTTCTCCCCATCTATAGCCTGTCTTTTTCATCTTATTGATGAGATCCTTAGTCAGGCAAAGGTCTTTCATTTTGATGAACTCTGTTGATTTTTTTAAAGTGGCTTGTACTTTTGCTTTTAAGAACATTCTACCAAGTCCAAAGCTCATAAATTGTAACCTTTATTATTTATAAATATTTTGTGTTTTACATTTCAATCTGCATGTAGAGTTCATTATTGCTTGAGGTAAAAGGTGAAATCAAAGTCTGCATTTTTTTGACCTGTGGATATCTGGTTGTTCTAGAACCCTTTGATGAATGGACTCTTCTTCCATGGAGTGACTTCTGCAACTTCATCAAAAATCAGCAGATATACTTGTGTGAGGCTATTTCTGGGTCCTCTTTTTTTCTTCCATTGAGTAAGTTTCTGTTCCATGGCCAGCATCATAAGGCCTTGATTATTATACTCTTGTGCAATCAATTCTGTAGCTGGGTTGAATGATTCCTTTCATTTTTTCCCTTCCTTCTTGGAATTATTTTAGCAATTACAGTTCTTTTGACATAAATTTTATAAAATTCTTTCTATATGTCCTAAATATCTTACTGGGATTTTGATAGAAATTGCATTAAGCTGGGGCCGGCGCTGTGGCATAGCAGGTAAAGCCTGCAGTACCGGCATCCCATATGGACACCAGTTCGAGACCAGGCTGCTCCACTTCTGATCCAGCTCTCTGCTATGGCCTGGGAGAGCAGTAGAAGATGGCCCAAGTGCTTGGGCCCCTGCAACCACATGGGAGACCTGGAGGAAGCTCCTGGCTCCTGGCTTTGGATTGGCGCAGCTCCGGCCGTTGCGTCCAATTGGGGAGTGAATCAACAGATGGAAGGCCTCTCTCTCTCTCTCTCTCTCTCTCTCTCTCATTCTCTTTCTCTATCTGCATCTCCTTCTCTCTCTGTGTAACTCAGATAAATACATAAATCTTAAAAAAAAAAAAAAAGAAATTGCATTAAGCCAATATATGAACTTGGGGAGAATTGCAATCTTTATTACACTGTGTCTTCCAATACAAAGGCACAGATTCTCTCTCCATCTATTTGGGTCTCCTCTCATTAGTGTTTTATATTTTTCAGCGTATAAGTCCTGTGCACGTTATTGTCAGGTTTATACTGAAGTATTCAACATCATGAATTATCTACATATGGTCACTGCATATTTAAATACAAATATAGTTGATTTTTTACCCTGCTACCTTGCTGAACTCACTTTAATTTTTAAAATTTGTACAGATTCCTGGAAGTTTTCTGTATAAACAATCATTTTATCTACAAATAAGATCAGTTTGATTTCTTCTCTTCTGATCCGACTGATACTTTGCTGTTGTTTTGTTGTCTGTTGTCCTGGTTAGAACTTCTAGCACCATCTTGAATGTTGAATGGAGAGAGAGACATCTTTATGTTGTTTTTATTATCAGGAGAAAACTATATAGGCTTCCACTGTTAAATACAATATTAATCAGAATTTTTATAAATGATATCAATCAAGTTGAAGAAGCTATCATCATTTCTATTTTTGAAGGAACCTTTATAATTTTATAATGAATAAGTATCAAATTTTGTTGAATATTTCTGTGTCAATTAATGTGACAACAGGTTTTTTTTCCTCTGTAGTGCATTAATATGATGAATTACACTGATTTTTTTAAAAAACATGACCTAGTCTTCTCTCGCTGAAATAAAAAATTCTTAATGAAAATAATTGTATATCTATACAAATATATTGCTGATTTTAGCTTATGATTATTTAAAAATTTTAAATCAATATTTGTGAGGCATACTCCTCTGTAGAATTTATTAGCTTTCCTGTTTTTGTGTGAATTTTGCAGGAGAACTATGTGGACATCAGAGAACAAGTTTGAAAATATTCTGCCCTCTTCTATTGTCTGGAGAGATTGCACTGAGTTGGTGCTCCTTCTGTCAACATGTAGAATTCTGTAGTCAAACCACCAGGGATTGGAGATTACATTTCTGGAAAGTTTTAAACTACGAATTCAATTTCCTTAATAGTTTTAGTGCTACTCATATTAACTACTATGTATTTTATGGTGTTTTCAGCTTTTTGAGAAATTGATCCATTTCTTCCAACTTATCAAATTTATGAAGGTAGAGTTGCTTTAGATTCCCTTTGTTATCTGTCTGAAGACTGCAGCATCTGTCAATATGTCTCCTATTCCGTTTCTGATATTTTTTTTTTTTTTTTGACAGGCAGAGTGGACAGTGAGAGAGAGAGACAGAGAGAAAGGTCTTCCTTTGCCGTTGGTTCACCCTCCAATGGCCGCCGCGGCCGGCGCGCTGCGGCCAGCGCACCGCACTGATCCGATGGCAGGAGCCAGGAGCCAGGTGCTTTTCCTGGTCTCCCATGGGGTGCAGGGCCCAAGCACCTGGGCCGTCCTCCACTGCACTCCCTGGCCACAGCAGAGAGCTGGCCTGGAAGAGGGGCAACCGGGACAGAATCCGGCGCCCCAACCGGGACTAGAACCCGGTGTGCCGGCGCCGCTAGGCGGAGGATTAGCCTAGTGAGCCGCGGTGCCGGCCCGTTTCTGATATTCTTAATTTGCATCTTCTCTTATTTTTCTTTATCAAGCTCTTATGTTTCTTTATCAGTCTCACAAGGGATTTGTCATATTCCCAAAAAACAAAAAACAAAAAAAAAACAAAAAAAAAAAAAAACAAAAAAACAGTTCTTTGTGTCGTTGATTTTCTCTATTATTTTTCTATTTTCGGTTCCATTAATTTCTACCATATCTTTATCATGCCCTTCCATTTTTGTGCCTTGTCTTATTTTTCTCTTCTGTTCTAGTTTCTCAAGATGAGAGGTTAAATCTGCATTTTGAGACTATTCTTTTCCAATTATACAAATGTCTTAAATTTCTCTCAGTGCTGTCACTGTGTCTATAAATGCTGATATTTTGTGCTTTCATTTTCTTTCAATAAAATGTTATTTCAAAAGTTCCCTTCAGATTTTTTTTTCACCCATGGAGCACTTTGTGGTGTAATGCTCTATTTCCAAGCATTTGGACATTTTTCTGTTATCTTTCCTTTATTGGATTCTAGTTGTGTTCCATCGTGGTCACAGAACACGCTGTGCATGGTTGAAATTCTTTGACATTTGAGAAGGCTTATTTCATAGCCCAGGACTTGATCCACCTTGCAGTATCCATGAGTACTCGAGAAGAATAGCTTCTGGTTTTGTTCTGCTCTGTAATGGCCTATCGTCACCCTCTTGGGTCTAACCTTGGGTGTATCTCCTGTATCCTTGGGTGTATCTCCTGTATCCTTGCTGATCTGATGTCTAGTTGCACTAACAATTAGGAACAGAAGGCTGTTGATGTTAGTATTAATCGCAGCCTTGCAATGCTTATTTACTATCTGTTTGGCTTCATGTGTTTTTCAGCACTTCTGTTTTGTGTGTACACCTGCAGGGTTATTGTATTAATCTTGTGAGTTAATCTTTTCTCATCATAGAATGGCCTCTCTTTTACGGATAATTCCATTGATCTGAATATTTATGATATTTAGTTATCACTGCTTCCTTTTGCTTAATTTTTGCATTGGTTTACCCTCATCTATCCCTTGACTTTAAATCTTCCTGTATATTGAAGTGAATTTTTTACATACAGTATATAGTTTGGTCCTTTGAAAAATTCATTGGAGAGGCCAGCATTGTGGGTAAAGCCGTTGCCTATGATACTAGCATCCCATGTGGGCGCTGGTGCGTGTCCTGGCTGCTCCATCTCAGATCCAGCTCCCTGTTAATGGGCTAGGAAAAGCAGTGGAAGATGGCCCAAGAGCTTGGGTCTCTTTCACCCATGTTTGAATCCTGGAAGAAACTCCTAGCTCCTGGCTTTGGCTTGGTCCAGCACCAGCCATTGTAGCCATCTGGAGAGTGAACTGGCTGGCAGATGGAGGCTCTCTCTCTCTCTCTGTGTGTGTGTGTGTGTCCCTCTCTCTCTAACTCTGACTTTCAAAAATAAGTAGATCAATCTTTTTATAAAAATCTATTGTGTCAATATCTATCTTTTAATTAGCATACTTGGAACATTTATGTTTAATATAATTACTGATATGCTAAATCTTAAGCGTGCCATTTTAAGCTTTGTTTTCCATTTGTTCCCTTTGTTTTTAGTTTCTCTTCTTTTCCTGCCTCATTTTATGTTGAATTAATTCTATAATTCTATTTTGATTTACCTAGTGTCTTTGAGTGTATAGGTTTTTACATTATATATACATGACTTATTATGATCTATTTGTATCAACAGTTTACCAGTTCAATTAAAGTACAGAAATTTTAGCTTCTTCTACCCTTCACCATTTATAATGTAATTGTCTTAAATGTGATTTCTGCATGCACTGAAGGTTATATCAAATAGTATTGTGATTTTTCTCAACCAACAAACATATTTTTGAAAACTCAAGGAGGGAAAACAGTCTATAGTATTTATGCCTATTTTTGCTTTATTTATTTATTTTTTTTCCTTCATGGTATTCCGAGGATTCTTCTTTTATTATTTCCTCCTATTTAGAGAACTCCCATTAGCCTTTCAGGGTGTATCCTTGCCAAAAACTCCTGGTCTCTCTTCATCTGAATGTCTTGATTCCTCCTTCATTCCTGATGAAATTTTTCTCTGTATGTACAACTTTCGGTTGCTGGTTCCTTTCTTTCAGCACTTTTACAAAACATTGCACTGCTTCCTCCTGGTGTACGTGGTTTCTGCTAAGAAATCTATCATTATTCTGATTCTGTGCTCTCTAGAAGTAAGTATAGTTCCTCACTGGCCACTTCAAAGGCATTTTTTTTCTTTAATTTTTAGAGTTTGACTATGATATGCTTTATCATAGATTTTTCTGACTTTATCTTGTTTGCAATTTAGTCAGCTTATTGAATCTGCAAGTTTATGTCTTTTTCTAAATTGGGGGAATTTTCAGTCATTCTATCTTGGAGGTTTTTTTTTTGTATGATTCCTACTCCCTTTTTCTTATTCTCTCTGACCGATTCCTCAAGTATAACAGCTGTGTTTCAGTTCAAATAATTCATATTTTAAGTTCACTGACCCTTTCCTTTAGTTTCTTCATTAGGCTGTTGAACCTATCCATTGAGTTTGTACGTGAGCTTTTGTAATTATTGATTCTGAAATTTCAGTAGGTTCTTCTTTATGTCTTATATTTATTTGCTGAGAATTTCTATCACTTTTCTCAGCCTATTTTTTTCAGTTGTTATAACTGTGTCCATAATTCCTCACTGAAGAATTTTTCTGACAGCTGCTTTAAACTGCTTGTCATACAATTCTACCACATCTGTCATCTTCATGCTGGAATCTACTGATGGCCTTTTTTTTTCTTTCATTCAACTTGGGATATTCCCAGTTCATGGAACCAGAATATTTGATTGACAGCTGGATATTATGTTAGGACTTGAGTCTTATTGAAATCTTGTGTTTCAGCAGGACTGCTTACCACCGCTCCGATGGGGCATGGAGGGAGGCACCACTACCTCCTCAGTGCTACATGCATGTGAAATTCCAGTTTTCCGCTTGACTGTCATTGGCACCCAGTAGGGAAGGAGTTCCCAGGCGGGAAGGGGAGTTCATGATTCCCACATTGTATCTTCTGATCCTGCCCTGGCTGGGAGCCACATTTCTGCTCCCCAGTGGGTCTCCACAGACCCCAGAGAGAGAGCAGCCTCATGACTGCTGAGCCGTGGTGAGAGTTGCAGCTGTCCATTTGTTCTGCTCCAACACCAGCCCAGGAAGGAGGCCATGGTCACCTCGTTCCACTGCGTGGAAGAGGGCATGCAGGTTCCCCACATGGTCTCCACCGATGCCGCCCCAGCAGGGGCATGGGTAGCTCTCAACGCAATCTTTGCTGATGGAAATGGGAATGGATCACAGTTTGTTCTGTGGTGTTTGGTTACAGTACAGCAGTTATCACTTGAAGGTAACCTGCTTCCGGTTTGGAGATCCCAGACTCTCTGCCTTTCAGAGATTTTTTGTTTGTTTATATGCAATGCCTAGGGGATGTTAGCCATGCTTAGTGGGAGGAGAGGAAAACGTACATCCACTCCACCTTGCCAGAAGTGGCAAACCACTGATTAGATTAGTTTTAGATTAATTTATTGATTGGTTAGTTAGTGAAGCATGCATGTGTTTCAAACTTCAAAAGACACAGAAGGAAATATAATAAAAATGGTCTGTTCCCCTCTGTTGCCCGTCCATTCTGTTCCTATTCCTAGGGTTAAAGTGATGTTGTTGGTGTCTGTGTCCCCTTTCAGAGATAGGATGGTACACACAGCAAGTTCATGGGTAAGATTTTCTGTTTATTTTATACAGAGACCAAAATCCCAAACACCCTGATTTGGTCCTTAATTTGTTGCCTAAATGAAGAAGAGATATCACTAGCCATTTTCTTTTAACTTTTTACCTTTACACAGTTTTAGATTTTTTTCAATTTTTACTAACACAAAGAGGACAAATTTCAAGTATTTCATAGGTATAATGCTAAGGAGATAACCATACTTTCATCTTCTAGATTCAACAAATGTACTGGTACGTTCTATACATTGTTCCCCGGTTTATCACTATGTTGACATTTTTTACAACTGTAATGCAATACCAAAGCCAAGGTAATCACATTGGAACAATCCAGGGACCTCCCCATGCATGGTTCAGAATCCACCAGTGATACATGCACTTGTGGGGTAGAGGTCACGTGTGTAGTTTTTCATGACTGTGTCATATTTGTACCTTTGTGTAACCTCTACTGCAATCAAAGTACTCAATGGCACCTTGGGAACTCCCTTTACAGCCATACCTGTCCCTTACCCCTACATTAACCATTTCTGTACTTCATTTATTTTGTAAATATTACAGAAATGGAATTTTTTGAAACATTCAAAAACATAGCATACTTTGCATGAAGTCTTTCCAAGTCATTAAATGCATTGACTTTTTTTACTTTAATTGGTGAGCTGTGTTCCATGGGATGGATGTACCATTCTGTTGAACAATTTACTCATTAAAGGATAATTGAAAAGTTTCTAGTTTGGGGTTATTATTAGTAAAGCTGCTGTGAATATTTGTGTTCACGTTCCTGAGGGAAAATTCACCTTCCTTTTTCTGGGATGAACAGCCAAGTGTGTAATGAATGGCTCACATGAGGTCACCATCTGTAGCTTTGAAAAGTGCTTCCAACACTGTCCAGAGTGTTGTCACCATTGATACTCCCAGTAGTAATATGTTATTGATCTGGTTTCCCCATATATTTCTTCATAAATTGCTATTTTATTAATTTATTTTTACTTTCTAAATTTTTTGTATGTTTGAAAGGCAGAGAGACAGAGGAGACAGAGAGAGAGAGAGAGAGGTAGAGAGAGAGAGAGAGTTCTCATCTGCTGGTTCACTCCCCAAATGCCCACAACAGCCGGAGCTACACAAGACAGAAGCCAGAAGCCAGGAACTCGATCTGGGTCTCCCCGGTGGGTGGCAGGAGTCCAACTCTTTGAATCATCGCCTGCTGCCTCCTACCTTGCGCACGGGAAGGATGCTGGGATCAGAAGCAGAGCTTGAACTTGAACCCAGGCCTTCTGATACGGGATGCAGATGTCCTAAGTTGCGTCGTAACCACAGTGCCAAACACTTATCCCTATTTCTTTTATTTTTTACAGATGCAATTCACATACCTTAAAATGCACCCTTATAGAGTAAAAAATTTGATGGTTTTTGGCTACAATCAGGTTCAACAACAATGCTCACTTGTCTAATTCCAGACCATTTTCATCACCCTACAAAGAAACCCCAAGCCCTTTGGCAATCACTTCCCCTCCATCCCCCTTCTAGCTCCCAATGACCATTACTTGTTACTGACTTTTGAGATTTCCTGTTTAACCCTTCCATTTCTTTATAACATGCAGAAGTTCCCTTTTCAACCGTGGAATATACAACCTAATTGAACATAAGTAAAGCCACACTCCATAGGATATAAGCTTCTTGTGGACAGGAGTTGTATTTAGAGCTATTTATTTGGTCCATTTTGCTCCTTGATGAATTCCTTGAGACGGTGACACCTAACAGGTGCACCATAGCCATCTGTCTGCTTATAAGTAAACGAAATAAGAAAAGCACGCACAAAGGAAAAAAAAAATTGCCACGGGCCATCGTGTTGAATTTCAGCGCTGGTACAGACAGCAGTTTCCACTCTAGCTGAACATCAGAATGACCTGAGGGACTTGTTCAAGGTGCACATTCCCAGGCTCCTGTTCAGAAGTTGTCTGAATCAAAACCTCCAGCGGTGGGGCCTGAGGTTATTTGATTTTAAGCAACACTCCTGGTGGTTCTTGTATAACGGTGCCCAGGCTTGTTCTTGTAAAACAGCACAGTCGGCACTGTGGCTGCAGAAGTTCTGAATGAGCAGCCTAATCCATTTCCAGCGGATGTGGAAAGCCAGCTCCATCAAAAGGGTGCCTCTGCTCGGGAGGCGGTGTGGTAACCAGAAACAGCAGGTGCTCTGAAGTTTGAATTCGGTCTCAGGTACTCACTCGCTGAGTTGGACAAATTAGTCGCTCTCTCTGAAAGGTTCCATTTTCTGTTAAATAGACTTAAAAGAGTTTGTAGCCCAGAATACTGTTAGGCTAGAAAGAGCTAGTATGTACTATGTGTGCATATGTATGCGCATATTCACACACACACACTACCACCACCACCACCACCATTACACCATACTTCAACTTCCAGTCTTCTAGCTATAAAATCAGAACTCAAGCAGCATAGGTAGGTATTGGGCGTAGCATGTAAGATGTTAGTTGGAACACGCACATCCCACATCAGAGTGCCTGGGTACAAGCCTTGGTTCTGCTCCTGATTATAGCTTCCTGTTAGTGCAGACCTTGGGGAGATTCATTGATGGCTCCAGGAACTGAGTCCCTGCCACCTATGTGGGTGGCATCTTCACCACAGTGTTAAAATGTGGGTGCAGCACCTGGACTGGCCTCCCAGCTCCTGGCGTAAGCCCCAGCCCAGCAAAGTGCACATTTTTTAAAAGAACCCAAGAGTCTCAGCATTAAAATCGTCTTCAGAACAATTTCATCATGTCTCCCTCTTAAAACAGACACCTCTTCTCCTGTTGTGACTACAGGTGACCACCCCGCCTCTCTGAAAGCCTCTGTGACCAGCATCTCACTGCCTCCTAAAGCAGCCCAAGTTCTCCACTCGGCTCCTGGTACCCGAAGCGCTTCCTAAGGATGGACTCAGAGGCTAGCAACCCTTGGCTCCTGCCACTGGTCCTCACCTCTGCTCTGATGCCCTGCAGAATGAGATAAAGCCCTTTGCCACCAGATTAACCAGCTCTGCTCAGCTTGTCAACGTGTCTGCAGGGCGGGGCATCACACAACGGATTTCTTTGCTCACACTCTCTGCTTTGCTCCCGCATTTGAAGCAATAGAGCAGAGCCGCAAACAGAAGAGTCTGGAGAGGCCAGGCAGGTACTGTAAACAGAGAAGGTTAACCAACCAGGGACGGGGGCAAAAAGAAAGCTCAGGGGCCTCTAAGAGGAAACCACTTGCACTCAATTTCGACTCATCTTTCCCCATCGACACCTAGTGTTGTCAGATATGGCTTTTTTTTTTTTTTTAATAAATACTCAATTCCAGGATTTTAATTTAAAATCAACCTGATTAAACTAATGAGTGCAGGTAGAAATGCGGTAAGTTCTGTAGTTTCGTTAAGAGGATTGTCCCATGTCACTTTCTTGTTTTTGGTGATATACCATGGCTTTGAAGGACACAAGAGTCGAGCGTAGAAAAAGCTTCTTGCATGCTTTCACAATTTCCTGGGAGTCTGACATTGTTGAAAAGTAAAACGCTATAAAGAAGGAACTATCACTTTATGAAATCACTCCAGTTTTAAATGTTGGCCAACTAATTCAATTTAAAGGCACACATGAGTTTGCAAGTGCAATAAAACTTGCCTATGGCCACCATTTTGCAACCTTTGCATTGTGCATCATGGTATATTCATGCATGTTTGCATTCAAATTATTTGAATCTCAGACCACGGGCAAGTCTCTGATTCTCTCTTTCCTCATCTGGGAGGCAGAAGATTTTAATCTCTCACTGGATGCCTGTAGGGATTGTAGGGGCAGTGTGTGTTCTTAAGGTATCTGGGGTATGTCTACTGTTCAATAAGTGGAGGTCATAATTATTATTGATGAAGTCAGGCGGGTGGATGCTCTAGTTGCCACCTTGTCGGGCAGCTCTGGTCTTGTTCTGTCGTGTCCTGGCTTCCTCTCTCATTTCTGCTCAGAGCAGGTCTTCTGGAGCCATCTGATGAATTGGACAAGTTGGCCGTAGGAGCCACCAGACGGGCACACTCCTCTTCCATGGCTCTCACAGCTGGAGCCCCAGGCTAGAGGGATGACACGGGTTCTCCAGGCAGAGCCCCGCGTCAATGTCATTATGTAAAAGATGAGCTGAAGTCAGCCTTGCCTGCTGCGTCTTCCCCCAGCCCTGCACCATTTCCTTTGCCCTTCCCTCTCCTGGACAGCACGAGGGAAAGGAAGAAGGGAAGAGTAAGCAGGTGGCTGATCGGAATTCTTTGCCCAGTTTGAGATTCTTGGCAGAGTTCAAGAAGACAGTGACAGGTGAAGTTGGATCTTGGAGTGAGTGAGCCGGTGGCCTCCGTGGGTGCATATCTGTCCATTCAGACCCAGCTTCAGAGAAAACAAGGGCAGGGCTGAGCTGGGAGGTGTTTGCTTCTGCAGGAAACACAGCAGGCAACCTGCACCTGCCATGCTCCGGCATTTCACTCCAGCGAAGCCAAGAGGCTCTGCTGGAGAAAAGTAAGACCCAAACCATAGTATTCAGAAGGGTCCCTTCTCTGAATGTCGGGAGCAAAATGCTGGCCATAAAGGGAACTATAGGAAGTAAGGGATGGAGAAAAAGAGGGAGGGAAGGATTCAGACAGAATTTCACTCTGCAAATATTATTTAAATGCCTCCTCTAAGCCAAGCAGTGTGTTAGGCATCAAGGATAGAGGCGGAGAAAGAAAATAGTCAACTGCCTAACTGGCCAAGTTGGGGAAAGTGCTTGGGAGAAAAATGAAGGAAAAAGTGTTTGTGCTTTGATCAGATGGTCAGGAGAACCTTCCTCCGTGAGTGACAGTGCAGGCTAGGAATGAACAAAGTGAGGTAGTCATTTTGGCAAAAGCCTAGGGACCAAGGTTTCCAGGCAGACAGAACAAGAGAGAAAAGCCCTTGAGCCTGGAGGTGGGAGACAGGTTCCAGGAGGACCCCAGAGAGCTAGTGGGGTTGGGGGAGAAGTCTGCAGAGCAGCAAGAAGCAAGATCAGTTTCCTGCAACCTGAGCAAGAGAGAGCTGCTGTTGAGGAACAGAAGAGGGACCTAAACGACCAAACATTTTCAACAGGCTCCCTCTGGCTGCTGAGTGTGGAAGAATCCAGGTGAACAAGCGTGGACGCATTGGGATACCACCACAAAGGACCAGATGATCAGGTGCACCCACCACCATGGGGTGCCACCACAATGGTCCAGAAACAAATCCATACACCACCATTTATTAACTCTCCCCACCACACACTTCCAAGGACTCATTTTCAGAAAATTTTATTACACCCACCCTCTTCCCATCAAGCTAAAGGAAAAAGACATCCTCCCCATTTTCTGCTATTGAAGTTGAGTGACTCCCCCCAAACCACATGCAAGTGGGGATCCAAAGGTGGGGTGTTGGATTGCAGACGTTAATGCCCCAGCTCCCACTCACTTTCCTAGCATTGCTTGCCCTCCCTCTATAGACCAGAATTATCGGAGTGATCCTCACACATAGTCTCACATCTAATTAGTAGCTAGGGTTGGCTGCAATGGTTTCCAGTCATCAACATGGAACTCCATAGCATTTCAGATATGTAGCTGCAATGTGGCCACAACTCATGACCACTGGCATAGGTGACTCTGTGCTCCCTGGGACCAGAGATCCCACCTGTTTTTGTTTTCATTCTTATTTTCTTTACTAATTTATTTCAGGAGCAGAGAGACTGGTGGACAGAGAGCTGCCATCTGCTGGTTCACTTCTCCAATGCGCCCAATGGCAGAGGGGATTGGGTCAAAAGTGGAAGCCAGGAGATCAATCCAGGCTTCCTGAAAGTGTGGCAGGGAACAAGTCATTACAGCATCACCTGCTGTCATCTAAGGTCTGCATTAACTGGAAGCTGGAATTAGAAACCAGAGCCAAAAATCGAACTCAGGTTCTCCCATAGGGCACTGGGTGTCATAATTGCTTGGCTAAATTCCTGCTCTTTGCCTCTGATTTTTGTTGGTGGATGTGCCCTTGACACCCAGAGGAATGCCTGGAAAAAGAGGGCTGACGTCAAAGCAAAGGCTGTGACGTCGTTGATTGCGATGCCAGTTTCCTGTATCAGAGCACTGGTTCAAGACTCAGTTGCTTCATTTCAGCTCCTTGCTAACGGACCTGGGAAGCCAGCAGAAGATGGGCCAGATACTCGGGCCCCTGTCACCCAGGTGGAAGACCACAGTGGGGTTCCTGGCTCCTGGCTTTGGTCTGGCACAGATCAGGTTTTTGTGGCTATTTGTGGGGGAGAATCTATAGATGGAAGATTCTCTCTCTCTCTCTCTCTCACTCAATTAGTTAATTAGTTACATCTTTTAAAAACACCTACCATGATTCTTTATTAGGGGACCTTTAGGGGAAACTTGGTGAAGGGAACATGGAAACTCTAATTTTTGTACAAAATGTTGATGGAAAATGGAATTAAAAGAAAAGTTTGTTTTCATGCAAAAATTGTGAAATCCATGCATGGGGGGAGAGCTTCAAAAAGTTCATGAAAAACTGCAAATGGCAGAGAAAACTGTGCACTGATTTAAACTATTTTTTTGTACCGCAACAAATTTGTCTTCTTTTAAAGAGATTTATTTATTTGAAATGCAGGGTTTCGGGGTTAGGGGGAGGGACACACAGAGAGAGAGAGAGAGAAAGAGAGAGACAAACAGATCTTCCACTTGCTGGTTCACTCCCCAAATGGCCACAATGACCAGAGCTGGGCCAATCCAAAGCCAGGAGCCAGGAGCTTCTTCTGGGTCTCCCACATGGGTGCTGGGGCCCAAGCACCTGTGCCATCTTCCACTGCTTTCCCAGGCACACGGCAGGGTGTTGGATTGGAAACAGAGCAGCTGGGATTCTAACCAGGGCTCTCATACAGGAAGCTGATATCACAAGTTAGGGCTTAACCCGCTGCACCACCACAGCTGGTCCCAGAACAAATTCATCATCTTTGAATTCCATTTTTCTCTTCCATGAACTTTTGAAAGTACTCTTGTATCTTGGCAAGTCATGTGTATATGTCAATTAATTTCACATTTAAAAAGTAACACTGACACTGTCAGGAGAGAAAAAAAAAGTCCAAGTGAGTTCCAACAAATGTGACCCTGGCTTGCTGCCTGTCCAGCCCCGCCTTCATGGCCCCAATCTGCACCACCCACTGGACACCTGGCGATGCCTAAGGGGAGATACCGCCTGCTGCCAGGCTCATGGAGAGCTCACTGGCACCACCACCCCTCCCCTGGTGGCTGCAGCCCACCCCCTCAACCAGGCAATTGAAGGATTTTATTATAATGGCACTTTGCGGAGCGCACTCAACCTGTCAGAATAATTGTCTGACTCCCCGTGCAGTCAGAGCTCAGTGGCTCCGTGAGCCTGCCCTCCGCGGGCTGGGACACGCGGCTGCAGGAGCGACTTTCCACGTCTCAAATTAACAGCAGTGGCGAAGTCTCCCTAATTAGTTCCAGCACTGCTCGAGGTGTCATTTTATTTTATTTTATTTTTATTTTTTTTATAAGCCAAATAACATATTGCTGTTTAAGTTTCGGGAAGACAGGGAGCTATAAATAAAATTACAATTTGCCTGAAGTCTATCACACAGCTCTCCCGAGTTCAGGAGTGAGTTTTAATTTGGCTAATGAGATGGAACTTTCTCTCGGAGCGTGGGCTGCGAGGAGGAACGGCACTCTGTGGAAGATGGCGTTTTGCAACTCTGGTCCCCACGAGTTTCCAGCCCAATGTTCCCCTTCCTGGCCAGGATTCTGGGGCCTCTTCCTTCCTCTTCTCTGGCCTCCACTTGCTCTTACAACCAGCAGGATGACAGGGGGCGCCTCTCACAGAGGCTTCTGTAACGTCACCATGTCTTCCATATGCAAGAATAGCTCATACCACAAATCCGGCGGTGCGGCCAAGGTGCAGGGGTTGCCACCCACCCAGAAGCCCGACTGCTGGAGGTCCAATCCTGCCCGACCTGGGCCAATGTAAGCCAATGATTTCACTTCTCCCCATCTCACTTCCTTCACCTGCCAAAAACGACACACACTTCCTGAGTAAATTAATTGATACAATCAAATTGCCTGGAACGGACGGACAGCAGCTGGCAGAGTCTCCAGCAGTACACAGTACGGCAAAACATTCATGGAAGACGCCATGGAGATTCCTTAGAAAGCTGAAAATTGATCTGCTGTGTGACCCAGCCATCCTGCTCCTGGGAGTTTACCCAAAGGAAGTGAAATCAGCATATGAAAGAGAGAGAGAGTGATCTGTACCCCCAAGTTTATCGCAGCTCAACTCACAATAACTAAGATCTGGATTCAACCCAGATGTCCATCCACTCATGACTAGACAAAGAAAATGTGAATATATATATATATAATATATATAATGGATTACTACACATCCATAAAAAGGAATGAAATCCTGTCTTTTGCAACAAAATGAATGCAATTGGAGACCATTATACTTAGTGAAATAAGCCAATCCCAAAAAGAGGAATATGATATGAATATCATATGTTTTCAGTGATATGTGCTAGCTAATAGAGTACAAAAAAGTAATGTATTTGAGTGAAATTGACATTTTGAGACTTGATTATTGTTATAGCCTTTGTCTATACCTCTGAGGAACAGTTGTCTTTCTACTTGTTGAATTCTTTGTTTACTGTAATTATCAAGTAAATTGAAAGCATGTTATCTCAGAAATTAAAACGTAAATAAGAAAAGGAGAAGGAAGGATGGGATGGAGAGACACAGGGTAGGAAGCACTGTTTTGTTCTTAAAATGGGAAGTATGAAATCTGTTCTCTTTATATAAATAAATAAATAAAGTTACCAAAAAAAAAGGTCAGTAGAAAAATGGATGAAAAGATGGGTTTGTTTGGGTGGGAAAAAATTAAAATACATGCATAGTTTTCTCATAAAGATTCCACATATGCATGAATTCCAAAACTTTTTTGCACCAAAATGAACTTAGGTTAATTCCATTTTCTATGAGCCTTTTGCTGTACCCTCTCATTCTCAATGGAGGGCAGAGAAATCCAAGATACTACAGTGATTCTGTGGCTCAGACAGTATAATGGTGTGCCAACCTCTCACGGGCCGCAGGACAACCAGACCTGCTGGTATCGACAGTATTAAAATATAACAGAGGTGCACATTCAGCCTAGTGATCAAAGCACCCTCATCCCACCCTGGAGCACTTCAGTCCAATCCCCAGCTCTGACTCCCAATTCCAGCCTCTCGCTAATCCAAGCAGCAGGGATGGCTCAACTTGTTGGTTTCGTCACCACCTACGTGGGAAACCGGGATCAAATTTCTATCTCCTGGCTTTAGCCTGGCTTTGCCCTGGCCATCGTGGCCATTCGAGGAGTGAACAAACAGATGGAAAGTTTCTCTCTCTCTGGGCGGCAGTCCCCTTCAGTCTGCCCTTCTACTTAGGAGATGCATGAGCTTGGAAAGTCCCTTCGCTTCCCTGTACCCTAGTTTTCTTATCTACAAATCAGTGCTAATAAAGTTGTGAGGATGACACGCTAAGTGTTTAGCGCAATGCCTGCCTTCCAGTAAGCGGTCAATATAAGGCCATCATCATTAGGACTGTTTTCACCGTGAGTTTAGCAAGCATACCAAGGACCTGGCACACTCCCGATGGCTTGGCACAGTGCATCAGCAACGGAGTGTTGGGCTCCTTCTCGCTCTCATGGATGTACCAGGGAATCATGGCTGTTTGCTATGCAAATATTTTCCTGTTGCTCTGTAATCATGAGAGCACACCAGCAATGAAGTACAGAAAGAGAGAGAGAGAGGGAGAGAGAGAGAGAGGACACTGATGTGGGAAGCTTGCAATTCTGCGTCGGTTCCTGGCAGATCTGGGAGAGCTGCGGGAGCCCCCAGCTGGCTTCTTGCTGCCCAGGCACATTTCCTGAGACGATGCCTTATTAGTGCTGCTTTGCACGGAGCGCTTCCTCCCACACAGTCAATTCCTGCTCAGCTGTGACGCCGTAAAGAAAGGGCCCGCTTTTAAATAATCAATATGGAATTAAAGTGATTGAAACGTGCAGCTCGCTACGTCAGGGTTCCCGGCTGAGCGAGCAGAAGGAATTCTGAACTGGCACCAGAGGGAGACAACTGGAGAACTCAGCGTCCCCCAGGAAATCCCCTCTGTCCCCAGGATCCTGCAATATGACACTCAGGACCCCTAGGGTCATCCTGGCTATTTGCAAATCTCCGGGCTGTCCAGGAGTCTCCTTAGCGATGACAGATATCCTAAGGCACCATAGCAAGTGTCCTCCTGGCATGAGTCAGCTGACGCGTGGAGAGTGGAGATTATTCTCTGCACTGGGCTAGCACCACGCTCTGGCTGGCTGGCTGGCTGGTCAGTGTCCCTGCTTTCCCAAGAATCTGTTCTGGGCCAGGAACATTTCCAGATCTCTGCAGTGCCAGTGGTAAAGCAATGAACACTTAGTTCCTTCTGCGTAGCAGTGTTGACCTGTTGTGTGATGTCTCAGAAGTCTGACTGCTTTCTTTCTCTCTGTCCGGTCTCTGGCCCTTCCATCTACTGAGCTGGTGGGTGGGATCTCTTTACCGCGTGATCATCCACTGATGCTTGTCCTACGCTCTCTGAAACACGCCTTCTTGGTTTTCACAATATGGATAGGCTGCAAATTTTCGACGTTGTTAGACCCTCTGAGTGAGGATGCTAACACGTCGAGAGGCACACCCCAAAGACTCAGAGTCCAGACCAGCTGATGCAAAAGCAAGAGGATTTATTCAGCATCTGCGCAGACGGGCCTCCTGAACTTGGGAGTCCAGAGAGCGCCCCCAGCACAGAGCCACACGGTTTATATACCCGCAGCGACCAATCAAAAGCTCTATAGTGTCCATGCACACAGCAGTCCAATCCGTGAGCTGATCATGTGAAAGGCATGCGTCTTCTATCCAATCAGCTACGGGATCACGTGGGAGGCATGCACCTCGTCGCCATTTTGTTGTTTACTTCTTTAGCAGTTCCGTTCCCTGCCAGCGCCATCTTGTTCACCCTGAGGGGGACAACGTCTCGCTCCCTTCGTTCCCCTGGAGGGAGAGCAGCGTCCCGCTTCCCACACTGTTATTTGAGTATTAGGAGGCATACAAACTGGGTTAGGTCTTAGCACAGCCAGGCACAAGTGTCGCAGCTAGCTAAGCATAGGGTCCCTTATTTTTATAGCTGCACCTAATTTTAGCTTTGGGGGAAAAAGTTGAGGGTTATAATTTTTAAACTTTAATTTTATTTGGGGCAAAGGTGACTTCTTGTTTTTAATAGTGTTAGCTTAAGTCACTCCATCTTGGTTTGATTTTTAAGGTTCTTCAGACGTCTTTTGGTTTTAGTTTCTTCTTTTGCTTAACAATTCCTCCTTCAGCCTGTCTCCTTTTGCATTTCACTGGGAGCAGTAAGAAAAAAAGCAGGTGGCACTTCAAGACTTTATCCGACACTTGAGATTCTAAGATATCCTCTGCTAAGGACGCAAACCCTTCCCTCCCTAATTCTACCTGCCATAAAACACGGGGAGTTCTCTGTGAGCTCTCTCTGTAACAGGGATCAGCTTCCCTCCCGGATCTGAAAAGCATGATCTCGAGTGTCAACCGAGGCCTTAGCAGAAGCGGCTCCTGCTCTCACACCCACATCTCTCTCCTCACAACCTTGGCTTCTCCTAATGTGGCCCTCAACACACTTCCAGTCTCCAGTACCCAGCAAACCTAGGTCCCCATTTTTAAGTACTTGCTGTAGCCACACCTCATGGCTCAGTACTGAAATCTACATAGGTTAGCTGGGGGAAAGCTAACAAGATACCACAGAGCAGGTGGCATAATTAACTGAAGTCCAACCTCGAGGTATGGTTTACACGCCATCATCTCCAAGCACAGTTGGGCTTGGGGGTACTCGGGGTTATGGCTTCGAGAGATGAATGTTGGGAAAGACACAAGTGATTCCACAACAGTCATCAACAGCTGTACTTTCCCTTTTTTTTCTTGTTCTTCTTCCTTCTCTGCCCCTCCTCCTCCCCTGTCCCCGACGCTGTCTCTCCTCTTTCTCAGCATCTCATGTCACATCAGGAGGTGTCAAGACCTGTGAGAAGCAACCATCCATCGCTCCGTGGTGTTTCACTTGCACGTGTGTATTCCCACCCAAAGGCCAGAGTTGCAGCCCAGAAGGAAGGTGTAGGCAGGCACAAGAAACCTGAGCTCATTCTCAGTACTCTGAGCACACGCATGCGCACCTCTTCCCCTGCGGTGTGCTTCTCTCGGTCGTTTAACAAAGTGACTCCGAGATGATGAGAGAAGGAACTCCCCATCCCCTGTCCTCCGTGCCCCTGAGGGATTATGGGATTTTCCATCATTAAACAGGAGCCATGTCATCCCTCATCCTCTCCTCTCTGCTGTGTGTGGCTCCCTCACAGTTCCTATTTCAAGCGGAAAATGTGATTCCCTGTGACAAATATGCCTCCTCCTCCTCCACCAGCCGCTGGGCCTTCTCCCTCCGCCGGTTCTCTGGGTGGCTTCTCCAGGCTCTGCGTCCACATCCCGCTGCCCTGCCTGTCTCTGCTTCTCAGCCCACATAACCCAGCAACCTGCTTCGGATCCCAAGCAGGAGAGCGAAGGAGACGTCCACAGCAGCTTAGATGGAGGCAGTGGGCAGTGGAAAAGCAGGTGACTAAGCATCTGTGAAATGGGTTTGAATGTCCCCAGCTGGTCCACATGGAAAGAGAAAAAGCCCTGTGATGGCCCAGGCCTGTGAAGTTGCTTCACAACCAGAAATTTCTAGAATAATATTGCTCTTGTCAGGGTGTTTTGAAAGGACTGACTCTGTAGCCACAGGTGGGAACACTAAGGGGCAGCAGGGACCCAAGGGAATCCTGATAGTGCCGGAGCTGCCCGGGATCTGCTGTGCTCCTATGGCATTGCTTGGGGGCTCCAGACCATTCCCCAACGGCAGCCCTGCAGGTGCACACAGTTGGAGAAGGGATGGCACAGGCTGTCTGGGGGCGGGCCCCTCAGGCTTATGCCTTCAGGGTCCATGTGAGAAGAGGAAATGGATAAAGCAGGCCAGATATTTGGAAGAAAAAGCAGAGTGAAGAGAGGGTGGGAATTAGAGATTTCCTTTCAAAGCCCTTGTCTGCAAACCCTGGAGCATGCCAGGGAACGCACTGCCCAAGCAGCATCCGGCCCAGGGGGCTCAGTGACAGCTCTGAATGCGATGCCTCTGGCAGCTGCTGCGGCCCAGCCTGCCTGGGGGAGGCCTGCAGACAGGTCTCGGTTACAAGAGCAGTCTCCTGTGCCTCGCCACCTGGGACGGTGTGCGGCAGGCCAGTGCCCAGGACAGGCTGGAAGTGCCTGAGCATTAACACCCCAGGAACAAACCACAGCCAGCGAGGAGCAGTGCTTGGTGGGTACGCACTCCAGCTCCCGCAGCCCGCAAGGACCCAATTTGGGGCTTTGTCCAGCTCTTGGCCACTGCGTGCCTCGCTCGTGACTTTTTCTTGGCTTCCTTCCCTTTCCTATCTCACCTCCCTATTCCCGAGGGCGTTTCTAGCAATCATCAACAGAGTGAACTTCTTGCATCCCAGTCCTTGTCTCAGAATCTGCTTCCAGTGTTCCAGAAATAGCCTCTTCCCCAACGAAGGCAGCCAAGTAGGCTATTTCAATGCACATGGCTCTTGGAGAGTTCGTTACTCCATGAGTTAGCCCATCCCATTCTTTGATGGCTCGGGCCATCACAAAGTAACATTTGAAACTTCATCACAAAGTAACATTTGAAACTTCATCACAAAGTAACATTTGAAACTTCCTTAGAATGGAGGGGCAGCCCACCTTTTCTCTGCAGAGTAGTAGCAGGGTCCACTCTGTCCCCCTGGGTCTGTCTCTCTGTTTAACGTAACCTGAGGTTTTGTTGCAGTCTTAGTTCACTCTGAGAATAGAGAAGATCTCACCCTTTTCCAAAATGAGCCTGGACACAGGCGTGGGAGCCTTGGTTGTGGAGCTCCTCAGAGGCTGTTGGCCAGCCCAGCTCTGAGGGCCCAGCATACATGGAATTTCCGGGGCAGGGAAAGAAGCAAGGACCAGCCTGAGAGAGGGATAAAATGTAACACTGGGACAGAGGATGGAGCCTTAGGGAGGGCCGATAAGCCAAGGCGGGATTCCTTCATCAGGTTGTTACAAGTGGATATAAAGTCCAACTCAAGAAAGCTTGACAACAGCAAAGTCACATTAGCGTGTGTCTCTGTGTGATTAGCGTGTGTGATCTTATAGTCAGATCCACCTGCAGGTCCCGGGATCCAGCTTCTCAGGTTATATAGCAGAGAAGACAGCCGTCCTCATGATCCCCTCTGATGCCCCTGCATAGAGTTTATCATCAGCAGGCTCTCAGATCCTGGTTGCCCAGATGGTCTCTGGAAACTCCTAGTTCGCACCCTCCCGGTTCCGCAGTGCCAGGGCCAACAGGAGGTCTCCTTTCCAAGAGAACCAGGAAGTGCTGTTGGGTTGATTCCTAATTGACCACCCTGAGTGACTCTTATGGGCCAGCCAGCAGCAGAGCCTTCAATAGTGGCTGCCAAGACAGTGGGGCATGTCACCCACAGTAGCCATGTCTGGACCCCTTGGTTACTGTTCATAGAATAGGACCCACGAGGATGCTAATGGTCCAACTTGGCTTTGTATTTACTGTGGGACAGCCCACCAGGCAGTGGTCCACAGCTGGTCTTTCACCCAGTGTCCCTCTGTCCCTATGTATGCCAGGATGCCTGCATTTTACCCCCAAGCCAGAGCCACCCCTCCCCATGCGATTTCAATCAAGAAGCAACGGTGAACTAAAATCCAGCTGGTAATGTATTTCTTATCTGCATTTGTAATCTTAATTGTATTTCCCGAAGAACTGCTCCCTGCGCTGGTACCGCTAGGCTTGAAAGACTGCTGGGGGGCCGGCGCCGCGGCTCACTAGGCTAATCCTCCACCTGCGGCGCTGGCACCTCAGGTTCTAGTCCTGGTCGGGGCGCCAGATTCTGTCCCAGTTGCCCCTCTTCCAGTCCAGCTCTCTGCTGTGGCCAGGGAGTGCAGTGGAGGATGGCCCAAGTCCTTGGGCCCTGCACCCGCATGGGAGACCAGCAGAGGCACCTGGCTCCTGGCTTTGGATTGGCGCAGCGCGCCAGCCACAGTGGCCATTTTGGGGGTGAACCAATGGAAAGGAAGACCTTTCTTTCTGTCTCTCTCTCTCACTGTCCACTCTGCCTGTCAAAAAAAAAAAAAAAAGACTGCTGGGGGCATGTTCCCCTCTCGGTGCCCAAACATCACCTCCAGCCACGGGAGCCTGGTTCATTGTAAGAAAAGGAGCAAAAAGAAAGCACATGGCTGGGTGTGCTCTGTTTCCATTTTTTTTTAAATAGTGAGATGCAAACATCTATAAGGGTACTTCAACCCATTTGTGGACCACAGACATTTTATTTTAGAGCAAAAACTTTCAAAATCTACAGGTATTTTGTCATCATAGGGACTGTTCACGAATTTTTTGAGCATTCCCCATCCATATGCATTTCAAAAATAATTACACCAAAGTGAACTTACCATTGAACTCTGTATGTCCATGAACTTTTTAAAAAAAAATTCATTTATATATTTGAAAGGCAGGGTTTTACACACACATACATACATACACACACAGAGAGAGAGAGAGAGAGAGAGAGAGAGAGAGAGGTCTTCCATCTGCTGGTTCACTCCCCAATTGGCCGCAACAGCCAGAGCTGTGCTGATCCAAAGCCAAGAGTTTCTTCCTGGTCTCCCACTTGGGCCATCTTCTATTGCTTTCTCAGGCCATAGCAGAGAATTGGAAGTAGAGCAGCTAGGACTGGAACTGGCACCCTTATGGAATGCCGGCACTGCAGGTGGCAGCTTTACCTAGTACACCACAGCGCAGGTCCCTGTCCATGAACTTTTTGTAGTGCTCAGATACAAAATAAAAAGTCTCAGAAACCCCCATGCATCCACCTCCCAGATTCCACCCCTATCAACATTTTGCTGTGTTTGGTTCATATATGCCTTATTTTTGCTGGGTTATTTTAGACAAAATCACAGACACAATTCCATTTGCACCTAAATACTTGAGCAACATCTTACAAAGACAAGTGAATGCTTTTATATATCCTATGCCTCACAAAATTATAATTTCATCTAATGCAAATTTCCCAGTTGTCTAAAAACACGTATTTTAGAGTCAAGTTTCCCAAATAAAAATTCTTTCAAGGTTCATTCTCTGTATTTGTGTGTTGACCTCTCAAGCTTCCTCTAATAAAGGGATACAACTTGTCATCTAAACCTAAAAACTTTTATTTTAGATTTGTTTTTTTTATTTGAAAGACTGAGAGTAAAAGTGAAAGAGAGAAAGAAAGAGAATCTTCCATCTGCTGGTTCACTCTCCAAATGGCTGCAGAAACCGGGGTCTAGGAGCTCCATCCAAGTCTCCCATGTGGGTTCAGGAGCCCAAGCACTTGAGCCATCTTCCACTGCTTTCCCAGGCACATCAGCAGGGAGCTGGACCAGAAGTGGAGCAGCCAGGATTCAATCTGGTGCTCATAGAGGATGCCTAGGTAGAGGCCTAGTCTGCTGTGCCACAGGCTGGCCTGAAGACCTACACACTTTTGAAAGTGAAATAGAGTATGGTTAATAACAAGTCAGAACAAAGAGCATAAACCATACATTGTCCAGGGGAAACCTTGTGGTGCTCCCCTCTGTTAAACACCTACCCCTCTCCCCAATGCTTTCATAAGGCTGCCTACTAAGAACAAGGCTTGTTTTTGTCTTGGTTCATTGCCTGGGTTCTTATAGGTAAGAATCTGCCACCCAATGTATGATTAAGTTAAATTTGCACTTGATTTTTAAAGAAAAAATTATTTATTTGAAAGGCAGAGAAAGAGAGAGACAGACAGAATTCCCATCTGCTGGTTCATTCCCCAAATTCCCCCAACAGTCCCAGGTCAGGGGCAAAGGCATGGTCCGGGAACTCAATCCAGTTCTCCCAGGTGAGTGTCAGGCACCCAAGAACTTGCACCATCACCGCTGTCTCCCAGAGTTCCTATTATTCAGCAGCTGGAGTCAGAAGTACAGCCAGGACTCAAACCCAGGCACTGAAGTATGGGACATGGGGATCCCAAGTGGTGACTTAACCATGCATGAGACTTAAATGTGCAGTGTTCTGAGTATCTTATTGCTGACACAGCAAATTACCACCCAAAACAGTGGCTGAAAATAGCACACATAGTCTTGATGGCTGAAGTCTGAAACAGGTGGCCCTGGCACGGCGGGATACTCTCTTCTCACCTTTTCCAGCTTCTAGAACCTTCCTCCTGCTCCGGTCCCTCGTCTTCTTCCTCCATATTCGAATCCACAGGCGCAGCCTGAGCCTCGCAGTGCCCTCTCACTGACTTCTCTTGCCCATTCAATGGCCCTGGGGCTTACATGGCATCTACGGACACAATTCACCATCCTCTCCTTAGTCTAAGGTCATCTGATTGTGCAGCCAAGTCCCAACCACAGCCTTAACCCCTCCTTCTCAGGAAACCTGACACAGTCCTCATTTCTGGGGACTTGGACCTGGCCAATGTTCTGGCAACCATGGTAGCTGACATCCACGCCACAACCTGTGGCACCTTCCCTTCTCTGTAGGAGAAGTGACAAGTAGATAATAGGGTTGGATCTGCAGGTTCCACGTCCCTGGCTTCAACCAACTTCAGATCAAAAATATTCATTAAAAAATGCATGTGTACTGCACATGCACGGACTTTAATTTCTTGTCATTATTCCCCAAACAATACAGTGAAATAGCTATTGACAGCAAATGCGTTGTGTTAGATCCTATCAGTGATCCAGAGATTTGAAATACAAGAGGACGTGTACAAACTACGAGCAAGCGCCACAATGCTTAACACAAGGAACTTGAGCTTCTGTGAATTTGAGGTTTCAAGGGAACTGGGGGGGGGTGTCCTAGAACCAACCCCCCCCAAGAAACAGCCCTGGACTCAGCATCTTCGCACACCCCTCCCGCCTTCCCTTTCTCTGGCCATGTCCCAAGCTGTCCCCAAAATCTGACCCCATTAAAGGGAGGCAAAAGAAAGCCAGCACGGTTAAGGGCACCTGTTTCAGGTTCACAGGTCCTGGCTGCATGGCTCGGGAATGCTGTGTCCCCTTCTTGGCCCTTGTGTCCCCTCAGTAAAGGGAAGAAACAGATGGCCAAGTAAGGACAATTGAGGTGATAAACAACACTGTTGAGAATAGCATCCGGCATCGAGAAGGTTCTCCGTCCCTGGTAGCTGTTACTAAGAAATGGGAACAGTGCTTCCTGCCTGCCTGCTGTCTTGGTTTCACCTGCCATTGCTGCTGGCCCTTGCTGCGCTGGGAGCCTGACCCAGCTGTCACCACTGCACAAACTCCTGTAGCTGTCAGTGTGGACCTTGTCACGGGTGTCGCCGGTGGGGTCAGCCTTATCCGTCCCATCTCAGTAAAAGCAGAGCTGACTACCGCAAGAGAGGGTCCTCCCATCAGCGCGCAGAACTCCTCAACCAGACTCCTGAAACAGAGCAGGGGTTCTCTCTGTAAGACACTGGGTCCAGAGAGCTCATTCCAAGTATATGAACAAAAACCAAAGCCCCCAGCCTGCAGTGTAGAACAGGCGCCCAGGAGTCAATGCCGAGGGAAGTGGCCCAGGGGAGGCTGCCAGCCCAGGAGACTCGGGGTCCCTTGTTCGGTCACTGGGTCCCAGGGTCTGGCTAACCTCAAGCCCTTTAACCAACGAGGAGATACAGGAATCCCACTTCAGCTTCACCACACAGCACAGGGAAGGGAGAAGGTGGAACAAGAAACCACTGTCTCTCGCAGTCCCAGACCGGGAAAGGACCGGGGTGACACAGAGAGGGTGGAACTTGGTGCTGGAATGTGGGTGCTTCCTGTGAGGGGCTTGTCTTTGCTCCCAGCTGTCCTGAAGCCACGAGCCCTTGGGCCAGAGCTGAGAGAGGGACATCCACAGCCAGGGACTTCCACAGGAGGACTAGAAGAGAAGGGGATATAGACAGACGCATGCGTACTTACCTACCTGCCTACCTGCGTATAGCTGTGCACACACACAGAGCCCCTCCAAAACTCATGGGAAAAATGAAATTAACTAAGTCCATTTCGATGCATTTTTTTAAAATCTGTGCACAGTTTTAAAAAATAACATGCGTTCCCCATGAGCTATTTGAATACCTCTCCTAAGCATAGAATTTTTTAAAAAACTGCATCAAAATAAGCTTATCTTTTAAGTCTACTTTCCACAAATGTTTTAAAGTACCCAAGGGCCTGGTGCTGTGGTGTAGCAGGTAAAGCTGCCACCTGCAGTGCCAACATCCCATATGGGTGCTGGTTCGAGACCTGGCTTCTTCACTTCCAATCCAGCTCTCTGCTATGGCCTGGGAAAGCAGTAGAAGATGGCCCAAGTCCTTGGGCCCCTGCACCCACGTGGGAGACCCAGAAGAAGCTCCTGGCTCCTGGCTTTGGATTGGCACAGCTCCAGCCATTGCAGACCAGCTATTGCAGCCATCTGGGGAGTGAACCCACGGATGGAAGACCTCTCTCTCCCTCTCTCTCCCCCTCTCTCCCTCTCTCTCCCTCTCTCTCTCTCTCTCTCTCCCTCTCTGCCCCTGCCTCTCTGCAACTCTGTCTTTCAAATAAATAAATGTGCACAGAAGAGCTGGGTATCTGAAGGAAGCTCTTTGATATTTGCATATCTTTAAATCTTGCTCTAAATGGTATCATCACTTTTCAATAGACTAAGCGACTATGAATAATTAGCAATTAATAATTATGATGCCTCATTAACTTAATAAAGGGTTATGTCTTTATAGCAAATGCAGAGCTAATTGAAGAAGAAAGTTAACCTGTACGTTCCTGGCTCCCACAGGGATGGTCTCTGCCCATTAGGAGCAGGTGCCCAGAGTCCAACAAACCGCTCACCTGCGACTCGTTTATTATTAGCTCAAGGCGCCAACCTCGTGAGCACCAGTGACCTGGAGAGCCGGCCTCGTGAACTGACACCTAGCAAGGGCCCAGCCACTAAGCAAACAGAAATCCCAGGAAACAAAGCCCAGCAAGAAGCCTGGTTCACAGCACTCCGAGGGCTGCCCACCTGTGACCCAGAACACAACAATCCTGGGGACATGGGCAGTGTTGAAAGTTCAGAGTTGCCATTGCCAGAGCAGCCACTTCGGAAAGATAAATATAGGTCAGGCAGTCCTGCGGACCAGGCAGACGGAGGATGGGTGAGCACATGGCACTGGGGCCTTGACACACAGAGGGGCACGAGTTCAGGGAGCACAGATCCACCCACTGCCCTTGGCTCGCAGCCCTGCCCCCTTCCTGGGCCAGGATGAGGTTGCGTCCCCTAATGATTCCCCTGACCTGGCTAATGGCAGCCAGGGTGCGTCTTTCCAAAGCAAAATCCAATCCTTTCTACTCTCCTTAAAGTCTTTTTTTTTTTTAAGAAATTTTTATTTATTTAGCTTAAAGGCAGAATAAGAAAGAGGGAGAGGCAGGCACACACACACACATACACACACAGATTTTCCACTGCCTTCCCAGGTGCATCAGCAAGGAGCCAAATTGGAAGCGGAGTAGCCGGGAATCGAACCTACACTCCAATACGGGTTGCCAGCATTGCAAGCTGTAGCTTAGCCTGCTGCACCACACCACTGAAAAAACCAGGCTCGGCCGGCGCCGCGGCTCACTAGGCTAATCCTCCGCCTAGCGGCGCTGGCACACCGGGTTCTAGTCCTGGTCGGGGTGCCAGATTCTGTCCCGGTTGCCCCTCTTCCAGGCCAGCTCTCTGCTGTGGCCAGGGAGTGCAGTGGAGGATGGCCCAAGTGCTTGGGCCCTGCACCCCATGGGAGACCAGGATAAGTACCTGGCTCCTGCCATCGGATCAGTGCAGTACGCCAGCCGCAGTGCTGGCCGCAGCGGCCATTGGAGGGTGAACCAATGGCAAAGGAAGACCTTTCTCTCTGTCTCTCTCTCTCACTGTCCACTCTGCCTGTCAAAAAAAAAAAAAAAAAAAAAAACTGGCTCAGCCACACGGTCTGCAGCTACATCTAACAATGCCGCTGCTTTGAAGAAGCACTGTATTAACAATGGAGGTGCACTCGGGCTGATTGTGCAACCGGGGACCTGATACTCAGACAGCCTCAGAAGAGTCTGCCCAGAGGTAGAGATGCAGCAGGCAGCTGAGCCAGACATCCAATGTGCGCTTGTGTGGTCCACAAGCCTCTGCTCCTAACCACGTTGTCATCAGCTTCCGACGACACCTGCTGTGGGAGATGTTGCTCTCCCCCAGGCTCCCAACACCAGCTCCATCCTCTTCCCAGCTGCCCCTCCAGCCTCTGCAGAGCTGCTGCCTCCCTGACTTCCTCAGGCTAGGTCATGTGCTCCACGTCCTGCTTATCCCTGTCCAGGCCCCATCCGCTAGGAAAGACTGGGCTCCAGCAGCGAGCTATCATGAGGCTTCCCAGGGCCAAGCCGTGATGTTTGCTTGCTCTCTTACACCACTCGTTCCTCCAGGGTTGCCTTCCTTGCTCAGGGCCCAGGTGGACACATCCGGTCTTCGTGGTGGGTGGCAACATGGAGAGGGTCACCGTGGCAGGGGCCCAGTTCCTGCTGGCTCTGCTATGGTTGGAATGCATCCCCCAAGGTTCAAGTGTTGGAAACTTGACCATCAGAAATACAGCAGGGTTGAGAGGTGGACTCTTCCATTGGTGGAACCTTACAGAAGTGGAACCTTCCAGAGGTGGAATCTTCCAGAAGTGGAACATTCTAGAGATGGAACATTCTAGAGGTGGAACCTTCCAGAGGTGGAACATTCTAGAGATGTTTAGGGCACAAGGATTCTACTTCCATGATTGAATTAATGCTAATTATAGCAGAGTGAGGTTGGGTGCCCTCTCTCACTTTCTCTGCAACATGCTGCCATGGAGGGACACAGCCCCGAGGCCCCTTTCCAGGGGGACGGCCTGTTAATCTTGGACATCTCAGCCTCCTAAGCAGTGGGCCTATGAGTGTCTGTTCCCTCTGTGTGCCCGGGTTGGTGGTGTGCTGTGGCAGCTGCCCAAAACTGGCTGGGACAAGCTAGCAAGGCAGCGTTCAGCCCCGCAGCTCACACAGTGTGGTTCAAGGCAGGCCCTGGGAGAGGGAAGCATTGCTCTGCGCCCTCCCTGACTGGACGTTCATGGCGTCCACCATGCTGGGTCACACACACTGCGTTTGAACACAGTGGATCATTACCTCCGTGCCTGTGCCCTCTCACCTCCGCTGGGCTTTGATCTTTACTCCAGATCTTGCACCAAACTCCCCAGAAAGCAGAGATAAAGACTTAGCACTGGGATGGGCATTTGCTGACCAGTCCCTTCTTGGAGCGGCCCGGGTTTGAGTCCCAGTCCCTGCCGCCCACGTGGGAGAAGCAGATGGAGTCCCTGGCTCCTGGCTTTGGCCTGGCCCAGTGCCAGCTGTTGTGGGCATTTAAGAAGTAAACCAGCAGATAGAAGATCTCTGTCTGCCTCTATCTCTCTGCCTTCCAAAACAAAATGTAAATAAGTGAAATTCTGGGGCTGGCATTATGGCCCAGTGGGTTAAGCCTCTGCCATATTGAAGTGCTGGTTCCAGTCTTGGCTGCTGATGTGCCTGGGAAGGCAGCAGCAGATGGTCCAGGGGCTTGGGCCTCTGCTGCTCATCCACATGGGAGACCTGGATGGAGTTCCAGGCTTTGGCTTCAGCCTGGCTCAGCCCCAGCTGATAAAGCCCCCTGGGGAATGAACCAGCAGATGGATCTCTCTCTCTCTCTCTCTCTCTCTCTCTCTCTCCCTCTCCCTTTCCAACAAATAAACAAATCTTTAAAAATGAAATTCTTTAACAATATAAGTTCTGTTGCTATAAAAATCCTGGGATTCAATCACAGTTCTAGTCACAATCTGCACTTTCCATGAACATTTTGGAGATCCCTTGAAAAACCTTTTTGCACTAGAATGACCTTATTTCTTAATTCCACATCCTAGGAGCAGCTGGAAGGACCTTGTGGGTCTCCATCGTTTGCACATAGAATCGATGAATCGAGTCCCGCTGGAATGAAGTCCAGGGCAGAGTCCCTTGTCCACCCCAACTCTCCCTTCTGTGGTCGCTCCAGTCACATGGATAAGCCTTCTCCTCAGCACAGACACAGCAGGCTCAGCCTTCCCCCTGCCCCAGGGCCTTTACACCTGCCATCCCTTTGCTCTGGTCCACTGCCTCACTTAAATGAAAGCTCCAACCACAGCTCTCCCTGTCTCACATCTGCTTCATCGTCTCCATCTCCTGATCACTGTGTTAAGTTACATTGTTGCTTTGCTTACTGAGTCTGTTTGTTTTCCTGCTGAAAACATGTCTCCAAGAGGCAGGGTCTTTGCCTACTGTTGTTTGCCACCATATCCCTAAACTAGAAGGGTATTTGGAGTTACAACGTAAAATACATAATTACAGGATTAATGAATAAATGAACTAAACAAACATGTAAATAAACAATTGATTGCTGCAGCGTGGAGAGCGAACCGTGAAAATACACTCCCTACAGAACACAGAATTTTTTTCTTTCTAGAGAAAATAAATGCATGAGTTCAGATTTTCCTGGATTTTTTTTCCAGGTCCTTAACCCATCAAAATCAGCCTTAGAGTCCCTTTCTGAAATGCATTATGACAAGCGAAACGTGGGTGAAGTAAACGTTTACTTGATGTTTATTATTGCTACTGTGTTGGCTAGCAGTCAAACTGATCCCCCCTTGATTTGTTTTCTTGATGAGTGACAGGTGATGCCATGACACCAAGGTCCTTGGCATGAGCAAGGAATCCCACACATTTCTACGGTCTTCCAGCTCCTTCTGCGGGAAGCAACGTTGCATAGTGAGACAGACGCAAGAACACTCACTCATTCACTCAATGAACCCCCCTAAGAACCTGCTACACCTCAGGCTGGGCTAGGCGCCACCGCGAGCAGGCTGGGAACCAGGGATGCGTGCTATATCCCTATCATGTCGGAGACAATCTGTGACGTGGTGAAATCTCACCCAGGTTCCCACCGCTAGGGGGCAGCAGTGGTAGGCTGGCCCCAGGCTGAGGTTTGCGCTGGCCGCGTGCACAGCTCCTCTCTCTCCCTGACTGTCGTCTTATCTTGCCTAACCCCACACTCAGTCCATGCGCGAGTCCTGGAGGACCTGGCTCCATCCCTTTGGCCCCTGTCTCCCTCCTCCCCCACCCTGCCGGCTAGCCTAAATCTCTCCCATAGCCTCCTGACCGTGTCTTGGCTTCTGTTCCTGCCCAAACCCAAACAATTGGCCAGAGTGCATGCGTCCTAGGGGGGGATTAGACTGCGTGGCTCTGTGCATGAAGTCCCCCGTGTCTGTGGCCGCCTTGGGAGTAGAATCCTTTCTCTGATCCCAGCCTGCAGCCTCTCTGTGCACCCTGGCGTGGGTGTTCTCTTTCTGCCCACTAGGACTTTGTTTTTAAAAGTCCTTGAGAGGTGCATCGGTGAGCACACCTTCAGCTCCACACAGGAGAGAATGCAAATCAAAGAATCTTGGTCATTTCCCTTAGAGGAGGACTGGTCATATGATCTTTCCAGGGACAACAGGAATCCGAGTTTGGGGGCAGCGCTGTGGGGTAGCTGGTAAAACTACTTCCTGCAATGGCAGCATCCCCTATGGGTACTGGGTCTGTCCCAGCTGCTCCGCTTCCAGTCCAGCTCCCTGCCAATGGCCTGGGAAAGCAGCAGAGGATGGCCCAAGTGTTTGGGCCCCTGCACCCATGTGGGAGATCCAGGTGAAGCTTCTCACTCCTGGCTTTGCCTTGGCTTAGTCCTGGCTGTTGCAGTCATCTGGGCAAAGAGCCAGCAGATGGAACACCCACCCCATTCCCACTCTGTCTCTCCCTCTCTCTGTAACTTTTTAAAAATAAATAAATACATATCTTTAAGAAAAAAGGAACTCAAGTTTTTTGTATTCTGATTTTCCAGTCTCAGCTATTGCTTCCCTCAGGCTGGTTCCCTCAAAGTGTAACATGGCTGCCATGGCTCCAGCTATTACACTTTTCCCCACATGACTCTTTCTAACTGTCCAAGAAACCCTGTGTGCTTCCCTTCACGTCTCATCTCACAGGCCAGGATTGTCTTAGAGGATCCTTCTTAAACCAGTCAACTGTAATGGAGAATAAACAGCCTCCACCACGTGAGACTTACTCAAAGTCAACGTTGCTGTGATGGAGCAGAGTTGATGTCCAAACAAACCTTGATTTTCTGTGATGAGTTTTAACCCCAGCTCTGCCCCTGGGCAAGGCGTGTGATGTAGGAAAGGTCTCAGATTCCTTCGGAATAAAGCTGAGCTCACTGAAGTGTCTAACTCTCAGGGTTTCTCGTGAAGATGAACATAAAACGACTTTGAAAGACCCTAGGGCTGGGCCCAGCCTGAGGTCAGTGTCAGTTGTTCTGTTCAGTTCTGTTCTTTCACCCCAGTTTGTGAATGGCCTGTGAAATCAGCCGAACCAAGACGGAATTGCTGGGTCAGCCCTGATGAAAACAAACAGTAGGAAGCTGGCATTCAGTCCTAGGGTTCTAACGCTCACAGCTCACATCAAAGTCCCTGGGGTTGGGGAGGGCGCTGAGGTCTGACTGTGAGCAGGAGAAGGAGCGGGGCTTCCTGAGACCCTGTCTCCCTGCTGAGTAGCCATCCACTGCTTCCCCCCCTTACGGCTCTGGCCACTCGCGTCTGTCACTCAACCCCGACAGAGAAAGACATGGGTGAGCCATGTTGGGCTCCGATCCCAACTCAGAGCCTCTGGATCCCAACACACTGGCTTTCAAGATCATCGGGAGACTTGGGGCAGCACCCAGCCCACCACCATCTCGGGCAAGAGCTGAGATTCCAGGGCACTATGTGGGCACTTTACTCGCTGGTCTGAGTCATTTTAAGCCCTCTCAGATTCAGTCCGAAGCCTGCAGCAGGACTTCCAGCACGATGATAGAGAAGATCAGTGGAGACGTATGGTAATTTGAAAACATCTTTTTTAAAAGGCAGCCAACTTCACTTAAGAATGGTGAGAGGCCGGCGCTGTGGCTCAACAGGCCAATCCTCTGCCTGCGGCATTGGCACACCAGGTTCTAGTCCCAGTCGGGGAGTCAGATTCTGTCCCGGTTGCTCCTCTTCCAGGCCAGCTCTCTGCTGTGGCCTGGGAGTGCAGTGGAGGATGACCCAAGTGCTTGGGCCCTGCACCCCATGGGAGACCAGGATAAGTACCTGGCTCCTGCCTTCGGATCAGCATGGTGCACCAGCCGCAGCGGCCATTGGGGGCTGAACCAACGGAAAAAGGAAGAGCTTTCTCTCCATCTCTCTCTCTCACTGTCTCACTCTGCCTGTCAAAAAAAAATAATAAATAAAAATAATTTTTAAAAAAAAGAATGGTGAGAGTAGGAACTGGTGCTCTGGCATAGTGGGTAAAGCCACTGCCTGCAGTGCCAGCATCCCATATGGGCGCCAGTTCAAGTCCTGGCTGCTCCTCTTCTGATCTAGCTCTCTGCTGTGGCCTGGGAAAGCAGAAGATGGCCCAAGTCCTTGGGCCCCTGCACCTGAATGGGAGACCTGGAGGAGGCTCCTGGCTCCTGGCTTCAGATCAGCGCAGCTCCAGCCACTGCAGCCATTTGGGGAGTGAACCAGTGGATGGAAGCATTTAAGCCCTGACATACTCCATGACTCCCTCACCCCCAGCTGTAGCCCAGATGTGTACAACTAAGAAGACAGAGGCTCCATCTCCCCCCAACTCCCAGTGTGTCTCTCCCAGGCAGTACCACCCCCCTCTGCAGCGCCCCCTCGTGGAGGAGCAGTTGTCTGCCCTCAACCCCACCCTCAGCTGCAGGGTGTTGTTCCCAGGGAGAACCCCAGGCGTAAGCCAAAGCGTGGTCTGAGTACACTGACTTTATTTATTTATTTATTTATTTATTTATTTATTTTGACAGGCAGAGTGGACAGTGAGAGAGAGAAACAGAGAGAAAGGTCTTCCTTTGCCGTTGGTCCACCCTCCAATGGCCGCCACGGCCGGCGCACTGCGGCTGGCGCACCATGCTGATCCGATGGCAGGAGCCAGGTACTTATCCTGGTCTCCCATGGGGTGCAGGGCCCAAGCACTTGGGCCATCCTCCACTGCACTCCCTGGCCATAGCAGAGAGCTGGCCTGGAAGAGGGGCAACCGGGACAGAATCCGGAGCCCCAACCCGGACTAGAACCCAGTGTGCCGGCACCGCAAGGTGGAGGATTAGCCTAGTGAGCCGCGGCGCCGGCCGACTTTATTTTTGAAATGAGGATGGAGAACTCTACACCTAAGGGCATTGCAAAAAACAGTAGAGACTGAGGTGGAGATCAATTAAGAAGCAGTGGATGGTTCTGATATGCTTTTTTCAAAAAGGCAAAGCACAGAGAAGTTTAATACAGAGAACCAGGCAAAGAGAGAAACAAGAAGAATCACCCCAGGAGCACACACAGTGCTGGGCGTTGGGAATGCTGTGTGCACACGTGAGGCTGCACCTGTTCCCCAGGATGTAGCGTGGACTGAGAGGAAGTCCCCGAGCTACCCGCAGCCCCATCAACGCAGGGAGGAAACTTCAGTGGCACAAGGGGCTTCATCACAGATTCTGATCAAACCCTGCTCAAACAATAGGCTTCTCTGACCCTGAGAGATGCTGAGGACGCCAGCCTTTAAAAGAGTTCACCGAGTGCATGCCCAAGGCTCCGTCGTCTCGGAATCGATCAGAGAAGGAACCTCTGAGCTACTGAAAACAGTCGTGATGGTAGCTCCCAGCCACACACATAGAAATTGCAAAGGCATGAAGTTGGCTGGCCAAGGGGATGTCAGCATGACCACTGTGCCAGCTCAGGGGTAAGAACGAGGCAGCCAGGCTGAAACAGCAAAGTAAAGAAGAAAATATGATTTGGGGCAATGGAGCCTACATATCAAGGAAAATAGGCTTTGTAGAGTAAGTTCAGTTGAGCTACCATACAAATAAACAAACAGCCAAGCAAAGCAGATGAGCACCTAATGTTGCTACAATATATTACCTAAGATGACCAGTTTCCAATAATAATGACAAGATAAGCAAAGAAACTGGAGCATGTGATCGCAGGAATAAATGCAGGCGATGGAAAATAACTTTGACAGAGTATAGATGGTGGAAATAGCAGACACATAGCGCGACAGCTATTATGAATATGCTCAAAGAACTAAAGAAAACTCTGCTTAGAGAATTAAAGGAAAATATTGTGAAAATGTTTTGTGAAGCAGAAATAGAAATATTTAAAGAAATCAGAGGGGCTCATGCTGTGGCGCAGCGGGTTAAAGCCGCTGCCTGAAGCACTAGCATCCCATATGGGCACCGGTTCTAGTCCCAGCTGCTCCTCTTCTGATCCAGCTCTCTGCTATGGCCTGGGAAAGCAACAGAAGATGGCCCAAGGCCTTGGGTCCCTGCACACATGTGGGAGACCCAGAGGAAGCTCCTGGCTCCTGGCTCCTGGTTTTGGATCAGCATAGCTCTGGCCATTGCAGCCATCTGGAGGAATGAACCAGCAGATGGAAGACCTCTCTCTCACTCTATCTCTACCTCTCTCTGTAATTCTGCCTTTCAGATAAATAAAATAAATCTTTAAAAAAAGAAATCATAAATTCTAAAGTTGAAAAATACAGTAATAGAAATAAACATTTCACTAGAGGGCTCAACAACAGAACTAAGCAGGCAGAGGGGCCAGCACACTTGAAGGTAGATCAGTGGAGATTCAAATTCTGAAAAAAAAAGTAAAGAACTTACTAGAACAGCACAGTAATGGAAGACACCTTTAAGCGAGTCATCTATGAATAAGGAGAAGGTGAGGAGGTAGTTCACAAGATAGAAAAGATATTTGAAAAAGCAATGCCTGAAAGTTCCCTAAATTTGCTGACAAAACAGTAATCTACTCATCCAAGAAGTTCCATCAACTCCAAGTAGGATGAATGGAACAAAGAAGCAAACAAAAACCCTGTGACCAGACACATCATAGTTAAAACATTGAAGCCCAAAGGAAAAAAAATCTTTGAAGTCCACAGGATAAGAAGAAGCCACCAGATACAAAGGAACCACAATCAGACGACTTCTCATCTGGACAGTAAGGGCTGAGACGCATTGGAACAGCACATCCAAACTGCTGAAAATTGAACACACAGAGACCAAACGGCCAGGGCAGTGCTGTGGCATGGTGGGCTAAGCCACCACGTGCAGCACCGGCATCTCGTGTTGGAGCGCCCTGGTTCAAGTGCAGCACCGGCATCCCATATTGGAGCCCCAGTTCAAGTTCCAGCTTCTCTGTTTCTCATCCAGCTCCCTGCTAATGCGCCTGAGAAAGCAGTGGAAAACAGGCCCCTGCCACCCACCTGGGAGACCCAGCTGGAGTTCGTGGCTCCTGGCTCAGGCCTGGCTATTGCAGCCTTTCGGGGAATGAATCAGCAGATCAAAAATCTCACTCTCTTTCTCCTTGTCCGTCCTTCTCTCTCTGTCACTCTGCCTTTTGAATGGCAGGTATAAACCTACTCATATCCCTACCGTGCAGTGTGACTGTAACTTTACACCATCCAATCCAAAGCCAGAGGCTGCCGTGCCGCATCAACCACATGAGATCTGCCGGAGACACTGCAGCTTCCAAGACACCGCATCGGCCGGCTTTCATGACTACAGTGAAATAGCTGAGGCAAGCAATTAGAAAGGAAAGGAAGGTATATTTGCCTCACAATTTCAAAGGCTGAAAATCCAAACAGCATGACGCAGACATTGGTGAAGTTCCCTGGTGGATGGTGGAGTACCCAGGGATGAAGGCTCCATGAGAAGCCAGCAAGTAGACACTGGGGGCAGACTCAGGCTTCTATAACAACCCTTTGGCTATAACTGCCTTCTAAGACCCACTCCCAGCAGTCAAAGATCTGGTCTCCTAAGGTTCCATCACCCCCCTCAAATAGCACCACCTTGAGGACCAAGCCTTTAACAACGGGACCAGGGAGGACACCCAAATTCATACCCAAACCATAGCAGACACAAACAAGGTGAAAGCAAAATGATGCAAAAGATAATATCACTCAAATAGCAGCCATAAGGTACCAAGAGTGGCAACACCAATATTGCATGGGAGAGACTTTGAAGATAAAACTTGTTATAAGCAACAGGGATATTTCATCATGCTTAAAGGATCATTCTACTGAGAAAATAGAATAATTATGAATATATATTTATTTATGTCTACCTTCTAAAAGGCCCAAGACACATGGAACAAAACATTGCCAGAATTAGAGTGGATTTATCAGGTTTTCATAACCATAACAGATACTTGAGAGGAGCTGCTTAGAAAAGAAGATGGTGTCTTCTCAGCCACAGTTTTGGAGGTTCACAGTGCAAGATTAGGCATCCTCAGGAATCTGCCGTCTGCTGAGGGTGGTGGGCGGTGGGAGGTGTGCAGAGGGAAAGTCACATGGTGACCCAGAAACAGAGAGAGCATCTGGACCAAACGCAGGCATGTGAATTCTATCTGCGCAAAATGTTTTCTGAAAATGAGAAGCCCTTATGTTATCCCAGGTCCAATAAAGTCCTGCCTGGCAGGAGTCTTGTCCGTCTGCCGTGTGCGACAATGTCCTTGCAGGTTCAGATGAAAGGGCCAAGTGGAAAGAACTGGAATCCTGGGTGGGATCGGGAGCCCTCCGGGCTTAGCCTTATGGCCTTGCACTAACCTGTTCCCCCATCTGTCAGAGGGGATGATGACACCTGTCTTCCTGGATTGTGGAATGACAGATGGCTTCATCTGGGATGCTAGCGCCACAGTTAGCACAGCACACAGCCTTAATAAATAATCAGGATTCTCATCATCAACGCTCTCGAAGCACTGCCGTGAAAGTTAAAGCGAGGGATGCCGCTCAGGCACTGAGCGCTTGGCTTTAGCTCCTGATAAACAATAAGTTGCTTAGGAAAGGTTTGCTGGATGGCTGAATGAATGAATGAACAAATGAATAGCATGCCATTCTGGGCGGCTCAATTCCTCCTGAAAACAGATCTGATGTGTCAAAATGCTGAACAGCATGAAAAATAACCCCCAAAATGAAAACCCTAGAGAAATGGATATTTTAAGTTGGATTTTTTTTCCTATAAAAATGAACTATGAACAAGACAGATGGGGGAAAAAAAGGGTCCAGCCTTGACTTCAAACATAAATAAGGTGTGACAATAAAGGCAATATACAGCCATGAATATTTAAAGGGCGATAGCTCCAGGAGTGGGGAGCTCCAAGCTGAGAAACCCCACTTGGGGACCCCTGGCAATGGGAGGAGGGAGGCTGGTAAGAGGGTCTTGAGATCACCATACTCAAGGCAAGGTGGTATCCTGTTCTGCTCCTGTAAAAACCAAAGCCCAGTGGGATAAGTGGTGCTGGTTGCGGTAGAGAAGTGGGGAAAGCAAACATATTTATTTGGCATCTCCTCTATGGAATCCCTGTTATGTATTCTCCCAGCAAACCTCAGAAGCCGATACTATTACTCCCATTTCATGGATGAAGCAGTTGAGTTTCCAAGGAGAAGGTGACATCCTGAAAGGTGCACATTCTGTTCAGCAAGCATATCTCAGCCAGACGCATTGATTCCTCCCTACAACACTGAGAAGTAGGGACTGTTCTTTTATTCCTAGAACAGACAAGGAACAAGGGCAGAGAACCAAGAGGCGAGGTAATCTCCCGGTGTTATTCTGAGACCAGCCTGACCCCAACTGCAGGCTCGAGAGAGTTCACGTTCCTAAGCTTTGTTCAATGTAGATTCTCTGTGGCAAGCTAGGATTCCAACTCATTCCTCCCATTTCCAAGGCAAAACTTTTGCTCTGTCCCAGGCTGCTCCCTGCCCATGGGAAGCAATTCTAGAAAAAAAAATGATTGGACCAGAATTGGAAAATTGTAAGTGGCTATTGAGAATCAGGTGAGGTGCACCTGGACAATGAGAAATGGGGTCGGCTCCAAAGGGGGCAGCTGTCCTTATGACAAGGTGCTTGTCATAAGGAATTGAGGGCCCCCATCTGCAGATTTTAATGGTGATTTTTCCATGTTGTAAAATACCGAGAGCCAAGTACTCCCTGTGTGAGTCCATCTATGTGAAGTTTAGAAAGAGGGTGAAGGACCACGTGCCATGGAGTGAAGAGAGCAGCCCCCAGCGGCGGCGGCGGGGAGTGCCAGAGAGGGCAGTTGGGGGTGGCCGCATCCCATCTCCTGATCTGTGTGAGTTACAGAGCTGCGCTCACTCTGTGATAACTCACAGAGCTGCTCACTCTAGACCTGCACGATTCTCTCTATGCTTAGTATACTGAAGAGAAGTTTTCCTTTCGGACATCATGGAACTGGAATGTCATGTTCTATGTCCATTACAGCTCTCCGCACATTGAGGGAATCATTCTTTGCCCTCGGTTGTCTCAGAACATAAAATCATGCTGGTTTTTATTAAAATTTCATTTGCATTTTTTATTTATTGGAAAATCTCAGAGACAGAGAGAAGTGGACAAAGAGAAAGGGACCAAGATCTTCTATCTGTTGCTTCAGACCTAGATGCCCGTGACAACCAGGACGGGGCCGGGCTGAAGTCAGGATCCAGGAACTCAATCCAAGTCTCCCACGTGGGTGGGTGGCAGGGATCCAAGCTCTTGAGCCATCACCTGCTGCTTCCAAGGGTGCAGCTTAGCAAGAAGCTGCATCAGAATTGATGGAGCTGCGACTCAAAACGGAACTCTAATATGGGATGCCAGTGTGCCTGTGCCAAGTGCATGCCCCAAGCATGAGCTTTTCGGCGTGGAATCAAGCCAGGAGTTTCATGCATGGGCAAACAATAACATCAGGGGACACACAACTTGACCTAATACACACAAAGCCCTCGCAACCCAGTGAGCCTCTCCACGAGGATGGGTAGCAGCTCCCGGAGGAGGTGAGCTCCCTTCCTTGCAGGGGATGTACAGCTACCTGCTGGAGAAGAAGCTGACCGAGCTAACAGTGAGGTTCCTCCCGGCCCTGAGCACCAAGCAGTCTGACACCATTCACCCTGGCCCTCATTCAGCAAGGAGGCACGGGTGCATCCCCTGCTCCAGGCACAGGCCCTGGGGAACAGAACAGTGCAATCCCTCCACTCAGAGAGCTTGTAAACCCACAGGGCAGAGAGGCAGGCCATGGTGTGGCACGGAGAGCCCTGAGCGTAGACGAGGGGGCTCCCCTTCTGTCTCCGGGGGGGGGGGGGGCCCGTGCTACTCTAGGTGGAGGGACAGCACCTTGTGGGAGGGGTATTTCAGCTGCTACAGGAATGAGGATGTGAATTAGCCAGGCACTAGAAGGAGAGACGGATGGCAGGAAGCAGAGAAGCAAAGGCCCATCTGAGACAATGCGGAAAATTCAGCCCAATTGAAATGCACCTCATGGATGGCCATCATGGCCCTGAAGTCTGGCCACATCTTTGCTCCCAGGATTCTAAGAATGTGAAGTTCTGAGCTGTCATGGTTCAGCGCATCTATAGCTTTGTGATTTTAAAATTCTCGGAATTTGGTTTGCCCAGAGTTGGTGACTACACCAAGTCTCTGCCTTGCAAGTGCAATGAGTCTGTGTTTGGCTTTGGATTAATCCTCTGCTAGTGTAGACAGAACTAAAGAGAAGTATTTGGAAGGGGAAAAAAATCCCATCCGCATTCGCTCTGCCGTCTGCTTCCAATTAGACCCTGTATTCTCCTCGGCTCTGGGAAAAGAGACAAAAGGCAGCGCAGACAGGGCTCCTGCTTATACTAATGAGTGAGCCGCACAGGCACAGTTAATGCCAAGCCCCGTCCAGCCGCCGGGCCGTCAGCAGCAACTGGGCGAACACACTGACTAATTTATGTGGAATAAGAACACATTTTTACACGGTGTCCTGACACCAGGGCAGGCATTTCCTCCCCACAAAACAAGCCCAATTATCAGGGTCTGCTCTGTGGCCTTTGCCGCTCTACGAAAGAGTTGCAAATTTTCTTGACCTTTTATACTGCTAAGAATGAGAGCAAATGGAACAGAGCCCACAGAGCTTCATGGGTGAGCAGGAAGTTGAGTCTGGACAGGTGGGCTGTGTAGCTGGGGGCCAGGAGCCCAGACATTGGAGCAGGGGTGCTGGATCCCAGGGCATGGCTCACCCACCTGTTGGTGGCTCAGTGCCCTCCATGCAAATTATCCGATGCCCCACATAGCCTGCCATAGTGAAGTGCATTAATGCACGCACCGTGCCTGGCATGCAGTCGGCACTCAATAAATGTTTATGAAAGGGAGGTCAGAGAAGGCTGCACCCTTATCCCACACCAAGGGTTGTTGGATGTATCCAATGAGTAGGTTCCCTAGTGCAATGTCTTTAGCACAGAACAGATCAGACAGCTAGCACTGGCCTGGCTGAGGTGTGGAGGGTAAATGAGTGGCACCAGAGGAGCGCCAGGGAGTGCTGCACTGGAGGGAACGGCAGGTCACTCACTGCAAAAGCAGGGTAGCTCCAAGCAGCCCAAAGCAGGGCGAACAAAGCAGGAGGTGGAACTGCGATTCCTAGAGGGGGGCCCTGGCCTCTCCCGCAAGCTGGAACACAGCACCGGGACAAACAAAAGTGACATCTCCTGGCTCTGGTGGCTCCAAGACTGGAAGTTGGGGTGCCAGCCCGGCTGGGTTGGGTGTGGAGGTCACCCAGGGCATATGATGGACGGGAAAGTCCTTAACTAATAATGGTGGCAAGATTACCCAGCTGCATCGGGAAAGGTAAACGACCTCATCAGCAAAGCCGCTGAACCACAAGCAAACTGAACTCAGCCTGGCTGGGAGGAGCTGCCTCTGCCTCTCCGGTTCCAGCCCTTTGAAGCTTCAGCCTCCCTGGCTGCCCCGCCCACGGCTCACTCTAGCTGGCTGCTCTGCGTAATTCTTCCTCCACCTGCAACTCCGGCCCCACTTAGGTGTTTCAAGGCGGAATTTGGGTAAGGGCCCTCTTCCCGGTTGCAGACGGCTGACTGCCAGCTTCCCTCATTCCATGGTTGAATGAGGGTGAGAGAGCACTCGGCATCCCATTCATGTAGGCGCTATTTCCATTCATGAACTAAGTTGCCCTGCAGAGGCCCCACTTCCTAATGCCATCGCCTTCGAGTTAAGTTTCCCACGTATGAATCTGAGACAAGGGACAGACCTGGAGTTCTAAAGGTTTTTTTTGGGGGGACGAAGTAAGTCATTTTAATTCTACTTTTGTCCCAAGGGTCAGACATAACTCATACTGGCTTAAGAACAATGTTATAGGGGCCAGCGTTGTGGTGCAGCTGGTTAAGCCAACACCTGCGGTGCCAGCACACCCCACCCCCTGCCATGAGCAGAGGTTCAAGTCCTGGCTGCTCCAGTTCCCTGGTAGTGTGTCTAGGAAGGTAGCAGAGATGGCCCAAGTACTTGGGCCCTGCCACCCACATGGAAGACCCAGATGGAGTTCTTGGTTCCTGGTTTCAGCCTGAGCCACTCCTGACTGTTGAGGCCAGTTGGGGAGCGAACCAGCAGAGGGAAGATCTCTCTCTCTCTCTCTCTCTCTCTCTCTCTCTCTCCTCTGTTTCTCTCTCTCTTTCCTGCTTTCCTTGTAACTATGCCTTTCAAATAAATAAATAAATCTTTTGGAAGGAAGGATAAAAGGGAGGGAGGGAGGGAGGGAGGGAGGGAGGGAGGGAAGGAAGGAATAGAGGTTCATGTAACTGGAACATACTGTGATAAAACTAGCTCTTGCCTAGCTTAGACCAGACTGGTTCTAGACTACATTCAGAGCTGAAGCGAATTCTTGAGGGCACTGCTCCCTCCATCTCTGAATTCAGTTCTCCATCAGCATTGGCTTCATTCAGCCACAGGGGCTCTCCCACTGCTGTCTCACGGCCATCGGCAACTCCAGGCTTGCAGCCACCAGTAAAGTTTTCTTGGAGGAGGGAACATTTCAGGTTTGCGCCTCACTGGTCTGGTTTGAGTCAAGTGTGCATCCCCTGAGCCAATCATTATGCCAGCAGAGGAGTCTCTGCTATCTGATTGGTCAGAGTTTTGTTATGTCTCATGCACGTGTTACTGAAGAGGAGAGTGATGTTACAGCCTCAGAGTGAGACAATAACAGATCGGTGCAGTGTGTGTGTGTGTGTGCGCAGGCATGTGTGTCTGCACGTACACCTGTCTTTTTAAATGATTTTATGTTTGTTTTGCTGTGGTGGCTGTGGTTGTGTTGTTTTACTAGAAGAAGGAAGATGGATTCTAAGCAATCAAAAATAATGTGTCCATAGTGCATATGTGTAGGCGTCTATTGGTGCTTTTGAAAAGAATGTGCATTTATGTAGGGAAAAAAAAAAAAAAAGAAGACTAGAGCAGAGATGGCCAACATGTGATTCCCTTGTTCGGCCACACTTCTGATACTCACATGACATGACTAGTGGATTGCTAACACATGGCAGCCCTCTTCCCAGTTGAACCTGGAAGACACAGTCAGTCCCCGTAAGACGTGTTAGCCATTGTTGCACTGGGGACAAAGAGTCTAGTCTGACTCTTCTCTCTGATGCTGGGCGTACCTAATCTGCTTCAACCAGGAGGAGGTGGATAAGGGGAAAGTGAGATTGATGATCTTTCACACATCCATGTTGGAAAAGAGAAGGGATGGACTCTGTGCAAATGCTCCGAGCCAGGGTTTGTGGGCGCTCTCCTATCTGCAAGCTGAGAGCATTTTCCCCCAGCAGTAGGAGCCCAGGAATCAGATGGTTCTTTGTCCAACTCCCATCTTTGCTAGGTATTAACCCTGTGACCTTTGGCTAATGATTTCGTCCCTGTAGACGAGTTCTTTCATCTGTAAAATAGAAATAATCTCTGCCGTTGGGGTCACTATGAGGACTGAAGGGGCAGGGGCAGGGGAGCGCCCAGCCTGACACCTGCTCAGTGCTCAGACACTGACGCTATCTTTGTAGCCACTGCCGACAGAACTCCCGGCTGTTTTCCAGTTTCCAGGATCTTACTGGTGTTTTGCTTTTTAAAAAAAATCAGTTGAGGAAATTAAGATAACCGAGTGGTTTTGTGACAACCTTATGCAAAAATGTCTCCCTGTGGATCTTTCCAGCTAAATAGAGAACAGAATTTGAATTTCCAAAAGTAACTCAGTAAACTCTCTGATCACTGGGGAATGAGGGGACTGGTTAATCAAATACAGAGAAATCAGAGTTAATCAAATAAAGAGTTACTGTGTTGACCATGTTGGAATTAAGCTCACGGAAAGAATTAAAATACAGCAAAACACAGTCAAAGTGCCTCCAAAGAGTCCACATTGCCCAAATGATCAAACACCCTGGAACCTGGCACCAGGTTAAACTTTGGGCCCATGGGACCTCACATGGTCTCCATCATGGCCCACATCCCTGGGGCCCCAGCATGCACTTGGCACCTCTGTGGCTTTGCTCAAGCTGTGATCACCTCCTAGGGGGCTTGAGTTCTACACCACTTTGCCTTTCTACTCTACTGTCTTTTGTCTCTAACTAGGCAGAATGGTATCTCCTCACCACGTGTGTGAAAGTGCCTGGAAGAATACTCACTGGGAGGAAGGTGCTCACAGAGCCCAGTGAGCCTGGGCCTGGGACCCCAGAAACCCCTGGGACCCAGGTGGGCATTTGGCAAGACAGTCTAAACGCTCCTTTGGATACCTGCATCCCATACCAGAATGCCTGGGTTTGAGGTCCAGCTGCAATTCAGATTCTCACTTAACACTACTGCCAGGGTCTTGAACTGGTGCCCATATGGGATGCTGGCAGTTCAGGCCAGGGCATTAACCTGCTGTGCCTCAACGCCGGCCCCAACCATTGGGATCTCGTGCACCAGGCACCCATCTAAGTATTTTCCATGCACTGACCCATCCTATTAAAATAGATGAGGAAACAAAGCCACAGAGAGGGTAGGCACTTTTCCCCGGGTCACACAGCTGGCAGGAAGCAGAGCCCAGGCTCTTCACCACCGTGGAACTAAAAACGCCTCTCACCAGCAAGCCCCAGAAGCAGCACATCGTGATACCCCTCTTTCCCCAAATCATCTTTCTTAACAAGCCAACTCTCCAACATGTGTGCCCGAGACCCAGGGCACACACAATACTCAAGAACGTTCCACAAATCAGCGTCTACCTTTACTACAGCAATGTGCTTTGTTACTTACCATGATAGTCTCTCTTATTTTATATTATTTTTAAGCTCTGGCTACCATCTGCTTAATTGATTTCCAGATGCACTAATTAGTCATACTCTGCAGTTTGAAAAATATCGTGCTAGACCAGAAGTTACGAAAGCAGTGGGGCAGGCACTGTAGCGCAGCAGATTAAGCAGCTGCCTGCAACGCTGATTTCCCATATGAGCACCAGTTCTGGTTCCTGCTGCTCCACTTCTGATCCACCTCCTTGCAAACGTGCCTGGGAAGGCAGCAGATGATAGCCCAAGTGCTTGGGTCCCTGCCATGCACCTTGGAGACCTGGGTGGAGTCCCTGGCTCCTGGTTTCTACCTGGCCCAGCCCTGGCCATTTGAGACCTTTTGGGAAGTGAACCAACCAATAGATGGAAGATCTCTCTTGCTCTTGCTCTTGCTCATTCTCTTCCTCCCTCCCCCGTCCCCATAACTCTGCCTTTCAGATAGAGAAATAAATCTTTAAGAAAAAGTGCAAGGGCTTACTCGCCACTGTAAACAGTGCCAGGCTCATAGAAGGTCCTTCATCATTGCTGACCCAGTGACTGATGGCTCAGAGCTTGCGACCAGCCCACAGAATTATTTATTTTGCTTTTTTGCTGCTTCCATTTTTGAAATGTTTCTAACACATTCAAAGATTCAAAGAAGCATCCAGATCTCCACCATCCACTCTAGCCCATGTGGCTACTAGGGCTGCGTGGCCACAGCCACACCTTCCACTGCCCTCTACTGGGTTCCCTCACTCAGTCCCTAGCCCATGACATCCCAGCCCATTTAAAAATCTTCATCCCTCCCAGCTCATTTCCTGTTTGCTACCTACCTGGGCTCCAACAGGCAAACAGATGTGGTCTGATTGAGGACCTTAAGATTCAAGAAGAAAGAGGCAAAGTCCTACAGACAAGCAACCGCACTGAGCACTCCGCCCTGCCCAGATTTCCCCAGTGACCTCAAGGTACGGTTGCTTGAATGCCTGGAGACCCTGGACTGTGGACTCCTTTTAAATCCTTGCATTTGTCTGGCTAGACGGCCATTTTAAGACAGCCACACTCATTCTCTGCACCGTTTTTGCCTGGAGCTTTACAGAACCCACCCGGAGACCCAGACTCCCTTCTGGGAACGCAGAGGAGCCAGGTACTGACCAGATGCCTGGAGATTCTGCTGCTTGCTGTGCTTTGGCATCCGACCTGTGGCTCTAGACAGGCTGGGATGTTGGCAAGGAGTTCTGACTCAGGGGCCAGGCTGCCATCTGCTTGCTGTGTGATATGGGGATGGGGTGGGGGGCGGGGCACAAATCTTTCAACTTCTCTGTGTCTTCCCCAGTCAAATTTGGAAGAATAGCTTGCATCACACAGGGTGTGGGAAAGTATTAAATAAGATAATCTGTGCAAAGTGCTTCGCCCAAATGCCTGCCCAGTCATTGAAGACTCAGCTGTGTTGTCAGCCTCGTTCTGCATGAATAATGTGGTGGGGTTTCTTGAGCACAGGAGGGTCTGTCAAAGGCTGTCACCCACTCAGGCTGCGGCTGAAGGGGAAAGACTCGATTGTGTTTCGAGTCCACCTCTTATATTCATCATTCCCCAAGCCTCTCCGGTAACCATGGTGACCCGGCTTACAGGTTGTCAAGTTCAAAACAATATGTTTCCAAGCAAGAAGCTTTGCCGACATCACCCCTCCTGATGAGAAGGGAATGAAGGCTCATGGTCCAGGGCTGAAGACAGGAGTGCGGCCGGGAGGTCTGTCTTCACACGACTTCTTGGCTAATGACGTCTAGGCAAAATGCGAGCAGGTCATTACTATTTAATGACCAGAGTAATAACCTTGAAAACCCACTGGCCATGCGTTGAGTGTAGTGCACTGAGCCTGAGCTTGGGGATGCAGCTGCCTAAGAGACATTCACCACTCAGCTACTCATGTGGAACTCTGGGCTGGTAACAGAACCACTTGGCAGTTCAGCTTCCTCCTCCGTAACGCAGGCATAGCAAATCCTCCTCAAGTGGTTCCTAAAAAGACGTTGCAAGTCCAGACAGAAGAAACCTGTAATACCCTGCCTGGTACACAGTAGCCCTGCAGTAACCAGAAGTGCCGTGTTCCACTTCTGCACTTGTGGCTTCTCGGATCCGCCTTGTGCATCCTGTTTCTATTCCTTTGCTTTCTCCACCTGTCTGGCAAAACTCAATTCCCTACCGTTGAAAACATGCTCATCTTTTTTCCTAAGGAAATAGCTGCACAAGTGCACAAAGATCTTAATCACCATGGTGTTTGTAAGGACAAATGTTGTAAGCAATGTAAATATCTAACAATGGGGAATTGATTAAAGAAAGCTGCATTCATAGAATATGATTCACCTGAATAGAGTATGATACACATCTGTATTTATGGATGCAGAATTGATTGCTACATTATAAAATAAAAAGTAGATCATAAAAGAATATTCACAGGATGGTCATATTTAATAGACTGGTAAGTCAGTAGATACATAAATGTCCAAATATTTATAGTGGGGACATTTTTCTTTTGTTTATTGAACTTAGCCATGTTGTCTACATTTCTTACCAAAATAATTATACTTTATGCAATAAAATACCTCTAACACAGCCCTGAGATTAAGCCTCTAACATAACATGAATATCCATTTTCAAAAAAAAATACCCATTTTCTAAGGTTCAGGTCAAATTGCACTCCCATCATGGGGTTCTTGAGTACCTCTGGTCACGCAGATTTTATTCTTCCAAGCAGGTGTGGTCCTTCACTCTGCTTTATGCCTATGGGCCAGTCTGTGTCCCCCCAGGTCCTGCTCAGCCACATCCTCCTGGAAGGTAAAGGCAGCCTTGCTTAGTCCCTGCAGGCTGCAGCCATCAGGGACTCTGTGAATGAATGAGTGAGTGGGTGAATAAATGAATGAATCCAGCCTTCGCTCTTCAAATGCCTGATGTGATGCCTTCTGTGTGAGGTCTTTGCAGCCTCCTTCCCAGTCATGTGGGTGCCATCTTCTTAGCTGATACTCTCATCACTCTCACCTCTGTTCCTCCTAAACTCCCTCCAGCTGGTTGTCTGAGACAGAAGCCAAGAGAATCTGACTGGGAGATCAGTAGACACAGTCCTGGCTCCAAGGGTGTAGGTAGGAAAGCAGCCATCAGCACCCAGGAAGCCGGAAAGGCTTTTCAGGAAGGGGACACCACAGCCATTCTTTGGTGTCACCTTTAGTGTGAATCCTGGCAGAGCAGGGCACAACCAGGTGGCAGGAATCCGGGGACTGGTCCATCTCCCTCGACTCATCCCTTAAATGCCAGGTCCCAATGCAACATGGTGGAATGACTGATACTAAAAGATCCAGTGAGAGGTGGGCATTTTCACAGTGGTTAAGAAGACACTACTTGAGGCCAGCGCCATGGCTCACTAGGCTAATTCTCCACCTTGCTGCGCCGGTACACCAGGTTCTAGTCCCGGTCAGGGCGCTGGATTCTGTCCCGGTTGCCCCTCTTCCAGGCCAGCTCTCTGCTGTGGCCCAGGAGTGCAGTGGAGGATGGCCCAAGTGCTTGGGCCCCTGCACCCCATGGGAGACCAGGAGAAGCACCTGGCTCCTGCCTTCGGATCAGCGTGGTGCGCCGGCCGTGGTGGCCATTGGAGGGTGAACCAATGGCAAAAGGAAGACCTTTCTCTCTGTCTCTCTCTCACTGTCCACTCTGCCTGTCCAAAAAAAAAAAAAAAGACACTACTTGAGACGCCCACACCAGCCCATGTCAGAAAGGTCGGTTCGAGTCCCAGCCCCAGCTCTTCTACTTTCCCTCCAGCTTCCTGCTAATGTGCCTCCTGGGAAGCAGCAGGTGTTAACTCAAGTACTTGTGTTTCCTTGACAACCCACATGGGAGACCTGGATTGAGTTCTGGGCTGCTGGCTTCAGCCTGGCCCGGCAGCCCCAGCTGTGTGGGCCTTTGGAGAGTAAACCAGCAGATAGATGATCTCTGAAGGCCTGTGCCTCTCTATCTCTCTGCCTTCCAAATAAAGTGAAAATAAATATATAAATAAATTTATTAAATCTCCTGGAGGGGCCAGCGCTGTGGTGAAGCTGGTAAAGCCACCGCCTGCAATGCCGACACCCCATATGGGCGCTGGTTTGAGTCCTGGCTGCTCCACTTCCAATCCAGCTCTCTGCTATGGCCTGAGAAAGCAGTGGAAGATGGCCCAAGTCCTTGGGCCCCTGCACCCATGTGAGAGACCTGGAAGAAGATCCTGGCTCCTGGCTTCAGATTGGAGCAGCCCCAGTCATTGTGGCAAAATGGGGATTGAACCCCTGGATAGAAGACCTCTCTCTCTCTCTCTCTGCCTCTCCTTCTCTCTGTAACTCTGACTTTCAAATAAATAAATAAATAAATCTTTTTTTAAATAAACCTTCTGGAGAGAGTCTTTAATTCCCAACCTCTACTGCCTAGGGACCACTAGGGAAGCTTTGTTAAAATAAAAAATAAAAAAAAAAGCTCAGATTCCAGAGAAATTCTGATTTAATTAGTTTGGTAAGTCTGGGCATCAGTACCTTTTAATATCTCCCCCAAATTATTCCAGTGTGCAGCCAGAGCTTAGAACCCTTCTAGCTAGGGGTGGCGGTGATATCAGAGCAAGGCGTGGGGACACAAAGAGAGGCAGGCAGCAGGTGGGTGAGATCTTTGCCCCACCTGGTGTGGGAGGTTCCCCTCCTCCTTCACCACGCCCTGAGCCTTCGGCACCCTTGGAGCTCCATCACTCACGGTTGAAGCAGCAATGGCTGAGGTTGGTCCAGGCCAAAGCCAGGAACCAGGAGCTCCATCTGGGTCTCCCGCCTGGGTGGCAGCAGCCCACACACTCGGGACATCATCTGCTGGCTCCCAGGGTGCCCATTAGCAGGAGGCTGAGTAGCAAGCAGAGGCGGGATTCAGTCCTAGTCAGTCTACTAGGGCATCCGGGCATTGCAGGGGGTGGTTGTCCCACCTCTCCATAACACCCTCTCCTGACACAGTCCTCCCTCGACCCTTCTGTCCCCTTCTGCTGTGACTTCAGGGCCACGTGTGCTCCAGGCAGCCCGGTCACAGGGTGGAAAGCGGCTCTCTGGCCACCATGGCACTTCCACAACCATTCAAAAATCTTTTCTGTGTTAAACCAGTTGAAATTTTGGGATTTTTTTTTTATTCCAGCAAAGTCTCACCTAGGCCAACATATCTCTCAAATTCCACCCAGTCCCTCTTCCCCCATCACAGCCCCCACCAAAGTGCGGTCAGAACCGTCACAAATTCCAGGGTTCCACAGCACAGCAGGGCAGCTGAAGTTCACAGTGATGTATTCCACTCTGTATGAAGAACTGAAGGAAAGGAGCTGGCAATCTCCAAGCACAAAGAGCAGATGGGGAAGCAGGAAGGCTGGCTGCTTTGTTTGATCTCTTTACACCAAGGGTGTGTATTGAAATATTGCAACACACTCCATAGAAATGTGCAAGTATTACATGGTCATCAAAAAATGTTCACATTCATTTGTTTTTTTAAAAAAAAACTTTGCAATAAAGTAACCTTGCATTTTGCAGAATTAAAGGTTTGAGCCATTCACAGGTTGAGGGGTGGTAGGGTATCACTCTGCTGGTGCATGAAATAAATAAACATGCGTGTCTAAAAATGAAGAAGGAAATAAAAGTCCTCATCTCTCCCAGCAAAGCCAGCAGCAGCCTCTAAAAGAAAGCAGAAAAGTCTGGCTCCTAATTAGGCATTTTCTCCTGTCCTTGAGTTTAGCAAAAGGAGATCCATCCAAACGGAATTCATCACTTTCCAATGATTTCCTCTCGAGCAGGGAAAACAGCATCAATTAGACCCCAGGATGGATGTAGGTAAAACTTCACTTCCAACAAGGATTCCACCTGTCTTGCTTCTAATTGTCCATTTATTTCTCTCACAAACAATGCCGATAACCCAGCTGCTGGCTGCTCAGAGCAACGGCTGCTCCCGAGGGAGGCAGGCTGGGGGAAGTGGTTGAGTGTGGCATGGAGGTTTCCATGGTAATTACACACCAACCACCAGAAGGCTCTGGCCACTCATTAGCCACCCGCCAGCTAATTGGAAGAGGCCTTCAGCCCCTTGCTCATGTTCTGGAACATTTCTTCTGTGGGCTAGGAATGGACAGTCAAGGCTGTGTCCAGGCAAGGCCATGTCTCTAATCCCAAGTCTCAGGGAGAGCCCCAGGCATAGGAGAAGAGTCATTTATCCCACTAGTCCACAGAGAGCTGACATTCGAGAGCTGTCCTTGTTCAATTTTGGCATCTGGCAAACCCTAAGGTCAAGTCATGGCCATGAACCTAGGTTGCAGGCATGGGGTCCCTGAAGGGACAAGGTGAGCCAACCGTTTTGAGCAAGACCCAGAGAGTGACCAAGGGTACAGGGGAGAAAACCCCACCTCTAGGGAGGAGGCTTGGGGACAGGAGGTATCAAGAGAACATTCTGGGCCGGCACCGCGGCTCAATAGGCTAATCCTCCACCTAGCGGCACCGGCACACCGGGTTCTAGTTCCAGTCAGGGCGCCGGATTCTTTCCTGGTTGCCCCTCTTCCAGGCCAGCTCTCTGCTGTGGCCAGGAAGGCAGTGGAGGAGGGCCCAAGTGCTTGGGCCCTGCACCCCATGGGAGACCAGGAGAAGCACCTGGCTCCTGGCTTCAGATCAGCGCGGTGCGCCGGCTGCGGCGGCCATTGGAGGGTGAACCAACGGCAAAAGGAAGACCTTTCTCTCTGTCTCTATCTCTCACTATCCAACCTGCCTGCCTGTCAAAAGAGAGAGAGAGAGAGAGAGAGAGAGAACATTCTGGGGTTCACAGGTGAGCTTCACAGGCAGGTGCTCTGAGCCCCACTCTCAAAGGGATCCACCCTTGGCTGCATGTTCTGCTGCCACCATCTAAGAATGTTAAATGATTTTGAAACCTGAGATTCTGCCTTTTCATTTTTGGCTGAGTTCCACAAAAATTATGTGACTGGTTCTTAGTAATCAGGTGGGCAGGTGTTCTAAGCAGGTAAACTGAGGCAGTAGGCTACGATATGGAGAAATCTCCTGTGCACACAGACAACCAGTACTCCCCCAGACCCCCAGATAACCCGTCACTATCTGCGTGGTCCGGGATTAATGACCTAATCCAGGACCTGCCCCTCAGCATCTTTATTTGTAATACAGAAATCAACAATAGCGACCCCATGCGGTTCAGGGAAAGATTGACATGCAATCATTACTTAATACAATTCTCTTGTTAACATCATCGCTGTTTTATGACCTTAATTGTGTTTCTGTCCTCATCTTGCTACATGTGCACCTGTTGAGGCTCCTGAGCGCCCCCAGAGCCATAAACACTTACTCAAAGACCTTGTCTCTCCTTCCAGGGGTTTCAGAGGAAGCCCACCTGTTTCCCCACCCTTCTGAGTTCTTCCGTCTTGCCAGCATCTTTTCTTTTATGCACATTTTTTCCTCACTCCATATCATGGCCTTGAAGGTTTCAGAATCGACTCTCACCTTCTAATTTTATCAAAGAAACCTACCTCAAGGTCAGTGCCTTGTTCAAGTTCACCGAGTGAGACAACAACAGAGCTATGATCCCACCTTGGTCTCCCAGTGCTTTGCAAACTTCTCTAAGATATTCTATTTGCTGCTTGGACATTGCACCCTAAATCTCTGTGTCTGGAACTTAATCCCCAATGCAACAGACTCTGATTCCACAAGTGGATGAATTCCATTATCATCCAAGTGGGTTCATTATCATGGGAATGGGTTCCTGATACAAGGATGAGATCAGCCCCCTCCCCTGTCTCCTGAATGTGCTCCCACTTGCCATTCTGGCTTTCGCCGTGAAATGATGCTACAGAAATCTCTTCTCTAAGCGTAGGCTCCTTGATCCTGGCCTTTGCAGCCTCCAGATCTATGAGGAATAGATCTGTGTTCTTTATACATTGCCCAATCTTAGCTATTCTGTTATTGCACAAAACAGCCTGCAACAACTTGGTAATTGCTCCTCATTTCTGCCAGCCTTGGAAAAGCACTTCAGCATGTGTGAGTTTGTAGGATCTGCTCTCTCCTCACTTGAATTCTCCAGGATAGAGGGACCTCCAGGAAAACCAAGAGCGTCCTGATTGGGTGCCGATCAGAGCGGAGCCTGGGCTCAAGGCATCAGTGAGCAGAAGGAGCTGCTTGTTTTAAACAGGAGTGGGAGTGAGCCAGCTGCAAGGCTAATTGGCAAAGAAAAGGAGAAGAGGAGATTGTCGGAGCGGGACCCAGGCTTGGCTCATCCGGAGACAGAGAGGGAAAGGCAGAGTCAGGGAGAGAGTGCATGGCGTCTCAGCTCCCGAGAAGATGCAGCTGGTTTTCCAGCCGGGCTAGTCTGCAGAAGAGCTCAGATTCCAGCTCCGAGTGTGCCTGGGTTCGAATCCCTCCTCTGGCTGTGGGACTCGGAGGAAATAACTCTCCTTGTCTGAGTTTGTTTTCTCGTCTCTAAAACGGGGCTATTAATTTGGACCTCTAGGAATCAAGGTAATGTTTGAAGGTAATAATCCAGTTCATTCATAAAGTAGCTTGCACTGGCACCCAGGGCACCTCCCATCCTCAGGGCTAAGACAGTCACTGCCATGGTCACTGCAGTGGGCGTCAGCAAAGAGCAGCGAGATCCTTCAGCTTTGTCCTCCATTGAGTCTGGTGATTAGGAACTGGAAGGGTAGCAACAATAGGTGTCAGGTGATAAGAGTAAGAATGAGAGGAGAGAGAGAAAGAGAGAGAGAGAGAGAGCATTGACATTCAGGCAGTCTCACCCTGATCCACAGGTCACATTTGGCCTCACCCCAGACCTTGGGTGGGGGACAGCCAAGGCAGCCAGGGAAGCCCTGACCCTGAGTCCTTGGGTCCTGGAGACCCTGGCTCCCCCGGATAGGACAGGGACGAAGAGGACGCAGCACGGGGTAGTGAGTGAACGGTGGCAGGAAAATGAATGGGGGAGTGGGGAGGAGCAGCCTGCCATTAATCATCATGAAGAATAGGTCCCGGGGAGCTGCCTGGGGCTCCACGGTGATTAACGACCTTTGTAATTTCTCTGTGCATCATCCCAATTATGCAGAGGCACTGAGGGAGGCCCCGCCACCCCCAAGGGAATCAGGGCGGCTTCCGCAGGGCCCTGGAGTGAGGCAGAGAGGAAGGCTCTGGAGGCACCCCCCTCCCCCCGCTGAGGAGTTTCCCAGGGAGCTTGGACCCAGGGGCCAGGACTTGGTGGCGCTGCAGGCCAGCTCACAGAGCTCAGTCCAACACAAGGCCAAAGAAAGACATCACCAGTCTCTGGGGAAGGCTGCTGATGGGCGCCACTCTTGCCCTCAAACTCAGATGCAAAGAAACCCAATCACCTCCTTACAGGTTCACCTCAAGTTGTCCCCACTTCCCTCCACAATGGCAGAATCTCAATCTTGTTCCTGAGTTGTGTCTAGGATCCGAGTATTGAGGCATGGGTGCTCGGCTGCTTATGGTTCTCAGCTGGACAAGTATATTGGGATTCATCCATTATCTGGCCAGAGCCCAGCTGTGGGTCCATGGAGGTTGCTGTCCAGCCACTTCACATTTCTGTTCCCATCCAAAGGCTTTCTCTTTGTCTCTTTGTCTCTGCTGTGCACCAAACAGCAATGTAAATCCCCAGACCTTTCTAATGTGCTTGACACTCAAGAGAGATGCTCTGCTGAGAACTCCAGAAGCAAGGGCTGCCTCTATCCCATGTCAACCTCTATCCTTGCTGCTCTCTTCCCGTTGACACAGCCATGGGAAAATCATCATGTCTCAAGCATCCTCTCCCCGTCCCACAGCAGTCCCTGGTAATAGAGCCACGGCCAGTCCACTAGGTTCTCTGGCCCTGCAAGAGTCAGGGGTTTTGATCACATGGGCCAAGGACTAACAAAGTGTTTCTGTTTGGCATCTGGAAACATTAATTGCACTTGCTGAGGCTAAGGTCCTCTTTCTCTCCCTCTCTCCCTTCCTCCTGCTTTGATTTTGCAAAGCAAGGTAGCAGAGGGAAGAGAAAGAAGAAGAGAGGCAATGGTTAATATCTTATAAATATTATCCTGCCACACTTACAGAATGTCGTGGAGAGGCTTGGGAGAAGAAATGAGCACAGCACGTAAAAAAAAATCAATAAAATTGTTCATGCACAGAGCAGTGTTTCTTCATTATTAAGAGCGAGGGCTTCAGAGTCTGGTCCTGGTTCATTCTCAGGCCCCCGTTAACTGCTGTGTCACCTTGAGCAAGTGGCTTGGTCACCGCCAGACTCACCGCTCTCATCTGTGGAGTGGGGAGGAGCCGGCTGGTGTCTGCCATGCCCAGGATCCACCAGGCCGTGGTGGAGAGTGGGCAAAGGGTGAGAGGGCGTGACAAAACTCTGTGTAGCCACAGAGTTCAAGGTCTCATTGAAGCCAACAAGAGAACTGAGAGTCTGCAAGGAGATGATAAAATCTTGATTTGTACTGTCGTCCCCTGGATTTGCTCGCTTGGCCCAAAGCCCTATACAGGATGGCCTCATAGCAAGAGGGAGCCAAAGGGAGCCCAAAGCAGAAGCAAGAAAGAATGACACATAATAGGGAAAACACCAGGACTCAGAGGGTTCTAAGGAAAAGAATGGCGGTGATTGTGTCCCCACCATACACACACACACACACACACAATCACAACTGCACACACGGAGAGGAATTCCCAGTGAGTTGCAAATGCACATCTCTTTCTGGAAGTTTCTCATCAACACAGGAGACAGGGCATGAGATGATTGCATGGAGCCTAAACCTAGAGGACAGGTGGAATAGCTGTCTCTGCCTTGCTTGTCCTGCTGAAACAAAATACGCAGAAGAGGTAACTTACGAAGGAGAGGGCGTAGTTTCTCAGGATTCTGAAAGCCAGCAAGTCCAAGGCTGAGAAACCCACACCTGGGGACGGCCATCCATCTCCCCTGCTGGAAGGCAGAAGGGGTGAGAGCAGGAGACAGGGAGCAAAGAACCAGAGCTGAACTGAAGTTCGTCTCAGGAAGCTCCTCCCGAGACGACCAGCCCATGCCAGTGAGGCTGGCACTGGTCCATGCATGAGGGCTGTGTGAATGGAGGGATGGTTGCTCCCCATCTCCAGCCCCCTCCCTGGGGGAGCTGTCACCCCGTCCTCCTCCTGGTAGGGTGGGTAGGGAGGGGCTACTGTCCCTCTCATGCATTTCCTGATTTCCAGCCTCCCCTCGTCAACACACCCATGCACACACACCCATGCACACGCACTGCTCCAGTAAGCATGAATGCACTTATTTTACTAAATGAGAGAAAAGCCCATTTCCCTGCAAAGTCCTCTGAGGCCCCTACAGTCTTTGTCTCCTACTTCCTGGATCTCTAAGATCCACTCTCACCGCGTCCCAGCCACAGCAGCATCCTTTCCGCTGCTCTAGGGCCACAGTCCCTACCCTGGCTGCACTCCAGAGAAACCTGGGGGAGCTGTTTCTTCCTTTAAAAATGTATTTTTATTTATTTGAAAGGTGGAGTTAGAGAGAGAGAAAGCACGTGCTTCTATCCACTGGTTCACTCTCCAGATGGCTGCAACGGCCAGGGCTAACCCAATCCAAAGCCAGGAGCCAGGAGCCTTATCTAAGTCTCCCATGTGGGTGCAGTGGCCCAAGCCCTTGGGCCATCTTCTGCCACTTTCCTGGACACAACAGCAGGGAGCTGGATCAGAAGTGGAGCAGCTGAGTCTCTCAAATTGGAGCCCATCAGGGATGCGGGTTCTGCAGGCTGAGGCTTAACCTGCTATGCCACAAAGTTGGCCCCCTGGGGAGCTTTTAAAACCTATCAGTGGCCAGGCCAAGCCCCAGACCAAAGAGATCATGATCTCCTGGGGCAAAGGAAACCAGGCATCAGTGAATTCAAAAGCTCCCTAGGGAACTACAATGAATGCAAGGCTGAGAATCTCTCTGACGTTCTGGAGCCTTCCACGCGCAGTGTCGTGTCTTCACTCCTATCGTCTGCCCCGTCCTTTGCATGCCGGCTCCTTCTCACCAGTCAGATCTCAAGCGGTCCTCTCATCAAAGCTTTCCACGAATATTTATCTAAAGCCATCACTCGCTTTAGTTTCTTCCTAGAATTCACCGCAACCTGTCATATTTATTTAGACGTTTGCTTATTCGCTGTTTCTTTAGCTGAAAGATTTCTCCAGCGGTGCCGAGAACCACTTCTGGCCTTGTTGGCCACCACGCCCCACGCCTCCCACAATGTTTGACCCATGGGAGGGACTGACACAAGAGTCGGTGGATGAAGGAAAGACCCATGCACCTAATAGGGCGGTTCAGTGGAAGACGTGGAACTCACAGGTCCCTGAGCCACCGTCGGGGAGGAGGCGCTGGACGGGAGCTTGCAGATAATGGAGTCCCCTCCAAGCACATGCATTTCCTTGCCCTCAGCCACCTCACCGGGGTCTGCAATGCCTTCTTCGTGGGGGTCCCTCCGTGAGGCTCACTGGTTTGCTGACTCCACAGTGCTCATTTAAGAAGCCATAGTCCAGCAGGCGCCGCAGCTCACTAGGCTAATCCTCCGCCTGCAGCGCCGGCACCCCAGGTTCTAGTCCCGGTTGGGGCGCCGGATTCTGTCCCAGTTGCTCCTCTTCTAGTCCAGTTCTCTGCTGTGGCCTGGGAAGGCAGTGGAGGAGGGCCCAAGTGCTTGGGCCCTGCACCCACAGGGGAGACCAGGAGGAAGCACCTGGCTCCTGGCTTCGGATTGGCGCAGCACGCTGGCCATAGTGGCCATTTGGGGGGTGAACCAACGGAAAAAGCAAGACCTTTCTCTCCATCTCTCTCTCTCTCTCTCACTGACTCACTCTGCCTGTCAAAAAAAAAAAAAAAAAAAAAGCCATAGTCCTCCAAAAAGGAAGCAAGAAAAAAAGCAATCCTTTCTCAGCGTTTCCGCCTTTTGGTATTTGCACCTTTTGAAAGCATGCGTTAAGGTCCACTCAGTGAATTTGCTGGCTCCAAACAAGCAAAGATGGCAGCAGACCCAGAAAGAAGAGAATGCTGAGGATCAGCTCCATGTCTCACACAGTCTCCCCAGCGGCAGAACCCTTTCTCTTGAATTCGCCAAAAACCATGTCCTCTTGCTAAAACCAACATTCATTTCCTTCAGGGCAAGGAGTCATCGTTTTATATCAAGAAACCACATCTGTCTTGTTGGCATAATTTTGTCCCTTCGTTTGCTGAGCAGTAATCCCACCATGTTTTTTTTTTTAAAGATTTATTTTATTTATTTAAAAGAGTTACAGAGAGAGGTAGAGCTATAGAGAGAGGTCTTCCATCCACTGTTCACTCCCCTGGTGACCGCAACAGCCAGAACTGAGCTGATCCAAAGCCAGGAACCAGGAGCTTCTTCTGGATCTCCTACATGGGTGCAGGGGCCCAAGGGCTTGGGCCATCTTCCGCTGCTTTCCTATGCCACATCAGAAAGCTGGATCGGAAGTGGAGCAGCCGGACTTGAACTGGCACCCATATGGGATGCTGGCACTGCAGACAGAGGCTTTACCTGCCATGCCACAGCACTGCCCCACCCCCCCACCATGATTATTTCAAGGTCCAATCACTGGTCCCTGAACCAGGCTCCCCCTACTAGTGATTATTCCTTCTTAGCCTTCTAGGAAAAGAGATGTCATAAGGGCTGGTGCCGTGGCCTAACAAGTAAAGCCACTGCCTGCAGTGTCGACATCCCATATAGGCGATGGTTCAAGTCCTGGCTGCTCCACTTCTGATCCAGCTCTCTGCTATGGCCTGGGAAAGCAGTAGAAGATGGCCCAAGTCCTTGGACCCCTGCACCTTGGACCACCTCCCACCTATGTGGGAGATCCTGAAGAAGACCTTGGCTCCTGGCTCTGGATTGGCACAGCTCCGGCTGTTGTAGCTATCTGGGGAGTGAACCAGTGGGTAGAAGATCTCTCTCTCTCTCTCACTCTATATCTCTCTGTGTGTCTCTCTGTAACTCTGACCTTCAAATAAATAAATAAATCTTAAAAAAAAAGAGAGAGAGAGAGAGATGTCACATCCCCATCTCTCATCCCAAGCTTCCCAGCTCATCCGTTGGTCCAGAATAGCTGTACTTGATCTTCTCATGTCCTCTCTTTCCCAGCAAGAAAAAAATAATTATCCCTTGATGAGATATTTTCCATAGAAATGACTACTGAGAAAATAAGATCTGCAGGTTGTAAGCTAATAGGCAGGAAGTTGACAGTAGCAGACCTGGTCCATGGTAGGTGCTCAACTAGAAAACAAACAAACCTGTAGTAGCTGTTTTTCCCTACTTGGTTGCTGTGTCTACTTTTGCCATCCCTTGCATCCCTGGCACTTAGCAAAAGACCCCATGCATTAGTCCTGTGAGGAAGGTTTGCTGAATAAAGGACAAAGCCTATTAAGACGACATCAGTCCACCGTTACACAGGTAGAAACATTGAGTCACTGTGGCAACACCATCAGTCCACCGTCACACAGGTAGAAACGCTGAGTCACTGTGACAACACCAAGGCAGCTCCCCGTACTGCCCACAAGGTCAAAGCTGAACTCGGTTGGTAATTTCCTGTGGCACGGTGGCCCAGTCTCAGAGGCTCAGGGCTGCAGGCGCCCAAGTCCTATTGCCTGGGAAGGTGTCTATACAAGGTCACCAGTACACAGTCATTAACAGAGGGCTCCCAAGTTTATTTGCAGAAATCAAATCGTTGGTATGGAGAATTAAATGCTGCAACAGGACCCACTATATCCCCAAAGGCCGATTCACACAAGATGGCATTTTCTTGAGAACAAAGATAAAGTCTATACAGCATTCACAATTCTACTGAGCACGTTCAAGGTGGGGGAGAATCATTCAGCTGTGGCCTGAGTGAAAAAGAAATGGTATTTACATTGGAATAAGCTCATGGACAAAGAGACTCTTTTCTGATTGAACAAATAAGATAAAATATATTTTTAGCAAATACAGAATTGGCTCAAGTCACCCTCAAAAAATAGAGTGGGCAGCTCTGTATTTTCACTCTAGCTGATAAAGGAAAGTGATGTTCAAGTGACAGCAAGGACAGCTGCTGCCACTAACTGAGGGCTTACTATGCACCGTGTCAAAGCCTATTAGGTTGGTTATCTCAACTATGCTAAGTCCTTTCCTCTCTTTAGAGAGATTCAGTTGTCCAAAGAACTCCGCCACCACCAGCAAAGGGAACTGAACATTGCTCTTAAATCTCAAGTCGGAGGAACTCCAACAACATGGACAGGCTCCACCTGGCTCCTTCCAGGACGTAGAGGGGGTGAACTTATCACCTACAGAGGGAAAGCATTTATTCAAATCCCTGATGGAGGAAGTCGATGGCCACTGAGCTCCGACATTTTGGAACAGGTGAGCCATGTCTTCAAACGCATCTCATCCCACAATGGCAGTGGACGGGGGGAGGATGAGGAGGGGGAAACAATATTTGCCAGGAGCCACTGTGTCTCACAGGGCTCAAGGACTCTAAAGGAGACTGAGAACTTTTTAATTGGGCCAGAGCTGTGGTGCAGTAGGTTAAGCTTCCACCTGCAGTGCTGGCACCCCATATGGGCACCGGTTCGAGTCCTGGGTGCTCCACTTCCAATCCAGCAATCTGCCATGGCCTGGGAAAGCAGTAGAAGATGGTCCAAGTCCTTGGGCCCCTGCACCAACATGGGAGACCCGGAAGAAGCTCCTGGCTCCTGGCTTCAGATCTGCCCAGCTCCAGCCATTGCAGTCATTCAGGAAGTGAGCCAACATATGGAAGACCTTTCTCTCTGTCTCGGCCTCACTCTGTCTGTAACTCTGCCTCTCAAGTAAATAAATAAATCTTAAAAAAAGAAAAGAACTTTTTTTTTTATTTTTTGACAGGCAGAGTGGACAGTGAGAGAGAGAGAGAGAGAGAAAGGTCTTCCTTTTGCCATTGGTTCACCCTCCAATGGCCGCTGCAGCGGCCAGCGCACCGCACTGATCCGACGGCAGGAGCCAGGTGCTTCTCCTGGTCTCCCATGGGGTGCAGGGCCCAAGCACTTGGGCCATACTCCACTGCACTCCCTGGCCACAGCAGAGAGCTGTCCTGGAAGAAGGGCAACCGGGACAGAACCCGGTGTGCCGGCGCCGCAAGGCGGAGGATTAGCCTAGTGAGCCACGGCGCCGGCGAAAAGAACTTTTTAACTCCTCCCACAAACTGGACTACTGTTGGACAATACTGGAAAGAACTTCCTTAGAAGTAGATTAAAAATCAAGATCAAGGTAAGCAGAGATTTTAAAACTCTTATGGATCAACAAGAAAAAAAATCTCAGGTATCTCTTGAGGTTTACCTTTCTCATTGGTTCAACAGAAACCTTGCATTTTCCTGCTCTGTGCTTACTCTAGCTATTTGGGATTCTAGCTAAAGACAGACAAATCCCTCTCTTGAGGACGCGTATACTCCCATTGTGGGATATAAACAATAAAAAAACAAAATTAGGCAGATAGTGAGTATCCTTTACCCAAAATGTGCAGGATTAGATTGATTGCAGATTTCAGAATTTGTACAGATTTGGGATATTTACTTATGTTTCATATCCATCTACACTGAAGGGAATGTCCTACGTCATATTTATTGACTCTGAATTTTGACTGTGACTCATACAATGAGGTGGAATTTTCCACTTGTGGTGTCAATGTTAGCCTTGAAAACCTTTTTTCGATGTGGAGCCTTCTTGTTCTGCATTGAACCCTCATTTTTTAAATAGTGCCTGGCACATGTTAGGTACCATATAAATGCCTGTTCCATGAATGAACCTGTCTTTAAATTGTGAAATATCAGGCATGAACTCTAGATCAATCCAAATGAAAGATCTAGCTAAAGCATGCAGTTGTTAAAGAAGCATTCTGGAAAGCATAAGGATCCTATTCCAAACTACATCCCCTGCCTGTCTCCTACTAAGGAAAGTGATGAGGACTTCCCAAGAACTATACCTCTCACCGTGTAGTAGCTAACTAAACCACTGGCCCATTCCAGGAAGTTTCTGTCCAAGTATTTGACCTTCAGCTTCTCTAAAATTTGTGTTTAAAACAAAATTCTTAAAGTTAGGGCAAATAACATTAGAACACATAGAGCTGGCTCCTAACTATTTTTATAAAACTTTTCATTTTGAGATAATTCTAGATTTGAAGGATCTTTTTGCTTTTTACCTGTTGAAGTCTTAATTTCAGTTAAGTCCTTGATTGTAATGTAAATTAAAATTATGTTATCTCAGAAAAACAAGAAAGAAAGAGAGGAGGGAAGAAGGGAAAATCATTGAATTCCTAGAATTGTATCTATGACCTATGTTAAATCTGTTAAAGACTATAAAACTAAAAATAAATTTTGAAAGTGCTAACAGGCCGGCGCCATGGCTCACTAGGCTAATCCTCCACCTAGCGGCGCCAGCACATCAGGTTCTAGTCCCAGTCAGGGCGCCAGATCCTTTCCCGGTTGCCCCTCTCCCAGGCCAGCTCTCTGCTGTGGCCCAGTAAGGCAGTGGAGGATGCCCCAAGTGCTTGGGCCCTGCACCCCATGGGAAACCAGGAGAAGCACCTGGCTCCTGCCATCGGATCAGTGCGGTGCGCCGGCCGCAGCGCGCCAGCTGTGGCGGCCATTGGAGGGCGAACCAATGGCAAAGGAAGACCTTTCTCTCTCTCTCTCTCTCTCTCACTGTCCACTCTGCCTGTCTAAAAAAAAAAAAAAATAAGAAAGTGCTAACAAAGAAGTAATACAAAAATACTATGTGCTTATTACTCAATCACTCCAATGTTAGCATCTCAAAAGTAACAGCACAATATCACAACCAAAGTACAGATACTGATACAATTCAACAGATAGAAAGTGTTTCTTTATTCCAGACTGTTAATGCATACTCCTCCCGTAAAGCTTCACTCTAAACACACTAGTAACTAACCAAGGCATGAAGGCGTTAATCCTTTCCAAATAACTGTATTTTAAGATAAATCATTGAGTGAAAAATACAATTGAGTATACGAGAGGATGCACAAGCTCACTGTTACTCAGAGAAACACATAACAAAACAGTATCAAGATACCACTTTCTTTTTTTTTCAATGATAACCTTTTCTTTTTTTTTCTTTTTTTTAACTTTTATTTAATGAATATAAATTTCCAAAGTACGACTTATGGATTACAATGAAGATACCACTTTCCATCAGTCAGAGAGGCAAAACTAAAAAAGACAATATCCAGTGTTAGTATGTTTACAGGGTAACAGGCATTCTCATAGTTCTGTTGGAAGTCTTGGTTGTCCTTAACAATTAATCTAGCAATAGCTACTACAATAAAAAGGCATATAGCTTTTGATGTTGACATTTCCATGCAGAAAGAAAAGTAGCCCTAAAGAAATATGAGCATGTTTATGACAACATCGTTTGGTTTACAGTGTCAAGCACACACATGCAAATACCCTGACACAGCCTGAATATAAATCAGTGGGAGAATGGTTGACTGCATGATGTCAATCCAAACTGTGAGATATTAAAAGATATTTTAACTGTGAGATATTTAAAAAGATTAATTGATCCAACCAGAGATCTGTAGGAATTTCTGGTGTGATAGGTGAAAAAAAGGAAAGGCAAACTGTGGCATAATGTGTGCCTGAGAATTGATAGAGAAAAGCAGAAAACTCTCCCTGGCTTTTTTAAGATACAAGACCCCTTGAGAGGTGCAGTTTCAAAAGCCACTGCTGCACAGGTATAAATGCACAAGTAGTGGAGCCTCCAAAAAACACCCCCAGTAAAGGATTGGAGGGGCTGAGTCCCCAGTCAGAAATGCTTCCTGCACAGACCAGTGAAGCATTTATTTCACCCTTCATGTCTGCCCCACCCCTACCCCCAACCCCAACCCCACCATGCTCTCATCTAATGCTGCTGAATCAAAAGGTAAATGACACTGTCCTCGGGCAGAGGTGTTTTCTAGCCACCCACACGGTGCCTATGAAGCTGTCATCTTCAAAGGTGTTAATGAAGCTCTATGAGGCTCGATGTCCCCATCTATGTGATGGGAATAATAGCAGTCCCTACCTCGTAGGAGTGTTTTAAGAATGAAATGGGCTGGAGCCAGCCCTGTGATGTAGCAAGTTGAGTCTCCTCCTGCAAATGCCAGCATCTGATAATGGCTCCAGTTCAAGTCTCGGCTGCTCCACTCCAATCCAGCTCCCTGCTAATGTGCCTGGAGAAGCAGCAGAAGATGGCCCAAGTGCTTGACCTCCTGTTCTGATGTGGGAGACCTGGATAATATCCTGACTTTAACCTGGCCCAGCTCTGGCCACTGTGGCCATTTGGGGAGTAAACCAGAGGACGGTAGATCTCTCTCTCTCACTCTGTCTGTCTCTCTTTCATTCCCTCCCTCCCTCCTTTCTGTAACTCTGCCTTTCAAATAAATACACCTTTTAAAAAAGAGAATAAAATGAGTTAATAGATGAAAAGGCACTTAGATCTCCACCTAGCATATGGCAAGTGCCCTGTATATTCTTGCTATGATTATTAAGGTGGGATTTCTATTTTCCCTTATAAAGCAGGCTGTTTACAGTGAGACGCCCACAGCCTCTTTTTGTACAGCAAAGCAATGAGGCAGTATTTAATCACCACTGGCAAGGTATGCTACACCAGGCCATCTGCCCTCTACCTCATCTCCTCTACGCATCCTCACACAACCTGACGAGGTAAGCTCTGGGGTTGCCTTCATGTTGCAGAATTTTGGTACGTATCTCACTACTGGCCGTTTGCCATGCAGCTAGGATGAACACTGAGATTGCCATTCAGACCCAGAGTGGGGGGTGGGTGCGCCCAGCTCTCAGCTCTGAGCCACCACGTGCACTGCTGCACGGGTGAGCAGTGGCTCATTTCCAGGGGCCCCCACACCTGGCTGCCCAGGACGCCTTCCACAAGTAGATCTCTGCATCCTTCTTCCCCAACCCCCAGCCCACCACTCACACATATTGAATCAGGTACTTGAGAATGAATCTAGAAATACATATTTTGGCAAGCTCCTCAAATCATCCCCATGCAGTTACTCTGTACGTGTGTGTAGAAGCAAATCCAAAGCAGAGTTGGGTTACTGTTTAATCCATTGGGAATCCCTGTGGGGAAGTGAGTCTTCCCACCTAACCTAGATCCATCTGGCATTGCCTATCCTAAATTGAGTCAAAATCTCTACAACCAAAAGGTCCTTGAATGCTATGCTTTGTTTTCAATTTACATTTTTTTAAAATGCTTTCATTTGAAAAACAAGGAAACAGGGAGAGGGAGAGAGAAAGATAACTATCTCCCATCTTCTGGTTCTTTCCTCAAAGACCCACAGCAGCCTGGCCCCAGACAGGTCAAGTCCAGGAGCCTGGAACTCAGTTAGGATCTTCCAAGTGGGTGACAGACACCGGTACTTGAGCTATCACCAATGCCTCCCAGGGTGCACAGTAGCAGGAAGCTTGATTTGGGAGCAAAGGTAGGACTCGAACCCAGACACTCCAGTAGTGGGTGCAGGTGCTGCAAACAAGGTATTGACTGTGTGCCAAATGCCTGCTCCTGTAGCTTGCTTCTAATTAAACTTGCTTTGGCCCCAAACTTTCCAGGGAAGCCCTTTTCTGTCCTCCCGTTCTTCTTCCTTTGGCGTTCCATCCGCGCAGAAGGCTCAGCCTGCCTCATCTATTAAATGACCTACAGTTATGAACAATGGGAAGATAAATCTGTTTCCTTCAATGGAAGCATTTACTCAAAGAGTCTGACTCATCAAAGCTCCGGAAATTTTGACACATTCATTAATTTTGTTCAACTTTATTTGTTAACCATAAAACCCAGGAACCATATAAACTCTGAAGGCTTTGCCTGCTACATGAAGATGTATTTGTTGGGAAGGAGTGCTGAAATGAACACTTCCCTCCACACCGGGATTCTTAAAGTCATTACCCACGCAAAGGAGAAGAAGAACTTGAACACATATTATTCTATTAAACCCTATTCGTCGGGCTGGCACTGTAGTGCAGTGGGTAAAGCCACCGCCTGCAATGCTGGCATCTCATATGGGCACCGGTTCAAGTCCTGGCTGCTCCACTTCCAATCCAGCTCTCTGCTATGGCCCGGGAAAGCAGTGGAAGATGGCCCAAGTGCTTGGGCCCCTGCACCCATGTGGGAGACCTGGAAGAAGTTCCCGGCTTCAGATCAGCTCAGCTCTGGCTGTTGTGGCTATCTGGGGAGTGAATCAGCAGATGGAAGAATCTCTCTCTCTCTCTCTCTGTCTGTCTCTCTCCCTCTCTCTCTCTTTCTGCCTCTGCCTCTCTGTAAATCTGCCTTTCATATAAATAAATATTTTTTAAAAAGCAATATTTGCCGAGCACCTGCCACATGAAAGGCATTCCTTGGGGTCAAGCATGGGATGATGAAACTGATACAGTTTCTGACCTGAAGAAAGTCTTAGTGGGGAGGAGAGAGAGGAAGAAATATTTTCCTGTCTTTTGATCAGATAGCTATGCACACAGTAGGTGCATAATGAATGCTTGCTGAGTTGCTGAATTACATTCTTGAGCAAGAGGCTAAATTGCATTTCAGGAGACAGGCATCCACTGATTAGCAGACACAACTCAGACAACAACACAATCCAAGGAAATGTCAGGTTTGTCTTCCACGTGATAGAGGAAAGTGCAGAATCAGCTGTTGCTTGTTTCTCAAAATAGGCTGGCCCCAGTCTGGGGATGCCAGAGCCCTTCAAGACCGTGATTACCAGTGTGGTCTTTTTTTTTCCTCCAAAACCTCTCTTATGCTTTGAATAATGCCATCATTACTATGACTGGAAGGCATTCTCAAATGCTCCCGGTTGCATCTGCACCCTGTGCCACCTGCAAAGAGTGAAGCCATTTGTTCCACGTGTCTACATGTACGTGTGTTTTCCAGCGTAATTTACCACCACTCTATCCAAGCACAATCCTCCCACCGGCTCCCATGTACAAGTCCAGCAGAAGTTGGAGAACAATAAATGGAAATCGGGCAGTGAGATTGATAAAAATCCAATCCTGGGATTACTAAGCAATAAAACACACACGTCAGTGGAGTTCATCCAAATCAGATCCTAGGCTTCCCAAGCAATAAAAATGCACGTGCCACATTGATTGGCACACCCTCCTGAGAGCCAGCTTACCAGAAGAGTTTTTCAGGTCTAGATAGGGAAAAGAAACGGGAGGAGTAGGAGCCTGCAATCTTAACCAAACTGGGATTTTGTTTGTTTGTTTTGTTTTGTTGTTGTTGGTTTTTGTCCTGGAAGGGAGCAAAGCTTTTCCCACTGAGAAAGGTCCCTGCGTTATGTGCATGCTCCATTGCAGGTGACAGTAAGTGTCTTGGCTGCCACCACCGCCATCTCTGCCATCCCTCCTCAGAGCTGGTTCTGTCTTTCCTCGGTTTGAGTTAAAAATTGTAATTGTCGGGTTTGGTTATTTGTTTGTTTCCTATTCCTAGAGGGCAGAAAAATAGCCTCTCTGGCTCATGCTATATTCCCAGTGCCTGAATTTAAGACACCAGATTTGGTGTCATAACAGAGCGGGTGCCCAACAAGTATATGGGAGATGATTGAATAACCAAGTGGGGGAAACGTATCAGGGAAAGGAAACTGGGCTTGGAGTTATATTTAAACCAGGTCTGATTATTGCATTCAGTCCCCACGAGATGTGGGGGGAGTGGTTTTATAAATCTGGGACAATTCTGGTCCCCTAAAAGGAAAGGGTTAGATGATATTTGAGTACAAAAGTGTGTTTCATTTTATAACAGCTTAACTCTCCTAAGAGAAACATCAGTCATATTTGCATGTCTTTGAGGCATGAAAGGACTGCTTGGGGCAGGCCTTTGGCACAGTGGTTAAGACGACACCTGGGACCCCTGCATCCCATGTCGGGGTGCCTGGGTTTTAGTTCCAGCTCCACTTCTGAGTCCAGCTCTCTGCTGTTGCACACTCTAGTAGGCAGCAGGTGAGGGCCACCCAGGTAGGCGAAGTGAATTGAATGTCAGCTTCCTGGTTTTTGTTTATTTGTTTGCTTGCTTATTTAAAAGGCATAGTTACAGAGAGAGATCCTGCCTCTGCTGGTTCTCCCCAAATGGCCACAACAGCCAGGGCTTGGCTATATTTAAAGAGGGGCTACTCCACTTAAGGTCCAGAGTGAGAGGAAAAGACTCCCCCTGGCTGTTAGACACCTTTGCAAAACTCAAGTCCCCCTAGAATATATTTTATAAACCAGAGGATGAGATGTGGTCCCCTCTTATTTAATGATTCAATTATGCTCAAAACGATGCCAAATGAATGACTTCGAGACAGAAATGCAATGCCTGAAGCAGCACAAATGTCAGACACAAACAGGGTTTTGCACCAAGTTTCTTTAACTCAAAATCCCATTTGCTTTCCATTCTTCAGTCCATCCATCCATCCACCCACCTATCCATCCTCTTGCCCATTCATCTTTCCATCCAATCATTCATCCACCCCTCTATCCACATATCCATCTTTCTATTGGTTCATTTATTGAACAACTATTTATTGAGCCCTAAGCATTTAGAATATGTACTGAGCAAGCACAACAAAGTTCTTGCCTTTACCAACTGTCACTTTAGTGGTGAACTTAAGCAAGAAAAAATGGTTGATAGATAGGAAGGTAGACAGATGTTAGATAATAGATAGATAGAAATAGATAATAGGTAGATAATAGATGATACATAGATGATAGATAAGTAGAAAGAAAGAAAGAAAGAAAGAAAGAAAGAAAGAAAGAAAGAAAGAAAGAAAGAAAGAAAGAAAGAAAATCAGGATAAAGGGAACAGAGACTAATGGGGATGCTACCTTGCAGAAGGATGTCCAGAATGGCTTCGGGGAGGAAGTGACTTTTGAGCAGATGTCCGAAAGAATCAGAAGTATGTGCAGCCTGTGAATATCGACAGGGAAAGTATTGCAAGCAGATAAAACTGCAAAGAGCACAAGGCAGCAGTTCTCCCTGGCACCCCCTGTCCCCGCAGAGCACCTTAACCATGCAGTGGGGCCACCTGTGAAGAACAGTGAGAACACTCACCTCACATGGTGTTCCTGACGATTCAATGAGATAATCACTGATTACCCAAGTGCAACATATGACACTCAAAGAACATTTGCTGAGTGAGGGAAGATGGATTTGATTCCGGGTTCCCCAGATCTCTCAAGCATCAGATAGCTGCTGAGCACTCGTTCTAAGGAGGCTCTTCCATGTCATCATATTATTTAACCAGCTCAGTGACTCTAGGGAACAATCTCTTCTGAAGCCTGCCTGGCATGTGGGAAAACAGGGGCAGGCTGTGCACCCACAGCAGAGAGGATGAGCCAGGCTTTGACCTCATTCAAACACTTCTTCCTCTGTCTTCTGCAGACTCATCCAAAGCCGGAGCCGTTGGACTTAGTCACAAGGCCACCCTGTCTGCTCCAGTCTCTTGGCCCAGAGCTCTTGCTGTGGAGCCATGGGTCCCAGAGAACGGATTCTGCAAGAGGAAGAAGCAGAGCAATGGAAGGGCAGGTGGCCACTTTCTTTCCCAGCAGGTGCCTTTCTTCTGATGCCATCTTGAGAGAGGTGGCCTTTTACACTGACAAAAGACCTTTTTGCAACAGATCAATCATGGTTTTTGAAACACGGAGACCTTCCCTAGGAGGAATGTGATGTGAGGGAGCCCAGGAGAGATGTGGAAAGAGTTCTGCCACCTCAGTCACCCCCCTAGGTGCTCATGCAACTCCTCTCATCAGGGTACATGGACCCATCAGGCCTCACCCTAGATGCTACGATGCCATTGCTTCTGGTGCATGTTCCCTAACCAGCCCTGCTTCTCTCTCTCTCTCTCTCTCTCTCTCTCTCTCTCTCTCTCTCTCTCTCTTTCCCACACACACACACACACACACACACACACACTAGCTGGAAGAGATGTCCCTCCTGTGTATTCCCACACGCCCCTATCTTACGTCTCTCTTGGCCTTTATCACCCCATACCCTATGTTGTGAGTCTACTGGTCTGTCCCACTAGCCTAGAGTCACTGGTGTTTATAAAAGGCTTATAGCAGGGCTGAACTGAAGACCCAACTCTACCACTACTGGGTTGTGAACTGCAAGTATTTGAATTTCTTTTCTGGCCACATTGTCTTTATCTGTAAAGTGGGGATAACAATAGAAGACACGTTGCAGGGTGACTACAAGTATAAAGGGTTAATGCCCATAAACCACAAAGCATAGTGCTCAGCACACAGTGAGTATTCAATAATGACCACTTGCTATACGATGAACATTTCCAAGAGCTCAGAGAGTTTCTCCAGCTTGTTCACTATGGTATTTTTGGCACCTGGCACAGTGCTTGCTGTAACAAAAGGTGTCCAATGATGATTTATTAATTGAATGAGTGAGTGAAGCTCAAAACAGAAGAAAAGAAGATGGAACTCCTGGCTCTATCCTAAGCGTGGTAGCTTAGATGCATCATGATAACTCAGATGCATCATTTCCTGTCATCCCCATGAAATAGATTTCACTGTTTTCTGTTTTATGAAAGAGAGGTGATGTAACACAGCTCAGTAACAGAGCCAATTTTTAAAACAATTCTGTGTGCCCTAAGCTCTTGGTGGGAATACCAGCCCTTGCAAGGCAAAGCGCTAGAATTGGGCCATGGAAAAAGAGACCTGGAGACAAGCTAGTCTAGACAATAGAAACTGGTGACTAGGGTTGAAATTGGATCAATGAAGAAGAATATTTGGTTTGCTCTGTTTCAAAAATTATTAGGTCAGCATTTAAAAAATTGTAGAGTTGGGGGCTGGTGTTGTGGTGCAGCAGATTAAGCCACTGGCATTCCATATTTGAGGTCTGGTTTGAGTCCTGGCTGTTCTGCTTCCAATCCAGCTCCCTGCTAATGAGCCTGGCAAAGCAGAGAAAGATGACCCAAAGACTTGGGGCCCTGCCACTCCCATGGGAAACCCAAATGGAGTCCTGGGCACAGCCCGGATGAGCCCTGGACATTGCAACCATTTGGAGAGTGAACCAGCAGGTGGACAATCTCTCTCTCTTTCTCTCTCTCTCTCTCCTCTCCCCCAATTTTACTCTCCTCAACAATCTCTTCAACAGTGTTGGGAAATTAGACCTATGCATGTAGAAATATGAAACAAGACTCCTACCTTAAACTCTAATAAAAAAGTCAGTTCACAATGGATCAGAGATCTAAATCTAAGACTTGAAACCATCAAGGATGGTTCAGGATATATAAGGAGATCAAGAAACTCAACAACAAAAAGCAAGCAATCCAATTAAGAAATAAGCAAAGGACATTAACAGGCATTTTGCAAAGGATGAAATGCAAATGGCCACCAGATACATGAAAAGATGCACAGCATCACTAGCCATCAGGAAAATGCAATAAAAACCATAATGAGGTTTCCCCTCACCCCGTTAGAATGGCTATCATCCAAGAATCAAAAAATCACAAATGTCGGTGAGGATAAGGGGAAAATGGTACCCTACACAGTGTTGATGGGAATATAAACTAGTACAAGACTGTATGAAGATTCCTCAAAAATCTGAAAGCACACCTATCGTATGACCCAGGCATTCCATTCCGGGGACTTTACCTGAAGGACATGAAGTTAGCATATGAAAGAGCCATCTGTACCCACCACCCCAGCCCTGTGTCTGTGACAGCTCAACCCACAATAGCTTAGATATGGAGTCAACCCAGATGTCCATTAACTAATGACTGTTTAAAGAAACTATAGAAAAAAACATGATGAACTACTACTCAGCCATAGAAAAGAATGAAATACCGTCTTTCACGATAGACTGCATATAATCAGAATCTGATTTGTTCTGTGAAATAAACCAGTCCCAAAAATACAAATATCATATGTTTTCCCTGTTTTGTGGTAACTAATATACAGAGTACCAAAAAATGTAATATATATGAGTGAAATTGACATTTTGAGATACGGCTATTGTTTACAGTTCTTGTCTATAATCCTGAGGAATAGTGGTTTTTGCTACCTACTACTTGTTAAATTCTTTATTTAGTGGAAGTTAAGTTTGTAACTATAAAGTAAATTGAGAGTATGGCATTGCAAAAATTAAAAGAAAATAAGAAAGGAAGAAGGAGGGGAGGTAGTATCAGAAGTATCATTATGTTCTTAAAACTGTATTTGGAACACATGTGTTTTGTTCCCTTTACACAAAAAAAATTTTAAAAATTCTTTAATATCAGACAACAGACAATATAAAACATAAGCTTGCTTAAGGTCACACAGTTCCTGACAAAGATCCGAATTCTGAGTTCTCCTTCTGCAATGATCTTTCCAGAAGTGTATTCTGAACATATCCAAGAAGCCTTCCTGCTTCAATATCTCATGCCTGCAGCTGCCCACAAATACGATGACTACAGCAGGCTTAATTTCCGGGAGAAGTAGTCCAAGTTGCAGAAGGGCACAAGGGACAAGGTGCAAGTTAAAGAAGTGAGGATAATCAGAGGAGGCAGAGGGTGAGGAATGAGACCCAGCACACCAAAATGCACCCCATCCCCACTGCCAGCTTCTCCCTGGCCATTGAGGTCATCAGCAGGATGCTCTTTGAACACTCCAGAAGTCCCAAAGTATAATTGCTTCTGTGGGATGCCCACCCATTGGAATGCTTCTGTCTCTGATGAAAGGGAATGCAGCCACCAAAGCCAGCCTTCAGGGCTCCAACTCATCGGTGGCTACCTGTGCACATCCATTCTTCAAAGCCTGGCATCTCAGAGTTTAGCGACACACAGATTTCTGGAACCACAGAAAGATTCCAAATAATGAATGAGTTTTGTAGGCAAAGCTAATCAGCTCCAGAAAAGTAGGGGAAGAGAAGGGAACCGGTTACGCTGAGTAGGTTGTAGAGGTTGCCTCTGTGGTCTCTGATGCTGCCTGAGTCCTGTGCTTTCTGCCACAGGCATGCTGGAAGCGTCAGCTGGGAAGAAGCTCCAGGTGTTGGCAACTCCAGCAGGGTGTGTGTGTGTGTGTGTGTGGTGTGTGTGTCTGCCTCTGTGAGAGAGTTCCCAAGCACAGTGTGATTTCTCAGGCACAATCGATCCTTCTACTGCTACACAAACACGGATATCCAATAACGCTTCCTTGGTTATTGGTCTGTGAAAGGCCAATCCAGGGGAAAGTGATTTGTTTATGCTACTAAGAGTAAGCAGAAAACGTTATATATTGTTGTCCTAGAGAAAAGGGAACAGAACACAGGATTTGTGAATTGAAAGCTGGTGATTACATTGGCGATGCCCATAGTACAATAAGTACAAGCTCCATTATTCTGAGAGACTTATTTTCCTGGTGTTGTGTTTATACTTAAACTGATAGCAGGAGCACAGACAGAGAGCCCTCCCTCCCAAGGATTTATGCTCTCAGGACTATTGGACCAGGATGCATCTGGGTTTGTGGATGAAGTCCACGCTCTCCAGCAGGATCTGGCCTCACCCAAAGCCAGCGTTTCTCCAAGCACCCGCCTACAATCCTGCTATGCCCCAATCAACCTCCTCGTGGATCCCCAGATACTCCATGCTCAGTCATATCTCTGGACTGTGACACATCCCACTTCCTCTGTCAACAATGACAATTGAATCACCTACAGTTAAAGTAGATTTATGGGTGAGCATTGCTGGCCACAGATAAGATGCCACGTAGGACTCCTTCATCCCATATCCTAGGATCGAGACCTGGGTTTGAGTCCTGGCTCTGCTTTCAATAAAGCTTGCTACTAATGAGCTACTAATGACCATTCTAAAAGGCAGCAGGTGATAGTTCAAGTACTTGGGTCCCTGTCACCCACGTGAGAGGCTATATAGAGTTTTTTCTCCTGGCTTCAGCCTGGCCCAGACCTGGCTGTTGCAGGCATTTGGAGACTGAACCAATGGATGGAAAATTCTCTATCCATGCCCCTCTCTTCTCTCTCTTTCAAATAAAATGAAGATAAATAATTTAATAAAATATCAGATCCTCATATTAGTTTGTTATTCTACTGAGGGAATTTTATAATAAAGATGTCAGAGTGGGCCACTGTAAAAAGAGTTTTTCAGAGGCCAGCATTATGGCACAGTGAGTTAAGCCACTGTCTGCAGTGTTGGCATCCCATATGGGCAACAGTTCAAGTCTCAGCTGCTCCACTTCCTGGGAAAGCAGCAGAAGATGACCTAAGTTCCTGGGTCCCTGCCACTCATGTGGGAGACCCAGATGAAGCTCCTGGCTCCTAGCTTTGACCTGGTCCACCCTCCAGCCCTGCTCACTGTGGCCATTTGGGGAATGAACCAACAGAAGGAAGCTTCTCTCTCCCTCTCCCTCTCCCTCTCCCTCTCCCTCTCCCTCTCCCTCTCCCTCTCCCTCTCCCTCTCCCTCTCCCTCTCCCTCTCCCTCTCCCTCTCCCTCTCCCCCTCCTTCTCCCTCTCCCCCTCCCCCTCCCCCTCCCTCTCCCTCTCCCCCTCCTTCTCCCTCTCCCCCTCCCCCTCCCCCTCCCCCCTCTCCCCCTCCCCCTCCCCCTCTCCCTCTCCCTCTCCCTCTCCCTCTCCCTCCTTGTGTGTGTATGTGTGTCACCCTATCCATATTTCCCTCTCTCTCTGTGATTCTGACTTTAAATAAATAAATCTTTAAATAAATAAATAAATAAATAAAGGGACATTTTCAAAGAATTGCATGCATGCATCTCTCTTTGCAAACCTGGTCTGGATCCAAACAGAGACTTGCACAGGCCGCCTGCAGTTGGAGGTGGAGTCCTGGAGAGCGTACATGTAGAAGCCGTTTGCAGAGATGGCATCTGTATCAGCCCTGAGAGGCTTATTATGGCCTCCTAGGCAGCAGAGGCAAGAGCAAACTGAGGGTGGACACTGCTGTCCCTGCTACCAACTCTGCATGGCTTTCAGTGCAGGGTTGTGTCTCCTAAGATCAAGCGGTTTTCTGATTATTCCTCCCCAAATTCTGCTGGGAATTTGGACAGCAGCGGATGACCAGGAAGGGAGCAATCAGAGAGAAGGACAGAAATGATTACAGCAACAGCACCTGTGAGGTTTCCAGAGAGGGGGTGAAGAAGGCACTGCTGCAGGACAATTTGTGTAACATCAGCTACCAATTATATCAGTTAGGCATGTGGCCAGCCGCAAGCAGAAGAAAACCCAACTGGCAGCGGCTTCAACAAGGAAGGGGCGTAATCGCCTTAGACAACAAGAAGCCCAGGGGACACTCACGAGCAGGTGCAGCCACCAGAGGACGAGGCTGAGGTCCTTTCCTCTTGCTGTTCAGCCATCCGTGGCATTTGGCTCTTCTCCTCGTGACCACAAGGCAGGTGCCACAACTCTTTTTTAAAGATTTATTTATTTATTTGAAAGGCAGAGTTACAGAGAGGCAGAGGCAGAGAAGAGAGAGTGGGGGGTTCCTCCACCTGCTGGTTCACTTCCCAAATGGCTGCAATGGATGGGGCTGTGCCGATCCGAAGCCAGGAACAAGGAGTGTCCTCTAGCTCTCCCACATGGGTACCAGGGCCCAAGGACTTGGGCCATCTTCCATTGCTTTCCCAGGCAATAGCAGAGAGCTGGATCAGAAGTGGAGCAGCCAGGACTAGAACCGGCGCTCATATGGGATGCTGGGACAGCACATGGCAGCTTCACCTGCTACACCACAGCACTGGCCCCTGCCATAACTCTTGGCAATGCACTGGCATCACAGTCAGGGAGGAGCACAGACACTGAAGGATGCATGACTGAGTCCATTTCTTTCCTTCAAGAAAGCAAATGCTTTCTAGTGCTCTGCTCAGTAGCATGCCCTTAAATGCCATTGACCAGTGCTGTTTATGAGGCTGTCTTTGCCTGGACAGTGACCTGGGAGGTCAAGATTTGAGCTTCCTAGCCTCTTTAGGCAAAGAAGGCAGGAGAGAAAGAGTTGGGAAAAAGAGTTAGAATGAACATACCTACAGTGTGTGCCCCTCAAGCATCTCTTAAGTTTGGGAAGTCTGAATCCCTTCATACTCATTATACTATTCTCCATACTGAACTTACAGCCAAGTCAAAACCCTCGATATGGGACTGAGTGGAAAGTTAACCATCACAATCAAGCAAACAACCCTAAACTCATTAGATAGCAGACACTAGGTTCAAGGGTCAGGGGCAATGTTATAAATGGGAGTTAACGGAGCTGTCCCAGTCTTGAACGGTTCGTGCTCCTGGTTGTAAGAGACAAGAGATGGGGAGAAAGAATGAGCAACACAGAAGAATCTGGCCATTCATTTAGTTAACATCGTTGATTTTCTTCTACCTGCCTGTCACTATGTTAAGGCATGGGGAAACAGCAATAAATAAAACTGCTAAGGTTCCTGTCCCCTTAAACATGATGGATCATGGGTTGCAAACTAGAGCCAGTGCCAAATCTGCCTCACATTTGTTTTTATAAATACAATTTTATTGGAAACAAGCTACACACATTGACTTATAGACTGTCAATGGCTCTGTTTTCATTATAATAGCAAAGTTGAGTAATTATGATGAGACCCTGCGGTCCACAAAGCTGAAACTACTCATATTTGCCTTATCTGGATGAGGGAAAAAAATCTCTTTGTTCCTCGTCCAGTAGAAGGCACAGACAACAAATAATTAAATGCATGAATGGCCTGAGTCATTGTTGAGAGTGATATTGTTATTAGATGACGTAATGAAGAGGAAAGCCTGGAAACTTTACAATGGCCAGCAGAGTCCTACTTGCAACAGGTCAAATAAGAAGGAGATGAGGGGTAGGCATACAGCCTCACAGTTAAGACACCACTGGGGCCATCAACATCCCACATTAGAATGCTTGGGCTTGAGTCCAGAGTCTACTCCTAATTTCAGGCTCCCTGTTAATGTACACCCTGGTGGCAGTATGCAGTTCTTGAATCCCTGCCACCCACAGGGAAACCTGGGTTGAGTTCTGGGTTCTGAGTTCAGCCTGGCTCAGCCCTATGGTGAGGGTGTTCAACAACAGGGACAAATGCCATGGAGCAGCAAATATCTCAGTGTGTCGTGTTTCAATGTTCAGGTGGAGTTAAAGTGGCCGAGCTGCCTCAAGGGGAAGAGAACATGGGATGGGTCTAAGATGTAGATACGTTTTCATCTATGTGGGACTTTGTAGGATGTAGGAAGGGGATTGTGTTTTATTGCAAGGGGAAATCAGACTCAACAAAGCAAGAGCTGACGATGAAGAATGAGTAGTCTGGGACAAAAATGCAAGTAATACCACCAAATGTCTATGCTAAGTCCAGGTGTGGCAGAGATGGGCTGTACACCTGCCAGAATTTTTACTGCTTTGGAGGACTGGGGAAACTGAAAACAGAACATACATTTAATACAATATTTATAAATCCTCTTACAGTCAGGTATAGGCATGCGACTGGAGTTTCTAACCAATGAGCTCTGAGCAAAAATTATGGAGCCCCTACTGGGCCCCACCCACAGACCCTCTGGGTCTGTGAACAACTTTGAAAGCCACATTCCAAAGGTGGAGAGGCCACAGCCAGGAGAACACTAAAACATTGAGTTGCCATGTGAAGATGAGTTACCCACACCTCAGGAGCACCAGTTTGGGGCTTCACAGGTGGCAGGAATAAATGTTTATGATATTGAGCCATTACAGTTGTTTGGACTTGTTACAACATTGCCTTGCCTTTGTCCATTGATGGTGGAGGCTAAGGTGGCAGTTGTGAGAATTTGATTGCCCAGCGCCTATGGGTGTGGCCAGCTGGCTTAGATCCCGGGGTAAGCATGAACGTCTCATTTTGTGCATCCCCTCCTGAACCACTGTTCGGCACTATTTTGGGGACTCAGCTAAACCCCCTGGATGCTTGCTCCTCCCCCAGTGACTTTGGCTTTGTGCTCCCCAGGGACTGGCTGTTTGATTCCAGTTGCCTGGGCAGCTCTAGCTTGTGCATAATGATGTTCTACACCCCATGTTTTATTTCTTGGGTTTTCAATCCTTTCATAAAAAATGCATGCTGGATGAAAGGTTTTACATACCAAACAGGCCAGAGATTTAGGGCGGCCAGCTTAGTGGTTCAAAAATGTTCCTTTTTTTTTTAATTTTTATTACAATCGCTCTGAAAGAAATCCCTATTGCTTGATATTAACAAATGTAGCCACTGAAGCAGATGCACATACCCAAAAACACCAGGAGAATTAATTACCTACAGTTAGATCCGTTTCATCCTTTTTTCTCCCAAGGCAATGCTGCAAAGATGAGAGCTCTTTTGCAGTCAGCCGCTGAGCCTCAAGCTTCCTGGTCTTGCATCAGGGCCACCAGGCAGTGGAGATGACATGAGGCTTGCATGGGAGAGACCCCTGGGTGTCCCCTTCCGCTAGATAGGTCCAGGAGTAACAGTTGGCTTCCAGTTTAACTGGAATCTGGATCCGAGGGATATCCGAAAGGCATGGGGTCTAAGAGTCAGACTAATAGCAGCTTACATCTGCATAGAGCTCCTGGCTTACAGCAGAGTTCCTTCATCTGTTAGCTCCATTGGTTTCTGCAAGGGAGGGAAGAAGGTATCTAAAATGGCTGTGATACCTTGTTTGCAATAATCCTAGCTATCAATTCTTTGTGCCTACTGCATGAATACATCCTCTCATTCAATGCTCGTGACATCTCAATGGTCACATTACCTTTGTATAATAGAGGAGGAGGCTGAAGTGTTGAGGGGGGAACTTACTCAAGGAAACCAACCTAGGAAGTTGTGGAGCTGGGATTTGAACTCAGGAAGTCTTGAATCAGAGTCCATAGTTAGAAGCACCATGCTGTCTTGGGAAAAATCACTGGATTTGGAGTTACACTATTCAAATTCCAGCCCCAGTTCTGCCATGAATAAGTCATTTTAACTGGGGAAAATTGTTCTCTCATAAAAATGACATACTGCTTTTCTTAGTGATCTGGAATTTGTTCATGCTTTTTTGTATCTGAGACCTTAAACTAGTCCCTCCCAGGCTGTCTCTGAGCTCAGTCTTGTCTTGTTCAAGCCAACAGGACAGTAGCAAAAATGATGCAGTCATATAGGTGAAAAGTGCTTGTGCAATGAGAATCACCCTCTCTCACTGCTCTTGGGGATTCTGTGACCATTAAGTGAATGAATTCAGACTTCCCTGCCAGAAGGTGAGACACACAGCCAAGGCCTCAGCTCCCCTGGGGCTGACCCACAGACGTGTAAATGAGGCAGTATTACTTCATCCAGCCCCAAGGCAGCCACAGTTGGCTACAGATCAACTAAGTCAATCCAGAAAATCATAAGGAAAGTAAAAATAGATGTTGGCTATTTAAAGACACTGGGGCTGACACCGTGGCTCACTTGGTTAATCCTCCACCTTGCGGCACTGGCATCCCATATGGGCACCGAGTTCTAGTCTTGGTTGCTCCTCTTCCAGTCCAGCTCTCTGCTGTGGCCCGGTAGTGCAGTGGAGGATGGCCCAAGTGCTTGGGCCCTGCACTCCATGGGAGACCAGGAGGAAGCTTCGGATCGGTGCAGCGTGCCGGTCATAGCGGCCATTTGGGGAGTGAACCAACGGAAGGAAGACCTTTCTCTCTGTCTTTCTCACTGTCTATAACTCTACCTGTCAAATAAATAAATAAATAAAGACACTTAGTTTGGGAGTAGTTTGTTATACAGCAAAAACTATCTGATACAATTGGTCAGGATTAATTTTTACTGAATTACTGAATAACAGACAATCCAAAATATTAGTGGCTCAAAAATATATAAGTTTCACTCTCAAGCAAGTGAATTCAAGACCAGTAAGAAGGTATCATTATGATGCACATGACCAACAGGAACTTTGTTGTCCAGAGGGCTCTGAGTAGTGTAGAAGGAACCTCAGCCAAGTGGCCTTGCTTGTACCTGAGCAGGGCACCTGTTGCTCACTCCCGCTTAGATGGTTGTGGACAGGACTCTGTCCTGACTCAGGTAAGAGAGTTCTATGTCCCTGTCGTGACAACTTCATCAGGTAGACTTTGTCATCATCAGAGCCTCTCTATGAGATGAGTATAATTATTATTCCTACTTTCAGATGAGCAACCTAAGACCAGAGATGTTTAGGGAGCTGCCTAAGGTCACAAGACATGAGTTTCAGACTTGGTATCATGTGTGCAGCTCGGAAACCTATTCCAGTTCATCCATTCATTGCCTCATCCCACTAGTATTGATTAAACACCAAATGCTTAACTACTGTGCTAAGCTTTGGAGATGGCACCATCACCAGGAAAGACAAAATTCCCGCCTTCTCATTACTTAGTCTTAGAAGACAGATCAAGCGCTCCAACTCGGAGCTCCAGTAAGTACCCAAAACACTATTGGGCCATGGTGATAAAGAGTGGAACTTCTAGTGGAAGGATCATAAACTAAATCTTCTCCCTTTCATAGACTAACTTTTAAAATATCTTTGTTTTCTCTAGAGAATCTCCCTTTTTGCTTCACATTAAAACTGGCATCCCATGAATCTGGAATTCACCACCAGGACAAATAAATAATAGGTCAATCCAGGAAAAGAAGCCAGAGAAGTTTCTAAATCTTCTTCTATCTCAGGAAAGAGAAGTGCTTGGAGTTTACACCTGAAGAAGGTGGAAGAAAACACATTCTTTTCCCCATCTGCTACCTTATGCCAGCTGGGGGTGGGCAGCCTTCCAACAGGACTAAGTCTGATCCCAGGATACGAATGTACCAGGTATGAGGGAGGACAACAGGGTGGCAAACTCCATGTATTGGAATCACCTGGTAAGGAAGAATCTAAAAGTATAGTTTTTAGGGTCGAACATTTGGCCTAGCTGTTAAGACCCCTGCATTCCATATTGGAATGCCTGAGTTCCTGTCCTGGCTCCACTCCCCATTCCAGCTTCCTGTTAATGTGCATCATGGGAGTCAGCACGTGATGATTCAAGCGATTGGATCCTTGTCACCCACGTGGAAGACCCAGACTGAATTCCTGGCTTCTGGCTTTGGTCCCAGTCCAGTCCAGCCATTATGGATATTTGGGGGGAATGAACTAGCAGATGGGAACTATGTCCATCCATCCGTTTGTCTCTGCTTCTCAAATAAACCAATAAAAACAAACAAGTAAAAGTTAAAAATAGTAAAAATTGTAGATTATATTTTTCCATCTCTTGCCTCCAGGCTGCGGGCTTTCACATTTCAACTTCCCCCATGTGCATGCTGTGGTGTGTTCATTTCAAGCTTGGGGACCAGTGGTGACCACGTTGGGATTTGAGTTTAAGAAATACTCTTGCAGATCTTTAGGACTTGCTACATTCTCTACAATTCCAGCTTTTTCCTCTCATCAAGGTATTGGGCCCCCTAATAGCAAAGAAATATCTTATTTGATGTTGGTGTTTTCCTGTGGGTAATGACCTCTTGGGATCCCATTTAAGGAGACAATATGATTGTGAATGCAGCAGCCAGCAGCTCTGGACCCTAGCTGAATTCTATCAGGGTCCCTATTCCTTCTAATCACACTCTCCAGTCCAGTTCAGCAGGTGGTCAGGACATGGGCTGCATGAAATATAGACCATGCCCCTGAGGGGATCTGCAAGCATGTCATCATCTGCAGGAGGCAGCAGACTAGAACTGGCAGTTCTGAACCTGTGCCCAGCTCTCCTGCCATTCTTCTCACACTAACATCTGATTTGGCTCAGCAAATGTGAGGGTTAGATTTGGGCTCTCAGCTGCGTCTTAGGAAAAGTTGCTTAAAGGGAGAGCCAAGATCACTACAGAATGAAGAGCTTGTTCCCCGCCCATGGTCTGATCACTTACATTTCTTCTTAAACCCATATCAGGTTTACTTCAATGCATCCAAAACCATTTGGATTATGGAGTGGAGCCAAAGGTTTGGGGCACAGCATGGAATAACTAAGTTCAGGTTATCCTTATCCTTTTCCTTTCTTGTTTTGATTTGCATCCGAGGAGCTAACACACCAGTAAATCCTATTCATGGTAGTGGAGTTGGGTGACCCCACCACAAGAGAGTAAGTTGAAGAGCATAAGACAGAAGATTTTATAAATAAAAGGATAAAGAGTGTATTATTGTAGTTAAGATGCATTGTTCTGCCAGCGCCGTGGCTCACTGGGCTAATCCTCCGCCTGCGGCACCAGCACCCTGGATTCTAGTCCCGGTCAGGGCGCCAGATTCTGTCCCGGTTGCTCCTCTTCCAGTCCAGCTCTCTGCTGTGGCCCGGGAAGGCAGTGGAGGATGGTCCAAGTGCTTGGGCTCTGCACCCCATGGGAGACCAGGAGAAGCACCTGGCTCCTGGCTTCAGATCGGCGCAGCGTGCCAGCCATAGCGGCCATTTGGGGAGTGAACCAATGGAAGGAAAACCTTTCTCTCTGTCTGTCTCTCTCTCTCTCACTGTCTAACTCTGCCTGTCAAAAAAAAGATACATTGTTCTATTGGATTGGACCTCAGCATCCACATTGTAAAAGAAGGCCAATGTTAGCTTTAACAAACTGCTTAACTCAGGGCTTGGCTGTGACAAGTAACAGATGGCATCCTGATCTTGAGTTTCGATTATTGTTAAAGTTCTAGCAGAGTTATCCCAAAGCCAAGGACTTAAAATGCAAATAAAAAGTCAAGTTCTTGTGCCACTCTGGCTCTAGAAGACAGGCTTGTCCAGGGACACAGAGGAAAAGAGTTTACAGGGGAGAAGGGTACAGTGTTAATGGCTAAACAGGAAACCATGGCTGGAGCTTTCAAAGGAGAACTTCCAATGTGGGACAGATGTTAAAAATAAGATCTCAGGGTTGGCATTGTGGCATAGCAGGTAAAGTTGCTGCCTGCAGTGCCGGCATCCTATATGGGCACCAGTTTGAGTCCTAGCTGCTCCACTTCCAATTCAGCTCTCTGCTATGGCCTGGGAAAGCAGAAGATGATGTCCCAAGTCCTTGAACCCCTGCACCTATGTGAGAGACCTGGAGGAAGCTCCTGGCTCCTGGCTTCAAATCGGCACAGCTCTGGCCATTGCAACCATCTGGGGGAATGAACCAGTGGATGGAAGATCTCTCTCTCTCTCTCTCTCTCTCCCCATTTCTGTAACTCTGCCTTTCAAATAAATAAATATTTTAAAAACCAGGATCTTAACTTGTAGTTAGAACAGAAACAGTAGGAAAGAGAAATAAAAGAGAAAGCAGATGAGGCACAGCTTAATAGGCTCCTGTAAACAGTGTTCACCCTGCAGGTGGGAAGAAGAGTATTGGGCCAATTTGAGAGGCAGCTTTTAGTGTGTAGAAATCCTGGCAGAGTCCACAGGAAAGAAGTAGGGCAATGCCAGAGGAGTGTTAGAGGAAGCTGGGAGAAACCATACTGCAAAAGGAAAAGTAAGGACCACCAAAGGTGTATATGCTCACCGCTGAGGTGGCCCAAACTGTGAAAAATTCAAAACCTCAGTGAGGCAATGTCATAGGGAGAAATCTGTTACAGGAAAATGGCTCTCCAGGACTCCAAGGAGGTACACACTCTGGAAGTAGCATCCAACTGTAGCCCACTTCTGACACCTGAGGACCAGAGGCCAACACCATGGACAGCTCTTCACTAACATCTGGTGTGCTTCAGCAAATGTGAGGGCTAGACTTGGGCTCGCAGCTGTGTCTTAAAGTGGTTTTCACATGGCTAACAGAGAGAGCCAAGAGCCTTACTGAAAGAAGACCTTGTTCCCGACTGGTGATGCAATCATCTACATTTCTTCCTAAGACCAGACCAGGTTTATTTACTTCAATGCATCTATAACCTCTCACATTATGGCTCTAAGTTACACTTACCTGTAACTTGTCTCCAGGACTCCATGATTCAGAGGCCAGAAATGTATAATGGCGTCTTAAATTTGAAAACTGTGCCATTTGGGAAATAGGAGACAAAGGAAATAAGTGAAATTGAAGACAGCCCCATTACACATTTCCAAGATGAGGGAGTATAATAACCAACCAAACCTAATATTTACTGAGCACTTACTAGGTGTCAGGCACTCTCACAAGCTCTGATGTGAATTATTTCATTTCAGCTTTAGAATATGTAAGTTACACATTTTCATAGGGAAATAAATCAAAGGGTGAACATTTTTCTCTGGGATTTGAGAGAGGAGATGTCACAATAAACCTTTTGATTAAGGAAATCTCACTGGGTTTCAAGTTTGTAGTTCTGCAGACAATAATGGACAAATGACTTGAATATACTAAAATGGAAACATCGTTCTCTTTTTATTTCTTATTGCTCTATATGCTTGGTGCTCTTCAAAGTCAGATGCTTCAGTAGTCTATGGCTTGTTGCAGGAATCAGATGGAGAATATAAGAATCATTTTCAGTCTGTCTGGAAATACTTTCTTTTTAAGAAATGATACTATGGTACAAGAAACATTGTGTGCATGTCCCAGTAGCTCTAAAACTTCAAAAAAAAAAAAGTAGGAGATTCATAAGTTTCAAAGAATCTAACTTTGAGAGGCTAAGGGAACAATATCTGTTCATGGGGAAGTAAAAACAAAATCCAGCTGCCTACCAACAAGCAGAAGTTTGAATGATACCAAAGTGAGGCATCTTTGGCTGTGACAAAGCAAAACGAGAAGGGCATGGGGTAAGAGAAATAATTTTGTATATATTTTACAACTTTCATGCTTTTTTCAAAGTGGAAAAGAAGAAATGTATAATATGATCTTTAAATAAAATATGGAAATATTGAAAGCTTTTTATATCGCTCACACCCTCTTCTGGTTGGAGAACATGAACTCAGTGTTATTTTAAGAACACTGTGTGACCCTCTCTGGAGAACTTGTGTGAATACACATAGAGGTGGTTGGGAAGCAGCAGACCACTTATTTTAACTTGAGAGTCAAAGTAGATCTATTTTCAGGTTATTTAATGATCACATAGAGAACCCCGCGGCCCAGTCTTGACAGGAGACGCAAGAATAATCACAGCCGTTGGTTACGTGTTCACCCTAGGCTGGGCAGCATTCTGAGTTCATTCATACATGATCCTATCTAATTCTTACCATAATCCTTTGAAATGGGCACTGTTAGCATCCTTGATCCAAATCACCTGTTCTCTCTTCTCTGGATAACTGCAGTTCCTCCAAAGTAGTCTCCCCAGTTTTACTCACCAACCCCTATAGTTGCTTTTGCACTGCGGTACTCAGAGGAACCAATTTACAACAGGTCGAAGCCTGCCCTCCTCTCCACAAAACCCTCCGACCCCTTGTTGAACTCAGAGCAAGTGCCAAGCTCCTTGTTCTGGCCTACAAATCTCTGTAGGGTCAATTCCCCAACCTCACCTCCTCGTGCCTGCCGGCTTGTTCCTCCCTGGCTGGCATCTGCATTGTTTCTGGCATATGCTCCACCCTAAGGTTACCTGGCTGTCATCGGCCCAAGTGTCACCTTCTCCTGGACTCTTCCAGTCACCACCCCACCAAGCTTCCCCTATCCTTTGCCTTCCTCTATTTTATTTTAATGCTTAACGTACTTACTGATTGTATTTGTCATTCTCTGCTGATTCCCTCACATAGAAATATAATTCTCCAGAGAACAGGGACCTGTGACTGCTTTATTCACTAGTGTGTCCCAAGCCCTTACAACATTGCCTGTCACATGTGGACACTCAACAATCATTTGTAGGGGAAAGGACTTAATGAATTCCAGTTTTAAAATGAAAAGTGATAGAACAAAGGTATGATGTGACTAAAGAACTGACCCAAGCTCCAAGCCCAGACATCCTGGACAGCAGAACCAGTGGAGCTGGGGCAAGAAACACGACAGAATCCATTAACCAAAAAGTGAGTTACGGACAATTTATGTCAAAAATCCCCTTGCCTCCATAACCTGCCCTTATACACCGCTCTCTTCTCTCCCTCTCTCCCTCTCACATTGATAAGTATCTATGTCTTGCACAGAGAAATATATAGATGACAGATAATAGAAAGACGGGTAGGTAGATAATAGGACACAATATAGATGTTCATAGAGAGATGAATTGACAAGATAAACCCTTGGCTTTTTTTATAATTACCCTGATTTACACAAAAAGGCCATAGCTGTTGTGAGAGTGAGCTTAGTGAGCTGAGGACTGAGAATGAGTGAGAAAGAATCAATACCAGAGGACTTGTGAGACAGGAGGAGGTTATTCATACCAATGTATTTTAAAACTTCGTTCCTTCTGTATGTTCGCCCTGCTAAAGTGCTGATTCAGCAGACTGGGATGAGGCCCAGGCATTTTTTTTTCAAACTTCATGAGTGGGTCTTACGTGCACCTCTGTATGAGACGTCTGGAGAGGGAGCGTCTTCTTACTCTCGGGTAACTGTGGAGTGGCCTTAATTGAATTAATGAACTGATTGAGTTTAGAGATTTCTTGAGACGTAGTTACTGAAGTGCCAGAATACTCACCTCACTGGTGTGTATTTAGCATCTGTTGTAAAAACTGGAGAAGAATCCTACAAAAAGAAGAGAAGACTTACCTGGGACCCTATCGATCATCTTCCCTGAGTGGGCAGCAACACGCCCACCTTGTCAAGCTGACACAGTCCTGCTTGAGGACAGCATGCTGTTCCTAGGAGAAGAATAAAATATGGGCGGAAACATCCAGCCCGCTCTTCTTCTCGGGCCCATTCCAAGAAGAACAGGCGCTCCCATTTTGTGAAAGATCCAGCTCGATCATGGTATGAGAATGTGGGCTGTGATTAAGTGTTCTCTCTCTCCTGTGGAGCACACACTTGCATCCGACTTTCCCTTTTGGTTTGCTTCTCAGTCTTGTCACCATCAGATGCTGCCGCTTCTTAGAAGTACAAGGCTCATCCTCCTTCCTAGCTGTAGAAAAGCAAGCATGGAGCAGACGGGCTGAGAACAGAAGAAATCTGGCACCAGCCACCCAGAATCTCAAGACCGTCTCCTGATCCCCTGACTTTGAGGTAAGTCATCCTTATGCTGGCTCTTTAAGGTCTATGAAGATCAGAATGAATAGATGTTATCCATAGAGAGTTCAACACATCTCAATGACCCACACACTCCCCAGCTACGCTCAACACTAAGAACTAGGATCTACCCACCTAGGATCTGGCCTGCCTCATCCATGTGTCAGTATGACCAGAGAAGGGGCCACGAAAACTCAACCAGGTCTGACTAGAGGTGGAGGCCTTGATCAATTTTGTGGTTATAGGTCTGATGACTTTGTGCTTGGAGTGGACCCTGGGCACCAAGGTCATAGCAAACAACAGGCCTCCTTCAACCACACAGACACACAGATCTGGGAATGCTAAACATTGGCTAGCTAGAGACCCTCTCATCACACACACACACACTCACACACACTTACATACACACACACTCACACACATATACACACACACTCACACACATACTCTCTCATACACACACTCACATATACTTTCATATACATTCTCATACACTCGCCACACACTCATACATACACATATTCTCTCTCTCTCTTTTTCTCTCTCTCTCTCACACACACACACTCAGCCCCCACTGGCCATCTCCTTCCTGTGGAGTCAAAGGCAATCTCATTGGACTGGACTGGAACTCCAGAAACTCCAGGACAGGTTGATTTCATCCAGCCTGGTGCCGAGGATCTTACACTATGGCCCTCAGTCCCGAGACAGAACACTCTGAGCACTGGTGCCTGCACAATTGAATCCAGAATCAGAATCAGATGTCTTCATAATCGTTCACACACAGCCCCAACTGTTGAATTTCTCCGTAGCTTCCACATCCCAGCAGCTGTCTTAGTCCATTTTGTGCTGCTATAGCAGAATATCACAGATTGGAGCATTTATAAAGAAAGGAAACTTATTCCTCACCATTTCTTGAGGCTGGGAAGACCGTATCAAGGTGCTAGCATCCAGTGATGGTCCTCAGGTTGCCTTATCTTATGGGAAAACAGCAGACACAATGGAGAGAGCCAGCGATCAAACCCACAGCCTGAAGCCCTATTATAGAAAGCATTATTAATCCATTCAGGAGGAGGGGGCCCTGATGGCCTAACCACCTCTCAAAGACACCACCTCCTGACACTATTGCATTGGGAATTAAGTTCCCAGCGCATGCTTTCTGCGGGACCCATTCAAACCCAACAGTCTATCCCATTTTCCAAATAGAATATTTCCCCAGGGATTTGCAAAGCATTTGTCTCCATTTCCATCCCCTACCCTTGCTTCCCTTCATCCCAGGATCTGGAAACTTCTAGCTGCCCATATGGAAGGTTTCTCCTAGGCACGTCCTACAGCATGCAGCCTTGCCCAGGCAAGCTGACACAATGTCTTCAAACATTTTTAATTGCCCTGTCAAACTGACAATTATAGAACTAATTATTGAGGAGACAATACCAGATACACTGACTGAATCAAGCATCAACTGAGTTTTTATGTAATTATGCAATTTAATGAATTGAAGGCTACAGTAATGGACTGTTGCTGGTTAATTAGGGACTCCCTTTATGCTAATAATGCCATTTATTTTCAACTCACAGTATTTATTTTCAGCGTCTAAAGCATTGGACACGTCTTCCTCTGACACTGGCGTGTTGAGTGTTTTTTCAGAGGGTTTGGCTGCCAATTGTGCTATTTATAGGCAGCAAACTTATTCCATTCACTGGCTGAAGAGCTCCAACTGGCTCCTATTATATTACAAGTATCTCATCTTAGACTTAGATTTTAATTATCCCGACACTGGGTGAAGTGCTCGTGTCTTCCTTCTTTCTCCTGAGTACTGAGGAAAATAAAATAAGAGGTTGTGGCAAATAGTCCTCCACCCTGTATCTCATCACAATCCATCCAATCCAAGGAGACAGAAGTCTCCTTCTTTTGTGCTTTATTCCTATTCCTTAGTCCCTCTTAATCTCCAAGGATCTCTTTCTTATCACATTCCATGATGAGAAACCAAAGTGAAGAGCAGGAGTTCTCAACCAGGGGCAAAGTTGCCCCTCTTGGGGCCATTCGTCAGTATCTGGAGATAGTCTTGGTGGTCACAACTGAGGACATTGCTACTTGGCACTCTACCAAGCAGAGGCCCGGGATGCAGCTAAACTCCCTATAAGGAACAGGACAACTGTATAACAAAGAATTACCTTGTCCAACATCTCATCCATTGTCTTGTCCATAGAGCTGAGGTTGAGACACCCTGGCATAGAGAACCAGGAATCACAAAGCAAATAGATTTTCACCACTTCAGTTTCATAGAGGAAAACAAATATTTCACAGCATCTAAAACATGATAGAACTGTCAAAAGTATGTGAAGTCAGCTACATAAATTGTGAAACATGAGTCATAGCTATGTTTGTTCTGCAGCACTGTAAAAACTTAGAGTTTTTTTTTTTATGAAAATAGAAAATTGATGAGCACTCTCTCTTGGAAGAAGCCACAGTTCCTGCCTTACTCATTGGTCTCCAAACATCAATCAAATCAGGCTTCTCTGTGACAAAGTTGTTAATTGTGTGAAGCAAATTGAAAAAGAGAGGGAGAGAGCAGGCAGGTTCACATCATGCTAAATTCAGCCCATGTTTCATTTTAACATCGTGTTCCCCCTGCCTTCTAAGAAGACATCTTGTGGCTTTGCCTGTCCAATAGCCATTTTCCCTAACCTAATTTTTTAGGATTATCTGTCACTTGGATTTGGTCTGTTGCTTTAGATGGTACTAGACTCTACTAGGTTTTACACTAAGCATAAGATCAGGCCTGGCCAGAAATTGTGGCCTGTTCTCTGGCCCTACTGATTAATTAAGGAGGTATGAGTGACCCAGGAGTTAACACATGACATTTGATGCAATCTATGGACCCCATTCTTCTCTGCCAGTCTAGAATCTGGGGTAGCAATCACCTGGAGCTGGCTGAGGCCACATTTGCTTTCCAGAGAAGAAAATTTTCCACATAGAGTGAAGTGAAAGGAGACAAGGAAGAGGAAGAGGAGGAGAAAGAGGAAGAGAGAGAGAAGAGCAATAGTACACTTATCCTGGTTCCAGCCATTCCTGCAGCCTGACTATTAGCCAACCACCATAATTGTGGACCAATATGCGATTTTCCGGCTGAAGCATCACCTCCTCGTTATCTTCTCTTGAGGCTCGTCCTCCTCTGCCAAGGCCCCAGTGTCTTTACTCCTGAGGACTCTATCAAGGGCCAGTTTCCCTCTCCACTCTCCCCTTCCTCGGTGAGGTCCTGCCTCCCCTCTCCCCTCCCCCCAGGTGCCATCCATGTGCTGAGGTCTCTCGATTTCCTGTCATGGAGTGCCATCTCTGCCCAACATCACCACTGCCTGCTGCCCATCTCCACTGGGAAGCCCCAACAAACCCACAACCCCCCGGCCATAGCTGCACTCTGTGTCCTCCCGACAGCCTTTCTGCCCTACGATTCTCGTCTCACGCATGGCTCTGCCATTGCCCAGGGACTCGGGTCAGGAAACAGACTCCCCAGCCAAATTCTCCTCTTTTCCCTCATCCTAACACCTTGACCACTGTGCCCGCCCTCCTCTGCTCCCCCACACTCCCTCATGTCTCCACATGTTCCATTCTCCATGCCTACCTCTGCCATGCTCCTAACCCGTCTTGCAATGCCTTTTCTCTTCTCTCCTTTCTGTTCAAAACCTTCCCAGACTACCCAAAACAGATTATGTACTCTTCCCTTGCACATCTGCCAGCACAAGTCACTTTTAACTTTTTTAAAATTTGAAAAGCAGAGACAGATAGCAATAGAGACAGGGAGACAGAGAGACAGAGCTCCTATCCCTAAATGCCCACAAGGACTAATGCTGGACCAGGGCTGAAGGCAGGATCCAGAAATTCAATTAGGGTATCCAACACAGGTGGTAGGAACCCACCACTTAGACCGTCGCTACTGCCTTCCACTGGCTATGTTAGCAGGAAGCTGGAGTTGGGAGCCAGACTCAGAGCTGGATATCCAACCCAGGTATTCTGATATAGGACACAAGCATCTCAACCAGTGCTTTCAACACTACACTAAATGCCCTCCTCATGTATTGCTTTTTATTAAAATTGCTTTCTTTGATAAAAGTTACCATTGTTGAACTTTCTATATATTTATGAAGCATGTCACCCAAAATGTCCTTAATGCCCATGACATATCCTGAAAAGATGTTGTGATCGCCATTTTTTAAAGATTTAAAGGAATTTTTAAAGATTTATTTATTTATTTATTTGAAAAGCAGAGTTACAGAGAGAAAGGGGGGGAGGGAGAGAGAGAATCTTCCTTCTGCTGATTCACTCCCCAAATGGCTGCAACACAAGGGTTGGGCCAGGCTGAAGCCAGGAGCCAGGCACTTAATCTGGGTCTCCCACGTGGGTGCAAGGGGTCAAGGACTTGGGCCATCTTCTACTGCTTTCCCAAATGCATCACCAGGAAGCTGGATGAGAAGTGGAACAGCCGAAACTGGAAGAGAATTCCTATGGGATGTTGGAATTGCAGATGGTAGCTTAACCTGCTATTCCACAATGCTAGCCCCCTGATAAAGGATCTTTTAAGAGCTTGGGTCAGTTGCTCAAAGTTGGGCACCCAGAGAAGCATCAAAATGTGACCTGATCCTGTGGGTTGCCCACACGCTGCACTGCCTGTGCAGCCTCTCTAGTGGAGAAAACAGCTCTTTGTGGAGGGATCCTACCTCTTTCTCTAGTGCACCACTCAAAGGGTAACTATGAATGCTTGACTGATTCAGTGAACAATGAATGAAAGCAATCCCATTCCTTTCTGAACAGGGTTTTTTGTTTGTTTGTTTTATTTCATTTGTCTTCTGCAAATGACAGGGTTGAGTCACAGTCAACTTTCAGATTTTGTGATGCTATGATCCTAACAAACTCTATCCAGCTAATAAACTTGAAAAAGTAAGTGACTCATCTGTTTCTGTCCTTGTATCAGTCATCTTCTATCTAAAAAGAACTTGATCATGTGCAGTTTGCATTGTCCAAGGAGAGATATCAAGTGAGCCGCGCTTTTAAAAATCACTTCTGCTGCCTTCATCTCTTTCCACCTCAGAAGTCTCAATCAATGAAATAAATGATATGCAAAGTCCCAAATCACCCGCCCCCCCTCCTCCTGACACCCTCCCTTGATAAAAAAAAAAAAAGCACAGGGGAAGAGAAGGAAAAAAATCTTCCTAATAAAAGCAGAAAAAAGTGAAATGTTCTTGCTAAATTGGCACTGTCTTCTCTTCTAACACTCAGTTCAAAGTAAGTCTAATTAGCTGGGCTGACACTGGGAAAGTGAATTCTTGCATGGTTTGCACTTTCTCCGAATTCCATGGTAACAAAATCATCTGGAATGAGAGTGACAATTACCATACACATAATGCTGAGAACCTTACTGAGTTTAGGTGCAAACCACCTTGGGATTTCAGCGGCATGGGCTTATGAGAGGTGGAGAAGCTGAGGTGGATGGGGTGGGGAACTATGGAGAGAGTGGTTTTCCAAAGGCATAGACCAAGGGCTGAATATACATCATCCTATCATCCTGGGGCCATACTGTCTTTGGCTCTATTCTGGCCAGCACCAAAGCCCCAAATTGTCCTCAACAATGCATGAAAAAAGGCAGCAAGAGCCCAGGTGGCAGGTGGCACTTAAAACCTGATGTGTGGGAAGATCATAATTTCTGTTCATCTATAGCAAGGCTTCAGCAAATGGCTGAGAGAACAGGAAACAAAATCTGGTCCCCTAGGGGAAGAAGCTGAAAGAAACCCAAAGTTGGTATTGCAGCCAAAGTCAAAAGGGGTAGAAGGACAGGTTAGCAATCCGGTTCCAGGGGACAAGCAGAGATGCAGGCGGGGGGAATGAAGCAGCCGAAACTCAGAAGGTGACCACAAAGACAAGCAAAGGTTGCAACCCCAAAGGCTGCAGAGGCCAGGGAGGCGACCCCGAGTGAGTCACGAGGCCCAGCAGAAACAGGTGACCTGCACAGCACTGGTTCTACCTAAGGTGCGCAGTGGAGTCTTTTCTCAGGCAAGGGCCTTTTGTGTATTTGAAACATCCTTCACAATACATACAAAAGTATCCAATTAAAAATCAACCTGCTGCCAGCGCTGCGGCTCACTAGGCTAATCCTCCGCCTGCGGCGCCAGCACCCCGGGTTGTAATCCCGGTTGGGGCGCCGGATTCTGTCCCGGTTGCTCCTCTTCCTGTCCAGCTCTCTGCTGTGGCCTGGGAGGCCAGTGGAGGATGGCCCAGGTCCTTGAGCCCTGCACCCACATGGGAGACCAGGAGGAAGCACCCGGCTCCTGGCTTCGGATTGGCGCAGCGCGCTGGCTGCAGCACACTGACAATAGCAGCCACTTGAGGGGTGAACCAACGTAAAAAGGAAGACCTTTCTCTCTGTCTCTCTCTCTCTCACTGTCTAACTCTGCCTGTCAAAAATAAATAAATAAATAAACAAACAAACAAACAAACCTGCTATAGATTTATTGCATTTTGGGTCCCACCTAAAATTGCTTTGGCAGGGTCAGACCAGATGATTCTGTGGGCTGTATACAGGCAGCATGACAGACATTCGTCATGTCTGATCCAAAGGGACAACTGCTAGTCAACTCAGGGCCACCAAAACTGAATAAGAATACACTCCCAACGATACCAGGACTTCCATTTTTTTCTTTTAAAAAAAAAGATTTATTTATTTATTTATTTATTTATTTATTTGAAAGTCAGAGTTCACAGAGAGAAGGAGAGGGAGTGAACCAGTGAACCAAATGGCTGCAATGGCTGGAGCTGGGCCGATCCAAAGCCAGGAGCCAGGAGCTCCTTCCAGGTCTTCCACGTGGGTACAGGGACCCAAGGACTTTGGCCATCTTCTACTGCTATCGCAGGCCATAGCAGAGAGCTGCATTGGAAGTGGAGCAGCCAGGTCTCGAACCAATATGGGATGCTGGCACTGCAGGCAGGGGTTTTACCCGCTATGCCACAGCGCCGGCCCTTTCCATTTTTTTTTTTCCACGGGAGCCAGAAATCCAGAGTTTGCTTGAAAATCCCACACGTTTGGAAAGTTGGCAGCTACTTTCACATATTTTAAGATGCTTCACAGACCAAACAAAACTGTCGGAAGGCTAAATATGAACCCACAGCCTCCTTGTCGGAGTCTTCTGTGCTCAGAGCTCCTCTGGCACGTGGGATGTTGGCTCCATCGTGACAAGGTGACAATATCAATTCCAGAGGCTGATAGCTAAAGAATCTGAGTTCAGGTTGCACCTGGGCAACTGAGTGGGTGACAGGCTCCAGTGAAAGTCTCGAATGGCTTCGGAAATGTGAGATGAACTCAAGCAAGGCTCACACTGCGCTTTGAACCATAGTCAATGTTTAGGAAAGGAGTAGAGGGGGGAATTGGTACAGTATGTGCAAAATTTTAAAAGGAGACACTGCCCATAATTGGTATTAAAAAAAAAAACACACAAAAATCACATTCTGAAAGGCTCCATTCACAACCCTTTGCCATTCACTGCTTCTCCCTGCACACTCGCGGGTCATTCATCCCCTAGTGGGTAGCCTTCCTCCAGTGGTGGATGGGAGGTCATCGGAAATTGCTCTTGTGTTTTGACCTCAGGCTGAGAACACTGAGATGTGCTCCATGCTGCCTCCCAGTGTTCCCTGGTGGAACTGAGGCCCAGCTGCCCATAGTCTGCTCTGTGACTCCTTGTTGTCTCCATCTCATCTCCTCCGTTCCCGGCCGCTGCTTCCTAGAATCACTTCCCAAATGAACTACAGGTGCCCTGTCCCTGCTCTTAGGGGAATCAAATTAAACCAGTAGTTTTTCTATCTAAGAGGCAGTGGGTTGTCTGTGTGATGCATGCTGAAGATTCTATGGAGTGTAGACGGTGCTCTGGGAACAAGGAAGCTGGATACAACACATGTTTCGCAGGATCCAGAGAGTAAACCCTGGGCTGGAATGCTCATACTGTCAACCTAGGGGAACCTCTCTCTCGCTCCTTCTCTCTCCCTCTCTCAACCTGAGCCAGTATCATATAATAACATTGTCTTTAGCTATTTCACCTCCGGTTTCTGCATCAAGGAATTAATGATATGTAAATGAACCCCTAGGCACAGCACAGAAGATTCCGCCCCAGAGAACCTGAAGTGATCCCTTTTGTTAAGGGTCAGAAACACCCGGTTGGGCAAATTCCTCCTCTCCAGTGTGCTGAACTTTACCTAGGCTGCAGTGCGATCAGGTTCATCTCTTATGAGTCTATTACAAGCCGGCTTCTGCACATCACTTATCTGAACTCAGCTGATCCACAGAGAGGGGAGGAAAGTCCTCCAGGAGGCCAGAGATTCTGTCACAAGTCCTGCAAAGGCTGTTTACCCGTGTGTCACACAGAACTCTAATGAACTCAGAGCAAATACAAGTGACTTTGGATCAGACACTTCTAGAAAGCAACCTAGCAGCTGTGGGCAAAGGTGAGAGCAGCAGTCTGCAGCAGAGAGGAAATGCGGAAATCACGTACAACAGACAGAAGGTCACAAAGAACTGAAGCACTTTAGCACTTTCCAGCTGTTTAGTGTAGAGTCGCAAACGCCCGTGCACCCTCCCAAGTGTATAAAGTACATATAGTCTGTGAGATGACTGGATACACCAGCGCACCTGTGAATACACACACCTCCATGCCCACATGCAAGGCACATGCACGTGCACTCCTGCTGCACACCCATGCATGTGTGCACATACATACACACCTGGATGCCCACATGCAATGCATCCAAGTACACACATGCACAACCCAGTCACCCACATGCTGTTTTTTTCTAAATCGAAAAATGAGAAGCAGGTGGAGGCAAAGGTGTGCACTTGTCAGCCCTGGCTCAAGCTGTGATGGAAACAAAGGAACAGCAAGCAGTTTATGCAAAAAGTGGTTGGGAAGCCAAGGGCGTAGACCTGTCCCCTCCCTGTTGGGAGACTATTCAGAGTCCATGTCCTGAGATGTCTGGGGCATCCTGTCAGACCCAGGACATCCAACCAATGTGGTAGGGTGCTCCGCCTTTGTGTACACCATCCATGTCCCCATGGAAGGGATGGAAGTGGCAATATTGGCCCTTAGTCACCATATGCCCCAGAGCCCAGCTCATATCCTGGCATGCAGCCTTGCTGTCCACCCAATACCCAGTGAGCTGCAGGGAGCATGCATCCTCAAGCTCCTCCCCACCATCACACAGGTTAAAAGCTGCAGCGAAAGCCTTTGAAAAGACTGGAAGCAGATGGTTCAGACATCCCCTGATGGAAGGAATTCTAAAGCAGAACCCAGGAGCTGGAATGCTGAAGACATTTCTGGGAATGAAATCAGAAGAACTTTCTTCGTTTCCAACGATACGAGCTAGCGTTTGCAAAACCTTGGAGAGCCTTCCACATCTGTTTCTCTGTTCGGCTTCCCACCTCTGAGGACTCGGCAAACCTCCCAAGGATACACTACATCTTCTCATGGGCTGTTGCTGCTGATTAGGAAAGTTACCTGCAGGATGGAAACCATGCATACATTTCTCCTCTTTCCCCTTCTTCCCTCTTCCCAGAACTTATGTCCTTCCATGCTAAGAATAATGCTGGCCGGCGCCGCGGCTCAATGGGCTAATCCTCTACCTAGTGGCGCCACCACACCGGGTTCTAGTCCCGGTCAGGGCACCGGATTCTGTCCCCGTTGCCCCTCTTCCAGGCCAGCTCTCTGCTGTGGCCTGGGAAGGCAGTGGAGGATGGCCCAAGTGCTTGGGCCCTGCACCCCATGGGAGACCAGCAGAAGCACCTGGCTCCTGCCTTTGGATCAGCGCAGTGCGCCGGCCGCAGCGTGCCAGCCGTGGCGGCCATTGGAGGGTGAACCAATGGCAAAAGGAAGACCTTTCTCTCTGTCTCTCTCTCTCACTATCCACTCTGCCTGTCAAAAAAAAAAAAAAAAAAAAGACTAATGCTGCAGACTCTCACCATACTGACATTCCATTTCTTCTTCTTCTTTCCCGTCTGACCATCACAATGCAAGGCCAATGTCAGAGTCATTATCAACGTAGGAAGGAGGAGCTTCCTGGTCTAGATGCTGCGTTGATGCAGATGCCCTGCAGGAATGAGATGGAGCGGAAAGAGAGAGCCAGAGGATCGTGCAGTAGGCACTGGGAGTGGCAAGGCCAATGCCACACAAGTAGGGGTCCTGAGGCAGATGAAGCTGGGGTCCTTGAGCAGGGGCAGGACACCTGCTGCCATGGCTGTACAGAGTTTGTCTTTTCTGGCTGGATCAGAGGTCCCTGAACAGGGCTGTGCATCAGATCACCTAGGAGGATATGAAAAACATAGTAATTTCCAGGCTTGGCATCGGAATCTCTAGCACAGTGTGTACATTTTATGCTCCTTCATAATCCAATGTATCCATTCTATGGACCAATTTAGAAATGATTCTCCCAGATGATTCCCATATTCCCAATTTGGATATCTTATGAGTAGAGTCATGGTGTGCTCTTAAGTTCTGATAAACCATGTGAAATTGCTTTTTGTAGGCAACATAGCCAAATACATGCAATATTATGAGATTCCACAGAGTATAAATTTCTGGGGCTTGGCACTATGGCGTAACAGGAATGCTGCTGCTTGCAGTGCCGGCATCCCACATGGGTACCAGTTCGTGACCCAGCTGCTCCACTTCCAATCCAGCTCTCTGCTATGGCCTGGGAAAGCAGTGGAAGATGACCCAAGTGCTTGGACCCCTGCACCCGAGTGGGAGACCTGGAAGAAGCTCCTGGCTCCTGGCTTCAGATCAGCTCAGCTCTGGCCATTGTGGTCATTTGGGGAGTGAACCAGCAGATGGAAGACACCTCTCTCTCTCTCTCTTCCTCTGCATCTCTGTAACCCTGCCTTCCAAATAAATAAATAAATCTTTTTAAAAAAAATTTCCGGTTTCAAGCATCAAGAGTTTTTCATTTCCCCTAAGGTAGGTGTTGCGTAAGACCCCTTGATTTCAAACTCTGTTTTTCAGCGTGAAACTTTTCTTTTAACAAAATCAGAGGCCCATCAAGTCCAGAAAACTTAAGATAACTTGAAAACCCTTATGGAACACAGCACCTAAAAATGATGAGTATGATAAACATTCTCTCAAATACCTGGCCAACTACACAAGAAAGTATAAGAAGTTTCCCAGGGGTGATGAGAGTGAGGAGGGGGTCCCTGACAGAAGCTGACACAGCAGGTGTCCCTGGGACATATGTCCTGAGCAACAACCAAGCAAGAAATTTGGATGCCTGGAAGGAGTCTAGAGATGAGGCTCTGGGCACAGGAAGGAATGGAATTAGACCACATATGCATACCTAAAGCAGGAAAATTCAAAGGGCTATATCCCAGAGAAGACATGGACCAGAATGATGCTACCCACAGGCACAGAGAGATGATTAAAAAAAAAAAAAAAACTCATGTCTTGTCCCGCACCAGACTTAGAGTTTGAGTTTACCCTGGACTCCCAAGCTGATCAGTTCACGTAGAGACCTATGTTGCTGCCACCCAGAGGACTCTAAAAGAAATAAAGAGAGTCCTGAGCAGAGATGACACACCACCATGTCAGGGCACAGAAGATTCCCACCGCTCAACTCCCACCGAAGATAAGTTCTAAATGCAACCATCACGAAACGTGAAGGGAACAGCTGCATCATGAGCAAAAATCCCCCGGTGATAGAGTCATCAAGAGAACTTACGATAACACGTCTACGCAACAGAAACTATGAGCGTGTGGACTCACCATCCTAGTGTCTGGACATCAGCTAAAAACAGTTTGAATCAGGCAAAAATGGGGAAGCCTGGGAAACTCTAACCTACCCGAGTGCTCAGAACACAGGTGGGACCCAGGTCCTGCAGGTAGCATGGGCTACAGACATTGTCACCACCCAGTTCTTTCTCCTCGTGTTTCCTCCCCTTCAGAATCACAAAGAAACGTTGGATATTCTTCATCATGGAGCCTCCTTCGACTCCTTCCTCTACCCTTACTCACTGCACAACTTGGGGAAAGTCTTAGAAACACTCTGGCCTCAGTGTCCTCATCTATAAAATGGGGCTGCACTACCTGGGCTGTTCTGCAGGTCACAGATGGTCGAGTGTTGGTGACCTGCAGGACACGAGGGCTCCCAAACAGAACAAAGGCAAATCACAACCAGAACAACTCAACTTTCGATGGTTGTGCAAGATTTGGGTAGAGGATTTGCTAAGGATATGCACATGCAAGAAAAACTGTGTTTATGCAAGTGGAAAATAAATTTCAGTTGAGTCAAAGTATGAAAGGATAATTATCGCTGTGCTAATCCTTCACCCCTTACCCATTCGCCCACTTTGACTCATTCTTTGCCTGGCGTGGCTCTGCTCTGTGGCCCAGGAGGCTGGCTCTTGCTGCTAACCCACCCGGGTGCCTCTGTCTTCTGCCTTCTAGTTGTGTCTGGGCTACGTGCACCGTCGGCCCCAGTCTGGAGGACAACGAGGAGAGACTTAGCCTGCGGTGACAGCTCCCCCTAGATGGCTTCTCTTCGATTTCAGCTCTTCCTGGGCTCTGATCACACACTCATGCCTTCAGTGTTCAGTGTTAAAAATTCCTCCCAGTAAGAAGCTCTCATGGCCTCAACATCCCTTCCTGTTCCCTTGAGTCCTGCACACACCTGTCTAATCTTCCCTTATTTATGTTTCTGCATTTTCCTCTGAATAAATTTCCCTGCTAAACCCTGCCTGATTCAACCCTTTAGAATAGGCCTGGATCCCACTCCTCCAGAGCAAAGAAATTTGATTTTTAGGAGAAATGAATTTATTGATACATTTTTTAAAAATCAACAACCATGGAATTAGATGTCATGGCTGTGTGGGTCAGGAATTTGGGCAGAGCTCGGGCTTCTTCTTCTGCTCTAGTGGACAAATGGCTGTGTCTGGAGGCTCTAAGAGGGCTCCATTGCATGTCTGGGGCTTTGGGCAGGGGTGGTATCTAGAAGATTAACTCAGCTGAGACTTACGGAGCAGAGCACCTGCCCCTGGTGTCCCACTGACCGGAGCACCTGCCCCTGGTGTCCCACTGACCGGAGCACCTGCCCCTGGTGTCCCACTGACCGGAGCACCTGCCCCTGGTGTCCCACTGACCGGAGCACCTGCCCCTGGTGTCCCACTGACCGGAGCACCTGCCCCTGGTGTTCCACTGACCGGAGCACCTGCCTCTGGTGTTCCACTGACCGGAGCACCTGCCCCTGGTGTTCCACTGACCCGAGTATCTGCCTAAGGTGTCAATGGCATCTCATTGACCAGAGCACCTGCCAGGTGTTCCATTGACTAGAGAATCTGCCTGTGGTGTCTCCAGAATATTCATATTTTTTAAATCTCACAGAGTTTTGGTTTTTGCATCTGCAAAATGGCCATAAATGTTGGATCTCTTCTTCCTACCAAAGGAGGATTGAAAGATTTGAAAGCCCCTACAAGCAATCCCAATTACAAAGAAACCTCCCTAACTGGAAAGCAGTGTTGTCGGTTGCAAGATGAAATCAGTGCAGCTCTGAGAATGGAGGGTCAGTGTCCAGCCAGGTTTTGAGACCAGAGAAAAGAAAGAAACCATAACTTTTTCAAAAAGAGAATGCTTGAGAGACTGAAGCCTCTTAATTCCTCATTGTGGAAGGAAAATTGGGCACTAAATTATTGATTGTCTTTTAAATTTTATGACAGGAGCAGTTTTGAAAACTCCACTGTTCTTTTTGGAAATAATTAATCTATTTAAATGTTTTAAATCTTTTAAAATATCTCCTATTAAATGGTAAAATGAAGGAGAAATGGAGCCCCCCACTCTCTCCTTTTCTCTGGGATCCTTGAATGGGATATGGCAAGATAGATACTAATCCTGTATTCATTTTTCTTTCTTGCTCAGAACTGAGTAGTAGGGAGACGAGGTGGCCATTTCTATGGGATTCAGTGGAAAGATCCAGAATTTCTGGGACCAGCATTCCATGTGAAACAGCCCCCTTTACTGCAAATAATAGAAAGGCCAACACAAAACAGCCCAAGCAAAAAGATGGTTCCTTGGTTCACACACCCAAAATATCCATGGGCAGAGCTGGCTTGAAGAAGCTTTGTCAATATCTCTCACTCCCTTGGCCTCAGGAATTAGTCTAGAAATGCACCTATCATGTGTGTCTCCCTCAGTATCTGGCAAAGGACACTCGTGCTCCCTCCCCTTGAGTTTTCTGGAGGGAAAGGGGTCTACACTGTGTTCCTAGGACAGATTTCTCCCTAGTTTCATCAACCAACCCTTCTTCCTCTGGAAAGACCATACACTTCTGCTGCGTTTCCCTTCCTGGTCCTAGGACGTCAGCTTTGTGTGGCTCCGTATTTGTGCAGACTGTGGGTAGACTCTGGGCGAGTCCTTCACCCAGGCTGGCTCACCCGGGGCCCTCCAGTTGTTTATATGAATATTTGAAAGGTAGAGAAATGGAGAGACAGAGAGGTGCCTTTCATCTACTGACCCACTTCCCAAATGCTTGCAGCACCCAGAGGTGGGACCAGCTGAAGTCAGAAGCTCAGAACTCAATCCTGCTCTCCAGGCGGCAGAAAGCCAAGTGCTTGTGCCATCACCTGTGGCCTCCCAGCACATGCATGAGAAGGTAACTGGATTGGAAACAAAACCGGGACTCTAATATTTGGATGGGAGCATCCTAAGTGTGCCGAAAGCCTGTCCCTTCTAGTTAGGCTTGCATGGTAGTTGGCCCTAACAGAGCAGTACGGAGAATGAGGGAAGGGGGCCATCACTGTAGTACCTGAGGCCAAGTCTGGCAGGAAAAAGGAGCCTCCTTGGCGCAACTCCCAGGAATCGGCCTCATTAGCTCTGCCTCGTCACATGCACGCCTTCAGACCAATTGCCGTGGCCCAGGAAATAAGATACTGATGGGTTTTCACCTAGGGTGCATGTCTAACCCATGAGCCAGAAGGACCTCAAGTTCATTGTCTGAGGCTGGTGAACGGCCTTGATCCAAAGAGAACTGTAATTTGATTTCAGAAATTACAGTGTGTGGATACTTGGTCATGCCCTACAGTAACTGCTTATATTTCTAACAGGATTTCCACTTTCACCTCATTCATTCTCTGGGGATCTAGGTGAAGAGCTTGTCTTCTGTCCACACCAGCTCACCAGAGAGGCAGTGAAGGCAGACGGCAGATGGTGGCTGTGACAGGAATCACGTGTGGGCCGCGGCTGGACCCTCTCCTGCCCTCTTCTTCCAGGCTCCCTAAGGCCACCTTGAACATTGTCATGGTGGTGACCAGAACAGAAAGGGGGCCCAAGAGACTGGCCCAACGCAGCAGGTGACACATGTCCTTCCAAGTATCAGGGGCAAAACAGCTCGGGCACCTGTGGAGGTATCTTGGGCTGGCTTAAGGAAACCGACCCAGGTAATCTCTTAGAACCAGAAATATGGAATTGTCTTGGGCTATTTTCTGTCACTGTAAGCACGCACCACAGACTGCATAGTTGATAAGGAACAGGTGCTTATTTGGCTCATGGCCCTGGAGCTTGGGGGTCCAAGGAAATGGTACTGGCCTCTGATCAGAGCTTCTGACTGCATCAGAACATGGAAGAAGGTATCCCCTGGTGAGATAGAGCATGCGTGTAATCTCGGGTCTTTCTTCCTCTTCTTTCCAAATCAGAAAAGCCATCATGAACACACCATCATGCCCCAATATACTCTTTTTTAATAAAATTTTTTGACAGGTAGAGTTATAGACAGTGAGAGAGAGAGACAGAGAGAAAGGTCTTCCTTCCGTTGGTTCACTCTCCAAATGGCCGCTACGGCTGGCGCTGCACCGATTGGAAGCCAGGAGCCAGGTGCTTCCTCCTGGTCTCCCATGAGGGTGCAGGGCCCAAGGACTTGGGCCATCCTCCACTGCACTCCCGGGCCACAGCAGAGAGTTGGACTGGAAGAGGAGCAACCGGGACAGAATCCGGCGCCCATATGGGATGCCAGTGCCACAGGTAGAGGAATAACCTAGTGAGCCATGGCACTGGCCCCAATCTACTCTTAAATACCACCCAGGGCTCCACCTCCAACTCCCATTCAAATATGGATTTAGGAGATTCAGTTTCTAACACATGAACTTTTAGGAAACACAATCAAACCAAAGTAGGAACTCCCCACTTTTGGCATAATGGAGAGTATTAATCAGAAAAAAAGAGAAAACTGGGATAAGAGACGTAGATCCAGTGGGGATATAAGATAGATTTTGTGGGGCTAGTGGTGTAGGTTAGCAGGTAAAGCTACCACCTGCTGTGCTGGCATTCCCGTATCTGCTCTGGTTCATATTCCACCTGCTCCACTTCCATTCCAACACCCTGCTGACGGTCTGGATAAAGCAGCAGAGGATGACCCAAGTGCTTGGGCCCCTGACACCCACACAGGAGACCCAGATGAAGTTCCTGGTTCCTGGCTGTTGCAGCCATCTGGGGAGTGAACCAGTAGATGGAAGATCAATCTTTCTCTATCTCTTCCCCTATGCCCCAACCCTGTATCTCTTTCCCTCTCACTGTGTAGCTCTGACTTACAAGTAAATAAATAGATTTAAAAATAAAAGATAAATTTTTACAGGAAACAGAACCTGAGTCAGGTCAGATGGAGTGAAGTCAGATTACTCAAACAGACCCAAGTGAACCTTGGGTTTGAGAGAACCCATGGTTAGCTTGAGAAGCTGTGACCTGGGTCCCTGGGGCCATTTGCAGCCACGAGGGCTGGGAGATGAACAGCTTTTCTCTGGGGAATCACACAAAGACCTGGGGTCACCTTACCACTTACTTGAACCTTCAGGCACACAGTTCCACCCGATAAGCGCGTGTCGATCACCAACGAACCCCAAGCATTGGGCTGAATGCTGGCAACAGAGGATACAACAGGAACTCACAAAACCCAGAATAACTCATGCTTTTAGGTCCTGCCTCGGGACCAAGCTTGGCACAGATGAACTCCCTGAGTCTTCCCCAAGCAGAGACCCCGACTGCTCTCCCCCATTTCACGCATGAGAAAACTGAGGCACACAGAGATGATCGGAGGTCATGGGGCCAAGGAGATGCGGGGCAGGGATTCTGAACTTGGAGAGCTGCCTGTGAGGTTCAGAGCTGAGAGAGGCGTGGTCATAGAAACACGATTGAAGGAGGTGTCGTCAAGACACAGTCCCGAAGCACAAGAAAGAGTTGCACAAGTGAATGAGGTGGAGGAGGGGGATAATCGCAGCCGGAAAGAATGTGGGGCGTGAGAACACCAGAAAAGGGGGAGTGAGAAACAAGTCCCAGGAAGCCTCGGGCGTCTGTGCAGTCAGAGGACAAAGAATGACAGTGGGAGAGGATCCTTGGTGCTGGAGGAGGCGGCAGGACCAGCAGCCAGCAAGGTGAATTAACGACACTACAGCATAAGAGGGAGGCCCAGCAGGTGTGGCAGGTGTGACTGCTACTCCACCATAACACTCAGGAGAAGTAGCACGACACCCCACCTTCTCCCCATTAAATCCAGTCCTGGACCCCTCACCTGGCCGGGAACTCAACCCCAGTTATCACTGGAGCTCCCTTGTCTCCCTGTTCCCCGGGATCTTACAAAGGCTTCAAAAAGCCTGGCACAGTCGGAGGTTCCTGGGCCACACGTGTCTCCTGACATCAGGACCAGCTACGTCATCACAGTGCAAACTGGAAACGCAGGGTCCCTCATTGAGGGACTGCTGGGCACTCAGCCAAGTCCAGGGCCCTGTGTGAACGCACAGGCTGTGTGCCCACGAGGCTGGCTGTGCCTGAGCCAAGCTGCTTTTGCAGTTTTTTATGGATCTATAAAGTCGCACATCAGTGCTGCTCCCTTAAGCTTTGGGCACAGGGTCTGCCATGAGGCTGGTGCCTGGCCTGTGTGCCCAGGCCCCCAGGGATGCCATTTCCCCAGGGGACAGTAAAGGATCAGACCTCAAGGCCCTGATGCAGATGAACTCCAAAACCTAGCCTCTTCTCGATCTTCGGGGAACACTCAGCTCAGACCCCAGCAGCTGGTGCTCTCCCAAGCGCCCCTGCTGAGCTCCTAGCTCAGCCCGGAAGTACAAGAAGCCCTGAGCTGCAGGAAGACCCTGCCTGCTCATCAATTTGAGGGGAAGGCAGGCAGATAGTTCTCATTTTTTTCTTAACAGCAGTAAAAAATAAAATACATCGTGGTAACTCAATACATTATCCTACACTGGAGTGACATGTTCAGATTTGTGTCCCCTAAAGATCTCTGTGGCCATGCTGTAGAAAATAGATTGTGTGAGGCGGGGGTCAGGGGGGATTGTGGACACACCAAAGAGGAGGCAGTTGCAGAGTCTAAGAGAAAATGAATGACCTTGGGTGCTGGTGCCAATCAAGGGAGGTAGACGCGTCCACAATGTGGTAGATCAGCTGCTACCGGACGCCAGGACCCACTCTCTCTATTGCTAATGGGACCCCAGCTGTATCCTGTTTGGCAGCATGTGTGTTTACAAATACCAATTCTCAGAGTTCCTTGAGACAAGGGTGGCCCGTAATTCAGTGTGACCAGTAAAATATAAAACGCTATTTGGTGAGGTGTCTGGGCTTTTGAGAAGGTAACAGATTCCGTTGGCTTCGATTTTTACATTGCCCTTTATGCTTTGCCCACAGTGCTTCCTGGAATCTAGGTGCCATGCCAGGAAATGCAGCAGCTATTTTGGGCCCATGAGGTAATAACCTTAATGCTTAATACACTGATGATCTCATAGAGCTGTTGATTCAGCCCTAAGTTGACCTCATCCCAGATTTTCTTGTTACCCAAGAAAACTAAAACTTTTTTTTTGGCCAGAGCAACTGGAATTTCTTTTACATCTTTAGAATGAATCCCCCAATTAATCAAGATGCAGGCTCAAGGATACCCGAGGTGGATTGTGGGAGAGGAATTCAGACGTGGGCGCCAACGCCTCGGGATGACCCCAGCCTGATCCACGACAGAAACCTCAACCCCACATAAAGCAGTGTCAAGCCAAATGTGAGGCTCAAGGAAGCTGTAATGTTTAACAGGGAGAAATATTTTTAAGTCGTAAACCTATTTCCTCCAAGATATTAAATCCGTAGCAGGAGCACACTCTACCTCTCGGAGCCGATGTGTTTATGAGCGGTGGAGATTATGATCCGAAGCCCTGGTGAAGGCAGCAGATTTTTAGGATGCTCCCAAGGCTGCAGTTTACTGGCCAAGAACTCAAATTCTGAACTCACAAGGAACTGGGTTCCAGTCCCCGCTCCGTCACGTACTAGGTGTGTGGCCCTGGGACACGCCGATTTGCTGCTATAGACTCTGGTCCCTCATCTGTAAAACGCAGCTTGAAGTCTATCACTCCACAAGGTCATAGTGAGAATGTTTACAAAATGCATATAAAGGGGCTGGCACTGTGGCGCAATGAGTTAAAGGGAGGTCTGAAGCATCGGCATCCCATATGGGTGCCAGTTCATGACCCAGCTGCTCCACTTCCGATCCAGCTCTCTGCTATGGCCTGGGAAAGCAGTAGAAGATGGCCCAAGTGCTTGGGCCCCTGCACCCATGTGGGAGACCTGGAAGAAGCTCCTGGCTCCTGGCTTTGGATCGGCACAGCTCAGGTCATTGCAGCCATCTGGGGAGCAAACCAGCAGGTGGAAGACCTCTCTCTCTATCTGCTTCTGCCTCTCTGTAACTCTACCTTTCAAATAAATAAATAAAATCTTTTTAAAAATGCATATAAAGTAACTAGCTGTATCTGTCCAAAAAGTACCGGGTCCCTTCCTCCCATCCTTCTCTCCACCTGCTTCTCGCCCCCCTCCACCCTCTTTTGGGTGTCTCCCCCTCCCCACCTAGTGCAGGTCAAGGTATTAAGGCACATCTGAAGCCCTTCTGGGGATAAACACGTCATCACCCATTTCACAGATGAGGAAATAAGATTCAGATAATCACAATGGGGACTAGAACCCAGGTCTCTGGCCTCCCAGCCTCACACTTCCTGCTGCAGGAGACCTGCTTCCCTCCTCCCTCGGAGGGCTGGGCACAGGAAAGGGACACAGGTGACCTGAGGGATGCTGGGAGCACCTGCCACTCCTCACGGGGATCCGCCTCTGCAGGACGCTGGGCTCCCTGGCTCACGCTGATGGTGCACTGCCATTGCTACACACTCCCAGCTTCTCACGAGATCCATCTCCTTCCAGTCTAGGCGCCAGCTGAACTACAATTCCCAGGACCCCTTGCAGTTGGTGCAATCATGTGATAAGTTATAGCCTATGGAGCAAGAGCAGAGGTGAGGCAGGCCACCCCCAGATCCACTATAGAAAGTCTACCTTGGCTGGCACCGTGGCTCACTTGGATAATCCTCCGCCTGCAGCCCTGGCATCCCACAAGGGGGCCGGGTTCTAGTCCCGGTTGCTCCTCTTCCAGTCCAGCTCTCTGCTGTGGCCCGGGGAGGCAGTGGAGGATGGCCCAAGTGCTTGGGCCTCTGCACCCACATGGGAGACCAGGAGGAAGCACCTGGCTCCTGGCTTCAGATTGGTGAGCATGCCAGCCATAGCAGCCATTTGGGGGGTGAACCAATGGAAGGAAGACCTTTCTCTCTGTGTCTCTCTCTCTCTCACTGTCTAACTCTGCCTGTCCAAAAAAAAAAAAAAAGTCTACCATGCTTGCTCCGCCATCTTTTTTTTTTTTTTTTTGTGCCTTCCTCCGGTTATCAGTCATTGAGCCATGAGATGGAAAGAGTCTGAATATCGGACTGCTTCTGCCCTGTTAGTCTAAGCGCTAGATCTAAACTGCTAAATAAGTGACGAATTCGTGTCCAGCCTGTGGAGCCGTTCCATGCTTGGGTCTCCCCATTATTCTGTTACAGCCCAGTCTGCTCAAGCTAACACACATGCAGAAGTCAGCTGGCAGCGTGCTCCTGACCATGGAACTTCCAACTGCAGCCTCATTTGTTATTCCTTTAACATTTTTGTATTTTAAAAGCAATTGATAATACTTAGGTGAATTAAAAGTAGCAGCATTGCATCATTGATATGCAGTAAAAACTGAGTTTCGAAAAAAAACCCGAGTTCTGAGTTTCCTTTATGTTCTTCACTCCAAGCTTTCTAGTTTTCCTGGAAAGAACCACAGTCCAAGAGTTCCCAAGCATTATTTTATCTTTTTAAGTTTTATTTATATTTATTTTTTATTTGAAAGACCGAGCAACAAAGACAGAAGGAGATCTGGTTCACTCCCCAAATGCCTTCAACAGCCAGGGCTGGGCCAGGCGACTGTCAGGCTCCCAGGAGTCCATCTAGGTCTCCCACGCAGATGGCAGGGGTCCAAGGACTTGAGCCATCATCTGCTGCCCCAGGGTGTGCATGAGCAGGGAGCTGGGCTGGAAGAGGGACCAGGATCCTAAGACGATGTGGGATGCAGGAGTCACAAGTGGGCAGCTTAACCACTGAGCCACCCATGAGTATGATTTTCTTAGAACTCCTTTCCATCTACACAAGACCCCGATGTCGAACCCCATCTCCTCTGCTACCAGTGTGTTCACATCACGGCAGTAGTTTATGTACGCTCACATTGACACCACCACTCTCTTTCGTTCACCCTGTGTCTTGGAGAGCACAGAGCTTCATGAACAACGTTTAGGTGAATGCGCCCCAGTCCATTCTATGGATATACCATTTGTTATTTTAACAGGTTTCCTATTAACCTGATGTTTATGGCGTGCTATTTAGGGAGTATCCAATATTTTGACATTGCAAGCATGGAGTTAGTATCCTTGTGTACCTCTCTTTGTATGCAATTCCTTAGGTCCTAGCCTCTGTAAAGTGCTTTCTGTGTGTTGAATATTTTCATGGGTATGTGATGGGCATAGCCTATTCCTATGAAAGACAGTTATCCTGCTGATCTGGCTTTTTTTTTTCTCTTAAGTGAGCTTTTATAGTTTTTGTCTCTCTTTAAAAAATATTTAATTATTTGAAAGGCAGAGTGAGGGAGAGAGGGAGAAAGACAGATCTTCTACCCACTGGTGCACTCCCCAAATGCCCACAAAAGCCAGGGCTAAGGTCAGACTGAAGCCAGCAGTCAGAAATTCCTACCGATTGTGTCACATGGATGGCAGGGACCCAAGGACTTGGGCCATCCTCCGCCGCCTTCCCAGGTGCATCGGCAGGGAGCTGGCTCAGAAGTGGAGCAGCCAGGATTCCGACCAGCACCCCAACAAGGGAGGCAAACATCCCAGCCAGCAGCTTAACCTGCTGCACTACAACCATGGCCCCTGGAATTTTGTCTTTCAAAGAACTTTAGAGGGGCCCGTGGGGCAGTACCTCCTCTTTCTTCTAACTGAGGAGCTGAAGACACAGCTCCTAACTGCCTGTGGCTTTCTTTTTTCACTTTAAAAAATGTATTATTGGAAATGGCAGAGAAAGAGAGAAAATGAAGAGAGAAGGCGCTCTCATCTGCTGTTTCCATCCCCAAGCAAATGTAACAGACAGGGCTGGGCCGGACTGAGGGCAGGAGCCAGGAGCTCCCTCCAGGTCTCCCCCATGGGTGCTAGGGACCCAGACACTTCAACCATCACCACTGCCTCCCAGGATCCACCTTAGACAGGAGCTCTAGTCAGCAGCTGGAGCCAGGGATTGAACCCGGGTACTGCAATGTGGGATGCAGGCACTGTAAATTCTAGACTAAAGGCTCACTCCAACCTTGTTCAGACTTCATATTGACTGTATGTATTCTCTTCTGTCCTGTCCGTAGGTTAATGGTATTTGTCAGGTTTGGAAATTTCCTGGTCTTTATTTCTGCAAATACGTTTTTCCATTCTACTCGCTTTGTCCTTGGGGCATTCCAGTTAAACAAGAATTAGGGGGCAGGAATCTGGTGCAGTTGTTTAGATGCCAATGACCTTGCCTGGATCTGAGGGCCTGGTTCGAGTCCCAGCTCCACCTCCAACTCCAGCTTCCTGCTAATATGTGCCCTGGGAGGCAGAAGGTGATGGCTTAAGTGGATGGTTTCTGCTGCCCATGTGGGAGGCCCACATTCACTTCCTGGGCTCCTTCAGCCTCATCCAGCCCCGGCTCTTGTGGCTGTTTGGGGAGGGAACCATCAGATAGGAGATCTTTCTATTTTTCTTTCTGCCTTTCAAATAAATAGTTTTTTAAAAATGCATTAGGCTAGGCTGGTGTTTTCTTGTCATTTTTTTCTCTGTGTGTTTCGTTTGCTATGTCTTCAAGGTCAGCTGTTTTCTTCCGCTGTGTCTAATCTTCTCCTAATTCCTTCCAGTGAATGTGTATTTCTTCTTAAAGTTGTGTGTATTTTTATTTGAATGGCAGGGAGTCAGAGAGACAGAAGAGACCCCGCATCATCCTCTGTTCACTTGCCACAAGTCTACATCGGATGGGGCTGGGCCAGGCTGAAGCCAGGAGCCCAGAACTCCATCAGAGTCTCCCCCATGGGCGGCAGACACTGGAGTTCATCACCTGCTACCTCCCAGGGTGCATATTCATAGCAAACTGAATCAGATGTACAGCAGGGACCTGAACCCAGGCACTCTGAAATAGGATGTGGGTGTTCCCAGTGGCATCTTAACCATCATGCCAAATGCTCACTCCTGTATGTGTGTGTGTGTGTGTGCAGGTATATGTATATATTATATATATTTACAAATATAATAACAGTATATATAAAATGTGTGTATGTATTATACATATTTATACATATATAAAACAGTATATATATGTGTGAGTGCAGGTGTATCTTTGTATTATATATGTTTACATATATAATAGTATACATATGTGTGTGCGGGTGTATGTATATATTATGTATATTTACATATATAACAGTGTATATGTGTGTGGGTGTGTGTATTATATATATTTACATATATATAACAGTATATATGTGTGTGTATGTGGGTGTGTGTGTGCATTATATATATTTAGATATATAACAGTGTATATGTGTGCATATGTGGGTGTGTGTGGGTGTGTGTATTATATATATTTATATATATAACACTACATATATGTGGGGGCGTATGTATTATACATATTTACATGTATAACAGTGTATATATGTGGGGGGTGGGTGTATGTATTTTATATTTATATATGACAGTGTATATGTGTGTGTGTGTATGGTTGGGTTATGTATTATACATATTTACATACATAACAGTGTATGTATATGTGGGGGTGGGTGTATGTATTATATATATTTATATATATGACAGTGTATATATATATGTGTGTGTATGGGTGGGTGTATGTATTATATATATTTACATATGTAACAGTATGTATATATATGTGTGTGTGTGCAGGTATATGTATGCATTATATATATAACAGTGTGTGTATATATATGTATATATATTTGCATATTAGTCATTGCAGATTCTATCTCCAAAATCCCACTTAGGTCTCTTTTGGGGTCTCCAGGTTTAGAAAAAAGAAATACAAGCTGCCCAGTTCAACTCTACCCTCAGATACATGGTGAGAATATATCTGTTCCGTATAGGACCTGGGAGAGACCTCCACTAAGAAAGTGTTCATTGTTTATTTGAAATTCAAATGCAACTGAACATCTTCCAGTTTGTCTGAAAACTTCAGTCTTTTTATACCTTACGTGTCTCTACTGAAAATACTCCATCTTTCCTCCAGCTTCGTGAAATATGGAAGACAATTATAATAACTCTTTTAGTGGGCTTGTCTCTCGATTCTACCACCTGTGTTATTTCCGAGGAAGTTTTAATTGCTTGTTATTTCTGCTCGTTGTGTAGCTCCCTGCTTCTTTGCAACCCTGGTGATTTTTTGTTGAATGTCAGATCGCGGTGGGTGCTGCCTTTGAGGAGTGCCGGCGGGGGGGTGGTATTCCTCTAAGTCTTCTTGAGCTCTGTTCTGGGCTGCAGCAAAGTTGTTTGAAGACAGTTTGCTCTGGTGAGCATCGCTTCGGAAATTTCTTGGGTGGGAGAAGGGAAGACTCCTGTGGGTGCCCCACCCCAGGGCCCCAGGTGCTTTCTGAGTGATCCATGCTGGCTGGTGGCAGCAGGAACCATTCCCAGCCCTGTGCAAAACCCAGTAACTGGTCCTCCCGATCCTCTCAAGGGCGCCTTCCTTCACCCCCACCCCCCACCCCGCCACGGTGCCCTCTGTCTGACAGACGTGTGTCCATCATCACTTAGCTGAATCCTGGGGAGGCGGGGGAGGGGGAGTGAGGGCACGTCCTTGCTAATCTCCAGATCTTTCCATCTATCAATATTTATCTCTCAATATCTATCTCTCTGTCTCTCTGTAGCTGTAGCTCTCTCTTTCTCTCTCTATCTCTCTCGTATGTCAGTCTCTCTCTCTACCTCTGTCTCCATCTTTCTCTCCCTCTCAGCCTCTCTCTCAGTCTCCCAATCTCTCCCCCTTTCCATCTCTCTCAATAGCTATCTCTATCTTTCTCAATCTCTCTCTCTCTCTCCATTTCAACTAAAATTAAAATACTATATAATTCAATTGTCCATATTCGAATATCAAAAAAAAATCACACAAAAACCCAAATGATTGTCTTTTCCTTAGAAACAAACAAACAAAAAACCCTGGAAGCTTTAGTTCCAGAAGTCTTCCTGGAGAAGACAACAGCGGCTCCCTTGACACACAGCTTGTGTCCTGCAGTGTGCCGCACACCCCACCCAGCCCTGCTGTGCCACACCCCAGTGCCCATCACTCACTCTCCTTGCCTGCCTAGTACCCACATGGATGTGACTCCAGGAGATCCTTGAGATCAGAGACCCAAGCCCAGACATGCAGGGGGAGGGAAGGCAGCAGACGGACCACCCTCTCCCGAGTCTGCTCTGAAGTGAGAGAGACAGGATCCCTGCCTGCAGCATGCTGGGGCTGAGATGTGTGAAACCCAGCAGCTCACTGGCCCACCGAGAGGCCCAACACACAGAGTTCACGGAGACGCACATTACCAGAAAACCAAGCATGGAATTCGAAGCCTTCGCACGAAGCTAGTGTTCAATTCTGCCTTTCCACGAGCGCGTGTGCGGCATCTTCATACACCTGCTCAGCCTCTGCATTGGAGTGCTGGGGCGAAGCTTCCAATGGGCTCTGAACCTGAACGTGGGGCCTCTCACAAGCCTCGGGTTTTCCCATCCATGCTGGTGCAGCTCTTGTAGTTTACTCCCCAGCATCGGCAGAAAAACGTTTTGTGGAATTGAGACCAGCACAGTGAATCTCATTTGCGCTGAGACTCTGTGTGTTCTACAGATGTATGGAGGTGCAGCCTTGGAGTCCATTCAGAAACACAGTGGCAGTGTGTGCAGTGCTATGACACGCTTTCCTGCCTCAGGCCATTTGCACTGCCTGCTTCTTCTGTCTGGGAGAATCTTACTCCCAGACACTTCCATGGCTCCTGTCTCCTCCAGGTTTTCTCCTTGGTGAGGTTCATTGTAACCACACCACTTAAAATCACCACCATCCCTTCTCTCCCTCCCTAAATCTCTTAGCCAGCTCGATTTTTTCCCCCATGGCATTCATCACTTTCTTATCACATTATATAATTATATTATGCTTTGTGTCTACTGTGTATTTCTCCCATTGTGATAGAAGATCTGTAGAAAAGACTTCTAAAAATATTTTACAACTTTAAAATGTTTTCATTGGAAAAAAGAGAGACAGAGAATTATTCCAACCACTGATTCACTGCCCAGATGCCTGCAGCAGCCCTAGGCAGGCTTGGGTCCCAGTTCCCAACTTGGACCAATCCAAGTCTCCCATGCAGGCGGCAGGAACACAATTGCTTGAACCATCACCACTGCCTCCCAGGGCCCACAACAGCAAGACTGGAACTGGGAAAGATCAGAAGCCAGAGCCCAGCATCCTAGCCAGGTCCTCTGATGGAAATGCAGATTCTTAACTGCAAAGGTAAACACCCAGCCCAAAGCCAGCGGTATAGGTTGAGCAAGATTTCCCTCTGTGCACTTATGCAGTGGTTTGAACTCCAAAGTCTCGGGTTAATGATTAATGGATTAGTGGCTGATGCATTAAAGTGGAGGCTTAATCCAATTATGTCCAAAAGTGGGGACTTGAGAAGGGATTGCATTGGATTAGGTTGCTGGGGTAGAGAGAACACACAGGGGGCAGATGAAGAGTGAGCTCATGGTGTCTCTCAGCTGCCTGGCTCGCCACGTGATGGCTCCTCTGCACACACCCTGCCACTGTTGGCTTCCACCAAACACCATACTCCATCTCAGTCTGTGACCCTCCAAGCTACAAACCTAAAAAAGCCTTCTTTCCTCCCAAGTGGCTCCTCTCGGGTATTTTAGGTAAAGTAAGGAAAAGTTAATGAGGACAGCAGGCATTTTCATCTCATCTGTTCAATCTTGTGTCTCCAGCTCCCAGTGCAGAAGCTGGTATACAGTAGGTACTCAATAAGTGTTGTTAAATGAATGACCATTGTCATTCTGCTCCAGCAGATTCGATGACAGCATTGTACACCTGCTTTGTTGAAAAAGCAAACAAACAAACTCTGGAAGCACGTTGGTGCTTTGGAAGCCAAAGTATTGAAAGGACCAAAAAGAGTAAGACAAAGCTCACTCTGTTCTCCACTCTGAACATCCAAGGCTAACACCAATCTGACTGCTGTCCCATTCCCGTCTCCTGCTGGCACCGCCCTGGCTCAGGCCACCTTCATCTTAGCCCTGGACCACACACACACCCCCTGGACACATCCATCATCCCACTTGGTCAGCTTCCTCCAATTCTTTCCCTATGGGAGGCCAGTTCCAGGAGACAGAGCGTTGAATTGGAAACGAGCGCCCCCTAGGGACTGGGAGCACTATAGGCACAAGACTTTGTGGACAAACAAATGCGGGTGTGGTCTGAACTGGAGCAAGCTCACCCCACTCTGAGCAGAGGGTTCCCCACCTCTGGGTGCTTTGTGCAAGACACAGGCTCAGCTGCCCAGTGAACAGCACCTGACAATTTGGAGGCTTTTCTCCAGCAATCCAGGCGTGCAATAAACTTCACAGTAATTTATTTGTCTAAAATCAAATTAAATCTGACTTTACTCCCCCCATCCCCCTCGGCTGGAGGGAAATTCAATCTCATATTATTGAAGCTCCCTCCCACGGTCTGAACAGATTCCTGGAGGGTCTTATGGAATAAAAGGAACACGCCTGTAGAAGCATTCTGGGTGTGCAAGTTCATGGCCAGCCATGATGGACAGGGAAGACACAAGAAGGGGAGGGAAAAGTTGAGAGACCACGAGTCACGTCCGTACATCCCCAGGTCCTGCAGCAGGAAGGAGCAGGAGGGGGTGTGCATTGTTCTCAGGACCAGCAGCCCACCTTGCATTAGCTCCCCACGTGCCCTGCCTGCCCCAGTCCTCGCATCACAGAGGATTTGGACACATTCCTAGAGAACCCCATTAAAAGTTTATTCTGGATGCACAACAAAATCCTGAAATCCATGCATTTTTTTATACTGTGCATTTTCCATAAACTTTACAAACATCCCTTGTAAGCATGCATAGCTCTCTCCTCCTCCTCCTCCTCCTCCTCCTCCTCCTCCTCCTTCTTCTTCTTTTCTCTCTCTCTCTCTCTCTCTCTCGCACCAAAATAACCCAGCCTTTTAATTCTATTTTCCCACAAGCTTGCTGAAGTCCTCTCTGACACACACACCCCGGAGAGAGCTGACGTCACACCAGGAGCTCTCTCAGACTGAGCGACTCAGCTCCCAGCCCTGCCAGGGTCCTCTGTCAGCCCCCTCCCTTTGCTCTGCCGCCTTTCCTCCCTCTCACCCTCACCCCTGCTGCGACAGACCCACAGGCTGCAGGCACCCAAGTCAGTACAACTCCAAATGCGACTCCAATGCCCGAGCAATGGAGCAACAGGGCCGGGAGGCAGAAACACAGCCTTATAAACTGTCTTCCGGCCCCGGGCAGGCGCCTGTGAAATGTTTGACAGCCCAGGAGATGGATCGGCACCACGGCTCGGGCCACGCTGCCAGGGCAGAATTGAAGCCATTCTTCCCGAGAACGGCCTCATACATCAGCCCCAACACAATTGTCAGCCCCGCCAGGCGACGCCACCGTTTGCCAAGCCCAGCCTCCACCTCTCTGCCTCCCCCGGCCCTGGGGTGGAGGTTGCGCTGCACTCGGTCTTGGGTGGATGAAGCCAGCGGGAGGTCCAGGTGCAGGACCCCACACCCACAGGAGCTCCTGAGCTGGAGGAGACGCAGGGGCAGGAACCCCAGCAGGAGCGACGACTTAGCAAGCGTTTGCCACACAAGCTCCGGGACACTTCAATCACGGTTTCGAGGGGGGGGGGGGCGTTTGGCACAGAGGTTAAGATGTCACTCGGGACACCCACTTTCCAATATCGGACTGCCTGGCTCCTCCTTCCTTCTAATGCACACCCTGGAAAGCAACAGGTGATGGCTCAAGTACCCAGTCCCTGCCATCCACGTGGGAAACCCGGATGGAGCTCCAGTCTCTGGTTTTAGTCTGGTTCAGTCTTGAAGTTGCAGGCATTTGAGGAGAGTAAGCCAATGAATGGAAGATTTCTTTCTCTCTCTATCTCTCTTTCCAATAAAATGAAAAATAATACATAATATTTTAAAGTTACCATTTCAATAAAATATTACAATGACCACCCATGTGCATTTTCCACCTCTGGGGGTGGTGCTAAGCCATCTACATGCATTGCATTTCTTCATTTGATGCTCATGCCTTTTTTTTTTTTTTTTTGAGTTAGGCATAATCAGCCCGGCTTGCAGATTAGCAGAGTGAGGCCAGAGAGGGCAGAGGAGAAGAAGCTGAGAAGTGGCCCAGTGAGGCCGACTGGGCTCTGAGAAGCACGTGCTGAGATCACAGAATATAAGCCACTTGCCGCCAAGTGACGCCTGAGAGAAGAAAGAGGTGCAGGCGGACATCACATAGGCTCTGCCCACTGTAGGGGCTGCAGATCTCAAGGCTCCGCCCACATAGGGGCCGCAGACCTCACACAGACTCTCCCCACACAGGGGCTGCAGACCTCACAGGCTCCGCTCCGCAGAGACTTTTTTTTTTTTTTTTGACAGGCAGAGTTAGACAGTGAGAGAGAGACAGAGAGAAAGGTCTTCCTTTGCCGTTGGTTCACCCCCGCACGGCGCTGATCCGAAGCCAGGAGCCAGGTGCTTCTGGTCTCCCGTGTGGGTGGCCCAAGCACTTGGGCAATCCTCCACTGCCTTCCGGGGCCACAGCAGAGAGCTGGACTGGAAGAGGGGCAACCGGGACAGAATCCGGCACCCTGACCGAGATTAGAACCTGGTGTGCCGGCGCCGCAGGCAGAGGATTAGCCTATTGAGCCACTGCGCTGGCCTGCAAAGACTTTCAAATGAAGCAGCCCCACCGCAGCCTGGAGGCCAGCGAAGTCCAGTGGTGAGTGAGGGCTCGACGGCTCCGGCTGCATCTGGCCACACGGGTGGGCAGGGGGCTGGGAGGCCTGGCCACAGGGGTACCCAGGGAGGAGGGGAGCAGAAGCCATGCTTGAGGGGTGCAGGGAGAAGTGCTGAGTGCGACAGGACCACCGTGCACTGGTCAGGTTGTATGGCCGGCAAATGATGTCTTAAATACCCAAACCGTCCTTGGCAGAAAAAAATTTCCCCACCCTACAAAAATCGAGCATAGTGACTGTTCACCCAGCACTTACATGGCATAAAGGCTTATAAGTAATCTAGGGATAATTTAAAGTGTTAGGGGGATTGCACAGGTTGCAGACTGTGTGCAACGACTATGCCATTTTTTAGATTTATTTTATTTATTGAAAGGCAGAATTACAGAAAGAGGTAGAGACAGAGAGAGAGTGAGAGAGAGGTCTTCCATCCACTGGTTCACTCCCCAAATGGCCATAACAGCCAGAGGTGAGCTGATTGGAAGCCAGGATCCAGGAGCTTCTTCTGGGTCTCCCATGTGGATGCAGGGACCCAAGGACCTGAACCAACTTCTACTACTTTCAAAGGTGCATTAGCAAGGAACTGGAACAGAAGTGGAGCAGCCAGGACTCGAACTGGTGCCCATGTGGGATGCCGGTGCCACAGGCCAGGGCTTTAACCCTCTGCACCACAGTGCTAGCCCCATCTATGCCCTTTTATACACAGAGACCTGGATATCCAAGAATTTCAGTAGCCACAGCGTTTTGAGGATGACTGTATACAGACTGTCATAGACAGAGCAAGCCCTCGGCTGGGTGCAGACCACAGTTGCCTCCCTGCCACAGGGCCTGGGACTCCATTATTTTGCCTTGCAAAACAGCCTTAGACAACATGTACACAAATGGGTGTGCCAATAAAACTTTATTTACAAAAAAAAAAAACAAATGGCCAGATTTGGTCCCCAGGTCCTAATTTTTGGGCTCTTGGCCCAGGAGAGTCCCCTTTGAAGACTCTTGTGTCAAATGCTGATTACAGCCCTCGCTGAGCCATCGTGCCTTGGTCAGGGCCCCTGAAATGGCATGCGTCAGCAGGACGCTGCGCCCTCCCGACAGCACAGGTGCGGGCCATCAAGTTTATTATTTGGCAGAGTTTGGGCCCCCAGCTTTGCTCTATGCTGATTTTCCCAAGAGCAGCAGAGGTGGGCCCAGAGCCGTGATCACCGATGCATCCGGGAAAGGGAGCCGCGCGTTTAATTAAATGTTATTCAAGAAATAAAATTCGGGCCCTCAGCTGACAACGCAGAATATTAAAGCATCAATTTCCTGAAGGAAACCTGCCTTAATGAGATTCTCCAAATAAATGGAAGGGGAGAAAAACATATTAATCCCAGCTGCTAATGTCAGTTCCATCAACCCAGAGAGACGTCTTGATCAACAAAAGCTGATGATATTGGTTGACTGGGAAAAGAACGCAGGGAAGATTCTGCTGAGTTCTGAGGGTCCCAGGGGCAGCCTGACCTCTGGAACAAAGACCCCTCCCTTTCCGTGAGCACCTAGGGTATGGCGGACGCATAGCAAATCGCACTCGCGTGGCCAAAGGTGCTGATGATTGATGGGAGCTGGCAGAGATCTGTAGAGGGGCACCATAGTACTCTGTCCTTGGTCCTGTCCCAGGCAACCTCCTCCTTACTGACTTGAAAAGATGCAAGAGAGACAGAGAGACTGACCTAATTTGTTGAGTTCAGCTTGCTGGAGTTCCAGTCATCTCTGGAAGACACTTGCAACCTCTAAGGTCTACTTCCTTTCCTTGCCTGACCCTTCAATCCCCTCCTTGCACCCAAAACCAATGCAAATAAGAGCTATTTACTCAATTGAAACACCATATTTGTGGTTAGTTTACCCTATTATCTTTAATATGGCTCATTCTTTAGCTCAAATAAATAAATGGAACACGATGTCTTAAAGCTCAGTTCTCTGCACCTCCATTTCTCCTTCCAAATGCCACATAGACAAGAAACCAGACAATGGGTGGAGGGTTCTTTTTGGTTCATTAGTCTCAGATGTGGCATCGGGCACAGCTGGCATCAAGTCTGCTTGTGTTGGGTGCTGGGTGATCAGAAGCGGCAATGCATTTCTGTTGATCAAACACACAGCTACAGGTCAAACACGGCAGTGCAATCCTGCACTGCCCAGTGTGAGGTGTTTGGGAGGGAAGTTTCTGGGTTTGTATTTTCCTAAGTCTGCACCTGGAGATTGGAGACAGTTCCCAGCATGAGTGGAGAGAATGTCAATCTTTATTATGGGCGGCATGCGTCTACTTTGGGGGAGTTTGATTGAATGTCTGGTAGGCACGATTAGTCTTCATGGAATACTAAATATAAATATGAAGCATCGGGAAAGACAACCAGATTGTGAAAAATCTCCCAAATTTATTTTTGCAGTGCTGTTAAATCCATTTCTGATTAAAATAATTCATCACTTATCTATAACGAGTAATACTAGATGGTCATCCGTTTGTGAATCTGTCTTAGGAGTAGGCACCAACTTAAAATGGTTTTTAATAAAAATACATTATTTTTAGCCAGCAATTTGGTTCTGAGGGCTGGTTGCTGACAAAGGGAAGGGAGCTGTTTTGTAAGTCAGTCAATGTTTCTCAGGAAATAAATTAAGGAGAAAACAGGAGAGGCAGCTAGCTTGCGATGAGATTCCAAGCCACGGTGCCTACCTTTGCTGCAAGTTGCATTTTTCTTAATTTGGGGTAGGGGGCAGGGGTGGGTGGTGGCTGTTGTTCCATTTTTAGTGAAGTCAATCAGACAGCTCCTATCTGCTCGGGCTGGGTTTGTAGTTTCCTTGAAAGTGTATGGCTGGGAGAAAATTTGAGAAATGGCCCAACATCCACTCAGTGTTCAGCAGTTCCTTGTTGAGGCTTTCAAGGCCCTTGACAACATAAGCTCAGCCTGCCATTTCCTGCTACAACCCTTGGCTTCTGCTGCATCAAATTCTTAACCTTTCTCAGAGACCGTGGGCAGGGTGCGGTCTCTCTGCTATGCAAGGGGAATGAGAAAACTTATTCATGTATGCACGCGTTTGCTTCAAGCAGGCCTGGAGGGGGAGAAAAAAGAGTGGGGACAGACCTTGTAGCACCTGGTAGCACCTGGTAGCTGCCCACATTCCATATCCGGGTACCAGGGATGGAGTCCCACCTCCACTTCCAGGTTAGCTTCCTGCTAATGCACACCCTGGGAGGAAGCAGATGATGGCTCAAGCACTTGGGTCCCTGCCATGCCAGACTTGAGTTCTGGGCTCTAGACCTTGGCTTGGCCCAGCTCCAGCTGCTGCAGACATTTGGGGAGTGAATTAGCAGATGAGGTCCTGATCTCTCTCACTCTCTCTCTCTCATTCTTGCTTTCACTCCTGCTGTCTTTCCAACATATAAAATGGATATTTTTAATGAAAAGGAGAAGAGGCCGGCTTTATGGTGTAGCTGTTAAAACAGCCAGCTGCAATGCAGCCAGCCATCCCATATGGACACTGGTTCATGTCCTGATTACTCCACTTCCTATCCAGTTCCCTGTTAATGTGCTTGGGAAAAGCAATGGAAGATGGCCCACGTGTTTGGGTCCCTGCAACCCACACGGGAGACCTGGAAGAAGCTTCAGGCTCCTGGCTTCAGCTTGGCCCAGCCCTGGCCATTAGAACCATCTGAAGAATGAGCCAATGGATGGAAGATCTGTGTGTGTGTGTGCATGTGTGTGTGTGTATGTCGTGTGTGTGTGTGTCTCCCTCTCTCTGACTTTCAAATAAAAAAAATATTTTTAAATGGAAAGGAAGGAAAGGGAAAGGGAGGAAGTGGGAGGGTGGGAGGGAGTGAGAAAAGGGGAGAGAGAAGGCAGGAGGGGGAGAGAGGAAGGCAGAGGAGGAAGCTCTGAATCCCAGCGAACAAATTTCCAGGCTTTGCCACTGCCCTCCGCACCTCCTGGGATGACTGGCTCCTGCTCACACCACCCATGTCCTTTTGATTTGGCCAAGAAAGAATCTGTGTGTGCTTCCAGGTATGGACTCCTCCTCCAGCTCCCTGCCCCCTGGGTCTGAATGTGAACTCCCTGTGGGCAGGACTGGAGATACTTTTCCTGCATTGCAGCCCCAGATCCCAGCACAGCACCCAACACAAAGTGAGAGCTCAACCAACGTGCGCTGAATGAGAGAATGCTACACGGCAGAGTGGTGAAGAGAGCCTTTGGCATCAGGCAGACCCATCTGGAAGGGGCTGGAGGAGGGGAGACATGAGCTGACCGCTCTGAGGCTGCACTCCCACCCCTAGAGGGTCCACAGCCTGGCGCATGGGCAGTGACCTCCTCGCAGCGCTTGCTCTGTCATTTTGATTGTATTTATTCCAGTGGTAGCCATCACCTCCGCAGGTTGGATATTCCTGAAGGCAGGGTCCCTGCTGGCTTCTTATCTCTTCTGCAAGGTCAGCCTTAGGCTAGAGGCCAGTAAGGATATGCCTCTAAAAAGGGTTTGTTGACTGCCTGAAAGAGGAAGCAGATGAACAAGGAAGCATTCATTCTAGTGAAGAAAGAAGCAGGGATGCAGGCAGGAATCACTTCTGCTGCTAACTGGGACCCCCAAAAGGCACCTGAGAGGTGGGAGACCAGGTTCCAGAGCTCAGTCCCACCGCAGTCCCTTATGGGAGATTCGGAATGAGATAAGAGCTGGATTCAGAAGCTGGGTCACCTGCCAGTAGGGGGAGCCCTGCACAGCCACCTCGTTCCTGCTCAGGTCCTCAGAATGTACACCTGGAGGGCCCGTGTTGTGCAATAGTGGGTCAAGCCACCACCTGCAGTGCCAGTATCCCATATGGCAGCAGTTCGAATCCCAGCTGCTCCACTTCCAATCCAGCTCCCTGCTAATGGCCTGGGAAAGCAGCAGAAGATGGCCCAAGTCCTTGGGGCCCTGCCATCTACATGGGAGACTTGGATGAAGCTCCTGGCTTCATTCTAGCCCAACCCTCACCAGCTATTTGTGGAATAAACCAGCAGACAGAAGGTCTCTCTCTCTCTCTCTCTCTCTCTCTCTCTCTCCCTCCCTCCCTCTGTGTGTGTGTGTGTCTGTCTGTCTCTGTCTCTCTCTCTGTCTCTTTCTCTTTCTCTCTGCCTTTCAAATAAATGAATAAATATTTCATTAAAAATGGAAGGTCCCTGGAGGTTTAGCCCCCTGCTTGCTGCCTCCTTACCCTGGGCAGCCTTGTTCTCCTATGGTTCCCCCTTGCTGCCAGCCTGGCCTGGTCCCTGTCCTTGGAGCCTTACACTCTCTCTCCCCATGCCCAGCTGCTGGTTTGGGTCACGGCATGAGACTGCAGTGTCCTCTAAGCAACAGACGTGGCTCTTGTTTGTCCAACAATGCAGAGGCATTGTCACATTGTGGTGGCTTCCTTTTCATTTGCAAAGAAAAAACCAAGAACCAAAGGAGTTAAATGACTTTCCCTCTACTGTGTGATTGTGAGGCCAAAGCCAAGATTTCATCATAGGTCTGTCAGACGCTAAGACAGGGACGCTTAAGCACACCCCTTATTGCCTTCCGTGTGACACTCTTGGCTCAGACTCACTGATGATTGTATTATACCGATTCACTGTAACCGCTTCTTAGGTTCTTGCTTCAGCTGGGAACAGGGAAGGCAGCCCCTACCACCTGTTTGTAAAACTCTCCGAATGGGGAGCTCACTTTTTCACTGCCTCCAGCCCCTCTAGGTTCCTTTGCCACACTGTGAGGCAAGCTGATGATGCTCCCTGGAGCTTTTCGACCCAGGCCTGGAAGCAGGGGGCTCTGCTGTCACTGCCCTGACTCCCATCGCTAAAGCCTGGGCTCATGTCCACCATTGGAGGGAAGCCTCAACCTTCCAGGCCCTGGCCAGGCTGAGTTTTTACCCAGGTGACCAGATCCCTGAAAGAGGGACCTGCTAGTTGTTCTAGACTCTATCTGGTGTGCCTACATATTCCTTTATCTTCTAATTTTTATTTGCTTTAATTTATTTGAAAAGTAGAGATAGAGGCAGAAACACACACACAGAGGAAGGGAGGGAGGGAGGGAGGGAGGGAGGGAGGGAGGGAGGGAGGGAGAGAGAGAAGAGAGAGAGAGAGAGAGAATCTTTCATTTACTGATTCATTCCCTAAATGCCTGCAACAGCCAGGGCTGGACCAAGCCAAAGCCAGGGACCTGGAACTCCATCCAGGTCTCTCACATGGGGGGCAGGGATCCCAGTATTGAGCCATCACTAGGGTGCACAGTTGCAGAGGAATCTAGATCATAAGCAGAGCTAGGATTGGACCCGAGGCACTCAGGTCTGGGCTGTGTGTGTTCCTAGTGGCACCTTGGTCCCTGAGCTATATGTCCACAGCTGCACTTTCCTCTGTACCCTCCATGTCTACAGCAGCTCAACTCTCAGTAGCTAAAATATGGAATCAGCCCACATGTCCAACAGCAGATGATGGGATAGAGAAATCGTGGTATATATGCATGATAGAATACTACTCAGCCATGAAAAAGAATGGAGCCCCATCTTTCACAAGAAAACATGTACGATTGGAGACTTTAGGCTTAGTGAAAATGCAATGTATATGCATGAAATTGACATTTTGGGACTTGATGATTGTTTATGGCCCGCATCTATACTCTGGAGGAGCAGTAGTTTTTCTAGTTACTACTTGTCAATGCTATGTTTCGTAGAGGGTTAAGCTTGTAATTATAAATTGAAAGTATGTCATAGTAAAAATTAAAAAAAAAATAAAAAAGGGGGAGGGGGTACGGTGGGGAAGTATCATTGTGCTCTTAAAGCTGTTTATACAGAAATCTGAATTTTTCCCTCTATATAATCTTTTTAAAGATTTATTTATTTATTTGAAAGTCAGAGTTACACACAGAGTGAAGAGGCAGAGAGGCGGCGGAGGGTGGGGGTGGTCTTCCATCTGCTGGTTCACTCCCAAATGGCTGCAGTGACCAGAGCTGGGCCGCTCCTAAGCCAGGAGCCAGGAGCTTCTTCCGGGTCTCCCATGTGGGTGCAGGGGCCCAAGGACTTGGGCCATCTTCCACTGCTTTCCCAGGCATCAGCAGAGCTGGATCAGAAGTGGAGCAGCTGGGACTCAAACCGGTGCCCATATGGGGTGCCAGCACTGCAGGCGGTGGCTTTACCCACTACGCCATAGCACTAGCCCCCCCCCCTTTGTTTAGATTTTTTTAAAAAATCACGCAGCCATGTTGGTGCCTTCACGACTTACCTTGGGTGTCTGGGAGAGCAGGCAGCTTCTGTAGCAAGAGATAGGAGAGACCCTGGGTTTTGAGTCCTTGATCCGCTTCCCTCCATTCTCTCTTTGTTTCATTGACTCTTCACGAGGAGTGCACTGTTCTGGCATTGAAAACCCAGCCATAAAGGAGACAGTCCCTGAGCTCAGAGATGCCCCGGGAAGCAGGGCCAGCGACATGGAAGCAGAGAGCATTAATACAATGTGAGGAGGAGGACGGATCACGCGATGCCTAGGCGACACTCGGCGCCATTCTTCATGGGACGCTGCCTCGCCACCCTGTGGATGGCGTGGTGCCCCATGACGGCCTGAGTCAGCATGCTGACCACTGCTCTGGCCTTACACAGGGCCCAGTGCTGACCTCGTGAGTGAATCAATGAACGGAAGTGAATGCCTAAGCGAGCTGGGGGTTTGTACATCGTCATGTCACAATGCAGAGGGGCTGATGCTGACTCCAGGAAGGCATTGCTAGGGGACCGATGGAAGATCACCACATGGACCAGGTGACCGTGGCTGTGAGCATTCAGGAAGGGGATCCTGGGGTGAGGAGACTGGGCCCACTAGACAAGGACACAAAATGTGGCAGAGACTGACATGTCATGCCTGACACGGGGCAGGCAGCTCTGAGTATTTCTTTAAAAAAAAAAAAGGTTGATTTATTTATTTGAAAGTCAGAGTTAGCCAAAGAGAGAAGGAGATGCAGAGAGAGACAGAGAGAGAGAGAGAGAGAGAGGGAGAGAGAGAGAGAGTCTTCCATCCCCTGGTTCACTCCCCAGTTGGCTGCAATGGCCGGAGCTAAGCTGATCCAAAGCCAGGAGTCAGGAGCTTCTTCCAGGTCTCCCATGTGAGTGCAGGGGCCCAAGGACTTGGACCATCTTCTACTGCTTTCCCAGGCCATAGCAAAGAACTGGATCAGAAGTGGAGCAGCCAGGACTCGAACCAGCACCCATATAGGATGCCAGCACTGAAGGCAGCAGCTTTACCCACTATACCACAGTGCCAGCCCCTCTGAGTATTTCAAAGTGCTTGTAAAAAGTATTCAGTCTTGAGCAAATACAGTTAATTATCTGAATTTCTAGCACAGCCACTGAATCTGAATTGGGACCATGGGCCGGTGTGGCTTGCACATAGGGAGGAGAGGGCTGCGTCCACCACCTGTAAGGAGAAAACTTCCCTCCCATTTGCCTCCTTCTGTCCAGCCTGAGTTCCCAGACCTGCAGCCGTGACCTTGAACGTCTGCTTCCCAGGGGAGGGGGACTGCCCATGCTTGCAGAACAGACAGGCATGTGCTAAAATTCCCGGCACTGTCCGGCGACTTGGCAGGTGACGCGCCCTTTCCTGGCTCTGACAGATCCCCGGGCTGCGGATCGACCAGCGCGCCCACCCCTGCACACTGTGATTAGCTCGGGTGCGGTGACAGCCGGCTGACATTAATTATCTGTGAGTTAGCGGCATCTGAGAGCACACACAGAGGCTGTCAGCCATGCAAAGCAGCGTCATGATTGCTCCCCTGCCTTGCAGCTGGGACCACGAGCAGGGACAAGGGCCTCTGGGCTCAAGGAGGGTGGCCGAGGGCGGCGCCCCTTCCTGGCGGGCGTCTGCCAACAGCCTTTGGGTTAATTCGTGAGAAGGTCAGGCCCCCAGCAGTGAGCAATGCATTACCCGTCTGCCTGCTCAGTGCCCCATCCATCACCTTCTGACAGTTCCACCTCTTCAATATTCTCAGATCTGTCCCTGTCCACGGACATCAGCCTGGGCTCTCAGCGCTGCCGTCGCCTCCTACCCTGTACCTCCTCCAGTCCGGCCCCCTCTCAATGCTCTCTCCGTGCGGCAACCAAAGGGGATCAGTCAAACTCTACTCGGACCACGCCATTGCTCTGCTCTGAATCCACCACCCCTATAGACCCAGGGTGAGACCTGGGCCTCCTGCCTCAGCCCCACCCCAGCTCTGCATGCCCCATCACATCTGTTTCCTTTTTTTTTTTTTTTAAGGATTTGTTTATTTATTGCAAAGGCAGAGTTACAGAGAGGCAGAGGGAGACAGAGGTAGAGAGAGAAAGATCTTCCATCTGCTGGTCCACTCCCCAGATGGCTGCAACAGCTGGAGCCGCGCCAATCCAAAGCCAGGAGCCGGGAGCTTCTTCTAGGTCTCCCACACGGGTGCAGGGGCCCAAGCACCCAGGCCATCTTCTACTGCTTTCCCAGGCCATAGCAGAGAGCTGGATTGGAAGTGGAGCAGCTGGGACTTGAACCAGCGCCCATATGGGATGCCCGCACTGCAGGATTTACCTGCTGCGCCACAGTCCCGGCCCTATCACATCTGTTTTCAATGTGTCCTGACTGCCCCCACAGACTATTGCCATTTACTTTTACGCATGCTGCTCCCTCCAACAACCCTGCTTCTTCTCCCTACTCCACACCCTAGTGTTCCTCAAATCTCATGTCATGCATCCCTTCCCACCCCCACCCTCCCACCCACCGCAAAGCTTCCCCACAAAGCACAACTGTTTCCTTGGTTTCTTTCTTTGTTTTTCTTTTTCTTTTTTCTTCTTTCTTTCTTTCTTTCTTTCTTTCTTTCTTTCTTTCTTTCTTTCTTTCTTTCTTTCTTTCTTTCTTTCTTTCTTTCTTTCTTTCTTTCTTTCTTTCTTTCTTTCTTTCTTTCTTTCTTTCTTTCTTTCTTTCTTTCTTTCTTTCTTTCTTTCTTTCTTTCTTTCTTTCTTTCTTTCTTTCTTTCTTTCTTTCTTTCTTTCTTTCTTTCTTTCTTTCTTTCTTTCTTTCTTTCTTTCTTTCTTTCTTTCTTTCTTTCTTTCTTTCTTTCTTTCTTTCTTTCTTTCTTTCTTTCTTTCTTTCTTTCTTTCTTTCTTTCTTTCTTTCTTTCTTTCTTTCTTTCTTTCTTTCTTTCTTTCTTTCTTTCTTTCTTTCTTTCTTTCTTTCTTTCTTTCTTTCTTTCTTTCTTTCTTTCTTTCTTTCTTGACAGGCAGAGTGGACAGTGAGAGAGAGAGAGGCAGAGAGAAAGGTCTTCCTTTGCCGTTGGTTCACCCTCCAATGGCCACCGCAGCCAGCACACTGCGGCTGGCATACCTCACTGATCCAAAGCCAGGAGCCAGGTGCTTCTCCTGGTCTCCCATGTGGGTGCAGGGCCCAAGGACTTGGACCATCCTCCACTACACTCCCTGGCCACAGCAGAGAGCTGGACTGGAAGAGGGGCAACCAGGACAGAATCCAGCGCCCCAACCAGGACTAGAACCCGGTGTGCCGGCGCCGCAGGTGGAGGATCAGCCTATTGAGTCGTGGCGCCGGCCTCCTTGGTTTCAAAAATAGGTAGGTGCAGGTAGTGGCCAAAGGTATGGAAGCTGGGCTCGGGAGGTCAAGGTTCAAATCCCAGTCCATCTCCTTACCAGCTGAGTGACTCTGGGCAAGGTGCTTGACCTCTCTGAGCCTCAAGTCCCTTCTCTGGGACAGTCCCAATGCCAACCCCACAGGGTTGTTTCCAGAACAAGCTGAGCTAAGAGAGGTGAGAGGTCCCTGGAGCCCCAACACTTGCTGTTGCTGTTTATGCATCTCCTGCATTGGATCTCTTATCTCCATTTAGAGCCCTGTTCTCAACAATGTGAACATTTGATTACTTTTTTTCCTCTTCAGTATGCTGCAGTCCAAGGTGTCTTTCTCCACTATCAGCATCCTGAGAGGGATGTCTTTCTGGCCAGTGCTGTCCTTGGTGCTGAAGGGTAACCTTCTCACTTGATGCCAGTAGCATCCCCTTCATCGTGACAGCCACAAATGTCTCCAGACTTCAACCCATGCCCTGTTCTGGACTCCAGGAGATCTGGGGGCTTGTGTAGACCCCGTCACTTCCTCCCAGTGCCTGGCCCCAGATAAGAGTTCATGAAGGATGTACTCCTGAATGAAGGAGTGAGCAAACGAATGAATGAGTGCAATCCAAGAAATACCTGCATTAGAAGAATCTCGGGTTCAAATCTTGCTTCCACTCATCCTACAGGGGGTCCCTGAGGGCAAACAGTTGGCTTCTCTGAGCATCAGTTTTCTTGTCTGTGAAATGGGGGTGGTGGTGATTGATTATCGTGGGCCCCTCCCACCCCAAGGAGCTTTATAAGGGTCAGATGAGCAAACATATGATAACGTGCTAAATGAACCGGTGGGCTGCTATACAGATGGGTGGGGCTACAGTCCACCCCTCCTTTGAAACTGATGCAATGGCTTTGCTCCCGTCACCAGGCTGTGGTCTGCTTTGTCTGGCATCATCAGGATTGTGACAGGGCATGGGTATGTAATATACATTGTATGTGAGGCAGGTAATATATCCCTTCATTGCCCTTTTAATGTTGCTGTAAATATGTCCTCTGGAGGAGATCATAGAGATATGGCATGCGTCATGGCAAGGATGGAGTGGACCAGTAGGGTCTCCCACTTGTCAAGAGGGCAGCTTGTCTGTCATTGCTCCGTTATGGATGGGGTCTTGGGCAGCTTGTGGAGTCAGGTGTGTCCTGAGTGATGGGAGGCCAGAGCACTTAATTGCACTATGTTTCTCATAAGCAGAGGAGCAGAGTGACTGCAAGGAGAACACCCTGCTCCAGAGCATGGTCCGTCCAGGTTCAAATCCACACTGTGCCGTCCCTGGCTCTGTGAGCTCAGGTGCATCACCTGCTCTCTCTGGCCCCCAGTCTCCTTGTCTATTAAATGGGGTGAGGGACAGGGGTCCCAGCAGGATGAGAATTTTATAAAGGCTTGTCCTATAGAGGAGGAGCAAGGCCAGGGAGGCAGGCAGGGCAGTGGTGTCACCAGTGTACCCTGAGCAGCTCCCAGGTTTGCAAAGCAGCGTTGACTCGGAGGAGCCACTCCATTCCTGGTGCTCAAGACTTGACTTCTAAAATGAACCAAAGACAAATCCTCTGCCATCTGCCAGCTCCTTAAGAATGGTATAGCACAGTGAGTGGGATGTGGGGGCCAACCCAACAAACTGGGCATGTGGCTCAGGCATCTCAGCCCTCCTCCTTGTCTGAGGGTAATGAGCACATCGTCTTGGGTGGATGCTGCAGTGGTAACATGGAAGCAGCAGATTCCGTCTCAACCATGAACTGGTGGGTGCTGTACAGATGAGCTGTACAAGAGAGTGGGTGGTGCTCAGTCCATGAACAACAGGACTGAAGTCTCCTCTGGCCCTGGGACAGAACTCCCCTTTGCAGTTTCATGGCTGGTCGTCAGCCCCTTTCTAATGGACCGAACTACAAAGCTGCTGGCTCGCCAAACCCAACAAACACACTCAAAATTAAACTTGGACGGTTCTCTTGAAAGCTCAGCCAACCCAAGATGTGACCAGTCCCTGTCTATGAGTATCTCGATCATGTCACTCCAGCACCTGGTCGGAGCCTAGAATTCAGCTTTGACCGCAGACCCCAGGGCCCAGCCCAAGCCACATCACAGTAAAGCAGATGTCCAGGATCCTGTGCTCACTACTCCTCCCCTGGCCTGGGGTCGCACCTACAGGCTTTAGCCCACTTAGCCAGCCTACACCCCAGAGACCCAGCCGGGGATGTGAATCCTGCCCTGTCGAGGCCTTGCTTTTGTTGGTTGTAGAGTGAGTTGCAGCTGGAAGATTCTTGAAGATGTCAGAGAAGTTCTTAAACATTATCACGTAACTCTTCGTTGAGTCTCTCCTGTGTGCCTGTGCACTACCCTCTTTTATGAGGTTAAAATTTGACCAGGATTCATGAAGACAGGAGGAAAGGGAGGCAGTCCCCCAGGGAGCAAAGACCCCAGGGCTGGCAGACTTCAGGTGGTCTCAGGTCTGCAAACTTCACACTTGAGGAAGGAGCTCCTATTTATGCTTCTGTGCTGGGACCAGAGATTCAGTGTAGACCAGCAGGTAAGAACGTGATTCCTGAATTCAAATCATGATTTGCCTATTGTTATGTGCAGCTATGGTTTCTGTCTCACTGAGCATTGCATTCTCTGCTCTCTAGTGGCACTCAGGTGCCACTGTGATAGATGATAATAATTTAACCTATTGTATGAGGCTACTCTAAAGATCAAGATGGAGGCAGGCATTTGGTTTATCAGTTAAAATGACCATGTTCCAGGACTGGCATTGTGGTGTTGAAGATTAAGCTGATACCCGCAATGCTGGCATCCCATATGGGTGCCAGTTCAAGTCCCAGCTGCTCCACTTCCAGTCCAACCCCCTGCTAATGCACCTGGGAAAAGCAATGGAAGATGGATCAAGTGCTTTGGCTCCTATACCCAGGTGGGAAACCTGAATGAAGCTCCTGGCTTCAGCCAGGCCCAGCCCTGGTTGTTGCAACCACTTGGGGAATGAATCAGCAAATGGAAGATCTCTCTCTCTCTCTCTCTCTCTCTCTCTCTCTCTCTCTGTAGCTCTGGCTTTCAAATAAACAAATCTTTTTAAAAATGCCCATGTGCCACAGGCAGCAGTGATGGTTTAAGTCATTGTGTTCCTGCCACCTTTATGGATGACCTGGATGGAGTCCCTTGCTCCTGGCTTTGGTCCTGGTTCAGCCCTGGCCTTTGTGGGCATTTGAGGAGTGAACCAGTAGGTGGGAGCTCTTTCCATCTGTCTCTGTCTCTCAAATCAATACTTTTCAAAAATATTTAAATAAGGATCAGATTAAATGATGTATGTAGAGTGTTTTAACTCCTTGGCTGATGCAATAACCCCAGGAAGAGCAGCTGTTCTGTGAAACAAGACATTCCTTCATTTCAAACCCTATCTTACGGCCAGCGCCGCGGCTCACTGGGCTAATCCTCCATCTTGCAGTGCCGGCACACCGGGTTCTAGTCCCGGTCGGGGCGTCGGATTCTGTCCCGGTTGCCCCTCTTCCAGGCCAGCTCTCTGCTGTGGCCAGGGAGTGCAGTGGAGGATGGCCCAAGTGCTTGGGCCCTGCACCCCATGGGAGACCAGGAGAAGTACCTGGCTCCTGCCATCGGATCAGCGCAGAGTGCCGGCTGCGGCAGCCATTGGAGGGTGAACCAATGGCAAAGGAAGACCTTTCTCTCTGTCTCTCTCTCTCTCTCTCTCACTGTCCACTCTGCCTGTCCAAAAAAAAAAAAAAAAAACCTATCTCATCAGAATCAACTAGAGAGGTCGTTAAGAACACACAGCTATGGGAGAAAGATGCACGTGGTTATAAAAAAGGCAAAAACAGAAATCCTTTGGTGTTGGACTCGTTCATTATCTTGTCTGTGGGTGTGGATGCACAAACCTACACAGCTGATAAGAACTTACTACATACAACACACACATGCATGAATATATGAAAAACAGGAAATCTGAATGAGATCAGCCAATTGAATGAATGCCAACGCCCTTGTGTTGTTCTAGCCTTGCAAAACATTATCATTAGAACTGGGAAGACTGTAGGAAAGATTTCTCTGTGTAATTTCTTACCATCGTAAATGAAGTTAAAATTGTCTCAACACAAGTACAGATGATCAGACTCCTCCCACAGGGTTTCGGTAGATCTGAGACAGTAGAATTTACATTTCTAGCATATTCCAAGATGATGATGCTGTTCTGAGACCAGATCTTGAGAACCACTGAGCTAGCACCAAGGCTAAAGTACTATATCAAGGAGGCCCCAAGAAGCTTCAAGAAGAGGGAAATGTTGCATTCACAGAGTGAGCAACCTAGGTCAGTGGGCAGACCCTGCTTCATAGTGCTTTCTATGCAAAGATGGCTTCACCATTTCCTGATATAGATGATTAGCCCTGGCCCCTGCATGTCCTCCCATCCCTGGGAAAGGGGGAAGGAAGGAATTGCAAGAAAAGCAGCTTCTTTGGAAGCAGGGTAAGAGAAAACCCCACTCATCACCCCACTTCTATTCTATTGGGGCAGACATGTCACAGGGCCATCCCTAGCTGTAAGCGAGTCTAGAAAGCATTATGCTATTAAAGGGAAAAAGGATTTGGGGGATCAGACTGCAGTGGACTTCAGGTTTTTGGATTTCAGATGCTCAATTGGTAACGCGCATGCAATTGCTGCAAATTCTGAAAAAATCCAAAATCTGGAATACTTCTAGCAAAGGGCAATCCAACCTGTAACGGTAGGTGTAGCATGGGTTACACACTAGGTAAGGTCCCGGTGCCTAATCTGTAATCAGTAAATGCCATAACCATTGACAGCAGCAGCAGGACTGTAAGCACAGCCAGACCCCTGTTCTGCACCCACTGGCCCCACTATCTGCCACGCAGTGGCTTCCATGGCACTATTTGTATCCCACAAGTTGTTGAAATAGTTCGCACCTGGAATGAGTTGAGGTCCTTAAGCTTTGTGGGGATATGGCTTCAGGCGCTTCCTTGGAATGTATCACCAACTGAACTACCCAGGCCATGCCCAAGTACAGGGAGCCCAGGGTGACTCGTCGGTAATGGGTCTGGTTGACTTCCCTTTGGAGATGTTGAGCTCAGCTCGCCCAGTTCCCTTACACAGGAGTGGAGGACAAATGGTTTCATTCAGTTAAGGGAGGTGGGTGTGAGAAGCTCTACCTCCCTCTGAAGTGAAAGATGGACAGCATTAAGGTAGACTATGGATGTTCATGGGACTCACTAGGACTTTTAATATTTACTTATTTATTTGAAAGGCAGCATCACAGAGAGAGAAGGAGCATCATAGACATTTTCTATTCCCTGATTCACTCCCCAAATGGTTACAACAGCAAGGGCTGGGGCCAGCCTAAAGCCAAGAGCCTGGAACTCCACCCAGGTCTCCCATGTAGGTGTCCAGGGCCCAAGTATCTGAGCCATATTTTTTTGTTGTTGTTGCCTTCCCAGGTACAACAGCAGGGAGCTGGATCAGAAGTAGAGCAACCAGGACTCCAATCAGTGCCCATATGGGATGCTGGCTTCAGAGGCACTGGCTTCACCCACTGCACCACAGTGCCGCCGACGCCAGGAATCGCGGTTCAGTGATGGTGGCGGTGATGATGATGGTGATGTTATCAGTGGTTATAGGGTTTATTGATCAAGTAAGTATATATTAAGTAAGTTATAGTGATTACAGATTAAGTGCCAGGATCTTACACTGTGTGTATTCCATAACACATGTGTCTTTTTCAGAAATTCTTGGAACCAGATTTTGGAATTTTTCAAAATTTGCAATGTTTGCATAGACTTTACCAATTGAGCAGCCTTAATCCAAAAACCCAAAGTCAAAACTGCTGCAAAACCCCAAACTGAGCCTGTCAGTACTCAAACAGGTTCAGGTTTTAGAGCTCTTCAGATTTCAGATGTTCAGATGAGGGAAGTTAAAACTGTACTACACATGGGGCCGGCACTGTGGCTCCCTTGATTAATCTTCCACCTGCAGCGCCGGCATCCCATATGGGCGCTGGTTCTAGTCCTGGCTGCTCCTCTTCCAGTCCAGCTCTCTGCTGCGGCCTGGGAAGGCAGTGGAGGATGGCTGAAGTGCTTGGGCCCCTGCACCTACACCGGAGACCAGGAAGAAGCACCTGGCTCCTGCCTTGGATCAGCACAGCCCCAGCCGTTGTGGCCACTTGGGGAGTGAACTGAAGGAAGGAAGACCTTTCTCTCTGTCTCTCTCTCTCTCACTGCCTGTAACTCTACCTATCAAATAATAAAAAAAAAAGACAAACTGTACTACACACGGAGGCTTGGGGAGGTTAACATATTTGCTAAGGCCACAAGGCTGGCTGATGGTGGCTGCCTGGACATCAATTCAGAACATGCACCCTGCACCAGGTCAGACACTACCCTCTAGTCATCTAAAGCTAACATCCAGACCTCAGATGTATTTTATTTTTATTTTGGATGCTAGAGTGCATTAGATACTTAGAGCTGGTTGCCAATATTTAAATAGGGGTGATTTTGTTCATATTACTAAAAGTATATCCGTTTCTGGCTTCCTGGGGAAATTTATAACACCTAGCATTGCCAAGGTCACAATTCCCACGCGGTTGCAACTGCCTAGGGCTGTCCTTTACCAGGGCGATTTCTCTTATTAGGTCACAGCCTTGCCTATAGGCATTGTATGTTCAACCCTACCACTTCTCCAAGGGACTGGGCAGGCTGGTGGTCAGCCATCTGGCTATTAGATGCAGCTGGGAGGCCTTGCTTGGACCCAAGCTTCAGAGACTGGCTTGAGGACCTCACTGCCCTTCCAGATGTCAGAGAGGGCATGCTGGAGTCAGGCAGGGCTGGGCCTGATGCAGAGTCCAGAGCCTCCACAGCCTTTCCCTTAAAAAGCGTGACATGAACTTAGATCAAAAGATGAAATTGGTTTGGGAGGGGGTAGGTTTTGCTGGGAGAGAACAATCCAGTGGGCGCCAGCATGATCAATGTCTCCTGAGTGAATTCCCCAGAAGCGGTGAAATTGCATGGAAGATTTGATCAAAGTCCCCCATCAGCCGCCAAGCCATAATGACTTCTGCGATTTTTTTTAACCAGGTTTTAATTTTTATGTTTATTATTTGGGGACTGATGGAGCAGCGGAAGCGCCTCAGCCTCTGGGTTGCACTTTCATTCTGTCCCGCGGAGCACTTCAAGAACGCGGGGAAACTCAATTGCAAAAGGAAAGCATTTGGCTCTCGGTGTTTCATGTTTTGTTCCTGTTCCCGAGGCTTGGAGACAGCTCTGGAACTTAATTAAAATCAATGGAGAAAAAGAATTGAATAAATCACAACATGAATATCTCTGGAAGTCTATATCACAGTGCAGCAGCACAGAGCTGAAAAGACGTTCTCTCCCCCCTCTCCCTCTGGAAGGAGGGGGTGGTGAATTAAAATCCTCTCTCTCTCTCCCTCCCTCCCTCTCTCTCTCTCTCTGTGCCTCTCCTTGGAGATCAGGGGTATGAAGAAGCAAGCTGTCAAGAAGTCAAAAGGGATAGATCTGCCGTCAATGACATAGAAAAGCCCCAGCCTTGAGTGTGTGGGAGACGCCTTGCATTTTAGCTTTCCTTGGGAACCCTACCAAACAGTTGTGCTTGGCCCTATTTTGCAAATGAGGTTAAGTGATTTTCCCACAAGCCTGCCTAGGCATCATCTGGCTGCCGATGACCATCACTCACCTTGAACTTGGCAAGATTTCCTTCCCAAAATAGACCAGTGATTCTCCCGAGTGCTTGTGCACAAATTATTTTCGAGGGACCTGAATCAGACCCAGAAAGGGATGGGAAAAGACCCCAGAGGGCCCCCAGCCTGACCTTGTGGCTGAGTAACACAATTACACCTAAACTACTTGGGCCCCAAGAGGATCAACTTCATGCCCTTACAGCTCTGTGAAAGGAAATTCAACTCCAGCATTTAAGCTTTGAACATCCCTCATTCTCCTTCTCCATGGAGCTGTCCCTGGCTCAGATCTAATCTGAACCCTTTGTTGGCAGGCTGGAATATGTCCTGGGGGTAACTCTCAGAATGAATGATGGGTCCTTGCCTTCCCTCATCCCTCCCTCCTCCAGCACTCCAAAAGTGCTGCCTCCTTGCCTCCTAACCCAGTGCCTGGCGCAAAGCCTGATTCTTTGATGTGAATTCCTTCCATTTGTGTTTTTCTCCCACCGTGTTGGAGCTCTGGGTTTGCAGAGGTGACTGGTCACTGACGTCCCCCTCCTGGAAGAAATCAGCACCTAGAAAGAGGACCCTCTTTTAAATACACGGCTGCAATGCAGTCATGGATCCCAAACTACGGGGAGACCCCAGAGAGAGTCCTGCTCTCCCTCTCCCTCTCTGTCATGCCACCACCTGACCACAACCCTCCTGTTGCCCGTAGGACAGGGGATGAACCTTGAGCTGGGTCAGATCTGAGTCTACACTGTGATAGCCTTGTCTCTCAGACTCTACCTCACCCCCTGAGCGCCAGCCATACTGACCCTGGTATCCTCACACAAACTCCTCCTCCTTCCTCCTGCCACACTTAATCTGGCCCAATTCTATTTATCTTTCCCAACTCTGCTTGAAGGCTGGTTTCTCACGAAGCCCTCCAGAGCCCTCCACCCAAAGAGTTCCTGGCTGTTTGTTTCAAGCTATGCAACGTGAAACAGTTCCCTTTCATTCAACACTCAGCACCGACATGGCTAGTCGCTCCAAGTCTACCTTTCTCGATAAATGGAAAACATCTGTAAGCCAGGATCCATGGAGGAGATGGAATTTCCATTAGGTCTTTTTTTATTTGAATTTTTAGTTAGCTTAACAGATTCAATATAGTTCATAGACACAATTCTAAGAATATAATAAATTCCTTCCTTCCTTCCTTCCTTCCTTCCTTCCTTCCTTCCTTCCTTCCTTCCTTCCCTTTTTTTAGGTTTTAAGATAACATGTTTTTAATTTATATTATTTTAAAAGGCTCAATGCTTGACGATTGATTGGAGAGACCAGAGGGAGACAGGGGAGGCAGATGAAACATGAATGTGAAAGGCGTTTTTCTGGGATTGGACTATCGCATGTGCATTTGATACACAGACACATGTCCTAGTAATTCCAAAGACAAACCGCCTCCGGTTCAGTGGCTTGCAGCAGGAAGCATGTATTCTTGTGCTCATGGATCTGCCGGTTAATTGCGATCCAGCTGACCTCTGTTGCTCTCGACTGGCAGCTCTACTATGAGATGCAGCTTGGCTGCACCTGGCTCCAGGCTCTGGGCTGGCTCAGGTCAGCTCCATGTGTGTTTGTTCTGGGCCCAGCCACCTGGGATATGCCCAGCCGGTAGTAGATCTCCAGAGCCCAGATAGTGATCAGGAACACTTGGCCAGAATGGGCACTTGATTTTCCCAGCTCCATTCCATTGGCCAAGGCCAAGGTTGGTGGGTTGAGAAACCACACATCCTGCCTCTACTGAGAAGCACTGCAAAATCGCATAACAAAGAGCAAGGTGGTCCAGTTCTATATGGAGGATGGGGTGAGGAAAAGAACCGTTGCAAAAGGGATTCCATCTCTTCCAGCAAGAGTAAGCTAAGGGGGCAGGTGTTTAGCACAGAGGTTAACATGCTGCTTGAAGCATCCACATCCCAAATCAAAGTGCCTTGGTCCAAGCTCCAGCTCTTCTCCCAATTGCAACTTCCTGCTAACGTGCACCCTAGGAGACAGCAGGTGATTGCTCAACTACCTGGGTCCCTGACACAGTCATGGGACACCCAGATGGCGTCCAGGATCCTGATCCTGGTTTTTGCCTGACCCAGCCCTGGATTTGGATAGTGAACTAGCATCTCTCTCCCTCTCTCTCTCTCTCTCTCTCTCTCTCCCCCTTCCTCCCTCCCTCCCTCCTTCCCTCCCTCCTTCTCTCTGCCTATCTCTCAATTTTTTTAACTTTTTTAAAAAATATCTATTTATTTATTTGAAAGTCAGAGTTACAGAGAAGGAGAGGCAGAGAGAGTGAGCGAGCAAAAGAGAGAGGGAAATATCTTTCACCTGCTGGGTCACTCCTCAAATTGCTGCAATGATCAAGGCTGTATCAGGCTGAAGACAGGAGCCAGGAGCTTCACCCTATGTGGATGCAAGAGCGCAAGGACTTGGGCCAACCTCTGCTGCTTTTCCGAGACCATTAGCAGAGAGCTGGAACAGAAGTAGGGCAGCTGAGACTTGAACCAATGCCCATATGGGATGCCGGTGCTGCAGGTGATGGCTTTACCCACTACACACTGTGCCAGCCCCTCAAGTTTTTTAAAACAGTAAGATGAAGAAGAAGAAGAAGAAGTACTCAAAGACAGCACCCAGGTTTCCATCTGTGTAAAGACTGAAATGTGTGTCTTCCGAGGTGGAGAGCCAGGAGGGAATGCGCCTTGGAGGGAGGCCAAGTTCTCCAGTGAGCCTACGGCATGCACAGTGCTCATGGCACACCCAAGAGGAGGGTCAGGCCTCCACTGGTTCCATGTGTCTGTGTCTCAGGAAGGGCCAGGGGGAAATTTAATGACATCCTTGTAAAGATGGAAGCCGACTGTTTAGGGGATGGAGAGGAGAGCAGGGGCTGACGTCATGACATCCCTCCCCCACCTCCTTCCAGCAAGGGAGGGTGTGTGACCCAGACCCCCAGCTAACAGGATCACAGGAACCATGTCCCAGGGGGGCTCTAGGAAGGCTACTGCTCTACAAGTAAAAGAGAGGCTGATCCTTCTCTTGATCCCTGGCCCCGCCTTAAAACACAACAGGGTGGAGCTGGCACTGTGTCATAGTAGGTTAGGTCTCTGCCTATGGCACTGGCATCCCATATGGGTGCCAGTTCAAGTCCCAGCTGCTCCACTTCTGATATAGCTCCTTGCTGATGGCCTGAGAAAGCAGCAGAAGATGGCCCAAATGCTTGTGTCCCTGCACCAGAGGAAGCTCCTGGCTCCTGGCTTCAGATCGGCCCAGCTCTGGCTGTTGCAGCTATTTAGGAAGTGAATCAGCAGATAAATCTCTCAGTCTCTATCTCTCCCTTTCTCTATATAACTCTACCTTTTGAAAAAATAAAGAAATCTTAAAAAAAAAACACACAGGGTACCCCTTCCTTTTTTTAAGATTTATTTACTTGAAAGTCAGTGTTACAGAGAGAGAGAGATACAGAGAGAGATCTTCCATCCACTAGTTCACTCCCCAGATGGCCACAACAGTCAGGGCTGGGCCAGGCTGAAGCCAGGAGCCAGGAACTCCATCCGGGTCTGCCATGTGGGTGCAGGTGTCCAAACACTTGGGCCATCCTCTGCTGCCTTCCCCAGGCCATTAGCAGGGAGTTGGATTGGAGGAGGAGCAACTGGGACTCGAACCAGCACCCATATGGGATGCTGGTGCCACAGGTGGTGACTTTACCAACTATGCCACAATGCCAGCCTAGTCCTTTCCTTTTTAAATTATTTATTTATTTATTTGAAAGGCAGAGCTACAGAGAAAAAATAAGAGAGAGAGAGATCTTCCCTCTGCTGGCTCACTCACCCAGATGGCTGCAATGGCCAGGGCTGGACCAGGCCAAAGTCATGAGCCCAGAACTTCACCCAGGTCTCCCATGTGGGTGGCAGGGGCCTCAGCGCTTGAGCTACCATCTGCTGCCTTCCCAGGCACATTAGCAGGGAGCTGGATCAGAAGCACAGCAGCCAGGACTCGAATCTGTGGGATGCAGGCATCGGCTTAACCCCATAGGCCACCGTGCAGGCCCCTGGCATGCCCCTTCTACTGCACTTTGTGACATGGGAGGACAGGAAACAAGCTGGGGACATGGAGGGGAAGTGGAGAAAGAGCCTGGGCCTTTACAGACATCACCCAGCAGCGCTAACACCTGCAGACATAATTTGGGGGAAAGAAGAAATATCCTTATCGTTCAAGCCAATGCTACACAGGAATGCGATACTAATTGAGCCAAAGGCTATAGACAAACTGGGGAGGGAATAATATCAAATATTTCATGGGTGGGCACAGAGGAGATGGAGGTAAAGGTAAGCAAATTAAAAGCTACAGGCAGCTTGAATGTGCAGAAAATATCAAGACATAATCTGAGCTCGAATCCATAAGGAATTTTACAGAGAGAATGCAAGAGTATTTGTCTACTGAATTTCACAAGCTGGAGCCCCCTGATGTCTTAAATGAGAGAAAGTTTGTGTGGGGGAGAAGCAGGAGACAAGGAGAATGAAAGAGCACAGGGAATGACAGCTGGGCATTTGGGAGAACGTGGGACACATTCCCCCCTCTTCTCCCTTTTGACGGGCTTTCTCTTACCTGGACTCCAGGGCGCAGGCCGGGACCCAGAGCTGGCCATTTAGCCCAACCAAATCCCCAGGACAGCAGCCACTAGTTTAGAGGTCGGTGTGCATCCCAAGCTGAGTTAATCCATGTGGAATCTGGGCCTCGCAGTAGGTGACAGGAAGAGATACTTTTTCTTTTTTAAGATCTGTTATTTATTTTAAAAGATTGTTTGGCATCAATGGATAAAGGGCATTTATTGCTCCCCATAAAAATATAGAGAAAGATGAAGTAGAAACAGCCCCTCTGGACGTGGTTCTGCAATTAACGCCCCATGCAGCCACCTGGCATTGGCTATTGTTGGCACGCACTTTTGTACACTGGACTTGAACTTGGAAGTATGTGAGGATCAAGCCAAGTGGATACAAGGCCGACTGAGACTCTGAAAATGGATCCAATTCAGAAAAAGCATAGAGAGAGGGAGGGGGAGCCACAACCTGTGACACTGGGGGATCCTGGCTTCGGATCAGCCCAGCTCCAGCTGTTGTGGCCATTTGGGGAGTGAACTAGCAAATGAAAGACTCTCTCCCTCCCTCCCTCCCTCTCTCTCTCTCTCTCTCTCTCAAGTAAATAATTACACCTTTAAAAAGAAATTCCTGATAAAAGACGTGAAATGGAGTAGGAGGAACAAGGATTAGTGACTACACATTCTACTTCCAAATGCTGGCACTGGGAGCAACAATTAAATCCCCTTCCCAGCTTTCTCACAAATCACCCTCCGCAGCTGTCATTCTTCAGCCCACCACTTTCATTTTACCTTTTCGTGAGGACACAGGAAAGAGGAGGCTGTCCGGGTGCTGGGATCTCTTTCTGTCTGAGCACCTGAAGGTCCCGTGCCCCTCTCCTCTGGGTGGGGAAGATTCGCCGCCCATCTGAGTCTCACTCCTTGTTATTGATTGCATTTGTTTTCCTTTACTTCCAATGAGATGCCACGCATGATTGTTCTCTAAAGTGCACGCGAGACAAGGCAGTCTTTCAAGAGCGGCCAGCAGCCTGTGTGGCTGCAGACCTGCGGGGATTATCCATGTGGGGCCAGAGCACTGTATGACTGTAACACTCTGAGCGAGGTCTGCAGCCAGCCCTGAATCACAGCAAGGCAGGGGCTGCTGCTGGGGGCTAAGTGGCTGCAGCTGTGCAGGTTCAAGGTGCGCAGAGTCAGGGAGCCGGCAGATCGTTCCAGCCACCCGTCTCCCAGAGACCCCGCTGGGACCGAGAAGTGAAGGAGCTGAGAATCCAGAAGCACCCCATATGAAAGCCTTCTGATGTGCACAGCCACCCAGAATTGAGAGGTGCCTGGGGGAGCCCCATCTGATCAGTTTTTAGTTTAGCTAGGGAGAGCAAAGACACCAGAGATGAAGCAGAGAGGCAGTGGGCTGTGTCTGTCGTGGTGTGGTTTGGGGAGCAAATACCACACAGGAAACCCATGGAAGGTCCTGGATGGGGGCAGCTGGAAGAACATCAGAACCTGTGCAAATGCCCGACACAAATGACCTCTGCAACAGGGAAAATGACTCATGGGGCCATGCTTGGGCTGGGTCCCGGGGGACTGGAGGACTCAGGTCTGCCAATGTCAGCAGTGGCTGTTCAACCCAACCAGGCGGAAAGCAAGGGAAGGGTTGACCAGTTGTTCCAGGGCAGCCTGCACTCTGGAGTATCTCTGTCCAATAGAGTTATTGAATACTGGCCACTGACTCAATTCACTGATATTCTTTGTTAAGACACCCTTTGCTGGTTCAACATGTAAGGAGCTTGGAAGGAGCCACTCCATCCCCAACGTGCTAAAAGCTGAACAAACAGAAATAACAACTCTCCTGAGAGCCATCAGAAAAGAGAGGCCACAAGGAAATCCGCTGTTCCAAAACTGGAGACAGAGAGGGATCCAAAAAAAATTACCGTTTATCCAAGCAGAAACCTCTCCGGGGGCCAGTGCCTCCGCTGGGAAAAGCTGACCTTTGGTTGATGAATTTCTAGCTCAGCCTTAGAAATTTTAGGGGCATCCAGTCGGCGCCCCCCCCCCAACCCTGGGGTGAGTTTTTGCCAGGACTCCTGCCCGGTTCTCATAGCAACTATCAGAGATTAAGTACCCTCGTGTCTCCGACAAGGGAAGGAGAAACCATTTTTGAAACCCCACGGAATCCTGTTCTTCTCAACAAGGCCTTCCTTCAGGAGAAATTGGTTTTGTAAAGCTTAACCTGCTGGGATTTGATCAGAGTCTAACTTACTTGGGGGACAGGAGATACCTAACTCCAGCCCCCTTCCAACCATCCTGTCCCACCTAACAGGAGCTACCAAGAACATGTGAACATAACACAGGGACACAGGTGCACCGAAAGACAGAAACCTAGCCATGGGCTACAGGCCACTCGCCTCCCCATGCACACTCTCCACGGCCCGCTTACTGCTGCTCCTTATACTCACTACACTGTGTCCACCTTTCAACAAAGACGAACAGGTGAAAGTGTCGCTCCCCCTCTTCATGGAGGAACGACACTAAACCCTGCCTAGGCTTCATATCCGAGTCACGGCACCATTATGTTGCTCCCCTTCTTCATGGAGGAACGACACAGGACCCTGCGCTGTTCTTTCGTCTGCTCGGCCCTCCCCGGGTTTGCTGCTGGTTCTTCCCGGGTTGGCTACCGTCCCTTCCACCTCCGTGGAAGGGCGGTTCCCCCTGCCACATTCCCCACTTCCGCGGGGGAGCGGCACACCGCCGGCCGGCTCTCTCGGGGGCTGCACAGGTGTTCCTCTTAGATGTTCCTCTTAGATGTTCCTGGTGCATGCCGTCTCTCTCCTCCTTTATAGTCCTCCTCCGCCAATCCCAACTCGGCTGCCCACACGCCGAGTACGCTGCTCTCCTCCAATCAGGAGCAGGTCCTGCTGTTTATTGGTTGAACTGGAGGCAGCTGGGTAGAAGCTGTTTTCTCCTCTCCCAGCACCATATTGTGGGAGAGCAGATGCATAGAATAAGTCTTAATTCCAGTAACTTAGTCTAGTCCGGGTTGCTCCCAGTTGCTCCCCACAGAAAGAAAACACTGGACAAGCGTCAGAACTGGAGTCTGACACCGCAAGATTGCTGGAATGACCAGTACAGGAATTTTTAAAAACTGTAATCAATATGTGGAGGGCTTTTTTTGAAAAAATAAGAAGAAAACATGTGAATAAAAGGTGGATAATGTCTGTGGAGAGATGGGAATTCTGAGAAAGAAGGAAAAATAAACGCTAGGTATAAAAATACCGGGGCTGGCCGGCGCCGCGGCTCACTAGGCTAATCCTCCGCCTTGCGGCACCGGCACACTGGGTTCTAGTCCCAGTCAGGGCGCCGGATTCTGTCCCGGTTGCCCCTCTTCCAAGCCAGCTGTCTGCTGTGGCCAGGGAGTGCAGTGGAGGATGGCCAAGTCCTTGGGCCCTGCACCCCATGGGATACCAGGAGAGGCACCCGGCTCCTGGCTTTGGATCAGCGTGGTGCGCCGGCCGCAGCTCGCCGGCCGCAGCTCGCCGGCCGCAGCAGCCATTGGAGGGTGAACCAACGGCAAAGGAAGACCTTTATCTCTGTCTCTCTCACTCACTGTCCACTCTGCCTGTCAAAAAAAAAAAAAAAAATACCATGGCTGAAGTGAAGAATGGTGTCAATGTAGCCGTCAAGCCTGAGCTTGATGATCTAACAAAGAAGCTTCCAAAACCAAAATGCAAGAGAAGAGAGTTGAAAAAACTACAGTAGAATAGGCAGGCCTTTTGGGGGCAATGACATTAACTTACATGTAATGATACAAGAAGGGAAAGAACAAGTAGCAGAAGCCATAACGGCTGAGAATGGCCCCTAAAGTAAAGTCAAATACCAGACCAAACTCCAGGAAACTCAGAGAACACCACGCAGGATAAACACGAAACCAGACAACCTGTGTCCAGGTCTAGCGTGTTCAAACTTTAGAAAATCAAAGATGGAGAAGAAAATCTTGAAAGCCCAGGGGAAAAACTCTTCTCTCTGGAGACACAAAGATAAGAATTATATCTGACCTTTCCCCAGAAACTGCAAGTAAAGATCATGGAGTGAGATATTTAAAGGAGCAGGAGAGAAAAAAGCAGCCCAGAATTCTGTAGCCTGTGCAAGTAGTCTAAAAGTAAAGGAAAATTAAAGGTTTCCAAGATGAAAATTGAAGGAATTTGCTGCTAAAAGACCTGCCTCGCAACCAATGTTTAAAGAATTTCTGCAAAGAAAATGAAAATAATCTACATGAGAAACTCAAATCTACATTTTTTTAAAAAAGGAAGATCTTCCAAGATGGGATAAGTAGAAGTACAATAAAAACTTCTATTTTTATTTTTATTATTCTTAATTATCTACTAGGTAAATATCTGTTCAAAATAATAATGGTAATGTGTCCTTGTTTGTGTACATACATGCATATACATATCAGGATACTTCAAGCAGTTTTTGGAAAGATGGAATTAAAAAATGAATTTATTTTCCTGAAAAAAAGTTTTTGAGACCCATGCTTAGTTTTCTCATAATGCTTATTACCATGTACTTTCCCAGGCCATAGCAGAGAGCTGGATCAGAAGTGGAGCAGCTGGGTCTCGAACCGGCGCCCATATGGGCTGCTGGCACTGCAGGCGGTGGCTTCACCTGCTATGACATAGCACCAGTCCCTACCATGAACTTTTTAAAGTGCCCTCATATATGCTTATATGTAAGTGAAATTAATCATGGTAGCAATAGGAGAAATGAGAGGAAGGAGTTAGGAAAAGCTTGCTCTTTTTTTTTTAAAAAAATTTGAGTTATAGACAGTGAGAGAGAGAGAGAGAGAGACAAAGAGAAAGGTCTTCCTTCCATTGGTTCACTCCCCAAATGGCCACTATGGCCGGCGCTGGGCCGATCCGAAGCCAGGAGCCAGGTGCTTCCTCCTGGCCTCCCATGCGGGTACAGGGGCCCTAGCACTTGGGCCATCCTCCACTGCCCTCCCAGGCCACAGCAGAGAGCTGGACTGGAAGAGGAGCAACCAGGACTAGAACCCAGTGCCCATATGGGATGCCAGCACCACAGGCGGAGGATTAACCAAGTGAGCCACGGCAGCGACCCCGGAAAAGCTTGTTCTTATAAGGTGCTTGCAATACCTGTGAAGTGACCTCATGCTACTTGAAAGTAGATGTGGATTCGTTGTAATTGTGTTCCATCAACTCCAGCACAACCACTAAAATGACAGGAAACAGAGGAGGGGGGTGGTGGGATGAGGATGGTAGAAGTTCAGGGAAAAGGAGAGGAAAGCATAATTAATATGCTAAGGAAGGAGAGAAAATATATGATAAATATATTATGTCAGATAAGAATTTTATGTAGAATAAATATGATATAAAATAAATCTTCAATTAAAACTACAAAAGACAGAAAAGGAATAGCATACGGACAAAAGCAGGGACAAAGTAAGAGCGGCAATGGGGGGCTGGCGCTGTGGCACAGCAGGTTAAAGCCATGGCCTGCAGTGCTGGCATCCCATATGGGCATGCTGGTTTGAGTCCCAGCTGCTCCTCTTCCGATCTAGCTCTCTGCTATGGCCTGGGAAAGCATTGGAAGATGGCCCAAGTACTTGGGCCCCTGCACCCACATGGGAGACCTAGAAGAAGCTCCCGGCTCCTGGCTTCAGATCAGTGCAGCTCTGGCTGTTGTGGCCAACTGGGGAGTGAACCAGCAGATGGAAGACCGACCTCTCTCTCTCTCTCTCTCTCTCTACCTCTCTCTGCCTCTCCTTCTCTCTCTCTGTGTAACTCTGACTTTCAAATAAATAAATAAATCTTTAAAAAATGAAATAAAAAGTAGAAATTCAGTAAGGACATACTGGATCCCAGGACCACTACCAATCAGCTGAAAATAATCAATACTTAGAAACAAGTCCACTCATAGCCACAGAATATACATTCTTCTCAAGCTCGCACAAAACGCTCACCAAGACAGACTCCAGTCCCGGCCCCAAAACATCCCTGAACAATGTTAAAATACCAGAAATCATAGAGTGCTTTCTTTTTCAGACCACAGTGGAATTTGAAGTGAAAATGCACCACAGACAGAAAGCTAGAATATCCCCAAACATTTAGACATTAGACAGCATACTTCTACAGAGCACGTGGGTCGAAGAAGAAATCCAAAGAGAAATTTAAAAAATAGTCCCACTGGATGAAAATGAAAATGCAACTTATCAAAATCTGTGGGACACAAAGAAAGCAGCACTTGGAGAGGAAATGACAGCACTGAATGTGTATGAGAAGAGGAGACAGGGCCGGCGCCGCGGCTCACTAGGCTAATCCTCTGCCTTGCGGCGCCAGCACACACCGGATTCTGTCCTGGTGGCCCCTCTTCCAGGCCAGCTCTCTGCTGTGGCCAGGGAGTGCAGTGGAGGATGGCCCAAGTGCTTGGGCCCTGCACCCCATGGGAGACCAGGAGAAGTACCTGGCTCCTGCCATCGGATCAGCGTGGTGCGCCGGCCGCAGCGCGCCGGCCTCGGCGGCCATTGGAGGGTGAACCAACGGCGAAGGAAGACCTTTCTCTCTGTCTCTCTCTCTCACTGTCCACTCTGCCTGTCAAAAAAAAAAAAAAAAAGAAGAAGAAGAAGAAGAAGAAGAAGAAGAAGAAGAAGAAGAGACAGATCTAAATCAGTAACCCAAGCTACCACCTTAGGAAACGAAAAAGAAAGCATCAAATGTAAGACAAATGAAGCAAAAGAAGATAATAGAAAAACTAGTGCATACATCCATGAAGTAATTAAGAAAATCAACAACAAAACTGGTTATTTGAAAAGATCAAGAAAATCTACAGAAAATAAAGAAGACACAAATGACTAATATCGAAAGCGGAAAGGGGATGGCACTACAGATCCCTCGCCTTTAAACATAAGAAGAAAATGAGATAAAAATAATAACAATAAAATATTTTGGACAATTCTATGCCTACAAACTTAGTAATCTGAGTGAAATAGACTAATTCCCTGAAAGACTCAATGTGCCAAAACTCAATCAAGAAGGTAGATTATCAAGAAGGTGGACAGAAAGCACTTAACTCAAGTGCCTGGTATGCAGGAAACACTGATTTTTTAAAAAGATTTATTTGAAAGTCAAAGTTACGCAGAGAGAGGAGAGGCAGAGAGAGAGAGAGAGAAAGAATGAGAGAGAGAGAGAGAGAGAGAGAGAGAACTCTTCCATCCTCTGGTTCACTCCCCAGTTGGCTGCAATGGCTGGAGTTGCGCCAATCTGAAGCCAGGAGCCAGGAGCTTCTTCCAGGTCTCCCACATGGGTGCAGAGGCCCAAGGAGTTGGGCCATCTTCTGCCGCTTTCCCAGGCCAGAGCAGAGAGCTGAATTGGAAATGGAGCAACCAGGTCTCAAACCAGCACCCATATGGGATGCCAGCACTTCAGGCCAGGGCGTTAACCAGCTGTGCCACAGTGCCGGCCCTGAAACACTGGTATTTTAGCCACAAACTATAGGCACTTTGAATCCAGAACTATTATCCTCTTAGGAGGCCTGTACCCATGAGTCTTGTCCTGATGCAGGCTCTGTTTCTTGGGTTTTGGAGTTCCAGTCTGCTTAGGATTCCATGTATGGGTCTCAGGAATCCCCTGCTGTGTGCTCTGGTCCGAGTGAGCCTGCCTGGGGGAAACCACTGCACTTAGCTGGAAGAGCGGATCCACTGTCAGGACAACGCCTGGGAGCAACGGCTTCCCGGAAGTTAGGGGAGAGGATGCCAACGGACGTCTTCATACAATTCCAGGGATGGGAGAGAAGGAAGCAGACAGGGAATAAAAAGGAATACAGGGGCTGGCACTGTGGCGTAGTAGATTAGGTCTCCACCTGCAGTGCCAGCATCCCATATGGGCAATGGTTTGAGTCCCTGCTGCTCCACTTCTGATCCAGTTCTCTGCTTGGCCTAGGAAAGCAGTAGAAGATGGTCCAAGTCCTTGGGCCTCTGCACCTATGTGGGAGACTGGGAAGAAGCTCCTGGCTCCAGGCTTCGGATCGGCACAGCTCCAGCCATTGCAGCCATCTGGGGAGTGAACCAGTGGATGGAAGACCTCTCTCTCTGTCTCTACCTCTCTCTGTAGCTCTTTCAAATAAACAAAAATAAATAAATCTTTAAAAAAAAAAAGGGGGGAGTAGGAAAAAAAGTAAAGAAATATGGAGAAAAAGGTAAATCAAGAGACTGGGGGGAGGGCTGGGCTCGGAGGCCCCGTTCTGCACATCTATAGATTGCCCCAGCCAGAGCCAGGGGTCTCCTGTGATCTGGCCTGGTCCCCATAGTCCAGCGGTGAGCAACCACTCAGCAGCCTGGAGTGCAGCTCCAAGCCCGCTGCAGCCACGGCTTAATAAAGGAGTCGTCATTTTATTGTCAAGAGCATGTGCCAATCTCATCCAAATCAATTAATTCCTTAATCACACTGCGAAGGGAGCAGGACATGAAGCGTCCGTGTGGGAGCGATGAATATTAGCCGTATTTAACTGCCAAACGCTTCTGATACCATAAAGCATCCTCGAGGTTGCACAATAAAATCCAAAGTTTAATTGGTGGGTAACAAGGCCCCAGGCAATTGTACCTTATTACTGCTGACAACAGGAATATGTACGGGGAGGCCGCAACAGCCGGCTACTTAGAGCAGTGCCAGCCGCCAGTCACGGGGACAGGAAGTGATCAGTGTGCAGTCCAACTGGAGAAAGAGTTATGATGTCTTTCACCCTTGGATCTTTCTCAAGCTATGAATACGTTATCTCTCCCATCCAACTGTACATCAAGGAATGCCGTGGGACACGTGGAGAAATTGAGGATGGGGGATACAGGCAGGCAAACACTGGGAAAAGATAGGAGGCAGGCAGGTTGAGGCTGGTCTATACGGTTGGGTAAGTTGTGTACTGCATAAGGCTTCCTGTTGAAGGGGGTGAATGGAGCCTAAAACTCTGGCCGGAGCTCTCACTGCCAAGGCGTGTGCTTGGACATGGAGCTATAGCTGCCCTGAGAATGACAGTCATCCAGAAAGTGAAATTATTGTGTTAAAGGTTTATCTATTTATTATTTGAAAGGTGGAGATACAGAGGGGAGAGAAAGGTCTTCCATCCAGTGTTTAACTCCTCAAATGGCCACAACAGCTGGGGCTGGGCCAGATGGAAGCCAGGAGCCAAGAGCTTCTTCCAGGTCTCCCACAGAGTGCAGGGGCTCAAGCACTTGGGCCGTCTTCTACTGTTTTCCCAGGCGCATTAGCAGGGAGCTGGATCAGAAGTGGAACAGACGGGACTCGAATTGGTGCCCATCTGGGTTGCCAACACTGCAGGGGGTGGCTTTATCTGCTACGCCACAGCACCAGCCCCAGAAGGAGACTTTTTTTCTAATTTGTCCAACCACATGGGACACCTCTTTTGAGCTCCTTGACTCAGAAGGGTCATATTTTTCTTATTTACATACAGGCATGTTGGCCATCAGGTCCCTTAGAAGCTATTGCAACATTAAAAGAGTACAGGAACACGAATTCCAGTGTCTCAATTCCTGCCTTGGTCTAGACCAAGTCAAAAACAGAGACAGGGCGAGCGTTTGGACTGGAGGTGCAGACACCTGCATCCCACATTAGAGTACCCGGGCTACATACCTGGCTGTGCTTCTGACCCCAGCTTCCTGCTAATGCACACCCCCGAGATACACCAGCTAATGGCTCCAGTAGTTGGGTCCCTACCACCTACATGGGAGGCCCGGATGGAGTTCACAGCTTCCGGCTTTGGCCTCAGGCCACCCCTGGAGCTCACTCTCTCTCTCTCTCTCTCTCTCTCTCTCTCTCTGTCCCTCTCTCTTTCAAATAAATTTTAAATTTTAAGGAAATATAATGGTTTTTAAAATAGGCAGTTCCCAACTTATAATGATTCCACTTCAAAAATTTCAACTCTGGGGTGGTGCAAAAGCTATATGAATGCAATAGAAAAGATGCTTTAAATTTTTATACTTTTCCAAGCTGGCACTGTGTGGTATGACACTCTCGCAGGACGCTGAGCCGTGGTGGTGAGCTCCCAGCTGGCCTCAACAATCCCGAGTGTAAACCACCAATAGTCTCCCAGGTGCTGTGCTGCTGCATTCTGAATTCAATGGTTGGATTCTTAAGCACATTTTCAATACATAATGGGTTTATCATAAGACAAGGAACATCTGTATATAAAAATATGCTAAACCTCATCCAGTATTTTTTTTACATTTACATTTTGAAATAAGATGTTGTTTTTCAGGTTGGCAAAGCTCGTAAAGCTGACAAATAAATATGTAGTGAATCCTCGTAGGACTGGGAACAAAGCAAATGTCCACACACACCAGTTGTGTTTGACATTGTACAAGATCCCATGACAGACACAAATTTCAGAGAAGAAGTAAAACTACCGTTCTTCAAAGGTGACATGCTGTATGTGTAGAAAATCCAAGACTCTGCTCCAGTGTGCTACTGGAGCTAAACGAAAACTTAGTCGTATCACAAAATCCAACTAGAATATAAAATCCAAGTATATTTCTATATTCTGAAAGCAAAGAATTGGAATGAAATATTATTTATAATGCATCAGAAGTATAAAATGTTTAGGAATGGATTAAATGAATGGTATGTAAGAATTCTGTGTGGGGCCGGCACTGTGGCACAGTAGGTTAAGCCTCTATCTGCGGTGTCGGCGCCTCATATGGGCACTGGTTCCAGTCCCAGCTGCTCCACTTCCGATCCGGCTCTCTGCTATGGCCTGGGAATGCAGCAGAAGATGGCCCAGGTCCTGGGGCCCCTGCACCCATTTGGGAGACTAGGAGGAAGCTCCTGGCTCCTGCCTTTGGATCTGTCCCGCTCTGGCCACTGCAGCCATTTGGGGAGTGAACCAATGGATGGAAGACTTTTCTCTGTGTGTCTCTTCCTCTGTCTGTAACTCTGCCTCTCAATAAATAAATCTTTAATAAAGAAATAAGTCTGTGCTAAAGCAAATTACAAAACATCAAGTCATTCCTGAGTAAAATTAAGGAAGAATTAACGGAGGATCTACTATTTTCATGGATAAACTTTAAAGTTGAAGGTGTAAAGCTCCAAAAGGAAAGATGGGAAAATAATTTTACAACTTTGGCTAAGATTTCTCAGGATGCCGCAGAAGAAAACAAAATGCGGTTCATCAAGATTGTAAGATGTTGCTCATCAAATGACGTCATCCTACCCAGGAACTCCTACAAATCAAGAACAGAAGATAAGCAGCCCAATAAAATCTGGCACAGGAGTTGAACATGGAGTTTACAAAAGGAGATCGGTAGATGGCTAATAAACACACAAAACGATGCTTAATATCGCTTCTCATCAGGGAGATGCACATTGTGCACATATATCAGATTCTCATTAAAATAATGAGCTAGAACCTTACATCCAACAGAAGGGTCAAAATGTGAAATACAAGCCACACCAGAAGCCCCACACATTGCTGTTGGAAGTGCAAAGGACACAGCCGTTTTTGGAAAATAGTTTGGAGCCTCTTACAAGTGAGATATCCATCAGTTCTACTCCTGGACATGTATCTAAGATAAATGAAAATATACACCCACACAAAGAGCTGCCCAAGAATGTGACAGCTTTACTTATCCCAAACAAACTCCGTATCCAGCACGAGGAGGGCTGGATAAGCAAATCCTGATATAGTCATACAAGGAAATACTACTCAGCAGTGGTAAAGGATGAACCCCTGATAATAACGTACATGAATCTCACAGCCCCGTGTCAGGCACAAGATGTCAAACACAAGAGAGTGCATGCTGCGTGACACCACTCAGATGAAGTCAGCAGTAGAATCTACAGTGATAAAATCCAGAAGAGAGGTGGCATCTTGGAGCAGGGGTCAACATTAATTGGAAAACAAGCGTAAGAAAACCTCCCCAAATAATGCAATTGTTCTCTATCTTGTTTGGGATGAGGGTTACCTGGATTGTTGTGTGTGCCACGCTGTGAAGCTGCACGCTGAAATTCTGTACATACCACTGCTTGTAAATTGCATCTCAATTTGTTTTTAAAAAAGACCCTCACAATGTTTGCCAATGGATAGTGAAGGCATGAGCACAGTCGCAAGCATAGACTTCCGGTGAGGATACAGATGTGGTACAACCAACCTGGAGGGCGGTTGTGACAGCACCCATCAAACTGAGCAGAGTGCGTGCACACGTGACCCAGTTGCTTCGCTTCTCAGAGCCATCTGCAGATAGATCCATGCATGGTATGAGACACCAAGAAAGATATCCTTTGCAAAACAATTTGCAGAAGCAACAGACCGGAGGAGGGAAAAAAAATGCAGAACCATCCATCCATAAGGAAGGTTAAATAAATTAGAGTGCTACATTTTAATCGAATACAAGGAAGCTGTTAAAATAATAAGAGACATCGCCAGGTACTGATACAAAAGTGATATTCAAGATACATGATCTATTGATACACAAAGACAGATAACAGAGCTCATAATATTCTTCCATCAATGGAAAAATAAATGTGCATAATCTATGTCGAAAAGTACATTAAAATAAAACTGGATCCAGCCACCGCTTCTGGCAACGGGGACTCACTCAGCTGGGCGCATGAAGGTGGGGCGCAAGGGGAGAATTATTCTCTTCCTATTGATAACCTCTTTGATGGTAGGGGGGTTTTGAGTTGCTTTGTTTTGTTAGGTTTTTAGAATTCATATGTTTTATGTAAATCAAGCATTTTCGAACAAGCAGAGGGAAAGACCTGCGCTCAAGGGAGTCCGTCCACTTTCCCTAGTCTGGACCTAGGTACTTTCAGCTCCTGTACCTGGTCCCGGCTGGGTTGGCCCTGGCTCCACCTCCTGCAGCAGCTGCCTCCACCATTTCCCTGCCCACAGCCTTCCCACTAAGAGCCGGCTGACCAGGACCCTGCCTGCTGCCTCCCCTCCCGGCCCTGCACGACCAGTGCACCTGCTGTCATCAAGTACATGCTCTCCCAACACCACCCTGCATCACTCAGCCTTTATTTATACCCGGTTGTTCCCAGGCAAAACAGAGCCACCCTTCCCTGGAACTGTGCCCAACCAAGGCAGAGGCGTGCCCCAGAATGAGACCATGAAATATCCCTGTAATTTTCACATGCCTTAAGACCCACACTTTTAAATATTTAGTAGATTATAAATGATCCAAAGCTGTGGTCCAGCATTTTTGCTATAACTTCTTAATGAGCCTGTGTGGACACGTTGCCTCCAGCCCGGAGTGGGACCATCATTGCGGTTTACCTGATGAATAGCAGAGTGGGGGCATGGGCCTGGCTGTGCAATGTGACCGATGGCATCCTAGGGGCCTTGCATTCACATCAGGGACAGATTCTCTGCACACGGCCTCCTCTCTCATTTTGCTGTGCTGAGATTTATGGGAGGAAACCATTGACCCCAAAGCCCAAGTCTTCCACTGACCCCCTGTGTGGCCATGGGTGCATAACATCCCCTCTCTGGGCCTCCTGGTCCTTCTCCGTGACACCAGGAAATCTCCATGGCCCGTGCCACACCCCGTGTGGGACTTCTGAGGGCCTGCAACTGTAATCATTGGTTAGGGGCCGGCACTGTGGTGTAGGGGGTAAAGCTGCCGCCTTCAGTGCCAGCATCCCATATGGGCACCGGTTTGAGTCTTGGCTGCTCCACTTCTGATCCAGTTCTCTCCTATGGCCTATGGCCTGGGAAAGCAGTAGAAGATGATCTACATCCTTGGGCCACTGCCTCATGTGGGAGACCCGGAAGAAGCTCCTGGCTCCTGGTTTCAGATTGGTGCAGCTCTGGCCGTTGCAGTCATCTGGGGAGTGAACCAGCAGATGGAGGACCCCTCTCTCTCTTTCTCTCTCTCTCTCTCTGCCTCTGCCTCCCTATAACTCTGTCTTTAAAATAATAAGTAAATCTTTAAAAAATTATTGGTTAAAATGTATTTTCAAATGAAAAAAGTAGCAAAGGTATTATTTTTAAAAGCCTTTAAAACATGCTTCTTTAAAAAAAAAAGATTTATTTATTTGAAAGAGTTACAGAGAGGAGAGGCAGAGAAAGGCGGGGGGGGGGGGGGTCTTCTATCCAATGGTTCATTCCCCAATTGGCCACAACGGCTGGAGCTGAGCTGATCTGAAGCCAGGAGCCAGGAGCTTCTTCCGGGTCTCCCACATGGGTGCAGGGGCCAAAGGACTTGGGCCATCTTCTACTGCTTTCCCAGGCCATAGCAGAGAGCTGGATTGGAAGAGGAGCAGCTGGATCTTGAACCGGCACCCATATGGGATGCCGGCACTTTGGGCCTAGGCACTAACCTGCTGCACCACAGTGCCAGCCCCAAAACCTGCTTCTTTTAAGAAAACTTGTCTCCATGAAACCTCTGAAGGAAGCAATTTCCGCAGCTGACACTGCATCCCCGCTCCCCCAGAAGCCACCTCCTGCTGCAACCCTGCCCTGACTCCCCTTCCCAAAGACGCCCCTTTTCAGCATGAAGCAGCCAGAGCGATCATCACCCAGTTCCCCCTAACAGATGTTAGGGCTTCCATCCGGGAGGAGGGAATGTGAGGAGTCAGATGGGTTAACAGATAGTCAGGGGATCCCAGTGGAATTTGGGGTATAAAATATTTGCTTCTTTCCCCAAAACGTTACCTTTAGCAAGAACTAACAGGCTGCCCTCCTTCCTTCAGAATCTCCAAATTTACCATGAGAATGGCAAGGGAGCTCCTCCTGAGCTCACAGCTCATTGTGAAAACAAGTTATCTACCCCACCCTTAGCAGGCCAGACAGGATGGAGAATTGTGAATGAGGTCTTTGGATGGTTTTTGTCCTTGCTGGTAACTGAATGCCAAGGTTTTTTTTCCTTCAAAAGCACACTGCCACCAGTCCCCTTTGGGTTTTCCTCTCTTGGAAGCCCCCCTCCACACTGCTCTGACTGTAAGTCCTTGATTCTAATAAACATTTTTAAATCTAAAATTAAAAAAAGACATGTCTCGGTCCAACAATGTGGTATAGGAGACTAGGCCCCCAGAATCCCATATGGGTACTGATTCTTGTCCTGGCTGCTCCTCATTCAATCCAGCTCCTTGCTAATGTGCCTGGGAAAGCAGTAGAAGATGACCCAAGTCCTAGGGCTCCTACACCCGCATAGGAGACCTGGAAGAAGCTCCTGGCTCCTGGCTTCAGATCAGCTCCGCTCTGGCCATTGTGGCCATTTGGAATGAACCAGCAGATGGAAGACCTCTCTCTGTCTCTCCCTCCATCTGTCTGTAACTCTACCTCTCCAATAAATAAATACAGTGTTAAAAAAAAAAAGACATGTCTCATTGTATATTAACATTCTTTTTCATTGCATCTAATAAATATACAGCAGCAAGGTGCAGTGTGCTAATTCAGTCCAGGTGTGTAAGGTCATCAGCATGTCTGTCTCCTTGTCACTTCTTTGTGTCTGGAGCCTTCCAGCGCCTTTCTTCTGGTTCTCCATAAAATGCACAATCGGGTGCAGTAAACTGTGGTCCGCCTTCCTGCTGTGGAACTCTAGATCTGATCCCTTCTCTCTAACTGCATTTCAGCCCCCACCTGCTATCCCACCCCTTACCTTCACTCCTGCATCTGGTGAGAACATACAGGCTCTGTGGCTGTGCGTCTGAATTATTTCACTTAACATACCATCCTCTCATTGCATCCATCCATTTTCCACAAATGATAGGATTTTTTTTTTTTGACTGAGTAATGTTTCTACTCCATACATCGGATGGACACGTCGGTTGATTCCATCCCTATGGTGCTGTAGTGAACACGGCAGTGAGGGTGTCTCATCCTCATTGTCCCAGCATCACTGGCACCACGTGGGACTCAGCACTACCTGGTGAGACAGAATCTCACCCTAGGCCTCGATCCCCTGAATCTGAGCTCTAAAAACATCTCTAGACAATTTGTTTGCTTTGAGCTCCCAAGGAAAATAAAAATGCCCCAGAGATTAACAGATAAAAGGAGCGCCTATGGGGGAGGGGGGCGGCATCTTTCTCATGTCCTCAGTCCACTGTGATAGGCACAGCAGGTGCATCAGTTGCCAAGTAGGAGTCACCACATCCAAGGCCTGCAGAGGTCAGGCAAGGAACGTGGACCAGCGAAGAAGCCTGGATGTGAGCCCATAGGGAATGGTGGCGACAGCATTATGTAGAGTGCTTGCTTCTTAAGTGGCCCAGATACTGATCGGTTAGCTGTTGCCGTTTCTTGTGATCTGTCTTCCCAAAGTTAACCTGTATATTCAGATTTCTGTGTACAATCTCTTAATGTTAAAACACTCTCGGGTCAAACAGAACACATTTTAAGGCCATAGGTAAGAGCTGCTTCTTTGAGGCAAGATGAAGAGGTGGGTGTTTAGCTCAGTGGTTAAGATGCCTGTATCCGGGGCCAGCGCTGTGGCATAGCGGGTAAAGCCGCTGCCTGCCATGCCGGCATCCCATATGGGCGCTGGTTCGAGTCCCTGCTCCGGTTCGAGTCCTACTGCAGCAGGGACTCAAACTGGCACCCACTGGGGATGCCAGCACCGAAGATGGCAGCTTTACCTGCTATGCCACAGTGCTGGCCAAAAATAAATAAATAATTTTTTTTTAAGACACACCAAAGGAAGATGTGTGACTGAAGCGTGTTGGATACTGGGCAAGGTAGAACAAGCCTCTGAGGGTGGGAAGGATGGTTAGGAAGCTGACAGGAGGAAGCCAGCATTATGTCATTGCTTGGTAAGTATGGTGGTCAAAAGCAGGGGAACTAATGCCTGAGTCTGTCCATCCCTGTCTTTGTGACCTTAGGTAAGTTAGCTCCGGAGGGACAGCCGTTTGGCACAGCTGTTAAGACGCGACTTGGGAAGCCCCCACCTCCTATCAAAGTGCCTGGGCTCATGTTCCAGCTCCACTTCTAATTCCAGCTTCCTGCTAAGGCACATCCCAGGAAGCAGCATGTGATGGCTCAAGTTCACAGGTCCCTGCACCCACACGGGAGACCCGGATGGAGTTCCAGCTCCAGACTTTGATCAATGAACCAACATATGGAAGATCTCCCTCCCTACCTCTTTCTCTCTCTGCCTTTCAAATAAATAAGTAAATCTTTAGAAAAATAAATGTACCTGGACCAGTGTTGTGGTGTAGAGGGTAAAGCAACAGCCTGCGACACCAGCATTCCATATGGGCATCAGTTCACGTCCCGGCTGCTCCACTTCCGATCCAGCTGATGGGCTGAGAAAGAAGTAGAAGCTGTTCCAAGTGTTTAGGCCCCTGTTACCCATGTGGGAGACCCAGATGAAGCTCCTGGCTCCTGGCTTCAGCCCGGCCCGGTGCTGACCCTTGCGGCCATCTGGGGAGTGAACCAAAGGATAGAAGACCACTTTCTGTCTCTCCCTCTCTCTCTCTAACTCTGACTTTCAAATAGACAAATAAATTTTCAAAAATAATGATGATAATGGTATGTACCTATGAGGGCCAAGACAAAGAATCAGCAGTCCACACTAAGGCACTTCCAGTAGTAGCTAGCCCAAAGCAAACGCACAATAACCGACTCTTGTGACTGTTATTATGTGCTGTCTTCTCTCATTAGCCCTGTAAAATGTCATGAGTACCTGTTGGGTGCCAGTGCACAGACTAGACCTTCCATAGCTCTCTCAACCTCCAAGATTTCCAAACAAGCAGCAGGCATACAAAGATCTGCTGCGTTTCCTTTGGGAAGCTTCTCTCTGCAGGCAAGATGCCAAGATGCCACAGCCTGCCCTAGCCCAACCCCAGCCAAGCTATTCATAGGGAAACCTTTCTCTTTCCCCACTGTTTTATTGCATGAAGTCTCTTGGGGTTGAAAACCCTCTACACGCTGTCCCCTTTCAAAGCAAAGCCATCTGTTCATTCAACAAACCTCTATCAACTATCTAGAAGGTGTTAAGTACTGAGCTAGATCTTAGGGATCAACTCTGTCATTGTGGAGTTTACATCCCTGGGGAGGGGAAAGGAGGGGAGGGGAGGGGTAAAGCATGACAATGCATAAATAAAAGTGACAGTGTCAGAAAACAGTACATTCCACCAAGTGGTGAGTTCAAAACCGAGGTGATCATTTCAGAGAGGGTATTCATGCTACACCTGCAGGTAGAATGTTTGGAATTAACTTGCCTTAAATGAAAAAGCTGGAGCCCCAACTGCTGTAGCCAGGAGTTCATTTAACATTTATTCTTTCATTTACTTATTCACTCATTCAGCTATTCATACTGCAAGTATGCATTAAGGCCAAAGATTCACCTTCTACTAAGATTGTCTTCTACTAAGCACTGGGGAAATAGAAATTGATAGACTTAGTTTTTACCACCATAAGATCTCCTAGTCTGGTGATTTACAAAGATGCCCTAATAGACAACTACAGACCGAGAGAATGTTGCAGGCTAAGTAAGAAATACATGCAGGCCTTGGGCTTCAAGAGCCTATGGGGAAATGCAGTGAGCCCAAAAAGATTCTGATGGGCTTGTATAACTGCAGGTACTTGTACAGGGCTGAAGTGCATGGCGTGAGGCAGGGAGTAGCAGGAAATGAGACTGGAAAGAGAAGCAGGGGTTGGCATCATCTTCAGGAATACGCTGAGGATGCATTAAGCCTGGACCTGTTTGGAGAGCCTGGACAGAGCCATCTGGAAACCTGACTTTGGAATCAACCTCCCTTGACGGAAGCACGCAAGAATGAGCTGGGGTCATAATCCATTACTGGCACCTAGTGGCCAACATGTGCATAGCCAGCATTCCCACCTTGGGAAAGGATAGAAAGTAATTAAAAAAAAAAAAAAAAGCCAAAAATGCAAAAAGAATCTTCTGGAGAACCTATTGAAGAAGTTGGGTGCCTTCATGGGATTTGAGGGTCAAATTATGGGACCAGGAGGCCTGGCAAGTCTGCTCCTCCACCTGGCAGTAACCCTGCTCCTACTCTGGTTGTCTGCAGAGTGTCTTGTCTTTGCCTGAACTATGGAGCACTCATCTGTATCTCTGGACATTTGGCAGTGAGTCATAGAACCATCTCGTCGTATTAAGCAGAACTGCCCAAGCATGGGCCAAGCTGCTCCAAGGGGCAATGCACTCCCCATCCTTCAACAGGGCTCTGTTTCAGGAGGGAAGATGAGCTGCTGAGAACACATCCCATGAATCCACGGCGCCCAGAGCAGCACCTGCATTGCCCCTCACTGACCTCCCCTGGATAAGAGCCACTTCTCTGTTGGCTTACCTAATTGCTTTGCTGTATTTAAAAAGCCAACGAGGAAAATAAACCCCTGCCCAAGGAGGAAGCAATTTTGGCATTAAATAAAAGGAATGTTTTTATCCTGCAATGAAAACGCTGTGATCTTGGAACACAATTTGCATAAACAGACAGTTTGGCTATAAACAACCTCACCAGTAACTGGTATTTACATATAGAACAACTCAGTCAAAACCCAATTAAAGGCTCTGATGGATTGGGGATTGTCAAAACATTTAAAAGGCTTCACAGCAGCCTGGCGATTTATACGCCTCGGTTGAACCAGGAGGTCCTGATTTCTCCTTCCATCTGCTCACTCCCCCACCCATAGCCAGGCATAGCAACCCCAAGCCCAGCCCATCACCTGGCATCCTGGCCTCCAATAGGAGGAAGAGACCTGTGAAAGAGCCTGGGGAGTGACAGAGACTTAGGGAAGAGGGAGTAGGGCCAGGCTGAGGTCTTCAGTGTGCTGTGTAGAACATAAGCATAAGAATCCCAGGTATGGGGCCAGCTTCTGTGGCATAGCAGGTAAAGCCACCACCTGCAGTGCTGGCATCCCATATGGGTGCCAGTTCAAGTCCCGGTTGCTCCACTTCCATTCCAGCTCCCTGTTATGACCTGAGAAAGCAGTAGAAGATAGCCCAAGTCCTTGGGCCCCTGCACCCCTGTGGGAAGACCTGGAGGAAGCTACTGGCTCCTGGCTTCGGATCAGTGCAGCTCCGGCTGTTGCGGCCAATTGAGAAGTGAATCAGCAGGTGGAAGATTTCTCCCTCTCCCTCTCCCTCTCCCTCACCCTCTCCCTCTCCCTCTCCCTCTCCCTCTCCCTCTCCCTCTCCCTTTCCTCTCTCTGTGTAACTCAGACTTTCAAATAAATAAATTAATCTTTAAAAAAAATCCCAGGTAAGAGTCCTTGCATCTGCAGCTCTCATGGGGCTCTGCTCAGATGAGGGAGAACTTTGGGAGGATCCAGGCAACAATGATGCCAGAAGTTGGGTGATCAGCACCATTGTGATTCCAGGTTCTAAGCCTTCTAAGCGAATGGTTGAAGAGCAAGACAGGAAGTCAGGTGCCCTTCCTGTTGCAGAAGAGGTGAGTGAGTCGGGGACTGAGGCCAGCCACAGAAACTAAACCAAGGTGCTGGGGAAGGTGGGGAGGGCTTTAATTGGAGGAGAGGATTCATGGGGCAAGCGGCTCATCCAGGGCACAAGGGAGCCCGCCAGACCCAAAGCTACGCAAGTCCTAGGAGTAAGGCTTCTAAGTGCTCCGGCAATAGGCATGACCAGGCTCAGGTGAGCTTTCAGAAGACTCCAGCACAGCAGAACTGGAACAGATTGTGTGCAGGGGCTAGAAAAGGCTGCAGGGACCCACGTTGTCATTGTTGCACTCCAGGCAAGGAAACTCAAGGGGCTTCCTCCATGAAGCCAGCTACGGTTAGTGCCCTCAAGGCCGAGTAGCACAGAGCAAGCTTGGAGGTGTGGATGGAAAGAAGGGAAAGAAGGAGGGAGGGAAGACAAAGAAAGGCAGAGAGAAAGAAGGGGTAGGAGTGGAGGGGAAAAGGATGAGGGAATGGGAGGAGGGGGAGGGAAAGGGAAGAGGATGAGGGGATGGGAGGAGGGGGAGGGGAGGGGAGGGAATGAGAAACAAAGTGCAGAGCAAAATGCAGCGTGCAAGAAAAAAAGGCATGGAGGGAGGGTCGCAGAGTTTTCCAGCAGTGGCATTGTGGGGTCCCACTGAAGTCTCCCCAGAATTGCAGTGATGCACTCTGACTTCTGCGGAATGTCACTCTTTGTCACACCTGGGCAAACCAATCTGTCCCATTGCAGCTGGCATGTTCACACCCTGGACAGGGGGGCCTGTCATCCCTCAGGTTTGTTTTTTTTTAATTGAATGAGTACCAGACACTACGCTAAGCACTCCCCCCCGCCTTGGTCCCTTTTACTGATACATTTGCCATAACCTCACAAACACCCATTAATAAGAAGAGGGACTAACACAGCTACACAAATTCCATGAGCTCAGAGTGGTCGGGGAGCAGCTGCCACCACAATAAAATATCATCCCTAACAATGAAGCCTTACTGTGCTGTACCCCCAACAATACGGGGTGCCTCCCATCCATAATTTCATTTGATCCCCAAATATTCCTGAGGGAACTACTATTCTCCCCATTTCACAGTGGGCAAACTGAGGCCCAGGGAATCAAAAAGGCTTTCTTGAGTTGACAAGACCAGAAAGTAGCGGAAGCAGGGATACGTCTGAATCCCAAGCACGCAGGCCACATCAGAGCAGACAATTCTGGTGTGTGACTGCAGGGCATGACATTTTAAAGGTCCCCATTTCAACTGAACAGAATGGGTAAAATGGAACTACACCGACTTCACCCTTTCATCTCTCACACACACGCCACTAAATTGCAGCATCAACCAGGTCTTCAGTATTGTTGCATCGCAACCAAATCCACCACAGGGTCTAAATCCCCAAAGCATCCTCCAAGACAAAACACGTGGCCAGAAAGGTCAAGGATATTGGAGGAAGAATCTCCAGCTTTTCTCAGTTAGGTTCAACCCGTTGCTATGCTGAAAATCAAACAATCCAACTTTTATTGTTGTCAGCAGGAGCACGAATTTGAACAACATATTTATTATCACTGATTTCTGTTGTACAAAAGAACTTGACCTACAAGGATTTTATTCCATGTACCAAACAATTATTTAAAAAAAAAATTTTGTTTATTTATTTGAGAGGTAGAGTTAGAGACAGAGACAGGGAGAGACAGAGAAAGATGGGTCTTCCATTACTCTGGTTCACTCCCCAAGTGGCTGCAATGGCCAGAGCTAGTCCAATCCGAAGCCAGGAGCCAGGAGCTTCTTCCAGATCTCCCACGTGGGTGCAGGTACCCAAGCACTTGGGTCATCCTCTACTGCTTTCCCAGGCCATAGCAGAGAGCTGGTTCAGAAGTGGAGCAACCGGGACTCAAACTGGCACCTATATGGGATGTGGGTGCCACAGGCGGAGGCTTACCCTCCTCTGCCATAGCACAGGCCCCCCAAACAATTATTGAGGACATATTTTGTCAAATAACTGTTAGATATTAAGGGATTTTGCTTTGTTTTGCTTTTGGTCAAAACAAGATCTCACTTTCTTCAGCTGAACATATTGGTCTCAACCAGAGGTGGTCATTTTTCAGCCTTCTATAGCCCTATGATATTGTAAATAAAGTTTTATTGAAACATGGCCACTTTTTCAATGCTATATCACCTGTGTGCTTTGCTTTGAAGGGAGAGTAGAAATTCCCTGGGCTCTCCAAAGAGGACCCCAAGTCAATGGGATTGCCCACCTTTGGTCTCTCGACTCCCTGCTCTCTGAGTGCGATGCGTGAGGCAGCCCTTGGGCCACCTGCTGACTGGAGTTGGGGTGCACTGAAACTGCTCCCCTCCCCCACAGCCTTCACACGGGAGGAAGAGTTTGCTGGCCAGCCCTCTCCTCCTCCATCAGTCAGAGCTCATAGTTAAGAATCAGGGGTGGGGATGGGAATTCGTCTCAGGAGAGTCTCTGGGACACTCGGAGCTTCGGGGGAAACCAGGGAAGGGCTCAATTGTCTTTAAGCTAGTGAGTCTCCTGTTCCTGGAGGTATACAATCAATGCCACAGTTTACATGTGTTTTTCCCCCCAAGTGTTCACGTGCTGGAGGCTTGGACCTCAAGGCAGCATTACTGAAGTGGTGGGGCCTTTAAGAGGTAGGGCATGGAGGGAGGTCATTGGGGGTGCTGTCCTCAGAAGATGAATGTAGTCCTCACCCTGAATAAGAAGAAGCCCGGCCCCTCCTGCTGCTGGTCTCCCTGGCTTCTGGTCTCGCCCCCGTGCCCCCTCAACCCCTCCCTCCAGCATACATTCTCGCCATTGTAATACTGTCATCTGCCGCAAGCCCTCATCAGAGCCAAGCCAGAGCTGGCACCATGCCCTCGAGCCTGCAGAACTGTGAGACGAATAAACCTCTTTTCTCCATCCAGTACCCAGTCTCGGGCATTTCATTATAGGAGCAGGTAACTAATACAAGCAGAGACAGCTGCTCGGGGGTCCCCTGAGAACACGCAGGCTGGAATGTGCAGCTTCTCAAGCACCGTGCCCATCAGGTGCACGTAGTCACTGCCCTGGGTGCACTGCAGTCTCCTCTGTGTTGGGGCCTGGAGCCCTTGAATCTGTCCTCTCCCAGGAGCCAGGGCAGGCTTAGGCACTCCGCTCCTGAGACTGAATTCCCTCAAAGGCTGTGCAATCACATCAAAGACAATACCCAAACCCCTCCTGGTGTTTCCCTGTCCTCTGGCCCTGCTGAGTCCTCCTGGCTCAGCTGCTGCACACGCTCCCCCTGCTCCACACGTGTCCAGCGGCCACTTAGCCTCCAAGCATAACAACCATGTGTACCCCTCTCTCTCTCCCCTCCCTCGCTTTGTCCACGTGAGGAAGTCCCACCAGCTCAGGCATCCCTTCTCCTTTAAAAAAGCTTTTGGAATAGTTCCCAACTACATTCCCTATATTCTGTTCACAGTCCTACCGAAAACTCACCACACTGGGGGAGGCTAAGACGCCACTTTGGATGCCTGCGTCCCAAATCCAAGTGCGTGGGCTCAAGTCCTGGCTCTGGCTCCTGACCCCAGCTTCCTGCTAATGCATACCCTGGGGAGTAGTGGTGATGGCTCAAGTGGTTGGTCCCTGCCACCCACCTGGGAGACCCACATTGAGCCTGGTATAGCCCCAGCCACTTACCTGGGGCCCTGGATTTTAGAAGATTCCTAGACAACAGCATCTCCATGCTTCTATCTCACAGTATACATGGAGGGAAAGTGTAAATTTCAGGTCTAAAGACCCCAGAAAGCATTACTGTCACCATTACTTCTAGTTCCACCTCTCCAGTGGAATGACTATATTGATCAAGATTCTTTGGATTGTAAGGGACAGAAAACACTACTCAAAGTAATGTAAGATAATAATAATACAGGAACAATAATAACAGTAATAATGATAACAATCATAGGGGCTCTTTCTGTCTCATGTCCCTGGAAAGAGCAGGTGCAGGCTCTTCTGCACTAGGTAATGTTCTCCAATCTCGGTCTCTCTTGCCTCTCTTCTCATTTCGTCTCCACTGGCTTCGTCTGGGGCTGTCAGCACACGTGACAGCCTTTGCAACCACAGGTGTGACACTGGCTACAACAAAAAAGGGTCCCTGCCTGACAAGGGGAGACTAAAATCACCACCTCCCTGCCCCACTTGAACCATACTCTGTCCTCGGAAGCCGGAGACATGATTGGGCCCACCCCATCTCACACAAACTCAGAACGCGAGATGAGTGATTTTAGTGAGTGGATCCCAGAAAAGGAAAAAAATAGATTCCAGGTGGATGGGACAAGCAAAACCAACAATGTCCCCTTCGGCGACCTTGTGGAACTTCAGTTTCTTTTTTTATGATTTATTTTATTTATTTGAAAGACAGAGTTACAGAGAGAGGTAGAGCCAGAGAAAGAGAGAGAGAGAGAGAGGTCTTCCATCTTCTGGTTCACTCCCCAAATGACTGCAACAGCCGGAGCTGCACTGATCCAAAGCCAGGAGCTTCTTTCTGAGTCTCCCACACAGGCGCAGGGGCCCAAGGACCTGGGCCATCTTCTACTGCTTTCCCAGGCCATAGAATAGAGCTGGATGGGAAGAGGAGCAGCTGGGACTCAAACCGGTGCCCATATGAGATGCCATCACTACGGGCTGAGGCTTAAACCCACTATGCCACAGCACTGGCCCTGAACTTCAGTTTCTATATCTGAATGCCATGGCATCAAAGACACCTACCCCTGGGGCTTGTAGCCAACTGAAAGCCACTAAAACGGATCGACACCTGTAGTTCTTGCTACGGCAAGCCTTGTGTCCTCACCCCTTTAAAGAACCCTGCCCCGCTGTCTCCATCCCACAGCCTCAGTTGTGGTGGGGGACATGTTTACTCACCTCCATGGTGGCTACAGCATCTCCTCTAGGGTTTCTGCCTTCCCAGCTCCCCCTTTGTGGGTACCACCCCCTCGGTGCCCTACACTCCTGATTAACCTTCCACAGCATTGGAGTTCAAAAGCTACAGTGCCCAGTGATGTTGAACTTGGCTTGTACTTAACCTCATGCATTTGAAGGCCATCAGAGCTGAACTCTGCACCTGTTCCTTCCTGAATCCCTCAGAGTGAGTTCACTTTCACATCCTACTTTCCATATCCAATGCCTGGCCATCACAGCTCCTCATGTATTTCTTTTTAGGAAAGCTCAGAAGAAAGATATAGATAGATGATTGATAGATAGATAGATAGATAGATAGATATACACAGACACATGTGCACACACACACACAACCATAGAATTTGGAGCCCTCATTCTATTATCTCATAAAACATCATGCTCCTATCATAATTTCAATCCAGCGGGAGGATTTGCCGTGTGAGCTCTGAGATGCATACAAATTGCCCTTCTAAACCTCTGGCTACAATAAGCAAACTTCAGAAGCTGACAGTCTGCTTGATAAACACCTAATAAAGCTTAAATAATTATTGGAAGCAGACAAATGGAAGAGGAGAACAGCAAGAGAGGCTGTGGTGATCCATCACAGGGACGAAGACAGCGCCCCAGCAACTGAGAGGGGAGCAGATTCCAGGAAGAAGAAGAGAGAATCTCAGGCAGCAACTTCAGTACTCAAAGAATTGTCTGCGAAGCAGTGCCCACAGATGCCAAGAAATGAATGAGGTGGCTGTCTTTCAGGGGACATTAAATACTTCTTGTGTGAAGAAAGAGGTTCCAGGGAGAGAATAGAGTTGTCTCTTTGGGAGGGGGCTCAGGGATCCAGATTTCACACCCCATGAATAAGCTATACCCTGCCCCAAATCCAGTCTTGAGGTTGGATGAGGTCACATCTTTCTAGAGCACCATCCAACGAACTTGACCCAAAGCCACTAGGCCTTCCTGGCTTCAAGAAGCTATCCCAGGGGCCGGCACCATGGCTCAGTAGGTTAATCCTCCGCCTGCGGAGCCAGCATCCCATATGGGCACTGGTTCTAGTCCTGGCTGTTCCTCTTCCAATCCAGCTCTCTACTGTGGCCTGGGAAAGCAGTAGAAGATGGCCCAAGTCCTTGGGCCCCTGCACCCACATGGGAAACATGGAAGAAGCTCCTGGCTCCTGGCTTCAGATAGACACAGCCGTTGCGGCCATTTGGAGAGCGAACCAGCGGATGGAAGACACCTCTCTCTGTCTCTCCCTCTCTCTGTCTGTAACTCTAACTCTCAAATAAATAAATAAAAATCTTTAAAAAAAAAAAAAAAAAAGAAGGTATCCCAAACTCTTCAATGATTCACCAATTCATTCACTTCCCCAACAAACATTAAGTGCCAACTGTGTGCCATGAATAGCAAGAAACTTTCGGTGTAACCAAGGCTGGGTTGCATGTGTGTGCACTTGTGCACATGTGTGCATGTGTGTGTGCGCATGTATATACATGTGTGTTCGTGTGTGTGTGTGTGTGTAATGAGAGATGGACAGTATAACCAGGATATTATAACTACATGTCACTACACAAGCAATGGCTCAGGCTGAAGTAGACATCCTGGGAGTTCCTAGAGTCTCACCAGTCTGGTACAAGTGTGATGAAGGGAAGGCTTACCGGGGCAATTCCACTGACACTGAGCCCTGAGGGGGAAATGGCCCCAGGAGAAGCATGTCTCCAGCAGCGGGAACAGCACAGAAGTCCTGGGGGGTAGGCGTTTTGTTGGAAGAAGTCCTGAAACCTTAGCTCCCACACTGATGCTCGCGTCCACGGTCCTCGTGGGAAAGAACTACTGATTCCCCAGCTGCTGAGTCCATCGCTGCTAAGGTAGGGCCAACACAGTCTTCTGATGCCCATTTTAGAGGCAAGGACATTGAGTCACTGAACCAGTAAGCTGGTTGCTGCCTGTGTGGTCCCAGAATGTGCTTCTGCTTTGGACCTTATGCTGCCAACACCCAGACCTGCCCTTGGCCCGTGTGGCTCCTCAGCTCCAACCTAGGGAACCTCCCTAATTACTCAGTGCACTTCTGTCTCTCTTGCCATCTTCCTAGTTGGGAACCACAGTTCTCCTGGTGGCCCCAGAAAGCGCATTCCCAGTTACAATGTTCACCTCTCACTATATGCACACATGTACATGCAATGCACACACATGCCCATACATACCCACATGTACACACATGGATATGCATGTTCAGAGCACATGTATACATGTGCACATGTATGTCCATGTACATGCACACATGTACATATATGTGCGCGCATGCGAACACATGTACACAAAACCTGACCGTTTGCACCGACTTTCACCAGCCCTCCACAGATACTGGGCTTTCCCCTATCTTCCACACCCCTATGTCAGCCTCTATGGCTGCATCCACTTCCACGGCTTTGTCTCCAGACATGGGAAGGAGACACAATCATATGGCCAAGATGAACCTGTGACGGATGTTTGTCCTGTTTGAGAAACACAGAAGTGATTTGGGTACTTTCTTACCCATTCTCAAGGACTTTTAAACAAGCCAGCAATATTGCTTGGTACCATGTTGTTCTCCCCTATGAAACTGGTATAACTAAGACACATTCTGCCTATTGACAAAATTCTAAATATTTTACACACCCTCACATTTGGACAGCAATTCACAAAGAACTTTGGGAGCATTACCACCCGGGTGACAGAGCAGAGCTCTCCCCTCAGCTGAAAGCTAGTTAATGTGCAACCTTGGGTTATTTTGCTTTATTTTACTTATTTTTAAAATTTTAACATTTAACCATTTTTCACATTTTGCCTTATTCACTGCAGAGGCAGATGTTACACATATACACATATATACTATTTTTCTTGAAAACAAATATTAATATCACTAAGTGTGGGACTCACAGCAATGATCCTCAAGTGAGGAAGGAAGGTATTTTTTTTTGACAGGCAGAGTTGACAGTGAGAGAGAGAGACAGAGAGAAAGGTCTTCCTTTTATTGCTGGTTCACCCTCCAATGGCCGCCGCGGCCAGCGCACTGCGGCCAGCGCATCGCGCTGATCCGAAGGAAGGAGCCAGCTGCTTCTCCTGGTCTCCCATGGGGTGCAGGGCCCAAGCACTTTGGCCATCCTCCACTGCACTCCCGGGCCACAGCAGAGAGCTGGCCTGGAAGAGGGGCAACTGGGACAGAATCCGGCACCCCGACCGGGACTAGAACCTGGGGTGCCGGCACCACAGGCGGAGGATTAGCCTAGTGAGCCGCAGTGCCGGCCTTTGTTGCTGTTTTGAAGACTGGACGTGACTACAAGGTGGTTTGTGTGTGGTAATCTGATCCCCATTCCAGAAACTTCCCCTTCTGGGGTCCAATTCTTCACCAAAAAGTGTTACAGCCACCACACTTTCAACTGTTGATACAAGAAACTAGATCTGAACTAACCAAAGACAAAGAGCAGGTTGTAGCCTCAAAAACCAGGAAGGATTTGAAGGTCACTCCTGCAACCAAGGACCTACAAAGACCAGAGTTTCAGGGATTCAGCTTTACCCAAATTGCCTGTTTCTGCTCCCTCAGACCCTGTTAGCTCTTGGTTCTAGCTTTATTCTGAAAATAAATAGGGGAGGGCATTTTGCCTAGCGATTAAGGCACCTGCATCCCATATCAGAGTACCTGGGTTTGATTCTAGGCTTTGGCTCCTAACTCCAGCATCCAGTTAATGTAGACCTTGGGAGCCAACAGTGATGGTGCAGATAATTGGGTCCATGTCACCCAGATGGAGTGTCCGGCTCCCAGCTTCAGCCTTGGTCTCAGTCCCTCTCTTATTCCCTCTCCCTCTTCTCCTCTCTTTATCAAATAAATAAAAGTAAAATCAAACAAGCATAAAAGTTTTACATAATGTGGGAAAGTAACCACAAAAAAAACCAAATTCACATCCTCTTGGCATGTCAAAGCTAGCACGTTAGTATCTCCCATTGTTTATACTCCAAAGGGTTCTATTATTGGTCAAGTCTGGGTCAAATGACCTTCCCTACTGCAAAAGGTCAGGTTCAGAGACCACGACCAGAAGAAGGGAAGCAAAGGGAAACGTTGTAAAAAGCTATCAACAATAGATGTGCAACCCCGTAAATGCTGCTACATGAAGAAGTAGGTGTGCAAGGGTTTGAGGGTGTGGGGAAATTGGAACATGGGCTGGTACAATAACTCTATTCAGAAGTTAAAAAGGTATTTTGCAAAAATGCCTAAAGCATTTATACCTTTGATTTGGGAAGCCAATTTCTATGATAGCACCATGGGTGGAGGGGGTAAGGAGAAAGACACATGCCCAAGATTCCTATTTTTGGCACTGTTTTCAATAACAACAAAATAAATAATTGAAAGATACAATATTAAATAAATTGTGATATGTTGGTTAATTGAGATATAAGTAATCTTTAAATATGATAGCTGTCTATACGTATTGACATGGGAAGTTTAGAATATGTCAATAGAATATGTTTACTTCTGGGCCATCAAAGAAGGGGGTACATTTCTCTGAAGGGAGGAGAGAACTTCCACTTTGACTATGACCTCATCTAAATAAGGTCAGAGTTTGTGAATTCAAAAGGCTTCCATAGCCTTGGCAGCTCATGACAAGAGCCTTGGGTGATTACTGATGCCATAAATAAGAGTGTCAAATGTTAAATCAACAACAGGAGTCACTGTGCACTTACTCCCCATGTAGGATCTCTGTCCTCAATGTGTTGTACTATGTGAAATAATGGTATAACTAGTACTCAAACAGTACTTTACACTTTGTGTTTCTGCGTGGGTTCAAACTGTTGAAATCTTTACTTAGTATATACTAAGCTGATCTTCTGCATCTAAAGATAATTAAAAATGAATCTTACTGAAGACTGGGATGGAAGAGGGAGTAGGAGATAGGATGATTTGCAGGTAGGAGGGTGGTTATGGGAGAAAAAACACTATAATCCAAAAGTTGTACTTTCGAAATTTATATTTATTAAATAAAAGTTTTCTAAATAAATAAATAGCTCATTGGTTAAAGAAGGGAAAAAAATATGTTCACTTCTACTCTTCTGGACAAGGTCCCTGGTCCTGACCTTTTGTAACGCAGATGATCATGTAATCCGGACCTGACCATTTAGATAGAGTACCCTTTGCAGTAGGCACATGACCAAGGCAGGGCCAATCAGAGTTCTTCCCTGGGATTTTTATACAAATAATTTTTACAAGGCTGCCCTGCCTTTCATACTCTATGCAAACAGAATATGAATAGGACTGGGCTTCTAGGGACACTCAGTGATCCAGACAGAAAGGAACCAAGAATTCATCTGGTGCCAAACAAAGGGGATGACACAAACACCTCCAGCTGCCCCTCTGATCCAAAGAGTGGCCAAAAAAAAAAAAAAAAAAAGGACTGGTGTTGATGTTTTAGAGGTCACCAGATTCCACCCAGCTAACTTTGTCTTTCCCAAATAAATTGTGCATAAAAGAGACCTCCAGGGCTCCCTCGTGTGGCCTTTGGGAAGTGTGCCTGGTGTCATTCCACAAACCCCAGACTCCATCTGCCAGGAGTACGTGGCAGCGCCGATGAGCAATGTGTGGGCTGCAGACACACAAAAATGCATCCAGTGAATATTATTCTGAGTGTATTTGCTGATAACACATGCGCCCCCCCAAATCAATGGGAGAATTATCTCCTCCACACAACCGGCACAAAAGAAGGAAATTTTCAGTGTTCCTCCACCACAGCCCAGCTATTGTCAGTCCTGGCATGCGACACAATTCGTGCACAAGTGACTGCACAGCCAGATTTCGATTCCTACGATTCTGCACATGGACCATTTTTCCCCCTTTATGGATCCTCAACACTTAACCTACTCAATGGTTTTTATTTGCATTGATCACATTTTATGGTATGATTAAATTTGTATGGAAGAGAACCAATTAGTTTTGTTTTACACTTATTGAATGCACTTTATAGTCAGACAAATTAACTCTCCACTGTTAGGTTGATTTATCCAGTGGCAAGAAGGTTGGTGGGCCATGCAGGGTCTCATTCACAGCTGGGAACGGGTGGTTTTGTGTGTGGATGGGGGCTGGAGCAGCTGGTGCCTCTGAGAGACCACCCTAGTGTACTGATCCTGACTGCCCACTGGATCCCTGTGGGGTTATCTTGAGGGAGCAAATACAAGGCTCTTAGCTCCATATACATTGCACGAGCTGATCAAGGCTTTGTCTGAAGAGGAGCTATTTTCTCCTACAGAACGGAAAGCCAAAGGGGTAGAATTCAGTTCTATCCCTGCCTACCCCTCTCAGCTCTTTCACTGTCCTGCTGTGAGATTGAGCCAACAATTTAGCTTCTTTGAGCTTCAGTCAACAAAGAGGAGAGGAGGCAAAGGAAGGGTTGAAGGAGATTTCCACCTATATAAATTCCTTTGAAGAGCAAACGTAAGAAAGTCTATGAAACAACTTAACAGTGATAAAGCATCATCTTCAGGCTTGTTTTGTTCAATAGAAAATACAAGCAACATAGCATTGCACAAGTCAAGAGTAATTTGGACTCAAAGGACACAAGTTTCAAGATGGGTATTTGGTCTTGTGGTGCCACTTGGGTTGGTGCCACATCCCATACCTTATTGCCTAGGCTCAAGTCTCAGCTCAGCTCCCAATTCTAGCTTCCTGTTAATGCACACTCATGGAAGCCCAAGTACCTGGGTCCCTGCCACCCATGTGGGAGATCCACATGGAGTTCCTGGCTCCTGGCTTCAACCTAGCTAAACCAATTCTGCAATTATGGCATTTAGAGAGTAGATCAGCAGTTGGGATCTCTCTATCTCTCTATCTCTATCTCTATCTCTCTATCTATCTCTCTCTACCTCTCTCTATCTCTATCTCTATCTCTCTATATATCTCTATCTCATATCTCTATCTCTATCTCTCTCACTTCCCAGCCATGTGACATTGTGGAAATCACCTGGCCCCACTGAGTTGAATTGCCTCATCTGTAGAATGGGGATAGGTATCATGAATGAAATAGTTGAGACGCAGTGTTTTCCTGAGCCCCATAATCAAATGTCTCCCTCATTCTTCACCCTCTTACTAGGCTTCATTTTTCTCCATAACAACTGGGTTAGTTAGCTCTTATCCCAGGTCTGGAGGGTCAAGTCTGAGACCACGGTGTCCACAGATCTGGATTTTCCTAAGGCCTCTTTTGGCCTCACCCATGACTAGCCTCTTGCTGTGTCCTCACGTGGCCTTCTCTCTATGCATGGGCAACCTTGATATGTCCTGTCTGTCCAAACATCCTTTCGTGTTGTGGGCATTTAGTCTGGTGTAACCATTAGATGATAGCTAACATGCCCACATTCCATATCAGCGTGTCTGGGTTCAACACATTGTTCTGGTTCCTGACTCCAATCTCCTGCTAATGCCAACCCTAGGAGGTGTCAATGCTGACTCAGGTAGTCGGGCTCCTGCCACCCACCTGGGTTGGAGTAGGGGCAGAGGAGGGATCTGAGCAGCAGGGTCTGTGGACGTGGCCTTGAGCCAGCCTGGCAGAGTTGGCCTTGGACCCTGAGTGCTGTGAAAACCACAGAAAGTCCCCACCATGGACAGAGGGTGTGAATTAAAGGAGTCTTCTGGCTGGGCACAAAGGAAGGCACACATCGGCCTACGCAAGCTAAAAACAAGGCCATGTGAGACCCCGTGTGTCATAGGGGACCAGTGGTGACAGATGCCAACACCAAAACCAAACACTCCCTGACCCACTACCCCCTGCTGAGGTGTCAGCACCTCCAACCTTGGCCATGACCCTGGGCAAAGGGAGAGCAGCCAACTCACTGACGCTCAGCTCCCCCAATAAAAGTTTTACACTTTTATTTTTTCCATTCCTGATGCCGTAAGATGAGATTTGTAGCCAGCACAGAACCAGAATCCCCCACCCTAGCTTTGGGTCTAGACATGGGTTGTCCTGGTAATTTGAGGGATGAACCAGCAGATAGGAATTCTGTCTACCTGTCTAACTCTCTCTATCTATCTGTCTATTTTTCAGACGATAAATAAAATTTTTTTAATTCCTCTTCTTACAAGAACAAGTCATATTGAATTGAGGTCCAAGCTAAAGACCTTGCTTTTTTTCCCCTAATCCCCTCTTTAGAGGCTGCGTGTGCAAGCACCAGTGACATTCTGTGGGGCTGGGAGGTCATGGCTTGGCACAGGAGCCCTGAAGGGGACACAGCTCTGCCCATCACAGCACCCACATTATGTCTCATGCTTGTTTATAGTCTTAGATGCCTTGAGAGGCTTTGTCTTCTTCATCACTTTTACATAACACTTAAAATAGTGTCTGAGACAAAATATGTGCTCCATTGACATTTGTTGAATGACATAATGGACAGCGCTTGGTAGAAGCGACAGTTTCAGCCCATCCTAGCTTGGTCCTGAAGGCATTGACCAGCTGGGCTGTGCTTGATGGTCTCTGACAGCCTTCCTAGTCATTGACATCCAGCATGCTTCCTCTGTGACACACACACACCCCAGATTCAGTGAAGGCTCCAGGACCTTCGACTTACCACCTTAACTTAACGCTAATGTCATGAAAACCTGGAGCTTCAGGACTGGGAGGCAATGAGTATCATCAGATTCCACTCACAAACCAGTGAAGGAAACCCCTCTCCAGCATGCCCGGATCATCTCTGCATAGCCATCCCAGGGACGAGAGCCTTTACTCCTGGAAGCAGCCAGTGCTGTGGCCAGACATTGCCACCAAAACGGCATTTTGTGGACACAGCAAAGCATACATGGAGATGTTCTTTCTAGAACTGGTTTGTGATGATGACATAGGGAGTCAAATATTTCCAAGAAGGCAATGAATAATAAACTGGTTTACCAACACAGTAGGCTCATTTTCGTCCATTCAAATGAATTAATGAGATCAACATGACACTAAAGAGATGTCTCAAAGAACACAAAATTGGGGCTGACATTGCGGTACAGCCCGTTAAGCCACCACCTGCAATGCCGGCATCCCATATCAGAGTGTCAGTTAGAGATCTGGCTGCTCCACTTCCTATCCAGCTCCCTGCTAATGCACCTGAGAAGGCCCAAGTACTTGGTCCTCTGCCATCCACAAGGAAGACCCAGATGGAGTGCCAGGCTCTGGGCTTTGGCCTGCCCCAGCCCTAGCTGTTGTAGTCACTTGGGGAGTGAACTAGTGGATGGAAGAGTGCTCTGTGTGTGTGTGTGTGTGTGTGTGCAACTCTGCTTTCCAAATAAATAAAATAAATCTTCAAAAAGTGCAATAAGATAATAGGATAATATATACACATTTATTCATTTCTTCAGTGTTTGAGATATGTCTTAATTCTTTAAACGTGTTTTAAGGAAGAGGAGAAGTGTTGGCTTCAACTGAGCAGATGTAGGCTCCACACTCAGCAACTGGTCCCAACAGGGGTCAAGTGGAATCAGTGTTCTTCCTCTTCAACACCACACCCATGGTCTTCCGAGACAGGTGACCATACTGCCAGCCTTGGTGCTCTCAACCTAGAAGGGCCAGTATTCTGGCTGAACTGCACCTAGATACAGACTTCCACTCCCTTGCCCTCCTACTCATTGAGTTGTTCAGTATTTTTTAAAGTGTCTGCAGCATGAATACTAATATTCTCCTCCTCTGAGCTCATTGTGTAGTGAGAGAAACTGATACATGCTCAGATAACTCCGGTACAATGTCCTAACCAGGAGGCTTGCACAAACAGCTTTGAATTAGCAAAAAGCATGATTTGGCTGCTTTAGGAGGAAGTGGGCTGGGATATTCAAGCTAACATGACCACCCCCCAGGTGAGTGCTAAGGAATGACCAGCATGCATTTCTGGGAGGGTAAGTCAGGGAAAGATCCCCAACAGAGACATGGTGGGATGGAAAGGAATGGGATAAATGGAAGGATGGTTGGAAGGGCTGTGGCAGAGGGCTTGTGATGGGAAAAGACAGAAGAGTATCTGAAGATTCTACCCCAGGGTGGTGATGATTAGCAGGCTAACTCCTGTATTCACGTGTGACTGTGCTTACCTGCATTCCCTGTGTTGTCTCTTGCAAGACTTGCTCACCACACGTGTTGCACCCAGGTGGGTATAAAGCAGTGGAGGACTGGGGTGTGAGTGGCCTTCCCTTGACATCCACAGTTGTCCCTTTGACTCAGTGAAACCACAAGTCATCTGCCTGTGTGAGTTTCCAAGAAGGAGACCCTGTGCCCAAGGCTGTTGTACAGGTGAGAGAAACAGACATGAAAAGAGACGGCCATGGCCAAGGTCACACACTGAGTGCCTATAGCACCCAGGCCCAGAGAGCCTCACTTCCCAACAAATGTGCTTCCTTTTCTATACCAAGAAAATAGTGGGAGCAGTGTGGGTTTCAGCTCCTGTCAATCATTCCTACAGGTCAACTTTGACATTGGCCTTCTCAGATATTGTCACTGTCTGCAGTGCTGCCACGTTTTCCATGGCGTGCTCACAGCTCTTATCTCACCCACATGACAGCACAGGGGGTAACTGCTGTAAGCCCCCCTCTCTGCTCTCAATGGCATTAACCCCAGAGACTCCCATGGTGTCCCCACATTACCCAGTTCATGAGCAGCATACTTTGGGTCTCTTGCCTTCTGCCTCAGTGGACGTCCTACCATAGCAATGTTTCCAAAAATGGGATTCCCATCCCAAGAGCCTGGAGAGAGCGTGATGCAACTCAGGGAAGTCTAATTCCATCACTTGAAGAAAAACGTCCCCTCCTCCTTTCCCAGAAGGCCAAGCTGTGGTCCAGGAATGGATCTCTGAAGAAAGACATCTGACTGGAGCTGGAGGGAGATGTTTCCTTCTGTGCTGAGCCAAAGCCTTTTCCAGGCTCTGTAGGGAGTGAGGCTTCGACATGTTAATCAGTGTGTGTGTGTGTGTGTGTGTGTGTGATTCCTACCAATTCCTGTGGCTCTGGGCCACCTCCCTCACTCACAAAGCCGCTGAGTGGCCAAGGTCCTGCTTGCCTCGGAAAAGCGGAAGTCAGAGTTCTGGATATCTGAACACCGACAGCAAAACAGTAGGAAGACCTCGAGTGAACCCGGAAGGCACAGGAAGATAAGCATTTCCCAGATTTCTCCATCAAAAGCATGGACAGACACATTCCCCAGACTACAAATACTCACCAGCCTTGGGAGAAGGAGGAGAACGAGAGGACAGGAGAGGCTGACTTTGCCGAGCCAACAAGAAGGGGTCACGTGTCCTCCACCAAGGCTGAGTTCAGCATAGGAAGCTGGAGGAACTGCAGATCCCCGAGCTACCGTTGGGGGCTCAGAAGTAGAAAGGGCCTGTGTTCCACTCCCAGGACCCTAAATCTCAGAATTTGGCAGGACCCCAGAGCCCCTGCTCCTCCAAGTTGGAGTGGGGGCAGAGGAGGGATCTGAGCAGCAGGGTCTGTGGACGTGGCCTTGAGCCAGCCTGGCAGAGTTGGCCTTGGACCCTGAGTGCTGTGAAAACCACAGAAAGTCCCCACCATGGACAGAGGGTGTGAATTAAAGGAGTCTTCTGGCTGGGCAAAAAGGAAGGCACACATCGGCCTACGCAAGCTAAAGACAAGGCCATGTGAGACCCCGTGTGTCATAGGGGACCAGTGGTGACAGATGTCAACACCAAAACCAAACACTCCCTGACCCCACTACCCCCTGCTGAGGTGTCAGCACCTCCAACCTTGGCCATGACCCTGGGCAAAGGGAGAGCAGCCAACTCACTGACGCTCAGCTCCCCCAATAAAAGTTTTACACTTTTATTTCTTCCATTCCTGATGCCATGAGATTTGTAGCCAGCACAGAACCAGCATCCCCCACCCTGACCCACCAGAGAGAGCCCAGTTCCCACCTCCCCTGGCCACATCAAGGATGCTCAGACTGAGCCAGGGACTGGATTTCTGGAGAAAGGCGTGCTCTCACGGCATCTAGCTGCCTGGGGTTATCTGCCTGCCCATGACAAAAACAAATGGCTCCATCAGAGCAGACAGCGGAGGGAGAAGGCATGGGGAGGGGGCCTGACAGAGGGAATCGCTACATCAGACGTGCTGGGGCTGCTGTAGCGTGATCACGCCAGTTATGGATGGACATGGCGTGAAGGTCACCCCTGTCCCTGTGTGGGTCCCTGGTGTCCTTCTCTCCTCCTCCCTAGACCCTGGCCCCTCACCTGCACCTTGAGAAAATGCACTTCTCTTCCCTGGACCTTTCTCAATTTGGCTTCAGTGGGACCAGTATCTTCCATTCCTCTCTTCCTGGCCACCTCCAAGACAGCCCACTGGCTCTTTTCCTAATTTCAGGGCTCTGTCAGTGACTGCTGGGGACGGACAGAGAGCAATGAAGTCAGAGAAGAGAGGCACAGTTGCGATCATTACTGCGCTGCCTTTTTGGCACAGTGGTTACAACACTGCTTGGGTCACCCACATCCTATATTGGAGTTTTAGTCTGAGTTCTAGTCCCAGGTCCACTCAACGTCCCAACTTCCTGCAAATGCGTGCTCTGGGAGGCAGTAGTGATTTCACGAGTCCTTGGGCCCCTGCCACCCACATGGGAGACCTGGATTGAGTTCCAGGCTCCTGGCTTCAGTCTGGTCCAGCCCTGGCTACTGTGGCCATTTGGGGAGAGAACTAAGATATCTCCTCTATGCACATGCTCACTCCTGCTCTCCCTTTCTCTCTCTCTTTCAAATAAAAAGAAAATAAATAACTTTATCATTGTTATCATTATAATGCAGGTTACCAGTTCCATTGTTCAAGATGCATGAAGCCATGTGTCAAATGCATTGCCTGCACAGTTCCCTCCAACCCTCACTGCATCCCTAGGAAAACAAACACTATTATGGCCAGATGTTTGAGATAAAAAGAGTGAGGTTCAGAGAATCAGGATGACAGGCTCATATGTGATGAAGGCAGGGTTACTGGGACCCAGGTTTCCCTGCCCCTACAGCCTGGCTTAACCACTAACCCACTCAGAAAGGTTGCAGCTGCAGATACCTAGGGCTCAGCTCACAAATGCCACCACCTGGCTTGTGACTGACAAACAACCCTATAGTCTGCTAAAAGGAAAGCTGCCTCTCTCCTGGATAGGTCAAGTTAAGGGATGGATAACACTGGCCCTGAAGACCGTAGGAATCGGTACCTAAGGCTAAAAGACTCTGGGAACAGTCAGGTTTGGCAAGTCATTCTTCTCTACCTGTGTGTTCCAGCTGCCAACGTGTCTAAATGAACACCAGGAGCCCAGCTATATCCATCAGGCTGTCTCATCTAAGCCGCAAGGAGACCGTGCAGCTGTTTGCCTGGATCAGGGGTTAATGACAACTGCATCACTCACCTGCTTCTCAATGCTTAGAAAATCATAGGAGCAAGTCCTGTCTCCTTTCTAAGTCCTTTGCAGGAGAGAGACTTCTGTCATAGCAGGAGACAGTCAGGAGCTGACACCCCAAGCAGCTTGCCTAGGCAGTACTCTCTTGAGAGAGAACGTGAAGGAGGCAGACTGGGGTGCTGTAGGGAAACACTGGGCAGGTGCTGATTCCAAACCAAAAGAAAATAAACCAGGTTGAAGGACTATTCGTATCTTGGGCATCATTTTAATGTTAATGATAGGACTAAAACCTTAAGGCACAAAGGACTTTAACTCTTTCAAGTGTAAGTTGTAGAGACCCAACTCAAATTGTTCAGAGCACGCTAACAAAGCAACATGGAAAGGGGGGGGGGGAATGAAGGAGGAGAGGAGTTGGACTTAGGAACCCGTGTGACATACAGGTGCATGTGTGTTTCAGCCATGCTTGGATCCAGCTCTAGCAATGGCACCAGAACTGTCTTCCCATTTCTTGCTTTTTTTTTTTTTTCAGTTGTGTTGTCTCTACTGTCACACAATCCACTTTTATGATGGCAAGAGACCCGACAAAAATCTCCAGATTCCTATCCTACAGTTCAGCAACCCTCAGGGGAAGAATGCCTCTCTTTTCCCTTAGCTCCTGTGAAAGTTCCAGCACCCACGGATTGGTGCAGCTGTGAGACCACACATTTTCCCCTGAAGCCACCAACGCTCACAGCCAGTAATGGAGCTCAGGTTCAGCTCTGGAGCCAGAGTGGGATTTGCTCAGCTGGATGACAGAAGGAGAGTGAGAAATTTAGGATTCTTCTGTTGAAGACAGGAGAGTAGAAAATCTACTAGGTGGGCTTCTCCGTTGAAGAGGGCAATTTGGAGGACCAGAATTGTCTAAGCTAAGAGCCCTACCACATGCTAACCCACAAAGATTCACAGCAACCCCCATAACTGATTTTCATCGGCCAATAGTTTTGCTGTTGGTGAGGACACTCCAAGCAGTATAGTTCTGCCATGCCCCATGAGCTCATGTTCAAACTCAACAGTGGCCGGTCACACCTGCAGGGCTCCATCTTCTGCGCTGTTCCTGGGCCAGGAAGATAATTGGGGATCTACTGTTATAAGGCTCAGCCCCAGAAGAGGCACTGTTGGATTGTACATCCTGTGGGCGTTGGTTCACAAAGCTGTTGTATTAGTCTGTTTTCTGTTGCTGTAACAAAATAGGAGGCTGGGCGATGTATCAAATAAAAAGACTTCTCTAGTCCACAGTTGTGGAGGTGCCTGGCTCCAGGGAGCCCCTGGATGCATCACCGCATGGTGGAGACAGAGGAAAGTGACCATGTGCAGAGGGGGCCAAGGGTAGGGGTGGCCTCGTGTCGTACCAAGCCCATCTTCATGAGAACTGCTCGCTCCACAAGCCCAGCACTAATCCCTCCCAACGATGGAGACCCCATAACCTGTTGCCTAGCATCAGGCACCCCCTCTTGGGGGCTCCATCACCACCACACTGCGGACCAAGTTTCTGAGAGATGAAACTGGATGATGCGCTCAAACCATATCCAGACCATGGCAGCCATAAAACGTGAATTGGGGGAGTGGGCATTTGACCCAGCAAGTCCACATCAGAGTGCCTGAGTTCTAGTCTTGTCTCCAACTTCTGACTTCAGCTTCCTGGCAATGCATCAGGGATGGCTACAGTAATGGGATTCCTGCTATCCACATGAGGTGCCCAGATAATGCTTCTAGATCTTGGCTTCGGCCCCAGCCCAGCCCTGGGCACTGCAGCCACTTGGGGAGCAAAACAGCAGGTGGAAGCCTGCTCGCTCTCTCTCTCTCTCTCTCTCCCACTCTCTCCTTTCCCTCTTCCATCCCTCCTTCTAAACACATACATATCTAAATGAGTGGTGTTAATAAGCAGCAGAAGAATCTAGGATGACACCATTTTCAGAAAACCTCTGAGATATTCTCTCTTTCAGCCAGTGTGACCGTGCCAAATGCAACCTGCTGCCTCCTGTGGCTCCAGGGCCATGGATGATCCCGGACCTGCAATTGAATCATCACAGTGGTAATAACCCAATATGGCCTCAGTGCTTTGGGTACCTTATCTCGTTTCATCTTTTCCAATGATGCAACGTCTTCAAGCACACACAAAAAATAACGTGTGAGACCCATAAGTATTCTTTGCCAAGGTAAAACAGATGTTAACATTTTGCCATATTGCTTTGAAAGTCTTTGTGAAGAACCAAAATGTAACAGATACTGGTAAATGTCCCTTCTTTTTTTTTTTTTTTTTTTTTTTTTAATTTTTGACAGGCAGAGTGGGCAGTGAGAGAGAGAGAGACAGAGAGAAAAGTCTTCCTTTTGCCGTTGGTTCACCCTGCAATGACCACCGCGGCTGGCACGCTCAGCCGGCGCATTGCACTGATCCGAAGGCAGGAGCCAGGTGCTTCTCCTGGTCTCCCATGGGGTGCAGGGCCCAAGTACTTGGGCCATCCTCCACTGCACTCCCTGGCCACAGCAGAGAGCTGGCCTGGAAGAGGGGCAACCAGGACAGAATCCGGCACCCCGACCGGGACTAGAACCCGGGGTGCTGGCGCCACAAGGCAGAGGATTAGCCTATTGAGCCATGGCGCCGGCCGGTAAATGTCCCTTCTGCCATAGCTCTCAGCTCTGTCTACTCCCTCCTTTCCCAGAGACAACTTCAGTGGTGAATGAATGGGTCGGGGGTGGGATTTTGGCACAGTGGTTAGGAAATACTTGAGGTGCCCGTGTCCAATATCAGAGTGTATGGATCCAAGTCCCTGCATTATTCCAGATTCCACCAGCCTACTAATGTGCACCATGGGAGGCAGCAGGTGGTGGCTCAAGGGGTTGGATCCCTAAAACCCATGTGGAAAAGCAGATGGTATTCCTGGCTCCCAGCTTCAGTTGGGCCCAGCCCCAGCTATTGGGGGCATTTGAGGAATGAACTGACAGATGGAAGACTTCTGTGTCTCTCCTTGTCTTCTGCTCTCTGTCTCTGAAGTAACTAAAATTAATAAGTAAAAATGTTGAAATAATAATGAATGGATGGAAATGAACCACAAATATGTTGTGGACTTTAATTTTTGTAAGTATTTATAAATTATGCAAAAAGATACTTCGAAAATTAATGGAACATGGAATGAAAACTTTGTTCAAAAATTTTTCAAATCCATCCTTTTTTCATAATAAGTATTTTCAGTACACTTTTTAAAGACCACTCCGGGTGCATTGATTTCAAAATTGCTTGCACAATATTAAACTTACCTTTTCATTCCATTTTCCATTCTCCAAAGTTCCCTGGTTTGTCATATGTGTGCATGTACATACACAGGTGGGTGTATGCATAACTTTTATGTGTTTAACGTTCAGAGTTGGTGAACTCAAGGGGCTTCCATAGCCTAGACAGCTCATAGCAAGAGTCCCGGGTGATTGCTGACATCATAAATAAGAGTGCCAATTGTTAAATCAACAACGGGAGTCATTGGGTATATGCTCCCCATGTAGGATCTCTGTCCTTAATGTGTTTAACTATGAAACTTAAAAACAACACTACTAGTCAAACAATGCCCTATACCTGGTTCGGTTGTGTGAGTGCAGCCTGTTGAAATCCTGGCTTAGTATATACTAAGTTGATCTTCAGTATATGAAGGTAATTGAAAATGAAACTTGATGAAGGGCGGGATGGGAGAGGGAGTGGGAGAGGGGAGGGCCGCGGGAGGGAGGGAGGTTGGGGGGGGAAGCCACAACAATACAAAAGCTACACTTTGTAAATTCACATTTATTAAATAAAAAAAAACTATCTAACAAATAACAACAAAAAAAATAACTTAATACTTTACCCTTTTAGTAATTTTTTATGTTCTACTTAAAACTATTGGTTGAATTCTGTAATTAATACACAATTACTCTTAGGTGTTTAATCAATGCTATAACTAGTACTCAAATAGTATTTTACACTTTGTGTTTCTGTGTGGGTGCAAACAGTGGAAATCTTTACTTAATATATGCTAAATTGATCTTCTGTATATAAAGATAATTGAAAATTAATCTTGATGTGAATGGAAGGGGAGAGGGAGTGGGAGAGGGGAGCGTTGTGGGTGGGAGGGAAGTTATGGGGGGGGGGGAAGCTATTGTAATCCATAAGCTGTACTTTGGAAATTTATGTTCATTAAATAAAATAAAATAACTTTTATGTGTTTAAAATGTTCCATGTGGTATCCTTTCCAAACTTGTTCCCCTTTCAAAGTTAATTTTTAAATTCATCTGCAGTGGTTCCTGTGGGTCTTATTCATTCATTTCAACCGTGATGAAATACCCCGCAGTGAATAGACGTGTTTACCATTCCCCGCCCGAGAGAACGCTGGCTGCTTTTGCACCTTTGCAATTGCCAGCTGCCACAGTCAGCATCCTTGTTCAGTTCTCCTTGAACCCGTGAGGGACTTGCTCCAACACAAACATTGCCAGATTCACCGATATTGTCAGTCTGAGAAGGACAAAACAGTATCTCACCGTTGTGAATGTACTCCTAGTGGCCATGAGGCTACTGTCATGGTTTGCTGGACTTTGGCTTTTCTTTTAGTTATTTTGTCACATACTTGGTGTGTTGCGCTCTTTGTTTTAGAATGATTTCTGTGAGCACTCCTCAGACATCCTGGCTACCAATCCCTTCCTCACTACAGGGTCTGCGACTGCACTCGCTCAGCTTCACGGGGCCCATGGCACAGGGTGTATTTTGCCACAGAGGTGTTTTAATTGAATGTGGGCTGTCTAGCAAGATTCTCCTTTGTGGCTCAAGTTCGTCCTGTTGAATTTCAAAAGCTTTCCGGCACCACCGTCCCGGGAAAAGATTCCCCTTGACTTTCTTCTACTGTTTATTTTTTTATTTTTTTTGACAGGCAGAGTGGACAGTGAGAGAGAGAGACAGAGAGAAAGGTCTTCCTTTTGCCATTGGTTCACCTTCCAATGGCCGCCGCGGCCGGCACACTGCGGCCGGCGCACAGCGCTGATCCGATAGCAGGAGCCAGGTACTTATCCTGGTCTCCCATGGGGTGCAGGGCCCAAGCACTTGGGCCATCCTCCACTGCACTCCCTGGCCACAGGAGAGAGCTGGCCTGGAAGAGGGGCAACCAGGACAGAATCCAGCACCCCGACCGGGACTAGAACCCGGGGTGCTGGCGCCACAGGAGGAGGATTAGCCTATTGAGCCGTAGCACCAGCCCTTCTACTGGTTTTACATCTTTGATTTTCACTTGTGCAATCTGAATGTGTCTGGAACTTATTTTTTTCAGAAATGACTCATAATGTGTCTAATTTTATCTCTTTCCATGTTGGCAGCCCATTGCCTCAGCCCTGAGCACTGGTTTATAATTTTTTTTTAAGATTTTATTTATTTGAGAGACAGAGTTACACTGCACTGGGTACAAAAGTGTTGGGTAGGTAAATAAAGGACTAAATAGGACTCAGAGACATCACAGAGGCGGCAACCCTGGCATCATCTACTCACCCTGGGACGAAGGGACAGGGAAGGTTCTAGAATCATGAGAAAGGAAGGCGGCATGAGAAAGGAAGGGTTCTAGTCCCGGTCGGGGTGCTGGATTCTGTCCTGGTTGCCCCTCTTCCAGGCCAGCTCTCTGCTGTGGCCAGGGAGTGCAGTGGAGGATAGCCCAAGTGCTTGGGCCCTGCACCCCATGGGAGACCAGGATAAGTACCTGGCTCCTGCTATCGGATCAGCGCTGTGCGCCGGCCGCAGTGTGCCGGCCGCGGCGGCCATTGGAAGGTGAACCAATGGCAAAAGGAAGACCTTTCTCTCTGTCTCTCTCTCTCACTGTCCACTCTGCCTGTCAAAAAAATAAAAAAATAAACAGTAGAAGAAAGTCAAGGGGAATCTTCTCCCGGGACGGTGGTGCCGGAAAGCTTTTGAAATTCAACAGGACGAACTTGAGCCACAAAGGAGAATCTTGCTAGACAGCCCACATTCACTACCCCAGATGGCCACAACAGGCAAAGCTGAGCTGAGCTGAAGTCAGGAGCCAGGAACTTCTTCTGGGTCTCCCATGCAGGTGCAGAGGCCCAAGCACTTGGGCCATCTTCCACTGCTTTCCCAGGCCATCAGCAGAGAACTGGATCAGAAGTAGAGCAGCCAGGACATGAACCGGCACCCACATGGGATTCTAGCACCGCAGGCAGAAGTTTAGCTAGTCCATTACACCACAGCCCTGGCCCCTGATTTATATTATCTTATGCCAAACTCCCTTGTTAGATGAAGGTCAAGGTCTGGCCAGATGTGGCTCTGTTTTGTCCACTGGCACGCCAATACTGTTGTGTCCGTGCAGCATTCCCAGCTATTATGTTATTACGCCTCCGCTCCAAATCCACTCTTCCCCACTGGGCTGTGTCTCCCTGGGGCTGAGACCCTGCAAACCCCATTTTTGCTTTACTTTTGGCTCTTGCTTAGCCTTTGCTGATAGGGAAAAGAATGAAGCGACTGGGAGAGGAGCAAGGGCCCTGCTCCTCATTGACTACTTGTGACTTCCGGGAGCATCACCCGCCCTCACTCACCCAGCCAGGGAGCAGCTTCCTTAGCCAGGTGCCAGCACCAGCGTCACAGTGGCCCCAGGGAGGCAACTGCACCAGCTGAGCCACACTCGGAACTCAGCATGGTTCCAGGCTCCCTCCTCAGAGCCCCGAGGTCCAGCTGTGCCGCCTTCCTTTCTCATGATTCTAGAACCTTCCCTGTCCCTTCGTCCCAGGGTGAGTAGATGATGCCAGGGTTGCCGCCTCTGTGATGTCTCTGAGTCCTATTTAGTCCTTTATTTACCTACCCAACACTTTTGTACCCAGTGCACAGCTCCTTACGTTAAACACTCTCTGTTGAAACAACTGGTGTGGTCTCTGGGCTGTACCCTGGCTGACACAGCAGCTTTCTGGAATCTGGCCACCGGAGGAGGAAAAGTGCCCTCTTTCTGTTTTTTTCTGCAAAATCATCCGGGCTCTGCTTGCCCCCTACTTTCCCACATGAGGTTACTAGATCTTCTAATATTAACAATAAGCATCTGTGTATTCTCATAGCAATGGTGTGCATTCATAAATAAAAGTGGAAAATTACCAGCTTCACTGAGACCTTTTAGAGTTCTGCATTTCTTTTTTTATTTGGATGAATGGAACAGATTTCATGTTTTTCCAATAAACAGTTTCAAGAGTTCAGTGATACACTCCCACCCTCCTTCCTCTTCTCTTCTTTTTCTTTTAATTTTTACAATGACATACTTTCAATTTTCTCTGAAATCACAAGCTTAACCCTCCACTAAATAAAAAATTCAACAAGTAGTAAGTAGAAAAAAAAAGTGTTCCTCCAGAGTTTTTTTTAGATCTCCTATGTTTTGCATTAGGATGTTCTATTTTTCTCAATAAGGTTTATGCACGTCTCCTGCTAGACACATATATTTCTAATTAATTTATAGTCTTAACCATGATGCTACATTGAATCTATGTAATTACTGTTTTTAATTGTTTCTGGCTTGCGTTTAAGATACAATTGATTTTTTTTTCTGGCTATTGATTATGTATCCAGAAACTTGCTGAACTGGTGTATTTGCTGCTAATACGATTGTATATCCTATGTCCCTCTTCCCTGTAACACTGTTAACCGTGAATAATGACAGCTGTGCTTCTTCCTGTACAGCCGGCTGGCCTGTCCTTTCTGTGTGTTTATGTGCAGGCCCACGTGCCTGCATCTCGTGACGCAGCCCTGCCTTCCACCCAGTACCAAATGGAGGCGCTTCCCTTTCCAGCCAAGATAGAAATCCAGAAATCGGATTTACCCTCTCATTGGGAAATCCTAAAATAATCATTTAAAAAATCCTGAAATGATGGCTTTAAAAATTCACACTCTCTGAGAGACAGGAAACAAATGAGGCGAGCCCTGTATCGCCCCAGCTCACGGCCCAGAGGAGGTCCTGGGATGGAAACACAGGAGAGGGACCTCAGGATGCCTGAGTGCCTCGCACCCCGACTGAGAGTCCGAGCTGGAAGCCTAGGATGGCCAAAGTGGCTGGAGCACTCAGGGTGGGAGAAAGCTTCAGCCAGAGACCTCTGGAGGGTACTAGCAGGAAGACTCAGCAGGGGACTGATCAGCTCCTGATCGTGAGAAATGCAGATGCCTGGTGTCACTGCTTGCATTTTGCCGTTTTGCAGAGCTGCTGTTGGATGTTGGTAGGTGCCTTTGCACGCAAAATATTACGTCTCCTACACCTGCTGCTAAAATGCCTTCCAACCCCTCTTTCTCTCTTGGGTGCTTTAAGTACCTCTATCTATTCTTTCCCCTCCCTGCATACTAAGGAATTTCCAGTACGTAACACTGAAACAAACAAACAAACAAAAAAAGCCTTTTTGCTGTGATTGAGAGAAATCTCCGGAAAAAGAAGAAAATGGTTCACCGATCCCCAAAGAGTTGCAGAAAAAAACCATAGCAGACCTGCAAAATGAACCTCCTGCAGCAGTGAGGCGGTGGGGATACTCACGCTCACCCCCACTTTCCTGTTGCTCCATTGGCTGTTCCTGCAAAGCTGAAGGTGGGAGCAGTCCCACAAAGGACTCTGTTCAATCACCCAGCCATCAGCTAGCACACCTATGCCTGTGAAACAGAACGAACCTATAACCCTAACAGGTTCCCAGTTCTAAGCAACCGTTCTCGTTGAATAATCTATTGCTCCGATAGTTAAATCTCAGTTGACATCTCTGCTGAGAGGGGCAAATCCCAGGAAGTTTCCATGAGAAGCAAAGGAGAGCTTTGGAGTTTCCCACAGATGTTTAAGTAACCACCTGAAATGCCGACATCCCATATGGACGCCGGTTCGAGTCCCAGCTGCTCCAATTCCACCTGGGAAAGCATCGGAAGATGGCCCAAGTTCTTGGGCCCCTGCTCCCACATCGGAGACCTGGAAGAAGCTCCTGGTTCCTGGCTTCAGATCAGATCAGCTCTGGCCATTGTGGCCATTTGGAGGAGTGAACCAGTGGGTGGAAGACCTTTATCTATCTCTCCCTCTCTCTGTAACTCTGCATTTCAAATAAAATAAAACTTAAAAAAGACATAATTTTGCCCCGTATGTTAGCTCTGTCTCACAAATTTTGATATGAAAATTTTTCCTCATCATTCAGTCATACATTTTTTCTTAGTTTCATTATACTTTTTCCTGGCTTCGTGAATTACCTATACATATACTATAAAGTTCTAAAGTACATTTTTTTCTAATTTTAAGATATTGTCATTCAGGAATGTGTATTTATTGGTAATTATTAAAATTTACTGTGTACCTTGGCCTCAGTCAGTTTTTACAAACATTCCAAGAGTTTTAGAGAGACAAATTTTATATTCTCCAAATATTATCTACAAAATTATATATATATATATGCTCAAAACATACTAGGTTTTTATTCAGATTATCTGTAGTCTTATAACTTTTTGTCTTATCAACTGCAGAGAGAGGTATGTTAAATTCTCCCTGGGGCTGGTGCAGTGCTGGCATCCCATATGGGCACAGGTTCGAGTTCCAGCTGCTCCACTTCTGATCCAGCTCTCTGCTATGGCCTGGGAAAGCAGTAGAAGATGACACACACCCTTAGGCCCCTGCACCTGCATGGGAGACCTGGAAGAAGCTCCTGGCACTGGCTTCAGATTCGCCCAGCTCTGGCCATGGTAACCATCTGAGGAATGAACCAGCCGATGAAGCTCGCTCGCTCTCTCGCTCTCTCTCTCTCTCTCTCTCTCTGCCTCTGCCTCTCTGTTACTCTACTTTTCAAATAAATAAATAAATCTTTTAAAAAGAATTCTCCCATTATATGTAGATCAGTATACTCACACGTGATTTTTTCAATACCTGCTTAAATATATCTTAAATTCTGTAAATTCAGAAGTGTCATATCTTCCTGGTGAGTCACTCCTATCATCAGTATGTAGCAATTTCATCTGCAATAATAAATTGCTCTTTCAAAAACTGTTTTATATTAATATGAATACACAAAATATATTATTTAGATTAGCATTGGCTCTTTGTTTAAAATTGATACAAAATAGGGCTCAACAAACTACTGCCTGATGGTCCAATCCCACCACCAACTGCTTTTGTGAATAAAGTTTTATTGGAACACAGCCATGCTCATTCATATTCTAAGGCTTCCTTGAGACTACAACAGCAAAGTTGGGTAATTGCGACAGAGACTTCATTGCTGGCAAAGCTCTAAAAAAATTTATGTGATTCTTTACAGAAAATGTTTCTTGACCACCGTGATACAATGCTGAATGGATCCAATGAATATTTATAGCACAGAGATGATACTGGAAACTATGCCATGGACACCTGTGTGCACTGCACCTCATTTAAGGGGGGAAAAAAACCATCAGCAGAGCCTTGGAAGCTGCCCATCAATTTCTCCCTGAATCTCACCTGCTCCCTCTCCCTCAGATGTGGTTTCCTCGTCCTCAGCCTCTGGGTTTGTCATCCCACCGTCTTCTTTCTAATTGTGCCATGTTTGTATTCGTCAACAGCACATCATTTAATTTCCCATGAGTTTTGAAATGTCAGTAGAAAGACTCATAGTGTAGTATTCCTTAGCCGTTTGTTTTTCTCGCTCAGTTTATTATGTTTTCCAGATTCATCCTTGTTGCATGGAGCTGTAGCTCATTCTCATTGCCATTTAGAATTTCATGGTAGGTATCAATATGTATCTTTCCCTCCCAAAGCCAATCAGTGTTTCCAGCCCAACTGCTCTCCTAAAAATGTGTTGCCATGAGCATTCCTCAGTGTGTCTTCTGCTGCACATGGGTGAGCATTTGATGAGGATACAGACCTAGAGAACTGATGAATTTCCAGGCCAGAGGGAAGAATTATCTTCACAAACAGTTAAGCTGTTTCTGAAAATGGTTACAAAAGGCTTGCCATCATGCCAGACCTCCTCAACCACTGGCAGCTCCTTCTTTTGGGGAGGGAGTGGCAAGTAGGGGATCTGATGTGATGCCTCGTGGTGGTGGTTGTCATTTTTATTTCTCTGACCATTCACGAAGTTGCCCATCTTTTCATATGTTTAACAACATTTTTGTTTCCATGTTGGTGATAACCATTACCAGTTGCTTGTCTATTTTTCAATGATGCTCTTGTCAATTCTATGATCATAAATACTTTCTTTCAAAGTGTTGTTTATATTTTAACTGTCTTTGTTTCTTGTTTGTTTCATGAGTTTTTAAAGATTTATTTATTTGCTCAAAAGGCTGAGTGTTGAGAGAGAGAGAGAGAGAGAAAGAGAGAGAGAGAGAGAGAGATTTTCATTCACTCCCCAAAGGCCCACAACAGCCAACACTGGGCCATGCTGCAACTAGGATCCAGGAACTTCATCTAGGTCTCCCACATGGGTGGCAGGGAGGCGAATGCCTGCACCATATCCACTGCTTCCCCAGCCACGTTAGCAAGAAACCAGAACACCTTGAACTGGCACTCAGATGACAGGACACTAGAATCGCATGTGGTGGCTTCACCCACTGCACCACAGTGCCAGCCCCACAAAAAAAATCTCTAATTATTTTATTTTATTATTTGAGGGACAAAGGGACAGAGAAAGATGGAGAGATACAGAAAAAATAGAGAGAGAGGGAGAGCTCTGATCCACTGGTTCACTCCCCAAAAGTCAGCAATGGGCATTTCTGGACCAAGCCAAAGCCAGAAGCCAGGAACTCAATCCCAGTCTCCCATGTGGGTGGCAGGGACCCAACTACTTGTGATGGCACCTGTTGGGTTCAGCTGTTCAGGTTAGCAAGAAACTGGAGTCAGGGTACAGAGCTGGGACTTGAACTCTGATGTGGAATGCAGGTGTCTCTACCACTGGGCCAAACCCCGTTGGTTATTCCTATATAATCAAGTATATTAGCCTTTCTCTTTATGATTTATAGTTTTCATGTACTATTTGGAAAACACCTTCTGAGAGATTATGTATTTGCCTTTATATTTACATATTTAGTTCCCTGGGATTGATTTGTGTGTGTGGTGTGAGGTCGGGAGACAACTATCTACCCACACCTACATCACACCCTCTTAAGTAAGACTTATAATTCCAACTAATAAGACTTATAATTCCAACTAATAGGCTTTATACTATTTTTTAATATTAGGTAAGGCAAGTTTCCCCCCATTTTCCTTCTCTGTGTGTGTCAGATATTCTCATGCCTTACTCTTCCGTAAAATTTAGTGTTAACATCAAATTCTACAAAGGAAAAAAAAAAAAAAACTTGTTCTAATCTTGATGAGAACAGCATTGATTCTTTACATTACCTTGGGAAGAACTCACAGCTTTATGACATCGAGCCTTCTTATCCATGAACATAAAATGTCCCTTTATATTTCCTTTACTGTCTTCCAAAAACACTTTATAATTTCTCCTTAAAGGTCTTACAAATCTTTAGATGTAGATTTCTTTATATGTACTATTACAATGGTATATACTTTATTACACTTTCTACCCCTGCGGGCTGGTTACTATAAATGCAATTTATTTTTGTGCATTAAATTTTTGTGCAAGAGTTGCATTAAATCCTCATACTAATTCTAATAATTTATCTGTAAGTTCTCTTCCATTTTCTTTATAAATAATCATGTCACCTGGGGATATTAACAGTTTATTTCTTCTTTGTAGCTTTTGTTTATTTTCTTACATTACTATGCTTGCTAGGGCCACTGTTGAATGAAAGTAGCAACAGAGGATACCATTTCCTTAAAAGAAATGATTTCCTCAATTTTCTATTAAATGTGATGCTTCCTAGAGGATTTTAATATGAGTCTAAGGAAAATTCCCTTTTATTCTTTTACTAAGAAATTTTATCAGCTTTTTCTACATACACTAAAAGTATTTCAGGCTATTTCTCCTTTAATCTGTTCATGGGATAAATTACATTAATTGGTCTTTGAATGTAATTCAAACTCACACCCCTGAAATACACCCATCTTGGGGCATAATGTGTGGTCTGTTTAATACAGAATTGGATTTTTTTTTTTTTGGTAGCAATTTATTTTGAATTTTCCCATCTATGTTCCTAAATGAGGTTGCTCTGAAACCTTATTTTCCTATGCCATCCTCATTGGCTTGTAATGTCAATGTTCTGTCTCATAAAATGCATCAGAAATATTCCTTCTTCTTGGGGCTGGTGTTATGGAATAGTGGGTAAAGTCACTGCCTGCTCTGCCAGCATCCCATATGGGCGTTGATTGGAGTCCCGGCTGCTCCACTTCCAATCCAGCTCCCTGCTAATGGCCTGGGAACGCATCAGAGGATGGACAAAGTGCTTGGGCCCATTCACCCATATGGCAGTCCCAGAGGAAGCTCCTAGCTTCTGGCTTCAGGCTGGCCCAGCCCAAGTAATTGCAGCCATTAGGGAGTGAACCAGTGGATGGAAGATTCTCTCTCTCTCCCTTTCTATCTGTAACTCTGACTTGCAGATAGATAAATACATGAAAGAAGGAAAGAAAGAAAGAAAGAGAGGGGGGGGGAGGGGAGGGGAGGGGAGGGAGGGAGGAGGAAGGGGGAGGGAGGGATGGGGGGAGGAAATTTTCCGCTCTTCTTCTATATCCAGTAACAATTTCAAAAAAAGTCTGAATAACCCATGTTCCATATTCTTGGCTTGGGGAGCCCCAGTACAAATTGAATCTCAAATGCAGGTGAGGAACTGGGGGCCTGTGCTACGAAGTTGTGCAGGGACGCTGTCTACCCAGAAATCAAGCAGAAATAGGCCAACTCTGTGTCCTGCCCCTGTACAAGAGTGGATTTTTCTGGTCCACTCTTTCTCAGAAGGTGCAGCCTTCTTAAGGGCCCTGGTTTCTGTGGGTGTGATCCCAGTTCTAAAGCCACACAGTGAGAGGCTAAAGACCTTGTCTGTCCCGGTGCATTCAGAAACCCACATCCTCCAGTTCTAAGATGGGCACGGGCCCCACACGGCCACACTTGCACTAACGTGCCTGTCTTTTTCAATTCCTGTCAATGAAGATGCTGCCTTTCTTGTTAGCAAGCTCCTGTGTGTGTTGAAAATGATCATCCTGCCACATCCAGCATTTCCAGAAGTTTCGAAGTGGAAGCATTTCTAGGTTTCTGATGAGTTGCCATTGAATGGGTCCACCCAAAAGTGTTGGAAGCCCCGTCCCCCAGATTGAATGTTAATGGTGTTTGAGGATGGGGGACCCCTTGGAAGTAATGAGCATTAGATGAGCTCGTGATGGCGGGACCAGCATCATGACATCAGGTGACTATAAGGAGAGGAAGGGAGGACGGCGCTGTGGCAGGTAAAGTCACCGCCTACACTGCCAGCACCCCATATGGGTGCCAGTTCAAGTCCCAGCTGCTCTACTTCTGATCCAGTTCTCTGCTATGGCCTGGGAAAGCAGTGGAAGATGGCCCAAGTCCTTGGGCCCCTGCACCCATGTGAGAGACCTGGAAGAAGCTCCTGGCTCCTGGCTTCAGATTAGCACAGGTCCAGCTGTTGCAGCCATCTGGGGAGTGAAGCAGCAGATGGAAGACTTTCTCTCTCTCTCTCTCTCTCTCTTTCTCACTCTCGCTCTCGCTCTCACTCTCACTCTCACTCACTGGCTGGCAGCCTGCTCTGTCTCACCATGGGATGCACTCTACCACGTTATGATGAAGTCAGAAGGTTCTCAGTGTGTACTGGTGCCATCACCTTGGACGTCCCCACCTCTGAACCTGAGAGCTACACAACCTCTGAACCATCAGAAAAGCTGAGACCGTCACGTGGTCAATACCACCGATAGCGCCTCGGTGACTCATCTCCAGCAACTCAGCGATGCAAGAGTTATTATCCCAAATCAACAGCTGAGAAAAAGTAATCTGAGGGAGACCCAGCATTTTATCTAATGCCGCTTCACTGGTAAATATCAGAATCAGCCGCAGGATGATGCCGGGTGAGAAGTCCGCATCTTTAACCACAACAAATGTGAATCGCTCCTGACCCAAAATCACCCTTTCTCTACCCAGTTCCCAGGAAATGAGAGAAGGGGGACAACCCTGCTGTGTAGTCTCAAGCCCTGTCACAGAAGCAGCCCAAGAGGGAGCTCCTCTTTGCTCTCTGCATCCAGGAGAGAGTCTGGTTCTCTGGCTCACAGAACTGGTCAAAAAAAAAATAATAATTTTTAAGAAGAGTAATTTTGCACAGCAAGCAAAATTGTTAGGCAAAATACAAGCCAGAAATCAAAACTGCGACAAATAAGACAAAGTACTAACATTCAATTTATAAATTCCAGCAGATGGAAGATATCTCTTTCATCATTTCAAATAAAATCAATAACAATTTTTAAACAGTTTTTTCAAATTCATGCAGCTTTTTCATAATATACATTTTCCATCAATTTGTGTAGCATCTTCATATATCTGATAAGAAATTTATATCTAACACATATAAAAATTCTTTAAAAGGACACACCATTTAAAACGGCCAAGGCTCTGAACGCACATCATCCATAGAAGATGTGTAAATGGCCCAGAAAAGATGTTCAGTCTCATTAGCCATCAGGGAAATACGAATCAAAATCACAATGAGACGTTGCTCCCCATCAATGGAGTTACTGTAATAAAAAAATACAAACAATAAGTGTGCATGAGGATGAGGAGAAACAAGAACCCGTCTTCACTGCTGGTTAATGGAAATGGGGCAGTGATTTTTGGAAAACAATCTATCAGGTCTTCAAAGAGCTCAACCTGTAGTTACCATATGGCCCAGCAATGCCACTCCCAGCTGTATACCCATGAGGAAGGAGAAAACATGTCACAGGAAAACCTGTACACAAAAGTTGATAGCAGTAATAGTCACGGTAGCCAAAAAGTAGAAACAACCCAAATATCAATCATCAGATGAATGGATATACCAAATGTATATCCACTCAGTGGAATACTATTCAGCCACAAAAGACACAGAGTCCCAACACAGGCTCCCACAACATGGAGGAAGCTAAATTAAAAAGTCAGAAAACACCAGAGATTGTATGATTCCAGAGTATAGATGAAGTGGGTTTTATAGGAAATGAACGGGAAAGGCAAATCCAAGACATACAAAGGGGTTGGTGGCCATCTTGGAAGGAGGGGAGCAGATAAGATGTGGACAGGGTTTCTTTTAGAGAGATGAAAATGTTCTAAATTAGATTAGAGTGGTGGTTGCATGATTTTTTAATATCCTAAAAACATTGGCCTTTACATGTTAAATGGATGAATTATATCTCCATGAAGCTGTTTATCAAAAGAAGCAAACAAAAATCAGACATTGGTTGTCAGGTTGACATGTCTTTTTAATGAATGATGTGAATAGTGTACCTTGCCAAGGATGCAAGAAAATCAGTACCAGCGGAAATGTAAATGCATGCATATTTCCTGGAAGACAGTTTTAATCACATACCAATATCCTGAAAATAAGAATAACCTTTCCTCCAGCATCTTTGTCTAGGAAATGCAACCTAAGAAAACACCTAGAGACACAGATGCTCTCTGTATATCACAATGATATCTGTATTTTTTTAAGATTTAATTTTTTATTTATTTTGACAGTCAGAGTTATAGAAAGAAAGAGAGGGAAAGACCCAGACTCCCCAAATGGCTGCAACAGCCGGTACTGGGCCAAGCCAATGCCAGGAGCCAAGAGTTTCATCCAGGTCTCCCACATGGGTAGCAGGGGCCTAAGCACTTGGGCCATCCTCCACTGCTTTCCCAGGTGCATTAGTAGGCAGCTGGATGGGAAGTGGAGCAGCTAGGTATCGAACTGGCACACATTTGGGATGCTAGCATCGCAGGCAGCAACTTGACTTGCAACACCACATGCTGGCTCCTAGAGTGCTACTTTTAATAGCAAAGCAAGAGCACCCTAAGCATCCAACAATGAAAAACTACATAATTATGTAAATATATGAACAAATACTCACCCAGCCATGAAAATCAGGTTACAAAGGTCAGTACCAAGGAGAGGCAATTACTACAGTATACAACAAGTAAGAGCAAGCTACAAACCAATATGAAGAGGGTAATTCCAACATGGTAAAAGCAGCGATCAACAATACCTACCTGAAGATATTAACAATGATTTTCTTCACATGGTGACGCTATAGAGAATCATTTCTGTTTTCTTCTTTGCTCTGTTTGCTTCTAATTTCCCCCTGAAAGATATGGACCCGGATGTTAACAGCAGGGAAATAGAATTTTTCTGTATTTGGATTTCCCACGTCCCCTATCACCCTCATCTAAAAGATGGAACTTGATGATTGGAAGACTTGGAAGCCAAGGACCTCTCTCAGAGCATGCCTGAGACACCTTTCCATTTTTCCTAAGGCTACGGCTCTGAGTTCCCAAGCTTGGACTGTTTCTTTTTACCGTCCACCTAAGAAGCTCTCAGAAACAGATTCATCCCACTTCCTTGTAACCCCTCCACTCCCCCTCCCATCATTGCCCCCCAACCCCCCACGCCTCCACCTCCAGAGACGGAGTTGGTGCAATCTTGAAAAATGAGGTTTTCAGCAGTTGGGAGAACTGAATGCTGTGAGATGAGCCAAGGCAAGCCCTGCAGAGACCTAGAAACGATTTTGCTCTCCCAAAATATAAATTAATCAATTATGTCCAAAGAGGTGGAATCGATATTTTTATAAATGAGATGTTCATACGCCAAAAAGGGATGATTGTGCTGGTCATCTAATCTTTCACCTGCTAAATTATGGACTTTTTAGCTTGTGTCGCCAGCATTTGCCGACCAAACTTCTTTTCCAGTTTGGCATTCCGGTCACGACTTTCCAATTCTGTCGACCAGCCCCTCTAGCAGATGCAATGTGCCAAGGTCTCTTAATAAGCAATACACCACTAACAACAAAACCCTGTGTTCACCGGCTGCCCTTCTCTCCCAGGCCTTTGTAATGCTGTCTCATTGATCTTCCCAGCATCCTCTAGGACACAAGGAAATGATGTGCAATTGGGAACACTGGCAAGGCTTAGATAAATTGCAGCCAGATTGAATCCTTTTAATGCAAGAAGCATTTATTAAGTGCCTACTATGCACCACGACCACTCCAGGCACTAGAGCTACGAAGATCAATCTCCCACTCACTGCCCTCTGGGGCTCACAGTTCAGTGGAGGAGACAGGCACAGAAATAGCCAGTTGCATTGCATCACCATAGGCTCTGAGCTGGACAGCAAAACACAACACTCCGGGAACACAGAGGAAAAGACAATGAACTCTTCCTGTAGTCAGGAGGAGCTGTTCCTTGCAATTTTGGAAGGGTGAAGGATTGCTCAGTAAGCAGGTGAGGGGAAGAAGGGGTTCTGGCAGGGAAAAAAAAGGGGTGGGGACTGAAAAAAGCAGACTGCATTGAAGCAGTGGAACGAGGGAAGACGCCAGAGAGCAAGACGAGGATCAGCTCACAACAAGCTTCCTCTGCGGGCCCTTTTGTGAACGTCTGTCTTTTCACCTGCCCTGCCACCTTCTCCCGTTCCCCCAGTGTAGCACCTGCCAGTGGAAAGGCACCCCTCCCAGCCCTGCTCTCAGGAAGGGGATGGCACCTGCCCCCATCGCCAGCTTCCTGCACCAGCCCTCTCCCACCTCACAGCGATGAAGCCACGGGTTGGGCGCATGACCCAGCTCAGTCCTGGAGAAGTAAATTCTGGGGCTTTTGATAGATTATCGGGAAAGGGGGCACTGTCCCTCCAGCTACCATTTCTGGGCTGTTAAATTGCATCAGCGGAGCACATCACACCTGGGGAGAGCCTGCCTGGGTGGTACAAAGAAAGGTCCAGCCAAGGAGGGGACAGAAAGGTGACCCTAGTGACGTCACTTTGTGCTTTAATCAGTTGACTGTTGTCTTTCGATCACTGGCTGCTGTTATTAGTGAATTGGTACATCACTCCAGGGTTTGGGGAGTTAGGTCCATAGAAGATGATGTAAATTCTGGTTAAAGGGGGGGGGGGGTGGTCTTCAAAATGACTTCAGACGGGGAAACTGAGATCCACAGGCATTAAGGGGCTGACGCCAAATGGCACTTAGATCGGCTGCAGATCCTGGAAAGAAGTAAGTCTTGGCTGGTGCCGCAGCTCAATAGGCTAATCCTCCTCCTATGGCACCGGCACCCCAGGTTCTAGTCCCAGTCGGGGCGCCGGATTCTGTCCCGGTCACTCCTCTTCCAGTCCAGCTCTCTGTTGTGGCCCGGGAGTGCAGTGGAGGATGGCCCAAGTGCTTGGGCCCTGCACCCCATGGGAGACCAGGAGAAGCACCTGGCTCCTGGCTTTGGATCAGCACGATGTGCGCCGGCCACGGCGGCCATTGGAGGGTGAACCAATGGCAAAAGGAAGACCTTTCTCTCTGTCTCTCTCTCTCACTGTCCACTCTGCCTGGAAGGAGAAGGAGAAGGAGAAGGAGAAGGAGAAGGAGAAGGAGAAGGAGAAGGAGAAGAAGTCTTGTGACTGTAAGACAAAAGCTGTTTGGTTTGCAACATTTTTGCTTAGTAGATCATTAACTACAGCAGGGCAGGTTTTGAGCCTAGTGGTTAAGATGTTGCATGGGACATCCACATCCTATATCAGAGTGCTGGGTTGAAAGTCCTGGCTCACCTCCCAATTCCAGCTGCCTAAGAAGACATACCTTGGTAGTGGTTCAAATAGTCCAGTCCCTGCCACCCACGTGGGAGACCCAGATGGAGTTCCTGACCCTGGGCTTCAGCATGGCCCAGTTTTGGCTGTTGTTGGGCATTTGGGGAGTGAACCAGAGGATGAGAGTTCTCTTGCTCGCTAGTTTGCTCGCTCTCTCTCTCTTTCTCTCTCTTCCCCCTCCCCATGCCTCTCAAGTAAAAATGAAATGAAAGAATAACATGGGTACTAGTAAGGCCTCCTGACACCACATGCCAGGCACTTGTGCTATAAGCCCTTTGTGGATGCCAACTCATCTAATCTTCTAACAACCCTATAGGGTAGTGACTATTCAAGGCAGGAGTCTGGGGGATACTTCCAGCCATCTGAGCTTACCATATGAAAGAGCAAGCTAGGACGAGGGGCAGGAGTGATTGGAACCCCATTTCAGCTCCAGGGGTCATCTAGGCAGATGGGAGACTTGAGGGTGATGCTGACTTCCAGGTGGGCAGAGATTCAAGACTCTGCTAAAGATTTGGGAGTCACTCTTTTGGGAGCAGGACGCCCCTACACACACACACACACACATACACACACAGGAAGTTTAGGAGCAGAGAGAACAGGGTCCATGGAGAAGATTGGAGCTCTGGTCAAAACAGTTGGTGCCTAAGTCTTTGTTAAGAAAACAAAGGCAGAAGCAAATATGGTGACCTTAGCCATAACCAAGATCAAGTGCTGGTGCCCTGGAAATGAGCTGGCTTAGCCACAGTAGTGCATTATGGAAGTTCCTAGAGGCCCCCACACACCTAGCTCCAGTGATGATGAGGCTGACTATTGTTTTTCCAGTAGCTTCTCAACCAACCCTATACAAGTTATCTTAACAATCCGTTCTATTTTGTGTCCCACTCTGGCTCCTAGCTCTTGACTGGAAGCATATGTTAAACCCACATTTCTAACACTTCAATACTCCTTCAGATAGGACTTGGATGTTTTCCCTATCATCCTAGGCTCTGTGATGACAAATAAGTGCATCTCCTGGTAAATTTTCAAAACAGCAGTAGAATTAATGAATATGTGAATGACCTCCATGGTGCTCACCAAGGGCCTGCTATTCATTCAGTGATTCTTCTGGATGTGTGTTATCTTGAGTGACATACTGCATTGGATGGATGGATGGATGGATGGATTGATGAGTAGTTGGGTGAAAGGGTAGATGGGGTAGGGTAGATAGATAGATAGATGAATGGCAACAATCTTTAGCCATTGTTTTATCTTTTAAGTTCTCTGGCATGGTACACATCTATTCAAAAAGAAGAAGAAATACACTGTTGGGCTAGGCATTTGGCTTGACAGTTAAGACACAGTTGGGGTAGCTACATAATATGTCAGAGGTCCTGGGTTCAAGTCCTGGCTCCCACTCCTGACTCCAGTTCCCTGCTAATAGGCACCCTGGGAGGCAGCCAGTGATGGTGAAATGGCTGGGTTCCTGTTACACATATGAAAGATCTGGATTGAGTTCCTGGCTGAGTCTAGCTAGGGACATTAGGGGAGTGAAACAACAGGGGGTGGAGCACTTGTTTCTCTTTCTCTCTCTCTCTCTCCTCTCTCTCTCTCTTTCTCTCTCTCTGCCTCCCTCTTGAATACATAATTTAATAAGAAATACACTCTGTATCCTCAATGTAGTTTTTAAGACCAGCAAACAAGAGAGTGAATAAATAATCAACCCCATCAAGTAATTAATTTCAGCTGGATAAGTATTATGAAGAACTGCAAGGTGATAAGGGAATATATATAACACAGATTGAGTATTTCTTATCTTACATGCATGAGACCAGAAGTGCTTCAGATTCTGGATGTTTTCAGGTGTGTGTGTATGTGTGTGTGAGAGTGTGTGTGTAAAACATCCTGAGATGGGACCCAATTATAAACACAAAATTAATTTGTTTCATAAACACCTTATTCAGAAAGTTTAAAGGTAATTTCACACAATACTTTCAATGCACTTATTGGGTATGGACTTTTCCAGCTCTAATGTCATGTCAATGCTTTAAAAGTTTCTTATTGTGGGGGATTTCAGATTTTAGATTTTTCAGATTAAGGATGCTTCACCTCTCGGGTAAGACCTCTCCACAGCTATGCCGATGAACCAAGACCTAAGGCACCAATCAGAGGTAGCCAAGGGTAGAAAGATCATGCTGCAGGTCAGCAAGGGGTCTCAGTCAGGAGTAAGTTCAAGATCAAGAAATGTCAAGAATGAAAGTCCAGAGGCATGCTGGAGCCAGGCTCAGCATGCTGGAGCCAGGCTCAGTGTGCTGAAGCCAGGCTCAGTAGACTAAACAGCCTAGCAAGAGCAGAGTGAACACAGCTGAAATGTCAAGAGAAGACTCTTGAAAAGGAGGCAAGATTCTAGGTCAGTGAGAAATTTTAAAGTCAGATGAAGGATTTGGGACTTGCTCCTGACCGTGAAGGGGAGCAGCTGACAAGTCTGGCATGAGCAGACACAGGCATGACAGCCAGAATAGCAATGAAGGAGGGAGAGCTGGGTAGAATGTGCTCCACCCGTTGCCTGTGATAAGGTTAGCGACGAAGGTAGATCTCCTTGACTCCTCAGCCCCACAGTGTGGAAGTCTGACCAAGGTGTTGGCGTTGATATAATCTGAGCTGTTCCCTTTAATAAGGTAAATAATTACCCTTGCACTAGGAAAAGCCTCATTCCCATTATCTCCAACATCCACCAAGACTGGGGGATTTGTTCAGAAATTATCCACAAGGCCATAGGGACACCCAGCTTTGATAGCCACTACGTTTCTGCAGAGCCCTGATGAATAGGGTAGCAGGTGCATTTAGGGCTTCAGAACCAAGCTTTCTCACCCATAATGACAGCTCCATTTATTGCATGTATATCCCATGCCTGGAACTTGCGAACAGCTTTATGTACATTATTCCACTTACACCTCCCGGCACCCCTATAACCACATTGGACACATTGCCTACTTCATAGATGAAATTGTGGTTGCAAAACACCCTGTCACTTATCCACAGAGCTAGTAAGAGTGTAGCCAGGCTCCAAACCAGACCTATCTTCAGAACTTCAGCTCTTCCCTCTAGGTTGCACTGGCTGTGAAATGCCTTCCTCGAGAGGAAATTTTCTGTTATTGAAGCCGGATATTGGGTTCCCAGAACTGTTCATTAAGAATGGAGGACACAAGTCCATAAGGATGACCTCCGGGTTTCCAAGGAGGCCTTGCCTCTGCAGGCTTCACCTGAATTACTTTGGACTGTTTGCCTGGCCTGGATCTGTCGCCTTGTCTTGGTGGATCCCACCACTTATTCGTCTGTGATGTTTAATCAGGCCATAGATTCCCCATGTATACTCACCCCCGACTTGGACAGAGACTTCTGCAGCAGTGAGGGTGGGGTATCAGACACCAGGGCTCATCCTAAATAACGCTCACTCGCACAGGAAGGGGCAGGGTGTCCCTCGAATCCATGGCTCTTGTCTTCATCTGAATGGCTACGGCATGTCCTGACCTATGTCCACAAATAAGGAAGGTCATTAGGCGAGCTAGCCTCACCCAGAGGCAGTGGACTAACCTGTACACATTCTCTCAAAAACAACGAGATGATGGGATATAGATCCCTCCTGAGATAGCCCTGTGTAGATGACAGTCTGATTTTGTGAGCAGAGAGGTGGCCTTCTGCTCCTAATACCTCACCATGGGAACACCCCGGAGTGGAAAGGACCCGCAGGTCCTATTCTCCTCGAACAACCTGTTTCTCTATACAGCCCTAACCAATAGGTCCCTAGTCCCGACCACTTAGCTTTCATCCACTTCTCTTCCTCCTCTCTCCCACGGCCCACCTCCAGCTGGTCCCATACCTGTTCCTGGTTTATTGACGTGTTGACTACAGCAACGTCTACACCCTGCAGACAGCTCTCTCTCCTCACAACCTGAACAATGGCAATCACAACTCAGCCCTAAAAATCCTCCATGAGACTTGCATCCACGAGATGGCCCCTTCCTCCCTCCATCCTGGATTTTGCACCAAAGAGTTTACTTGCCGCTTACTGCAATGCACTATCATTCGTATGTTACTGAACTAGCCGGCGGATGTCTTCCTGGCTTCATGAGAATCTATCAACTCTCTCCAGTAGGCCAGGCCTATGTTAAGCCTTGGTGATACAGAAATTAAAAGTACAGCTCCAGGGGGAGGTGTTTGGCACAGTGGTGAAGATGTCACTTGGGTTGCCTGCACCCCTTGTCACAGTGGCTAGGTTTCAGCCCCAGCTCTGCTTCCCACCAAGGTAGACCCTGGGAGACAGCAGTGAAGCTCACCCACATGGGAAGCTTGGATTGAGATCTGGGCTCTTTTTTTATATGTATTTATTTATTTGAAAGGCAGAGATACAGAGAGGAGAAGGAGAGAGCGCGCGCGCTTCCATCTGCTGGTTCACTCCCCAAATGGCTGCAATAGCCAGCACTGGGCCAAGCCCAAACCAGGAGCCAGGAGTTCATCCAGGTCTCCCACGTGAGTGCAGAGGCCCAGGCACTTGGAGCATCTTCTGCTGCTTTCCCAGGCACATTAACAGGGAGCTGGATCAGAAGTAGAGCAGGGGCCAGCGCTATGGTGTAGCAGGTAAAGCTGCCACCTGCAGTGCCAGCATCCCATATGGATGCCGGTTCAAATTCCAGCTGCTCCACTTCCGATCCAGCTCTCTGCTATGGTCTGGGAAAGCAGTGGAGGATGGCCCAGGTTCTTGGGCCCCTGCACCCACATCGGAGACCTGCAAGAAGCTCCCGGCTACTGGATTCGGATCGGTGCAACTCCGGCCATTGTGGCCAATTGGAGAGTGAACCAGTGAATGGAAGACCTCTCTCTCTCTCTGCCTCTCCTGGCTCCTGGCTTCAGATCGGTGCAGCTCTGGCAGTTGTGGCCATTTGGGGAGTGAACCAACAGATGGAAGACCTCTCTCTCTCTCTCTCTCTCTCTCTCTCTCTCTCTCTCTGCCTCTCTGTAACTCTTCCTTTCAAATAAGTCTTTTTAAAAATGAAGAAGAAGAAGAAGAAGTGGAGAAGCTGGGACTTGAACCAGCACTCATCTGGGATGCCACCACTGCAAGTAGAGGCTTAACCTTCTATACCACAGCACCAGCCCATGGGCTCCAGTTTTGGCCACAGGAATATCTAGGGAGTGAACCAGCCAATGAAAAATATCTGTATCTGTTTTTCTCTGTCTGGCTTTGTCTTTTTCAAAAATAAAAATCAACAGGTAAAATCTTGAAATTTCAGATTTCAGAAGCTCATATTTAGAGAAAAAAAAACAGACAGGAAAGTACAAGTTGAACATCCCTAATCGGAAAATCCAAAATGCTCCAAATTCAAACTGTGTTGAGCACCACATGACCTCACAAGTGACTTCCTGTGACGGGTAGCAGTCAAACACAGGTGCGTGGGGCCCAGTTCTGTGGCTCAGCCGGTAAAGCTGTCACCTTCCACTCCAGCATCCCATATGGGCGCCGGTTCAAGTCCCGGCTGCTCCACTTCCAATCCAGCTCTCTGCTGTGGCCTGGGCAAGCAGTAGAAGATGGTCCAAGTCCTTGGGCCCTGCACACATGAGGGAGACCAGGAAGAAGCTCTTGACTTTGGCCTGTACCATTTAGGGAATGAATCAACAGATGGAAGATCTTTCTCTCCTTTCCCTCTTTTTCTGTAATGTTGACTTTCAAATAAATCTTTTATTTAAAAAAAAATGCACTAAAAGTATTGTATAAAATTACCTGCAGGCTATGTGTATTTAAATGTACATGAAACACAGATGAATTTTGTATTTAGATTTGGGTTCCATATCCAAGATATCCATTTTGTATATGCAAATATTCCAAAACCCCCAAAAATCCAAAATCCGCAGCAGCACTTCTCATCCCCAAGCATTTTGGTTAATGGCTACTCAACCTGTCCTTTCAATAAAACGGGCAAAGCACCACAAGCCTCCAAGTGCCTTCAGAGCACAGGATTAGCCAGAGTGGCTAACTATGGGGATTCCATGCAGGCCTGGCTGGCCCGTGCCCATCTTGATATCCCTAAGACAGAACCCTTGCCTCATAGGCACATAATGGATATTTCCAGGTGAGTCCAGTGGACGTATTCCCAGTGGTGACATTTCCGCTGGGTTTTAGAAAATGAGGCAGGAAGAACAGAGCTTTCCAGGCAGATCTTGGGCTCTGTACAAATAGCTGAAGACATGGAAGAATGGAGGGCTTTAAGACGAGAGCAGACTGCGCAGGACATCTGGAGAAGTGCTGGCATCAAAGACGAGCAGCCGCGCTGGGTTAGAACCAGTACTGAGGGGCCAACGTTGTGGCACAGCATGTTAAGCTGTTGCCTGCTACTCCTGCAACCCACACAAGAGCGCCGATTCAAGTCCTGGCTGCTCTGCTTCTGATCCAGCGCCCTGTCAATGCACTTGGGAAAGAAAAGGAACACAGCTCAAGTACGTGGAGCCCTGCCACCCATGTGGCAGACCTGCACGGAGTTCCATACCCCCAGCTGCAGGGACTGCTGTGGCCATTTTTGGGGATGAACCAGCAGATGGAAGATCTCTTTCTCTCTCCCCTCTCTGTCACTCTGCCTTTCAAATAAATAAAATAAATATCTTTTTCCAAAAAGAAACAAGTATTAAAGGAACGTCAATGCTAAGTTCATGAGTCCAAAATGGACTCCAAGGCAAGAGGGAGCCACAGAATGTTTTTGAGCTCCATTACTGGCTAGGATCACAGGAAGCAAGTTTGCGGGAGTTTGTACCAGTCTCCAGCCATTCAAATGACTCTTAAACACGCCATTGGTTGTTCAGACTCTTTTTTTATTTATTTTAATTTATTTGAAAGGCAGAGGGGCCGGTGCTGTGGTGTAGCAGGTAAAGCTGCTGCCTGCAGTGCCGGCATCCCATATGGGCACCTGTTCAAGTCCCAGCTGTTCCACTTCTGATCCAGCTTTCTGCTATGGCTTGGGAAAGCAGTAGAAGATGGCCCAAGTGCTTGGACCCCTGCAGCCATGTGGAAGACCTGGAAGAAGCTCCTGGATCCTGGCTTTGGATCAGCACAGCTCTGGCCATTGCAGCCAGTTGGGGAGTGAACCAGCAGATGGAAGACTCTCTCTCTCTCTCTCTATCTCTCTCTCTCTCTCTGCCTCTCCTTCCCTCTGTGTGTAACTCTGCCTTTCAAATAAAAAAATAAATATTAGAAAGGAAGGAAGAAAGGAAGAGTTAGAGAGAGAGAGAGAGAGAGAGAGAGAGAGAGAGAGAGAGAGAGAGATTGACTGGTTCACTCCACAAATGGCCACAGCTGCTGGGGCTGAGCCAGGCTGAAGCCAGGAGCCTTTAACTCCATCCAGGTTTCCAACATAGGTGCAAGGACCTAAACACTCAAGCTATCTGATGCTGCTTTCCCAGGCACATCAGCAGGGAGCTAGATCAGAAGCAGAGCAGCTGGGACTTGAACCGGATCTCCAAGGCAGTATGCCACCATCATAGGTGGAGGTTTAACTTGCTACACTACAATGCAGCCCCTGTTCGTATAACCTGATTATCTGTTTCCTTGGTCCTACATAGCTGCTGTTCTGATGGAGCCAGATCATGCATCCTTGAAAACTCCATCCCCTGGAGGTGTCAGCAAGGTGAGTAATCACTAAGAGAAGTCACTGTTTGGCCAATTCCCTTCTTCAGATGGACAGGAAGTGGGTTCTGGTATCAGGATCAGATCAAACCCCTCCACCCATCATTCCACTTGTGTGTGTGTGTGTGTGTGTTTGCGTGTGCCTTTTAGCATGCATGTGCCTGCGAATTTAAATCTCCCCAGGAATGCAAAGATGGGTTAGATGTCTGAGTGTACACCATATGAATTCACATATGTATTCATTTACCTGGAGATGTTGTGCTTGTGAATATATGTGTGCTGTGCATCAGTGTTTCCTGTGTGTGTGTGTGTGTGTGTGTGCATCTGTATGTATTTGTGCTGGTGTCTGGGTGTAGATGGCGCATGGGGCATGCATGTCCTCCACCTGACACACTCCGTGCCCAGAGCCTGCTGAGGCCAGAGCCAGCCTCCTCCCTCTCTGCTGTGTGGCTCCCCATCGCTCATCAACGCGGCCTGCATTGGTTACGCCTGTGGCAACGAGGCCTCTGTAGAGAGTGTTAAATATCGCAACTGTTTATTGCTTAATATTTTTCATGCTAATGGCAGGCTAATTCACAGGGATTCAGGGCAGTGCATAAAACACCTTCTGCTGATTGCTCATTTTTGTGCCAAGGAAAGACTTGGCAGCCAGCAGCCCCTGTCCAGGGCCTCTTCGGCTCAGCCTGTGATGCCACACTGCCCCCCATTCAGTCTTCCCTAAATAAACTTGCAGCCCAGCTGAGTGCACAGCAAACAGCAATGTTTGTGTTTCTCTGCAGAGCAGGTGCGGCCAAAAGGAAGCTGGAGCTACATGCCATGGGGTCACCATACTCAGCCATGGGAAAAAAAAAAAATGCAAGAAGGGACAACGAAGAGGTGAGCCCACAAGAGAACCTGAGAGTGACCAAGCTCAAATCCTGCCCACGTCTGCATCGGCCATGACCCACTGCCCTGGCTGATGGACAGTTACAGCTCCAAAGCATGAGCCTCCCACACAAGAAGCCTCCAACAGCCACTCTGTTAGCTGGGCATTTGCACCAAGCTTTGCACGGGAGTGTTCTCATTGAATCCTCAACGATGACTGGCTTAGGCAGTGCCATCCTCATCTAGGGCTAAGGACAGGAAGTTCAGAGAGTTTAAGAGACGACACTAGACGGCGAGCCCTGTGTCCTCGGGTCCCTCGCCCCAGGGACGTTGCCAACGTGCTGCACTGCTGAGGCCACGTGGCGGGGCCCGCACTGATCCCGCAGACCTGTTTGATTCATCTCACCGAGGTGTGGGTCTTTTTAAATTCTCAGTAGTTAGGAATATTCGAAAATTGGAAGACGACTGGTAAAAATCAAGAGTTCCAAACTGTTTTTTTTTTTTAAATCGGACCACGGATGACATTGATCTCCCACGCTTACTGGGTAACCACGGGCCAGAGATGAGTGCCAGCTGCCTCTTGCAGAGGGTGCACGCCTTCCTCAGTTTGCCGCACTTCTCACCACTCCCTGTTACTCAGACCTTTTCACTTCCTGTAGTATTCAGCCAGTGCCTGTCCCTACTGCATAACTTTTTAGGTCTTTTTGGTAAAGGAAGACCTCCCCCGACCCCAACTCTCTCAAAGGGAGGAGGTGACTCATAGAGATGATTTCTGTGGGTTCAAACTGTTGGACACTTACTTAAAGACTGGCACAGGTCATGCTGGTATTTCCAATAAGACAACACAAAGCGGAAAGACAGAGTGGCAGTGTGTCCCTTTGGGAGTACAAAGAGAACCGATGTATGGGAGATGTAGCTCCAGATAAGTAGGAGTGTTTATAGGGTTTTTTTCCCCCTACATTCAAAATTAAGTCCCATGCTGGGGCCAGTGCTGTGGCATAGCAGGTAAAGTTGCCACCTACAGTGCAAGCATCTCCTATGGGCACTGGATCAAGTCCCGGCTGCTCTACTTTCCATCCAGCTCTCTGCTGTGGCCTGGAAAGCTGTGAAAGATGGCCCAAGTCCTTGGGCCCCTGCAGCTATGTGGGAGACCTGGAAGAAGCTCCTGGCTCCTGGCTTCAGATCGGCACAGCTCTGGCTGTTGTGGCCATCTGAGGAGTGAACCAGCAGACGGAAGACCTCTCTCTCTCTCTCTCTCTTTCTCTCTCTCCCCCCTCTCTTTCTCTCTCTCTCTGCCTCTGATCTCTGTAACTCTGCCTTTCAAATAAAATAAATAAATGTTTTTTTAAAAAAATTAAGTCCCCAGGGCCAGCTCTGTAGCGCAGTAGGTTAGTCCTCCGCCTGTGGCACTGGCATCCTATATGGGCACTGGTTCTAGTCCCAGCTGCCCCTCTTCCAATCCAGCTCTCTGCTGTGGCCTGGAAAAGCAGTAGAAGATGGCTCAAGTCCTTGGGCCCCTGTACCCACATGGGAGACCGGGAAGAAGCACCTGGCTCCTGGCTTCAGATCGGTGCAGCTCCGGCCGTTGCAGTCATCTGGGGAGTGGACCAACAGAAGGAAGACCTTTCTCTCTCTCTCTCTCTCCCTCTCACTGTCTGTAACTCTACCTCTCAAATAAATAAATAAAATCTTTAAAAAAAATTAAGTCTCATGCTGTTATACAAATAGGCTAGGGACTCAGCTCACCAAGTGGTTAAAATACAGTTAAAATGGCAGGTACCTGGGCAGATTTGAAAAGTGGTGATATGCAGATTCTTCATAACCTTTCCCTCCAAAATTCCTTATTGAATCTTTGGGAATTCCTTAGGCCCTCTGTGGTCCAACAGTGATGGGATAGTCCCCCCTCCCCACCATCACCACCACCAAATAACAAAGCCAGGGGCATGGCCCACTCTCAGCCAAGGCTGGAAAATCACTCCATGGCAGGACCGGGCGTTTCCTGAGCTCAACAGTGAGCAAGCTCCTTAGGAGAGAACAGGACTCTAAGAGTCAGCCCCTCCCTCGGGCCTGTGGCTGCAAGGTCGGGGACTGAATGCCACTACACAGCTGAGCCACGGTGGTCAAGTAGTCGCATGGCCGCGTGGTCCACAGGTGGCGGAGACCTCCCAGCTTCTCCAGAGAAGCCGGAAATCTGCATTGACTATGAAACACCCAAGGCATTAAACACTAATAAACAAAGCATTCCTGGAGGAGTCACTTTGTAAATAACAATGCAACCTACCCATTAGATGCCAGACGTGAGCTACACACACAGCAGGCGATTATCTAAATGGCTCGCCACGTGCTAGGCGCTGGTCTGAGCACCTGATACACATTAACTCATTGATTTGCCCAAGAACTCCCACACAGTAGGTGCTGTGACTGTCACTTGACAGAGAAGGAACTGAGGCAGATGGGGGGGCGGGGTTAGGTCACAGAGGTAGTAAGTGGCCGAGCTGGGACTTGAACCTGAGGCTCATGCTCCCAGCTCTGGCACACGATCGCTCCACGGCATCCCCCTGTTAATTTTCACAGCGCAGCTTTGAGGCAAGCCATATGACCACCCCCATTTCATAGAGTAAGAAACTGAGGCCAGAGAGGAATGAGCACTTGCCCGTGGTCCCAGGGAACCTTCTGGAAGGCCTCCAAGTCCTGGCACTGGGCAAGAAGGGAGAGGGGTGGACTCCTAGAGGGGAGGAAGGCAAATGTCCAGAACCCAAAGGTCGGGTTTTTTTTCCTGATAAGAAAAAAGGCTATGCTAGCTGTCAGACCATAAGCTGCAACCTTTGTGTTTACAAAGCCAAAAGGGCAATTAAATGAGACAAAATAAATCTCCCTGGGCCGCTGTCAATGGGCCTGGCAGCTCCGCTGTCCGAGCGCTGATTGACAGGACACAGTGCATACGGGCAGTGGACTCAGCCTGTGACATTTCTTGGCTGCCTCACCTCGCCCTGCAGCAGGAGGTGGGGCTCTTAAAGTGCCCTTGCCCCTTTCGCAGCAGCAGGGATCCTCAAGGTAGAGACCCTGGAGTGTGAGTTTGGGGGAGGGTCAGCAAGTGCGATGCGGGGCTGAGACAGGGAGGTGGCGGCCGCCCTCATGGTAGCAGTGGTAATGGTGACTTTACAGGGGCCTTTAAATTTGCGCCCATGGAAGATTCTGTCTGGGCCCAGCACCGTGGCCCAAGGTGGGGGTTGAGGGTCAGTAGGGTGGGTCTCCTCCTGATTGTGGCCCTCAGTCAGGGTCCAGGGCTTGTGATGAGCTCCACAACATCACACAGAATGGCTTTGTTGGAGACATAGAAACCAGGATCATGAGAGAGGAAAAGATGCCCCCTCCTCTTCTCAGTCCCACACACGAGGGAATGGAGGGGAAAAGGCATGGTGGATGGAAAGCAGAAGGAAACCCAGGAATTTCACCAGCATGGAAATTAAGCAACAGCCAATGATGGAAGGCAAGAAACCACAAGGAACAAGCAGGCACTGTGGTGTAGGGGGTAAAGCCGCTGCCTGCAGTGCCGGTATCCCATATGAGTGCCGGTTCGAGTCCCAGCTGCTCCACTTCTGATCCAGCTCTCTGCTACGGCCTGGGAAAGCAGTAGAAGATGGCCCAAGTCCTTGGGCCCCTGCACCCACATGGGAGACCTGGAAGAAGCTCCTGGCTCCTGGCTTTGGATCGGTGCAGCTCTGGCTGTTGCAGCCATCTGGGGAGTGAACCAATGGAAGGAAGACCTTTCTCTCTGTCTCTCCCTCTCACTGTCTGTAACTCTACCTCTCAAATAAATAAATAAAAATTTTTTAAAAAGGCATTACGTGAGAAGAAAATACATCCAATATCCCTTATGAATTATTTGGTAAAATATACTAGCAAATGAATTCAACAGCATGTTAAAGGGATTATAAAGCATGACCAAGTAGGGTTTGTTCCATTTACTGGACTATGCAAAATAGTTCAATATACAAAAATTATTGAATGTAATAAGCCACATCAACAGAATGAAAGGGGGAAAACCACAATCAACTCAATTGATGCAGAAAAGCATTTGACAACACCATTTCATGATTTTTTTAAAAACTCAATAAATCAGGAATAGAAACTATCTAAACATAACAAAGAAGAGAGATGTAAGAAGCCCATATGTGAAATACCCACAGCCAGCACCATACTCAAAGGGGAAAGACTGCAAGCTTTGCTTCAGGGATAAGGAAAAGATGCCAATTTAAACCACATCTATTCAACACAGCATTGGAAGTCCCATCCAGAGATATGAGGCTAGAAAAATCAATAAGATACCTAGCAGTTACATAGCAGGAAGCAAAATTCTCTCTGTTCCCAGAAAACGTGATCTTATACAAGGAAAGCTCTGAGGAAGATGCCATAAAAACACTATTGGATCTAATGAGTTCAGCAAAGTTGCAGTATAAAAATCAGCACACAGAACACCCTGTATTTTCACACACTAACAATGGACAGTCTGAAAGGAGGGCTAACAGTTTTATGTACAGTACCATCAAAAATATAAAATACTTAGGCATACACTGAGCTGCAGAGGTATATGACGTGTACACTGAAAACTGCAAAACAATACTGAAACATTTAGAGAAGACACAGTTAAATGGAAAGGCATCTCATGTTCATGGATTGGGAGAGCATATTGTTGAGATAGTGATTCTCAAAGGAATATTCTACGAAATTCCTCTCAAAATCCCCACGATCAAAACATACAAATCCATCTTGAAATGTACAGAATTTCAAAAGACCCTAAACAGCCAAAGCAATCTTGAAAAAGAACAAAGTTGGAGGGCCTATGTTTTTTGTTTTCAACACTTACTATGGAGGCCGGCGCTGTGATGTAGACGGTGAGGCCGCCACCTTCAGTGCTGGTATCATGTGTGGGCATTGGTTCAAGTCTCAGCTGCTCCTCTTCTGATCCAGCTCTCTGCTGTAGCCTGGGAGGGCAGTGGAGGATGGCCCAAGTCCTTGGGCCCCTGCACCCACATGGGGGATCTGGGGGAGACTCCTGGCTCCTGGCTTCAGATCAGCGCAGCTCCAGCCGTTGCAGCCATCTAGGAGTGAACCAGCGGATGGAAGACCTCTCTCTCTCTCTCTCTATCTCTGCCTCTCCTTCTCTCTGTGTAACTCTGACTTTCAAGTGAGTAGATAAATCCTTGAAAAGAAAAAAAACTTATCATGAAGTCATTGTAAGCAACAGCATGATAATGGCATAGAAACAGATATACATACTAATGGGTTTTATTAGGAAACCAAGAAGCAAATCCTCGCATATGTGGTCGGTGATTTTCAACAAGGGTGCCACAACCATTTAATGGGGGAAATAATAATCTTTTCAACAAATTGTGTTGGGGAAACTGGATATCCAGTTGTGGGGAAAAAAATAAACTCAAAATGGGTTAAAAATCTAAATGTAGGCCAGCGCCACAGCTCACTTGGCTAATCCTCCGCCTGCGGCGCCAGTACCTGAGGTGCCGGTTCTGTCCTGGTTGCTCCTCTTCCAGTCCAGCTCTGTGCTATGGCCTGGGAAGGCAGTGGAGGATGGCCGAAGTGCTTGGGCCCTGTACCCACATGGGAGACCAGGAGGAAGCGCGCCGGCCATAGCAGCCATTTTGGGGGTGAACCAACGGAAGGAAGACCTCTCTCTCTCTCTCTCTCTCTCTAACTCTACCTGTCAAAACAAAAAAAATCTAAATGTAAGTGCTGAAAGTATAATTCTTTTTTTTAATTTATTTATTCATTTGAAAGACAGAGTTACACAGAGAGAGGAGAGGCAGAGAGAGAGAGGTCTTCCATCTGCTGGTTCACTCCCCAACCAGCTGCCACAGCCAGAGCTGTGCTGATCTGAAGACAGGAGCCAAGAGCTTCCCATGGGTCTCCCACACAGGTGCAGGGGCCCAAGGCTTGGGCCATCTTCTACTGCTTTCCCAAGACGTAGCGGAGAGCTGGATCGGAGGTGGAGCAGCTGGGACTCGAACCAGCATTCCCATATGGGTTGTCAGCACTGCAGGCTGTAGTCTTACCCACTACGCCACAGCGCTGGCCCCAAAAGTTTAACTCTCACAAGGAAACATAAAAAGCTTTTTGACCTGAAATATGGCAATGATTTCTTGGATATAACATCAAAAGTACAAGCCACAAAAGAGTTAACAGATAAATTGGACATTATCAAAATTAAAAAAAGAAAACCTTGCACATCAGAGTGTGAGAAGACAACCCAAAGAATGAGGAAAAACATTTATATATTATATATCTTACATAAAATTGATTTCTAGAACATATTTTAAAAAACTCCTACAACTCAACAATAAAACCAACTCAGTGAAAAACTGGGCAAAGAACCTGAATGAATAGTCACCAAGGAAGATAAATAATTGGCTAGTAAGTACATGAAAAGGTACTCAATATCACTTGTCATTATGGAAGCAAAAAACAAAAACTGTAATAAGATAGCACTTCACACCAATAGCCAATACTGAGACGGGGGAAGAGGGAGAGGGAGAGGGAGAGGGAGAGGGAGAGGGAGAGGGAGAGGGAGAGGGAGATAGAGAAAGAAAATAGATGTTGTCCATGTGAAGAAACTGGAAACTTGGTGCTATGCTGGTGGGAATATAAGTGGTGTTACCATAGTGGAAAACAGTGGGGAAATTCTTCAAAACATTAAAAATTGGGGCTGGTACTGTTGTGTAGTGAGTAAAGTTGCTGCCTTCAGTGCCAGCATCCCATGTAAGCGCCAGTTCAAGTCCCGGCTTCTCCACTTCCAATCCAGCTCTCTGGTATGGCCTGGGAAAGCAGTGGAAGATGGCCCAAGTCCTTGGGCCCCTGCACCCACGTGGGAGACCTGGAAGAAGCTCCTAGCTCCTGGCTTTGGATCTGCACAGCTTCGGCCGTTGTAGCCAACTGGGGAGTGAACCAGCGGATGGAAGACCTCTCTCTCTCTCTCACTCTCTCTCTCTCTCTCTGCCTCACCTTCTCAATTTCTCTCCCTCCCTCCCTCCCTCTCTCTCTCTCTCTCTGCCTCACCTTCTCAATCTCTCTCTCCCTCTCTCCCTCTCTCTCTCTCTCTTTCTATGCCTCTGGCTCTCTGTAACTCTGCCTTTCAAATAAGTAAATAAATCTTTTAAAAAAACATTAAAATTAAATTAATATATGATCCAATGATTCCATTTCTGGGCATACACCAAAAGAATTGAAAGCAGGAGCTTGAAAAGATATTTCTACACCTGTGTTCTTAGCACCGCCATTCACAGTAGTGCAAGCACTCAAGTGTCCATTGACAGCTGAATGGTTAAGCGCAATGTGGTATATACATACCAGGGAGTATTAGCTTCAGAAAGTAAGGCATTTTTGACGCATGCAACACATGGATGAACCTTGAAGATCATACACTGAGTGAAATAAGTCCATCACAAAATGACAGATAGTGTAGGATTCCTCTCCTCTGAGGTCCCTAGAGTAATCAAATTCCTGGGGACACAAGACGGACAGATGCTTGTCAGGGACTCAGAGAAGAATGGCTACAGAGTTTCCCTTGGAGGAGATCAAGTCCTGGATGCTGGTAGCAGTGGCTATGCAACTATGTGAATGTACTTAAAAATACTTGAAATGATAAGATTTACATTATTTTAAACATTTATCCCTCTTCAAGTTCGTCCACTTAAGCATTCTAAAGGTGCAATGATATCAAAAGTAGATAAAATAGGAGAGAGAAAAGAGCCCCAGGGATTCAAAAGAATCCTACCTTTTGTAAAAATGCAGAAACAATACTCAGCCGAGCAGAGATGCACACAGATGTATTGGTTTAAAATATCCTTAACAGGTTGAAAAATGGTGAACAAAATGGAAACATGGGCAGATGTAAATATTCCAGAGACTGCTCTGTGTTAGGTCAATGTGCTGCTAAGGTAATTTATCTTGAGAGAAATTGATGCCTTAGGAATGGGCTCTACCAAGCACTCTCCTGAAAATGCCGTGGTCCAAAGGGGAAGGGGGTGGAGTATGTATGCCCAAGCCAGATCCATCGGGAGCAACCACAGAGGGGAGGAGACAAAGTGACAGCAATGTCGGACGAGTTTATCTTCTTCTGGGTCTGCATCCCTCCTGGTCTCTCATTCCCAATGAGGCAAGTCACTGAGAGAAGCTCAGGCAAGAAGCAGCATACCTGGGACTCATCTGGCTTTGGCTCGGTCTCACCTGCTCCTCGGGAGCAGGAACCCTCCTTCCCCCGTGCTAACTGAGGGTGCTGCTGGGGACAGCCAGCACTTAGGAAGCAGTTGCTTTCCAAGTGCAAGTTGAGACGAGACCGTACTACAGACACAGAGGACCAGAATGGGGAGGTGGCCTGTTGGAGTTCACAAGGGAAGGTCAGAGAAGCCTTCCAGGGGAAGATGTGAAAGAGAGATGGGGCGCGTTGTGTGGTTCTATGGAGGGAGGCTGGTCCAGGTGGAAGGAACAGCCAGGGCACAGCCCAAGGTGGGAGAGTTTGTAGCCTGTTTAAAGAATGGCAGAGGATCTGGAGTGGCTGGAATGGAGTGAGAGACAGGGCAGTAGGAGGAGATGGAGCTGTATTGGGTAGGGCCGTGCTAATGAATTCTAGGGACTTGGGTTTTACCCTGAGTGCAGTGGGAAGTTACTGAAGGTACTAAGCAGAGGATGGGGTGAGATCAGACCAAGGTTTCCACCAAATTCCCAGGCCTACTTTGTTGAATCCAGACCATGCTAGATGAAGAAGCAAAGGACAAGAGAGGAGAGCTGACTTGTTCAATATCTCACAGGACACAAGAGCAAGCTAAGTGGGGCAAGCCAGAGGTTGCCCAGAGCAGACCTGTCCTCTGCCAGGCCAACCGGCAGGTTCTGTCTAGGGGCCCCCAGGCTCCCCAGTGTTGTGCTTGGCAACTAAATACAATGGTTAGTGGCACCCTAGTCCTCCTGTACCCTCTCCTTTGAGGGAGGGCACGCAGCCACGGGTCTCACAAACCATCTACCTCCTGCATCAGATGGTGGCAAACACAGGCACAAGTTATGGATAGAATCTGAATTCATTTATTGAACAAGTTCAGGCAGGAACATTAGCATTAGCTTCAATACAGAGGAGGAAAGTTTGTATGCACCAGCAGATGCACAGTGAATCTGCCCAAGTGCAAACCTGGTCAATGTTCTTCCTCACCAGTAGCCTGGGAAAGTCCAGTCCCTACCGGGGAGAAAACCACAAGACTTGGATTACCCCAGGGGGAAATTCAAGCAAGTCCTGAGTCAACCTCGTGTTTGATTCCTGCCTCTGCCACCTCCTACTTGATGATCTTGAGCAACTACCCGGTGTCTTAGTCTATTTTCTGCAGGTACAACAGAGTGCCTGAGACTGGGTCATTTATAAGGATCACATACCTGTTTCACTCATGGTTCTGGAGCCTTGGAAGTTCCAGCATGCACTGCTGCCTGGCAAGGATCTCTGTGCTGCATCGTCCTATAGCAGAGGCAGAAGGGCAAGAGAATGCATGTAAGAGTGAGAGACAGAGGGCGGGCCAAGCTCTTCATAATGAACCCACTCCCTGATAATGACAGGAACCCACTCTTGAGAGCTCTTGTTAGCCCCTCACTTCCCAACACTGTTGCATTGGAAATTAAGTCTCCAATATAAGAACTCTGGGAACATATTCTAACCATAGCACCCAGCTTCTCCGTTCATCTCAGTTTGCTTGACTGTGAAATGGAAATTTAAAACAGTGACCTGGGTTGGGCATATGATGCAAAAGTTAGGATGCCGCGTGGGGTGCCCACCCACACCTTGTTCGGGCTCCTCGCTCTTCCCAATTCCAGTTTCCTGCTAATACGTTCCCTGGGAGGCAGCAGAGGATGGCCTGAGTAGTTGCATCCCTGCTACCCACGTGAGAGAACTGGATTGAGTGCCCAGCTTGGCCTGGCCCAGTTTCAACTGTTGCAGGCTTTTGGGGAGTGAAGCAGTGGGTGAGATCTCTCTCTCTCTCTCTCTCTCTCTCTCTTTCTCTTTCTGTGTGTGTGAATGTGTGTATCTCTCAAACAAAAATAATCACTAAAGCCCCAGCCTCGTCAGATTGCTGTGGGATTCAACAGAGCCCTTTCTGAGATGGCCTGTGCAGATGATCTCTCTACCACCCTACAAACTCTCCCGACAAGTACCCTTCCCACACTAACTGCTAAACACCTGAATATGGTTGTCCCCAGCAAGCAAACACTGTGAGACATGAATTGTTTTGGTCCCTGGCGTTCACGCTCTCTCCCTGCACACTACTCAAGGAGGAAGTGTCAGGGAGACCACAACCAAAAACTTCCCTGCAAATCTGTGTTCTGAGAAGCCTAGGACGGAAAGATACTAAGATTCACTGCCAAGGTCAAAGTGAGAAACATGAGAGGAAGCGCATTTCCCCAAGACTAAAAGAGAGGACATAGAAGCTGAGAGATCGATGGGTCTGGAGCATGCATGGCCTGATGCCTATTTCTGTCATCACCGACAGAGTGACTGAAAAAGCCAGGTGACAAAAACCTGCATGGGGTGTCTGAGGGCAGCTGGAGTCCCAACCTTGCAGAGCATCCTCCTGCCCAAGTTGGCCACTGAGAGCTCTCAACCTCAGTCATTCAAGCAGTGGATGGTCTTCTCAAAGGCCAGGGAGCATCCCCAAATCCTCTGACACCATGTAAGACACCCAAACATGAGATAATCCCATGAAGCTCCTACAGAGAACACTCCAAAATGGCTGAGGTTAAGGTTGGAATGAGAAGGTTCACATTCAGAAATAAGGTTGGGCTCTGCAAAGCACTTGGTTTTCTTGCATGACTGAGCTTATGGATTGAGAGTAACACCTGCTGTGTGACAACATCCCTCCTGGGGCTCCTAACTGCCCCCCCCCCAACAACCACCAAGCCTCTTGGACCATCATAAAGGCCTCTCACTGGTCTGGCTTCTATTCCCTCCTGGCCTCACATCTCACCACATGCAACAGTCATGACACCTGCCAGCTATACCAAACCACTTGTGTTCTCCAGAGGTTCATGTCATGCTCCCTCCTGCCTGAGTCTTTGTGTGCATTATTTCCCTTTGCCAGAAAAGCCCTTTCACTCTGAGGCCATCCTGAGAATCCATTCTGTCTCCCAAACCTCAGCTCAAGACTCAACCCCTGACCAAGCATGAATTAGGGGCCCCTGGGTGTTTCACAACATTGACACCATTCTCCTATCAGGCACCAGGTTCCATGGCAGTGGTCCATGCATGGATCTGGTCATGTCCACCACCTCCATGAGTTTATTGAATGTAAGAACAATATCTTCTTTATTACTGTATCCTCAGTGTCAAAAACATAACTCATTCTCTGAGCACACTCTGAACACCCGAACACACTCTCTGAACACACTTGATGAATGAGTAAGTGAGTAGAATGAATGACGTTTCTGGTTGTGCCTCAATATCCCACATGCAAGACGAGGAAATCCAACTCATTGGTAACAGTTACGATGTTCTGTGACTACGAATTTCTATTTGGCTGAGAGAGCCACCACGGAGAGGTCAAATCTGCCTTTGTTGGTTCTTGTGAGCAGTGTTACAGGAGGATGGGATACAATGGAGGAAACATTCATTCTCAACTTTTTCAAACCCTTAGCAAAACTGGGAAGTTTTTTGAAAGATTTATTTATTTATTTGGAAGTCAGAGCATCAAAGAAAGAGGGAGAGACAGAGAGAGATCTTCCATCTGCTATTTGCACTCCACAAATGGCCACAGCAGCCAGAGCTGGCACCACGTCGAACTCAGAAGCAAGGAACTCCAATCCAGTCTCCCTTAGGGGTGTCAGGAGCCCAAGTATTTGGGTCATCATCCATGTGCTGTCTTCCCAGGTGCATTAGCAGGAAGCCAGATCAAAGGTGGAGCAGCAGGGACTCAAACCAGCACTCCAATATGGGATGCTGGCATTCCAAGTGACAACTCAACTTGCTAGCCCCAGATGCTGGCCCCCAGACTGGGAGTCATTGACATAAATTGATAGTCCATGGTTTCAGACAGAACTTGAGGTGATGTTTAAGATGACAGGGCTAGGACCCTGATCTCTCCATCTGATGGTTAACCTTCGGCTCTGGATTCAAACCAGGGGTTCCAGGTCCCCCTTTTCTTCTTCTCTTATCTCATAGTAACATGGGTTCCCATGTTTAACAGTGCTGCCATCAGCTGAGCTGGGTATCACTTTCTGGATTCACTCCAATGCCTGGTCCAGCTGACTTCCAGACATTGGTTATTGAATGGTAGCCGCTACCCTGGAGACCCATCCAAAAAGTAGATTTCCTGATCTCAAACCCTGCTAATTCCTGCTTGCCTCTTGCCCTTAACCAGCTAAGCTGCAGGGCTGCAAGAATGCACAGGTGCACATTGCAGCTCCAGACCCAATGGGACAATCTCCAGGTAACTCTGACATTCAGTCATTTCACAAATATGCTCCTGCTGGGCTGGTGCTGTGGCGTAGTGGATAAAGCCGCCACCTGCAGTGCCAGCTTCCCATATGGATGCAGTTCGAGTCCCAGCTGCTCCACTTCCTATCCAGCTCTCTGCTATAGCCTAGGAAAGCAGTAGAAGATGGCAGATGTCCTTGGGCCCCCGCACCTGTGTGGGAGACCCGTGGAACTCCTAGCTCCTGGCTTTGGATCAGCTCAGCTCCAGCCATTGCAGCCATTTGGGGAGTGAACAAGCAGATGAAAGACCTCTCTCTCTCTCTCTCTCTCCCTATCTCTCTCTCTCTGCCCCTCCTTCTCTCTGTGTGTAACTCTGACTTTCAAATAAATAAATAAATCTTTAAAAAAAAGTGAAATGGACAAAGACAGGCCGCTCAGGCCAGCACATCTCCTGGAGGAGATTAGTTAGGCTAGATCTACAAGGCTGTGTCCGATTCGGCCTGGGTGAGAGATGGAGCAAGGGGGAGGTGGAGGAAGCAGCACGGGCAAGCTGTGGTTGGAGAGAGGTTGACAGAGAGTCTGTAAGCCGGTGAGTCAGAGGGAAGAGGGCCCAACTGGGAGGTGTAATTAAGTCAGCATCTTGCCGATGCCAAGTACTCAAACGTCTCCATCTCATTTCATTAGAAATGGAAAATCTCTGTAAAGCAGCCTGGACTATTTTTTTCCCCTTTCTTCCCTATTCTCATATAATTCAAACTTCAAACAGCCGCTTCCTACACTGCCTCGGGGCACCTAACCTGGAGCGTCCCTGAAGCTCTGCCAATTACAGCAGTCGGTCCACTTCCACTTACTAATTCTCCAGCGACTGCATTTCCCTAGCAAGGAGGCCTGGGTGCCGTAGGGAGCCACGTGTGCCCTGGAGCCGTTACAGCACTCCCTCCAGGCACTACCTGAGTGCTGGAGTCCCTCCGGAGACCTTGCCACTCCCCAGGCACTTAATCTGCAATGTCTAGCCATTATTACGGGGGGCGGGAAAACATCCTGCCACTCAAGCTGCCTCCACACCTGCTGTCGCAGGGAGCTCTGCCCCTGTCTCTGCTGACTCTGTATGGTCACTGTCAACAGCACAAGCCACAGCCCTGCCACGACCCCCATTCTTTACGGCGGTGGGTGAAATTGATTGTGGTTGAAAGATCCACACTGGAATCAAATGAACTCCTCAATTATGGCTGCAATGATAAATCTCTGTTTCCAGACATCCCCCTGGGGAGCAGTCATCTAACCCCAGGTTCAAGGTAATAGATATTTCGAGATGAAAAGTACAGGTGACTCTATTGTAATGACTGTCAGGTTATAAGATTCCTGGGGTTAAGGGATTCTTTCTCCCCATCTCTCAGCCCCTCACCCCCATCCATCTAACAACCCTGAAGGAAGTGTGTTCCAATCCTCTGTCCATCCACACGGCTTTCCCCCAGCTCCTGGGTCCATGACAGATACTTCCATACGGCAGGCTCTGGCCATTTCCACTGCTTTTTTTTTACAGGAAATATGCAGTGAGTGTTAATGGGGTTACAGAAAGATTAATAGAGCTTTCAGCGTGTTCGGGGCCGGCTGGAATCTCTTCCACACAAAGCCATCAGCTCAGGAAAATTTAATGGTGAGACTTAACCCATTAAGACAACAAACAGACAACCTCCACCCGTCTCGAGCTTAATCTTATTTTCCTTCATGATGATGCAAAGACTTCCTGGCTAGGGAAGCAAGGAACCAGCAGACTGAGTATGCCAGGCTCTGAGCTGGGTACACCCACAGACCCTCAACATCGAAAACCAGTGAAAATGGGCCACAACTGGCCAACAGCTGCATTCTGCTTGCTGTGCCCAACGGTTTGGGAAAATCGGAATTGGTAAATTTCACACATAAAACCCAGCTTTCTTAAGAAATATGGGAGATTTGTCAGGACTATACCTGCAGAGGCTGGCGCTGTGGTGCAGTGGGTTAAGCCTCTGCTTGCAGCATGGGCATCCTATATGGGCACTGGTTGGAGTCCTGGCTGCTCCACTTCTGATCCAACTTCCTGCTAATGCACCTGGGAAAGCAGTGGAAGATGGCCCAAGTGCTTGGGCCCCTGCCACCCACGTGGGAAACACAGATGGAGTTCCTGGCTCCTGGTTTCTGTCTAGCTTAGCCTTGGCTGTTGCAACCATTTGAGGGGTAAACCAGTGAATGAAAGATTTCTCCTCCCCCTTCATGCCGCACAGTAGCAATCCTCAGGCAATCAAGTGCTCTCCTCCCAGCCGAGGAGTGGTGAAGGAGCAAACAGGAGACAGGTCGGTGCACTCCATCTGCCACTTCTGGTGTCACCGGCCACTTTTATCCTCTGTAGATGAGACCGCCATGCATCTCCTCCGCATGATCGCTGAGGATCAAGAGAATGGCGTGGCTCCAAGGGGAGACTCTAACATCAGCATCGTGTGTGGCATTTTCACTAACTTTCAGAATTCCTATTAGGGGGCCGACACTGTGGTGTAGTAGGTTAAGCCTCTGCCTGTGGCACCAGCATCCCATATGGGCACCGGTTCATGTCCCAGATGCCCCTCTTCTGATCCAGTTCCTGCTGATGGCCTGGGAAGGCAATGGAGGATGGTCCAAGTGCTTGGACCCCTGCACCCAGGCAGGAGACCCAGAAGAAGCTCCTGGCTTTGGATTGGCACAGCTCTGGCCATTGCAGCCATTTGGGAAGTGAACCAGCAGATGGAAGACCTCTCTCTCTCTCTCTCTCTCTCTCTGTCAAATAAATAAATAACATCTTTTTTAAAAAGAGATCCTATTACGAAAAAAACTACACATGGATTTCCAAAATTTTTGCAACAAAATAAGCTTACTTTTTCATTCCATTTTCCACAAACTATATAATATACCCTCCTATCTCAACCACAGAGCTTTCTCCTACACATAATCGCTTACTCACAACACCCATGCCTACCCTGGGAAACTGGCTGGGAGAGGCACGGGTGTGCAAGTGCACTCTGCTGGGGGGACGAACTCACTCTCTTGCAAACACCATTTCTGAAAAGGTCCATCCAAAGAATGTGTGGCCCATCTGGAAAATTCCTGGCTCCTTCCTAGACCGTAGGGCCCTATCCATCCTTGGGGCAGGACTCGCCCTGTGGGCAGCTGTGTAAGCACCAGGGAAATGGGATCTTGATCTGCAGTCTGTTAGACACACACACACAAGCACACAAGCATGCACACATGTGTGCATGCACAAACACACACAAGCACACATGAACACATGTGCACACGTGCACGCACACACATGCATACATGTACATACACATGCATGCACACATGCACACGCACACACACATGCATGCACACTGCCACCCTGGAGCCATGGCTTCCAGCGTCTGGCACCAACACTTCCTCCTTCCCAAGTATGTGTGCACATGCTCACCCACAGCACACATCAGGCTGGGACAAAGGTTTTACAGAGCAATTTTCTACGACCTGTCATGCTTCTGATGTTTTCGACTATCTGACCTTCAAGCACACATGACCCTGACCTTCACGTGATCCCCAGGTGCATGGCCCTCACACAGTAAAACGCTCTGTCCTTGAATAGGATGTTAACATATTGCTGTGGGGTGCTGGGTAACTGGCATGTCCAAACCTCAGTCTCCTCATTTTTAGAAGGAAAAAAATTACTGTTTCTCATCACATAGGATGCTGTGCAAATTAAAGAAGATAATGCATAGAAAACACTTAGCTCTGCACCTGACACGATGTAAGTAGTTAATGACTCTAAGCTCCCATCATTATGGCTTTGATTTTTTTTTTTTTTTTTGACAGGCAGAGTGGACAGTGAGAGAGAGACAGAGAGAAAGGTCTTCCTTTTTCCATTGGTTCACCCTCCAATGGCCGCCGCGGCCGGCGCACCACGCTGATCCGAAGCCAGAAGCCAGGTGCTCCTCCTGGTCTCCCATGCGGGTGCAGGGCCCAAGCACTTGGGCCATCCTCCACTGTACTCCCAGACCACAGCAGAGAGCTGGACTGGAAGAGGAGCAACCAGGACAGAACCGGTGCCCCAACTGGGACTAGAACCCGGTGTGCTGGCGCCACAGGTGGAGGATTAGCCTATTGAGCCGTGGCGCCAGCCTATGGCTTTGATTTTTCAACAATAATTTCACCAATCTGGAGTAGAAAGAAACTATGCGTTCTCTACTTGTCCCAAAGCAGGTGAGCAGCATTTTTACATTCCTACAAACACAAAAGCATCATCATTATCAGCAGGTCTCGACTTCGCTGTCCATCAAAAACCTCCTAAATCCTTTGTACGCATGGATTGTTCTTCCACCAACCCACTCACAGCCAGCAGGTGTGCCATGAGTGTTTCTAACCTAAGGGTTTGTCCTGGAGCTTATACCATCCAGAGCTCCTCTGGTCAGCCTTCCATTTTGAAACATGAGTCCAGCCACCACGGGGCAGAAGCCCTCAGTGTACACTTGGGGATCTTTCTCCCCACCCAGCAGATCCAACCAGCATAGCTTGTGGTCTTTCAAGCACTTACTAGGGTTTCTCAAAGTGCAGGGGAGAAATCATTTTGCCCATTTCACAAATGAAAATGCTCTTTCATTTGGTGTGATTTGAAAACCTGCAAAAGGAAAATCAGACAGTTAGTGGTGGCATCTAGACAAACATTTAGGTTTCCTGAACGCTGCGATGTTTCCCTCTTGACACATTGCACACCTGTGCACAGAATCATCCGACACAAAGTCGTGGTGGTGAGTATGTGAATGACTTACAAATGGCTGGAAATCTCTGACCGTATGCCAAAACCTAATGAAAAGTGTTCCTGGATTTTTCTGGAATATCTACATAGCAAGACCAGAAAAATCAGTACAACACAGCTTCATTTATTGAGCAGTCACATTTCTTGATCTCCCACAAGCACCCAGGAATCTCTGGACCCTCCAGTCAACTTTGCTTAAAGAAATGCACATTACACACACACACACACACACACACACACACCTGCCAAAAGAGAGAAAGGAAGAAAACATATGAGGCCCAAAATATCTGAGATTGACCCAAGAGCAAGGCTGATACCATGTTGTCAGGAGCATGAGCTTTGGAAGGCATGCTGGCTCTTCTACTGCCCAGGGGTGTCATCCTGGGCTGGTCACTCCTTTTCTGAGACTTTGCATTCACCTCTGTAGAGGAGAAATACTACTAAGGCATGGGGCTGTTGAGAGAGAATTCTATGATATGAAATATATCAGTCACTTGAGTTCCCAGGAAACAGAGCCCGGGATGGGATTCTGGGCTTGAGGGAGCGCTCAGGAGGACGGGAGTGAGAGGAGTGGGACGGAAGGGAAGAAGAGGGGCAAATGAGAATGTGCTCTCAACCCAAGACTGCCTGCAACCTGAGCCCATGGGAAGTTCAGGCTCACAGACTGAACCACAGGAACTGGTCTCAAATTGAGATGAGGGGGCCAGCTTAGGTCAGTCAGTTATTGGCTGCTGGCTGCTCCCTGGGGCAAAGGAGGTCGCTCCTGTCGAGGAGAGACTACTGCTATTCAGCTGGAAGAGGGGGCCACTCTTCAGCTAGGGGCCAGCTGGGAGCTGTTGTCAGCTAACAGTCATGGCAGCTGGAAGGTGGATGTACAATCAACAATGGGGTTCTTGGTGGGGCATCCACTGTGACATAGACTCTGGAAATCATAACTGTCCATCTGATGGTAGTTATCGGTATTTTATTTTTTAAAAAAATCTATTTATTTAATTGAAAGAGTTACAGAGAGAGGCAGAGACACACACACACAGAGAGAGAGAGAGAGGTCTTCCATCTGCTGGTTCACTCCCTAAATGGCCGCAACGGCCAGAGCTGCGCTGATCCAAAGCCAGGAGCCAGGAGCCAGGAGCCAGGAGCCAGGAGCCAGAAGCTTCTTAACAAGTCTCACATGCAGGTGCAAGGGCCCAAGGACCTGGGCCATCTTCTGCTGTTTTCCCAGGCCATAAGCAGAGAGCTGGATAGGAAGTGGAGCAGCTGGGACTCAAACCGGTGCCCATATGGGGTGCCAGCCCATTATTAGTATTTTAAAGCAGCCTCCCAATTCTCAGGCTAAGCCATCTTCACATCCTAAAACAAAAACCATCACGTATCTTAAGCATCTGTTTTTGGCCCCAAGACCTGAAGCCGTAGCGACCCACTCTAAAGCAGTAACATCACAACGGAAGAAGATTTCCTCCTCTGATGTGGAAACCAGATGCCCAGAATTGCCCAACATCAGAGACCTCGGAGAACCCTTAGCAGGATGTTTTGACATTCGTAGTTCAGGCTTCAGACAACTGCTTCCCAGCGGAGACATGAACTCTGCGAGGAAAAAGGCAATGTTTAGGAAGTCAAATGACAGGCCAGATCAATTTGAAAAGCTTAACGTGTAGAGCTCGGGATGTGGAGTGATTATGCCGAAATGACAGTTTTTCACAGCGAATTTTCCTTGCCCTCTGCAGCCACATGAAACAGGAGTGTTTTTCCAGAGTCGCCAGGAAAACAGTTCTGTGCCAGCGGCACCTGTCACATGTCTGGCCCAAACCTCAGCCAACCAAACAGCTGCTAACCCAGGACTAGCTGAGAGAAAGGACACGCCTAGCTCGGTGCCTCACACTGTCTTACCATCATTCATCCAGCGTCATCCATGAGCTGACTTCTGTATTCAAGTTCCCAGTTAGGACCCCTCCCCTGAACCCCAACTTCAACCATCCAACCTAACCTGACACCTCCACTTGATGTCTAGCAGGCAGCTCAAAGTTGACATGACCAAAAATAATCCCCCGTGTGCCCCTCTCCTGTCCCCCATACTCATATAGGAACAGCTTGATTTTCTCGGTCACCACAGTGGGAACCAGCATCCTCATATCCCTCGTTCTCTCGCATGGCCTGCCCGAAAATTCTGACTGTTCTACCCTTAAAACTAATCCACGATCTGACCACATCTGGATGTCACTCAACTTAACATCGATGTCACTCAGCTGAATCCCTGCAGCAGGCTTCCCTCGGGCAACTCTGCTCCTGGGAGTATGTTCCCGAGGTAACTGCAGAGATGGTTGTCATCTGGAAGTCAGATCAAGTCACTCCCTTGCCCCAAATCCCCCAGGGACCAAGTAACAATTGGATTCCTCCCTGTCGCGTGGCACCTGCAGATCTGGCCAGCTGAGTGCTTCTCTGGTGTCACCTGCCACCACTCTCTCTCTCTTTCTCTTTCTGTGCCAACAGACTGAGTCCCTGGCACCTCTTAGGCCATGCCAGACGTGTCCTAACCTCAGAGCTTCCGTTCTTGCTGCTCCCTCCACCAGAAATACTGTTCTTCACACAGCAGCATGGTAGCTCCCTCAGGTCTTTCCCCAAGTGTTTCCTGCGCTTGAGTGTCTTTGCTGTCCTGCCTGCAGCTGGTCCTGCATTTGCAGCTGTTTGATTGGCCCAGTATTCCCAAGGTCTTTCTCCACCAAGCATTCTTCGATCACCTTATGCAAACAAACCTTATTTTTTCGGCTTTACTTATACTATAGTATTAGCATTTTCTGAAATATTTCTCTTTTTTAATAAATATTTGTTTATTTATTTGAAAGAGTTACACAGAGATAGAAAGAGAGGCAGAGAGAGAGGTCTTCCATTCACTGGTTCACTCTCCAATTGGCCACAATGGCCGGAGCTGCACCGATCCGAATCCAGTAGCCAGGAGCTTCTTCCAGGTCTCCCATGTGGGTTCAGGGGCCCAAGGAATTGGGCCATCTTCTAGCGCTTTCCCAGGCCATAGCAGAGAGCTGGATCGGAAGTGGAGCAGTGGGGATTCAAACAGGCACCCACATGGGATGCTGGCACTGCAGGCAGTGGCTTTACCCACTACGCCACAGCGCTGGCCCCATCTATTTACCCATTTATTGTGTCTGTTGTCTGCCGTACCCCCGCCACACCCAAGATTGCCCAAGGTTCAATCTATTTTCACCCATTGCTCTTTTCCCAGGACCCACAGCAGTGTCTGAAACAGAGTCTACACTTAATGGCTGTCTCCCAAACAAATGGATGCATGAATTCCCTGAAATATTCCTTTGTAAATAAATTCCCTTCCTCACATAAGTAAATTTCATTTTTAAGGGAAATGTATATTTGAATTGTAAAGGACCCCGTATCCACAGTCACAGGGAGAAGCTCCTCCAGAGATGAGATGTGATGAAAGGAAAATGCTGCTATGAAATCTAGCTAGGGAATGCTGCCAGCCCACTTCTCTCAGCCCGCGGCATAATCTCCCTGCTCTAAAAAGGGAAATCAGCCAGCACTTAAAGACACACGGGTAGCACCAAACAGACACTTTTCAACTAATCAAAAGAGTCAATAAAGAATTGAAAGATAAATTGCCTGCTAACTCCAGGACTCAATGTTAACCGTGCTCGGTCTGCACATCACCTCAATGGCTTCTCCACAACCCATAAATATTGAGCATCCCACACTCCTGCGAGCGAAGAAATAGAAACGAACGACGTCCAATTTTCTGAGCACCAGTTCCTCCCACAATTTCCCCCTGATCTGTCTAGGGTAACTCTATTTTCTCAATTGCACAGGTCAGAAACAGCATCAGCATCTCCCTCACTCTTTCACATTACTCATATCCAGTCTGTCAGCAAATTCCGTTTACTCCACCATCAAAATACACCCACAAGCTGGCCACATCTTACCACGTGCAATATCCCTTTGCTAAGTTAATTGGTGGGGAGGCACTGAGAGTCGTTGTGCGTGGGTTCTTCCCTGAAGAAACTCACAGTGTGGTTGGGATATAAAGTGTGCACACACATAATGGTTGGTAAAAAGGAAGGTGTAGAGTGTGAGCCATGAGACCTGCCATGTGCTGAGTGTTCAGTTTACACACCGATAATGCACCTGTTACTCACGCGAAGAAACACCTCCTATCGTCCTGAAACCAGGGGCTTGGACTGGTCCAACCAAACAGGAAAGGAAGTGACAAGCTGTGAACTAGGAGTTGAGGCTTCTAGACACATTGCACATACAGGCTGTCCCCTCTGAGATGGTCCAGACTGTTGGGCAGGAAGCACACGTCTCAGTCTGCCATGGCCCTCCCAGCCTGACAGTGGAAAGGGAACATGTGGCGCAGAGCTGCCCTCACCAACCTGCAGAGGTATAGGCAAGAAAATAATGCTCCCTCCTCTGCGTATGTCCCTGAGTTCCCGGGCTATTCCCTCTGCACCATTACTGTGGGGAGAGCTGATGAAGACAGCACCTGACAGGAAGAAGAGGTGACTTTGACTGGCATTCCTTCAGGGACAGCTCCTGAGCAGAGGGAGCACTGCAGGTGGATTTCCAGGTCTCACACACACACACACACACACACACACCATGCTTCAAGCAGTCTCACTGGATTGCAAATCAGCAGGGTCTGGGAAGAAGAAATCCCACACAGGGTATGCCAGGGATGTGAAGAGTCCCCTGAGAACTGCTTATGACCTCATGGCTCATGGAGTGAAGCAGGAAGAAGAAGGCAGACTGATGAGGGTTTCTTTTTAAGTATGTGGCTGTTGGGTGATTTGTGTATTTGCGGGATTCTAGCAGCACATACTCTTCTTCTGCCTGCTACCTCTAGGCATGAATGTGCCTCAGGGTCTGGTCTCAGCCTTGCCCCTTCTCATACCTCCCATTCTTCCTGGGAAACCTGCAAGTGCCCCAGCAGTGCCATGCTGAGCATCCTTGGATTTATGGAATGAGTCAGAGTCTGTCCTAACTTGGGTATCCTCAGCACAGAGCCTGAGACAAAGACTCCATTACCAGGAGTGTGAGGGGCTCATCCAAGAAAGCAGGTCTGAGGGACTGGGGTGACGAGGAAGACAGGTGGGTAAAAAGTGTATATGAATGAGCCCCAGGGCTCTGTCCCCGGGGTACCCTGCAGAACCATGTAGAATGGAATTGTGCCACCAAGCAACGGAGAGACCAAGGCGTTGATCCACTAGTTCCAGTCTCCCTGGTTGAGGGTCTCCCCCAGGATTTTTGTTTTTCATTTGATTTGAAAGGCAGAGAGACGGACAGATAGAAATCTTCCATCTGCTGAGTCACTCCCCAAGTGCTCACACAGCCAAGACTGGGCCAAACCAAAGTTAGGAGCCTGGAACTCCATCCGGGTCTCCCATGTGGGTGGCAGAGGCATCGTTTTCTGCTGCCCAGGGTGCACATTAGCAGAAAACAGTGAAGGAGCCAGGACTTAAACCCAAGCACTTCCTTTACAGGATGCAACATCTCAAGCAACAACTTAACCACTGTACCAAACGCTGCCGCCACCCAACCCCAAGGATGTTGACTCCACTTTCTGGCTGCACCTGCACTGAGCTGAGCTTCCTCAACTAATACAGCAAAGAATGAAAGACAGACATCACAGCATGTGCTTGATGCAGGACACCCGCCAAGGGCAAGGAACTGTCCACCTCCAAGTGCTGAAATCAAATGTGCCAAGGGTCACAGCTCACAGCAGTGGGGGGGGGGGGGGGGGGGGCAGTGTCTGCTCCAAAAGGGGAAGGAGGGGAAACCTTTCCAGCATAGCTCTTTCCTCTGGGTGACCAACTGTGCAACATACTCCTCTGCCTCAACATGTTCCAAACTATGTCATCATCCCCTGCCACCGCACCCAAATCTGCCATTTCCCTTGAATTTGATACATGGAACAGCCCACCGTCCACTCCATGTTTGATGCTCCAAAGATAACATCCATTTCTCCCACTCTCTCACCTATCCAGCCAAAACAAGGATTCTGAATCCAAGCAAGGTTTCTCCCTGGCCACCCCACTCCCATAATCCTCCCTTAGCTTTGTGGAGGTCACTCTCTGAAATACACTTGCCCCCCTAATGGTTCACATGTCTGCTGCCTGCCCCCCACCCTTAGAACGACCTTCTCCTCCTGGTTCACTCCTCTCTCTCCAGCACTACCCAGTAGGTGCCCAACAGGTGTCTGTTGCATGAACAAGTAGCTCACAGAGAGAGGGTCCCACAAAGCTCCAGGGGTGGTCTCCAAGGCAGAAGCTAGTCAGCAACTTCTGAGTTCACAGCCACACTGTCTGTCCTTTTCTAAGGGCTGTCCCCTGAGATAAAAGCATGCATGATGCATGGGGTGTGAAGCAGCACCCTGGACAGAGAGGAAGCCCACAGGGAAGAGAGACAACAGGGAGCAGAGCACCCCAGCTGGACACGTCTTCCATGATCACTGGGGCTCAACGCACCGTCTGGATTTTGTCTTCAGCATGAAGCAAACTTGCAGGGAAGTGACTGAGCCATCAGCAATCCCAGCTCTGCCCTGGTTCTCCCCCCCCCACACACACACACACCATCCTCTCTAGAGTTCCCAGCCGTACCGCTGGCTCCTCAAGGACATCCACCATCAGTACCGCCCCGGGGGGACATTTCTCTTGCTGGTGCAACCAGAACTTGCTCCCTGAGAGAAGAACATAAAGATTAACTAGGTGAGGAAATTTTCCCCCTGGCTCTAAAGCTTGGGACATTTGTCTGATCCAGCACATATTCTCCAGGAGACAGGCTAAATTAAAATACTAATGGACTGCTGTATTTAAAATATATTTGCTGATGATTAACAGCTCGGGAGGTGATGTATGTTTCAATAATGTCTTATTACAACGTGGGGAAACCACAATAAATATTCCTGGGGTAATTAGCGGGCATTTATTTAACGTTTGGCAGTGTTTGCCAGCACACCCACCAGGGTGCTGTCAGTAACAGCCGGGGTCCTCCTGCATGCAAGGAGGGACCCCGCCCCCCAGGAGAGGGTCCTTCTTCAGAGGTCTTTGGTTTGGGCCACAGCGTTGCCGAGTGTGTGTTAGGAGATTCCTTGCTGGCAGTAGAAACAGGAAAGTTCACGAGAAGTTGGACTTGCAGCTTCTTTTGATGTTTCAGGAAGTCTGGCAACCCCAGTGTCCTCCCAGAGCCTGAGTGGCCTCCCCAGGCTGTCGTGGCCATCAGCAGCACCACTTCAAGTGTTTCCAGAGCAGCCTGGGCCCCCCTAGATATTCAGGGTTGCAGCCCCTCACACTGCTGCACTGGTCACCCCCAAGGACTTCGTCCAAAGGTTGCACAAACACCCAAGCAGCAATGCTAACAAAAGGTGGGAGCAGGGGGCAGCTTCAGAGCCCAGGGGACCATTTCTTGGACCTTTGAAATGTGGACAAGCAGGATCGAGCTTCCCGAGTCTTAACCCACTGCCCAGACATGCCTGGAGCCCCTCTTCCATTGACCCTACCCCATCAAGAACCACAGGGAGCACTGGTTGGTGCACAGTGAACGCTCAGGGCCAGCAACTCTGATTTTATGTCTCTATTTGTCTGGGGCAGCTGTGATGAGCACAGTGTGTATCCTACATCATACAGTCACACATTGACATACACGCACTCACAATCACACTCACAACCACACACAATTTGCACATACACACTCACATACAATCACATAATCACACACACTCACACATACACACAATCACACACACATACTGACACACACATACACACACACTCACATAGACACACATACACACAGATTCTCACATACACACACAGACTCACAATCACATACTCATATTCTCACACACACTTAATCATACACATATACACACAGCTTCTCACCCATGCACACAATCACACATGCATTCACACACTCATACATAGATTCTCACACCCATGCACACACTCAAACAAGCATACATTCACTCCCCCACACACAGATTCTCACACTCATACTCACACACTTACACACACATTCACACTCATTCTCACAATCACACACATACAGATTCTCACACACTCACATACATTCACACACACAATCACACACATTCACACAATCACACACATACACACAGATTCTCACATAGCCTCACTCACATATACTCACACAATCACACACACTCTGACACTCACACACGCTCACACAGATTCTCACACACTCCCACATATACTCACAACCACATACACTGACACACATTCACACACTCATACACACAGATTGTCACACTCACACACAAATACACTCACAGAATCACACACACATACTCACACTCAGTCACACATTCACACACTCATACACACAGATGCTCACACTCTCACATTCATATACACACATAGCCTCTCACACTCACACACACAACAGACTGTGCAGGGCAGCAATGTGCTCAGCTGACATGAGGATCTCTGTGTCTCTTTTTTTTTTTTTTGACAGACAGACAGGCAGAGTGGACAGTGAGAGAGACAGAGAGAAAGGTCTTCCTTTGCCGTTGGTTCACCCTCCAATGGCCGCCGCGGCCGGCGCGCTGTGGCCAGCGCACCGCGCTGGTCCAATGACAGGAGCCAGGAGCCAGGTGCTTTTCCTGGTCTCCCATGGGGTGCAGGGCCCAAGCACTTGGGCCATCCTCCACTGCACTCCCTGGCCACAGCAGAGAGCTGGCCTGGAAGAGGGGCAACTGGGACATAATCCGGCGCCCTGACCGGGATTAGAACCCGGTGTGCCGGTGCCGCTAGGCGGAGGATTAGCCTAGTGAGCCGTGGCGCCGGCTTGTGTCTCTTTTCTACCTAAGGGTGCCCACATGCCCCAGTTCTGACTGATTGGTTCTAGGTAGAAGTCCCTGGAGAGACCATTCCTTCCCCAAGAACTAGGCAAAGCAGTCCCAGGGAAAGAGCCCTTGGCCTAAGGCAAATGAGCTCTGTGCAACTTCCCAGCCAGGCCCCAAGTCCCTCACATGACACCCTTGCTCCTTTTACACAGGCACGTTGAGAACCTAGGGGAGTACAGAGATGCAGAGTGGAAAGAAACTGGGTCCCCAGAGGACTGCGTGGAGCCCAGGCCCTGACCTGTGATGCGAGCAAGAAGTCCTTCTTCTTCCTTAAAGCCAGTTGGGGTATGTGTGTGATTAGCCTACCAATCCCTCCCCCTCCCCCTCTTGATTAGCCTACCAGTCCCTCCCCTCCCCCTCCCTCTCCCTCTCCTTCTTGTGCTGATCCCCACAAGGGCAAGGCATCTCCATCTGTCCCTGGAAGGGGGTTCACCCAAGGAGCCACCAGAAGAGGAGATGAAGCTCCTCACCCTGGGGTCAGCACAGTCCTGACCTCATCCCCAACCCAAAGTCCCCCTTGGGCCCTCCCCCAACCCTGCTTTGCCGTCTGATCTTTGACCCCCTTCTTCCTGAAGTGGAAGCCAGAGTCTCCATCGAACGTCACTCAGGAGCAGTGGCGCCAGCTGCTGCTGTGGACTCTGAGAGCAGCTGGAGCCCAGCTCACAATCTGGAGTTCTCCCTCCTGCAACAGCTGGGTTTTCTCAATCTCTTCACTCCCAGAGAAATAAATGTGCTCTCTGGGCCAGCACTGTGGCGTGGGGGGTAAATTTAGCTGCCGCCTGCAGTGCCAGCATCCCATATGGGCACCGGTTCAAGTCCCGGCTGCTCCACTTCCAATCCAGCTCTCTGCTACGGCCTGGGAAAGCAGTAGAAGATGGCCCAAATCCTTGGGTCCCTGCACCCATGTGGAAGACCCGGAAGAAGCTCCTGGCTCCTGGCTTTGGATCGGCACAGCTCCAGCCATTGCTGCCTCTGGGTAAGTGACTGCAATGACTTCTCACTGGTATCTACTCAGATTCCATCTCCAGGAAAAGGCCTCTAATTTGTGGCATCGTCTTTCTCCCTCAGACCAGACCCTGGTTCTTTTCCCCAATGCCTTGTTGCCCTCCTTACCTGCTTGCAGCTCCCACCCAGTCTACACCGATCCTAGGCCCTCACCACCCCAGCACAGAACAAAGCCCACTCACCATGGGGGAAAGAATTCATCAATTAACCCAGTTCCCCTAAAACCTGTCTCCAGGGCACCCTGACAAATCAGGCCCTGGAAGAAACACATTTCCTTGTTGTGTCTGATGATCACGACTTTGGAGAGTTCTCATCAGAACTGTGGTTGACAAACCACCCTTGTAGAGCCTGAACTTGGAAAGTAGCTCAAGCAGCAAAGCACAAAAGGAATCTACACTGCCTTTGAGACCTCAGGGGAAGCCCCTTTCCTCTGTCCCTGCAGATGGCTTCTTAGGGCTAAGAATCTCCTAGCAAGTGGATGTGTTGAGGAGCCTTGGACCTGTGGCTGATTTTGTAGCACAGCGAGTTAAGCAGCCACCTGCAGTGCCAGCATCCCATGTGAGCGCCAGTGCAAGTCCTGGCTGCTCCACTTCCAATCCAGCTCTCTGTTAATGCACCTGAGAAAGAAGCAGAAGATGGCCCAAGTACTTGGACCCCTACAACCCATGTGGGAGACTCGGATGGAGTTCCAGGCTCTTGGTTTTGACCTGGCCCTGCCATAGCCCATGTCCATGACCTCTGCAAGGGTCAATGGGAAATTCCAAAGAAGATAGTATTTTTTTTTTTTTGCCTCCAGAAGCAATAAATGCTCTCAAGCAAGAAGTTTGAGGCCCAAGCAGAGAAGGAGTGCATGTGGGCATCAGGGGTCCGCAGGCCGCTGCTCGTGTGAGAGAAAGCAGGGACACGTAGCTCCAGGAGCAGTAGACGCTAATTTCCAAACGGAGGAACTCGGACATTTTTTTCTGGGGGTTTTCAGGAGGCTTTGATGTGTCACCACCACCCTCTTGCCCTGATCAAGGAACTCTCCCTCCAATGTTTCTGTTGTCCAACCAATGTGATCCCCAAGTCCTATGAGGAGCCTGCTCCTCGTTATCTCCCCTGTCTTGCAGCTCTGATCACAACTGCAGAGGAGTCAGAAGGGGCCAGGGAAAGCCAGAGACCCCAGCCTCTCCCTTGGCCGGGCCCGGTCTCTGCTCTGTGAGTCCCTGTCCCCTGCCCCTCCTTCCTGAAGTGTGGGAGAACACAGGCTCTGGGGCCAGGTGGATGAATCCCAGCTCAGTGATCTCCTGGCCAGGCAACACAGCAGTTCAAGTATGTACACCAAGCACCCCGGCACAGGGGACTCAGGAAGCATCAGTTTCCACCGCCTGTTCCGCAGGTGTTCTCCTGAATCCCTGGGTCTCACCTGGGTCCCTGTGTCCATCTCACTCTCTGCACCCCTGTCCCTGTCCATTGCTGCTCTCTGCCCTGAACTGCACCCTGTCCGTCTCTGGATCAGTCTTTTATTTCCATGTTGCTTCCTAAACATTCTGCATTTCTTTTCCTCTCACAACTCCAGTTTTCTTTCTTTCTGGTATCATCTTGGCCCCTAAAAACTGGTCTCTCTGACCGGCACCATGGCTCACTAGGCTAATCCTCTGCCTTGCGGCGCCGGCACACCGGGTTCTAGTCCCAGTCGGGGTGCCGGATTCTGTCCCGGTTGCCCCTCTTCCAGGCCAGCTCTCTGCTGTGGCCCGGGAGTGCAGTGGAGGATGGCCCAGGTGCTTGGGCCCTGCACCCCATGGGAGACCAGGAAAAGCACCTGGCTCCTGCCATCGGATCAGCGCGGGTGCGCCGGCCGCAGCGCGCCGGCCGCAGCGGCCATTGGAAGGTGAACCAACGGCAAAAGGAAGACCTTTCTCTCTGTCTCTCTCTCTCACTGTCCGCTCTGCCTGTCAAAAATTAAAAAAATAAAAAAACTGGTCTCTCTCCCTCCCTCTCCTGCTCTCTCTCTCTCTCAAATCCTTTGCTCTCTCAAATCTCTGTGTGTGTGTGTGTGGCTCCCAACTGTATGGCCTCCATCAAGTCCATCTCCATCTCTGCTTCTCTTTGAATGCCACTGTTCCTCTCCATTCCTGCCCCCTCCACCCATCCTCTGTCCCTCCCTCATCCCTCAAAATCCCACCTCTAAGGGAATGAGGGGGAGGCAGCCACAAAATGAGAAGCCAGAGCAGCCAAGGAGATGGCAGTGTTTGATTTCTCTGCATAGAGGCAGTAAATCCTGCCTGACGCTCACCCTAGGAAGATACGTGCCTCACTGTGCTTAGTGGCCGGGGAGAGGGAGCAACAGGGCACTGGGCAGACAGGGGATCCTAACTCAGGCCTGGGGCTGGAGCAGAGGGGATGCAGGCCTAGGGGCCTCCCTAGATGCATTCACACCAGAACCACCTGTCTCTCTTTCTCAGCACTTTTGTGTTTATCTCAGCCCACCTACCAATAAACAGCATCCATGGAGCCTGTGGGGACGGGAAGGCATGTCCTGGGCACATGTGGACCCCCAGAAGACCCCAGTTGTTCATTAAACTTCCAACCATGGTCTGGGTTTCCTTGTCTGCTTCTGGGCCTCCCAGTGGTCTCAAGAACTCACTGGGACTCCTATTGACATATGACACCTGCTCTGTGATTCCCCGCCCTGTCCTAGCTTTCAGAGATTCCTTGCTCTTCTAGGCCCTTTAGCAGGCTCTGTATCTCCGCAGGGACCCTTCTTCTCCACAAAACAGCCAGCAACCCCTTCTCACCACTTCTTGATCCCTTGTCCTCGGAAAGAACAGTTGTCTTGAGTGGGACTAGGATTTGCCCATGGCTGGCAGTTGACTTAAAGTACCTGCAGTCTCCCAGCTCTGCACAGGACACAGCAGACACCTTATGAAGCAAGATCCACTCTCCATCCTGAAGGGGCTCCTAGTCTACCCAGAGAGAGAAGAATTCCATCATCACACGCAAAACTGGAGGTCAACCACAGGTCAGACGTGGCCAATGCACACACTGAATTCAACCTGCACGGTGGCTTTAAATGCTTTTCATTCACTGACAACTTTTTAAAAACTGGGAAATTCCTTATTACAGCTTGATTTTATGGGTTCTGTTTCAACTTCATCAGGCCAACACAAGAATTCTCTCGTCCTATGAAGGAGGAAAGAAGAATAAGGAGCAAACTCCAGACGACCTACAAAATGGCACAGTCGAATGCATCAGAGAGCTGAGGGGGCCTGGTAAGCAAGAAGCTTGAAGTCTGAGGCGGGAGATTCAGGACAGCAGTCAGGACAGGAAGTCCAGATAGGACATCAGGGTGCCACGCTCAGGACAAGCAGAAGGGGCAGCCATGCCATCGTCCCACCGGGAAAGACTCAGGCATGATGTCAAGAGCAGTTAAAGATCATTGCGGGCTTGCTGACCCCCAAGACTCGAGATGGAGATGCAAGGGGAGTTCAGCCCACTGAGAGACTGTTTCCCACCTCCATGGACCTCCCAGGATGGACAGACGGTGAGAGGAAAACCAGAAAGAGCAGCCGACGGAGATGTGGACTCAGGGAAGGGACCTGCCACGCCTATGAGCAAGCATTTGAGCTTGCCCTCCATACTTCCTGCCATCCCTACTCAGATCCTCTTCTCCAGAGTCTTAGGGAGAGAGAAGAACAGAAAACTCAAGCCGTCTGGGCTCAGGGGAGGACTCTCTGCGGCTGGGGAGGGTGGAAAAAAGAAAACCTTCTACCTGCTCTGCCTACGAGGGGTGAGCAAGGGGCAGTGCACCATCAGAATGGGGCCACAGAGGAACTCGTGACAAACGCCTCCACCCCCAGCATGCTCCTCAAGGCCTGAGAGTCCCAGGCACCTGCACCCACACACAATGCACGGTGGCTCCCCAACCTGCAACCTTCCCCTCGCCACTCTGACCGCCCTGGTCACAGGGACACCCACTAACTGCAGCAGCCAACCCTAAGACATTGGAACGCGGGTCCTGTTCATGTCACCATCAGATCAGAGGCAAGCATTACATTCAGAGCCAAAGGGCTGGGACCAACCCGAGCAGCCTGGCCCACAGCTCCTGCCCTTACCCCCCACCACGTTTGGATCCAACACAAGTGAGGTTTTGTTGTGTTTGGTGTTTGGTTTCGGCAACTGGCTCTGGCCACATGTGGCAGGGAATAGACACCTAACAGGAACCTAGGGCTTCCCCCAACCCACAGTAAGAAAAACCCTATTTGCGGCCAGCTCTGTGGCTCACTAGGCTAATCCTCCGCCTTGTGGCGCCGGCACACCGGGTTCTAGTCCCGGTCGGGGCGCCGGATTCTGTCCTGGTTGCTCCTCTTCCAGGCCAGCTCTCTGCTGTGGCCCGGGAGTGCAGTGGAGGATGGCCCAAGTGCTTGGGCCCTGCACCCCATGGGAGACCAGGAGAAGCACCTGGCTCCTGGCTTCGGATCAGCGCGGTGCGCCGGCCGCAGCGGCCATTGGAGAGTGAACCAACGGCAAAGGAAGACCTTTCTCTCTGTCTCTCTCTCTCTCTCTCACTGTCCACTCTGCCTGTCAAAAAAAAAAAAGAAAAAGAAAAACCCTATTTGCTTCCGACCTTTGCAAGTGTGGAATACCAGCCAAAGCTTCCAGATGCCTCAGAACTCCAGGACTCGGGGAAGAGCTCTGATCAGAAGAATGGGCCATCAGTCATGTAGCATCATCTAGCTTGGGACAAACGAGTGGCAGTCTGTCCCAGACCAGGAGACCAGAGTCCAGGTGGATATTTCATGGGCTGCATTACCCCATTACCCCTTCTGCTGAATTCTTGCTTCCTTCTTACGATCTCTCCCTGAGTGAACAAACACTGTTTTTAAATTTGAGATGGAGAGAGAGAGGAAAAAAAAAAGATAGGCAAAAGGAGAGAACTCCCATCTGCCGATTCACTCCTCAAATGCCAGCAGTGGTACCTGGCTGAGGCCAAAGCAAGGAGCCAGGAATTCTATCCAGGTCTCCCACATGAGTAGCAGGAACCTAATCACTGGAGTCATCACCACAGCTTTCCAGGGTCTGCATTAGCAGGAAGCTGGCGTCGGGAGCAAGAGCTGAGAATTGGATCCAGGCACTCCAATGAGAGATGTGTCTTCACTTCTAGGCCAAATGCCCACCATGGACAAATATCTGCTAGTGGCTAAGTCACAGACATGTTAGCCAAGCAGGTAGTAGGTGCTCAAGAAACACTAACTGGGAATTTTTTTTTTTTTACTCTTGGAAAACCTAGTGAATAAATGAATGCAGAAACAAATGGTCAGCATATGTAACCCTTAGTCTGCCTTTTCTCTTCCATAAACTTGAACTAGAACTGTTGCCTCTAGCATGGCCCTCTGGCCTTGGCATGACTAGTGATCTCATTTACAGATTCTAATAAGACATAAATTCTACTAAGCATAAAATTTGGTAGAAATGAGTGGCAGGTTAGCAACACGGCTACCACAAGAACAATATCAGCCAGAAGAGTGTTTTGGTCAGGACCACAAATTCAGGTGCCAGAGGCTTGAGTATGAATCCCAGCCAAACGCAAGGTACTGAAATTCTCCGATCTTCCATTCCCTCATTTGCAAAATGGAGAGAGTCAAGGGCACCAGCCTCCCGGAGTGGCCATGTGTATCAGGTGAATTTCTATTAAAGATGAGTTAAAGGCTTAGGACTGAGCCTGGCAAGAAAAATTCTGCAGAAGTGGCTTCCACTGCCATTGCCATGTGCCCATTTTAGGCACATCATGTTCTGTCACTTCCTGCCACATCTCTCAGCACTCGAATCCGCCCTCTGACTCCCAACCACAGAGAAGCCTTTTCACAGGTCTGGCTTCAGAAAACCTAAATGAAGAATGCCTTTTTTTTTTTTTTTTTTTTTTTTTTTTTTTTTGGTCTGGCACTGAGACATCACTCACTCATCCAACAACACAAAATGCTGCGGCTTCGACTTCATCTGCGTTGGGAAGCCAGGGACACAGTCCTTGGAGAGCGTGAGAGAAAACATTGAGATGCTGGCCAGGAAAGGTCAGCCTTTGGCCAGTCTAGACCAGGAAAGTGCGCCCCTGTCCCATCTTAGCAGGCTTGTGAGTTCAGTTCTGCGCCCTCTGTTGGAGCACTTAAGTGACAGACACACCATGGGTCTTCCAGGACCTCAGAGAGAAGTGCCTGGAAAACACACAGGGCTGAGATCAATGCCTTTTAGGAGCCCCTGGAGAGAACATTCTGGAGTCCCCAGGAGGCGCATGTCCCTTCTCCATGCACTACAGCCATCCCCTCCCCTGACCCAGGTCCTCTCCATTAACCCAGAGCTCCGAGGTGGTTAAACAGCTGAGACTGTAAGACGCGCAAGTGCAGAAACTGTTTGTCTGGCTGCATGGGGCTGAGAACCTGAGTGAAGAAAATGTCAGGCAAGATCAATAAGGCTTTGAAAGGATTGGGGAGATGAGATGTGAGCCTAAGAGCACAGGCGTTGGTGGCCATGATGGATAGCAAGTGGATGGAAAGCAGACAGCAACTGGGGGAGCCCTGGCGAGAGAGCAGGGAAGCCAGGTGGAGAGAGGAAGTCCAGAGGCGTGGAAAGGACCCGGATGGGGAGGAGAAAGTCTGGGGTCCAGTCTGAGGTCACCACTCACTCACCATATAGTGAATTACTCTCTGAGCAGCAGGAAAACCTCAGGTTCTAGAATGACAGTTCTCCATGCAAGTCCTGTGTCTGCCTCTGATGAGGAGTGTGGCATTGGAAAACTTACTTAACCTCTCTGATTTCCATTTTCCTCATCATCTGTATAGTGGAGTTAATAAAGCAGTCACTCATGAGTCGTTTTGAGGATTAGATAAATCAGTACATTAGACGGGGGCTTGATGGACAGTGAGCATTCAACGAACATTAGCCGATGCTACTTAAAACAAAAAGAAGGGTGTGGAGAGGGTTGTTCTGGGAGAGAGATGGTGAGGCCAGGAAGGGGCAGTCCTGTGCATTTTACTTCTTTTTAAAAAAAATTTATTTATTTATTTGAAAGTCTGAGTTACACAGAGAGAGGAGAGGCAGAGAGAGAGAGGTCTTCCATTCACTGGTTCACTCCCCAATTGGCCGCAACAGCCGGAGCTGCACTGATCCAAAGCCAGGAGCCAGGAGCTTCTTCCAGGTCTCCCACATGGGTGCAGGGGCCCAAGGATTTGGACCATTCTCCACTGCTTTTCCAGGCCATAGCAGAGAGCTGGATGGGAAGTGGAGCAGTCAAGTCTCGAACCAGCACCCATTTGGGATGCCGGTGCTTTAGGCCAGGGCATTAACCTGCTGTGCCACGGCGCTGGCCTGCATTTTACTTCTGTGTGTGCAAGATGGACCCCATGGGATGGCTCCTAGTTGCATGGTATTTCCAGCAGCCAGTACTCAGCTGAGAAATAGTTATTCGTACCAAAGTCAGGAGAGAAACATGCCGTGTTGACTCACGGAGGAAAAGCACAATGTCCACAAAATAATCATATGTGAGCATGCTTTCTCCAAAATCTTGGTTCTCCATTATTTTCTCCTTACAACCCGGCTTGGGCACGCAGTGTTCACATAGAAAGCAACTGTCCGGGCTTCAATTGTCCAGGCCAATTCTTGGATGTTGACTACCTGGAATGCCTCAGGGAGGGTGATTTTAAGACTCGGTAACACAGAGCTCTGAAATAGATTGGTGATGTCTGCCATGGGCACTGGTAAAAGAGGTGCCATCTGCGGTCTCATTCATCTTCAAGTGGCTTTAGCTTCTGAAAGCCTAGGAGCCTATGAATATTGCCAACAGATTGGAGGCTAAAGGGGCAGAAGCAGAGGAACAACAAATCCAGGGCCGGATGTTAAGTGGCCAAGTCTACCTGGCAGAGCCGTCTCTGTGCCCAGACTCAGGCACTTCTCCCCCAGCCATGGGGACCTAGGGAGGGAGGAAGGAGCTCTTGCCCAGCGTGCTACATGAGCCTGAGCATGCCCCCTCCTGGCTGAATCTCCCTGGTCTCAACCGCAAGAGAAGGGGGTGGCCCTTAACACGTAAGGGAAGGACCAGATACTGATGCTGATATATAGCCTTGATCTTCCTTCCAATGACGAGAAGAAGAGACCAGATGGGAGCAATGTCTCCCTGAAATGGGAGTCAAATACCTTCCGGGGTACTTGAGATCTGGGGACATCACCCTCATAGCCCCACGACTCTAACCTGGCTTCTACACGTCCAAACTCTAGATTGAAATATCCAAATATCTACTTTAATTTCTTGGATTCTTCAAAGACATCTGCATGTGATATGTCCAAAATAATGTCCTTTTTTAAGATTGATTTATTTGCTTATATATACGTATCTATTTATTTGAAAGGCCGAGCAACAGAGAGGAGGAGAGAGACAGAGTTTCCATTCGCTGAGTCGCTCCCCAAATGGGCGCAACAGCTGAGACTGCTCCAGGCTGAAGCCAGGAGCCAGGAACTCCATGTGGATCTCCCACATGGGTGGCAGGGGTCAAGCCCTTGGGCCATCTTCCTCTGCTCTCCCAGGAGCATGAGCAGAGAGCTGGATCAGAAGCGGAGTAGCCGGGACTCCAGCCAGCCCTGCAACACAGGATGCTGGTGTCACATACACCAGCTTAAGCCGTTTCACCAAAACATCAGCTCCCAAAATGATGTTGTCACAATCTGTGGCCACCAAAATCACTCCCACCGCGTGTGGTGAAGAAAATCCCTCCCACCCCGATGCTCAGTCCAAAAGCCTTGAAAGAATATTTGATCCTTCTGTTTTGTTAAATTTATTTTGTAAACACTCTGCCCACAGGCCTCTCCTGGCTTACTCATCATGACACCGATTCCAGTTCAAATGTCACCACCTCAGGAGGCCTTCTCAGGTCACACTGTCGAATTCAGGGCCCACAGACAAGGCCTCCGAGCATGCTGGTTTGGAGTCTTTGAAACACTGACCGTTAAGTAATATTTCATTGCACGAGAGTTCCAGGTCTTCATCCTGCTGTCTGTCAATGGGCACTGAGTTGTTTGTATAGCTTTCTCTTCGCGTGAGATGTACAGAGACAGAGACAGACTCCCCTATCTGCAAGTTCAGCCCCCAGATGTCCCTAACAGTGGATGCTGGTAGTTTCCTAAGGAATAATTATTGAACGCATGAAAGGATGATGGCTGGGCGGATGGATGGAAGAAATAATAATGCATTTTCTACTCCTGTTCTACGCTCATCCGCCTTCTCCACTTTCACGTCCACCAGAACCCAAGCTAACGGGGAACACACTCCTTCCTGAGACAGCCTCTCATGAATGCCTTCTTGGGCCCCTTGTGAGAAGCTTCATGGAACAGGCGTCAAGGATGTGGACTCTGAAGGCCAGCATTTTAGCACAGCGGATTAAGCCGCCTTCTAAGATGCCAGAATCCCGTATGCGCTCCGGTTGCTCTATTTCCAACCCAGTCCCCTGCTAATGTGTATGAGAAAGCAGTGAATGATGGTCAAAGAGCTTGGGATCCTGTCACTGACGTGCGAGACCAGGACGGAGTTTTAACCTCCTTGCTCCAGCTTGGCCCAGCCCCAACTGTTGTGACCATTCAGGGAGTGAAACAGTAGATGGAAGTGTTCTCTCTCTCTCTCTCTCTCTCTCTCTCTCTCCCTCCCTTCCTCCCCCATCTGTAACTCTGCCTTTTAAGCAAATAAGTAAAGCTTTGAAAACAAAAAAAGAATGTGGACTCCGGATCCAGACTGCTCATCCAATTCTGTCACCTTCTATTTCTATGACCTTGAACAACTGTGCCTTAGTGTCCCCATCTGTAAAATGAGACGATAATACCAATAGTAATTCCCTCGCTGTAGGGTCATGCTTCATACAGCTCCATGGGTGTGCACAAGCATAGAGTGGGTCTTCACCTTTGGCTGTGTGTTGGAAACACTGGGAAGCATTTATAAGGTACCGATGCCTGAGTCCTATGCCCAGAGATTCTAATTTCATTGGCATGGCCCCAGGCCCAGACTTGGATTTTTTTTAATTCTTCCTGGGTGATATTAATATACAGTGGCAAAATTTGAGAACCACTAATATAATGTGCTTGAATCGGTATCTGACACTTTTAAAGTACCAGGCACTCACATCTTCTAAGTATTGGGAAAGACTCCATTTCCTCCAGGAAGTCTTCCACCAAGGCTAAGCTGGGCACCTCTCCTGCGTGCTCCCATCACATTCCTCCCTCGTAACACCCATCACACTGGATGGGGACTATTCAGTCATTGTCTTCCACGCTAGCCCATGAGCTGTGCTAACACGTGTTAGCCAGGCTATGCATAGAGTAATTCTCAATGTAGTTGGCTGACCACATCCTCTGCCTCCGTAGGGCAACTCAGTTTCTTTAGCCTCACACACCCAACATCCCCAAGCTCTCCACAGAAACCAGGACCCAACTGTCTCCCCAGAGCCAGCGCTAGGCTGTTTGGCAGGTGTCTCAAACTTGAACACATGCAAGGCTAAGCTCTCTAACTCCTCCACACTTGGACTTCCCACCCCAGTTAACTGGCACCTCCACTTTCATTTTTTTTTTTCAAGCCAAACATCTTGAAGTCATCATGGATTTCCCTCTTTCTTTCACACTCCACGAGCAGTCCATCAGCAAATCACAGCAACCCTGCCGGTAAAACGTATCTCAGACCCAACCATCACCAACCGCCCCATCATGCTGGGGTCCACGCCACGGTTACCTCTCACCCGGAAGAATGCCACAGTGACCAATTGAACTTTATTCTCTCCCTTGATCTCCAACAGTCAATATCAACACAGTAGCCAGAACAACTCTCCTACACAAATGGGACCAAGTGACATCTCCATTCGAAACGCTCCAGTGAAATCCCGGGTTCTACCACAGCCTCCCACGGCCCTCAAGATGGACCCCCGGCCTGCTCTCAGGCCTGGGCTCCTGCCACTTCCCCAGGGGCAAGTTCTGCAGCGGCCACACACGCCCCCTTGTGGCCATTCAAACACAGCGCGCTCATAGCCTGTGTGCAGGCTCTTCGCTCTGTCTCCTCCCTCAGATTCAGCTTGGTTCCCTCTCTCTTTTTAATCTTGCCCGAATGTTACACGGAGGCCTTCCCTTACTGCCCCGTCCACCCTAACCCCTGCTATCTCCTTCACTACTGTATTGTTTGTTTGTTTGTTTCAGAACACTTACACCATGTGCTGTGATATCTCGTCTTTATGGTTTTATCTCGGCACATTCCTTAGACTGAAAACTAAGCTTATGATGCCAGCTGATGTGTTCCCAGAGCTGAATACAATGGCTTGAGCACATCATAAGTGCTCAAGAAACACTGAATGAATGACGGAATCTTAGGGATCTTGCACAGACTGGTCAGCTTCCGCTAGTTGGAGGGAAACCTACCCAGCAGTGGGAACCTCACTTAGGCATTGCCGGTTCCTTGGGGATGTCACTTGGGGCTAATCTCCTCCTCACTGAGCAGTATTTAGCTTCCAGAGGAAGATAAAGAGAATCCCTATGGAAGGGAAAAAGGCCTGACATTTCCTGGCTTTTTCAAAATATTTCCACTCGCAATCGGAAGGCTGCTTGCTCGTCTTGACATCTGTCTTCATCTGGCATGGGAAATAGCTGGAAGACACAGAGAGGCCTCGCTTATGAGTGTTGGGTGGTGGCTAAGGGGACCCCCCTCGCACGGATCCATCACAAAGGGCAGCCAGGGCCACTCAGCTCCGTAAGACCCGCCCCCGACTGCCCCTTGCATTCAACCATTCAGCCGAGATGCCCCCTGCTAGCTCCATTCATTTGCAGAATAATTATCCCCTGAGCTCTGAATGCTGCTCCCTTGTCCCTGCAGGAGGCTGTCAGGGAGGTTAGAGGAGCAACAAGTGATGGAACATGTCTGACCTCTGCTCTCCCCCTGGGAGGGGTGGCCGGCTGTGGTCAGGCTGGGGGACAAGGGCATGTGACAGGGCTCGCACGTGTCTGCCTGAGTCACTGACAGTGGCGCTTCCTCCAGCTCCAGGATGGCTGAGGCACAGGTACCCCCTCCCCCCACCACCAGTCTCCACCTCCTTTGACTGACAGGCCGAAGCCTGCAGGTGGAGCACAATCCCATCTAGGGGGCAGCAGGTCGCCGTCACTGTGCTGGGAAGGAATGCTTGTCACTCCAGATTTGCTCCGCCCTTCCCCGCCTCCTCTGTGCTCCAGGGAGGTTTGCATCAATCAGCTCCCTGGCACTCTGGCTTCTGGCTGGGGTCTGGCTGCTGGAAGGGAGCTCAGATCAGAGGGCAGGAGGCGGAGTCAGAGCATTGATTCTCCTCACCGGGCTGCAGATGGGAGAGGCTTCCCTTTTTCTAAAGAAAGTCATAGGTCCTCTTAGCTGACACACAGCAGCTCCCTCTGGGTTCCACCTGCTGCCCTTTCAGGACCGGGGGCTGCGGTGCCCACCCACCCACCCCCATTTTGGTGAGTCCTAGAGAACATCACTACCCGGGTGCTCTTGTACATTCCCCCCCAGTAAACTGTCCTCAACTGTGCTTTGCACTGTGCCCCGTGTTTCCTGCAAGAATTCTGAATGCATGGGGCTGTAGCTGGAACATCTGTGAATATTCTGCACAGGAACGCACAGCCATCTCCCTGGAATAGGAATCTCCGGCAACAAATACTTATCGAGTCACGAGATGCACCTGCCACCACGTGATGCACCTGCCACCACGAGATGCACCTGCCACTGGGGCCGGAACATTCAGGAGTGGAAATAAAACACATGCAGGTCTTGGCCTCCGAGAGCTCCTCGTCTGCAAGGGAAGGAACTTCAAGCCCTTCCTCCTAGGCTGTAGCCCACACGGGTCCCACCAGAGTCTTCAGAAGAGGGACCCCAAGGTGGCTTCAGTCCCCCAGGGCTTCGCATGTGTAGCCAAGAGCACAGACTCACTAAGGAAGCAGTGTCCCATGCGGATTTGCATATACAATTTTTGGAGAGAGTTGTAACTGTTTCCCTCATTTAACATAAAAGAGAAACTGAGGCACAGCGCAGGAAAGAGGTATAAATGGTGGCTTTCGTCATCATCATGCCCATTCCAGACAAAACTTGCCCGGCTGACCCTGCCCATGCCGCAGAGGCCTTAGCTCCAAAGGGAAGAAGGCAGGGCTTGCGACAGCTCCCAGGAAGGGGCACAGGGAGACACAGGGGGGTCTGGATGCGCGTTTGCACAGAAGCCAGGTCTGTCCCCGCTCTGGCCCTCTGTTTTGGTATTTAGCAAGTGAAAAGCTAAATGCAAGTTCTGATCCTGCAGTAGGTGTTGGAAAGGAGGAGAGAACATCAGTGGGAAAACTGGTGACATCTTTTAAAAATCTGCAAACAATCGTGTGGCACTGATGGTAGTTTCTTAGTTTTGGGAACTAAGCTGTGGTTAGATAAGATGCTATGATTAGGGTGGGCATTTGGCAAGCAGTTACTATGCTGCCTGGGACCCCTGCATCTCATATCTGAGTGTGTGACTTTGAGTCCCAGGCCTGCTTGATTCCAGCTGCCTGCTAACATGCACCCTGGGAGGCAGTGGTGGGTGATGGCTCAGGGACCTGAACCCAGCTCCCAGCTTCAGTTTGGTGCGGCCCCAGCTGTTGCAGGCACTTGGGAAGTGAACCAGTGGATGGGAGTTCTCATCTCTCGGCCTCTCCAATGAGAAGCAAAAACAAAACAATTTTTAAAGATACTAATAGTAGAAGAAGCCTCATGAAGAGTATTTAGGGTTCTTTTCTGAAAAAGTTTAAAGTGAAAACCAAAATGGGAGGGCTGCTGTTCCCCCTTTGAGATCAACCCAGAGGTCACGCAAAGCAGCAGCCCTGGGCCAGGGGAGACCTCAAGTCCTTGCAGCCACAGAGGCCTTCCTGTACTGTGACATGCTGGGGGGGAGAGAGAGAGAGAGGGGGGGGTCAGGTATCCCAGTCCACCCACTGTGGTTCCTGCTATGAGAGCCTGTTAAGCTACTTAGGAAGGTGCTGGGAAAATCTAACCTGTTTTTTGGGTTGGGGGGGTAGTGCATTCTGTGGGTGTAGACAACACTCCCCACCTGTGAATTTCACTGCACCTGCTCCTAAGTGGCTTCCTGGAAGACCCACAGGGGCCCGGCAATAGGGGCTGGAGGAGAAGCAGACTCCCTAGGGTGCAATGGCTGTTGAGGGCTGCATGCCGTCACCCCAGCTCTGATGTATGCATTGAAGCCCAACCTCCATGACCCCACCATGTAAAGGCAGGTCCCTGACTTCTGCTGGGTCTGCTAAGAGTCTGGCGACTTTATGATGGTGCCAAAGCAAGATTGCACGCAATCACATTTTGCATTTGGATCTTTTGCCGAGCTAGCAATATGCAGTCCCCTCTTGTCACCCCCAGTGCTGGTCCAGGGCAGTGAGCACAGCTCCCGGGCAGCCCCGTGATCGCGAGGGGAGATGGCGGTCACTCCACGTGGCTGAGATAGGTTAGGGGATGCAATGCACTTTCCACTTAGTTTTTTTTTCCGAGTTACAATGGGCTTATTAGGACACGACTACCTTGGAATCAAGGAGCGTCTGTAGCTGGTCTTTGGAAATGGGGGCCGGGCCCTTTAAGAGACGATTAAGGCTATGGGTGGCCCTTAACCCAATGACTGCCTCTGGGGTAAGGCCTTGGAAGAGGCGATTAAATTCCACCTGGGTTCTAGGTGAGCCCTAATCCACGCCCAGGGCCCAGAGAGAGACCTCGGGGACATGTAGCCTGGAAAAGGAGCTAGGGGCGGAGGTCTCGGGAGGGGGCGACCCTGGGTTTCCAGCCTCTGTTTCCACAGCTACCCCAGCTCTGAGGCTAGGACCCCCTAGGGATGCACCTGCCCCTGGAGGAGAGGAGGGGGAGAAAGAGAAGCGAAGGATACAGGAGGAGGAGGTGAGAGAAGGAAACGGTGAGCAGACCTGAGTCTGGGTCCCATCTAGCACTGGGTCTGCAAGTCCTTAAAGTATTGAAAAGCAGGGCTGGGGCTGTGGCGTAGCAGGTGGAGCTGCTGCCTGCAGGGCCGGCAACCCACATGGGCGCCTGTTCAAGTCCCAGCTGCTCCACTTCCGATCCAGCTCCCTGCTAATGTGTCTGGGAAAATCAATAGAAGATGGCTCAAGTGCTTGGCCCTGGCTGCCTACAGGGGAGACCCCCTGGCTCCTGGCTTTGGCCTGGCCCAGCCACAGCCATTGCAGCCATCTGGAGAGTGAACCAGTGGATGGAAAACCTCTCTCTCCTCCCTCTCTCCTTCTCTCTCCCTCTCTCTCCCTCTCCCTCTATCTCTCCCTCCTTCCCTCCCTCTCAATCTAACTCAGACTTTCAAATAAACATAGAAATCTTAAAAAAAAAAAAAAAAGATTTAGAAGCTTTTATAATACTTGGCACACAGGAGCCCCACGTGTCCAGCACCCAAGCCATCCTGTCTTTCCTGCAGATGCCCAGGGCCCCCATAGTCAAGGGGGCTGCAGACCCTGCCCCAGCCTGTCAGTTGACCCTGTGCACTGGACAGTGATGACAACGCCTGCTGCCACCCTGCCCTGTCCCCTCTCTCATCACTTCCTGCACACCCTCAGCCTGCACAGCTGCCCAGGACCTCCAACTGCTGCTCTCTGGAGCCCTGGGGTTCTGAGAGCTCAGAGATCATGAAAGGAAAGACATCTTAGCCTGGTAGCCAAGGGAGCCCATCTGTATTAACACAGGACACAGCTGGATATGCGACAGCCACTCTGCACCTCCTGGCTGCCGTGGTGACCAGGCCCAGGAGTAGTATGAAATACAAGGAGCCCAGAAAGGAGCAGTCTCTGGGGCTGGGGGGCTGGATCCCCAACAGCAACATCAAGGGGCTCCCCTGTTGGACACCCCACAAAGTCTACAAACTTCAGCCCCCAGCCAGGCTCTTGGGGTGCTGGGAGGTCTGATGACCTGATGGGAGCCAGTCCTGAGAGGCACTGAGCAGGATTTGGTCGCCGGGGGATGGGTTGCATCAGGCTGAGATCAAGAGGAGATGGACAGGAAAGCTGGTACAGTGTGGTCGAATGATGCAGGGAAATCCAACCAAACAACATCCCCAGGAAGGGGGCCAGGGTCCCCAGACCCTCCCGATCCAAAGTTCGGGACATGTGTCTCCCTGTGCAGGGAGGCTGGCTGCCCACTCCTCCGAGCTCCCAACACCAGGAGGCAGGGGTCTGCGAAGAGGGGGCAGGTGGCACACGGCAGGTGGCCACACGTGGGGTGTTGGCCCCTGGCGACAGGTGGGTGACAAACGCCATGACAACGTGGCAGTGTCAGCCGTAATTGCTTCCGCCACACTGCGTCCCCGCCTGCAACATGACTAACAGGGCTGCAGGTGGTATGACAAGTCGGGAAATTGTTTAAGATTGAAAAGCACAGCGGAGGGAGCTGCGGTGTTGAGAAGTAATTACTTCCCCTCGTGGGAGTCGGGAGAGAACGGGCGCCCGCGGCGGTGGCGGCTGTGTGCAGTGTGCGGGAGCAGGGACGCCCGGGGAGGCACCCGTGCCTCCCATCCCTCCTCCCCCCTCACCCACCCGGGAGAGGTCCAAGCTCCACCACTGGGAGAGGCTCCTGACCTATTAAAAAATAAAAGAACGCCCAAACTGTCTCCCAAGAGCCTTGACACATTGTGAATGAACATATTAACATTTTACCACCCTCGGGGCAAAAAAAAGAAGCAAAGCAATATAATTGTGCTTTTCATAAGATAATGATCGAGTGTTAACACATTACCAATTCCGTATTTCCTATGGGCAGCGAGGTCTGGGCATGGCACATAAATTTAAAGTTTTAGAATAAATGCTTTCTTTCCAACCTGCCCGAGGATCTTCGATTATAATGGCATGTAAATCTTATTTGGACATGATGTCAGAAATCTAAATTTTATTTTATTTTATTCATTTGAGAGGTAGAGAGACAGAGGCTTCCCACGCACTAGTGTACTATTCCCCGAATGCCCTCAACAGCCACGGCTGGGCCAGGTCAAAGCCAGCAGCCAGGGACCGAATCCAAGTCTCCCGTGTGGGTGGCAGGGCCCCAAGCACTTGAGCCATCACCTGCTGCCTCCCAGGGTGCATGTGAGCAGGAAGCTGGGATCCAGGAGCATCAGGACTCCAGCCCAGGTGCCCCAATACGAAGTGCAGGTGTGCCAAGCCACATCTTTACGGTTGCACCAGCCACCTGCTTCTTTAACAAGTGTGTGTGTGTGTGTGTGTGTGTGTGTGTAACCACGGAGACACTAGCATTTATTATGTCCCAAGTAGGGGACATAATAAAACTTTATAAATAGTAGTGTATTTAAATCTCCTAACAATCTTAAGAGTGGGTACTGTCTACACCCCCATTTTCCAGATGAGAAAACCAAGGCAGAAAAGGGCTGAATGACTTGTCCAAAGTCAGCAGCCAGGGAAAGGCAGAGCTTGGATTTGAACTAAGGGCATCTGGCTCTAAAGTGTGCATTTGTAGCCCCAAATTGGGTGCATTTTTTAAGTATTTTGGGGAGGTAAGATCTGGGCTTTGTGGGTCCCTTGATGCCTCCCCTCCACTAAAAACAACACAAAAGACTTAGGCTCTGCAGGCCAAGAGCACACCCCCAGAGATGGGGTGGGATCATTTTGGAACCAGCAGCAGATCCTGACACACCTCCCACACCCCCACCCCAGCTAACCCTTTCCCTGTTCCCAACCCTAGTGGAGCTGGAGCCTATTCCAAGATGTTCCCAGGGAAAGTAATTTGAGGGCTGCCCCAACCCCATCAGAGCTCCGGGCTGTTCCATTTCCAATGCACCTGCCATACCCAGCCAAGGCTCTGCATGCTCCTGTCCACCCATAGGAGGGGCTCCACAGATGTCAGTACTGACGGGAACCAATCAGGGCTGTGATAGCCCCCAAGCTGGGACCCACCAGGAAGGGCCCCACCCACCCCAGCCAGCTGCCACACCTTCTCCAGGAAGGACTTCCTCCCTCACTCAGGCTTCCTAACACTTCCTGCCTTCTAATATCTCCCTGTGTGTTTATCTACCTCTTTGGATACTTATCATCCGTCCTTGTGCATCAGAATCAAAGCTCAGGCCAGCGCCGCAGCTCACTAGGCTAATCCTCTGCCTGCAGTGCCGGCACTCCAGGTTCTAGTCCCGGTTGGGGCGTCAGTTCTGTCCCAGTTGCTCCTCTTCCTGTCCAGCTCTCTGCTGTGGCCCGGGAGGGCAGTGGAGGATGGCCCAAGTGCTTGGGTCCTGCACGCGCATGGGAGACCAGGAGGATGCACCTGGCTCCTGGCTTCAGATCGGCACAGCGCGCCAGCCCTAGCGGCCATTTGGGGGGTGAACCAACGGAAGGAAGACCTTTCTCTCTGTCTCTCTCTCTCTCTCTCTAACTCTGCCATTCAAAAAAAAAAAAAAAAAAAGAATCAAAACTCAGAGAAGATGTTGTATCCCTCGCCCCAGGTGGCTAGCACAACAAACACCTGTGGGACAAATGACTGGTTCTGAGGTCCCAGCCTTGGTGACATTTCTGAGGAAAGGGAGCAATGGTCATTCCCTAAAGTCACGCTCTCCAAAAGAGCCCCCTTTCAGGAAGTTTTAGGTCAGATCACAATAGAAGGGTCCAACAGAATAAACTCTTCAATGTGTATTTATTTTTATTGGTTTGGAAGGCAGAGTGACAGAGCGAGAGAGCGAGAGAGCACGCGAGAGAGAGAAATCTCTGCTGGTTCACTCCCCCAAATGCCTGCAACAGCTGGAGCTGGGCCGGGAACTGAATCTGGGTCTCCCACAGGGCAGGCAGGAGCCCAAGGACTTGAGCCATCACCTGCTACTTCCCAGGATGCTCTTTAGCTGCCTGGGAAGCAGAGGCGGAGCTCAACCCAGGCAGTCTGATACAGGATGCACGTGTCCCAAGTGCTGGTGACTTCACCACTGCCACACATTGCCTGCCCCGGGAACAAACTCTGTAGTCGGTTCACCTCCCGCAAACATCAGCCCTGGCTCTGGTCTCCTGGTTCGCTCCACACCCTCACTCCTCACACTGGCCCTGGGTAGACGCCTGCCCCCTGGCCATGCTGCTGCAAGTGTCCCAAGGGCAGAGAACAGAATGAGCACTGTGTGTGCTGGCTGGAGGGAGACGGGGCGAGAACTCCATTCCCCAAGCGCCAGCTGTCTGCCAGGCTCTGGCTTAGACGCCGGCACCTTCAGCCGTAACAGTTACAGCCCCTTCCACACAGATGAGAAAAGTTAAGCTCAGAGAGAGGCCTTGTCACCCATCCAGCTCACACAGCAAGTCAAAGGAGGTTCCTTGCCTGGCTCACTTCCGACAGCTGGGCGTGTGGACAGAGGTCGAGCCCAGGTCAGCACGAGGAGCCAGGATGCACAGTGGACCAGGAGGAGGCACAACCTCCCTTCTTGACACATGACTGGGTTTATTTCCCATCACTGCTAGAACAAGTGACCACAAAAGTGGTGGCTTAAAACAATGCAGCCAGGGGTCCGGTGTTGTGGCCGTAACAGGTTAAGCTGCCACCTGCAATGCCAGCATCTCATATGGGCACCAGTTCAAGTCCTGGCTGCTCTACTTCGAATCCCTCTCCCTGCTAATGCTCCTGGGAGGGCAGCAGGCAATAGCCCACGTTCTTAGGCCCCTGTACCTGCGTGGGGAGATCCAGATGAAACTCCTGGCTCCTGGCTTCAACCTGGCCCAGCCCTGGCCATAGCAGTCATCTGCAGAATAAACCAGCACATGGAAGATCCATCTCTCTCTCTCTCTCTCTCTCTCTCTCTCTCTCTTCCCTTTCTCCCATAACTCTACCTTTCAAATTAATAAAATAAATCTTCAAAAAAAATACAATTTGTCTATTTTCCAGTACCTGAGCCCAGAAGTCCTAAAATCCAGGTGCCTGGACTCCTACAAGAGCTTCTAGAAAATTCCATGCCTTTGCCTTTCCCAGCCTCTAACTTGGTCCATGGCCTCTTCTTCCATCGACAAAACCAATTGTGCAGCATCTCTGGCTACCCATCCAGCCATCTACGTATCTATCTATCTACTTGTCCATCCATCTGTCCATCATCTCCTCTCCCCACCCACCTTCCCTCCCTCCCTCCCTCTCTCTTTTTCTCCCTCCTGCTTTTGTCATCATACCTCTGGCTATCACAGGGACCCTTGTAATGCACCAGGCTCGCCAGGCCCACCAGATAACCACACAGGATGCCCTTCCTGTCTCCCGGTCCTTCACAGGGTCACATCTACAAAGCCCTTCTTGCAGGTGCAATGACATCGTCACAAGTGTTAGGGGTCACAAGGGGGAAAGTCATTACCAGAGGTAATTTGATGGGTTCTTTTTTTTTTTTTAAGATTTATTTATTTATTTATTTGAAAGTCAGAGTTACACAGTGAGTGAAATAGAGGCAGAGAGAGAGAGAGAGAGGTCTTCCATCCGCTGGTTCACTCCCCAGTAGGCCACAGCTACGCCGGAGCTATGCCGATCTGAAGCCAGGAGCCAGGAGCTTCTTCCAGGTCTCCCATGTGGGTTCAGGGGCCCAAGGACTTGGGCCATCTTCTACTGCTTTCCCAGGCCATAGCAGAGAGCTGGATCGGAAGTGGAGCAGCCAGGACTTGAACCAGCACCCATATGGGATGCTGGCACTGCAGGAGGTGACCTTACCCACTACACCATAGCGCCAGTCCCAATGAGTTCTTTTCCTCAGTTTAGGATAGAAAAAAAAAAAAAAACTGGGGAGCCGGCACCGTGGCTCAATAGGCTAATCCTCCACCTTGCGGCGCTGGCACACCGGGTTCTAGTCCCGGTCGGGGCGCCGGATTCTGTCCCGGTTGCCCCTCTTCCAGGCCAGCTCTCTGCTATGGCCAGGGAGTGCAGTGGAGGATGGCCCAGGTGCTTGGGCCCTGCACCCCATGGGAGACCAGGAAAAGCACCTGGATCCTGGCTCCTGCCATCGGATCAGCGCGGTGCGCCGGCTGCAGCGGCGGCCATTGGAGGGTGAACCAACGGCAAAGGAAGACCTTTCTCTCTCTGTCTCTCTCTCTCACTGTCCACTCTGCCTGTCAAAAAAAAAAAAAAAAAACCTGGGGAATAATTTGCAAAAAACTTTATTTTTGTTTTGCAAAGCAACAGTGAAGGGTCTCATCCAAGAGATCAGACGCAGTGACCAAGTGGGCCGAAAGTTTGCAGTAAGTGCAGTGGGGTTGATTTCTTATGGGGGCACCTATTGGACGGGGTTTCACATAATGTATGCTCATTGGCTCGGGGCCCATGCAGATGGTGACAGCCCGAATGGGAGTTGCTAAGAGCTAGCTCCCTCTTTGCTGGGCCCAGCTCCCCTTCTGCTAGTGCTGGGTGGAAGATTACAACCAGCTTGAAGATGATGTCAAAACCACAGGCTCCTACCAGAACAGGGTGTTAACAGTGCGGGGAGAGGTGCGAGCAGGTCTCAGAGCAAACCTCCCAGTCACAGCTCCGAGCCTGCATGCACAAGGCTTTCTGCTAAAGCCTGAGGGCCCCACAGACACTTTAGCCCAACCAGACAGCCCCAACAGGATGCTGGGAGCCACAGAGACTGTGAGAATCCAGCACCCTACACCCAGCCCAGAGGGCGAGAGAAGGCATGGGAGTACATGTCCCACAACAGTCAAAAAATAAAAGTATCCAGGCTGGAGAACAGGTCAGATAAAGCTTGGGTGTGAGGCTCTAGGGGGAGCCTCAAAGGGCAACAGAGACCCTTCCAGAGAGCCTGCAGGGAGCAAGGCGCTGAGCTAAGCCCTCGAAGTTGGCTCACTGAACCCCCAAAGCAGTGATGTGAGGCGGGTGCCACTCTTCTCCCACACTATAGATGAATGCGGTTTTCAAATTTTTATTTATTTGCTTTTATTATTTAGTTGAAAGGCAGAGAAAAGACAGACCAGCAGAGGGAGACTGACTGTATACTGGTTCACTCCCAAAATGCCTGCAACAGGCAAGGCTGGACCAAACCAAAGCCAGGAGCGCAGAATCTACTCCAGGTCTCCCAGGTGGATGGCAAGGACCCATCACTTCAATGCCATGGCTACCTCCACAGGGTGCACACTCACATGGAAGCTGGAGCCAGGGCTCAAACCCAGGCGCTCTCAGATGAGAGGCAGGGGTCCCCAAGCACTCTTAACTCTCAAATCCCTGGAGGTAGGCTTTGACCCCAGGCTCAGAACCTCAACCACCATGCCCTGGAGCTGGGCCCTCCCCCAAACACAAGCCAACACTCGCACCCCGTTTTATTTTCCCAAAGCTCTTCCTGTGAAATCGCAGCTCCCAGCCATTGAGGGCAGCAGCTGTGCCGTGCAGAGGGGAGGGGCTCACCTGCCTTGTGTCACCCAATCGTCACCCACAGTCCCACACACCAGGATCCCCACTCCTTATCGGGACGAGATGAGATGAGAGATGATCATGGCATGGACAAAGCAATGAAGCCTCAGACTTTTAACCCCAGGCTGAGACCACTACTGCCCCCTGCTGGTGGACTCTCAAGACAAGCCTCCAATGGGACAGGCCCCTGGAGCCGGCCAACCCCCTCACTCCACCCTGGAGCCCTCTTTGCCCTTCCGCAGCCGCAGCCACCGATGGGGACAGTGTCAATAATTTATCGGTGAGATAAAGCATGTCCGTAAACACTGCTGGCAGAAGCCCATCAAGTATGCATGGGGAGTTGATGTTTCCCAATTCCTGCCTTGCCTCGGGACAGCATAAAGATGTGACCTGCAAAGGTGACATTTATCTCTAGAGAGAGCCATGCCCCAGCTCAGCGGATGGGGCCGGGAGCGCCACAGTGACACACAGGAGCAGTGTCCCCACCAGATCCTGACTCCAGCTCGGCCCAGCCTAGCAGTCTCTGTCAATCCTCCCTCCCGCACCCTACACACCTCCTGATATACAACTAACTCTGTGGACAGGGGCACGAGGCATGGCTCTAGGCTTAGGGGTCCCTGGGAGCCTAGCACTGGAGTCTTTTGCACAGCTCAAGGGCCCTCATGGCAATTTCTGGAGAAAGCAAATTAGGGACAGAGACAGGGCCGCCCTGCCCAAGGTCTCACCGTTTGCAGATCGCAGAACAGGTGTACATGCCAAGGCCCTTCGCCCAACAGTCTAAGCATTTCTCTGGAAGGCGACCGACATTATGAGCGAGAGCCAAGGGTGAAAACCAGCACAACTCGGGAGCGGAATACCTGCAAAGGGGAACTGTGATCTCAGCACAGGTCCCTGCGCACAGTAGGTGCTCAGAAAAGGCACAGGAGGCACGGTGGGAGGGAAGGGAGGAGGCTTACACTTCCCTGCTGAAAGAGACGGCGGGTGAGCCTGACAGTTTTATTGTTCAATTGTTTCGTATAGATTTTGAATAAAAAATAAATTGGCTTCTTTTAACGAGGACGATCCTGCAAGCCTTGAGAACGGCGGTGAATCATGTGTGACTGCCCTTGGCTTTGTTCCTGGCCGTGGGAACTCCCCACTTACAGCCAGCCGCCAGGGCTGGAGAGCAGGGCAGGTGGGGGTGGGGAGGGGCCTCCCAGCCCCCTCATCCCCAGGGTCTGGCTCTGGAGCCCAGGGGGAGGAAGAGGCTGCTGCTGGGGGACACTTCTGTGTCTCTGGGCAACGCATTTGCAATCTGAATTAGGGATTCCTGGATGTCCCCCCTTTCTGTGCGATCTTCCCTGAGACCTGGTGCCAGCTGCTTCCTGCTCACTCTGGGATTCTAGGCAACTCACTCCCTTTCATCCATGAAATGGGTGGGCTTAAAGCTCCCCTCCCAGGACCGCTGGAGAAGTACATGAGTGACACGAGGCACAGGGAGTTCTCAACACAGGTGCTCAGCGCCATCACACTGCAGCTGTTCATGGACCGCAGGTGTCATGAAAACACTGTGAGGGGCTGGTGCCGTGGCATAGCAGGTAAAGCTGTTGCCTGCAGTTCAGGCATCCCATATAGGCACCGGTTCGAGTCCCAGCTGCTCCACTTCCCATACAGCTCTCTGCTATGGCCTGGGAGGGCAGTGGAAGATGGCCCAAGTCCTTGGGCCCCTGCACCCATTTGGGAGACCTGGAAGAAGCTCCTAGCTCCTGGCTTCGGATTGGCACAGCTCCAGCCATTGCAGCAAATTGGAGAAACTGGAGAGTGAACCAGCAGATGGAAGACTTCTCTCTCTCTTTCTCTCTCTCTCTGCCTCTGCCTCTCTATAATTCTGCCTTTCAAATAAATAAATAAATCTTTTTTAAAAAAAAGAAAGAAAATATGATGCACGCATTGCAGAATGCTTTTGCACCAAAATAAATTGATCTTTTCATTCTATTTTTCCATGGACTCTTTAAAGCCCCCATTGTGCTTGATGTCAAAAGCCAGGAGCCAGCATTGTGGTGTAATGGGTTGAGCTGCCACCCGCAATGCCAGCATCCCTTATGGGCATTGACTCGTGTCCCTGCTGCTCTGCTTCTGATCCAGCTCCCTGCTAATGCACCTGGGAAAGCAGGGAAGATGGCCCAAGTGCTTGGATCCCTGCCACCCAGAAGCAGCTCCCGGCGCCTGGCTTTGACCTGGCCCAACCCTGGCCATTGCAGCCATTTGGGGAGTAAACCAGCAGATGCAGATTCATTCTATCTCTCTCTCTCTCTCTCTCTCCCTTTCAAATAAATAAAATAAGTCTTTACAAACAAAGCTAGACATTGATGGTTTTCAATGGTAAGTGGTCATGTTTGCCAAGGAAAGAATTAAAGGAATAAGAACAGGAGGGGAGACCAGGGGCTATCCAGGAAAGTTTGCTCAACTTGAGAGTGGATGGAGGATATGGAATTGCTCCTGAGGGAATCCTGCCCTATAAAGATCCGTTCATAAAGGGAAAGAAGTCAAAAGCAAGCCCCAGGAGACAGCGGGAGCTAGGAAAGGAAAGCCAGAAGTCAGTCGGGATTCTGTCCATTGTACTTGAAAGAAACCAACTAAAATTGACTCAATTAAGGGGAGCTTACAGCCATGTGGAACGCTCAGATTAGCCCTCAGCATGGCTGCGTCTCAGCGTGGCTCTCACACTCAGTTTTCCTCTCTGAGTGCAGTTAACAGCATCTCCAGGCTGCCCCTCCACCTGCTCAGCAACTCCAGCGGAAAGAGCACCTCATTTCTGATAGGTCCAGCAAGAGTCCCAGAGCTGGTTTTCGGTGATCCGTCTCAGGTCACATGCCCAGCCCTGAGCCAATCCTTGTAGCCAAGATGGGGGGGGGGGGTGCAGGGGGACAAGTGCTAATGGTAGAGTATGGGTTCCTGGCCAATCCTTGAGAGCAGAAGGTAGCATTGGCCTCCTTTGAACCAATAGGATTTCATGAGAAAGGAGATTTCTCAAAGGAAAAATCCCGGTGATGTTTCAAGAGAGACACGACCCCAGAGGGGCGCTTAGCCTCTGCAGTCAGTCAGAAGGAAGGTTGCTTGGTCATGAGTCAGCCCCACTGCTCCTAGCTTTCGGCTCCCGCTCCAGCTCCACCAGGCACCCGAGGATCCAAGCGTCTCCTCCACTTCCCACCTCGCATGGAGCAGGTGTTGCTAGTCCCGCCCCTCTGAGTCTTGGAGACAAGCCGCTCCCTGTCACCATGGCACAGCTGGAGCCCAGGGCAGATCAACTCAATGCATGTCACTGTGCCCCTGTTAGTCCCGCAGGTGCTGGGCAGTGGGGGTGGACTTCTCAGAAGCTCTTCTCGCGTCCACCCTCCACTTCTGACCCGTGCTTAGTCCGCGGACTCCGTGATGTTTGGCCTCAACTCTCCATAAAGCACAACCTGGACTGGCGCCACCAGTACTTCCTGGCCATTTTGGGGAATCATCTCCCCACACACACAGATGCACTGAGATCTCACTTAGGCCAGAGGCAACTTTCTCCCCTCCACCACACCCCCCCCCAGAAGAAGTGGCCTCTGATGACCAAAATCCACTCAAACGCTACTGAGACCCCAGCAAACAGCCCTACAGGAGCCAGCCACTCTTCTGAGCCACGGCTTTTATCTTCTTCCTTTTGTCCCTTGAAACATCCTCATCTGGTTATAAAAGTTTTTTTCTGATGGTAGAAGGGTAACACCAGCTGATACAACAAAGGTAAACCCTATCATTTCCATGGCTTAGTATAACAGAAGTAGTGAGGTTTTCTCTCCCACCTGGAGCAGCCTGATGACAGTGTCCCTGGCCATTGGTGACACTGTATTCAAGGGACCCCCAACCCAGGGGAGAGAGGTGCCCCACTCTCCCCAGGGAGCTCAGAGTCGACTCCACCCCACTGGACATGCAGAAAAGTACAACCAACAACCATGGCCACTTCGGGCTCGTTTCCTTTTTCACTGTTTTAGTTGTATGTATTCCTGGGCACAGTGAGATAATGAGACACAGAGATTCAATAGGTGATGATTAAATCAGATTGCTTAGCATTGCTGTCTCCTTCAACACTTTCTTAGATGTGTGGTTAGCAATGAACAATGGCCCGGATCTATGGGGTACTGTACGTGGCATTTCAACAAACGCACACAATGTGCACCTGTCCAATCAAAGCATCAAACCACCTCTTGCAGGTCCCAGCCCGAAAGTGAGGGCTCTCAGGTCTGCTCACCTGCCAGAGGGGAGGCAGTTGAGTGACCACATCTAGAAGCAAGGGTGACTGAGAAACAAAGCAGCTGCAACCAGTGGCAGCTTCACACCCGGCCAGGGGGAGCACGCGTTTTTGAAAAGTCGCTGGCTAACTTCCATGACGTAACCTTTTTATTTCATCATTGGCCCCTAACCACAGGTAAACCACCCTTGGCACTGCCTCATGTTGTACAGAGCCCCCTTGCAGCCACATCCACTATTCAGTTCCCCAGTTACGATCTCATTGTCCTAACCAACCACACATCTCCTGCAGCAAAGCCAGGGTCATGGCAAGTTCTAAGTGGTTGAGTCCTCCTGGGCTCTAAGTGTTGGCACCCAAGGACAGATCTTCCTGCGCTCTGAGTATTGGACCCGAGGACAGATCCTCCTAGGATCTGAGTGTTGGATCCACAGGGCAGGGTTCCTGCAATGACCCTGATCACAAGGAGTTTGTCTTTTACACGGCATGGGTATTCATCAGCTTTCTGTCTCTGCCAAAAAATAAAAATAAAAATGCCTGAGGCCGGTTCCTTAGGAGGGAAGATGGTTTATTTTCAGCTTGCGGTATTGGAGGTTCACAGTCAGTGATTGGAAAGCCCTGTTAGCCTGGTGTCTGGTGGCAGAACACACACAGAGAGGATCTCACGGGGAGGCAGGAAGCAGGTGCATGGTCCCCTTACATAACCAACCCTTGGTGACACTGCCTACCCAGGGTAACCCCTCAGTGACCTAAACACCTGCCACTAGATGCACCTCTGGGACACCACACTTAGATCAAGTCTCCAGTCTTAATCCATCAACAGGATGGATTAACAGGAGACGGCAGAGGTTTAAGCATCTGTGTGACACTGAGGAACTAAATCCTGTTCAAACTCAACAGGCTTAATGGGACATAAGTGAATATCCAGGATGTATCTCTCTGGAGGCTGGCATTTGGTCCAGTGGTTTAAAATGTCACCTGGGGAGCCCACATCCCATTTTGGAACATCAGGTAATAGCTCAAGTGCTCTGGTCTCTGCCACTTATATGGGGGACCAAGACGGAGTTCCCAGCTCCCAACTTCCATCTGAGCCAACGCTGACTGTTGTGGGCATTTGGAGAGTGAACCAGCAGGTGGGAGGTATATCTCTCTACCAATCTCCATCTCTCTCTCTCTCTCTCTCTCTCTCTCTCCCTGCTTCCATTTCAAATAAATAAAAATAAATTTTTAAATGTGTTGCTTAGGGGCTGGCATTGTAGCAAAGCTGGTTAAGCAGACACCCGCAACACTGACATCCCATATGGGAGTGCCAGTTCCAATCCAATTTCCTGCCACCACGCTTGGGAAAGAGCAGAAGATGGCCCAAGTCCTTGGGCCCCTGCCACGCATGTGGGAGATCCAGATGGAGTTCCTGGCTTCTGGCTTTGGCCTTGGCCCAGTCCTAGCCATTGCAGCCATTTGGAAAGTGAGTCAGCAGATGGAAGATCTGTGTGTGTGTGCACGCACATGTGTGTGTGTCTCTCTATGTCACTCTGCCTTTCAAATAAATAAATCTTTACAAAACAATTTTAATGACGCTGATCTCCATAGATGGATAAGGAAGAGCATCCCTGATCTAGCATTTAGAGGAAAATCACAAAACTAAGCTTCTTCATTAGTAAAGCATTTATACAGCATTTACTATGGGCCCAGGACTTCGCGTTTTTTAACTCGACTTAATCTTCGTGACAATGCTGTGACACTGATGACGACGTCAGCACGTGCAGGAGGGCAAAGGCCACATCCTTCCTGGCCCTTTCAAGGCTTTGTCAGCCCAGGAAGGCCCATCCATTTTTCTGATTAAAAAAAAAAAAAAAGCAAGTAAATTGAATAAATAAGCCCCTATCTCTTTAGGCCAATGTTAGCAAGGTTTTCTAGTCATTGCAATCAGACACAACCCTAATTCACATGCTTCCTAGATGGAAGACATGAGATCTACCTGCTCCCACAAAGGCGTCCATCCAGAGCTAAGGTGAGGAGGGAGGTAGGAGAGGACCCAGGGTCAGGGGGCTCCTCCCTCCCCTTGCCAGCTATGATCACTTTGTCTTTGGCTCCTCCCACTCCTGCTATGCCCCTCGACCTGCTCCCAGGACTAGGCCCAGGAGTCCTGGGAAGCCGGACCATTCCCCAGGGTCTTTGCTGTCTGAGGTCGCGGCTCAGTCAAGTTCATCGCCAGCCACTTTGCATCTCTGCCGCTCATTGCAATTCAGTCACGTCAGAGCAGCCCACAGGATCTGAATGCAATTTTCTCATTGAATTATGCTAAATCCTTCAGGGAAGGAGGCAAAATTATTTAAAACCTATAAAAACTAAAGCAACATTCTGGCTCTATATTTTAACTTTCTGATCATTATTTAGAGTTAACCTTTTCTGCCACTAAATCACAAGCCCGTTTTGCTATAGATCAGGCAGCACGGGCCATAAGGCACAGGAAAAGAAAAAAAACAGACAACCAGGCGAAGAAGAGGCCTGGGGATGGCTCCCCGGGCTCAGGCAGATAATAGAAATAGAGGTGGCATTTTGCTCTTGGAAATCAAAAGTATCAGAAGGTGATTCATTGAAGCAGCAAAAAAAAAAAAATGAGTCGTAGCTGCATTATTATAAATATTAGAGCAATAGATTAGGGGTGAGGTGTGTTTCTGGAGAATAATGCACTGGTTGGGAGGATGAGAATTCACGATTCAGGCAGATGAGGGACAGAATCCTGGGCCTGAGATCTTGAGAAATTGTTGATCCCCTCTGAGGCTCCATCTCCCCATATATGAAATGGAAAAAATAATAGTTCATGCAATTAGGAGATAAGTACTCTTATTTATCCTCACTTTTAAAATGAGGACAGCCGGGCACAGGGAAGTCCAGGGATCTGCTCCTGTTGTCAGAAATGGCAGAGCTGAGGTCCGGCCTCAAGCTTCAGACAGGGTCGCTCTGCAAAGTGAACGAGCTAAGAAATAAGAAGTGCTGGTTGGTGTCTGACATACAGATGGTGCTCAATAGATACAGGATGAGTGATTTGCCTTTAGAGAATTTGTAGGAATCTTTTACATTTATCTAAGTTGTATGAATTTGTGTTATGTATATATATTTATATAAATATGATTTTAAATAATCAGATTGAGTTTCTAGCTCCTGGCTTTGGGGTGGCTCAGCTCGAATTGTGTGGGTATTTGGGGAGTAAACCAATGGATGGAAGATCTCTCTCTCTCTCTCTGCCTCTCAAATTTTTTAAAATGCAAAACACATAGGAAATGGATGAAAAATAGCTTCTGCAAAGAAATAGAAGAGGTAGAAAAGAACCAAATGGAACTTTTAGAACTGAAAAATGCAAGCACCAAAATTGAAAGTTCAGCAGATGTACTCAGCTGTAGAATGAAGGGAACAGAGGAGAGAGCTCGCGAGCTGGACTACGAAACACCAGAGATGGCTACCCTGCACAGCACACAGAAACAGACCGTAAAGAAAGGAGCAGAACCTCAGGGCCAAAACTTCTGACATTTCTGCTCCTGAAGGTCTGGAAGAAGAGAGGAAAGACAACACGGAAGGGCAGGCATCCGGTGCAGTGACTAATACACCGCCTGGGATCCCAGCTCCCCCTGGTGGACACTGGAGGCAGCAGATGGGATACATGGATTGAGATCCCAACTGCTGGCTTCGGCCTGGACCAGCCCCAGTTCACGCAGACATTTAGAGAGTGAACCAGAAGATAAAGACAAATTCTCTCTTTCTCTCTTCTTGCTTCCTTCCCTTCCTTCCTCTGCCTTTCAAATAAATAAAATAATAAAATTAACTTTTAAAAGACTCTCTAGGGGCCAGCGCTGTGGCACAGTTGGTTAAGCTTCTGCCTGCAGTGCCAGCATCCCATATAAGCACCAGTTCATGGAAGTAAAAGGATTGAAAATGACAGCTGCTCCAATTCTGATCCAGCTCTCTGCTGTGGTCTGGGAAAGCAGTAGAAGATGGCCCAAGTCCTTGGGGCCCCTGTACCCATGTGGGAGACCCAGAAGAAGCTCCTGGCTCCTGACTTCAGATTGGCCCAGTTTGGGCCATTGCAGCCATGTGGGGAATGAATTAGCAGATGGAAGACCTCTCTCTCTTTGCTTCTGCCTCTCTGTAACTGACTTTCAAATAAATAAATAAATCTTAAAAAATAAGATAACTAGTGAAATAAAAATTCAATTAAAAAAAGACTATCTGAGGGAATAATGACTAAAAACCCACAAATTTTGAAAAGACATAAACTTACGTATCTAAGAAGTTGATTGAACCCCAAACAGGATAAATCCGAAGTAATCTATTTGAAGACATATCATAAAATTTTGAAAACTGGGGCCAGCGCCATGGCTCACCTGGATAATCCTCTGCCTGCAACGCCGGCGTCCCATATGGGCGCTGGGTTCTAGTCCTGGTTGCTCCTCTTCCACTCCAGCTCTCTGCTGTGGCCCAGGAAGGCAGTGGAGGATGGCCCAAGTACTTGGGCACCTGCACCCGCATCGGAGTCCAGGAAGAAGCACCTGGCTCCTGGCTTCGGATCGGCGTAGCTCCGGCCGTAGAGGCCATTTGGGGAGTGAACCAACGGAAGGAAGACCTTTCTCTCTCTCTCTCTCTCTCTCTCTCTCTCTAACTCTGTCAAATAAATTTTTTAAAAAAATTGAAAACTACAATAGAAGTAAAACTCTTAAAAACAACAGGGGGAAAACCATACCCCCTACAGAGGAAAAACAAATCGAATGCCGGTAGATTTCTCAACAGAAAGCATGAAAGCCAGAAAGAAGTGGCACATGGTTTCTAAGAGCTGGAAGGAAAGAACCATTAACCCAGAGAAAACACCCTTCGGGAGTGGAGGGGGGATCAAAACAGTCTCAGAGGAGGAAAGCCTAAGAGAATTTGCCCAAATGAATGACTAACAGAACTTCTCTAAACAGAAGAGAAACAATAAATAAAGAAATCTTGGAACATCAGGAAGAAAGAAATAACACAAGAACAAAGATTGTAATATCATCTGATGTGACTCCAGAGGTATGTGAAGGAAATATTCCAAATATATAGCAAAGTGGGAAGTAAAGTGTTGTGAGAGGAGAAGCGATTTCTACACTCCAATGCATGAAAGAATGAATCCACAAGTAGATTGTGATAAATTATGTGTATATAAATATTTATAAATATAAAAATATGTGTCTATAAAGTAATACCAAGAGCAATGACTTAAATGCTACCCAGAGATACCCCCAAAAACACCATACTTAAGTCAAAACGCAATTCTGATTATTTAATTAACATGTAGGAAGTCAAGAAAAAGAAAATATAAGTTAAAAACAGAATAAACATAAAGCAAAATCTAAAATAGCAGACTGTGAGCCAACTGTATAAAAAGCCCACTTTGAACACAATGAAATGGGTAGGTTGAAAGTAAAAGGATTGAAAATGACATATCACACAATCTTAACCAAAAGAAAGGAGGAGTGGCTATATGAGGCAACTTCAAAAACTGGAAAATAGAATTAAAAGTTTATTTTGGTGCAAACAAAAAGTGAAATCCATTCGTACAAGGGATCTTCAAAAAGTTTATGAAAATGTAGGTCATGAAAAAATCATGAATGGATTTCACATTTTTTGCACCAAAATAAACACATTTTTAAGAATATCAAGACAGCTATTTGCTTATCCATTTATTTAATTTGAAAGGTAAAGAGGGGCTGGCACTGTGGCATAGCAGGTAAAGACCCAGCCTGCAGTGCCAGCATCCCATATGGACACCAGTTCAAGTCCCGGCTTCTCTACTTGCAATCCAGCTCTCTGCTATGGCCTGGGAAAGCAGTAGAAGATGGCCCAAGTCCTTGGGCTCCTGCACTCACATGGGACACCTAGAAGAAGTTCCTGGCTCCTGACTTTGGAACGGGTCAGCTCCAGCTGTTGCAGCCAACTGGAGAGTGAACCAGTGGATAAAAGACCTCTCTCTCTGTTTCTACCTCTCTCTGTAACTCCACATTCAAATAAATAAAATAAATCTTTAAAAAAAGAAAAAGAAAGAAAGGCAAATAGAAAGAGACAGACAAAGCTCTCCCATCCACTGACTCACTCTGCAATTGTCCGTAATAGCTAAGGCTGGGCCAGGCTGCAGCCAAGAGCCAGGAACTCAGTTCAGAGTGACAGGGACCCAGCTACTTGAGCCATTACTTGCTGCTTCCTAGAGTGCACATGAGTAGGAAGCTGGATCAGGAGCAGAGCTGAGACCCAAACCTAGGCCCTCTGATACGGAATGCGGGCATCCCAAGTGATGTCTTAATCACTATGACAAACACCCATCCTTAAATTTATCTTTTATTCCATTTCTCGTAAACTTTTGAAGTACCATTGCAATCATTTCAGTCATATAAAGTAATATTTCAGAACATAGAAAATTACCAGAGGCAAAAAGAAACATCACATAATGATAAAAGGGGTCATACACCAAGAAGACTTAGCAATCCTAAATATGTATGCACCAAACTACAGGGCTACAAAATATATACAACAAAATCTAATAGAGCCAAATAGAAAAACAATCACACAACCATAGTTGGAGACTAACAGATAAAACAATGCATACAGCTACTGACAGAGACTAACAAAGCAACTAGTCAGGAAATCAGCTAGGATGTACAAGGACGCCAAAGCACCACCCACCAACAGGATTTGATTGACATCCTTAGAACATTCTACCCAAAAACAGAAGAGTACACAGGAGCCCACAAAGTCATACCCCAATATGCCATACCCTATGTCATAAGACAAATCTCAACAAATCAACAGTGAAATCATACGGAATGAGACCAAAAACTGCAACAGACTAAAACAAGAAATCCAAACAGGAAAAAGAAAATCTCTAAACACTTGAAAACTGAGCAGCACACTTCCAAATCATCCACGGGTTAAAGCAGAAGTCTCACACAAAAGAACAATGTGTTGGAGTGAAAGGAAATGGAAATACAGATTAAAATTTATGGAAAACAATTGTAGCGGTACTGTGTTAGAAAAAAGGGCGCCGAATCATTCATTCTAATCTCCTATGTCTAGAAACTCGGAGTCATAGATGTTTGATACCACTTGAGACATCTGCAACCCTTGTTGGGGTGCCTGGGTTCAAATCCCAGCTCGATTTTGCGTTCCAGCTCCCTGCAAAAAATACACCTTGGGAAGCAACAGATGCCAGGTGCTGGAGCCCTGCCATAGGATGGAGTTTCCAGTCCTTGGCTTTGGCCTGAGCCAGCTCTGGTTGTTGCAAGCATTTGGAAAGTAAACCAGCAGATGGGAGATTCTCTTTCCTCTCTCTCTCTCTCTCTCTCTCTCATTCTCTTTCAAATTTTTTTAAAAGTAGAAAAAGAAAAAGATGAAAATAAACTGAGAGAAACCAGAAGGTAGTGAAGTCATTGCTACGGTTGGATTCTTGTACCCCTCAAACATGGCAAAAATCCCAACACAACAGTATTGAGAGGTGGGGCTTTCAGAGCTGATTAGGGATTAGTGACCTTGCACAAGGGCTGGAGGGCACTAGCTAGGCCCCTGTGCACTTCCCGAACCTGCTGATACAGCATCATCCCCTCCCAGGCACCATCTCAGAAGTGCAGAACAAGTCCTCACTGGAAACGGAACCTGCTGGTGCCTCTCCCTCAAACTGCCAGCCTCCAGGACCTTGAGAAACAAACTCCTGTTCTTTGTCATCCATCACCCAGCCTCAGGTATGCAGTGACAGCAACACAAACAGACTGAAACCACAGGGACCAGCAGCAATTACTCACGTGCAAAACGGAACAGCAAGAGAGGAAAGCAGCGGCACAGACAGCTGGTTCTGTGACAGCACCCGGAAAATGGACACACCTATAGTGAGATGAATAGGGAAGAGAGACAGAAGACACGAGTTACAGATGTCAGGAAAGGACGGCGAGAGAGCATCAGGGATTCTGCAGCCGTCGAGGGGTAAGCGATCCTGACCTACAACTCTGCACACAGGAACTTGACAACTTGGCCCAAACGCACCAAGTCCTCAAAGCACACAAACAATTACGACTCACCCAGTCTTCTTTTTAATAAATCTTTTTTATCACTTATTTTTAATATTTATTTATTTTATTTGAAAGGCAGAGTTACAGAGAGAGAGGGGTATCCTCTATTCACTGGCTCACTCCCAAGATGGTCACAATGGCCAGAGCTGTGCCAATCCGAAGCCAGGAGCCAGGCACTTCTTCTGGGTCTCCCACATGGGTGCAGGTGCCCAAGGACTTGGGCCATCTTCTACTGTTTCCCAGGCCATAGCAGAGAGCTGGATTGGAAGTGGAGCAGCCGGGACTCGAACCAGCGCCCAAATGGGATGCCGGCACTGCAGGTGGCAGCTTTACCTGATTATGCCACAGTGCCAGCCCCCTCACTCAGTCTTGAGTAGACAATTTGACTCACCATATAACTACTAAGGAAATCAACATGCATAATTTTACAGCTTCCTGAAAATGAACTTCCCGGGCCCAGATGGTCTCCCTGGAGAATTCTAGCAAATGTGAAGAGAAAATTAACAGTGATTCTAGAGTCTCTTCCAGAAAATAGAAGAGGAGGCGGCACCTCCCAGTGCATGTATAGAAGCTAATACCATCTTGAACCCAAACCCACAAAGACAGTACCAGAGAGAGAGACCTCAAATTAATACCCTTCATGAATATACCCACAAAAATCTTGCATAACAGATTCAGAGGCAGGCATTTGGCATAGCAGCTGATACTCTGCTTGGGACGCCCACACTCCATGTCAGAGCGCCTGCTTCGAGTCCTGGCTCCACTCCCAATTCCAGCTTCCTGCTAATGCACCCCCTGGGAGGCAGCAGGTGCTGGCTCAAGTACTTAGGTCCCTGTCACCCAAATAGGAAATCTGGATTGGGTTCTGGGCTCCTGCCTTTGGCCTGGCCCATTTGCGAAATGACACACTGGATGGGAGATTCCTACACACACCCCCCATCTATCTCTCCCTCCCACCCTCCCTCCCTCTCCACCACCACCCCTCCTTTAAAGGAAATGAAAATAAATAAGCAGATACATAAATAAATTTATTTTTGAAAATCTCAGCGTGTAGAAATCAGTATACTAAAAAATGCTAGGACTGGCACCGTGGTGCAGTGGGTTGGTCCTCCACCTGCGGCGCCGGCATCCCGTGTGGGCGCCAGTTCTAGTCCCGGCTGCTCCTCTTCCAATCCAGCTCTCTGCTGTGACCTGGGAGAGCAGTGGAGGTTGGCCCAAGGAGGCTCCTGGCTCCTGGCTTCGGATCGGCACAGCTCCGGCCATTGCGGCCATCTAGGGAGTGAACCAACGGAGGGAAGACCTCTCTCTGTCTCTCCCTCTCACTGTCTGTGGCTCAACCTCTCAAGTAGGTCAATAAAATCTTTTTAGAAAAAATACTACATCAAGTGTGGTTTATTCCAAAAATGAAGGGCTGGGTTAGGGACCGGTATAGTGATGTGCCAAGTAAAGCCTTTGCCTGGATGCCGGCATCCCATATGGGCTCCGGTTCAAGTCCCAGCTACTCCACTTCCAATCCAGCTCTCTGCTATGACCTAGGAAAGCAGTGGAAGACGGTCCAAGTGCTCAGGCCCCTGCACTCACATGGGAGATCCAGAGGAAGCTCCTGGCTCCTGGCTTTGTCCTGACCCTGCCCTGGCCTTTCTGGCCATTTGGAGAGTGAACCAGCTGATGGAAGACCGATCTCTGTGTCTGCCTCACTGTCTTTCTCTGTAACTCTGAATTTCAAATAAATAAGATGAATCTTTTAAAAAGAGCTGGTTTAATATTCTCAATCAGCCAACTAATATAATCCACCATATTAACAGACAAAAGAAGAAAAAAATCAATCGTAGCAAATAACATGTATTGGACAAAATTCAATGCTTATTCTTTGTACAAAAATACTTCAGAAAAATGAGAATAGAAAGGGAACTTCCTCAATCTGAAAGAATTTCATCAAAACAAAAAAATCTACAGCTAACATTGTACTTAATTATGAAAGGCAAGTGCTTCCCCTCCAAGATCTTACTCAGCATAATGCCAGAAGTGCTAGCCAGGGCAAGAAAGCAAGACAGGGAAATAAATGGCAGAGAGATCAAAAGGAGAGGCAAGGGGCTGGCACTGTGGCATAGAAGTAACATTAAGTCTCCACCTGCAGAACCAACATCCCATACGGGCACTGGTTCAAGTCCCGTATGCTCCACTTCCAATTCAGCCCCCTGCTGATGCACCTGGAAAAGCAGTGGAAGATGGTCCAAGTGCTTGGGCCCCTGCACCCATGTGGGAGACCCAGAGGAAGCCCTTGGTTTTGGCCTGACCCAGCCCCAGCATTTGCGGCTATTTGGGAAGTGAACCAGCAGATGGAAGATTCTGTCTGTCTGTCTGTCTCTCCTTTTCTCTATATCTCTGCTTTTCAAATAAATAAATAAATCTTTTAAAAAGAGACAAAGCAAAAAGAGAACATGATTATTTACATCAGAAATATGAATAAATCTACAAAAATAAAATAAAAATCCTTCTCAAAGTAGTGCGCTCAGCTGGTCCACAAGATGCAGGAAAAACATTCAAAAGTCAACTAGCAATGAACTCACGGCCATCGAAATCAAGAACAGGCTATCATTTTCTGCTGTTCAAAAAAAAAAGTCAGAATAAACCTAGCAAAATGTTGAAAACTGTACAACAGTGATAGAAGAAACCAAAGACAAAGTAAAAAAATAGATTCACTGTGCCTTATTAATGGATCGGGTGATTCAACACATAAAGACTATAGTGACTCTATAAAAATTGGTACAGATTTGTCATAACTCCTATTAAAATGGCAGCAATGGCTGGCACCATGGCTCACTAGGCTAATCCTCCGCCTGCGGAGGCACCCTGGGTTCTAGTCCCGGTCGGGGCGCCGGATTCTGTCCCGGTTGCCCCACTTCCAGGCCAGCTCTCTGCTGTGGCCCAGGAGGGCAGTGGAGGATGGCCCAAGTGCTTGGGCCCTGCACCCCATGGGAGACCAGGAGGAAGCACCTGGCTCCTGGCTTCGGATCCGCATGGTGCACCGGCCACAGAGCGCCGGCGGCAGCAGCCACTGGGGGGTGAACCAACGGAAAAGGAAGACCTTTCTCTCTGTCTCTCTCTCTCACTGTCCACTCTGCCTGTCAAAAAAAAAAAAAAATGGCAGCAAGATTTTTTTGCAAGCATATGCAAGACGCCTCTTTAACCACACCTTCTGGCAATGTCTTCCCATGTGATTTTGAGATTTTCCATTGGTCTTGCCTTGCCCCATGATATTGCAGCAAACTTGATGCAAGCAGAGGCTTTAAAAAGCACCTGTGTGTTTTTCCCCCTTCTTCTCTTGTTGCAAACAAATCCAGACTAGCAAAGGCCACCCTGGGCCAGCCAGCACCCAGCCCACCCACCAGCTGCCTGCAGACAAATGGGCAAGTCCAAAAGTGGCCAGTCTGGGCAGCCCAGACCAGCAAAACCACTCCCACTGACTCACAGGTACACAAGAAACCAGAACCAGCTGCTGTTTCAAGGCACTGACTTTGGGGTGACTTGCTGTGTGGCATGATTGTGACAATCGATAACTACTCCAGGGGACGACACCAGGACCAGAGAGTAAGTAACAGACTATATCGGTGAGTGAATGACTGCACAGGTGTTCCAGCCCAGTGGGAAACTCTAAGAATATGGAGTTCAGCTCCAGCAGCCTCCTTCTCATTTTTGGCCCCGACCACCCCAGGGTTTTGCTAGTAGGGAGAACAGAACATGAGCTTTGGAGACTGCAACTTAATCTTGGAAGCAACCCCAGGGGAGAGCGTCGTGTCCTCATTTGAAAGGTTGGGGTACAGGAGCCAGCACTATGGCGCAGCAGGTGAAGCCAGCATCTGCGATGCTAGCATCCCATATCTGAGCACCAGTTTGAGTCCCAGCTGCTCTGTGTCTGCCCCAGCTTCCTCCTAATGCACCTGGGAAGGCAGCAGAAGATGGCCCAAGTGCTTGGGCCACTGCCACCCATGTGGAAGACCCGGATGGAGCTCCAGGCTCCTGATTTCAGGCTGGCTCAGCCCTGGTTGTTGCAGGCATTTGGGGAGTGAACCAGTGGATGGATGGAAGGGCTCTCTATCAATCTGTGTGTGTGTGCGTGTGTGACTCTGCCTTTCAAATGAATCTTAAAAAAAAAAAAAAAAAGATGGGGAAACTGAGGCTGGGGTCGGTGCAGAGCTGGTCACATGGCTGGGGGAGGGAAGATGAGTCGGTGAGTCAAGGTCATTGTGGCTATAAAACACCTGCCATTTCCTGCACACCACACAGCTCCCTGAGAACGAGGCCCATGGAGCAGGTCCCTAGCCCCCTCCCCTCTACATGCTGCTTCCTGGTGCTCAGTCTGATTTTTTCCTTGCCCTAATGGGCCTATTAGATCCTTTGTCTAAAAACTTCTCAATAGAGGGCAGCAAACTTGGCTGTAACCTTAGCACACAGCTAGAAGTGTACATAGCGGCCAATCTTTATAGCTTTAATTGCCTATAAAATTACTCTCTATGCAGCCCCCGTATGGGTCCCCATGCCTCCCTCCTCACGCCAGGGGCAGCATAGCTACTGCGTGTGTGCTGTGAGCTCTGGGGTCCACCAGAGCCCATGCAAACCTGGACTGCTTGACTGTGAGTAGGTAGCAAAGCATTCTGGTCCTCAGTTCTCTCATCTGCACATGGGAATAGCCATGGTAACTTGTGGCAAAGTGGGGAGAATTCAGTAAGACCACACACGTTAAGCCCTTTGGGTTGTGCCTGACAAATGGTAGCTAATATGTCAAGATTCTGTTTTTCATTTGAAAGGCAGAGAGAGGCCGGCGCCACGGCTCAACAGGCTAATCCTCCACCTGTGGCGCCAGCACACCGGGTTCTAGTCCCAGTCGGGGTGCCGGATTCTGTCCCGGTTGCCCCTCTTCCAGGCCAGCTCTCTGCTGTGGCCAGGAAGTGCAGTGGAGGATGGCCCAAGTACTTGGGCTCTGCACCCCATGGGAGACCAGGATAAGTACCTGGCTCCCGCCATCAGATCAGCGCGGTGCGCCGGCCGCAGTGCACTGGCCGCGGAGGCCATTGGAGGGTGAACCAACAGCAAAAGGAAGACCTTTCTCTCTGTCTCTCTCTCTCACTGTCCATTCTGCCTGTCAAAAAAAAAAAAAAGGCAGAGAGAGAGAGAGATCTTCCATCTGCTGATTCACTCCCCAAAGGTCCACAACAGCCATCTCACAAATCAGGGTTTTGGTGTGGTGGGTTGGTTGGTTGGTTGGTTGACTTCTAGAAGGGCTGCTGTTAACTGTGCCTCTTGGTCCCATCATCTATCCATAGAATGACTTTGATTTGAGTCCTGAACTTCCACTTGCCACGTTTCATCTCCAGAGAACTAGTCTTTTGGGGGGGTTCAGGCTCGTAAACTCTTCCTGGTTTGCAGGATCCTCAGGGCAAGAAAAACAGCAGACTCTTGGAGGTAAGCGACCTCCTCCCAGTAAGGAGTTAGCAGTCTACAAGAAAGGGGATCCAAGCCCTGTCCACCTGCACCCAATCCAAGCAGAGTCTGGGCAACCAATGCCCCCAATGCCATTGACGGCCCCCAATGCTGTCAGCCCTCCACTTGACCTGGCCAGCTCCTCTGACCACGGTCCCACCCATCAGTTCCGAGTGTGCATCCAGCCCAGGCAGACAGCACCTATGCATCTTTGCTGGAAGCCTGCCCCGCCCCAAGCTGCCACAGCCTTCTGCCTGTGTGTGTGAGACACAGGAAGCCACACAGAAGCCCCACCCACAGGGGCAGGAGAACCAATGATCCGCTGCCTTTTCCCGAGGGCGACAACGAGGAGGTCTCACTGGCACTCTCCAGGGCTCCCCTGTGGGACTGAGCCCAAGGTTTCCTCCTGCGGACCTCACTCGATACCACACAGGTTTGCTCAATGTGGCACCACCCACCGCCTCCCCTGTCTCACTTCCTCACTTACACATTGTTCCTGCAAATGCTTCCTAGGAAAAACCTTACAAAATTTCACCTGAGGGGCTGAGCCAAGGGGATGCAGTTGAGCCTGAGAACCAAAGGAAGTCGGTCACGTGCACCTTGCCAAGCGCACCTTGCCACATGCACCTGGCCCTATGCCCCACGGCACACTCCTTTCTAAGCCTCTTCACTCATCTCAGGGGGATCCAGGCCAAGTATCACTGGGAGCCAGGCCTGAATCATTGAATGCAACCCATCGGTTCCCTGTGGGATCAATCTCACATTTTTTTCCAGATCACCCATGAAAAATAATTCAGAGACTCTCTCTCTCTCTCTCTCCAGTTACACTTGGGCAGTGATGTTCAAGGACTCCCCAGGACGTTTCTCTACCTGACAGCTTTATGGGGCAATAGCTACTGGTGTTATATGTGTCCTCAGATAGGCAGGTCTTTTTATACTGTGTGTGTCCCCATAAAAATGATTGGTTTTAAGTTGTTATTCTAATATTGCTGTGATTGTAACATTGGATCCGACAGGCTCCGGAGGAGATGAGTATCAAGATCTGATGAAAAGAAGCGAGGCGGCCACGGCCGCCCACATGGCGGGAGGGCGAGGCTGGTGGGCAGCTGTCCACCGGGCGGCTTGGGACTCGAATCCCCTTGTTTTTGTGCGATTGCAAAGACAATGATTAATAAGTGATAGCCTCATAAATAATCAAAACCGCTTCCCAGACTGGATAAACCGGAGGCAGCTCTTTGTGGCCTGAGGGGGGGCGGAGTTCAGAGGACCACAGAGAAGAAACCAAGGAGATGTTCCGAAGCAGAAGGGAGGGAGGAAGAAAACCTCCCGCTGCGAAAGAGTCAGCCAGCCAGGCAGCAGTGGAAACACAGAGACAGAGCCAGAGAGAGGCACACGCACACAGCCCAAGGCAGACACAGGGAGCCAGAGACACAGGCAGGTGTGGAAGCAGCCTAAGACCCCAGGCGGGAGCCCCAGACAGAGAGACAGAAGCCTAATTGGAGAGGAGGTCACAAATAAGTGACTCACCAAGGCAGACCCAGGAGGACATTTCAAGGGGGAGGAGGCAGAGGAGGAGGGACAAGAAAACGGGATGAAAGCCGGTGCACCCACACAGAGCCCGCAGAGCCTCAGGTTAGGAGCAGGACTCGGGAACCTGGTACCAGCCGTGCTTCTGCTATCGCTGGTACCAAAGTGGCCTCAGGCGTGTCACACTTTCTGTTCCTCAGTTTCTTGATCTGCAAAATGGGACCAGAGACACAGCCCCAGCATCTCAGCCCCCAAGGCTCCGTTTCACCCAGCATTCAGGGCCTCGTGCAGGACCCTAAGTCTGTGCTGGCCTCCAGGGCATAGAGCAAAGGTGGCGACTGCCCGTGTGGGATTTGCCTGCACCTGCCTGTAACTTCTTTTTCTCTCTATGTTTTTTTTATTTGAAAGGCAGAGTGACAGAGACAGTGACACAGAGAGAAAGAGATCTTCCATCCACTGGGCCACTCCCTAAAAGGTCCACCCAGAAGATGCTGAGTAGACAGGATCAGAATCTGTCGACCCTGTCTTCTCTGTGTGAGTATCAGGTAGCTACAGCTTCATAACGCCACACCGGAGTCAGTGGCCTAAGGCAATCCTTGCGTCTCTCCATCACAAGACTGGCGGGTGGCTGTGAGCTCCAGGTTGACTATAGAGAGGGAGGCTGGAGCAGCCCTGCTTGGGGGGACACACGTTGGCATCCGAGTTGAAGAGGCAGAGACGCCCTGGAAAAGTTTTCCCCGGGCATTAGTTACAAACGTGCAGAGTGGCCAGCAGAAATGCACACTGCCTCTGCAGAGACCCACATCACCCCTTCAGGCTAAAGTCCATTGGCCAAAACACAGGGATGCCGGAGCCTGGCACCTAGGAATGGGACAGGAATGTGTCCTTTAATAGCTGATCCATCACAGTCCTCGGTCACTTTGCCACGCTCCCGGTTCTCTGCTCCTGCCCCAGGTCATCCCTTCCTGAGCCATCCACGCCCCTCCTGCTCGGCAGTCATAAAAGCCAATGCTTGTGGAGCATTCGCTGTGTTGCCGATGGGGAAATTGAAGTTCAGACAGGGGATATCATACAGCGAAGATGAGCCAGGATCGGAACTCAGAAAATCTGGTTCTAGAGTTGGGGACACGGAGCAGTCCCACGCTTCCGCCTTCCCAGGTCTACGGAACTTGCCTCGAGGGATCTGGATTCTATATACTCTGCAGTGGCATCAAGGGAAGAGCATGAGTTTCAGTTGGCCCTAACTCTGGGCCTCAGTTTCTTCATCTGAGAAATGGGGATACTAACACTTTCCTTTCTTCATTCATCGAGTTATTTTTTTAAGAAACAGAGAGACAGAGACAGAGATAGACAGAGATCTTCCATCTACTAGGTAACTCACCATCTGCCTACAACAGCTAGGTCTAGACCAAGATGAAGCCAAGAGCCTGGAACTCCACCTCAGTCTCGACAGGGACCCAACAATAAGGCCCACCACCTGCTGTCTCCCAGGGTGTGCACTAGCAGGAAGCTGGATTGGAAGCAGAGCTGCAAGGACTTGGGTCAAACGCTCCCATACGGGATCCAGGCATCCCAAGCATCGTCTTGACTGCTCTACCAAACACCGACCCCAGTAGACTAATAATTTCCTTACACGGCCACTAAGAATACTAACGGTGATATACACCCCCACACACATGGCACCCGGCAAACTCAACAGGGAACAGCTGGTGTTAATGAAGATGAGACTGGGAGACAGTGACCTCCAGGGCATAGGCACCAGAGGAGATGGAGGTCTCTTTCCGGGAGCACCGTGTGTGTCAGCTCCACGTCACACTCTCCACCCACGCCTATGATCCAAAAAGCATCACAGTTGATCCCCAGCCAGCCCTGATGGTGTCAACAGTGCCGGTATTCCAAGTGCTGTCATCTGTTCTGTTGACAGAGAGACAGCCTACAGGGGGTTCTGAGCCCATTTGGCAAACGCAATTAATTCCTTCAGCATTAGATTGTCTTTTCCTAATTGTCCACGCGGATGCCCAGCCAGAAGGAGAAAGGGTCGAAACAGAAAGGCCATTAATGTCGCTTCTTGGCCAGGGACGGGCTGTTCTGGCACAAGACTCAAAGCCGTGCAGCCACCATAGTGGAAACCAGATTGGTGCCTGCTGGGCACCATCCGGGCTCAAGAAGCTCCCCCGAGGCCTCCTACACACAGGGGTGTGTCCACTGTGGCACTGGGTGCTGCAGCCACTGTCTGTCACCTCTGTCAGGTGCTGCCTGAGGCTCCAGGCTCTAAGCCCTGAGTCTTCCGGCTGTAGTCACGTTTCCAGCTGAGGCTGTGAGCCAGGCCTGACCCCTTCAGCAGGGCCATCCATCTCCCCAACAGGCGGAGACTTTTGTCCCCAAGCTGAGTCTCATACGGACCTGGAGAGGCCCCAGCTCCCTCCAAACCATGGAGCCTACCTGGCTCTGCTTCTCTCTGAGTTCCTGCCTGGACTTCCCTTCTGCCATTGCCATGCCCATTCCCTGACCTTTTCAAAATAGCCGCTCATGGGTGGGTGGTTACCACGATCAGCAAGCCTGACCCAACCTCCAAGTTTCCTCCGTCAAAACTTCTCCTCTGCCTATCACCATGTAGATGCTGCAACTCAACACACGAACCCATAATCCAACTACAGTCAAACTAAAGTCTCTGCATATTCGTATGGAATCCTGATTGCAAAAGATGGACCTGCAACGCAAACTAGCTCAAGCAAAATGGGAATGGAATTGCTTGTGCAGATGATGTCAAGGAGGAAAGGCCTTCAGGCACAACGGGATCCAGGTGATCAGGAAAAAAAAAAAAAAGCTCCCGAGGCTGTCTCAGTTCCGCTTCTGCCTCTGTTGGCTTTATTCTTCCGTAGTGTGTGTGACCTGCATCAGTTCTAGAAAAATGACCTGCACCATGAGAATGCCTTTCTCCCAGAATTCTCAGCAAAAGTTACAAGTTGAGGACTCTACCGAAACACAGGTTCATCCCAGGAGCTGGTGACGTGGAGGAGGGCATGAGTCTCGCCTCAACTACATGGATTCAGTGGAGGGGGGTGGGAGGACCACCCTCCAGAGAAAAACCAAGGAGTCCCTACGACAAGGGGGTGAGCAGCTATCGGACAGATCCCAACAGGCACTGTGCACAATTTCCCAGGCACTGGGACTCGACACTTGTCAATGTGCACCCTTCACGTGGATGGAGAGAGGGAATGGGAGTATGGAAGACAAGGACGCCTGCAGGGAGGCAAAAGACGCCTGTCCGCAGAGCACAGGAGCAAAGCAGGGTGTACAGAGCAGAGAGAGCAGAGAGACCAGAGGCAAAGGCGCTGCCCAGGTCATTCAGACCTTGATGGCCACACCCACTAACTCCAGGTTGGGGGGGGGTGTCTGTGCCCATGCCCGTTCTCCTCTACTGAACTCCTGCCTCCTCTCTCCAGGTCACACAGCTCAGTTGAGACCTGCCCCTCTCCTGATCACCAAATGCAGCAGAGGCCATGTGATCCAGGCCTGCCCAATCAGCTCATCCCAGGCCCTCCTTGGCCAGTGATTGGTCCAGAGACAGGCAATTGAACAAAGCTCTACTTCCTGGACTATTTATTTATTTATTTTTTGCACAGAAAAAGTCTTTCCATAGAACTGCTGAAATTAAAGCTCATGTGGACGTAGAGTTGCTGGAAGCTGTGACAGAGCCTGAGGGAGGGAGCAGAGGGAGACAGGACAGCAGTGGAGACTTGACCAGAGACATTGTTTGAGCTTCTGGATCCAGCCATGCCTGCAGGTGTAGTCTGCCCAGAAAAGCTTTAGGTTATGCAAAGCAATAAATTTCAGGTTTTTTTTCCATCCACAAGTTAAAGTTGAGTTTCTGTCACTTGTAATCTAGAGAGCCCTGATTCATAGACTCTCCTTCAAGCTATCTCCCCCACTTCAGTTCTTACTGTTGGCTGAGTCACCTATGCAGAAGCAGATTGAAACCAGAACAGGCGGAAGCTCAGGGTGTCTCACCCTAGAGCCTCAGTACCAGGTCATGGTGCATCCGGCTGTGAAACCCCACCTTCCCCATCTGACTCAGATCTGACCGAGGTGGGACACGGTCCAGCAGCCTTGCCCACCCTATCTGGAGGGTCTCGGAGGACATCTGCTCACCCAGGTCCACAGCAAAGCCTCCCTTAGCCCTGACCCAGGCTTCTGTCACTCCCATCAGACCATGAATGACACCAATCGGTATCAACAGCAGCATCAAAACCCTAGGACACTGCCGGATTCTTCCCTGTTCCTTTGTACATGGATTTGAGAAGAATGCGGGTCTCAGGCCATCCTCACACTCCTACTTCACTCCTTTATATGACAACTCAAGCCATGGCCTCTGGTTGGTAGACTCAACACTCACGTAGAAGTCTGCCGCTCCTCCTACCATATTAGCGCTGCTGGCAACAGAGATGTCAGAACGCAGCCGATGGATGTGCCGTGCCCTGTGCCAAGGCACTAGGGCATGAACAGAACAGGCTTTGGAGCCAGACGGATCTGGGGCCGCAGGCCCAGGGTCCTCGTTGGTGGGACAGAGAGAAGATGCCTATCATAGAGGAACATGTAGGCAGCAGGTGAGAGGTGGGTGTCCAGCCTAGCACCTGGCAGACAGCAGCCCCTGGATGAATGTTGTGTGAAAGGCAGGCAGGGAAGAAGGATGGAAGGGCGGGAGAGAGGGAGGGAGGGAACCACCGTGGTACCTGGCATACTACTCACGTTCAGTATCTGCTCACCCAGGCTCTCCTGCCAGAGCTCCCATTTCACACCCAGACAAACCCATGTCCTGTAGTGTTCCCAGGTTCTATCCGGTTCCCAGTCTGGACTCCGCCCTCCTTGTCATCAGCTCCTGTCCCTGATCACCCCATGGCCACTTACCCGAGACACAGCTGCTTTGCTGATAAGGAGAAAGGGAAGCAGCCAGCCAGAGGGTCCCAAGCCACTAGAATGCCAGGCATGAGCTTACAGGTGCAGCTTAACCTTCGTCCCCACAGGCCTTCTTGTCCATCCTGGAAAATCTGGGACAAATCGCTAGCAGGTGCTTTCTAGCACACCCCCTGCACATGGCCCACCAGACACATCGGGTAGTAGGAGCAGATGCTTCTGTTTATAGAACTCTTATTTTGTGCCAGGTTGCAAACGGTGCAAACTTGGTCCAGCTAACAGATGCATTTTGTTTGGCCTGAAAGGTGTTTAAATATTTGAAAAACTCACCAGCATTGAAATATCAGAAAATCTCTCATCAAAATCTCTTTCAACAGTCTAAAGAGCTGGACACACGTTGCCACGTAGCCAGGGGATAGCAGCCTCTTTTGACTGGCAAGCCTTCCCATTAGCCATCGTGTATAGCAAACTTGCCCCTTTAGGCATTTGGCTGTAGCATTTTGGGGGTTAAAATAGATTCCCAGGGCCGGAGCTATGGCATAGAGGGTAAAGCTGCTGCCTGCAGTGCCAGCATCCCATATGGATCCCAGTTCGAGTCCCATCTGCCCCACTTCCAATCCAGCTCTCTGCTATGGCCCTGGGAATGCAGTAGAAGATGGCTAAGTCGTTGGGCCCCTGCACCCATGTGGGAGACCAGAAGAAGCTCTTGGTTCCTGGCTCCTGGCTTCAGATCAGCACAGCTCCGGTCGTTGCGGCTAATTGGGGAATGAACCAGTGGATGGAAGACCTCTCTCTCTCTCTCTCTCCTCTCTCTCTACCTCTCCTTCTCTCTGTGTAACTCTGTCTGTCAAGTAAATAAATAATTTTTTGAAAAAAGATTCCAGATATCTATATTATCTGTACAGAGCAGAAAAGAATTGACTGTCCCTATTTGCAGATGACATGACTACATATGCAGAAAATTCCAAGCACCTACACACACACACACACACACACACACCTAGAATGAATATGTGGACTCAGCAAGGTCACAGGACACAAAATCAACCCACAAAGGTCAACACGTTTCTCAGCAATGGATGCAGAGAAACCAACATTAAAAACGCAATCCCATTGACAATTTCACGGGGGGGGGGGGGGATGAAATGCTTGGGAATCAATCTAGCAAAATCTCATAGGGCATGTGTGCTGAAAACTACGAAAGAAATCAGAGAGATAAATGAAGAGATACTGTGCACTCATGGATTGGGAGATACAGCACGTAGTAATATCAATCCTCTCTTTCAACGTGCAAGTTTAAAACAACCTCTTTCCAAACTCCAGCAGGACGTCTGTAGATCCAGACAAGCTTACTCTACAATTAGATGGAAAGGCCAAAGAATAATTCTTGTAAAGTAGAATAAAGCAGGAGAAACCTTGCTACCCACTGTTAAAACTCGGTATAGAACTATAGTGATCAGGACAGCATGGCAGAGGCAGATAGAAACACAGATCAACCTAGAGCCCTCCCTCCACAGGTGCAGCCAGCTGATCCTTGACACAGGTGCAAACACAACTCAATGGGGAAAGAAGAATCCTTCCACCAAATGATGCCAAAGCCATGAGGGGATGGGACTTTACCCTGGTCCACAGCTCTAACTCCAGCACCTAGAACAGTAATTGGCACTTAACACGTGCTTGATAAATATCTGTTGCATGTATAACGGTTAGAAAACTGATTTTTTTTTTTTTTTTTTTGCAGTTATGGTTCTGAATGCCTGGCTCTGTTCATCTTAACAACCCAAGAGAATGGGTCTTCCATTATTATCATTCCCTGACTGAGAGAGGGGCGGATTTGGAGCACAGAGAGGTCAGGAAAATTGCCCAGTATCTCAGAGTAAGACCAGCCAGTAAAGGACAAAACCGAGCTCCCCTTGGCCCCCTGAGTGGCTGCATGGCCCGCTTTCTCCTGAAAAAGAAATTCAAGGTCAGAAAGCCTGCACGAATCTCCAAAGACCCGCGGTGCGCAGGCACTGGGCTCAAACTCCACCACGGCTCAGTCTGAGCCCAAGACCCCCCGCCACAGCTCTCCAAAACCTCCCGGGGTGCGAGTCGGCTGAAACAATAGCGGGGCTCCCAGCGGGGCGCGGTTCACTGAGCCAGCTCGTTGATCCGTTAATTGGCTTTCCCTGTTTCCAAAGAGAAAGCAGCCGATCAATATTGTGCTGGGCGATTCATCTTCACGCGCGCCACCTCCCAGGTGCTCCTCGCCCAGGCTCCCGGGAACGGGTTCCCGGGACGCTGACCAATAGGAGACTCCGAGGCAGGCGCGCCGCGTGAGCAGATCACAGCGCTAGCATCTGCATCGGTCCCAGTAGCAGCCTCCCTCACCTCACCCAGCTTCTCTCCGCCCTGGCACTGAGCACGCTGAGAGTCAGCCCAGCGGACACGGTGAGGGTGCAATTGCCACCTGCGAGATTGTATTGGCTGCAAGCTTTGAGATATTGATTTTTTTTTTTTTTGCTCCTTTTCTATAATCAGGTATATTGCCCAGAGTTGTAGAAATTACAGAGATGCAGGTTGCATACAAAATTGCTGATTCCACTCCCACCCGTTGCCAGAGGGCCTTCTTATTCTCCAAGACAGAGGAGAGAGAGAGAGAGAGCCGATTTCCTGAAATTCAGGGTATTGTTAATAGTTTAAAATTGAGCACTTCGTTTTGCCAACTAAACACAGCACAAGCAAGGCTCTTTGAGGCCCGGAGAGGTGGGGGTTATCATGAACTCTTTCCAGAAGGAAACTTGGGATTCCAAGATGTGCACTTGACTGGCTGCTGCCTCCACTGTCCAGCCGGCCCTCCTTCTGAGAAAGGTGAGCGGCGACAGGTGTGGCAGGTTAAAGGGGTGTGTCCCCCAGAACTCTCAACTGAGGCAGCGGGATGTGATAGCATTCCATTGCTCCAGAGGGGATGCTGTTTTATTGGTCAAAGCTTTAAGATAATGGCTTTTTTCCTCCTGCTTTTCTAAAACTGAATATATCGCCCCCAAGCCTCAGAAATGACTGTGATTGAGATGTGTGGGGCCCTTGAGAGCTAATTAGACTTTGATGAGGTCTGGAATGTGAGACACCCACCACCACCACCACCATGAGGAAGGGGAAGAAAACCAAAATGCATTGGCCTTCTCTCTCTGTAGTGTGAGGACTGGCCCAGTAGGTGGAGACTGGAAGCTGACCACACTGACACCCTGACCTTGAACTTCTGCCCCCATGACCATAAGAGATGAAAGCCTGCTACTTGAGTCACCCAGCTTGTGGCATCCCCCTGTCACAGCCCAAGCAGACAGAGATGCCAGGACACTCGCCGTGTCCTGGGGCAGGGCTGCTGGTGACCCAGAGAGGCAGGGCTGCCAGAAGCCAGGCCAGGGTGGGTTTGCAAGCCACTCACACTCCTTCTGCCCAAGGACAATGCCGCAGACCCGAACATGCCCCACCCTTCTAAGCAGGACAGGCTGAGAGATATTCTATCTGGTCCCCATCAAAGTGACTCAGCACCAAAGGGACCAAGAACAGTAGGTGAATGACTGGGCCCAGCAAAAAATTTCATTCACTAAAGCAAGCAGTGGTGGGGTTTGGTCTCTGGGCCATGTCCTGCCGTCCTGGAAGATGGGACTTGAGAAGCAAGTTTTAGCAGCAGCAGCTGAGCCTGTCTTCGGCCCCTCTGTGGCTCCAGATGGTAAGGAAATAGCAGCCCAGCCCAGAGAAGGGAGAAGCAGGGTCCCCATCAGCAGGGCCGGGGGGTGGGGGGGACAACCTTTTCCATGTTGTGGAAGCCAAACTGGACCTATCCAAGTGAAGCTAACAGCAAAAAAGTCTAATAAAAGGAAAAGCCAGAATGCACACAGCTCATCAAAGGAAGGTACTTCCGGCCAGCGCTGCAGCTCACTAAGCTAATCCTCTGCCTGCGGCGCCGGCATCCCGGGTTCTAGTCCCGGTTGGGGCACCAGATTCTGTCCTGGTTGCTCCTCTTCCAGTCCAGCTCTCTGCTGTGGCCCGGGAGTGCAGTGGAGGATGGCCCAAGTGCTAGGGCCCCTGCACCCACATGGGAGACCAGGAGGAAGCACGTGGCTCCTGGCTTCGGATTAGCTCAGTGCACCGGCCATATCGGCCATTTGGGGGGTGAACCAACGGAAAGGAAGACCTTTCTCTCTCTCTCTCTCTCTCTCTCTCACTGTCTAGCTCTACCTGTCAAAAAAAAAAAAAAAGGAAGGTACTTCCCCTCCCACGGAAAGCAGAACGGAAAAATGAATTTTTTTGGGTGCAAAATTTGATGAAATGGTGCACCATTTCTTCACAATGCACACGTTGCATGAACTTGTTCAAGCCCTCCTCCCGCCTTGCCTTCCCCCACCTCCCTCTCTGGTGGTCCACTGCTCGTCCCCAGGCACGCTCATCCCAGTGGCTTCCTTCCTCTTCCTCAAACGTCCAGGCTTGCTCTTTCCCCGAGTCCTTGTTGCCCCTGCTGGGACCCCGCACCATGGGCCAGCCCAGCTGGAGGTTGAGAGACCACATGGAGCAGAGACAACCTGTTCCAGCCGAGGCCATCCGGGACCAGCTGAGCCCCAGCCAGCCTCTCAGCTGACCATGAATGAGCCCAGGCAAGATCAGCCAAGCCTGGCCCAGGTAGCCTCCTTGGATGAGATCTTCCGAGGCTGAATCACAGTGGACTCCCCGGTTGCTGTCCCCACACAGAACACAATCCCAAGTATCAGATCTTGACTCCAGATGCCAATCAAATCCTTCGTCTTAACCCAGATCACCACCTTTCCTTGTCTCTGATGGTTAATGTCACAATCCTCCAACCAGCCACTCAAGCCACAGGGACTCATCTTAAACTCCTTCCCCTACCTCATCGAGGTTCCAGGATTCACCAGCCAATCTTGCCAACTCAGCCTCCTAAATATCTCTTCTCTCCAACCCCAAGGCCACGTCCCTAGGCCCAGGCCACCATCTTCTCTTTCCCAGATGGCTACAACCGCCTCTTTACCCATTTCTCTGCCTCCGGCGACCCCAGTCCAATTCCCCCTCCGCACTACGGGCAGAGTCCTTCCTTCAGAAGCACAAGTGTAAGCTGCTCCTCCCCCCGTTTACAACCCCTCCAGGATCTCATGACCCTCAGGTGGGGATCCGAGCCCGTCCCAGGCTCCCAGGACCCTGCCCCATCCAGCCCCTGCCTCCTTCTCCAGCCTCACCTCTCATTGCTTTGCAAGCTTTAACCTGGTGGCCCTCATCCCTTGCTGGGAAACACGAAAGAGAAATCAGTGCCTAAGCCCCACCCCCCAAATCAAGACTTGCATGGTCGGGAATGCTGTGCAGGTGTTTGTAGTTTTCCAAAGCTCACCGGTGACTCCAACGTGTGGCCGGAGCTGGCAGTGTGGCTGCAACCCAAGCAAAGGGTTCGTGCTGTCCCCATGCAGGAACCTGGGCCCCGTGCCCATCTGCCCCAGCTCCTGCACCACCGCCTCCTTCTCCCTGCTTCACCTGGGAAGCCCCGAGTTAACCCTCACAACTCAGCTCCAGGGAATCTGCGCCCAAGCCCAGCTTCCCCGGCTGAGCTGCAGTCTTCCTGGGAGTTTGCACAGTCCCCTGGGCTTAACCCTTCCGGAGAGTTTATGACCCTGAATACTCACTGTCTCTGTCACCTCAGAGGGTTGGTGACCTTGCTGTGGTGACCTGGAGAGGGAGGGCTCTCATCACTACTGCACCAAGGCCTTAACACAGTGGCTCCCCTGTTAGACAACTCCATACACGTTTGTTGGATGAATGAAAAGAGGCCCTGAAAGCAGGAATTTTACTGTCCTTTTGCTGCTCCCTCCCTCTCTCTTCCTTGGATGCCTGTGTACACAGTAGGCGCTCAATAACCAACCCGAGAGGGGAGCATCCGCCCTGTCCTCACTTTCACAGGAGGGCTCTGGGGAGCAGAGACAAATCAAACTGAACTTCCTACACTTTTGCTCAAATGGAATTTGCCAAAGATGTCCTGAAAAATGGATTTAATTAGGGCCGTTAATAGGGGAGTCGTTGGCAGCTAAGATTTAAAGCCGAGGCCGGGAAAGGTAGCGCGAATTTTACCATTTTAAATTATACAGGAGGTTATTTCTCACCCTGGCCTTAATTATAAGAACGCATCTCGACGAGACTCGGCTCTGGAGGAAAGGAAAGCCGAAGGTGGAGCAAGAGCCAATGCCCCTTAGCAGAGCCGCTTCCGAGGCGTCACGGAGAAACCCAGCTGCCTCCGCCACAGGTGCACCGCTGCGGGAGGGGGAGGCAGGCACTGGCGCAGCCAGAACTCCTTAGGCCAGTGCAGGTCAATGGCACCTGCTGTGGCTTTTAAGTGCAAACAACACCCAGGAGAGGGAAAGGGGCTGTGGTCTCCATGGATGCAATGAAATTCCACACAGGTTTTCAGAGTGCCCTGGAAGTCGTGCCTTCCGGTTTTGGAAATTCACGCTCCAGTGGGTTCCACAATCCCCCGCCCGCCACACACATACACACACACACACACACACACACACACACTGACCGCCACCCAGTGACGGAGCCAAGTGAAAGGAGCTCCGTTTGCTGTCTTGGGTGCCCGCTGGGGGACAGTCTCTCCTCTGGAGACCCAGGGAACGAGTCTCCCTACCTAACGGGACATCACTCATTCTGCAAACCTCTACGTGGTGTGGGGAGGGTTGGGGAGATAAGGGAAGCACGTGCCTTGCGGGCGGAAGTTCATAATGCAGATGGCAAGTTTTTCCTACAATATTATTGAAAACGAACATATAAAAATACCAGGAGTGGGGCCAGCACTGTGGCGCAGCAGGTTAACGACCTGGCCTGAAGTACTGGCATCCCATTTGGGCGCCGGTTAGAGACCCGGCTGCTCCACTTCCCATCCAGCTCTCTGCTATGGCCTGGGAACGCAGTGGAAAATGGTCCAAGTCCTTGGGCCCCTGCATGGGAGACCCGGAAGAAGCTCCTGGCTCCTGGCTTTGGATCAGCGCAGCGCCAGCCGTTGTGGCCAATTGGGGAGTGAACCAGCGGATGGAAGACCTTTCTCTCTCTCTGCCTCTCCTCTCTCTGTGTAACTCTGACTGTCAAATAAATAAATAAATCTTTAAGAATAAAAAAAGTACCGGGGTGAACACCATGTCAAACATTTCGCTTAACAACAGGCTCAAGCCTGCACCTGCTCAACCACTGCTCCCGCCCAGCTGTGGCTCCAGGCCCTGGGGCGCAGGAGACCAAGCAAACCCAAACACACAACAGGGGCAGGGGCGGGGGCAAACCAGGAACAAAATTAGGGAGTAAACTACGCAGGCGTGGTGAAGAGTGTTACAGAGGGAGCCAAAGCAGAGAAAGGAGGAATTCCACACCAGCATCTCAAAACCCCTTCCCCTGCCCAGACTTTCCACCACCTGGTGTAGCAGAAAAGACACGGGCTCTGGGGTCCGTCCAAGGGCCAGATCTCGCCCTCTGCTGCACGTGCACGGTGTCTTAGAGCAAGTACGGTATGGCCCTTTTATGGCACTCCCTGAAGTGGGAAGGTCAAAGTCAATAACAACGAAGAGCCCTAGAATGCAGTGCGTGCGTGTGTGTGCGTGTGTGTGTGTGTGCACACCCAGGGGAGGTCTTTAAAAACTCCATGGAAAATGCATATTATGATAAAGCTATGCATGAATTTCCAAAACCACCACACCAAAGTAAACTTACCTTTTTTAAATTTCATGTATTTTTATTGATTTGAAAGGCAGAGTGACAGAGAGAGAGAGAAACAGAGGAAAAGATCTTCCATCTACCGGTTCACTCCCCAAATGCCCACAACAGCCGAAATTACGCCAGGTCCTGAGCCAGGAGCCAGGAACTCCATCGGGATCTCCCACATGGGTGGCAGGGACCCAAGGACGTAGGCCACCCCCTGCTGCCTCCCAGGCACATTAGCAGAGACCCGGTCAGACACGGAGGCAGAATTTGCTCTCAGGCACTCTGTGACAGGAGCTGGGGCATCCCAAGTGGTGTGCTGGGCCCCCACAGCCGCTCCATAAAGTTCAATAACCCTTAGCGGTCACTACGCAGCAAGCCTGGGGCTCAGCTCCACTGCTCACTCACTCCCTCATACAATGCAGCAGGTTGGAACAGAAAGCTGAGATGAAGCGGCTGGCCCAGCAACACCCCACACAGGTCAGCAGGCAGCACGCAGCTTACCGGGTCTTCAAGCCAGAGTCATCGGCCATTAGAGCTTCCACAGCTCAAAAAATAAGCGGGGTCCTGCCCTGGCCATGCACAGTCCTCTGAATCTTTCTGAGCTTTGCCCTCACCTCTCTAATGCAGATGACAACACAACCCCTGTGCCCCCAGGACCCTGGCCTCCTCCTCGCCCTGCCAGGCAGGGGCCCAGGCTTCCAGGCCAGGGGGCAGAACAGCAGGTGGAGTTCAAACACAGCCCGTGCCCTGTTCTCCAGACGGAGTTGTTTCACTCAGAGACACAAGCAACGGCAGCTTCTCCAGAGGAGGGAAGAAGGAACTCATTACCCTTCCTGTTCCCCGTCGGGCCACCCCGTCCCTGCGGCCACGGCTCCTCCAGTGCACTTGCAGAAGTGGCCGCAATGACAGAGCGCCCTGCCCAGAGAGCGCTGGCGGCCCATCCCCGCTGAGACGTGATCAGTCCGAATCAGAAGAATTCCGTCCCTTCGTTTGAATGAAACAGATGAACTACCTTTGGCGTGCTGGATGGCTTCCACGGGCTCGGCACCGAGCGCCCCCCACAAAAAGGCACTAGGCTCCCCCCCAACCCGGGGGTTTAAGTCGTTATTATCTGCCCATAACCCCTCCTCTTGGTGAATGTGAAGGAATCTTTGGATGAAGGGGTCGCAGCTCACACTCAGCCGGCTGGGGGTGGTCCAGACCCTGGCAGGCCCAGTGGGGACTTTGTAACAGATGAGATCGCCTGCCAGGTGGGTCTAGGGGCTGGGCTGGCAAGGTTTGCTCCTCTGGGAGGTGGCTGGGGTGGAGCCCCACCACCCTCATTCAAAAGCCCCCAGCCAGAGGCCCCATCGACTGCCTCAACTCTGCTTGCACACGTGGAGACAGACTCTGGAGCTTGGGGCCTGGGGTTGCACCTGTGAGTCCTGCGTGCTCAGGTGTGGGGGACACAGGGAGTGCAGGTTCTACTCCAGTCCCACCCCCACCTCTCTGCCTGCCCCCTCTCTGAACACCCAACATCCCACACTTTCACACACACGCCCCCCATGACACAAGTGCCCACCCCCTCAACCCACCCACACGCCCCTGGTTCAGCCAAGCTCTCCCTGTCTGAGAGCCTGTTTGAGTCCCAGCTATTCCCTTCCGATCCAGCTCCCTCTTAATGTGCCCAAAGCAGAGGAAGACAACCCAAGTATTTGGGCCTCTGCCACCCATGTCCCCTCTTCCAGGTGCTGGGGAACCGTGGATGGCAAAACACACACTCTGGGATCTCAAGGATTCCACCACTAGCATTTGCCAACCTCGTTCTACAGGGAAGACGTAGAGGCTGGGAAGTTATGCCCAGGTGGCACAGCTAGGAGGAAGTAGGGTCTGAGTCTGAGCTTAATCGAGTCCGCACCCTGCAACCTGGTGGAAGCAAGACACCTGGTCCCACCCCGCCCCTCCCAGGGCCCGCCACTGCGGACTTTGCAGGGATTTGAACTTGAACTCCCCGCATCCTCCCAGCCACAGGTGATTCTCAATTGTGACCACGCCTATGAATGTCCGTGGCCGGCTCGAGGATGAATGGGATTTCCGGGGGTCAATTTCCCCCACCTTACTTGGCTCACGTAAGACGACCTCTCACCTCGGTTGGCGCGGGACTGTCTGGGTTCGAAACGGAAAGGCGGCGACCCAGGAACCCTGACTGGTGCTAAGCTGAAAAATGAGCTCCCGGGACGGGTGCCGCCCGTGCGGTCTGCTCTCAGCGCCCTCTGCTGGCCACAGAGGGGGCTCCCTGCTGGGAGGGGCGCGGACCTCTCTGCCTAGGACAGACTAGGAAAGCAGCAGCCCTGTGAGGATCCTGGGAGAGTTCACCTGTCTGAGCCCTGAGCCTGAAGCCCCTCTCCTCCACCCCCAAGCCGGGGGCGGGGCTTCTCTGAGGTCCTGGCCTTTTGTCACCAGCTCTATTCCTTATGTCTCCCAGCTTCCACTTCTTCAAACAGGTCCCGCCACAGCCTTGGGGGAGCAGGGGTGGGGTCCTTGTTCTTAGTGTTTATGGGGCACTCACCAGGTGCCAGGAGGGGCCTCACGTACCCCTCACCATGACCCTGGGGGACAGTGGCTGTCCCCACCCAGCCCCAGACTCCACTGACACCCCCAGCCAAGTCCTTTGGACCCTCCAGGGTCAGCCGCAGGTCGCTGGCCAGCTGGCTGGAGGCTGCTCACCCACGCCTGGGTCTGTCTCAGGCTTTCTCCAGCAGCAACCTCCGCCCTCAACATGTGTTCAGCAGAAGCCGGCGGGGGGCGGGGGTGGTAGCTGCCCCAGTGGGGAAGGGGCCACTGGCTAAACAGCCTAGGCTCTCAGAGCACGCCCCATCCCGCAGGGCTGAGCTCGGAGGCCACCTTCTGCCAACATCCAGCTCCTCACCTGTTTCCTGCAGAGAAACCACTGGTGCTGACGTTGTTTGGAGGGAGCTCAGACAGGGTAGGTACTTGCCCAAGATCACACAGCTAGTAGATGGAGGATCCTGGGGCTTAGCCGGGTTCCAGAGCTGGGGGCTGGCAGAACCGCAGTGGGAGGTGTGGGGGAGGGGGCACAGATGTCTCAGAACCACCCAGGAAGGTGGTCCTCACCGCCCCCCCCCAGCCATGAGCCCCTTTTCTGCCCAAACCCCTTCCCCCAGGGCGGGCCACCAGGGATGTAACTAGTGCCAGGGTGAGGCAGCATTGTTCTCCCACCCCCACCCCGCCCCTGCCTCACAAGGCTTGTCACCATGACAACCAAGACAGCCAATCAGAACACTCAGTTTTCCAGGGCAGCCCTGTAAGTTGAGTCACCCCTCCCCAGGCCAGCCAGAACCAACACTCAGAGGCCCTCCCCAAGGCCCGCTCCTCCTGGAGAAACCAGATCAGCTGCCCCCCATTTTCCTCGAAGGAGAAAAGGGGGAGTCCTCGGCCTGGGATGTTGTAGGGCAAGAGCGAAACGCAGCGTCCCCCGGCGTGGAGCCCCTGAAAGCTTCCCGCAGTGACCTGGGGAGCTCCCGCAGCAGTGCCAGCTCCGTGCAGGGCATGCGACAGCCCCGGCTGGAGGAACGCAGCGACGCCAGCCTGGTGAGCAGCGGCTACGCGGGCGATGAGGAGAGCAGCGAGGTGGACCTGGTGGACAGCCGTCGCCTCCTGCGCTTGACCAAAAGGCTCCACGCCCAGGGGGGCAGCTCCGAGAGCAGCCAGCTGTGCAGCAGATCCCCCCCAAAAAAGTTCAAGCAGAGCCGGCTCGGCAGCCCAGCGCACAGCACCCAGCAGACTGGAGGGGAACAGTGAGACGAGGCTGCCCACGGGCAGCAGCAGCAGCCTGGGCAGCCTCAGCTTCATCAGCCCGGGCAGCAGCATCCTTACCTACCAGGTGAGCAGCGGGCTGCTCAGTGCCACTAGCGGGCCGCGCTCCAGCCAGGCCAGCAGCACCCAGAGCCTCGGGGCAGACAGCAGTGTGCCCAGCGCCCTCGACAGCAACACCAAACTCCAGGAGACCAAGGCAGCAGAGGTGGGCAACGTGACAAGCAGCAGCCAGGGCACCCCCGGCAAGCAGCCGTCCCAGGAGCACGGGCCTCTGTGAGAAGACCCCACCCCCACCCCCAGCCTTCTCCGTCAACGCCTTGAAGATCCACCAGCACGAGGGCCCAGCCAATCCAGACCACAGCCAGAATACCAAAGCCAGTGGGAAAATGCACGCAGATTCGGAGTCCGCAGATGTGTGGGTCCGACCTGTAACAGACTACATGTAGCATTAACTATGGTTGCCAAGTGTCATCTATAGCAAGACACTCGGTAGCCAAGGATGAGACCAGCAGTATTAACAGGGCTGTATCCCACAAGGCCAAGAACAACTGCCTCGAAACGGCCAGGGAGAGACAGCATCAGGACTGTGAACGTGAGTGAGGAGCGGTCCCTCGCAAGACCTATCCAGCCATCTGCATTGAGCAGCCTCACAGCAGGACCAGCTGCAGCAAAACTCAGCGGTGGCGTCATCCGTGGCCAGCGACAGGTGTCCGCTATACTGAGAGCCCCCTGCTAGGAAACCGTCTTGAGCAGTGAACGCCACCTACAACCGAACCCAAGCATGACAAGCTCAGAAGACAGGCGCGCCATCGCGGTGGGGCTGGTCCATGTCAAGAACCACCTGCAGGGACCTGCCCAGCCTGAGACGGGAAGTTCTGGGGCCTTTCGCCATCATGGCCCCGCTGGGTGGGCAGGCTCACGTCTCCACCCCTCTCCTTGTCAGGATAACGGGGAGCACCGTGGGGCTGACCCCGCAGAGCTGGGAGCTGAGTGAGTCGGCCAAGGGGAGGAGACCAGAGGCAATGGTGCAGTCATCCAGTGGGTGCCTGGGGGGAAGCTGAAGGGGCTCCCGAGACAATAAAAGGTATCTGGAGAGGCCAGACGTGTGCGGGTCTGTGTGGGCCTCCCCCGGCCCAGGTTTCCAGGGGCGAGCCTTGAACTTGCGAGAGCGCCTTGGGGAAGGCAGGTGGTGTGGTGCCCGGGTCAGAGGTGCCCACATCCTCCAGCAGGGCACCTAGTTCAAGTCCAGGTTCCTCTGTGTTTCAGATCCAGCTTTCTGCTGATGCACCTGGGAGGCAGCAGATGGAGGCCCGAGGGTTTGAGGCTCTGCCACCCATAGGGGAGACTCAGATGGCGCTCACTTACCTGTACCACAGGCACGGGGGTTTCTGTCTTCTTCATTCACATAAAGGAGAGTGTGCCCCCATGGACAGAAGCCACCACGTGTCTCGCTGGGCCCCTCAGTGTCTCCGGCCTCAGCGGTTCTTTGCAGTTGCATTCTTCTGCAACATCCTCCAAACCCCAACGTCGCTCAGCAGGGTCTGAGCACCCATGACCCAGCACAGACCGGAAGCAGACCCAGCACTGACCGGAAGCAGACCCAGCGCAAACCGGAAGCGGAAGCCCTGCTCCCGCCCAGGCATCCTCCCTCGGGGATGGCTGTCAACACACCAGAGACAGGGGCCCCTCAAACCACAGACTTCTGTGTCTCACACTTGCGGTGCCTAGGAAGGCCAAGGTCAAGATAGTGTGTGTGTCAGGAGTCTGCGGAAGGTGCACCTGTTCCTGGGGATGGCGGCAGGAGCTTGCTGGGGTCTCTTTTGTAAGAGTGAGGGTTCCACTTCAAGACCCCACCTCCTAACACTGCCTCATCAGGGGGAGTGGGTTACAGTGGACAGACTGGGAGGGACGCAGAGATCCCGTCTACAGCAGCCAGTGAGCCCTGTCTTCTACACACACAGCTCCGGGGGAAGCTTGGTCAGCTCACCACGCCCCACGACCGCCCTCCGCTCCCTTCCCTTTAAGACATTCCCCTTGCTCCAGGGACCCCAAGGAGAAAGGCCAGCGCCACAAGGAAAGCCGGGGGCCCCCACTGCAGTGACAGCTGCCCGTGGACCCCCTTGGTCCAGAGCCCCGGGCTCCTCAGGGCGGCCAGAGCTCTCCTGTGTCCCTTGGCAGCAGCCAAGGTGTCCTAGCTGAGACCTTCCCAGCTTTCCCCACTGCAGGGAGATGAAACCGCCGCGCACCCTCGCATGCAGGTGTAGGTGTGAACCTGCTGCTCATGACACCCGGATGAGCAAATCACCAGCCATGGGGCTGCCAGTTGGGTAGAGAGGCACGTGCGTTTCACCTCGTGAGAAAAGCGTCTGCTTTTTCAAAGGTCAAGTTGCCCTCGCCCTGTGTTTGTCGGCTTTTTCTTCTTTTCCTTTGTGTAACCGTGTGGGAGGGCAGTTTGTGTCAGTCTCCTAGTGCTAACTCCACTCTAGGTAGGGGGAATGCAGGCACGGACAGGATTTGAAGCCGGGAAGCTTTTTTTTTTTTTTTAAGATTTATTTATTTATCGAAAGAGTTACAGAGAGAGAGGAGAGGCAGAGAGAGAGAGAAAGAGGTCTTCCATCCGCTGGTTCACTCCACAGCTGGCCGCAATGGCTGGAATAATCCGAAGCCAGGAGCCAGGAGCATCCTCCAGGTCTCCTTCATGGGTGCAGGGGCTCAAGCACTTGGGCCATCTTCTACTGCTTTCCCAGGCCATAGCAGAGAGCTGGATCGGAAGTGGAGCAGCCAGGACTCGAACTGGTGCCCATATGGGATGCCGACACTGCAGGTGACGGCTTTACCCGCTATGGCTTTACCCACTATGCCGCAGCATCAGCCCTGCCAGGCAGTCTTAACCATGAACATCTCTCCCAGCCCTCTCTGCTTCCAGGCACTGAGGGTCTCCCACACTCCCAGGCAGGAAGTCACGCCCACACGCAGGGACTCCCAGGCAGTGGCGTCTCCTCTTGCCACTCCTGTAGCCCTCCCACAGCCCCCCGTGCGGTGCCCTCACGTCCACCTCCGGGTCAACAGCCTGGCTTTCTCCACCCACCCTCCCCAGCAGCACCGGGGACCCAGCAGGCCCTGAAGTGAGCAGTGTATTTCAAGGCAGCCTGGTGATTCTTTCTCCCCTGTCCAGCAGCCCAGCACTCAGGTGGCAGGGTTAGAATGATGACTTGGCGGAGGCACAGGCTCCTGCATTATTAACTGGGCTGGAGAGAAAGCTGCTTACAAATGCGGTCTGTGCAGCCGACCGCGGAGACAGGAGAGAGAGAGAGAGAGAGAGAGAGAGAGAGAGAGAGAGAGAGGCTGGGCCCGGGGACCTCACATTCTCCATGAGGAGAGCCCTCTCTTCCTGTCTGCCCCCTTGACCTCCATCCTGAAGCCAGGACACAGGCTGTCCCTCACGCTCCCTGCACCTGCACTCCACCCCTCTTCCTGAACCATTCTCTTCTCCCCATCCCAAAAGCAGTCGGTGAACCGGAAGGACTCCCTGGATAGCGCGCTCTCCGAGCCAGGAGCTTCCGGGGCAAGCCAGGTTCTCTTCCCGCAGCTCATCACAGGCACGTTGTCAGGAGGAAGAAGGCTTCTTATCTTGGGTCGCCCAGAAGCAGATCCTCCATGGGACTTAGCGAGGAAGCCACGGCAAGAGGGCTCCCAGGAGATGCGGGAAGCAGGAAAGGGTTACGCGATTGTGTGGTCTCGCTCACCTGAGCCCGACACCAAGCAGTGCTGTGGAGGATGGACTGCACCCTGAGTTAGTCCCACCTTCACTGAGGGGCCCTGAACTGGGACACGTGATCAGGAGCTCTCAAGGGGCTGGGCAGCGAGGGCTGCCTCTGGCAAGGCTGTGTTGGTCACCGCAAGATCAGGTTGTGATGGGGAAAGCAAAGCTGCCCCCTCCCAGGCACCTGCCTGTGACACAGCACAGGGCCCCTGCCGTCCCCTGCCCCCACCCCAGGAAGCCAGGCAGGTAGTGGCACCATGCTCTTGAACCAGCCTCCTCCAGAGCCGTAGACTCAGTAACCCTCTGCTCTTCATAAATCGCCAGGTCCTGGGCCCCCTATCACAGCAGCAAGAACCAGACTGAGGGAGCCAGTGCTGTGGCACAGCGGATAAAGCTACCACCTGCAGCGCCGGCATCGCGTATGGGCACTGGTTCCAGTCCCAGCTGCTCCACTTCCAATCCAGCTCTCTGCTATGGCCTGGGAAAGCAGCAGAAGATGGCCCAAGTCCTTGGACCCCTGCACTGGTGTGAGAGACCTGGAAGAAGCTCCTGGCTCCTGGCTTCAGATTGGCGCAGCTCCGGCCGTTTCAGCCAACTGGGGAGTGAACCAGCGGGTGGAAGACCTCTCTCTCTCTCTCTCTCTCTCTCTCTCTCTCTCTCCCCCTGCCTCTGCCTCTGCCTTTCTCTCTCTCTCTCTCTCTCTCTTCTCTCTGTGTAACTCTTTCAAATAAATAAATAAATAAATACATGCTTAAAAAAAAAGTGAGAATTCCACACAGAACTCTGCTGTGCAGAGGGCGCTCACCGGATGCCCCCTTTCCCACCGGGGAGTCAGGGACAAGTCGGGGTGCAGGGGCAGTGGCAGGAGGGAGGACAGACACAGCAGGTATCTTCTGTCCCGGAGTCTCTGTGGGCGCCAGCCAGTGAATTATTCATCAGGAAACCGGCTTGAGGTAGTTTCTCAGTCTTAATTTTCAATTCCCCTAATGCCGGCCAATTCTCTGCTGAGAACCTCTCAATTATTAATGTTTCTAAAACAATATTTGTTTTTGCTGCATCCAGCAACAAGCTGTGACCCCACAGCAGGGGGGATCTGGCGGCAAGTCCCGCGGAGGCAGCCTTCTTACAGGGGTCAAGGGTGCATGAGGCTGCGGCGGCAGCAGCAAAGCCCACCAGACACAGGGACTTCACTCTCACGACAAAGAAACCACGATCGATCGCAGCCTGAGCCCTCAGGGGCGGGTGGTGTAGCACAGGACGCTGCCCTCTCGGTTCGTCCCAGCTGCTCCCGCTTCCGATCCAGCTTCCTGCTAATGCACCTGGGAAGGCGGCAGAAGATGGCCCTAGTGCTTGGGTCCTTGCACCCATGTGGGAGACCTGGAAGAAGCTCCTGGCTTCTAACTTCAGCCTGGCCCAGCCCTGGGCATCACAGCCATTTGGGGAATGAACCAAAGGATGAAAGAGTCTCTCTCTCTCTCTCTCTCTCTCTCTCTCTCTCTCTCCCCCTTAACTCTGCCTTTCCAATAAATAAATAAATCTTTTAAAGCAAAAAATATATATATAGCAAGAGCATCTGCCATGTATTGGGGCTGTTAGATACCAAGTACAAGGCTAAAGACTTTATTTTTATTTACCTCTCACAAAAACTCTGCAGCTCAAGACTGTTCATTCTTCTGTTACAGTCGAGAAAAGTGAGATTTGGAGGGGCCCCCTCCTTGACCTTGGTTCCACAGCTCTTGGGGGACAACAGGGTTCGGACTCAGTTCTAAGTAACTCCATGGCCAGAAGACTCCCTGTGTTGGACCCAAGGCAGCAGGGGCTGGTGCTGCCTGGGATTTCAGTTGCATCAGGAGACACCTAAAGCAGACACAAGGAAGAACTTTCTGGAAGCATGTGTTACTTACTCCCCAAGGGCATTTGAAGCAAGGCATTGTTTGAAGGGGGGTAGGTATGAGACAGAGGTCTGGAGGGAGGCATGGGACTGACCACAGGGGACCTGGAGTCCTGTGAGAGACTCCTCCCTGCTACTTTGTTAAGATTTGTTTACTTATTTATTTGAAAGGCAGAGTTAGAGAGAGGGAGAGAGAGAGTTCTTCCATTGGCTGGTTCACTCTCCAAATGGCAGGAACAGCCAGGGCTGTGCTGGGTGAAAACCATGAGCCAGGAGCTTCTTCTGGGTCCCTCACATGGGTGCAGGGGCCCAAGCGCTTGGGCCATCCTCCACTGCTTTCCCAGGTGAGTTGGCAGGGAGCTGGATCAGAAGCAGAGCAGCCAGGACTGGACCTGGTGCTCTAATAAGGGAAGCCAGTGTTGCAAGTGGTGGCTTCTGCACCCCAACGCTGGCCACCACTCTCCTTTATTAGCGTGTGACCCCAGAGCGCCAGATGTGGACAGTGACAGGCGGCAGAGATGAGGGCTGGAAGACTCCCCCTGCTGGCAGCGCCATGACATCTGTGTGTCCCCTTTAACACTCACACCTGCTCACCAACAAAGGTTATAGCGGCGACCCCCCAGGGTCTGCATCGGCAAGAAGCCGGAGCCAGGAGCCAGAGCCAGGTACAGCTGCATTCTAAACGGGAGTCCAAACTGCCGGACTTAATGCCCCCACCCCCACTTCTCATCCCCACCCCATCTTCCTAATCACCAGCTTCCTTGTTTTTAAAACCAGAATCCTCTGCTCAGCAATCCGAACGGCATCATTCCAAAGTCTAATTGGCCCAGCTTACTGTCAGGTATACTTCCTCGACCAATCAGATGGGCCTGGGGCGGGGTTGCCGAGTATAAATATGGCCGTAGTGCCTACTTGTGAGGAGAGGGCAGTGGTCTAGGCTCAGCCGGAAGCCTCCAGGGTGCTCCCCCTCCCCAGGGGTTCCCTGCCTCCTGGAGCTTGAAACCTTAATCCCGTCCCTCTCCCCCTTGTGTGGGCTGGGAGGTGACTCACTTCTAAAAAAGAGAACATTGGGGCGCTCACTTCCCCCACCCCCATTCCCCAGCGTCTCCTGCCCGTCCTGGTCCCTCCCTTGGCTGGAAGCCAACTGCCTGGTGTGCGCACCCCAGAGGGAGGGAAACGGCCGGCAGGGACTCGAGCCAGGACTAGGGCTGTGGCAGCCACGTGAGTGGGAGTGAACCGTGAGCCCACCGTGGCCCTGGCTGACACCTTGGTCACAGCCTCGGGAAAGGCCGAGTCGGAGCCCCGCTCAGGCCACGCGCAGATCCCAGACCCACAGAAGCTGTGCCATAGTGTTTGCTCTTTCAAGCCAGTAGATTGGGGCGTTTTCTATGTATATATAAATAAATAACTGATACGCTAGGGGAAGCGGTTATAGCTTGGCAAACCCCAGGGAAAGTGTCTCCTTGCCCTCAAGAACGGTAAGACGTGTTGGGCATCTGGCACAGCGGTTAGGCTGCGGCTTGGGATACCCACATGCCGCGTCACGTCCCAGCTCCATTCCTGATTCCAGCTTCCTGCCGCTGCGCATCCTGGGAGGCAGCAGGTGACGGCGCGAGTACTTGGCCCCTGATTGACAGTCCAGAGAGAGCTGGACTGAGTTCCAGCCGCCTGGCTTTGGCATGGCCCCACCCTGGCCATTGCAGACCCGTGGGGAGTGGACCAGTTGATGGAAGATCTCTCTCTCCCTCTCCCTCTCTCTCTCTCTCTCTCTTTCTCTCTCTTCCACACACCCCTGTCTCTCTGCCTTTCAAAGGTTTGCATCAGAAGCAAGCTTTCCACTTCCAGAAGTCAAATACTCCCTGTAACAGCCTCACCCTGAGCCAGGAAACCTTACAGGAGATCGGCCCCCAGGAGAAAGAAAGACTATGCCAGGTGCATTCTTTAAGTTTACAAGGACAAGTCATCTCCGGGAGCTGCAGTGTTAAAAATGTGTTGCTGGTCATCAGGGGAATGCGATTTGAAAGGACAATGAAAATCCCCTGCAGCCCCACTGGAATGGCTCGAATTCAAAGGACGGTCAGCATCCAGTGGCGGCAAGACTGTGCACCCATGGGAGCTCTGGTATGCTGCTAGCTTGAGTGGGGAATGGTGCACCTGCTTTGGGGCACTTTTTGGTGGCGGAGGATGGGGGAGATCTCCCAAACCTCACGTAGCCCACCCCTCTGACTCAGCAATTCCACTCCTGAGTACACATCCGAGAGACATGATTGTTCACATCCACTAAAAGGAATGAATGAGAATGTTCCTAGCAGAGGCAAGTCAGAAACAGCCCAAAAAGCCAGCAGCCATGAAGTGGATGACCAAATTGTGCTAACAGTGCCCGCTGGGGTGTGGCTGTGCAGGGAGGAGAGGAGAGGCCACTGCCACACATGCCTAAGCGCCATCCATGAGTCCCCCAGGTAAGACCTCCAGCCTAAGAAGCCACGTGCAGAAGGCACATAGAACACGGTCCCATCGACACAGAAACCCAGCGCTGGCGGAGCCCAGGCTGCGGCTCTCTCCAGAGAGCAGCCACCTGGACAGGGCTCGAGAACATGCTCTGAGTGCTCCATATCTTTTTCTTGGTGAGCATTAAGCTATGTGTGCTTTCCTAATATGCAGTTCCTCAATAAAAGAAAAAAAGTTAGGGCAGGCATTTGGCATAGCAGCTAAGACCCCACTTAGGACACATATCCCGTGTTGGAGCGCCTGGGTTTGAGTCCGGCTCCACTTCCAGTCCCAGCTCCCTGCTCACGCGCACCCTGGGAGGCAGCAGATGATGGCTCAAGTACTTGGGTACATGCCACTCACATGGGGTTGAGTTCCTACCTCTCAGCCTGAACCTGACTCTTGTGGGCATTTGGGGAGTGAATCAGTAGATGGGAGGGCTCTCTATCTCTCCCTCTCTCTCTCTACTCCTCCTCGAAAAAAAAAAAAAAGTCAGATGTATGGATATCAGCGATATAAAGAATCAATTTTGTAAGCACCCCCCAATCAACGACACAATCACCTCTGAAACAGATGCGCCCCCGCATCTGGGTAAGTCTGGGGTGGGAGGAGGAGGAAGAGAGACAGGTATTAAAGATAGATAGGTAGATAGATGATAGATAGATAGAGTTGATAGATAGTGGATGGATGGATGGATAGGTAGATAGATAGAGTTGATGGATGGATGGATGGATGGATAGATAGATAGATAGATACTTCAAAGAAATTCACAGGTAGAATAAGAAGTGTGAGTTTATTTTGATGGAAAAACAATTTTAAAATCCACGCACAGGGCTTGGTACTGTGGTGTAGTGGGTAAAGCCGCCACCTGCAGTGCTGGCATCCCATATGGGCACAGTTCAAGTCCCAGCTTCTCTACTTCTGATCCAGCTCTCTGCTCTGGCCTAGGAAAGCAGTGGAAAATGGCCCGAGTGTTTTGCCCTGCACCCACGTGCAAGACCCAGAAGAAGCTCCTGGCTTCGGATCAGTGCAGCCCCGGCCATTGCAGCCATCTAGGGAGTGAACTGGTGGGTGGAAGACCTCTCTCTCTCTCTCTCTCAGTCTCTCTCTCTCTCTGCCTCTGCCTCTCTTAACTATGCTTTTCAAATAAATAAATAAAATCCACACATGGTTTTCTCATAATACACTCTTTCCTTGTATTATGAACCAAAAATAAACAAACAAATAATAAAAAAATTATGGACCAAATCTGGTTTCTTTCACTCCAAAACCAACTCAGTCCTTTGGTTCTGTTTTTCTGTGATTGATTTGAAATCCGTGTGAGGCCGGCGCCATAGCTCACTTGGTTAATCCTTTGCCTGCGGTGCCAGCATCCCATATGGTCACCAGATTCTAGTCCCGGTTGTTCCCCTTCCAGGCCAGCTCTCTGCTGTGGCCTGGGAAGGCAGTGGAGGATGACCCCAGTGCTTGGGCCCTGCACCTGCATGGGAGACTAGGAAGAAGCGCCTGGCTCCTGGCTTCGGATCGGTGCAGCGCCAGCCGTAGTGGGCATTTGGGGAGTGAACCAACAGAAGGAAGACCTTTCTCTCTGTCTCTCTCTCTCTCTCTCTCACTGTCTATAACTCTACCTGTCAAATAAAAAAAGAAAGAAATAAAGAAATCCATGTGGAGAGAGACAGAGGGCAGACCCGCCCCGTGCTTCAGGAACTCCGTTCAGTCTGTGCAGGAAGCAAGAGCCACACTGGAATGGAGGCAGAAGACCGGCAAAGGCAGAGGCGGTCGCCCAGGCGAGAGCCCCTGGCTTTCCAACTGGTGATTGGAGGTGAAGAAACAGGCAGTGGACCTGAGGCTGCGAGCAGGGGAGCATGGTGGGGGGGGGGGGGGCAGCTGCTCTGAGCAGTGGCGCTCGTGTTTCTGCCGTGAGCAGCTGGTGGGTGATGAGACCGTGTGCCGTTCCCGGGCCGGGGTGGGCAGGGAAGGTGGAGGACTGGCAGGCCCACGTCAGGCCCCGTAGCTGCCTGGAAGGGAGATGGGGAGCAGCCTCTGAGTCCGCCTCCAGCCTCTGGGAAGGCGGTGCAGCTGTGCAGGGGCAGCTGGGCCGATGGCAGCCTGCAGGGCCAGCCGAGAAGCGGGGCAGCCCCGAGCCAGCAATTTGGGCAGGGGCCCTGTCCTGTTTCCAGGTCATGCCCCACTCTGGCCTCGTGGAGGGCCAGGGGCTGTGCGCGTACCCAGGAAGGCTGGGGCTGGCACAGACACCTCCCTGTCCCCCACTGTTGAAGCAGCTCCTGCTAAGACATCTCATAAAAAGAGCTCCAATTGCCTTTGATACAAACCCCTAAACCCACAAGAGCCACTGTAGCCACAGTCGCTCTTCAGTGACTGACCACTGGGGCACCAGGACAAGTGCCCTTGTCACCACCAGGGGCACAAAGCCCCCTGGTAGCAGGGTGCAGGGCTGCCCTTCTCAGGGCTGGGCAAACTCGAGGCTGAGAGGGTCCCCACGCCCTGTGCTTCATTAGCAAAGCCTCTTGGTCTGCCTTCCAATGACTGTATGCTCTACCAGCCTGCGCCGAGCCGCCGGCATTGCCCACCTGCCTCCTCGCTGCTTTCTCTGCTCCTGCCCTGCCCCGCCCCGGCCCCCCACCACATCTTCTCAGCACGGCAGCCAGACTGAGCGTTTAACACCTGAGTCAGGTACGTCCCTCCTGTGCCCACAGTCCTGCCATGGCTCCCACCTCAGTCTACAAAAAGTCCACACGGAAGACTTTCTGAACTGAGTTCCATGTTGTAGTTACTGCTGGTCATATTGGTCTCCTTTGAACTCAGCCAGCATAGCTGTGCCCCAGGGCCTTTGCACACACTGTCCCTCCATCCTGCAGTGTCTACACCCTCATCTCCTTCAGATCAGCCTTTCCCGGGCCAGCATGTCTCCAGCTGTCCTCTCCCTTCCCCCCACTCGTTCCCCCCTGCAGGAATGGGCTCCTGCCAAGCCATGTATTTCTCTCCTTGATTTCATTCATCCCTTCTACCACTGACTCCACAGGGACAGAGAATCAGGGCTGTTTTGTTCAGTAAGTAGAATGCTACCTTGTGTTTAGTAGCAGAGGGTAATGTTTGTTGACTGCGTGAGTCAAGAAATGAATTACGACTGGTTGGGACCCTCATCTCTTTCCTCCTCACACCAGTCCTTAAGGATGGATATGATTGGGGCAGGCGCTGTGGCGTAGCGGGTTAAAGCCCTGGCCTGAAGTGCCGGATCCCAGATGGGTGCCGGTTCGAGTCCCGGCTGCTCCACTTCCAATCCAGCTCTCTGTTATGGCCTGGGAAAACAGTGAAAGATGGCCCAAGGCCTTGGGACCCTGCACCCACGTGGGAGACCTGGAAGAAGCTCCCGGCTCCTGGCTTTGGATCGGCGCAGCTCTGGCTGTTGCGGCCAACTGGGGAGTGAACCAGCAGATGGAAGACCTCTCTCTCTCTCTCTCTCTGTCTGTCTCTACCTCTCTCTGCCTCTCCTTCTCTCTCTGTGTAACTCTGACTTTCAAGTAAGATAAATAAATCTTTAAAAAAGAAAAAAGGATGGGTATGATCATGCGCATTTAATAGATGAGAACATGGAGGCTCCGAAAGGCCACGGAGCCCTGGCCCAAGGGCCCCAGCTCAGGGCGGCAGAGGTCAAGTTCCAGCCAAGGTTGGTTTCCCCTCTGCCACCTTCACTCGCACTGCTGCTCCCCTTGCAGGGAATGCTCCTCCAGGGCCAGCCCGTTGTCACCTCCTCCGAGAAGCTCTCCCTGATCCCCCTGCCACTGCATCCCCTTCGGTCCCTTCACCACCTCCTGCCAGGTCCAGGCAAAATGAGGGAGGCACAGAGGGTGGGTTTGGAGGGCAGGGAAACGCCTGACCATGACCTTGGGCTCCTGGAAACAGTGTCCTCTCGAGGGACACTCACAAATGCATGGGAAATCAATTTGCCAAATGGCCAGTTTACCAGGGGGTCGATTCACTATAATGATTTCTATTCCCTTTATGAAGTTCTAGCAATTTGTGTTGCAAAATCATTTTACCAGACTTGTTAGGCTTGAGTCTCAACATAGCCAGAGGGAGGAGGAATCTCTGTACCAGCCAGGCATGTCTGCCTCTGCCCTCAGAACAGCTAGGAGCATCCCCCGAGGCTTCTGTTCATGCAGCCACTACAGGCAGTGCTCTCTCAGACAGAGGGCCATGGCCATGCCGGGTGGGTGGTTTCCAAGGCCTCAGAGCCAGGGGCAGGACTAGGAAGAGGCAAGCAAGGCATTAGGGGACTCAAAAAATTTAAGAAACAACAACAACAACAAATCATGAGAAGCATTTTAGCATGGTATTTTTTAAATCAAAATTGGTGCAGTGGCCGGCGCTGCAGCGCACTAGGCTAATCCTCTGACTTGCAGCGCCAGCACACCGGGTTCTAGTCCCGGTCGGGGCGCCGGATTCTGTCCCGGTTGCCCTTCTTCCAGGCCAGCTCTCTGCTGTGGCCCAGGAGTGCAGTGGAGGATGGCCCAAGTTTTTGGGCCCTGCATCCCATGGGAGACCAGGAGAAGCACCTGGCTCCTGCCATCGGATCAGCGCGGTGCGCCAGCCGCGGCGGCCATTGGAGGGTGAACCAACGGCAAAAGGAAGACCTTTCTCTCTGTCTCTCTCTCTCACTGTCCACTCTGCCTGTCAAAAAAAATAAAAAATTGGTGCAGGGTGCAGGCAGTTGACACACTGATTAAGACATCACTTGGGACCCCCCACATTTCGTATTTGAGCCCCTGGGTTCAAGCCCCGGCTCTGCTTCCAATCCAGCTTCCTGCTAACGCACACATTAGGAGGCAGTGAAGGGCTGGAGTAACTATGTTTCAGAAAAGTGCCTCCATTGGGAGAGGCAGGCCCGACTCCCCCCCCCCCCCAAAAGCAGCCTCACTCTGGGGAAACCGAAAGTTACAACGGGACAGCTTGCTAGCCTTCACCATACAAGGAAATCCCCTGGGTCTGACCCAATCAGGAACAACCGGGTTCAATCAGGAAGTACCGGAGGTGACCCCAGCCAATCCACTGTTACCCCACACCCCTCGATGACGTAACCCTGCTTTAAAAGAGCATTCCTCTGCCCTCCGCTATGCAGTTGAGTAGACGGGGGTCCCTGCTGCAGCTTGTACTTCCGAAATAAACCTTGCTCTTGCATTTCGGTGTGTTCAAGTCTCTGGCGGCGTTTGGGGATCCGACGATCTGGGCACAACAGCAGCAGGTGATGGCTCAAGTAGAAGGGTTCTTGACACCCATGTGGGAGACTTGGATTGGGTTCCCAGACTCAACTGTTGTGGACATTTGGGGAATAAACCAGCAGATGGAAGATCTCTCTCTCTCTCTCTCTCTCTCTCTCTCTCTCCCTCTCTCCCTCTCTCTCTCTCTCTGCCTTTCAAAATGAAAATAAATAAATGTTTTCAAATTAATTCCAAAATCCCATGAGGAGCAATATAAAGACATTTTTACAAAGAGACAGAGTTGGAGCGATGCTGTGGCAGCCACACTGGGGCATGAGGCAGAAGAAAGAAAAACAGAGGGCCTGTTTGTGAAGTGTGTGCATCCTGTTCACCCTGCGCGTTTTCTTCGCATTATTCTGACTTCTAGAAATATTACATTAAAACATTTATAGACCCACGCTTCCAGGAAGATGAAGCAGACTTGTTTTCCCTGTTCTTCCAACTAAGCACAGCTAAAAAACAAATGTGGCCATTATACATAAAATAATCATACGGATCTGAAGGATGTAGGGAAGGCTAAAGAATGGGGACTTGGGAGCATTGTGGTCAGGATTCTCCTCTCGCCTCACATAAGGGGTCTTCAGAAAGTTCCTGGGGGTGGGGGCAGGCCTGTGGAGCAGTGCTTAGGGCACCAGTTGGGACACCTGCTTCCCATACCCGAGTGCTCGGATTGGGTCCCGGCTCCACCCCTGATTCTGTTTCCTGCTAATGCACACCCTGGGAGGAAGCTGGTGATGACTCGGTACCCAGGTGCCTGCTGCCCGAGTGGGAGAAACCATTTGAATGACGTTGGTGTTCTCATGAGAAACACGTAGACCGGATGAGGCAGTACAGTATTCGTCTAAGGCTTCAGGGGAAAAAAAAAAGTCAACCTTAAATTCTATATGGAAAATTCTAGAGCAAAATTATCCTTCATGGCTGAAGAGAAATCAGAGTAGTCTCAGAAGGCGCCAGCGTGGTGGCCCAGCAGTTCGTAGAGGGGCGAATCTCCTGGTTTAAATGTTGGAGGTATTAAAAAAAAAAGACTTTCACCTATTTTTTGATGGATTGGAGTATGACATTTCTAGTACAGTTATAGGTTTAGACGAGCTGTGCTGAAGTCACTGATGCCTGCCCTGCCCTGTTGGCTAGAATGCTCAGGTCATGCATGAAGCCAGCCCTGTGCACTGTGGAAGACATCAGTAGCCACCCTCAACACCCGAAAAACAGTCAGGACATGAGCAAAGACACAGAGGATGTAGCCACATCACCAACCAACAGGAGTTCAGTGGCTCCACCCGACGGCAGCAGGACACACCTTCTTTCCAAGTGCCCACAAAAGACGCGGCCAAACAGACCATACTCTAAATCCGAAAACAGAGCCCAGCAAAAGCAAAGCAGTGTAGATCCCAGAGTGTGTCTAAGCCCGCCAAAGAATCGGGTTGGGAGTCCACAGCAGAGAGAAGAGGGTAGGATCCCCAGAGACAGGGAGACAGAGCGACACACTCCCGAAATCTCCACGGGTCCTGGAGGGAGTCTCAGGGGAAATTTCAAAGTAGAGCGAACCGAAGGAAAATGAAAATGCAATGTGGCGCAATTTCTAGGCACAGTTAAAGCAGTGCCGAAAAATATATTTATAGCTCTAAATGTTTACTTGAGGAAAGAGCAAAGTTCTCAAACAGTGACCTAAGCCACCATCTCAAGGACCCAGGGGAAAAAAAAAAAGAATAAAATAAACTCAAAAAAAGCCGAAGAAAAGAACAGAAATCCAGGGGCTGGCATTTGACATAATGGTTAAGATACCACATGGGACCACCACATCCCATGTCGGCGCCCCTGCTTGACTTCCAAGTCTGATGTGCCCTCTGGGAGACAGCAGGTGATGGCTCAAGCGCTGGGTGCCTTGCAGCCCATGTGGGAGACCTTGACCAAGTGCTGGGCTCCTGGCTTTCATGCCTACATGGGAGCCCGGCACTGCAGGCAGCAGCTTACCTACTACACCACAGCGCCGGCCCCCTTCCGCCTCTTTTAATTTCTTTAAAGGACGGCCACACTTTATGAAGCTCTTATTTTCGCTATTTTTAAGGTTTACTGATTGATTACATTTGTGATTTCAAAACTCCCCCGCTGGCGCCGCGGCTCACTAGGCTAATCCTCCGCCTTGCGGCGCTGGCACACCAAGTTCTAGTCCCGGTCGGGGCGCCGGATTCTGTCCCAGTTGCCCCTCTTCCAGGCCAGCTCTCTGCTGTGGCCAGGGAGTGCAGTGGAGGATGGCCCAAGTGCTTGGGCCCTGCACCCGCATGGGAGACCAGGAGGAAGCACCTGGCTCCTGGCTTCAGATCAGCACGGTGCGTCAGCCGCAGCACACCGGCTGCAGTGGCCATTGGGGGTGAACCAACGGAAAAAGGAAGACCTTTGTGTCTCTCTCTCACTGCCCACTCTGCCTGTCAAAAAGAAAAAAAAGAAAGAGGGAGAGTGGGTGGGAGGGAAGTATCATTATGTTCTTAGAATTCTATCTATGAGCTACATTAAATCTGTTCTGATATTAATATCAAAAATAAGAAGAAAATCTGACACTGGCACTTGTATATGTACTGCACGGCTCCAGTAATTTTTATTTGGCAGCAAATAAATAAAAATTGTGCCACAAAAAAAAGTAAAAATAAAAGTAAATCTTGTGATGCGGGCAAATTGACCGTTACTCGATGGATGACTGAGTTTTGGCAAATTGCTTCCGCTGCCTTGACTTCCGGTGGACTGGCCTATCTTCCAGTGGCTCAGGGACCTGTCTGAGTTAGGGCCCGAGTTTGGCAGCCCTCAGAAGGCATTCATTTGAAGGGGTCTGGATGTTCTCTTAGGAGCCATGATGAGGAGGGCATTCGTTTGCTGGCATTCCGTAACAAAGTGCCACAGAGCAGCCATTTGTTCTCTCCCAGCCCTGGAGGCTGCTGGTCCCAGGTCACGGTCTCTCCCTGCCTCCCAGCTGGCCAGCTCCTCCCTGTGGGTCCTGTGGGCTTCCCTGCGTGCATCTCTGTGTCCTCTGTCTCCACAGGATCGGGGCCCCCTCAGGGACCTCACATTAACAAAGAGACGCAGAATCAAGACAGCTTAGTAAGCACCAGCACTGTGGCGTAGTGGGTTAAGCCTCCGTCTACGGCACTGGTTCCAGTCCTGGCTGCTCCACTTCTGATCCAGCTCTCTGCTATGGCCTGGGAAAGCGGTGGAAGATGGCCCAAGTCCTTGGACCCCTGCACCCATGTGGGAGACCCAGAGGAAGCTCCTGGCTCCTGGCTTCAGCTCAGCCTAGCTCCGGCCATTTGGAGAGTGAATCACTGGATGAAAGACCTCTCTCTCTCTCTCTCTTTCTCTCTCTCTCTATCTTCCTAGCTCTACCTCTCAGACAGCTTAGTATAAACTGACTGTGAAGGTGCATGGCTCTAGGCATGCTGTCTTGGTCCCTCTCATGCTGCTCTAACGAAATGCCTGAGACCGGCTAACTGATCAGGAACCGGAATCTATTTTGTGGTGGATCCGGAAGACGGGAAGTCCAAGCTCCGGGCTCCAGCGGGCCCGGGTGTCAGGTGCAGCTTTCTGATTCTGAGAGGCTGCCGTGGTGTTGCAGGCCAAGGTGGTGGGGGGAGGGGGAGCTGTGCTCACGTGGCAGAAGTGGGGCAAACTCGGGGTACCTAATCCCATTCACCAGGGCTCTACCACCATGCCTTGGCCACCCCCTGAAGGCCCCACTGCTTAACACAGGTGCACTGCTGTTTCTCACGGGTTGAACAGAACTCGGCTCCCCAAACTCATGCATGTATTGAAACCCCGGAGTCCTAAATCAAGGGATGGCGGATCCAGGGTGGAGACTTGATCTAAGTATGGTATTTGAGAGGCAGGCCCAGTGGGCGGGCTTCAGGTCATTTGGGGGCGTGGCCTGGGAAAGTAGTTCTCCACTGAGGGTTGCTTGTTTAAGCAGAGTTCTGCCTGGCTTCTCTCTGCTTCCTTTCTGCGGGAGATGTCAGACTGATGGGGCGCCTAGTTCTGAACTGTAACCTCCAAAATGTGAGTTGAAATGAACTTTTTCTTTTTCTTTTTTAAAGATTTGTTTGGTTGTTTGAAAGGTAGAGTTTCAAACAGAGAGAGAGAGAGAAAAGACAGAGAGAGAGGGCTTCCATCTGCTGGTTCACTCCCCAGATGGCTACAATGGCCAGGGGTGGGCCAGACCGAAGCCAGGAGTCAGGAGCTTCTTCCGGGTCTCCCACATGGGTGCGGCAGCCATCCTCCACTGCTTTCCCAGGCCACAGCAGGGAGCTGGACCAGAAGGGCAGCAGCCAGGACTCAAACCAGTGCCCATATGGGATGCCGGCAATGCAGATGGAGGCTTAACCTGCTACGCCACAGTGCTGGCCCCTGAAATGAGCCTTTTTGCTTCCAAAGAAGCTCCTCTTGGGTAGCTTACTTGAGGCAACAAAAATATAAGTAATACAGTCAGTGTGTATAAGTTTCAATGCGAGTCTTGGAGAAGGTACAGCCATCCTCAGGCTGAACTAAGGTATGCTGGAGATGGCCATAGATTATGCGGGCGACGCCTCCAGCGTGTGAGCTAACCAGCGTCGGGGCACACACCCTGGGCTCTTACACCTGCCGTAAGGATGGCTCTAGTGGAGGAACAAATGCCACTCCCTGCTCCAACCAGCAAGCCTAGTGCTCCTTTGCACACGGCAGAGCGCTGGGTGGTGCAGGGGGAGGGTTCGAGGGGAGAAACATTAGTCTGTTTTGGGTCTCTCGTTGATATTTCATGATGCTCTAAAGCTGAACATAATTAAGAGCCACGTTTCTTTCAGGAAAGCAAAACAAGATCCCCACCTAAGAAAGTGACCGGGGCCGCTCCGTGTTGCTATCAGACGCGGTGCCACCCTCCCAGTGCCCCGGTGCCAACATGTTATAATTTTTTCTTGATAGTTGGATATGCTCAGTTGTTATTTAATCCTTTGAAGCTGGTGCCAATAGCCCAATTAAACAGTTAGCTAAATGTATTAATGGCAAATCCATCGCTGCACGTCTGCCCCTAACAAAGTTTATAGGAAATGCATTCCCCTGCCTGAACAGACTCCAAAGGTGGAAAAGGCTGGAGGCCTGACTCTCCTTGGCCACCGCCCCTGGCCCCAGGCTGGCCAGCTCTGACAAAGCGCCTGCAGCTAAACTGAGATGCCAGAGCTTCAGCGAGGAGGTAGGGAGCTGCCTCAGTTTCCCCAAGGGGAATAATCGGTCTTGGGATCTGCTCAGGCTATACCGTAACAAAGTACGGGCGGCTTAAAGAAGAGGTGTTTCGGCCGGCGCCGCGGCTCACTAGGCTAATCCTCCGCCTTGCGGCGCTGGCACACCGGGTTCTAGTCCCAGTCGGGGCGCCGGATTCTGTCCCGGTTGCCCCTCTTCCAAGCCAGCCCTCTGCTGTGGCCCAGGAAGGCAGTGGAGGATGGCCAAGTGCTTGGGCCCTGCACCCCATGGGAGACCAGGAGAAGCACCTGGCTCCTGCCATCGGATCTGCGCGGTGCACTGGCCGCAGCACGCTGGCCGCGGCGGCCGTTGGAGGGTGAACCAACGGCAAAGGAAGACCTTTCTCTCTGTCTCTCTCTCTCACTGCCCACTCTGCCTGTCAAAAAAAAAAAAAAAAAAAAAAAGGTGTTTCTTTTCTTCATGGCTCTGCGGGCTGCAAGGCCAAGGTGAAGATGTCCTCATTCTCAGCTTGTGGACAGCTGCAGGCTTGCCGTGTCCACACACGGTCTTCCTCTGTATGTGTGAGGAGAGGGCTCGCTTTCTCCTCTCGTGAGGACACTCGCCCTCTCCGAGCAGGAGCCCAGCCTCGGGAGCTCATTTAACTTGAGCCCTCTCCTTAAGCACCCTGTCTCCATGTGCAGTCACACTGCTGGTTAGGACGTCAACGTATGGCTGGGGGAGGGGACATGGCTCCATCCACAACAAGGCAGCTGAGGACAAATGGTTCAGGAATGCCACGGAGCGGAGCGAGCAAAGGGATCTGGGTCAAGGGACCAAGGATCCTGACCCTGGGGAGGTACGGCGGGCACATCCCGTGCTCATAAAACCAGTGCTTGTGGAGCACCCACTGTACGACAGACGTGGAGCCATGTGCTGCAGCTTCCGTGGTAAGAGGAGCCCCCTGTCTTGAAGTCTCATACACCCAAGAGAGAGAAAGAGAGAGAGCAGAGCACCATGGGAGTGCATCAGGATGTCCCCAGTCCTGACTCAGAAAGCCCTAGGAGGTGCCACCCAGGAGACATCATCCAATTCTGGGTCTTCCAGAGGAGGGAAGTGGGGAAGTGGGGAAGTGGGCGTGGGAGCAGAGGAGTGTTCCAAGAACAGGGGATTAAACCTGTGCAAAGGCCTTGAGTTAGGAGAGCACAGCACGTGGAAAGAGGAAAAAGTTGATGTGTCTGAGGCCAGTTCCCTTTTGCTCTCCGCTACGCCTGGACACCCCACACTCCCATCCCCAGAGGTTGGTGGCTGGCGTTGCTATGATTGCCCCATGGGTTGGTAGCTGACATTACCAGGATCATCACTGGCCAGAGACACTCAGGCTTCATTTTCTAAAATTCTAGGGTGCACGTTTGGTGTCACAATTAGGACACCTCTTGGGACATCTGCATCCCACATCTGAGTGCCTGGATTTGAGCTCCAGTCCTACTCTCAATTTCACTGTTCTACTAATGAGCACTCTGGGAGGGAGCAGGTGATGACTCAAGTACTTGGGTCCCTGCCACCCTCGTGGGGAACCTGAACTGAGTTCCTGGGTCCTAGCTTCAGCCTCAGCCCAGCACCTTTGTGTGGGCATCTATGGGAATGAACCAGTGAATGGGATTTAGAATCAAACAGAGCCACACGTGAGCCCTGGCCAGCTTCATCGTTCTGTGAGACGACCGACACGTGTGTCCCTAAGCCTCTGTTTCCCGTCTGTAGGATAGAGAGGCATGTGGGTGATGGCCTGGACAGAGTGGGCCCACAATTCACAATCATTTCCCCAGCTGACAAGCACGTCATCCCAGTCACCTGACATTTGAATGATCTTCTGAGGATGGACCAAGGAAGCCCATGAGCTCGTGTGGCCGAGGGCCTGGGTTTGCTGGGCAGGCTTCTGCTCACCACTGCTCCCTGGGTGGTGTGGCCCAGTCAGCTCCTCTCTCAGACATCTTAGCTTCAGGAAATAGACCCTCTGGAAAAATCATGGGACTGAACTGATCTGGGTAAATGTTCTCCACTGAAACACCAGTGGGCAGAGAAAATGTTCTGAACACATAGAACTGTCAATGTCTTCAGCTATCAAGAAAAAGCAAAATGGGCAAAGTGTATGAACAGGCAACACCCACACAGCCAAGTCTCAGGGTCCATGGACATATGGCAAAGTCATGGAAACACAAATACCGAGGAAGCCCCTGGACCTAATAAGTAAGCAAATAGTGCATGACAAAAGGGTTGGAGCTGGTGAGTGTGAATGGAAATGGGTATTTTCGTGTGCTGTTGCCAGAAATGATAAATGGTCCTTTTGAGAAGGGGCAGTTTGACAGGATCTGTGAGAATGTGAAATGAGAGTTCTAAGGAGGGAAGGGAGAGGTGGGAAGAGTTGAGAGGAAAGGAGAGAAGAGGAGGGGAGGAGAGCCCTGGGAATCACAGGTGTGCCCTGTCTGTGCTTCTGACCAGACACCGAGTATGTCCATGACGTGTGCTCACGTGGGTGTCATTGCCACTCAGCTCACAGTAAGGGCCAGAGAGGCTGAAACCCATGGTTTAGACTGACCAGCGGGACAAACATGCAAGTGTGGTGATATCTTCTCTCAGGAATGAGCTGACACATTTGCAGTCCATCAACCTGAACTTGCCTCCTCTCACCCAGCCAAAACCCAGCCCCTAAGGGGACATCTGAAGTACCAGGGTTCCCATAGCACACGAGCACACACACACACACACATACACACACACACTTCATTCTCCCACAGGCTCATTCTGTCATTCATTTAATTACTGCCCTTCCTCCCCTCTGCCACGCAGAGCTGTGGGGTGTGGTCAGTGCCCCAGGGAAGGATGGACACCAGGATTCACACATCACACACACAGCCTCGCTCAGGGGGACACGGTCAGGGACGTGGAGATGGGAGGAGGGGAGGATTGACTGAATGCAGGGCGTGGCGTGGCTAGAAGCAGGTGCGGTCAGAGCTGGGGATGTGTCAAGGTGGGTAGAGAACAGTGGGCTCCTCCTCCCTCTGGTATCCAATTCAAGGGCAGTGCACTCTACAGTGGGCTTGGCCACACGACTCACTGGCTGAAGCTACAATGCATAAGCAGAACTGACCGCTAGCGTCCCCTCAGTGTCCAACTCAGGGTGTCCCCACGTGGCGGAGGCTGTATCCACCAGGTCCCCGAGTGAGGAGGAATGGAGCAGAGCTCCTAGCAGACCTGGAGGGGCACGGAGCACACGAGACAGTGACACCTTTGAGGCTACTGAGGCTGAGAAGTGAGGTTGTTTGTTAACAGCAGCTTAACCTGGTCTGCTCTGACCGAGGCAGGCAGGGCTAGGGACAAGCTCAGGGACAGCACGGGGCTTAGCAGATCCTGCCTGTCTCCTCCTCACCCGCACGCCTGGCCCTGCACGCCCACAGCCCCATCAAGCTCCTGGCCCGAAGGAAAACAGAAACAGAAGCAGATGCCAGCCATCTCCATCTCCCTTCTACAGGTTTCACTTTATGTCCCTGGAGGGGCAGGGGCGCTATCACCCTCTCTCTCTTTATCACATTCTAAAGATTGCTCATTCCCCTGTGTGAAGCCTGTGCTTATCCCGAGCCCTCTTTGCTCCCTTGAGAGGCATAAACCAGGAGTTGTTGGACAGAGCAGCTCTCGACAAGCAAGTCAAAGCCAAGTGCAAGGAAGGGCACAGAGTGGGTCTCTGAGGTTGGAGACCCCGCCTGCAGACCTCCCGGAACCCCGGGCCCCCTGGAGGCACTGAAAGGTGGCAAGCTGTGTCCCACAAGCCCACTGTGGCTGGCCGTATTTCAGCCAATCTGAGATACCATTGATTGTCGGCGCAACTTTATGGGCTTCTAAGAAAGAAAAAACACTGCCAATTAAACCCAGACATGATGGTTTATTCTCACTCGGAACTTTTATTTTATGTGCATTGAAAGGGCCCTCCTAGACTTGCGTAGACAGATCTCTATCACGCCTCCTTCCTGCAACACTTAAAATGGAAAACAGCAGCAGCACAACAAATCGACCACAGCATCCTGCACCCTCCCCGCCCAAGCGTTCGGCTCTTGTGAGTCTGACGCTTGGGTTTGTCCCACAACAGCATCTCCGAGGACATGAAGAGGTGGGCCAGGCCACATTTCTTCAAATACCCCCCCCACATTGTCCCTGAGGCTTTATATCAAGCAGGCATTCATTCTTCAAGTTCAAGTTCAGACGTTGGTGCTTTTTTTTTTTTTTTTTAAATCTTGCCAGGAGGTATCAGGCGCCAACACAATTGAGAGATGCCCTTGATGATAAGACCTCACCTGATTCCAAAATTGTTCAACCTGGAGGTGGGGCCCCCTGTGTCCTTGAATCCATGGCATCTGCCCCCAACCTCCCCTGATTCTGCATCGCAGTGCAGTAGAGAAGCATCTCGGGTCAGAAAGGTCTGGGTTCAAATCCCACCCGCACCTCATCACAGCTGGGTGATGAATCAGTCCCAGGAGGCTGAGATCGGCAGTAACAACCAATCCCAAAAGCTCAGCGGTTGCGCGCTGCAAGGGCCAGAATGAGACCCATGGCCCCGCTCCACTCAGAAAAGGGAAGAGAGTCAAATATCCAAGCTGAAACCAGGAGCCAGGAGCTCCTTCCGGGTCTCCCAGGTGGGTGGCAGGGGCCCAAGCACTGGGGCCATCTTCCACTGCTTTCCCAGGAGCATTAGCAGGGAGCTGGATCGGAAGTAGAGCAGCCAGGACTCAAACCAGTGCCCAAATGGGATGAAAGCCTTGCAGGTGATGGCTTAACCTGCTATGCCCCAGCACCGACCCCCCTAAACGTTCATGTCATACATGTGCCTATGCCACGGGGCTGTTGCAAGATGAAGCATGAGACACACCTTGCATGGTGCCTGGCAGGTTGAGAGCACTCACAGACATTGGCTGCAATAGGTCACAACTTGCTGATGTCACACAGATCACCTGGAGACAATGACCCACGCCAGATGGCTCTGCTCCTGTGTGCACAGCCCCACCACCCTCATCCGCTTCCTCCCACCCATCGGTCCAGTTCTCCCCAGGGAAAGAGGCTCTCCTAAGAAGAACCACACCCTCTGGGTGTCTCTGGGTATCCCACAGCCCTGAGTTCCCATCCCACCTCCTCCCGTCACTTCCTCTGTGACCCTTGCAAAGCTGACAGCCTCAGGCTCCTCACTTGGAAAACAGGGTCTCGGTGGCTGCTGTCAGGGAGAGAACGGGGCCGGGGGTGCTGGGAGTGACGAGGAGACCCCAGCCTGTCTAAAGGGAAGGCCACGCCCCTGCGCAGCCCCCACCCCTTTCCGGCACCAAGCCCACCTTGCCAGAGTTTCTGAATTTCCAAGAGGAGGTGCAAATCCCCTTTTCTGTGTGAACTCTGCCTGTTTCTTTAAGTGTGGACAACGACCCCTGGGGAAACCCTGCGCTCTGAGCACGCCCGGACAAAATGTGTCGGTGGCAGAGGTTTAGCAGTTTACAAAGGGCTGGTTGCACCTGCCGCTGTCCCTTTAAATAAGTGCTCCCACGGCAGACGCTTGGTGCAGGGGCTAATGTCCCCATCCCAGGTCACAGCATCTGATGTACAGTCCCGGGAGGCAGCAGGCGTTGGCTCCAATAGGTCCCTGCCAGCCGTATGGGAGACCTGGATGGAGTTCTGGCTTCCGGCTTCAGCCTGGCCCAGGCCCACCCAGCGCGAGATGGACAAGGCTGCTGGAGACTGGGTGGGGGATGGGGCGGGATTCCCCGGCCACCACACACTCTGGTTTGAGCCAAAGCAAGTCCTCCCAGCAAGTACAGGCGGGAGCAGACCCGCGTCCCTGCTGCCCCAGGCCATCCCTGGGACCCTCAGAAAAGAATCAGACCCCCCCCACACACACACACACCGGGAGAGGACTGAGGGAGGACGAGAGGAGGTGGGGGTGCAGGAGAGGGGTGCTCAGCGCCTCGGGGTGTGGTGCCAGGGCAGCCGGAGCAGAGGAGGCCTGGGCCAGGATGTGCAGGCGCTGGGGGTGCCCTACAGAGACACTAGGGGCTCCCAGCTCCCCGGGGAGTGGGTGGGCCGAGGGCAGCCCTCCACCCCCACCGCTCACCACAGACAAAAGCTGCCTGCGCCGGGGGTGCCCCAGGAAGCAGGGGAGGCACCGCCAAGCACGGGGCAACGGGCCCAGCCCCTGCCAGCCCTGGACTGTGGCTAGAGCAGCCCTGGCGGCTGACCCTAGCATCCACACTGCCCAGGTGCGCACGGGGCATGCAGAGAGCTCAGCCAGAAATGATGGATGAATTAATAAACTATGGGAGAGGTGAAAGGGAAAGAGGGAAGGGCCCTCTGCCACACTCTGCGAGCTCTGCTCCTGGGGTCCCAGAGCAGCCGGCTCACAGGGCTGGGGGGACACGGGTCTCCGACCCCGTCCACCCTGCCGGCGTCCGCGGGGCTCTTCTGCCCCCTGGCGGCGACCCGCGGCATTGCGGCTGCGGCGGCTCCTCTCCGGAGCCCCGGGGCGCGCCGCGCGTTTCCTAGCAACCCGCTCCCCGGCCACGCGCCGCCCTCCCTGCCACGGCGGGCGGGAAGCTCGCGGCTGCCCCCCAGCGGCCACGGATGGCGCTGGAACGGCTGGGCGGCGAAGCGGGAGGACCCTGGTAGTGGCCCTGGCCGTGGCCGCTGCAGCCGCCGGCAGCACGGCCCCGAGCCTGGGAGCCCCAGCGACCGCGGGCCCAGGGCTCTCTTCTTGTAGCCTGCGCTCACTGCCGTCGCTGGAGGCGGACACCACGGAGGGTGCACCTGCTGCCTGGGGGGTTACCTGGAGGCCTCACAGGCCCTGTGCACCCTCACCCCCCGCCTTTACCCTCTGCCCCCGGCCCCTGCTCTCGACCTCGGTGGAGTGAGACACACAGGAGACGCCCCCAGGAGAGGGTGAGGCTACCCGGCCTCCTCTCGGCTGGGCTGTGTCCCCCGACGCCTCCCTCAGCTGTGCACAAGGTGCCTCCTCGCCACCCCCCCACCCCACCCCCCGGGCACACTCCCTTGAAGAGCTCTGTCCATTGGGCAGGACGTTTGGTGCAGTGGCTGTGAGCTCACTGGGGACACCCCCACCCCGTATCAGGTGCCGGGGTTTGATATCCAGCCCTAGCCCAGGGATCCCAGCTCCTTGTTCAGGCACACCCTGGGAAGCAGCTGATGGCTCAAGTACTTGGGCCCCAGCCGCCCACAAAGGTGGGCGGAGTTCCTGGTTTCCGTCTTTGGCCTGGCCCAGCCCTGGCTGTGGTGGGCACCATCATACAGGTGGTGGGGGGGAGAAGGAAGAAATGATGGGTGAATTAATGAATTATGGCTCTCGGCTGCCGGAGCCATCGCCTGCCGTGTCCCAGGGTGTGCACCCACAGGAAGCTGGACTCAGAACAGAGCTTGGGCCCCGCCCCAGGTGCTCGGAGGCGGGACACAGGTGCTCCAAATGGCCTGTGACCCCCTGCGTCAAAACGCCGATCCCGAAACACGGTCTAGATGGTAGGGGGGGAAATTGGGGGTGAATAAGGATCGAGCCTTCAATAAGTTGGAGCTACCTAATGAGGAAATGGTGCTCACATCAATCACTTCAAAGCCTCATAATTACGGGAGACTCGGCATGGCGCCCACTCGCTCCCACGGCCGCTCTCTTTATCAACAAAGCAGGAGCCTGGCCCAGCTTCAGGGTCTTCAGGAGAATAAAGGGGATCTCACTCAGCTTACAAAACACCGCTCCCACCTCATTCTTGGACCCGATCGCCTCTTCTTTATGGCCGATGGTACCAATCTTCCATGGAGTTGGCAAAGCGGCGTGTCCTTGTCCATGCAGTCACTTCGTTCTGAAAGTTGAGCCGACTGGAGGAAGAGTAGGCTAGCAACAGCACAGGTGGGAGATGCGACTGTGGCCCGGAAGCATTGAAGATGGACTGCGAATGAGGGAGGTTTAGCAGGTCAAATCTCGCTCCAAGATATGCGGTAGACAGGACATCTGTCAGGATTCGGGGTTTGGTTGTTTGCTTCCTATTTAATTGACAAAAAAAAAAAAATGCTGTATCTTTAACGTGTGCCATGTGCTGGTTTGATATGTACATGCTGTGTAGCGTGAGTCTCACAATCAGCCGTCAGCACCCTGCTGCACCCTGGACCCCAGGATCTGTTACAAATGAACACTTCCGCCCTTGGGTCAGCATCTCCCCGCGTGCTGCCCCCACCGCCTTCAGCCCCCGAGCACCCCCGGGGGGCTCTCTGCTTCTGTGGCTTTGGCTTCCTTAGGGGCCTGCGTCTTATGACATCACACGGTGTTTACCTGCCAGTGTCTGCCCTATTTCATGTGATGCTGGGTCCTCCAGGCTCACCCACGTCGCATGCAAGTGGCCGGGTTTCCTTCTGCTTCTATGCTGCATCACATTCCTGCTGTGACTACGTGTGCATATGTGTATCACGTATGAACATCACATGTCTTGTATGGCCAGCCTATGGGCAGGTGTATGTGGATATATGTGCATATCATGCATGCATATCACATGTCTTGTATGTCCATACTATTGACATGTATTGTAGATATACATATGTATATCACATATGCATACCATGTATCTTGTATGGCCAGACTATGGGCAGGTGTATGTAGATACACATGTGTATATCATGCATGCATATCACATGTCTTGTATGTCCATGCTATTGGTATGTATTGTAGATATACATATGTATATCGTGTATGCATATTGCGTGTGTTGTATGTCCATACTAAAGGCAGGTGTATGTAGGTATATATATGTGTATATCATGTATGCATATCACATGTCTTGTATGTCCATACTAAAGGCAGGTGTATGTAGATATATATGTGTATATCATGTATGCATATCACATGTCTTGTATGTCCATACTATGGGCATGTATATGCAGGTATACATGTGTATGTCACGTATGCATAGCACGTGTATTGTGTGTACATGTTATGGGTGTGTGTGTAGATATACACATGTACATCGCATATGTATATCACGTGTCATGTATGTTTATACTATAGGCATGTGTGTAGATATACATATGTACATCACATATGCATATCGTGTGTCTTGTATGTCGATACTACGGGCAGGTATATGTAGATATACATATGTACATCACATATGCGTATCACATGTCTTGTGTGTCCACGCTATGGGCATGTGTATGTATGTGTGTTTCACGCTCTCTTTATGCATGCCTTCATGGATCCCCTCTCCGTTTCTCCATCTCTACCACTGTGCAACACTGCAGTCGATCACTCTCTCAGACGCTGACTTCACTCCCTTGGGAGATAAATATCCAACTGTGGACCGCGGGGTCCTCTGGTGGGCGTCCCTCCAGCCTCCTGAGGGACCACCACACTGCCTCCCACAAGGGCTGGAGCCAGAACACGCCCGCCCACAGCGTGCAAGAGCTCCCTCTCTCCACGCGCTTGCCCAGTGCTCGTCAACAGGCTGTTTCACTGGAATTCTGACTAACAATTCTCTGATGACTGTTAATGGTGAACACCTTTTCATACACCTGCTGGCCGTTTGTATGTCTTCTATGGAAAAAATGTTTCATCAAATCCTCTGCTGGTAGTTTTTGGGTAGTTTGTTTTCTTGGTTGATTGGTTGATCTTGGCTTTCTTTAAGATTTCTTTTTTACTTGAAATAGAGTTAGAGAGAGAGAGAGATCTTCCATCTGCTGGTTCACTCCCCAAATGGACACAGCGGCCAGGACTGCACCAAGCCAAAGCCAGCAGCCCAGAACTCCATCTGGGACTCCCACATAAGTGGCAGGGGCCCAAGAATTTGCACTATCCTCCACTTCTTTCCCAGGTGCACTTGCAGGGAGCTGGATTGGAAACAGAGCAGCAGGGACTTGAACCAGGCTTCCATAAGATGCCAGCGTCACAGACGGTGGCTTAACCTTCTGCGCCACAATGCTGGCCCCTGGTTTGGGTTTTAGGGCTTCTGTTGACTTGTTTCATTTTGGTTCTCTTGAGTTCTGTGAGTTCCTCCCATGTTTTAAACATTAACTCCAGGGCCAGCACCATGGCGCAGTAGGTTAATCCTCCACCTGTGGCACCGGCATCCCATATGGGCGCCAGTTCTAGTCCCAGCTGCTCCTCTTCTGTTCCAGCTCTCTGCTATGGCCTGGGAAAGCAGCAGCAGATGACCCCAGTCATTGGGCCCCTGCACCCACGTGGGAGATCTGGAAGAAGCTCCTGGCTCCTGGCTTCCGATTGGTACAGCTCTGGCCGTTGCAGCCAATTGGGGAGTGAACGAGTGGATGGAAGACTCTCTCTCTCTCTCTCTCTCTCTCTGACTTTCAAATAAATAAATAAATAAATCTTTAAAAAAGAAAACAATGGAGGGGCACCTCCCTCTGCAATTTCCCATCTCTCTTATCTTGGTGCCTCTGGGAGACCTTCACCGTGACCTCCTTGTATGCGAGGGTGTTGTGCGGATAACGGGACTGGGGCACAGCCATTGCATGAGTTCAGCTGTGCTAGGCAAAGAACGCTCATGGTTGTGTCTCAGCCTTTGGCTATGACTCCCATTTTACAGATGAAAAAAACTGGGGCTCCAGAAGAGGCAATGATTTTTTTTCCCAAAGGCACACACTGAGTAAGTGGCAGGACAGGATTCCAAGCTGGGACAAAGCCGGTGCTTGCCAAGACACAGGACTCTAACTGAGGTTTCAAGGCGTCCCCCCCAAGTTCACGTACTGGACACGTAATCCTCGAAGTCCTCGGTGAACAGTGGGACCTCTAGGACGTGGTTAGGATTAGGTAAGGTCGTGACAATGGGGCCCGCGGGATGCAGCTGGTGGCTTGGAAGTGGAGACAGAGACTCAGGTTAGCAAGCGCACTCTGTCTCCCCACGTATCGCCCTACCCCCGCTCAGGCGCTCCCACAGCCCCTTGAACGTGGACTTCAAACACTAAGTCGATTTCCTTTGTTTATCAACGAGCCAGCTTGGGGCATTAGGGTAGAGCAACAGAAGAAGGCGGCTTCAACATCGCCTTGCTCACACGTACTACAGCGGCCAAGTTGGGGACTCGGGTCCCCCGACATCACTGCTCTGCCCGCCCACCTGTCAGCAGCAGGGACGGTGACACAGGTCACTGTCACCAAAGCTAGGGCCACGCTGCCTCCACGTGTTCCAGGCACGTGGGCACCGTGCCATCCACGGAGAACTCACCTAGCTCCTGCACCTGATGACCTCCTTTCCTAAGTCCCAAGCTGTGGCTGACCCAGCAGAAATGTCCATTTGTCTGCATTTACGCCTCTCCCCGGCCTCGCTCATTGCCACGGGCCTCCCTGAAGAGACCTCTCCCTGCTCCCAGGCGCTGCCGCCTCCCCCTTGGCACCCGCTGCAGGCGTATTATTCATGGTGAAGCCATTTGTCCCCAACGTAGATGTAAGAGGTAATTCCCCGGGAATTCAAATGTAATTTAAAGTTATTTTCTGAGATCTAATTTGCCTTTTATTTATTTAGGGCAATATTTCAGCCAACGCGCCAGTGTGTGTTCACAACACCCAGCCCCGCCGCGGCAGGAAGCCACGCATCCCAGACACAGACGTGACCGATTAAAAAAGTAATTACAACATTGAACACAGCCTTAAATAAGAGCGAAAATGCAGGAGACAGGAGGGAAAGCAGAAGCATAAATAATTGGGAACAATGCCGTTTGTTCCTCAGACGTTTTGTAATATTTGCAGCCTGCCTGGCACCGGTGCCCTGCGCTGGCTACGTCAGACACAAGCAGAGCATTCAGCCAGCAGGGGTGGGTGGCTCTGTGCCGTGACAAGGTAGAAAAAACTCCCTAGTTATCGGAGTCCCTCTGTCTGCCTGTCTATCTTTTTGTTCAGCGTCTTTCTCTATATAGTGATTCTCGGGGGGATCGATTTGTACACCATTTTGGAGTGGTCAAAACTCACTCCCCAAGTCAAACTGACTTAACTGGCTAAACACCATCTGTAATTCTAGCTTCAGGTATAGCTGGATCCAGGCACTCAACATCATGCAGCATCTCTCTCTCTCTCTCTCTCTCTTCTCTCTCTCTCTCTCAGCTCTGTTTTCCACAAGTTGACTTCATTCTCAGTCACTCTTTCTCCCCCTAGTGGCTAAGACAGAATCCTCGCAGCCTCAGTTGTACATCCCACCAGCTTAGCTTTCCCTATGTCGCTCCCCCTCTTCGTGGAGGAACGACACTAAGCCCTGCCTAGGCTTCATATCCGAGTCACGACACCATTATGTCGCTCCCCCTCTTCGTGGGGGAACGACACAGGACCCTGCGCTGTTCTTTCTGTCTGCTCGGCCCTCCCCGGGTTTGCTGCTGGTTCTTCCCGGGTTGGCTACTGTCCCTTCCACCTCCGTGGAAGGGCAGTTCCCCCTGGCCACATTCCCCACTTCCGCAGGGGAGCGGCACACCGCCGGCCGGCTCTCTCGGGGGCTGCACAGGTGTTCCCTTAGATGTTCCCCTTAGATGTTCCTGGTGCATGCCGTCTCTCTCCTCCTTTATAGTCCTCCTCCGCCAGTCCTAACTCGGCTGCCCACACGCCGAGTACGCTGCTCTCCAATCAGGAGCAAGTCCTACAGTTTATTGGTTGAACTGGAGGCAGCTGTGTCAAAGCTGTTTTCTTCTCTCCCAGCGTCATATTGTGGGAGAGCAGATGCATAGAATAAGTCTTAATTCCAGTAACTTAGTCTAGTCCGGATTGCTCCCCACAGATCCCCCTTTCTTTTTATTTTTGGCGTTGATACGCGCCTGTCTTCGGTGCCCCATGGCACACACTCTGCTCTGCTTGCTAGAGTTGCCACAGGTTCTTACAAGTCCTATCAATCAGGCAAACCGAATCCGGGTCCTCTCTTCGCCATGTTGTGAGGAGGTTTTTAGGCGCTGATGCGTGCCTGTGTTCGGTGACCTGAGGCTCATACTCTGGTCGAGCCGCCTGCTGGTGCTTACCGCCTTACTAATCAGGCAGACTGAATCCAAGCCTTCTCATTGCCATATTGTGGGGGAGACTTATTAGTGTTGGTTCGTGCCTATCTTCGGTGACCTGCAGCTCATACTCTGGTCGAGCTGCCTGCTGGTGCTTACCGCCTTACTAATCAGGCAGACCGAATCCAAGCTCTCTCATTGCTGTGTTGTGGGGAGGCCTTTTTGATGCTAATTCGTGCCTGTCTTCGGTGACCTGCGGCGCATAAGCTGCTAGCCGCCCGCAGGTACTCATCGCCTCACTAATCAGGCAGACCGAATCCAAGCCTTCTCATTGCAGTATTGTGGGGAGGCCTTTCTATTTCTCTATTTCTCTATCTCCGGGCATTCCTATTTCTCCTATTTTACTTCTATCTACCAGCATTCCTATTTCTCTCATTTTACTTCTAAACTTCTGTTTCTCTTATCCCTGCGGCTTCCCGGCGGCGCTCGCCCCGAGGCTGCTTCCCGGCGCCTCGCCCCGCCGGCGGGTTCCCTGCTCTGCGCGCACGCTCCGCGGTCTCCACGCACTTCGCGCCCGCACCACTGCCTCGCGCCAGCCCCGCGTTCCCTATCTATTCACGCCCCGTGCTCTCTCTGCACCCGGCGGCTTCCGCGAATGTTTCCGCCACCACCGGCATTCAGTCCAAGTTCCCCAGACTAACCTGGCGAATCCTGGCGGCCCACGTCTCTGCCTCTGGTTCCAGATCTTCGCCTCTTGCTCCCCGGGGTGACTTGAAGAATTCCAAGGTGGCTTATGTCTCCGCCTCGGCCTGCACTCGCGGCTTCATCCTCCCTAACATTTTTCTCTACCCGGTATGTTTCCTTAAGTTTTCTTCCAACAATATTCCTCTCATTTCTCCTGGCTACTCCCCACAGTCCGTATCCGAGTCCAAGCCTCCTCCAGGTTTCACTTTCGCTTTCAATCTCCTAGCTTCCCCGCCATAGTCCGCATCCGAGTCTATGAAAGCTTTCAATAGCTTCTTCTGGCACCTTTTTCGTCCGGCTTTTCCCCTAGGCTGTTTGCTAGTCTCTCTCTCCGGTATTTTCCCATTTCTTCCCGTTTCTTCCCTCCTAAGTTTTCTATCCGTCCTAGGTTTCCTATCCGAGTCACTTCTTCCCTCCTAAGTTTCCTATCCGTCCTAGGTTTCCTATCCGAGTCACGGCACCATTATGTCGCTCCCCCTCTTCGTGGAGGAACGACACTAAGCCCTGCCTAGGCTTCATATCCGAGTCACGACACCATTATGTCGCTCCCCCTCTTCGTGGGGGAACGACACAGGACCCTGCGCTGTTCTTTCTGTCTGCTCGGCCCTCCCCGGGTTTGCTGCTGGTTCTTCCCGGGTTGGCTACTGTCCCTTCCACCTCCGTGGAAGGGCAGTTCCCCCTGGCCACATTCCCCACTTCCGCAGGGGAGCGGCACACCGCCGGCCGGCTCTCTCGGGGGCTGCACAGGTGTTCCCTTAGATGTTCCCCTTAGATGTTCCTGGTGCATGCCGTCTCTCTCCTCCTTTATAGTCCTCCTCCGCCAGTCCTAACTCGGCTGCCCACACGCCGAGTACGCTGCTCTCCAATCAGGAGCAAGTCCTACAGTTTATTGGTTGAACTGGAGGCAGCTGTGTCAAAGCTGTTTTCTTCTCTCCCAGCGTCATATTGTGGGAGAGCAGATGCATAGAATAAGTCTTAATTCCAGTAACTTAGTCTAGTCCGGATTGCTCCCCACACCCTACAGGAAGAGAACACTGCTTTTCCCATAGTTCTAATATAACTCTCAGGTCCATTTCCCATTGGCCTAGCTTGGGTTCTGTGCTGATCTTCAAAGTGATCGTGCTGATCTTCAAAGCGATCGCTACTGTAGCCGAGGAGTTTCAGTCCTCTGATCGGCCCTGCCTGGATCAGATTCCCGCCACCTGGAGAAGAGGGAGAGGACCAACCCCTCCCCCCCCCCAAAAAAAAAAAAAAACAAAACTGAAACTGAGAGTGGGGAGGAATTGATTCTCGACGTTCTGTTGAGGGTTATAAAAGCAATGGGACCTGGTGGATTTTTGTCACAAGGTTTGTCGCTTTCCAATGCCAGTATTTCTTTTTTCACGTGATCTCATGACTGCAGGCTTAGACACACCTGAGCATAGCAGGGAGCTCCATGCTCCATTGTGGGGAGGACAACAGGACTGCCCTGTAGATTATCAACTTGCAAATTCCTCGGTCAAGCCAATTAGAAGAATCTGATCAATTACTGCACAGTATGACTGAAAGCATGGGACGTTTTGTAAACAGCAGAGCAGGTGGCCCAGGATCGCTTTCACAGTGGATGTAAAAGAATCCTAGGCTCGAGTGAGTCAAATAGTTGCATCGCAGGGGAGGCAGGAAGTAGTGGTTATGAACCCTTTGACCTCAACGCCGTGTTCTAGACCCCTTTCCCACCGTAGGAGTGACTGTGTGTGTTGCGAATGGCCAGAGCTGCTGGTAGCAATGTGCCTCTGAAGCCACATGTGGGTAACTGTTGGCCAAACCCGGCACTGTAGGAGTCACCCGGCATCTAGCTTAAACACTGAACAAAGTGGCCACAGGACTGTGCAAAACTGGGCCTCAATAGCGACCCCTCTGGCTACAAGAAGTAACTGCAGCAATGGAGACACCCAACGGGTTCTTAGCTGCATCTCCGTGAGTAGTGGGTTCACCCCTTTTTGAACCGAGAAAGCCTTTAGGGGTCATAGATCATTCGAGGACGGCGAGAGGAGAATTTTAGGATAAAGCTGATAAATGTCCTATTCATAAGGCAACGAGGTGCTGAAAACACTCACCTGAAAAAAGAAAGCATTTTGCTTTTTTGTACCCAAAGTTTAAGGAGCCATTCTCACTGCTGACAGCAAGAATCGATGAGAGTCAGGCTCTAAGGCCCCAAGTTCCATTCCTGGGACTCTGCATAAGAAATCATTTGTTGCTGTTGCCAATCCCAAGATCATTTTTTATTCAAATGCAGCTATTACTGAATTGAATGGAATTCTTCCAGAAATTCTGTGAGATGGATAGCATCATTATTCTTCCCCATGTTATAGATTTTTTTAATGGAAGCCCAGAAAGACAAGGTGCTGCACCCAAAGCCACACCATACAAGAACAAGGACCAGGGTCAGACTGCCCACTTCTCCCCAATGGTGTCTCCACCAAACACATCACCTGCTGTTCTAGAAGACAACGGGGAAAGACAGAGTGGAAATCTGGGTATTTAATATCTACTGTGGGGGCAGGCACTTGGCCTGACAGATGAGGCACCAGCTGAGACTCCCGCATCCCACATGGGAGGGTCTGGGTTCAAGTCCCAGCTCCACTCCCAGTTCCAGCCGCCTGCTAGTGTGCACCTTGGAAAGCAGGAGGCGATGGCTCAGGTAGCTGGATCCCAGTTTTGACCATGCTCAGTCCTGGCCATTCCAGACATTTGGGGAGTAAACCAACAGGTGGAAGTGCCTCTCTCCCTCTCTCTCTCTCTCTCTCTCCCTCTCTCTCTCTCTTTCTCTCCCTCTGTTTCTCTCTCTCCTGAATAAATAAATACCAATGCGTAATAATACACCTGTGACAGTGCTTTCACAGGTATCAGCTTGGTTACCTTACCTGCACCCCAGTCCCAAGGGGCCTCAGGGGCACCATTTAAGCTGCAGAGAAAGGAAGGTGTGACAAGACAAGGACCTGTTCCCAGGTCACAGTGAGCATCTCTGAAGCGATTCAGCCCTGGAGGAAACCTAGACATTGCCCAAGAAGGCAGCTCCCTACTGGTCTCAGTCAGTTTTCTGTTGCCAAGAACACAACCCCACAGACCGGGTGGGTTATAAAGGAGAGAGGTCTACTTTGGGTCACAGATCTGGTCCAAGATCAGGGGTCTGCATCTGCTTGGCAGAGTCCTGAGCCAGAGCAGAGTGTCCCACTGCAAACCACGGGAGTGCCCGTGACCTTGACAAACAGGCTTCTATGGCAGACCCTGTCTCCAGATAACCCAGCCGCCTATCAATCCAATACTCACAGCATTATCTCTTACAGGTCTTAACCAGGCACATGTCTTAATAGTTCAAAATGGAGATTAAGTTTCAGAGGGGACGAACCAAAGCATAGCCCAGTGGGGCTGGCAGCGCCTCACCCCATTGCGATCACATCTCTGAAGCCACCTTTGACACCGCCCTGGAAAGGGGGTCTGAGCACGCGCCCCACCCCCAATGCTGCCAGCTGGGTCCTTCCCAGAGGAGAGCTGGCCGAGCACCATGTGTGAGAACAGGTGGTTCAGAGGCCAGAGAGCCAAGAAACTGTGAGGAGAGGAAAGATGGAAGGAGAGGAGAGGAAGCATGAGGGACACAAGGCGGGTGAGGGAAGGAAGTGGGGCACAAACACAGACAACTGTTGTTCAAAGGAGAAGTTTCCAAAAATACTCAGCCCCTAATCTGTACCCATCTCAGAACCATGTCAAGACACATCGCGGACACACAGCCATGTAAATGACCCATGGCAAAATGGAGCTTCATCCAGGCTGTGATGTGGGAACCCGAGATGTCCTCACTTAGCTGTGGGTGGGGTGCTAAGGGTGAGGAGTGGTTGTCCCTGAGACCACGGGAACAGCGTATGCAAAGCCCCAGGGGGTGTGTGGAGCCCAGGAGCGGGCTCAGGCTGCAGAAGGAATGGGGCTGCATCGAGCTGGAAACTGGATTTCGTCTTGAAGCCCTGTGTGTTCCACTGCCACTGGGGGATCCCCAGGAGAGTGCTACGAGTGTTGCATGTTGGTGCACTCACTGAGTGCTAGCACGCCACGCACTAGATCATCCCAGCAGCCAGCGTGGCATCCACACACTGTGTCCATGGTCACTTTGGGGAGTCTGGTGATCATGTTTTCATTAGCCCAGGACAAAGGGAAAGAGTAGACTTAAGTGATATATTTGGGGCTGGCGTTGTGGCACAGTGGGCTAAGCCGCCACTTGCAAAACCAGCATCCCATATCAGAGCACTGGTTCAAGTCCTGGCTGCCTGCTGGTGCACCTATTAAACAGCAACTGATGGCCGAAGTACTTGGGTGCCTGCCACCCATGTAAGAGACCCAGATGGATGCCGGCACTGCGGCTCAACAGGCTAATCCTCCACCTTGCGGCGCCGGAACACTGGGTTCTATTCCTGGTCGGGCCGCCGGATTCTGTCCCGGTTGCCCCTCTTCCAGGCCAGCTCTCTGCTGTGGCCAGGGAGTGCAGTGGAGGATGGCCCAGGTGCTTGGGCCCTGCACCCCATGGGAGACCAGGAGAAGTACCTGGCTCCTGCCATCGGATCAGCACGGTGCGCCGGCCTCGGCGGCCATTGGAGGGTGAACCAACGGCAAAGGAAGACCTTTCTCTCTGTCTCTCTCTCACTGTCCACTGTGCCTGTCAAAAATAATAAAAAAAAATAAAAATAAAAGAGACCCAGATGGAGTACTGGACTCCTGCCTTCCCACCCTGGCCCAGCCCTGGCTGTTACGGTTATTTGGGGAATGAACCAACAAATGGTACAACAAATGAACAACAAATGGTCTGTCTCTCCTTCTCTCTCTATGGCTCTGCCATTCAAATAAATGAATACATCTTAATGCATCAATTAACTAATTAATTGTGTGCTTGTGTCAGAGAGTTAAAGGCCATCTGACATCATCCCTGATGGTTGAAGCGTCTTCCAGGGCAGGACAGAGGAATTGAGTCTCACCCCACTCAAACAAGCTATGCTGGAAGAATAATTCATTTTGTGTTAAGTGGCAGTTCAGCTTCATCAAAACAACATCATCTGTCTTATTAACTAAACACTAATCTGGATGCTATCACTTTTATTTGTTTAGTCTCTAATTCGCTCTGGTCTCACAGTTGTGGATGAACTTCCTGTGTCCTTGAGGCTGAATGCTGACTCTGAAATGCAGCCGCACCTGCACATTGGTAGCCCGTTCCAATTCCATGGACAGCACTTTCCCCTCCTAATGTCCCCCCAAATAATAACACATCTTACAATTGATGGGGCTTTAAATTCAATGAAGCATATGCAAAATGAGTTGGTACCAGGTTTGGTTTATATGTCACTAAGTCCCATGAAAACTAAGAAAGTTTTCCATAAAAACAGCTCATACATCAGCAAGAATAGAGCCCCCCAGAGGACTGCAAGGCAGTGAGAAGGAGTTTTTGTCACAGAAGTGACATGGCCAGATTTCCACAGCTGAAAGATACTCCAGCCCTCCACCAGATAGAAATAGACCAGTTCTGCAGAAGAGCAAGTGGGCAATTATGAGGACATAGAAAGGACAATGAGGACGTAGCTTGCAGACACAGGCAGGAGGTAGACTCGGGAGGAGTTAGTGGTTGATTCAGTGTATGAGGCTGAGGATGTATGGAGAGGGAAAAGAGGGAGGAGACTCCAAGGATAATGCTTGGGCTCTGGGTTGAAGGAGTAGCATCTCCAATGTAGGGAAAGGTGGCGAAGGTTGATGTGGCATGCTTGTGGCCATAGCAATGGTGACAGCGGCACCAGTGTTGAACACCATGGTAGCAGCAGTGGTGGTAGACAGGTGGACATGATAATGGTAGTGATGATGGTGATTGATGGTGGTGGTGAGGATGATGATAATGGTTGTAATGATGGGTGGTGGTGGTGATGGTGGCGGTGGTGGTGGTGGTGGTGATTGTTGTAATGATGGGTGGTGGTGATGATGATGGTGGTAGTGATGGTGGTGATGATGGTGGTGGTGAGGATAATGATAATGATTGTGATGATGGGTGATGGTGAGGTATGATAATGGGAGGGATGGTAGTGGTGATGATGGTGGTAATGATTGTAACAATAGGTAATGCTAAAGGTAACAGTGATGGTAGGGATAGTGATTGCTTATGGTGATGGTGGTGATGATTGTGATTGATGGTGGGTGATGGTGGTGGTGGTGGTGAGGATGATGATCATGGTTGTGATGATAGGTGATGGTTAGGTGTGATAATGGGAGTGATGGTAGGTGATAGTGAGGTGTGACAATAGTGGTGATGGTGGTGGTGAGGAATATGATAATGGTTGTTATGATGGATGATGATGATGATGATAATGGTGGTGATAGTGATTGTGGTGATGATTATGATTGATGATGGGTGATGGTAATGGTGGTGAGGATGATGATAATGGTTGTAATGATGGGTGATGGTGATGATGATAATGGTGGTGATGAGGATGGTGTGATGATTATGATTGATGATGTGTGATGGTGGTGATGATGGTGGTTGTGAGGATAATGGTAATGGTTGTGATGATGGGTGATGGTGGTGATGAAGATGGTAGTGATGATTGTGATTGATGATGGGTGATGGAGGTGGTGGTGATGGTGGTGGTGAGAATGATGGTAATGGTTGTAATGGTGAGTGATGATGATGATGATTAATGGTGGTGATGGTAGTGATGATTGTGATTGATGATGGGTGATGGTAATGGTGGTGGTGGTGAGGACGATGATAATGGTAATGATGGGTGATGGTGATGATGATGATGGTGATGATGGTAATGGTGGTGATGAGGATGGTGTGATGATTGTGATTGATGATGGATGATGGTGGTGATGATGGTGGTTGTGAGGATAATGGTAATGGTTGTGATGATGGGTGATGGTGGTGATGAAGATGGTAGTGATGATTGTGATTGATGATGGGGGATGGAGGTGGTGGTGATGGTGGTGGTGAGAATGATGGTAATGGTTGTAATGGTGAGTGATGATGATTAATGGTGGTGATGGTAGTGATGATTGTGATTGATGATGGGTGATGGTAATGGTGGTGGTGGTGAGGATGATGATAATGGTAATGATGGGTGATGGTGATGATGGTGATGGTGGTGATGAGGATGGTGATGATGGTAATGGTGGTGATGAGGATGGTGTGATGACTGTGATTGATGATGGATGATGGTGGTGATGATGGTGGTGGTATGGAGAGATGATGATGGTGATGATGATAACAAGGGTAACTACATTAAGTGGTAACGGTGCTAATGGTGGTGGTGACTGTGGCAATGGTTGTAACAATGGGTGATGATGTTGGTAGTGATGGTGATGATGATAGTGGTGGTGGTGGTGAGGCTGATGATAATGGTTGTAATGATGGGGGGTGGTGTTGGTAGTGATGGTGGTGATAATGATAGTGGTAACAGAGGGGACATAAATGGTGATGGTGGACATGATAATGGAGGTAGTATTGGTGTGGTGGAAATAAAACAGGTTTAAACAGTGATAAAGGTAACAGTGCTGGTAGGGACAATGAGTGATGATGGTGGTAGTAATAACAATTAATGTGGCCGGTGCCGCGGCTCACTAGGCTAATCCTCCGCCTTGCGGTGCCGGCACACCAGGTTCTAGTCCCGGTTGGGGCGCTGGATTCTGTCCCGGTTGCCCCTCTTCCAGGCCAGCTCTCTGCTGTAGCCAGGGAGTGCAGTGGAGGATGGCCCAAGTCCTTGGGCCCTACACCCCATGGGAGACCAGGATAAGTACTGGCTCCTGCCATCGGATCAGCGTGGTGCGCTGGCCACAGCGTGCTGGCCGCGGCGGCCATTGGAGGGTAAACCAACGGCAAAAGGAAGACCTTTCTCTCTGTCTCTCTCTCTTACTGTCCACTCTGCCTGTCAAAAAATAAAAAAATTGGCCGGCGCCGCGGCTCACTAGGCTAATCTTCTGCCTAGCGGCGCTGGCACACTGGGTTCTAGTCCCGGTCGGGGCGCCGGATTCTGTCCCGGTTGCCCCTCTTCCAGGCCAGCCCTCTGCTGTGGCCAGGGAGTGCAGTGGAGGATGGCCCAGGTGCTTGGGCCCTGCACCCCATGGGAGACCAGGAAAAGCACCTGGCTCCTGGCTCCTGCCATCGGATCAGCGCGATGCGCCGGCCGCAGCGCGCCGACCGCGGCAGCCATTGGAGGATGAACCAACGGCAAAGGAAGACCTTTCTCTCTGTCTCTCTCTCTCACTGTCCACTCTGCCTGTCAAAAAAATAAAAAAATAAAATAAATAAAATTACAATTAATGTAGTAGAATTATTATTATGCCTTTGTCACCCAGGAGGCTTAGAAGTAAAAGTGGCCACATTGGGGTTGGCCCCTCCAGCTGGCCTACCATGACACCAGACGTGTACTGGGGAAGACCCTACCTTCTCCTGGTCTCATTCCATAAATGAATAGCACACCTCATTCTTGGTATCCCCTTATTCTCAAGTCACTCAATGGGAAACAGGTTATAAGTGAATGCCGGAACCAATGGATTCCCCCCACAGCAGGGATTACCCATTATTTTCCCATAAAAATATTTCAAGGATTATTAGCATGTAAACTATGATTAATTAAATTTACAAAAAAAAGTGGTTTCTGATGCATGCAAATGAGGCAGTTCTTGTTGGGTGAGACGGGGAGGGGGGCTCCCCTCTCTCTCCAGATGCTGGGGAAGACACCTGGGGGGAAGCCACTCAGCCTGTCTCCTGTCCCTAAAACTTGGGCAGCCACAAGCCCGTAGGGTCCATCTCAAAAGTGGTCCCGCCCTGAGCTCTTCCAACCTCATCATTACCAATGAGGTCTACGCAAGTAAGGGATCAGGATAATTTCCTACACGGGAGCTCACTTACACCCCTGAGCCCTGGAAGGGTCTGAAGACCATGAAGCCTGGAGGGGCGAGAAAGGAGAAACTGGCTCCTTGTGTCCACTCCGATCCTGGGTCCAAGAACAGCCAAGGCCAGCGCACAGTTACATTGACTCTTTCCCTGGGTTTTCTGTTTGCTGTCCTAATACAGGATATCTATGAGCGCAACAAGATGCTCATTTGCAAACTGCAAATCGCACCAGCCCCCGGTCTCTCTCACCCCTTAACCCCCACCCACTCACTCTGCCTTTCAAATAGATAAATGCACAAATGCGAGGCCATTTCACGAAGGCCATGGATGGGGCAGGCGTTGTGGCATGGGGTGGGTTAAGCCGTCACTTGGGATGCCCACATCCCCATCACAAGGCCTGGTTTTCAACCCCATGTCCCCTTCTGACTCTGTTTCCTGTTCATTGCACCCTGGGAAGCAGCAGATGGTAACTCTAGCATTTGGGTCTCTGCCACTCACATGGGAGACCCGGATGGAATTCCTGCCTCCTGGTTTTGCCCAGTCCCAGCTGGTACAGGCCTGTGGGCAGTGAACGAGCAGATGGAAGATGTCTCTCCTTTCTCTATCACTCTGCTTTAAAATAAACAAAATAAACCTTTTTTTTTTTAAAGTGCATGGAGAAGTAGAATTAAAAGATGTTCATCTTGGTGCCGACAGCTTTTGAAATCCACGCATGGTGTTTTCATGATCTCCATCCTCCTTGAACTCCTGAGGTCTCTCCCAACATTTGGGTTTGTGTTAAGCCATCTTGCCTGACTGTGGGCTGACGTAAGGGTTCTGGGTACATGTAAGGGAGGCTGGGTTCAGCCATCCTGGTGGGCAGAGGATATGTATTCAGCACAATTTTTTTACTGACAGCATTTTCCTGTTTTTAAGATTCATCTTATTTTTATTCAAAAGGCAGAGGGACAGAGACAGACAGAGACACAGAGACAGAGAGATCTTTGATTTGCTGATTCACTTCCCAAATGGCTACAATGGCAGAGTCTGGGTCAGGCTGAAGCCAGGAGCCAGGAACTCCATCCTAGTGGCTCACGGGGGTTCCAGGGGCCCAAGGACTCGGGCCATCGCTGCTGCCTTCCCAGGCACATTAGCAGGGAGCTGCATCGGAAGCGGAGCAGCCGGGACTTGAACTGGCGGCACTCCATGGAGCACCACAACCAAGCAGTAGCTTCACCCACGGTGCCCCAACGCCAGCCTCAACCTAGGATAAGTCAGATTTACGGTGAGTGTGTTGGGCGTCGCCCATTGTAAGTCGGGGAGCATCCGTAGAAGCCCTCACATCCATCCCCCCCAACCCTCCTTCCCTCCTCAAAGGCAGAGGCGCCATAAAGACCTCCACATCTTCCTTCTTTCACGGAATATTTATTGCAGCCGCTGCCACGGCAGTCTGTGTAAATCTGTCTCATTGTTAGCAGTCGTGAGTGACGCAGGATTTACTTAGCGGGCCCCCTTCGGACAGGCTTTCCATCCATCACCAAGCATCAGGACTAAGCCCCAGTGTCCCGAGGCTCCCGCCTTTTTTCTTTTTCTTTTTTTCATTTTCACAGTGCTGAATCCACGCTGCCCCCCACCAAGGCTGTGGCCCCAGTGACCCCACACCCCCACCCCACACCCCCACTTCCTCTCCAGTCTCAAGCGCCGGGTCAGCCCCTGCAAGCCCGCACGCGCGGGAGGCACCGCCAGGTTCCGTGGTGACCTATCCATCTGCTTTGATCTTGGACTGAAGGTGCAAGGCCTGCCCGCCGCCATCTCCAGGCTATTTCTCGGGACGTTAACCTTTAGCTGTTCCCCGTACTTATAGTCCCCCTCCGCTGGGCCCCGAGCCACTGCGGCAAGCCTAAGTGGACCCTCCACCGACAGATAAGTATATAATAGATCGGCTTCCGGGTAAAAACAAGAGCTGCTGTCATCGAGCGTCTACTGGATACCAGACCCCCGCCTCTCGGCTTCCCTCTGAAGCCCACAGGGAGGCGCCATGATGAGGAAACCACTTCCCAAGAGCCTTTGCACGCGTGGCTGCGTCACTTCCGGTCGGGTCGTGGCGTGGTTAATAAGCCTTGGTGGGACAAAGCGCAAGTCTTCCGGGGACTCGACCGCCGCTTTGCCCCCCTACAGGGTCTCCTCCTTGAGGGGCCACTGGCTGCCAGCCCCGAGGTGACCCCGAAGAGACAGATGGAGGAGCACGTGTGCTAGCCGGTGCTGTGGCATAGCAGGTGGAGCTACCGCCTGCCGTGCTGACATCCCATGTGGGCGCTGGTTAAAGTCCCGGCTGCTCCACTTCCCATCCAGCTCTCTACTATGGCCTGGAAAAGCAGTGCATCCGCATGGGAGACCTGTTAGAAGCTCTTGGCTCCTGGCTTCAGATCAGCCCAGCTCTGGCCGTTGCAGCGAGTTCAGGGAGTGAACCAGCAGATGGAAGACCTCTCTCTCTCTCTCTCTCTCTCTGCATCTGCCTCTCTGTAACTCTGCCTTGCAAATAAATAAACAAATCTTTAAAAAAGACGGCAACAGGAGCTGGAAACGAGGCAGGCTCTCGTGCTCAGCTGGGTCTTTAGCAAGCTCCCCTCCCCAGTGGGGCCAGGGAGGAGAAACGTAAGCACTCCCATGTGCCCGGCTGGCCCCCTGCCCCAGGACCCACACCATCTGCCGCTGGCCCATCCCTGTGCCCGCCCACCCAGAGCCCTGTGCCAAGTCCCCACTGCACCCCGTGTGACGTGCAACGCTGCTGTGATTGCTTGCAGTCATTATATTAACTTTTAAAATGTTCCCTTCCAATTGAACAATGTTTTTTCAAAGTCAACAGCTGGTTCACAGCTTGAATGCAAACGTTAGGATAAATTAAATAAAACGGGTAATAAAATCACAGTCTAAATTTAATTTCTGAAGAATGCATAGGCTTAAAAAAAAAGGCGGCAGCATTTTTAAATGCTTTAAAATACAGCCAGAAAAGCAGAAGTTAATTCATTCCCTGATTATGTTAGCTAATGGACACCCTGGTGCAATTAACTACATAATTGTCTGGGTGTGGACCAAGTCCTGAGCTCGCTCCCGGGATTCGGGATTCGGCTACGTAGACCCCAGGGCCCACAGCGGAGGGAGCTTGTGTATGCAGATCACACACACACACACACACACACAGGCTCAGAAGAGAGTTCCCAGCCCTTGAAACCTTGTGACTAAGAGGATGGTGTCCGGCCGTGGGCTTCCTGTCACCTGCAGCTCCCTGGCAGGAAGCGGAGTGGCAGGGGCTTCCATGCACTTGCTGGTGAGCAGGTTGCAAAACTCAGCTGCACAAACCCATTGCCTCAAAGACAACTCTTTGTCTTTGCTGTATGAGCTCCCTGAACCCCTTCAGCCCCCCTCGCCGAGGCCCAGACTTGAATCCCACTTCTGCCACGTGTTTACGATATGACCGTGGACAAGGCTGGGCTCCTTTCCCTGAGCTTGAATGTTTTCCTCTGTAACAAGGGGACTGGTTCATTCTTTCGTGCATTCGATGCATAAT